>NC_060121.1:555533514-556891014 GCF_021461395.2 Schistocerca americana | reverse complement strand
ATGTACACATTTACTGAATATATGGAGTGTGTATAGCTTGCATATTTGTAATTATGTAATAGTGAGAATACACACATAATCACTGGTGATGTATTACTTTATTTTACTTGTCTGAGCAATTTTTAAAGCAGGTTTTCTTTACCATAAACATTTTGTTTTATTAAAACAGCAACAGTGGTGTGCAAGTTGCTGATGATGTACAATTTTTTTAGGTGCATAAAAGTTCATTTATGAAATTGATTAAGTCTGAAAAGATACTTGTAGTTTTAGTATTGTGTATTTATGGGTGCTTACAAGACGATGTGTTTTTGGGACATAGCACCTACAGCATGTGGAAAATCGTACTTTTTCCTAAACTGTTGTACAGTTGGTAGCCGTCATTCCTCCAAACTTGGATCTATAAAAAAAAAAAGAAACGTAATTAAGATCTAGATTTTTCTTTTCAGGAATGTGACACATCACACTGTGTCCAAAGTTTAAAGCTGGAGGAGTAGAATGAGCATACTGCTACTGAAGGAGTAACCACTCCTAGGTTGGCAGAAACACCTCCATCCTACAGGCACCTCAGAGATCGCAAGGCAGCCAGTGCTGCAGCCACAGACCAAAATCAGACAGTGCCAGTATAAATATTTGAGATATTGAAATTGAGTGCAATGACACGAACAGACCCCTATTTTTCATATGGTCAACGTATTACCTATGAAATGAGAGAATATGATTCACGTACCTTAGCACAAGTTAAGCTTGTGATTAATAATGTTATTACACCATAGAAGGCACTCTGATAGCAATTGCATCTCATGCTTCTGCTATGAACTGTGTACCTGAAAACAATGAAGACACAAGTTTTATTGTAGACTTAAAGAAGTAGACTGGCCAGTGGTCATTGTAGTAGAAGTTCTAAAAATTATGACAGCTTCCTTGAGAGTTTTTTTGCATGTTTTAATGGAATATTTCCTCCAAAAGCTTGCTGTAAAAAATGACAACCAAACTGAAATGGGTAACTATTGATGTAAAAGTGCAAGTGCCAGAAAAGTCAGCTACATAATGAACTTAAAAAGAAAGACACTTTAAGATTTTATAAACTATGTAAAAAGATCTAAAACTCTATTTAGAAGGGTGGTAAAGACAGCAAAAGAAATTGCACTCAGAAGTTCATTCTGAACCATAAATAAATCAAAGGTAGTCTGGTCAGTCATAAAATCTGAAATTGATGTCATAGCCAGCAGTCCACAAACTTCCAGAACTAAGATAGCTGACAAATCCATTGTAAAGCCTTCACATATATCAGAATGTTTCAATGAGGTTTTTGTAAATGCATCAAAATCAGATGTCGATATAAGTGGCTACCTAGATAATGTCCAACCCTTCAGTTTCAATCAGGATAACAGACAAGCTCTAATTAAATATGAACAAATTATAGTTAAAGATGTAAAAGAAGTAGTAATCTGCTTTAAAAATAAAAACTCAACTGGATGTTGTAATGAAAACAATTTCTAGTATATTATCATGTCTAAAAAATAAATCGGTCATTTGAAGGAGGATTCTTCCCAGATGCTCTTAAGTATGAAGTAGTAAAGTCATTATTCAAGAAAGGCTCAAAGGAATATATAGAAAACTACCAACCAGTCAGTTTTCTCCCAATATTTTCAAAAGTATTCAGAAAAGTTCTGCAATCCAGATCCAAAATTTAATGACAAAATCTAATATCTTCACATTAAGTCAGTTCAGCTCCCAGAAGGGGAAGAGTGCAATATGTGCCATCAACAAATTCGTTGAGAAAATTTGCTTATCACTGGACAAATCCCAAGGAGTCACTGGAATTTTCTGTGACCTTATGAAGGGTTTTGAGTGTGTAAACCACTCTCTACTGTCACATAATTTAGAAAGATATGGAGTAAACGGTAGTGCTTTAGATGTTTCAAATAATATTTAACCTGTGGAGAGCAAAGGGTGGTTACAATGTCAGCTATAGGAAATGGATCTTCGAAAGGGAAATTATTTCACAGGGAGTTCCACCAGGTCTCATCTTAGGCCCGATCCTGTTTTTACTTCATGTAAATGATTTATTTCTAAATATAACATCCAACTCAGTTTAATTTGCAGATAACACATCTCTACTCATTGGAAGTGAGACCACAGAACATGTTCCCCAAAGAGTCACTTATACCCTAAATACTTCAGAACATCTGTTTGATGTACGTGGATTAAAACTAAACATAAATAATTACACAGTTTAGAACTAAACAGTTATAATCAAGTGACCCCAAATTATCCATAAAAATCAGGAACCTTGGGAAGCATGTTGTTGTTGTTGTTGTTGTTGTTGTTGTTGTGGTCTGCAGTCCTGAGACTGGTTTGATGCAGCTCTCCATGCTACTCTATCCTGTGCAAGCTTCTTCATCTCCCAGTACTTACTGCAACCTACGTCCTTCTGAATCTGCTTAGTGTATTCATCTCTTGGTCTCCCTCTATGATTTTTACCCTCCACACTGCCCTCCAATGCTAAATTTGTGATCCCTTGATGCCTCAGAACATGTCCTACCAAACGGTCCCTTCTTCTTGTCAAGTTGTGCCACAAACTCCTCTTCCCCCCAATTCTATTCAATACCTCATCATTAGTTATGTGATCTACCCATCTAATCTTCAGCATTCTTCTGTAGCACCACATTTCAAAGGCTTCTATTCTCTTCTTGTCCAAACTATTTATCGTCCATGTTTCACTTCCATACATGGCTACACTCCATGCAAATACTTTCAGAAACGACTTCCTGACACTTAAATCTATACTCGATGTTAACAAATTTCCCTTCTTCAGAAACGCTTTTCTTGCCATTGCCAGTCTACATTTTATATCCTCTCTACTTCGGCCATCATCAGTTATTTTGCTCCCCAAATAGCAAAACTCCTTTACTACTTTAAGCGTCTCATTTGCTAATCTAATTCCCTCAGCATCACCCGACTTAATTCGACTACATTTCATTATCCTTGTTTTGCTTTTGTTGATGTTCATCTTATATCCTCCTTTCAAGACACTGTCCATTCCGTTCAACTGCTGTCTCTGACAGAATTACAATGTCATCGGCGAACCTCAAAGTTTTTATTTCTTCTCCATGGATTTTAATACCTACTCCGAATTTTTCTTTTGTTTCCTTTACTGCTTGCTCAATATACAGATTGAATAACATCGGGGAGAGGCTACAACCCTGTCTCACTCCCTTCCTAACCGCTGCTTCCCTTTCATGCCCCTCGACTCTTATAACTGCCATCTGCTTTCTGTACAAATTGTAAATAGCCTTTTGCTCCCTGTATTTTACCCCTGCCACCTTCAGAATTTGAAAGAGAGTATTCCAATCAACATTGTCAAAAGCTTTCTCTAAGTCTACAAATGCTAGAAACGTAGGTTTGCCTTTCCTTAATCTTTCTTCTAAGATAAGTCGTAAGGTCAGTATTGCCTCACGTGTTCCAATATTTCTATGGAATCCAAACTGATCTTCCCCAAGGTTGGCTTCTACTAGTTTTTCCATTCATCTGTAAAGAATTCGGGTTAGTATTTTGCAGCTGTGGCTTATTAAACTGATAGTTCGCTAATTTTCACATCTGTCAACACCTGCTTTCTTTGGGATTGGAATTATTATATTCTTCTTGAAGTCTGAGGGTACTTCACCTGTCTCATACATCTTGCTCACCAGATGGTAGAGTTTTGTCAGGACTGGCTCTCCCAAGGCCGTCAGTAGTTCTAATGGAAAGTTGTCTACTCCTGAGGCCTTGGTTCGACTCAGGTCTTTCAGTGCTCTGTCAAACTCTTCACGCAGTATCGTATCTCCCATTTCATCTTCATCTACATCCTCTTCCATTTCCGTAATATTTTCCTCAAGTACATCGCCCTTGTATACCATATTTACTCGAATCTAAGCCGCACTTGAATCTAAGCCGTACTTAAAAAATGAGACTCGAAATCAAAGAAAAAAAAAATCCCGAATCTGAGCCGCACCTGAAATTTGAGACTCGAAATTAAAGGGGAGAGAGAAGTTTGAGGGCGCACCTCCAAATCGAAACAAAGTTGGTCCATTGTAATATGAGACACAATTTAGGTCGAATGAATGACGATACAGCTACAGTAGTTTTGTTCAAGTCTTAAGCTTACCAGTTAAGCTTTACCAGGTAGCCATTGCTATGTGTCAGGCGCTCCGTCCGTATTTATACGGGTACCCTTCCTTTTTCACGTGCTTTGCATGGTTTGAATTGATTGCTTATTTTTCTTTGATCTGATAAGTACCGTTCTCTTTGTTATAGGTGTTACGTCACTCTAAGCTGAAGATGCATTACTGTACTGTGTCATGCATTGTTTGTCGCATTCGGATAATGAGTGTTTACGGCCTGTCGCCGCTCGCGGCATGGCTTGCTTTTGTGAGTGCTACCACCGCTTTAAAAAAAGAGAGAGAGAGAGAGAGAGGAATCGTCTCATTAGCGAAACAATGGCAAGAGACTGCTATTTGTTGTTACTTACACTGCTGCTTTCTTTGATAATGACCAACAAGAACCAAATAATAGACTGTGTATGATAGATGATGTTCTGAACGAAAGTTTAGCGAAAATTTTTCTCCGTTTGAAAATCTTTACGGACGCATCTTTAGTACATTACATTCTGCACAGAAATTAGCGTCATCTTAGATTTAAAAATCTAGTCAATTGCCGTGCTTCATTTCTGACTGTATCACTATTACGCACAAGAATAATACGAATATAAACAAGACATGATATGTATATTCTTCCGCGTTTGCTGTTGTCTCACTCTAGTTTTGTAGTTTATTAGGCAGACAGGATTTAAATGAGATAGCAGGAAACACGAAAGAATACGTGACAAAATGTTTATATTCATATTATTCTTATGGTGAAGAGAATACTGCATGTGATTCACAATTCATAAAAGTTCCTATTAGCAACCATCTCTTCTCACAGGTAGGAAAAAATTCAGAAAGTAGAGTTGGCCATATTGACAAACATCCCTAACAGTCTTGCCAGTTTTCATAGTACATTGAAATGCTGCAACATTCAAAGATGAACAACATGGAATTTGTATTTACTTCGATGGATAATGTATGAAAATGCAATGGTCGAAACTCGGGGTGGAGGAAAAAAACCTCGTCTTCCACCTTTTTTTAAAATTTATATACTGACACAGAGGTTTTGGCACCAGTATTTATCTTTGTGCCTGCAAAGCATGCCTGTGTAGCGCTACATATATTTGACGGCAGAAGTTAGTTGTGGCGGCACCTACCAACATTTTTCAGAACTTCCGCTTACTTTGCACTCTATTCTAAGCCGCAGGTGGTTTTTTTTATTACAAAAACCAGAAAAAAAGTGCAGCTTAGATTCGAGTAAATACGGTAGACCTTCTATATACTCCTTCCACCTTTCTTCTTTCCCTTTTTTGCTTATAACTGGGTTTCCATCTGGTTCTCTTTTCTCCAAAGGTCTCTTTAATTTTCCTGTAGGCAGTATCTATCTTACCCCTAGTGAGATAAGCCTCTACATCCTTACATTTGTCCTCTAGCGGTCCCTGCTTATCCCTTTTGCACTTCCTGTCGATCTCATTTTTGAGACGTTTGTTTTCCTTTTTGCCTGCTTCATTTACTGCATTTTTATATTTTCTCCTTTCATCAATTAAATTCAATATTTCTTCTGTTACCCAAGGATTTCTCCTAGCCCTCGTCTTTTTATCTACTTGATCCTCTGCTGCCTTCACTACTTCATCCCTCAGAGCTACCCCTTCTTCTTCTGCTGTATTTCTTTCCCCCATTTGTGACAATTGTTCCCTTATGCTCTCTCTGAAACTCTGTACAACCTCTGGTTTAATCAGTTTGTCCAGATCCCATCTCTTTAAATTCCCACCTTTTTGCAGTTGGGAAGCATAATCTGTCACATTCCTGGAGATATTAAAAAAAAATTATCCTGGTCTTCTCATATAAGCTACTTGACAAAGAAGCTAAACAGTTTTGCATTCGGAGTGACAATATTGTCCTATGCAAGTGATGTGGACACTACCAAATTTGTTTACCACAGCTGTTTTGAATGCATTTTAAGATACAAAATAATCTTTTTGTGGTATGCAGGTATTGTAAAGAGGATATTATTAATTAAAAAATCTATTACTAGAAATACATGTGATAGTAATCCTAGAGAGCCACGCCAACTTTTGTTGAAGGATCTAAGAATTTTAACTATTCCACGTATTTACATTTATAAACTGTTTATCTTTGTCCATACCAATCCAGTATTACGTAAAGAAAACCACTTTCAACATATGTATGACACAAGAAACAAAGATAATTTCATGTTGCCATCTCACAGACTAAAACTCTACACCCAGACTCCTGAGCATGAAAATTTATTATAAATTAAAAATGAAAAACTTTCACAGTATGGAACTAGGTTTACTGAAGATAAAATTATGAACCATGCTAGTGCAAGAATATTGTTATTCACACATGGAACTATCAAATGACGATGAAGATTTCTTTGTAGAGTTGCTGTTGTTGTTGTCTTCTTTTCTAAGACTGGTTTGATGTGGCTGTCGATGCTCTTCTATCTTGCGCAAGCCTCTTCATCTCTGAATAACTGTTACAACTTACATCCTTCTGGATCTGATCACTGTATTCACCTCTAGTCTCCATCTTCAGTTATCATCTCCCTCCCACACACATACACTTCCCACCAATACTATATTAACGATCCCTTGATGTCTCAAAATGCGTCTGTTCAGTACTTCCTCTTTAGTTACATGTTCTAGCTGTACAATCTTAAGCATTTTTCTGTAGCATCACATTTCAAAAGCTTCTATTCTCTTTTTGTCTAAACTGCTTATCATCCATGTTTCACTTCCATACATGGCTACACTCCATACAAATATTTTCAGAATAGACTTCCCCACACTTAGATCTATATTCAATGTTAACAAATTTGTCTTATTCAGAAATGCTATTTTCGTCATTGCTGGTCTGCATTTATAATCCTCTTTACTGTGGCCATCATTTTTTGTTTTGCTGCCCAAATAGCAAAACCCATGTACTACATTAATTATACCCTTTTCTAATCTATTTAATTTGACTATTTTTTGTTATCCTTGTTTTCTTTTGTTGATGTTCATCTTATGTCCTCCTTTCAAGACATAGTCCATTCCATTCAAATTCTCCTCTAAGTCCTTTGCTGTCTCTAACAGAATTACAAAGTCATTGGCAAAAAAGTTTTAATTTCTTGTCCATGGATTTTAATTCCTGCTGCAAATTTTTCTGTGGTTTCCTTTACTGCTCACTCAGTGTATAGATTGAATAACATCGAAGATGGCCTACAAAACTCTCTCTCTCTCTCTCTCTCTCTCCCTCCCTCCCTCCCTCCCTCCCTCCCTCCCTCCCTCCCTCCCTCCCTCCCTCCCTCCCTCCCTCTCCCTTTTCAACCATTGCTTCCTGTTTATGCTCCTGACTCTTATACCTGCCATCTGATTTCTATACAAGTTGTACATAGTCTTTCGCTCCCTGTATTTTACCCCTGCTACCTTCAGAATTTGAAAGAGAAATTCCCACAACATTGTCAAAAGCTTTCTCTGAGTTTACAAATGCTATAAATGTAGGTTTGCTTTTCCTTCACCTGTCCTCTAAAATAAATTGTAGGTCAGTATTGCCTCATGTGTTCCTACACTTCTCTGGAATCCAGACTGATCTTCCCTGGGGACAGTTCCTACCAGCTTTTCCATTCTTCAGTAAATAATTTTTGTTAGTAATATGGAACCATGAATTGTTAAACTTATAATTCAGTAATATTCACACCTGTCAGCACCTGCTCTTTTTGTAATTGGAATTATTACATTTTTCTTAAAGTCTGAGGGTCTTTTGCGTATCTCATACATCTTGCACACCAGAGGAAACAGTATTGCTATCAGTAATTCTGACACAATGTTGTCTGCTCCTGGGACCTTGTTTGAGCTGAGGTGTCTATCAGATTCTTCTCACAGTATCACATCTCCCATCTCATCTTCATCTATGTCCTCATCCATTTCTATAGTGTTACCTTCAAGTTCTTTTCCCTGGCATAGGTGCTCTATATACTCGTGTCACTGTTGAGCTTTCCCTTCGTTGCTTAGGACTGGTTTTCCAATCAGAGCTCATGAATTAAACACATTTGTAATGGATTCTGCAAATAAGATTTTGTTTGACACATTGTATCTACCTCTGATGCATAAATTATATTGACAAGTCTCCTCTACTTTAAATCAATGATTTATGTATGTATGTATGTATGTATGTATGTCATAAGATTATAAAATTCTCATACTGAATCTGAAATCTCTTCAAGACCTATCTGGATTCTTGTCTAAGTAATCTGTGTAAAAGTATCCAATAAAAATTGGAACTCAGTGTAGTTTTATGGCTTTAAATTTTTCCCCCCTTTATCTTACTTTTATGTAGTCCTTTAGGCCCTCAAAGGTGGCATCACAAACCTCAGGCCCAGTTTTTGATATAGTTCGTTTGTAGACACAGAAAAATTATTGCAAACCTGTGTAGGAGCCTCCTGTGGCCAAGAATCTCAAAGTAACTGTGAACCTCTCCCTCACAGTAATAGCTTCTCAAAACTGAGTTTTGATATCTCTCATTATTGGCTTGCTCATCACATTTAATTGTTCAAAATCATGTAATGCCACACAAGTAAAATTTTTAATTGCATCTTCCACCACTTTGAAAATCGTATCTCGCATATGTTTGTTTCCATGCTGCATTCTTTGGTGATCCAATTCTCCCATCGACCAATGCACTTCTCCCTGTTCAGTTTTGTATTGTTTTCAACGTTATACATCAGTATGGAGGCAGCTGCTGCTCTTGTCATACTCGTGGTATTCTCGCATGCACTGCGTGACTACCAGCAATCAGCAGTGGACACCCACTGTGGACTGAAGTCACGTATTGAATGAGGTTGGCTGCCACAGGTGAACACACACAGGTTTACTACACACAAACTGTTGCACACGGCTGTCACACTCAGGGGATATGCAGCTTTATAAGAACAACATAAAATCATAGCAAACTGTGGTCAGTATAGACCATATGTGTTTGGATTTATTACATTTTGCAGATTTGCCAGTATGTTGGTTGCTTAACTAGTTGCTAGGGTAGTTTTTATTTTTCAAGTGTGATTTTTGTCATTTTGCTACCCTATAATTTGGTTGCATTACATAGTTGTTCAGAGTTTTTGATTGGCTGTTGTAGCGATGCAAGGGACACTAAATTTGTTACAAAAGTCAGTAAATTACTCAACAGACAGTATTTTTCAGTTCAGGTATTTCATTCATTCCAAGCACGTGTTGATTCATGACGCCATCATCCAGACACGCGTTGACTGTAATCTGAATCTGTTTTAGCAAACTAATAATTTCTCTCAGGCAATAAAATTTTATTGATTATGAAACACAAGTTCTTGAAGTTTATTCAGAATTGGAAATGTGTAATTAGTAATTACATGCCATAATTTATTTGTTTAATTATTTATTATTGCATTTCTATTGAAGCCCCCCCCCCCCCCCCCCCCACATTATAATGTTGACTCATGCCTGCTTTGAGACCTTTTGCACATTCACACTAAATGCTTCAGATACAGTACATCCAGAAACAGGAAATGTACGCCCTTTTGCTCCTCGACTAATTTCTTTTAAACAATCTTGTGTCATTATGCTAATAGTTGCTCCAGTATCAATCAAAATTTCAACATCAATGCCATTTATTACTGCTTGAACCACCACCTGCAAAATTCGTCCACACTTATTCAAAATGTTAGGTGTTTCTTCAATAAGTTCCTACCTTAGATCCAAATCATCATTATACCTCAGTACATTCACTTTAAAGTGATGCCTGCCCTCCTCATCCTCTCCAGTCATCCTAGGAAGGCTTTTGGTGGCCAGTTCTAGTTTAACCTTTCAGTGGATGTCATCTTTGGTGGTTCATGTACTTCAACAATACGTACAGTATGGTCGGAATTTGGTAGTTCTACCCTTTGTGCTTTTATTGCTCCGTTACCAAGTGGTATCGGTCCTTGTGGTTGTAATGCTTGTTGAGTTACATTTGCATCTACCCATCGAACTTCAGGTGTCGAAGGGTCTTTCTAAGGTTGCTACTATCAGGATTGTCTTCTGGGTATATATCACGTCTGTGTGATTTACCATACTGATTATTCGAGTCATTCTGTCTGTATTTGCGATTTAGTTTTCCTGTACTAATCTGATTCACCTGATTATTATTATTTCCATAGGTTTCTTTAGTATAATAGATGTTATGTTTATATTTATTATTATTATTATTATTATTGGCTTTACTATAGTCATAAGATGTCGCTTGTCCTCCTTCGTGTAGTATAGGTTTAGTTTTTCTATCTCAGTTGTCGTTATTGTTAGTACTATTATTATTGTTTCTTTCTTTTCTCAGACGTTATGTCTGGTCAAAAATGGAAAGTGACACGGACCTTGATCAATCGTGACTTCCTTTTAACTGTACGGTATACGTTATATTGCATTTAGGAACTTTCGGGTAATTGAACATGTATCAATAATTACGGATTTCTGTAGTTGTATATACAAGTTTGGATGTAGCTGTATTGCATTGATGTACTGGTGGATATTGTGTGGTATGACTCCTGTAGTTGATAGTATAATTGGTATAATGTCAACTTTATCCTGATGCCACATGTCCTTGGCTTCCTCAGCCAGTTGGATGTATTTTTCAATTTTTTCTCCTGTTTTCTTTTGTATATTTGTTGTATTGGGTATGGATATTTCGATTAGTTGTGTTAATTTCTTCTTTTTATTGGTGAGTATGATGTCAGGTTTGTTATGTGGTGTTGTTTTATCTGTTATAATGGTTCTGTTCCAGTATAGTTTGTATTCACCATTCTCCAGTACATTTTGTGGTGCATACTTGTATGTGGGAACGTGTTGTTTTATTAGTTTATGTTGTATGGCAAGTTGTTGTTGTATTATTTTTGCTACATTGTCATGTCTTCTGGGGTATTCCGTATTTGCTAGTATTGTACAACCGCTTGTGATGTGATCCACTGTTTCTATTTGTTGTTTGCAAAGTCTGCATTTATCTGTTGTGGTATTGGGATCTTTAATAATATGATTGCTGTAATATCTGGTGTTTATTGTTTGATCCTGTATTGCAATCATGAATCCTTCCGTCTCACTGTATATATTGCCTTTTCTTAGCCATGTGTTGGATGCGTCTGGATCGATGTGTTAGATGATATGGGTGCTTGCCATGTAGTGTTTCCTTTTTCCAATTTACTTTCTTCGTATCTGTTGATGTTATGTGATCTAAAGGGTTGTAGAAGTGGTTATGAAATTGCAGTGGTGTAGCCGATGTATTTATATGAGTGATTGCTTTGTGTATTTTGCTAGTTTCTGCTCGTTCTATAAAGAATTTTCTTAAATTGTCTTCCTGTCCATAATGTAGGTTTTTTATGTCGATAAATCCCCTTCCTCCTTCCTTTCTGCTTAATGTGAATCTTTCTGTTGCTGAATGTATGTGATGTATTCTGTATTTGTGGCATTGTGATCGTGTAAGTGTATTGAGTGCTTCTAGGTCTGTGTTACTCCATTTCACTAATCCAAATGAGTAGGTCAATATTGGTATAGCATAAGTATTTATAGCTTTTGCCTTGTTTCTTGCTGTCAATTCTGTTTTCAGTATTTTTTTAGTCTTTGTCTATATTTTTCGTTTAGTTCTTCTTTAATATTTGTATTATCTATTCCTATTTTTTGTCTGTGTCCTAGATATTTATAGGCATCTGTTTTTTCCATCGCTTCTATGGAGTCGCTGTGGTTATGCAATATGTAATCTTCTTGTTTAGTGTGTTTTCCCTTGACTATGCTATTTTTCTTACATTTGTCTGTTCCAAAAGCCATATTTATATCATTGCTGAATACTTCTGTTATCTTTAGTAATTGGTTGAGTTGTTGATTTGTTGCTGCCAGTAGTTTTAGATCATCCATGTACAGCAAATGTGTGATTTTGTGTGGATGTTCCAGTAATATTGTATCCATAATTTGTATTATTTAGCATGTTGGACAGTGGGTTCAGAGCAAGGCAGAACCAGAAAGGACTTAATGAATCTCCTTGGTATATTCCACGCTTAATCTGTATTGGCTGTGATGTGATATTATTTGAATTTGTTTATTATTGTTATTATTATTATTATTATTATTATTATATTATGAGGTAGACATTTGATTATTATTCCATACTTGGGCATATTTTAGTATCATATCGATCAAATCGTCCACAGACAGGAACTGTTTCACATCATAGTCAGGGACATTTATAAGTTTCTCACGTGTATAAATATGTAATCTTCATTTCAAAATATGTATCACTTCTCTTTGGGAAATAGGATCACTTCAGCACCTCGTTTTATTAATATATTTCTTGAAATACTGTCTTAATGAACCTCATGTACTATTATAAAATTCTGGTTGATACACCTCCTTTCGTAGCCTCTCTTTTGCTACTCGGCCAGTATTTCGCTAAGAAAAGTTGTTCAAACTCCGCACATGTATTACAATTCTCACTCGTTTCTGCAGCCTATAGTGCTGCTTCACCTGTGGTCTTGGACACAATAAATTGAAGTCTATCAAGTTCAGACCAACTGGGAGGAAAAATACGCTTAAAATTGTTGATGAAAATTTTTGGATGAATGTCATCTTTTTCAGTCGAAAATGTATGAAACTGTCTACTTTTGAATATGCTTGTCTCAACCTTTAAAGACGACAAATACCCCCTTTGGACAAAAGCGTCATTTTCATTTCTATAACAGTCACAAAATTTATAGGGTGTATTCCCACAACAGTTACATTTTACTTCACTACAAGATTTATTATTTCTAAGCCTGTCTTCGGAATAGCTGTCTTTGACTAAACATTTCATGAAAATTTTTGTTCTAATTCTGACAATTTACAGTTTGTTTCACTCTGTCACTTAGATAATTCTTCAATTACTTTATCTTTAACAACGGGATAAGTTCATCATTTGCCATCTGTTTTTCCTTAACTACCTCAGCTTGTTTTGGCTCGAGAGTGGTATTTACTTTCCCTTCGATTTCCTTATTTTTAACTTCTATCCACTCAGTAAGACCATCATCTAATTTTTTAGTTTGGTCCCTTAAATATTTATCTATGCTCTTGCGAGTGTTTATTTCGAATTCTGACATCTTTTTAGACAGATGCTCAATTTGCACATTTTCCTTCAAATAACTACTTTCACAGTTACAGATTTTATCTGTCAAATCACTATGCCCCTTTGAGCTAGTTTCACATTTATTCTCCAGCTCATTAATTTTATCCATAAATTCGGTGTGTAGGTTAGTCATATCCATGGAAACTTTTATTTTATATTCAATAAATTTAGTATTTAATCATTCTTCCCACTCTACTTTTAAGTTATTAAGTTTCTAATTTAATTGTCTATTATCATCATTAAGTGACTCAAACTTGTTGTCAAAGTTTTGATTGAGTAAAACTATATGGGTGTCGAAGTTTGGGAATCAAATTTAATATCAAACTTATCATTTACATGACGCATATTCTCAGTTAACTGACGCTGCATACTCGCCATGAATTTAATAATATTATCTTTAAGCTCTGTAACATTCGATGTAAGATTCACACTTTCCTGTGTAACTTAGGTATTTATAGACTCCTGTATATTACTGTTTCTACTTGTATTCAGGTCTGCTTCTACTGTCACCTCCACATCAATGATATTACTATCGCTTAAATTATGTGATCGCTGTCCTACATTTATAACATTTGGGACTCTTTCACCAAAATTTTGCTCACTCAAATTATGTGATTGCTGGTCCCTAATTGGTTCCCTAGGAACCCCCTCATGGGGATTATATTGACGTTCACTCCCCTCACTTGTCATTCCCAAACTCTGGGTTGTGTTATCTTGCGCTCTCCTTGTTCGGGTGTACATTTTTCCTAATATCTTTATACACAGTTAAAATATCAATATCAACTCAAAATACATGGTCACCAACTGTAGAACTGTTCTTTTGTACTATGTCTATCCTACTCCTACCTGAGAGTATCTCACGTTAGCTGTGAGTACTTATCCTTTCCGATTGGTCTAAGTTTGTTCCTTGGGCCTGAAGTTGTTAGTATATACTGCACTATTAACGGCTTTAGTTCAAAATATGTAATCAAGTTTACCACTAAAAAGTAAACAACTTTGTCTTTTCTATCACAGTTCTGTTTAACCTTCCTGCTGAACCAATTTGTTCTGATGTATAACTACGAGTCAGTTGATGTGTAATCCCATATTTATTCAGCACATTTTCAAAATTCACATAACAGAACTTTTTGCCATTATCTGTTCTCACTGTTTTGATTTTCCTTTCTGACCTTCTGCCATTTTTTGAAATTCTTGAAATGTTTTAGAAGTCTCATCCTTCATCTTCAGGAAATACACAAATCTCATTTGGGTATAATCATCCACCAGAATGACAAAATAGTTTTCACCACCTGATAACTTCCATTGGTCCACAAAATTTTGATTCTATACCTTCCAGTGGTGTAGAGTACCGTCATGTGGAAAAAGGCCATTATTACATACCAACAATTTTGTATGCTAATGTTGATTTTAACATCTTCACACACCATTCCTTCAACAGCAACCGTTTCACATTTTTATTATATACTTTGTCTTTAAATGATGTAATCTTCTATTCCAGTTAGATGCAGTAATCATTCATGAAAAATTATTACCCATGTCAATGTTCAGCTCCATTATTACAATCTACAGTTTCACCTAATTTTGATCCTTGTTGAAAACTTCACAGCAATCACTACCAAATTTAACTTAGTTTCCTCATTGAATCAAGTTGCTCACAGATAGTAAATTTGTTGTTAGCTGTGGAGTACACACATATTCCACTGTGATATAATAGAAAGTTTTCCAGCTGCTGTTGTTAAATCAACTTCTACAGAGCACAACACAGGGATTTCAGTGTGAGTCACTGCCACAATTTCATAAACACCAACTGTATTCCTCATTGAATTTTTATTTGCTGTGAGTTGCACATTAGCACCATTAGCAACGTACTACTCACTTCTGTTAAAAGAAACACTTAAAAACAGCGTGCTGAAGACATTCGAGGTTCTGCTTTGTGTGATATCATTATTCTCTCTGTTAGGACATCATGGCTTTGCACTTTTAGCAAATAACTTCTTTCTTGCTTTGATGTTGGAATACTACACGATTTGACAGTTTAGGTTCAGTGTTATTTCTTAGTGATGACACAGAAGTCCATTACACTGAAAATACTTACGTTGACTTTTTGAGTGTATCACTCTAAAAGCACTACCACTGGTAACCTCCTCTTCCACACTGAAAAGCTTCGTTTTAATAGCATCTCTTGTAATAAGAATTCCTGAATGCTCAGTGGCCATAGTCATAGCAGATTTTTTGCAATCCTGCTAATAATATAACCCAATCCATTCATCACTAATCACAAAATTAGTTCCACTTGATTTACATAACGTGTCACTGAATCACGTCTTTCTAGATGTGTTGATACTGATATTCTCATTGTGTCCACCTGTGATCCCTCATTATGCAGCACAAGACATATACTGCAAGCTAATGCCTCTTCAGGCCACTGGCAGTACCACTACAACATAAGTCCACGGTGTTTGTTGTCAGCCACATCTCTGACAGCCACCTTAGTAATGTGTGGCGCCACTTCTCAGCTAGAAGTGCGAGATTCACTGCAATTAGTGCAGCCATTGTTGACACCAATTCTTCGTCCATAGATCAAATGCACACCAATAGCTGCAGGAGTGTTCTTCTGCCAGGCAGTTATAAAAGATGCCATGTGGCTGACCAGAACCAATTTGCAATGGGGTGCTACAACCAAACACTGATCACTGTTGCCAGTGCCTCAATTAGAGCTCCTATTGCACCACCACAGTCTCCGCTCGAGTGAGTCCAAGTCTTCATTTCACGACTCACCTGAGTTCTTCACACCACTGCAGACATCTTTACTCCAAATTGCACCCCGAGTCTTCACTCCGCATTTGGTTCGATTTCTCCTTGCTGAGCCAGATGCTGGCAGCAAGTGTGGCTCGTCAGCATGCAAGTCACCATCACTGTTGTATTATGTAGGCTGTGCCTGCAGCTCGTTTGATGGAGCCCACTTCTTAACATCATCTGCAGCAGCTATGCTACCTCTGACAGACATCTTCTGCCTCACCAGGATCTGTGTTCTGGACCATCCCTGAGCTCTGTTGTTCTCTCTGATATGGCTGTGCTGACATAGCCCCTATCAGGATTCTCCCAGTGTTACATCAGTGACTGTCAGTGGGTTGGAACTAAGTAGTGTTGATACAAGGCCAGGCAAGTCTTTTGTTATATTCAGTTTATGAGTGTAAAGAAAGTTCATTTATTCGTTTTACCTGGGCTATGGTAATTGGTGTGTTTCTCTTGGCCATGGCATAAAAGTTCTCAACAAGTTTATTTTTTTCTGCTTCTTTTATGTGCACATGGAAAGCTAGACTAGTAATAAGATTTATTTTAGCTTTGGCTTTGGCATATTTTGTTTTAACCGCTTTAGAGACGCATTTTGCCAGTCTTTCAAGGAAAAGGATGTTTCCATAAATTTTCAGGACTGCAGCTGGATAATGTCGACATCTTGCAATGATATTTTGGCTGATAACTATTCAGCCATCACCAGGTCAGTGTTTTGCACAGGAGATTGCTAGTTCACATCTCTTAACTTTATACCAAAAACTAGCTCTGAGACACGTGTGCAAAGGCAACTGCTACACGAGTGACTTCTGTTGAGTTTTGCAGTCTGTTTGAATATTGCTCTATCAATGGCGCGCAGTCGTTTGTTTAATGGTGACACTATTCGCACATTCTCTATGAGAATACGCACCCGTAGTGTTAAAATTCAGAATTCAAAATTAATAAACTTGGTTTCTGAAGAAATTGGAGAAATTACCAAGTCCCATGCTTCAGTCAGTTGAAAGCTGCCACCACAATTGATAAGATCTTCTGCTAAATGTATTTTCACTGATTCCTTAGTAGTTAAATCCCAAAAGGACCTTGTCAAGGAAAAGACGTGACAGAATAATCCATGGAATGCTTAGGTATGGCTGACTTACTGTGAAAGGTGGGTGTGGTGATCATGTTCAACGCATTTTTCTCGAACTGTGTGCATTGTATGATAAACGTAGGCTTTGCCACAGTGGCAAGATATTTTGTAGATTTTGGCCTTCTGCAATCTCAATTGTCCTTTGCCAGACCAAGAAGAGTGCAAGTCTTTGTATGTGGGCGGAAGATTACTTTGACATAATGTTTACTTACAAGTCTACCCAGCTTTGTTGAAATATTGTGACATATGTGAGAGGTGCCTTGGACTTCAACCACTCCTCCTCCTCTTGATCTCGTGAGTGGTAACATTTCTTCTTCCTTGAAGCTGTGCTGATCTGATATGAAGACTACCCATTATCTTTGAACACTGATTGTAGGTGTTCCAGCTTCTTTGCAAGGTTGTCTCCATCAGACACAATGTTTGCCCACTGCACCTACCTTGAATTCAGATGCTGCAAAAAGCATAGCAGTTCTTCATCATGGCACCACACTACAAAATCATAATCTATATACTGCCAGAAGATTTTGATTCAAGTTCTGCCAAATCAAATGTCCTCTTCTCAAAGTCTTCCGTAAAAAAAGTTTTCTACCAGAGGGGAGAGAGGACTACCCATGGCAATACCATCAGTTCGCTCAAAATATTCACTGTTGAATAAAAAGTAGGTTGAAGAAAGGGCATGATGAAACAGTGCTATTATATCAGCTTTGAACTTCTGCTTATGTGCTACAATGAATCCTTGTGAGGAGTGAGATTGCATCGAAGCTTACAAATAAGTCCAACTCAATGAGTTGAAGTGTCTTCATTCTATTAATAAAGTCAACAGAGTTGCATATATGATGCAAGCATTGTCCCGTAAAAGGTCTCAGTAAAGACATGAGAAGTCATATGTTAGGGCACCTGCTTCACTAGTGCTAGAGCCAAGTCGGACTGGGTCCATAAGGAGTCTGCTTCAAGACAGTCTTTGAAGTTTGCCTTCCTGTCAGCAACATTGCCTTCGTGTCAGCAACATTACTGCAAGAAGGTGCTTTTTGATGCTCCATGGAAAACTTTATGGATAAGGTTTTGGACAATGTGACAGTATCAGTGCTTTGGAAAGGCTTGAACTTTATGCCTACACCTAGAATCATGCCTTTAACCAATTTTATTAGTGCTGTTGAAGAAGCTGTTAGACACTTTCCCAGTGACATTGCAGAAGAAATAAGGTGTGAACCATGTTATGCATGTACGAGGACTCCACCTCAGAAGAGTAATGTTTCCTCCATAGAAAAGATTGCGCTGTGCAAACTACAAGATGATCCTCACATGTGGTCCTTCCAGGGGATAAGGGAAACATCATTATGCTGTTGCCACGAGAGATCTATGGCCAGAAGATTTATAGCTTGTTGGATGAACCAATGTGCTGGAGAAGAGTGATAGAGTGATAAAGATTCCACACGGAGAGTGGGGGGGAAGGGGGGGGAGGGAGACAAAGTTGCCTGAATTCCTCTTCCCTTCCGCAAGAAGTTGCAAAAAGATGAATACCTCATAGCTCTGTTCCGCCGTAGTTGTATGGCATTCCAAACAAACGCAAAGAAGGTCTTCCAGTATGTCCTATTGTGAGCAATATCAGGACTCCAACTTATAAATTAGCTAGACTTCTTGTGCCTTTACTGAGACCTTTTGTGGGGAAGTGCTCATATCATATTTGCAACTCCATTGACTTCATTAACAGACTGAAGACACTTTGACTCAATGATTCAGACTTATTTGTAAGCTTTGATGGTGTATTACTCTTCACTTGGGTCCCTCTCATGGATTCATTGTCATTCATAAGCAAAAGTTCATAGCTGATATAATAGTCTGCTTCATCATGCTCTTGTCTCATCCTACTTTTTATTCAACAGTGGATATTTGGAGCAAATTGACAATGTTGCTATGGGTAGTCCTGCCTTCCCTCTGTTAGCAAACATTTTTAGTAAGACTTTGAAAAGAGGCTTGATTTGCCAGAACTGAAACTTCTGGTGGTATGAGCATGTTACTTTTGTCATGTGGTCCCATAGTGAAGAAGAACTGTCTAGCTTTTTGTAGCATCTGCAATCTATCCTGGAGAATATCAATTTTCTGATGGAAGTGGAAAAGGGTGGCTGTCTGCCATTTCTGAATGTCTTGGTCAGTTGGAAATGGATGTATAATTGAGGTATTCCATTTCCCCTTAGCCCACACATGCAGACCTCTATTTGTAGGCATCTAGTTGCCACCACCCCTCATAGACTATGGGCATCCTTTGAATGTTGGTGCACCAGGAACATGCTGTGCCTGATAAAGACAGCCTTGTAAAGTTGCTGGAATGCCTGCAATCAGTGTTAAAAGATAGGGATATCCTCCACATCAGATCAACATAACTTTAAGGAAGAAGAAACATGACCACCCACAAGATCAAGAGGGAAAAGAGCAGTTCTAGTCCAGGGCATTCCTCCCATACATTTGCAATATTTTGTCAAAATTAGGCAGAATCTCAAGGAAACACCATGTCAAAGTAATCTTCCACCCACCTACAAAGACTTGTACTCCTTTCGGTTCAGCAAAGGACAATATGGGATTGTGAAGGGCTGGAATCTACAGAATACCTTGGCAGTGTGGCAAAGCCTACATTACTCAGACAACATGCACAGTTTGAGAAAAATGCATTGAACATGATCAGTACACGTGTCTTTCACAGCCTAGTAAGGTAGCCATAGCTGAGCATTCCATGAATTATTCTGTTGTGGAAATCTTAGCCTCAATGAAATCTTTCTCGGATTCAGTTATTAAGGAACTGGTGGAAATACATTTAGCAGGACATCTTATCAATTCTGATGGCAGCTTTCAACTATACAAGGTGTGGGACCAGGTGATTTCCTTAATTTCTTCGGAAAGAAAATATTTTATGATCAATGACACATCAGTTAATTTTATTAATTTTGACATCTGAATTTTAATCCACACTTGTGTATTCTGACAGTGTGTGCACATGTAGTGTTGCCATAACACATGTGCCTGCACACCATAGATGAGACAATATTCAAAGAGGGCACGAAACTTGACAGAGTTTGCTCTTATAGTGGCTGCCTTTGCCCACGTGTCTCCATGCCAATTTTTCGTTGTAAAGTTAGTGATGTGAACTAGCAATCTCTAGTGCAAAACACTCGCCTGACAATGGGTGAATGGTTGCCGGCCGAAATATCATGGCAGGAAGTAAACATTATCTAGCTACAGTCCCAAAACTTCATGGAATACTCTTTACATCAGGAAAAATTCAAGAATTGCAAGAACTGAGTCTTTTTAGTTGTCATACCCTTTCAGCTTTAGTACATTAATCAAATAATTCATCACCCTCTTTGTGGAATAAAACAATTCTGTTTTTGAACAACAGTAAATCATGGACTTCACATAACAACATGTTATACGTGATCTCTTAACCATTTCATCTGGAGATCTGGGCTCTTAACCTGTTGAGAATTCTGTCATGTGTGGATTACACTGATTATCTACTTGTACTGAGAACACTGGTAGACATATTACTTAATACTTTATTTGACCACTTCACGTAAAAAGAAAGTTGTACATTCAGCTGCACTTGGTGCTGCATGATGATGTACAACAGACAGACGTGACAGACACAGTACACACGACTTGACAAGCTCTGAGAAAAGCAAAGACACTCATATGCAAAAGAAGGCATTCAAAAGGTCATAGCTCACAGAGACCACAGGTATTCATTTGACTACTTTAATTAATCTTGCATTTGAGTGACTTTTCCAACCAGAAATGATCTAAGTATCAGAGAGCTTATATATACGCTGAAGTGTTCTTTGTCTGTATGTCTTCTTTTTCTTACTCTATTAGTGTGCACAAATTTCTCATCCTGGTTGAATACTTTTTATTTACCAGGAATGATATTTTTGGTTTGCCCAATAATATTCCCACATCACTGACTCTTGTTAAAACCATTTCCCTTGATATTCTCTCTAAATCTCTCAACTCACTATACTATGACAGCTTTTACACTTTCCACTCATAGCCAAAGAGTTAGAATTAGTGAAAAAATAACATTAAATACTGGAAGTAGTGAAGATAACTCAGTGTATAGTTGAAACATTGAGTGGCCAGTAGGCCATTAACCAAGACTGGAAACATTGCTAAGCTTTTAGTCAATATCTGTCTTTAGAGTTAACTTTTGCAGAATACACACACATCTATCTGTTGGCATTATCCCGACAAACTGCAGTTGATCTGCAGTGCTGATACAATGTAATGAGTCAAGCTGCGTTGCTGGTCCAGTTTAGTTGTCTGGGACAGTGTATCCATACAGGTTGATGTATAAATGCTTATATTGTCTGTGTGTGTGTGGGGGGGGGGGGGGGGCGCTTTTTCATTACCATACACATTTCATATGAGTGTGAATTTGGTAATGATGTCAGCTGTATGCAAATAAACAGTTACTGCAAATAATGCTTTCTTGCTGATCTTCCTATATGAAGGTAATTTAAAAGTAGCATTAGTTAGTAATTTTTAAAGAAAATTGAAGTTTACTTCATAAACTTTCACAGAGTTTATAGCTTGAAAATTAGCCCAAATTTGCAATTACGCTATGTGTATCTCACAGAAAGGCCAGAGATTCAAGCCCACATGGGAGCTTATTAGCAATCATTTTTCTCATAAAGCATTTGTGATTGGAACAGGAAAAGGGAAAAGTGACAATGGTACATGCAGTACTCCTCAGCACACACCAAAAGGTGGCTTGTGGAGTATATATGAGTATGTAGATGTATCAGAATTCTGAATAATATGAAATATCTTCTACAATGCATCACAGAACATCAAATCTTAATTTATGTGTCGAGAATAGGCACTGATATGTGTACTCATTACCAGATCAAACATTCTCAGTTAACTCCTATTTGTGAATGACGGATATCTGTATACAGCACTCAGTGGACATCTTTAATCTAAGTGAGGTTAGTATATATCATCAGAACTTGTTCGAGAAAACATATCTTGGAAATTTCAGCATGTAATCAATCAACCAATTACTCCGGTAATGCATTTTAATTTATTCAAGCAACATGTTTTGTATTTTAATATCATTGCTATAAATTCAAGTACATAAGTAAATTTTATGTTCTGTTCCATTTTCAGAACAATTTCAGCCGTATTATTACATCTTTTGAAGACCTCTACAGATCTTTAATTGATCAGCTAACTGTTCTGACAAATGAAGATGGCCCTACAACAAAAAAGTATGGTCCCCTTATGGTTGAGAGGTATAAAAGGATGTGGGTTTATTCAAACCTCAGAGAGCAGATTGAAGTTCTTCATAATTTAATATTGGTTACTGATGTATTGGAAACTCGCAATGCAGAAGATTTTGCAGGAATCCTGAGACTGTGCTCTGTAAGTACTGTATCTTTCTGCTTTGGATTTTATGCATGATGAAAAAGAGTAAACACATCAGTCTGAAGTCCAGAGTTTAAATTAAGAAAAACACTGTCAGGTGTTAGAAAGTAATATTTTGAAAATGGTTTTGGTAACCTGTTAAGCTGAAATAAGTTTCTTCCTTAAATTTCGTTATTAAATTACATAAAATATGTGCTGTGATGTTTCCCAGCATATTTGTTACTAGTAGGTGTCTGCCAGAGTTGCATCTTAAGTTCGGAATTATATTTTGGCAAACAAACATCTTGCTATCTTCAGATGTTTCCAGTCCAATGTTGCTGTGTTCTGATTGGCATACTATATATGTAGTCCACTACTCCAGCCATCACTCTTCTCCTGTTTCCATCCATGCAGCTGATGTGGTGGGTGGTAGTGGTGGTGTGGTCAGTGACGCCTAGATGTGAACTGCAGTCCCCAACCTCTGAACAATTGTCATTGTGTGTGGATCGCACTGTATAGCAATGCTTCACTTTTTTTCAGTTCAGTGTAGTGTTCCATGCCTGACTGTTGTAGGCCACTATCTCTGTTAGACTATCGTGGAACCTAATTTCAATGGTGTCTTTCATCATGCAATCCCAGGAGGAGGAAAACTGCCTAAGTATCTTTGTTTTGTTGTAATTTATACTATGACCAGTTTTTACACTGTGGTTGGCCATGGCGAGTTTTGTGCTCTAGCAAAATTCATTTTGTCGAAATATCATGGAGCACTTATGGTGTGATCCAGCTGGATAACCGAGAATTCTGCAAGTTAAATTACATAAAGTGACATTCCAGTTACCCAAAATGATTTAGCCTTACCATATACAACTACGTACACACAATGCAAACCACTTTGAAGTGCATAGCAGAGCGTAGTTCCCAAGACCATCAGTATTCCAACAAGCTCTTGATTAAATAACCATAGAGCAATCCTGATGATTACTAGCTACTAAAATTTTTGCTGCAACATGCTGTTCATTCTCAGCAAGCTGCTTCCATGACCCCAGAATGAAAAATTCAAATGACAAGCGAGGTGACACACACACACACACACACACACACACACACACACACACACACAGAGGTGTTAGTGATGCATGGAGTGTAAACATACAAGTGAAACTTCTAAATGACATATTGACAAACTAAGGTTCTTTACTCCAAATTTATGCTTCCCCTCCACTCCATCATTTATGTAAGTTTCATATCTGACTATGAAGACATACCATGTTTGCTGTTTTCTGTCATGGTTTTGTAAATATTTGACACAATTTTTCTCTTTTAAGGAAAATGGATTTGGAGAGCAAAAAGAAGCTTGGAAACTCCTCACTGATGTCCCAGATGAACCTTGCAAAATTATTGGCTTCTTACAGAATGTACTTCTCTTACGTACTTTCAACTACGAATCAGCGTAAGCATTGACAGAATCTGTTGCTTATTTTCACTCTCAAATTAAAAATTGTCTTGTAAATTTTATTAGGGATTACAGATGTTAAATGAGGTGGTTGATGTCTCAGTCCAAAATAGTCTAGCAAATACAAGATGATTAAACTTAACTAGTGTGCTTCAGTGTGTATAAAAGGGTGAAGATGATAGGTTAGACAATCAAATAAATTCTCAGTTACTACTACAGTCATTAATTCATTAATAAATGCCACATAAAATCAGCTAACTTGGAGACATCACGTATACTTTATCACAAACTTTTGGTCTCCAAGGGGATCAGCCAGAAAGGACTGGGTACAGGCAAGGTGAAGCCTTAGACCTTTAAAAAGTTGTCCCCATTTTGTATATGAGCTGTCATTCTCAGATTCAGTTCACTAGCACTACAGGGATACATACAGAATCGTTTTATTCTAATTCGCATCAGACCATTCACCCTCACCCCATTTCTTTGCTTCTGAAGCCAAGAATGTAGCAACAGTGGGAAGCAACTTGCGACAATTGTGGATTAGATGCTCATTAACCATGAACATTATGCTAAGATTAGTACCTTTTGAATTGCTCAGGCAAAGATTCACCCTGGAGCACAGAATGCTGAGTTTTAGGTAGAGCCATGCACATCAACATTGCCGTGCCATTTCTCTGTACAGCCCTTGTGAGCACTGTGCAGTGGAAAGTGGGACACTGTGCAGTGGAAGTGGTTATGTGTGTCTCAGTGACCACTTCCAGGTGTGGAAATGCCCAAGAGATAGAACGGTTCTGAAAAGAATCCACTGAAATAGAGGCTCAGTAAGGCTGACTGAATGTTGAAGACCCAACGGGCTGCATTTGGACATCGTTATAGCAGCCAGGAGTAGGTAAACCACATGAAGGCTATGATTCACCAACCATGTGATGCATACATCCTGAAGTTGTCAGGCCATGTATGAGGACCATCTGCCCCTTGATTTAATAGTAGTGATTTACAATTGGAAATAAATGTGCAACCCTGCAACTGAATGCCAACCAACAGCTGACATGGTGGCAATCTTTAGTGTAGTGAGGATCAAATGCAACCTAATCATTAGAGAGACCAAAAAGAGATTCCATTATGAGTTCCTTAATGCCATAAATTGTTCCACTATATCCATTATAGTGTGGAAGATTACAGAACAAGTGCACCAACCTCTATTATAAGTTAATTGCAGTTAAGTCAGCATTTAACCCTATTCAGTGCAAAATTTGGGGGCACCAGCCACAATCAAAGTTAAACAAGGGAATTGACTGCTTTTAAATTTGACCAAGGCCCTTGTTCGGTTTTCTTGAGATGGCCAGGGTTTAATAAGCATACAGTATTAAGATGGCAGCATGTTTCAGTTTTATGGATGATGTTGAGGAAGGAATGTTATGTCTTCACCATTTAAATTGTGACCAAACCTGTATAGGAGTGATTGTGAAAAAGGTAAACCCTTGTGAAGATTATAGTGGCAGGAAATTTGAAGGGAGATTTTGTCTGTTGAAGGAAATGGTGTGATGATTGTTAAAAAAAATAAATGATAGGTAAGGATTTCCAACTGATCGGGATAACCCTATTCCGCTGATGAACAGACTTTTAATTACATTAATTTACCTGCCCCTCTTATCTATAGGAATAATTTTCACTGCTAGATATATTGTAAGAAGAATTTTTACATACAGGAAACACAAAAATTCACCTTGTGTGTCTGTACTGTAAGTAACGGTAATAAACAGCTGTTGGCACTTGACCCAACTATCCAGAAATAACACACACTTTACAGCCAAGTATGCCAGTAACTAAGAAACATCAACAAAAAACATCTTTTCAGTCAACTTAAAGCAGTTGTGTGAAAGCTGGTGCTTTGGGATTATGTCTTGTTCATTTACTGTATAAAACAAATCTTTACAATATTGTGGTTACGTAATAAGTCTCTTAAAGTTTCTGCATCTATAAATATTGTGTTGAAAATAAGTGAAATGAAATCGCAGTATAGTCCCTGATTTCGTAAGAGCCTTTAGAATTTCTACCAATAATGCATTCATAAAGAACCCAGGCAGCCACCAAAAAAATTTGACATTTAGGTAACAATATTCTGAAAAGGATAGCTGCTACTCACCATACAGCTTAAATACTGAGTCACAGATAGGCACAACAAAAATATTCGTCTGTCACAAAGTGAGCTTTCGGCCAACAAAAAACAAAGATGATGTGACTTACCAAACGAAACTGCTGGCAGGTCGATAGACACACAAACACAAACATACACACAAAATTCAAGCTTTCGCAACCAACCGTTGCTTCGTCAGGAAAGAGGGGAGGAGAGGGAAAGTCGAAAGGATGTGGGTTTTAAGGGAGAGGGTAAGGAGTCATTCCAATCCCGGGAGCAGAAAGACTTACCTTAGGGGGAAAAAAGGACAGGTATACACTCGCGCACACACACACACACACACACACACACACACACACACACATCCGCACATACACAGACACAAGCAGACATTTGTAAAGGCAAAGAGTTTGGGCAGAGATGTCAGCCGAAGCAGAAGTACAGAGGCAAAGATGGTGTTGAAAGACAGGTGAGGTATGAGCGGCGGCAAATTGAAATTAGAAATTAGCGGAGATTGAGGCCTGGCGGATAACAAGAAGAGAGGATATACTGAAGGGCAAGTTCCCATCTCTGGAGTTCTGACAGGTTGGTGTTAGTGGGAAGTATCCAGATAACCCGGGCGGTGTAACACTGTGCCAAGATGTGCTGGCCGTGCACCAAGGCATGTTTAGCCACAGGGTGATCCTCATTACCAACAAACGCTGTCTGCCTGTGTCCATTCATGTGAATGGACAGTTTGTTGCTGGTCATTCCCACATAGAAAGCTTCACAGTGCAGGCAGGTTAGTTGGTAAATCACATGGGTGCTTTCACACGTGGCTCTGCCTTTGATCGTGTACATCTTCCGGGTTACAGGACTGGAGTAGGTGGTGGTGGGAGGGTGCATGGGACAGGTTTTACACGGGGGGCAGTTACAAGGGTAGAAGCCAGAGGGTAGGGAAGGTGGTTTGGGGATTTCCCTCTATTATATATATATATATATATATATAATAGAGGGAAACATTCCACGTAGGAAAAATATATCTAAAAACAAAGATGATGTGACTTAACCGAACGAAAGTGCTGGCAGGTCGATAGACACACAAACATACACACAAAATTCAAGCTTTCGCAACAAACTGTTGCCTCATCAGGAAAGAGGGAAGGAGAGGGAAAGACGAAAGGAAGTGGGTTTTAAGGGAGAGGGTAAGGAGTCATTCCAATCCCGGGAGTGGAAAGACTTACCTTAGGGGGAAAAAAGGACGGGTATACAGACACAAGCAGACATATGTGTTGACCTGCCAGCACTTTCATTTGGTAAGTCACATCATCTTTGTTTTTAGATATATATTTCCTACGTGGAATGTTTCATGTATATATATATTTTCCACATGGGAAAAATATATTAAAAACAAAGATAGGCACATATCCATCCACACATATACAGACACAAGCAGACATATTACTGCTTGTGTCTGTATATGTGTGGATGGATATGTGTGTGTGTGTGTGCGAGTGTATACCTGTCCTTTTTTCCCCCTAAGGTAAGTCTTTCCGCTCCCGGGATTGGAATGACTCCTTACCCTCTCCCTTAAAACCCACATCCTTTCATCTTTCCCTCTCCTTCCCTCTTTCCTGACGAAGCAACCGTGGGTTGCAAAAGCTCGAAATTTTGTGTGTGTGTTTGTGTGTTTTTTTATTGTGCCTATCTACCAGCGCTTTCCCATTTGGTAACTCATGGAATCTTTGTTTTTAATATATATATATATATATATATATATATATATATATATATATATATATACACACACACACACACACACACACACACACACACACACACACACACACGCATGCAGGACCTCAGTCTGTGGCAGCTGAGTTAGTGCATTATAGGAGAGGCAACTGGGTGGGGGTAAGGAGGAGGTTGGGTGGGGGGGGGGGTAAAGTGCAGCTAGTGGGAGCGTGTAGGGATGAGGTTGAGAGAGGGTAGGGAAGCTAGATGCAGTTGGGGAGCATCTCCACTCTGTGGGAAGTAGCAACTATTCTTTCAATAATATCATTACATTCCATCCTGGATTTTCCATTGTTTGACATTAGTTAAGATAAACAACCAAAACAAGGCACTTGGGGCATAAGCACGCTCTTTCATGAAGTCTTATCCCATATATGAATCCAGATGAGGAGCTTGTACTAAAGATCTAAGCTATAACTGAACCAAACTTAATGTAGCAATTGATACATCTTCTGTTTAACATTCTATAATTCCATAATGATCAGATACTTTTATTTTCCATTTTGCCGTACATGCAAACAGGCTAGTAGCGAGGTATAAACACACTTTAGCTTGTTGACAAAAGTGAGAGCATGTGACAGTGATGTCACCAGATATTGTCTAGAAAACTTAGGGGCCTGTGTGCAAATTCATATCTCTATTAACATCTTCCCCCCATGAACCATGGACCTTGCCGTTGGTGGGGAGGCTTGTGTGCCTCAGCGATACAGATAGCCGTACCGTAGGTGCAACCACAACGGAGGGGTATCTGTTGAGAGGCCAGACAAACATGTGGTTCCTGAAGAGGGGCAGCAGCCTTTTCAGTAGTTGCAAGGGCAACAGTCTGGATGATTGACTGATTTGGCCTTGTAACAATAACCAAAACGGCCTTGCTGTGCTGGTACTGCGAACGGCTGAAAGCAAGGGGAAACTACGGCCGTAATTTTTCCCGAGGGCATGCAGCTATACTGTATGATTAAATGATGATGGCGTCCTCTTGGGTAAAATATTCCCGAGGTAAAATAGTCCCCCATTCGGATCTCCGGGCGGAGACTACTAAAGAGGACGTCGTTATCAGCAGAAAGAAAACTGGCATTCTACAGATCGGAGTGTGGAATGTCAGATCCCTTAATCAGGCAGGTAGGTTAGAAAATTTAAAAAGGGAAATGGATAGGTTAAAGTTAGATATAGTGGGAATTAGTGAAGTTCGGTGGCAGGAGGAACAAGACTTCTGGTCAGGTGACTACAGGGTTATAAACACAAAGTCAAATAGGGGTACTGCAGGAGTAGGCTTAATAATGAATAGGAAAATAGGAACGCGGGTAAGCTACTACAAACAGCCTAGTGAACGCCAAGATAGATACGAAGCCCACACCTACTACAGTAGTACAAGTTTATATGCCAACTAGCTCTGCAGATGACGAAGAAATTGAAGAAATGTATGATGAAATAAAAGAAATTATTCAGATAGTGAAGGGAGATGAAAATTTAATAGTCATGGGTGACTGGAATTAGAGTGTAGGAAAAGGGAGAGAAGGAAACATAGGTGAATATGGATTGGGGCTAAGAAATGAAAGAGGAAGCCGCCTGGTAGAATTTTGCACAGAGCACAACTTAATCATAGCTAACACTTGGTTTAAGAATCATGATAGAAGGTTGTATACATGGAAGAACCCTGGAGATACTAAAAGGTATCAGATAGATTATATAATGGTAAGACAGAGATTTAGGAACCAGGTTTTACATTGTAAGACATTTCCAGGGGCAGATGTGGACTCTGACCACAATGTATTGGTTATGACCTGTAGATTAAAACTGAAGAAACTGCAAAAAGGTGGGAATTTAAGGAGATGGGACCCGGATAAACTGAAAGAACCAGAGGTTGTACAGAGTTTCAGGGAGAGCATAAGGGAACAATTGACAGGAACGGGAGAAAGACATACAATAGAAGAAGAATGGGTAGCTTGGAGGGATGAAATAGTGAAGGCAGCAGAGGATCAAGTAAGTAAAAAGACGAGGGCTAGTAGAAATCCTTGGGTAACAGAAGAAATATTGAATTTAATTGATGAAAGGAGAAAATATAAAAATGCAGTAAATGAAGCAGGCAAAAAGGAATACAAACGTCTCAAAAAGGAGATCGACAGGAAGTGCAAAATGGCTAAGCAGGGATGGCTAGGGGACAGATGTAAGGATGTAGAGGCTTATCTCACTAGGGGTAAGATAGATACTGCCTACAGGAAAATTAAAGAGACCTTTGGAGATAAGAGAACCACTTGTATGAACATCAAGAGTTCAGATGGAAACCCAGTTCTAAGCAAAGAAGGGAAAGCAGAAAGGTGGAAGGAGTATATAGAGCGTCTATACAAGGGCGATGTACTTGAGGACAATATTATGGAAATGAAAGAGGATGTAGATGAAGATGAAATGGGAGACACGATACTGCGTGAAGAGTTTGACAGAGCACTGAAAGACCTGAGTCGAAACAAGGCCCCGGGAGTAGACAACATTCCATTAGAACTACTGACAGCCTTGGGAGAGCCAGTCCTGACAAAACTCTACCATCTGGTGAGCAAGATGTATGAAACAGGCGAAATACCCTCAGACTTCAAGAAGAATATAATAATACCAATCCCAAAGAAAGCAGGTGTTGACAGATGTGAAAATTACCGAACAATCAGTTTAATAAGCCACAGCTGCAAAATACTAACACGAATTCTTTACAGACGAATGGAAAAACTAGTAGAAGCCAACCTCGGGGAAGATCAGTTTGGATTCCGTAGAAATACTGGAACACGTGAGGCAATACTGACCTTACGACTTATCTTAGAAGAAAGATTAAGGAAAGGCAAACCTACATTTCTAGCATTTGTAGACTTAGAGAAAGCTTTTGACAATGTTGATTGGAATACTCTCTTTCAAATTCTAAAGGTGGCAGGGGTAAAATACATGGAGCGAAAGGCTATTTACAATTTGTAGAGAAACCAGATGGCAGTTATAAGAGTCGAGGGACATGAAAGGGAAGCAGTGGTTGGGAAGGGAGTAAGACAGGGTTGTAGCCTCTCCCCGGTGTTATTCAATCTGTATATTGAGCAAGCAGTAAAGGAAACAAAAGAAAAATTCGGCGTAGGTATTAAAATCCATGGAAAAGAAATAAAAACTTTTAGGTTCGCCAATGACATTGTAATTCTGTCAGAGACAGCAAAGGACTTGGAAGAGCAGTTGAACAGAATGGACAGTGTCTTGAAGGGAGGATATAAGATGAACATCAACAAAAGCAAAATGAGGATAATGGAATGTAGTCGAATTAAGTTGGGTGATGTTGAGGGTATTAGATTAGGAAATGAGACACTTAAAGTAGTAAAGGAGTTTTGCTATTTGGGGAGCAAAATAACTGATGATGGTCGAAGTAGAGAGGATATAAAATGTAGACTGGCAATGGCAAGGAAAGCGTTTCTGAAGAAGAGAAATTTGTTAACATCGAGTATTGATTTAAGTGTCAGGAAGTCATTTCTGAAAGTATTTGTATGGAGTGTAGCCATGTATGGAAGTGAAACATGGACGGTAAATAGTTTGGACAAGAAGAGAATAGAAGCTTTCGAAATGTGGTGCTACAGAAGAATGCTGAAGATAAGGTGGGTAGATCACATAACTAATGAGGAAGTATTGAATAGGATTGGGGAGAAGAGAAGCTTGTGGCACAACTTGACCAGTAGAAGGGATCGGTTGGTAGGACATGTTCTGAGGCATCAAGGGATCACCAATTTAGTATTGGAGGGCAGTGTGGAGGGTAAAAATCGTAGGGAGAGACCAAGGGATGAATACACTAAGCAGATTCAGAAGGATGTAGGTTGCAGTAGGTACTGGGAGATGAAGAAGCTTGCACAGGATAGAGTAGCATGGAGAGCTGCATCAAACCAGTCTCAGGACTGAAGACCACAACAACAACAACAACAACAACAACATTAACATCTTTGTCTCTCCTGGGCACCTTCTACGAAGAGTTAACCACAGTCAAAATTCACAGTTGGCTGACAATGGTTTGCTTACCTGCTATTAATGTTGGTGCAACGCAGGCATATTTTAAATGTAGATCGCTTCTAGCGATGATCACAGGAACTTCGTTATCTTGCTTTCTGACTGAGGTTGGTGCACTTGGCCATATAAGAAGGGTTTACAGATGTGGGGAAAGGTGCCCAGTTAGTGTCTTAATGTGAAGTGTTAGTTAACATGAGATATATAATGGTGAGGTGGGGATAACATTTTACTAGAGTGACTACCACTGTCATCCAGGATTCAATCTTTCAGCAGGACAGAGCCATTGTTCATTGGGGAATTTTTTAAGATAAAGTACTACATGCGAACTATAACTTGGCATTTGGTGAGTGGGAACTGTGGGGTCAGTAAATGGGCTTATATGCAGGGTGAGGTGGAATGAGGGGAGAGGGGTGGGACAAACTCCACCTCCATGTACTGTAAGCACACAGTGTAGGCAACAGAAACCTGTGTTTTGAGCTACATCTAACTGTTGATAACTGGCTTCCTTTTTCAAACTAGAGTAGAAGGTAACTCCCACAATGGGACAACAACTGTGTCAGCACTCACTAAAAAAAAGAAGTCACAATGAAAATAGCCCAACAAAACACAGACAGTGACAGCACAGTTCAGTAATAAAGCAAATGACATTGCAGTTAACACTGACTAATGGTATGCTGCACAGTTGGCAATGAACATCTGCAGATCACTACAGCATGAATTCTGCCGACTGCTAGTGATCAGAACTAGGGAGTCTATGTGCCAAGTTATAGTTCTCACATAGTATGTTCTGTCATCTCTGAGAGGCAGCCAAGGAAATCCTCCTTGCCCTTTTTAATCTAATTTTAGACATGGTGTATTTTTACTGCTCATAGAGGGGTCATACTTGTCTGAGTGATTATCGTAGCGTTTCTCTAAGTAGCCACCTGAGGAAGAGCTTGGACTGAATGGCAGACAGCCACCTTGTCTAGTTTGTCAAATCATTAGTTCTTTAGTTGCTTCCAATGTAAGTTAATCAGATGTCACTACAGTATTGACAACATGATGCTGATAAAGGTGACTATACAGCTGGCTTTCGTATGCAGGTATTATGTAGTAGGTATTATTCCTTGATTTAATAAAGCTCTAAAATGCCACATAGAGGCATAATATCCTCAGACAGCTCCATTGTGAAGCTTCCGTGGTTATATAATTAATTTTTCCGGTCCATTGTGGCACATAGCTGTTGGGGAATTGGGCAGCCCCATTGCCGGTCTTCGTTCTGAGGCTGCTGAGCCTTCACTGTCCTTCCAGCAGCAACTCCTCATGGATTGTCATGCATACAAATTCTTCTCTGATCTAAAGTCACTGGTGTTCCATACAGTCAAAGACCGACCCTTGGTAATTAATTTCACCAACTGTCTATGAGCAACCAAGGCATTTGGGATATGCATATAGCAAGACATTATGGCAGTTGCTGTGTTCCAAGTTTAGTTTCCCACAAAATGGTGGAGTTGACTGTCACCTTGGACACTTAGTGTTCCAGAGGTAACATAGATTTACAACAGATGAACAAAAATGCTGCTACTTACTTCATTTTAATTTTTTTGAAAACAGCTTAAGGTAGTTTACACTGAGGAATCTAAGCTGGTAGATCACCTTGGTTGCTCAGTAGTTTACCCCAATTGGTCCTCAAGATATGTTTTTCGAGCATGTGGGAGTTTTGTGCTCTGATCTCAAGGGCATTGGAAGCAGATGAGATTATCAGAGACACAAAATTCTACATAATATGTTTCCCTGAATGTACTGCAAGCCATTTAGTGCGTGTACTCAGCACAAAAATATTTCCACTCCATCCAGGACACCCTACTTTGCTTACATCCTCTAGGGAAGGAGATGATATTCTTCTGGGTACCTAGACATGTGGGGATTGGTGACAACGAATTGGAGATTCAGCAGCCAAGAAGGCATGCACACAACACACTATAGCACAGTTTAGTGTACCCTTACATACAGTGGACTTACTGTTGAGACTCGTGACTGTTTGTCATTGGGAGGAGGACTGACCAAAAGTAGGAGAAAGCAGGCAATAAAGCCTTCTATTTGACATTGGCGTAAGTCCACCAACCTACTTAGGCAGAATAAAAGTTTATTAACATGCTTCCAGATGGGGCACCATCCCTAATGCCTGGATTTCTTTTGCAATATTTGTAGTGCTTGTGGTATATAGATGTCAGCACCCCACATATTTATAAAATGCATAATGTCCAATATATGGCTTGGGACTTGCTCTCTGTTTTAGTTGACAACATTGTCTGAAAAATCTTACAAATTTCTGTCTAAAATGTCAAGTCACTCCCAAAATTTTAAGGTATTATCTCCTACCCATTGTCCAAAATTTTGGTTCTTTTGAGTTGAAAATTTACTGTTACCTTTTGGATATCTAAATACTCTTTTATATCCATTATGACACTTTCTCCTTCTGTATAACTTTAATTACTTTTCCATTGTTCTTGAACAAAACTGAAGGGAGCTCTTTCCTCTCATACATCATATTTACGAGGGTCATCCAAAAATTAAGTTTATATATTAAAAAAAAAAAAAAAAAAAAAATCTTGGCATAAGCATCACCAGAATTGAGGTACTTGTCTTAGCTTGGAATCAACATTTTTATTCCAGTGTCATAGAATTTGCTGCCTGGGAAAGGAACCAGCATGCAACGGCTGTCTTGAGAGAGTTCGGAGTGGAAAAATCATAAAATAATCTTGATGTATATTTAGATTCAATATCTTAGTCAATTACTATTCTTCTGTACTTTTTAAGTAAGTTTCCCCTGAATTGTATAACTGTGAGCTTTTGCATGGGTGTTCTGAAAACTAATGTCTCCAAACTTTTTATGTGGAAACTCTTAAAGTTTTATAAATAAAATAAATGTTATTAACATTGTACATCTTTATTCTTCATATCTCCACACTTATTTCTCAATATAGTCACTCTGGTGACAAACACATTTCTTTCAATGGGGGACCAGTTGTTGATCCATCACTGTAAAATGTTCAACTTTGTTGATGGAGCCACAACCTCACCTCCACTTGCAGCAGTTCGTCACTGTCAAAGTGAAGTCCTCAACAGTTTTCTTTAAGTTTTCGAAACAGATGTAAATCGGATGGGGCTAAGTCAGAACTGAATGGAGGGTGATTGACAACAGTGAACCCAAGGCATCGGATTGTTGCAGATGTCACAGCACTCGTGAGTTGTCTGGCATTGTCATTTGAATAAATTAAATCTGCAAAACCCTTTACAAAAGATACTAAATTATATTCCATGAAATCTTCATCCATAATTTGTTCTTGGCTAAACATAGTAATTAATTTAGATAGTAATCTTAACTTAAATTTGTTAGGGGATTGACATAATTAATTGTAGCGCGTCTTTCATAATGGGAGACTTCTAGAGAATGTTCTGCTTCGGTATTGCAGCCACTGCTGTATTGCTTTTTCTGGTAGGCTCTCCTGATTGAGCAAATTCCAACCAGAAAACCAGTATGTGTCTGTAGTAGGAAAAAATTATTGTTGCCCTTGTACACAGTTCATCCTGTTATAATTGGCCACTATCTGCAAGTACACCACAAAAATTCATGCCAATAGGAATTGCCCTTCTTTCTTCCCGGCCATGATATTGTCAATCAATGTGGTGTGCAGCCATAAAGTCCTGAAGGTCTACTGGTATTATCTAAGAAATAATATTTGTACAACTGTATCAAATAAGTAACCTCATGGTAATAAGATAACATGGAAATTCTCCAGAAGTCGCTGTTGGCAATAAGTTATTAGTTATGTGAGAGAAATTGGCAATAAGAACTGAAAAACAGTATATTCTTAGCAGTAGCAAATGCTGCTAAATTCTCAGTAATAACAGAAGGCACCAACAAGTCAGTAGTGACTGCTGTGACTACTGATGATAAAATCTGCAATAGTGAAGGAGCTGCTACGTTCTCTGTATTAGCAGAAGGTATCAAGTCATCAGTTGTAGCAGATGACAGCAAGTTCTCACAAGGAACAGAAGGTAAAAGTATTTTTTAAGTAATAACTTAATAGATTAACGTATTGGATATTACAGAGGGAATTGGCATATCATCTATCAAACTGTCATTATGAACAGTTTCACCACTACCAGAGGAGAACACACTAGTTTCTAATTCTTTTAATTGTGGTTCCATTTCATTTCCAATTATTGCAATAGTTTCTACATTCTTAGATGTAACATATTTTAAAGTAATTTCTTTTTCTAATATTTAATCTTTGTTTATTGGAACATCCTGTACTGAACTAACATTGCTATCTAATGTTCCTTCCACTACATTTAAACAATTATCTATATCATGTAGAAGTTTATCATCTGTGTTAAAGAGTCTTTTCAGTTCATGAAATGTATTGTCTGTTTAAGCAAATCCTTCTGTCTTCAATTCTGTAGTCATGTTTGAAATCACGTAACTCAAATTATTATTCATTTTGCTCATTTGTATTGAAATCTATAAAATGACCTGCTTCAATATTGTTGTGCAATCATCTGCTTAGTTTCTTTTGAAGTAATATTTTACTCTACAAGAGCTATTGCCAATCTCCTAACTAATATTACAGTAAAAAATCTTAAAAATTCATTATGTAAAACAAATAATAAATTATTTGGCTTTCTTTTGTTTGTATTTTTTGATAGTGAACTAAATTCCCTCAGCTAGGTTTTTGTTATTTTTTATTTGTGTTTATTTTTGTTATTGAACATTATTTGAAAAATTGACTTTGTAACTGTGTATTTACCTAACCATATATCTCTATCAACTGACAAAATCAAGTTGTTATGAAATTATTCTTAAGTAATCTCATAGCAGGATCAGAGACCAGATGAAAATGTTTTATTCTTCTTCTGAAGGCCACTTCTTTTTCCGTAGCTTCTTAGTTTTCAAATCCAGGTTCTTCACATTAGGTTTATATTTCACCGCAGAGTCGCCACATGAGAAGATGTTTGGTGACAGATATGTAATTAATTCACATAACAAAATTCATCTTAGTTAATTTCATTGTGTATTTTAATTTTCAATATGAACTTCTTCCTTGCAGAATGTATTACATTCAATAGTTGCCACATGAGACACTTCTTGGTGGCAAAATCATAAAACTATCTTGATGTAGATCTAGCTTCAATATATTAGTCATTTACTATTCTTCTGTACACAGTAAATAAGTTTTCACTGTATTTTATAACCATGAACATTTATTACATGAATATACATGTGTATACAGTCCGCAGCTAGTGGTCTAGTGGGTAGTGTTGCTACCTCTGGATCATGAGGTCCTGGATTTGATTCCTAGCCGGGTTGGGGATTTTCTCTGCCTGGGGACTGGGTGTTTGCCTTGTCCTCATCATTTTATCATCATTCATGAAAGTGGCTAGATTGGACTGTGTGCAGATTGCGAATGTGTACAGGTGCTGATGACCACACAGTTGAGTGCCCCACAAACCAATGTTCACCATCATATATTTTCAGTATGGAAACTTTCTTAGCAGTAAAATGATTTGCATGTTTGTTGGCAAAAAACCTAAAACCTGTAGTAATTTATTGTGAACTTTGTCAAGTGTACAGAAACAACATAATGAGTGAATGTTCCGTCCGGAAATGGTGCATTCAGTTTAAAAATGGCTGAACCAACATTAATGATGAAGAGAAGAGTGGACGCCCGAGCTTTGTGATGGACGATCTTGTCGCTAATGTTGATGAAATGATTTTTGAAAACCATCGATTCACAGTAACGGAGCTTTCGCTTTCTTTTCCACAAGTTTCATGGACTTTGTTGTTCGAAATTGTCACTCAAAACCTAGGCTACCACAAATTTTGTGCACGATGGGAGCCTAAAATGCTTACAGAGCACCATAAAGAACAGTGAATGGGGGCAATGTTGACATTTCTGGAGGCCTACCACAAACGTGGTGGTTCATTGCTGGATCTAATTATAACTGGTGACAAGACTAGGGTGAAACATGCCAATTGTGAGACAAAATTACAATCCATGGAGTGGGGGCACGCAAAGTCCCCCCAAAAACCAAGAAAATGTTTGCAAACCTTGTCAGCAAGGAAGCTGATGGTGACAGTGTTTTGGAATAGGCATGGTGAGCTTCTTATTGATTTTCTCGAATGTGCAGCAACCATAAACTCTGCCTAGTACTGTCAAACTTTGCACAACCTTAGAAGAGCACTTCAAGACAAACACTGAGGAAAGCTGACGTCCTGCACGACATTGCCTGACCTCACACAGCAAACTGCACTAAAGAACTCCTTAATTCATTCAAATGGGAAATTTTCCCTCATCTGCCCTACAGCCCCGATGTTGCACCAAGCAACTTCCACTTGTTTCCTAAGATGAATTACTGGCTTGCAACGCATTGCTTTGATAACAATGCGGAACTCCAGGCGGGCGTGACCCACTGACTGAAGTCTCAGGCAGCAGAATTTTATGACAAATGTCTTCATCGCAATGATAAGCACCTGAATGTGGAAAAGTAGTATGTCAGTTGCACTTTCAGATGTGTATAATAAAATGTATTTCTTGAATTTATTTATTTGTTTGTTTATTTTTTTCCTTACTTTCTGAATAGCCCTCGTATTTCACCTTTGTGTGTATCTTTATCTGTTACCACTAGCTAAGGAGAAATTATCTCTGTTTCTGTTAGGTCTGGATATTGGATGAATTAGCTGTGTAACAATTCATACTGTTTCAAGTGTCCAGTTGGTAAGAATTCATATTCACACATCTTACAACGATTTTTATTTAGAATCAATACTCCTGTTACATACCCTCACCCCACCTTTTTATTTTACCATGGAGATAAAGAAAAGAAGATACAGATTCTAAAATGAATGAAAACATCCCATATGCACTACTTTAATCACATCTCATACACACTACTTTTATCATCACCTCCTCCCTTTGTCTTCTCCTGATACTTCTTTACTTAAAAAAAATTACAAAAGGACTGTGAGAATTAAACTGTCAGCAGCAGTGCTGAAATATTGTGTGTCAACTGCATTCCTTAAAATAAGTATGAAATACGAAGTCCAACGTGTGTATTTAAACAGCTACAAGGCATTTAAAATAAATACTATTTCAATGTTCAAATCTCTAATGTAAAACAGATTATGAAGATGTAGATGTTGCGTTATGGTCTCAAAACTAAAGGCTTCTAGGATACAAGAAAAGCATTTTGATAGTGAACATTGAATGTTGGACATTGCTCATGAAAGGTTTTCATCTTCTCAGATTCTCCGGTGCAATGATCTCCATAAGGCTGCTGTTGCTGTTGTGTTTTTAAGTTACGATTTACTTATCCCATGTAGTATATTGTGTGCACCCACAATTTTGCTCTCTTCCCATAGTTTCTTTCTCTGTGTCCTACGTCATAAGAAATTATTGTTTTATGTTAATTTAGTAAGAAAATATCTGTTGATGTTGAGAGAGAATTTTTAAAATGAGGCCCTGAATGAATTATGCATTTCTTTCAGTTGTAACAAGAAACTTTATGAAAACACAAATGTGTTTTGCTTAATAGAAGACCAGGTTACATCTCTGGGACATGCTGAAGAACAGTCTCCAGTGATGCTAGTTTGGGGACTCGTAAATGCACTTTGTAATCCAGATGTGCATTTGTTAGAATCGTACCAGCTACTTTCTGAGCTAGCTGTAAGATTAGGTGTATTTCAGTACTTGAAAAAATGCATTGAAAGTGAAATATTTCAGGTTAGTGAATATTCCCATCACATTCTATAAAAAATTAATATAAGACAGGAATTGAGCTTCTTTACAGTATTGTAAAATGGGTACTGTCACAGAACTAATTTTTATTAGAATATAGTACATTATTTTATTATATTATTTAATCTTATTTTGGGTTGTAATGGTAGTAGTTAAATGCAATGACACTGACCTCGAAATTGCCTCATGCTTACCATAATCTCTCTGCTGTCCTTTATCACTCTCTGCCATGGGTGGTGCCAGACGTATATTTAATACTAGATTAACTTCTTATTAGGGGTTTTGTAGAGAGTTATGTAGTAAATTTGAGGTGAAACATAAAAGAGGTAATGTTTATTTGAGTAATTTCATAAATGGCTAATTACACTAATGAATAAGAGTACTCGGTGTTCTCAGAATCGTGTGAATTGAGTCAAAAGTAGGGGAGTGCATTAAACAGCTTGGCACACATTAGGAATGCTGCAGCAGTTGCTGCAGAACAAGTCCTTTTCTTGGCTTAGCATCTTAGTGGGCTGTCAGTAGGTGAACATTATACTTGCACTCGACAGAGTAGGGTTGGTGCCATGTGGCTTGAGGCTGTGTGTGCAGCTGTCACTGTTTGGCTGCAGCTCACATCCGAACATCCAGATGTCAGACACTCAGAGTTGTACCAAACAGTGCATGTTGATAAGATTATCAACCAAAACTTTGATCTGGTTTGTACTGTGTGCTGTCATACAGCAGAACGGGCATATACTTTGATTAAAAGTAACACTAGAAATACCAGAGCCCAATAAAAGCTTATCTATGAGCCATTGATACACGTAGTTCCCATGGGTTGGTAGAGTGTTTGGTCGTCGTGAAAAGCTTTCGGGGTTCAAATCCTGTAAACATAATTTTTTTTATTTTTTAATGTATTATGCGTGAAAGTGTTGTATGGGACAACATGTTTATAACACGTAAAAGGGCTGTTTGGAGTTTACAGCAATGTCCTCTTGGCAGTCTGCTTTCACTTTATTTCTTTTACAGTAGTAAATCTATAGAGTATGAAGTGTTGGCAGAAGAGCCAACACTGTGTTGCTAGAGGAGGCCGAAATGCACGCGTTTAATCTCACACAGACTGGCGTGAGGTCTGGAACAAGGTAAAGTAATTATCCTATCAAGAAAAGAACGTAGTTGCTTGAATACTTAACTTTAATCCGCAATTGGTGAACATCTCTCTTGACTGTACATGCTTCACAAGATAAATATCAAATGCTATGGCGCCTTGCTAGGTCATAGCAAATGACGTAGCTGAAGGCTATGCTAACTATTGTCTCGGCAAATGAGAGCGTCAGTGAACCTTTCCTAGCAAAGTCAGCTGTACAACTGGGGCGAGTGCTAGGAAGTCTCTCTAGACCTGCCATGTGGCGGCGCTCGGTCTGCAATCACTGACAGTGGCGACACGCGGGTCCGACGTATACTACCGGACCGCGGCCGATTTAAAGGCTACCACCTAGCAAGTGTGGTGTCTGGCAGTGACACCACAGAGTACATTTGTAATTTCACAGAATACATATAAAGAATGGGACAATAGAATAAAGAAACAATTGCATCTCACATGCAGAAATAATAATGGTGGTAGTAGTAATAATAATAGTAATAATAATACACTTAATAAAATTAATAGTAGTAATAATAAACAAAATAATAACAATAATCATAATTACATAGCATTCAAAAATCAATGCAAACAGGGTGCCCCATCATCCCCCCCCCCTCCCCCCACTACACACACACACACACACACACACACACACACACACACACACACAGAGTGTCATTTGTTCAGGATTAAAGGCTTCACAATAATGGTTGCATACGAAGAAGTGTATGAAGCAGATTACTTTCATACACCAAGCACGTTTGATCAATCCCACATTTGCATATCCACCCAGTGTATTGCAGAATGAAAACTTGTGTCCAAATCATAACTGTAGAAGTTTCAAAGGGTCTTGATTGATCAACGAGTTTAGTCATAATTCACCCTGTTGGTGAGAGTTATAGAAATGGGGAGAACACAACTGATTGTATGTGAGGGACTACAGCTTAAGAAGATTATTCCACTGTTGCAGACTAATCTCTTCCAAAGAATCTCGAGCGGCATCAGATATTTTACAAATCATATGCCTGTACATTCTGAAGAAATGAAGGTCAAGGAGTTGACAAATGGAGGTTGTGTTTGGTAGAATTATGTGAATTTTTATTTTGTCTTCTGATAGGTTATATTGTACGTGCAGGTTATGAAGAACCCCAGTGTCTTTGTGGGGCCCATAAGAATCCAATATTAGCATCCGTTTCTCTCCACTGATTTGTTCCACTGCCGCTTCTTGTAGAAATGTCCTAAACATTTCTTTGGTCATTTTGCTGGAGGAGTGAGAGTGTGTGACGTTCACCTGCTGTATTTCTTTGTTGATAGTCCTTGGTGTCGATGTACTTCATTGTTTTACTGGCTGAAAAATGGAGGGTGGGAGTTCAACACTGACCACTGTAAATGAAAGTTCAACACTGATGACAGTAAATGATGTAGCTGACAGTTGCACAGTTGCATTTCACATTTCTTTACTTCTTTACTTTCACTGTTCACCCCCCCCCCCCTCCCCAATATTACACAGTTATGTGGCCAGTTCACTATTGGTAAATGTTAAGCATCATTAATGGGTAGCAGGCAAACATCAGCATACTGCTACAATAGTTTACTGTTAAACATCTATGAGCAGTAAATACCACACAGTTCACAGTTTTTGCTGAATAATAAGGTACATGTGACACTATTTCCCAAATAAATTGAACCGACACTGTCATTGTTTTAACACACAGCCTATTTGTGTTACACTAATTCCACTGTTAAGTTGAGGCATTGTTGTTACTTGAAACAGTACATAATTTTCATCTGAAAATCGGCCATGGACTGACTGTGTGGAGACAAAAAATCCGTTCAATACCCTCACAATATTAGGCATTGAAACTTTACATTGTTCGATGTTTAATGTACAGAAATACAATTAATATATAGCTCATTCAGTTAACTGAATACATCAAAAAAATTCCTCCTTTTTAACAGTTCCTTCTATGACAAAGGTTAGGCTGAATTATCCGTTTAAATAATGAAATTAACGGATATAGTTACGCAAACAATGCTTTTGGCGAATCTGGTAACTATTTCAGAATTAAATAAGGACTGGTTTTGCTAACATATTTTCTAATAGAGCCAAATAAATTCTTAAAGAATCCTACTAGTTCGTTTTCCAAATGTTTACAATTAATACACAGTTTATATTTGTTTAAAAGTCAACAATAGCATTTAAGTCACGAAACAATTATTGCTTTCACCCTATAACGAGAGATATTAACTAGGAATAGTCAAAATAAACTAGGGAATTAATTACATATACAAAACTAAGCACAAAATTAAGCCTGGTGCTATATTCCTTAAGACTGAGGGCCAAACTTTCTCTTTTATGGAAATGCAGATTATATTCATGTACGTTAATGGTAATTAGGCAAAAATGGCAAAACAAGAGAGGAAGTAAAGAGATCCCAGCTTGCTTCGTCACAAGTGGACGATTAAATATGGTGCTGGGAACATGGACTGACGACATGTATGTGTACTCAAATAACTAGGCTCTTGAAGGTCAATAAACAGCTTTGGAGCAAGTTTGTCTGTCTGTGAGAGCAATGGAATAACTGTGTACGTATGGGTTGTCGTGTGAGTGGACTGTACAACCCATACGATATCTTTAGAACCTCTAGTTGTAAGAGTGTGGCTCACAGACATCTCCTTGTTGAATCCACTTTCATCAGCGTTGTAGATATTTTCGTCTTTGTAGGCACAAGTTACTTGTTACCAGTCCTGTACCGTTTTCTGCATGTTGTTTCTGTTGTGGTACATTTTCACTGTAATAAAGGATTTGACCTTACACTTCCAGCACAAGACCCATCTGTCACTGGTGTCAAATCTTCGGAAATTTAACTGTCTCACTTTTGATTTCACCCACAATTTGATGTCTACATCATGAACACATCAACCTTCCTGGTGGTGGTGTTTGAAGGTCTCCATCACATGCACTGTAATGTGCTTGTGCTTCTCCTTCACAGACATTAACTCTCCACTTTCGCACTGCCATTTCCATTCATATAGCATACGCTGTGCAGGAAAACTAGTGCAAAATCTGTTTTTCATTACGGACATTGTGTGATGGACAAATGTTTGGGTTGATGCTGATTATTGACATTAAGCCAATACTTGAGGATTCCCATTTTGTCATGTCCTGAATAAAACACTACACTTTTCTCCTTCTGTGGCATTTCATTATTTCCGTTGCTTCAGGACTCTTTTGGCAACGATACTGAAGATGTCGACTCTAGTCCATTCGGTTGGTCACAAACGAATGATTCCGCTCCACCTGCTATGTGCTCGTCAATATCTAATGTTTCCTCTTCCATGATGTACAACGTATTCCATAGATCAGTTATGTCCAGTATGAATGCTGCAAACTTTCTCTTCTCTTCAGTTATTTTTGTTGTTGTATATACACAACAATCGCTATGCAACAGTTCGATGAGAATGTCAATAACTTTCCACAGATTTATGACGCACAACAGCAGTACGTATGCACAAACACGAGAATCTAGTCACAACACACGCATCTAATGTACGTAGTGCTGCCATATGCAGACAGTTATTATTATTATTGTTATTCTTCATGCTCGCATCGTTCTCGCACGATATTTCAACAGCGTGCCTCGCTGTCTTCTTCAGGTGCTACCTGAGACTGGTCCTTGGGTCGATCGAGTCCAGTATTTATGCCTGGGAGGAGCTGGGCATTTGAGTCCAGTATTTATGCTTGGGAGGAGCTGGGCATTCCCTAATCGGTCCGCGCCCTGAGTGTTCCATCTGTGGTCCGCGCCCGCCAGACTCTGCTTCAACGGACCCCTCCAGTCGCAGATGTTCCGACTGCCGTCAGCGCCCGTTCTGGCTGTCCTCAACGGATGTGGTTATCATCTGAGGTGTGTCAGACCCGGTCTGAGATGTTGCGTACTCTATCTCCTGACTGTTACTATGATTTCCACTTCTGTTTCGTGCTGGGCGCTCCCTAATCAGTCCGCGCCACGTCGTGTGTTCCGTCTGAGGTCCACGCCCGCCAGACGCGGCTACATTGTCACTCTCTGGTAGCTGGTGTTCCCTCCACCGTCCGCACCCGGCCTGGCCGTCTTCTGAAGTCGAGTTCGTGGTCTGGGGTGTGTCAGATCTTGTCTCCAATGTCAGACACCTTGTCTCACGGCTGTTCTCTCGGTCTCCACTTCTATTTCTTGTAGAATCCTGGATTGCCCTGTGTTGAGCTTTCACAAGCTCAAGCGCTGGATTCCAGGCAGTGCTGATTTGGTATCCCAAGTCACGGTTGATTGGATTGTCTGTGACCTTAATCTCAATGGCTTCTTTAATGACACTGTCCCAAAATCTTGAGGTCTGTGTCACAATCTTGGTGTCATTGTAATCCATTGAATGACCAAGTTCCGGACAATGCTCTGCTATGGCTGATTTAGTTGTCTGCCTGAGTCTGATATGTCTCTGGTGTTCTTTACACCTGATGTTCACAGTTCTGGTGGTCTGGCCAATGTATGAATCCCATACTGGCATGGTATGTTGTAAATACCTGGCTTGCGTAGCCCCAGTCATCTTTTACATTCTCCAGCATAGCCCCAATTTTGGTGGGTGGGCAAAATATGCTCTTGATGTCATATTTCTGGAGAATCCTGCTGATCTTGGCAGAGATAGGTCCGGCATATGGCAGGTATGCCATCTTCTTTGCCTCTTCTGGTTCTTCTTCTTGATCCTTTGGCCGGTTAGCAGGTTGAAGTGCCTTCTGGATATCTCTAGAGGAGTACCCATTCCTGCTGAACACTGATTGTAAGTGTTCTATTTTTGTGGCCAGACTATCAGGATCTGACAGAGTTTGTGCTCTGTGGACCAGTGTTTTGAGCACTCCATTCTTCTGTGCCGGATGGTGGCAACTGCTGGCTTGTAGGTATAAGTCAGTGTGCGTAGGTTTGTGGTACACACTGTGTCCAAATGTGCCATCTGCCTTTCTCTTCACCAGAACATCCAAGAACGGAAGTAGTCCATCCTTCTCCATTTCCATTGTGAACTGAATGTTCGGATGGCAAGAGTTCAGATGTAGCAGGAACTCATCTAACTTCTCTCTGCCATGGGGCCAGATGACAAAGGTATCATCCACATACCGAAAAAAGCACTTGGGCTGATACGTGGCTGAAGAGAGTGCTTCCTCTTCAAACCTTTCCATAAATAGGTTGGCCACCACTGGTGATAGAGGGCTGCCCATAGCCACCCCTTCTGTTTGTTCGTAAAATTGACCCCCATATAGGAAGTACGTCGAGGTGAGTACATGCCTGAATAGATCAAGGAGAGCCCCATCAAACTTCTCTCCAATAAGCTCAAGTGACTCCTTCAGTGGTACCCGTGTGAAAAGACCGTGACTCGGGATACCAAATCAGCACTGCCTGGAATCCAGCGCTTGAGCTTGTGAAAGCTCAACGCAGGACACTCCGGGATTCTACAATAAATAGAAGTGGAGACCGAGAGAACAGCCGTGAGACAAGGTGTCTGACATTGGAGACCAGATCTGACACACCCCAGATCATGAACTCGACTTCAGAAGGCGGCCAGGCCGGGCGTGGACGGTGGAGGGAACACCAGTGACCAGAGAGGGACAATGTAGCCGCGTCTGGCGGGCGCGGACCTCAGACAGAACACACGACGCGGCGCGGACCGACTAGGGAGCACCCAGCACGAAACAGAAGTGGAAATCATAGTAACAGTCAGGAGATAGAGTACCCAACATCTCAGACCGGGTCTGACACACCTCAGATGATAACCACATCCGTTGAGGACAGCCAGAATGGGCGCCGACAGCAGTCAGAACATCTGCGACTGGATGGGTCCGTTGAAGCCGAGTCTGGCGGGCGCGGACCACAGATGGAACACTCAGGGCGCGTACCGATTAGGGAACGCCCAGCTCCTCCCAGGCATAAATACTGGACTCAATCGACCCAAGGACCAGTCTCAGATAGCACCTGAAGAAGACAGCGAGGCACGCTGTTGAAATATCGTGCGAGAACGACGCGAACATCCGGCTGGATTCCCGAATATCCAAGATTATTATTGTTGTTATTATTGTTTATTTAATCGATTATTCCCCTTAGGAGAGCGACTGAACTTGAATTCATGATTTTATTTTTGGATGTTTTCCCCTCTGCCTCTGCCAGAAACTCTTTGTCCTTTCAGAATGTTCTCTCTTCTGTTCATCTGTCCACTTTTTACCAGGTTCTTGCGTTGTTCTTTGCTCAAACTTCACATTCATGATTTCACTCTGGTGGTCTTTGCGGTCTTTTAGAGTTTCTATGTTGATCTGTTGCAAGCCCCTCTAGACTTCCTTTAGCCACTCCGTGCTGCATTTATTCTTTGTTATGATGTCAAGTAGTTTCTTTGCTGTTCTGGTGTCCTCCTATGTGTAGATGTATATATCTGTGTGTGTGTGTGTGTGTGTGTGTGTGTGTGTGTGTGTGTGTGTGTGTGTGTGTAGACCTTCGCTCAGCATTTTCTGATTTCTTCGGTTATTGTGTTGGTCTTTTGATAGAGTTCATTCTGAGATCTCTTCATCAAAATGCTGTTTTTGCTTCTGGAAGAATCACAGTTTTGTAATGTCTCAGTTTTGCATCTGTCGAAATGCATTTCTTGTTGTAGTAGTCTGTTGTTAATTTATATGCCTTTTTCCGCTTGCTGATCATTTGTTCATTGGCAATTCTGTTTAGTCCTGATGACTGTATGATTTGTCCAAGATACTTAAAAGTGGCTGACTTGTATGACATTACTGTGTTTCGTGATTAGTGGGGACTTATTTTCTGGCCATGTTTCCATATACTGGGTCTTTTCATACAAAATTTGTAATCCAGTTTTCTGTGCAATTTCGTGTAGTTTTTGAACTGCGTATATCGCTCCTGTCCTGTTGTTTGTGATAATCGCAATATCATCCGTGAAAGCAAGGCATTTAACTTTAGTACTGTTTTCTTTTGTGATACCAGTTTGGACACATTTAACATGAGGTTCCCATTCTCTGATGATCTTTTCTAGAACAATATTGATAAGAATTGGGGATAGTCCGTCCCCCTGCCGTACTCTCATTCTTACTTCAAAGTGTTCCGATATCTCACCCATGAATTTCACTTTGGAAGTTGTTCTTATAAGTGTCTGTTCTATGATTTTCTGAATCTTTCCATCGATTCTGAATTCTTCCGTGGTTTTAAAGAGGGTTTCACAGTCTATTGAGTCATAAGCTTTCCTGTAATCGATGAATGTAATTACTGTATTCCTGCGCTTTCCCATTTGTAGTATTGTCTTTAGCCTCCATATCTGTTCCGCACATGATTGCCCTTTTCTGAATCTGGCTTGATATCCGCCAAGTAGTGGATTCACCCAGGGTTCTATTCTGTTTAGAAGTGCATTGGGGGAAGGATTTTGTATGCCACTGGGAGCAGAGAGATTCCTCTGTAGTTGTTGTTGTCAGTCTTGTCACCCTTTTTATGTAACGGGTGGATCAGCGTGCATTTTCAGTCTTCTGGTATTTCCTCTGTCTCCTATATGTCTGAGATTAAGTGACGAAGTTTCTGTGTCAGTGTGGGATTGTTCAGTTTCCAGAGTTCTACCATAATCCCATCTTCTCCTGGTGCTTTGTTGTTCTTGAGCTGCTTGATTGTCACCATAATTTCTATGAGATCTGGGGCTTTTGAGTCCCAAGTGTGTGAATACTGGGGGTGTGAAGTCAAGTTTTTCCTGTGGTGGTTCACTGTTAAGAAGGGAGCAGAAATACTGGGCTAATATTTTACTGCTGTTTTCTGAGTTTCCAACAAGCCATCAGATCTTTTGAAGCACAGAGTGGATGCTTGGTATTCTTGTAGGTTTTCTCTAAAGATCTTGTAGAAATTTCTTGTATTATTTTTGTTGAAATCCTGTTCGGTTTTTTGGAGTCTGTTGTTATCATATCCTTGTTTTTCTTTTCGAATCACCTTTGCAGCCTGGTTTTGAGTTCTAAGAAAGTTGTCCCAGTTATCCTTTGTTTTGGGACTGTTGAATTTTTTCCAGACTGTTGTCCGGTTGTCTATTGCCTGATCACAGGCTGTGTTTCACCAGCGGTGTATTCTGATGCAATGATGCAAAGAGAGGGGGAGGGGGGGGGTCTAGTTTCATTCATTCCTGAATTTTCCTTGTTGGTTTCTTCCAGTCTTGGGTTGAAAATTTGTCTTCATTTGTAGAAGATGATGGTCTGATTCAACAGCACCTTTGCGAGGTCTGACATTTACAATTTCTTTCATATTTTCCTTGGAAATCATGAGGTGATGAATTTGGGTTTCACCCTGCCTTGGATTGGGTGATCTCCATGTGGTTAGCTTGTGTGTAGATTTTTGAAATTGGGTGCTCATTACTTTAAGTCCAAAATTCCTGCAGAAGTTAATTAGTTTCTTGTTGTTCTTGTTGGTATGTTTGTGTTTGGTACAAGGGCCTGTTATATCTCTGAATTATTATTATTATTATTATTATTATTATTTCTTTCTTTTCTCAGACGTTATGTCTGGTCAAAAATGGAAAGTGACGCAGACCTTGATCAAGTGTGACTTCCTTTTAACTGTACGGTATATGTTATATTGCATCTAGGAACTTTCGGGTAATTGAACACGTATCAATAATTACGGATTTCTGTAGTTGTATATATAAGTTTGGATGTAGCTGTATTGCATTGATGTACTGGTGGATATTGTGTGGTATGACTCCTGTAGTTGATAGTATAATTGGTATAATGTCAACTTTATTCTGATGCCACATGTCCTTGGCTTCCTCAGCCAGTTGGATGTATTTTTCAATTTTTTCTCCTGTTTTCTTTTGTATATTTGTTGTATTGGGTATGGATATTTCGATTAGTTGTGTTAATTTCTTCTTTTTATTGGTGAGTATGATGTCAGGTTTGTTATGTGGTGTTGTTTTATGTGTTATAATGGTTCTGTTCCAGTATAATTTGTATTCACCATTCTCCAGTACATTTTGTGGTGCATACTTGTATGTGTGAACGTGTTGTTTTGTAAGTTTATGTTGTATGGCAAGTTGTTGATGTATTATTTTTGCTACATTGTCATGTCTTCTGGGGTATTCTGTATTTGCTAGTATTATACACCCGCTTGTGATGTGATCTACTGTTTCTATTTGTTGTTTGCAAAGTCTGCATTTATCTGTTGTGGTATTGGGATCTTTAATAATATGCTTACTGTTATATCTGGTGTTTATTGTTTGATCCTGTATTGCAATCATGAATCCTTCCGTCTCACTGTATATATTGCCTTTTCTTAGCCATGTGTTGGATGCGTCTTGATCGATGTGTGGCTGTGTTAGATGATACGGGTGCTTGCCATGTAGTGTTTTCTTTTTCTAATTTACTTTCTTCGTATCTGTTGATGTTATGTGGTCTAAAGGGTTGTAGAAGTGGTTATGAAATTGCAGTGGTGTAGCTGATGTATTATATGAGTGATTGCTTTGTGTATTTTGCTAGTTTCTGCTCGTTCTATAAAGAATTTTCTTAAATTGTCTACCTGTCCATAATGTAGGTTTCTTATGTCGATAAATCCCCTTCCTCCTTCCTTTCTGCTTAATGTGAGTCTTTCAGTTGCTGAATGTATGTGATGTATCCTATATTTGTGGCATTGTGATCGTGTAAGTGTATTGAGTGCTTCTAGGTCTGTGTTACTCCATTTCACTACTCCAAATGAGTAGGTCAATATTGGTATAGCATAAGTATTTATAGCTTTTGTCTTGTTTCTTGCTGTCAATTCTGTTTTCAGTATTTTTGTTAGTCTTTGTCTATATTTTTCTTTTAGTTCTTCTTTAATACGAGGGAGGGCAGTTCAGTAAGTAATGCAACACATTTTTTTTCTGAAACAGGGGTTGTTTTATTCAGCATTGAAATACACCAGGTTATTCCCCAATCTTTTAGCTACACAACACTATTTTTCAACATAATCTCCATTCAATGCTACGGCCTTACGCCACCTTGAAATGAGGGCCTGTATGCCTGCACGGTACCATTCCACTGGTCGATGTCGGAGCCAACGTCGTACTGCATCAATAACTTCTTCATCATCCGCGTAGTGCCTCCCACGGTTTGCGTCCTTCATTGGGTCAAACATATGGAAATCCGACGGTGCGAGATCGGGGCTGTAGGGTGCATGAGGAAGAACAGTCCACTGAAGTTTTGTGAGCTTCTCTCGGGTGCGAAGACTTGTGTGAGGTCTTGCGTTGTCATGAAGAAGGAGAAGTTCGTTCAGATTTTTGTGCCTACGAACACGCTGAAGTCGTTTCTTCAATTTCTGAAGAGTAGCACAATACACTTCAGAGTTGATCGTTTGACCATGGCGAAAGACATCGAACAGAATAACCGCTTCAACGTCCCAGAAGACTGTAACCATGACTTCACCGGCTGAGGGTATGGCTTTAAACTTTTTCTTGGTAGGGGAGTGGGTGTGGCGCCACTCCATTGATTGCCGTTTTGTTTCAGGTTCGAAGTGATGAACCCATGTTTCATCACCTGTAACAATCTTTGACAAGAAATTGTCACCCTCAGCCACATGACGAGCAAGCAATTCCGCACAGATGGTTCTCCTTTGCTCTTTATGGTGTTCGGTTAGACAACGAGGGACCCAGCGGGAACAAACCTTTGAATATCCCAACTGGTGATCAATTGTGACAGCACTACCAACAGAGATGTCAAGTTGAGCACTGAGTTGTTTGATGGTGATCCGTCGATCATCTCGAACAAGTGTGTTCGCACGCTCCGCCATTGCAGGAGTCACAGCTGTGCACGGCCGGCCCGCACGCGGGAGATCAGACAGTCTTGCTTGACCGTGCGGCGATGATGACACACGCTTTGCCCAACGACTCACTGTGCTTTTGTCCACTGCCAGATCACCGTAGACATTCTGCAAGCGCCTATGAATATCTGAAATGCCCTGGTTTTCCGCCAAAAGAAACTCGATCACTGCCCGTTGTTTGCAACGCACATCCATTACAGACGCCATTTTAACAGCTCCGTACAGTGCTGCCACCTGTCGGAAGTCAATGAAACTATACGAGATGAAGCGGGAATGTTTGAAAATATTCCACAAGAAATTTCCGGTTTTTTCAACCAAAATTGGCCGAGAAAAAAAAAGTGTTGCATTACTTATTGAACTGCCCTCGTATTTGTATTATCTATTTCTGTTTTTTGTCTGTATCCTAGATATTTATAGGCATCTGTTTTTTCCATCGCTTCTATGGAGTCGCTGTGGTTATCCAATATGTAATCTTCCTGTTTAGTGTGTTTTCCCTTGACTATGCTATTTTTCTTACATTTGTCTGTTCCAAAAGCCATATTTATATCATTGCTGAATACTTCTGTTATCTTTAATAATTGGTTGAGTTGTTGATTTGTTGCTGCCAGTAGTTTTAGATCATCAATGTACAGCAAATATGTGATTTTGTGTGGGTATGTTCCAGTAATATTATATCCATAATTTGTATTATTTAGCATGTTGGATAGTGGGTTCAGAGCAAGGCAGAACCAGAAAGGACTTAATGAGTCTCCTTGGTATATTCCACGCTTAATCTGTATTGGCTGTGATGTGATATTATTTGAATTTGTTTGGATATTAAGTGTGGTTTTCCAATTTTTCATTACTATGTTTAGGAACTGTATCAATTTAGGATCTACTTTATATATTTAGAATATTTGTAGTAACCATGAGTGGGGTACACTATCAAAAGCTTTTTGGTAATCAATGTATGCGTAGTGTAGCGACCTTTGTTTAGTTTTAGCTTGATATGTCACCTCTGCATCTATTATCAGTTGCTCTTTACATCCTCGTGCTCCTTTGCAACAGAATTTTTGTTCTTCATGTATAATTTTGTTCTGTGTTGTATGTGTCATTAATTTCTGTGTAATGACTGAAGTTAATATTTTGCATGTTGTTGGTAGGCATGTTATGGGGCGATATTTAGCTGGGTTTGCTGTGTCTGCTTGATCTTTAGGTTTCAGATAAGTTGTTCCATGTGTAAGTGTATCGGGGAATGTGTATGGGTCTGCAATGTAACAGTTAAATAATTTAGTTAGATGTGAATGTGTTGAGGTGAACTTCTTTAGCCAGAAATTTGCTATTTTATCTTTTCCAGGGGCTTTCCAGTTGTGAGTAGAATTAATTGCTTGGGTGACTTCATGTTGCAAAATTATCACTTCAGGCATTTGTGGTATCATCTTGTATGTATCTGTTTCTGCTTGTATCCACCGTGCATGCCTGTTATGTTGTACCGGGTTTGACCATATGTTGCTCCAGAAGTGTTCCACGTCTGTTATGTTTGGTGGATTGTCTATTTTAATATGTGTGTTATCTGTTGTCTGGTAAAATTTCTTTTGGTTTGTGTTGAATGTTTGGTTTTGTTTCCTTCTATTTTCACTTTTTTTGTATCTTCTAAGTCGTTTGGCCAATGCTTGTAATTTCTGCTTCTTTTTTTCTAATTGTTCTATCGCTTCTTGTTGTGAGATTTTACCTAACCTTTTTCGTTTTTTTTTTTTTTTTTTTTTCCGACATTTCAATTCCCATAAATTGTGTTAGCTGTCCGATGTCTTTTCTCAGTTTTTCTATTCTGATCTGTAGCCTGTGTTGCCATGCTGGTTTTGTGGGTTTCTTCTGTGTGTTGGTTGGTTTTGATCTCTGCCTAGTGTGTATATTTAGTATAGTTAGCGCTCCTATATAAACCAGTAGTTGTAACTCTTCCATAGTTTTCATTTATTTTGTTGTATATGATTGTGTTGATAGTTTTTATTGTTATTTCGACTTGTGGGTTATTTGGCGGTCTATGCAAGAATGGTCTAATGTCTGTATTGGTGTCTTTGTATTCTATATATGTCAGCTGAAATTTCTCTTCTATATCTAACACGTGTGTCTCTTCGTGTTCTATTTGTGCTTGTTCTGGTGGCTGTCTTAAGATTTCGTTTTCCTCTGATTGTTTAATTGATGCGTGTTGGTCTTTGTTTGTTTGCTCTGGGATGTTTTGAGTCCATTACTGTATTTTCTTCTTCTTCTGATTGCACATTATTTTGTTCCAGTATTTGTTGTACTTGTTGTTTGATGTTTTCTAATTCTGACTGGGGTATCCTGTTATTTTTGATTATTACACAGATCTGGTCAGCTAGTCGTCGTTCTGTTAAAAATTTTAATTCTGGGTATCTGATAATAAATGTTGTGTATACTTGTGATGTGTATCCAGTTGTGTTGGTTCCTATGTTTGTTGCTTGGCAATAACAGAACATGAGGTGTTGATTAACTTCATCTGACCATCTCATCCTCTGTCTTTGTTTTCCTTCTAGGGCGGTTGCAGGAAGCATATCCTGCAAAACACCTCTATTTGGATTTAAATCATTTTCCAGTTGGCTAGCAGTGTCGTTACCATTGTGGGCGGGCATAGGGTTCAAATGTCGTCCCCAACCATGACGGCGCTTGTCCGAGGCTTCTTTAGTTCTGTCCTGAACCAACTAATCACACTAAAAGGGGGGTTAGCCCTATTAGTGGTTTGTTCTTTTCGTCGCCTTTTACGACTGGAGGCCTATTCTTTTCGCGGGCCTCCACGGGGTTTATTATTATTACTATTATTATTATTATTATTATTATGTTATTATTAATATTACTAACAATACTTCCACACATGTGATGCAGTTGTTTCTGTATTCTATTGTCTCTTTATGTTTATTCTGTGAAATTACAAATTTACTCAGTAGATTTGCTACTTCAAAAAGAAGTAAAGTGAAAGCAGACTGCCAAGAGGACATTGCTATAAACTCCAAACAGCCCTTTTACATGTTACAAACATTTTGTCCCATATAACACTTTCATGCATAATACAGTAAAAAACAAATAAATAAATAAATAAATAAAATATGTTTACAAGATTTCCATGGGAACTACGCACATCAGTGGCTCACAGATACGCTTTCCTTGTGCTCTGGTAGTTCTGATATTACTTTTAATTAAAGTTTACACTTGTTCTGCTTAATGACAGCACTGAGTACAAACCAGATCAAAGTTTTGTTTGATACTCTTATCAACATGCAACGTGTGGTACAAATCTGAGTGTGACACCTGGAGATTTGGGCGTCAGTTCCGAGACATCTCCTTCAGCTTCCTATGACAAAGTACTCTAGAGACAATGGCTTATCACAGAATGTCTAAACTCTCAGTCTGTATCTATATAAAAACTTTGTTTGCCATGTGTTTCTCACTTGGAACCACAGCTTTTGCTAACATCATTGTGACTCAGTTGGCTCATGATCTCTGCCCACCATTCTACCAAGAGCATCTCTCCTCTTTTTCCTTTCCTTTACCTGTTTTCCTATTGCTTTTCATCAAGCTGTGTGATGCTAAAGAGTGCTTATCTGCTCTTTATAGCAAAACACACTCCTAGCCTTATTGATGGACTTATTAAGTTTAATAACGATTATTGCAGTCGTGACATGATCACTATTCCCTTCCGTATACCGACACTGTTGACAAGACCAAAAATGTTTCCATTTCATATGGGCTGTCAAACTACCTGCTCAAGACAGTTTTCAGATAATGTGTTCAAAACTACTTCACAAGGCTGTATGTCTGTACCACCTGCAATGAATCCATAGACATTGCAGTCTCCACTGTTTTTGAGTGATTACCACTATTACTGCCAGACTACAAGCTTGCTGCATGAATGTTATTTCCCTGTATATCACCCCCCCCCCCCCCCCCTTCCCGCGCAACCCTATGCCTTGCTGATGTGGAACACTGCCATTCCCAGTTCCGGTGTCTTAAACCCTATTCTTTCTTCCTTCCTTTATTCCCAATATCATACTGATGCCAAACCTCCCACATTCTTCAGCCAACCACATTCTGACTCATTACTATGCCTCCTTGGAAGGGCAAATGTACAACTGAATCTGTGAAACTGTCAACGCTATCCACATAGGAGCATCCTAAACTAACTTTGGCGAGATAGACACTTTCAGTGTCAGCCCTGCTCCCAATCCTGCATCATGTGAATAATTGCACCAGGATCTGAGCAAACACATGGGTAAAGGGATTTACTTGCTGTCGGGAATTAGGCACATGGGGGATGGCGTGTTTACTAGTTGTCAGGAGCTTCAGGGATAGGTGCGTTATGGAGTCCCTTACAGAAAAGGCATCCCCGGATGGAAAGAAATCCAATGTGTGCTTGCTATGTCTGCCAGGGCATCTCGTCTGAAATGTGGACAAGGCTCTCATGTGGCTATCGAGAGTGCAGTCATCTGCAAGTTTGGCTCAAGAAGGCACCAATGATGTCTGTCACTTGGATTCAGAAGCCATCTTCAGTTCATAAAGGCGACTGGCAGAATGGGGGCTAGCAGAGCTCAGAATTTGCACATTCCCAGTGTTGATTGGTGTCCTTTTGCGTTGGAGCCGAGTAGAGAGCCTAACCAAAGGCTCTGTCAATTCTGTGATGGTCTTGGATGCAGATTTCTGGACCTGTGTTATTGGGTGGAGAATTGTAGGATTCCCTTTGATAGGTCAGAAGAGCACTATACAAAGGAAGAAGCTAGTAGGATAGCAGAGTACTTGGGAGCACACCCTTTTTTAGGCTAGGCAGTAGCTTGAGCTTCTGTGATGAATGGTCACCAGTTGATACACAGTGTGTGAAATCAGACCACATGCAAAGTAGACATGTCAACTGTCAAAATTTTGAAAGTAAATTGTCAAAGTATTCATAACAAAGTTACTGAATTTACTGACCTCCAGGAAAATTGTTGTGCTCAAATTATCCCCGGAACTGAGTGCTGGCTGAAATCCAAAGTAGAAAGCTCCAAAATATTTAGTGAGGCATATAATATATTTCAAAAAGAGAGATTAAATGCCACAGAAATGGGAGTGCTTGTTGCAGTTGATAAAAGTATTGTATCTACTGAGGTTGAAATTGAGACTAACTGCAAATTGATGTGGACACAAGAAACAGGCATAGAATTTTTTATTAATTACTCAGGTTAATTATTGGATGTCTTTACCAGTCACCAGATTTTGCCGTGACAGTTTTAGAATTTTTCGAAGCAAGTCTATGTTCAGTAGCATGGAAATACCCAGAGCACATGCAATAGTAGCTTCAGGTAACTATAATCTAGTAGTGTTCCACAGCAGCAAGACATAGGGTTGGGGGAGGGAGGGATATTCAGGGACACAACATTCATGCACCAAGCTTGTAGTCTGGCAGTAATAGTGGTAATCACTCAAAAACTGTGGAGATCAAGTGGAGGAAGTGAGTAGTCTCCAAAGCCTCTTTTACAAAATCAACTTTCTTTTATCAATTAAGTACTCAAGACAAGTGACTTTACCACAGTGTCCCTGGCATGTATTTCCATAGTAAGTCTTGTCTATTTTTTTTTTTTTGTTTACAAGTCAGTGCCAAAATAGGGTACATGACTGTTTTCTGGAAGTTGTCTTAAACAATTACTTATGTCTTTTTATGCTTAATGTCATTTTATGCTTCTAACATGCTTTCTTTCCTCTGGAATTTCTGTACTCTTTTATAAAAATGGAAATGAAATTCAAATAATTTGAACACCTGCTAAAACACTCCATTCGAGTCAGGTGATGCCTGTGACTTCACTGGCTAACTTGCTGCTCCTACTGTCATAACGCTAATCAACAGTGGTGTCTTGTTTTGGAATTTGCATTTCGGAAAATGGATTGCAAATTGTATGTAGTACCATGATGTAAAAGTAGTTCTACTGAAAAGTCTACATCTTCTACATCTACATCCATACTCCGCAAGCCACTTGACGGTGTGTGGCGGAGGGTACCTTGAGTACCTCTATTGGTTCTCCATTCTATTCCAGTCTCTTATTGTTCTTGGAAAGAAAGATTTTTGGTATGCCTCTGTGTGGGCTCTAATCTCTCTGATTTGATCATCATGGTCTCTTCGCGAGATATACGTAGGAGGGAGCAATATACTGCTTGACTCCTCGATGAAGGTATGTTCTCGAAACTTCAACAAAAGCCCGTACCGAGCTACTGAGCGTCTCTCTTGCAGAGTCTTGCATTGAAGTTTATCTATTATCTCCATAATGCTTTCGCAATTACTAAATGATCCTGTAACGAAGCGTGCTGCTCTCTGTTGGATCTTCTCTATCTCTTTTATAAACCCATATCTGGTACGGATCCCACTCTGGTGAGCAGTATTCAAGCAGTGGGCGAACAAGTGTACTGTAAATTACTTCCTTTGTTTTCAGACTGCATTTCCTTAGGATTCTTCCAATGAATCTCAGTCTGTCATCAGCTTTACTGACAATTAATTTTATATGGTGATTCCATTTTAAATCATTCCTAATGCCTACTCCCAGATAATTTATGGCATTATCTGCTTCCAGTTGCTGATCTGCTATATTGTAGCTAAATGATAAATGACCTCTCTTTCTATGAATTTGCAGCGTATTACGCTTTTTTACATTGAGATTCAATTGCCATTCCCTGCACCGTGCATCAATTCGTTGCAAATCCTCCAGCATTTTTCCATTGTTACAACCTCTCAATATACTACTACAGCATCATCCGCGAAAAGCCTCAGTGAACTTCCAATGTTATCCCCAAGGTCATTTATATATATTGTGAATAGCAATGGTCCTACGACACTCCCCTGTGATACACCTAAAATCACTCTTACTTCGGAAGACATCTCTCCATTGAGAATGACATGTTGCGTTCTGTTATCTAGGAACTCTTCAATCCAATCACACAATTGGTCTGATAGTCCATACGCTCTTACTTTGTTCATTAAACGACTGTGGGGAACTGTATCAAACGCCTTGCGGATGTGAAGAAACATGACATCTACCTGAGAACCCGTGTCTATGGCCCTCTGAGTCTCGTGGACGAATAGCGCGAGCTGGGTTTCACACAATCGTCTTTTTCGAAACCCATGCTGATTCCTACAGAGTATATTTCTAGTCTCCAGATTAGAACATAATATGTGTTCCAAAATTCTACAACTGATTGACGTTAGAGGTATAGGTCTATAGTTCTGCACATCTGTTCGACGTCCCTTCTTGAAAACGGGGATGACCTGTGCCCTTTTCCAATCTTTTGGAATGCTACACTCTTCTAGAGACCTACGGTATACTGCTGCAAGTAGGGGAGCAAGTTTCTTCGTGTACTCTGTGTAAAATCAAACTAGTATCACATAAGGTCCAGTGGCCTTTCCTCTTTTGAGCAATTTGGATTGTTTTTCTATCCCTCTGTCATCTATATCTATATCTACCATTTTGTCATCTGTGTGACAATCTAGAGAAGGAACTACAGTGCAGTCTTCTTCTGTGAAACAGCTTTGGAAAAAGACATTTAGTATTTCAGCCTTTAGTCTGTCATCCTCTGTTTCAGTACCATTTTGGTCACAGAGTGTCTGGACATTTTGTTTTGATCAACCTACCGCTTTGACTAAGACCAAAATTTATTAGGATTTTCTGCCAAGTCAGTACATAGAACTTTACTTTCGAATTCATTGAACGCCTCTCGCATAGCCCTCCTCACACTACATTTCGCTTAGCGTAATTTTTGTTTGTCTGCAAGCCTTTGGCTATGTTTATGTTTGCTGTGAAGTTCCCTTTTGCTTCTGTAGCAGTTTTCTAACTCGGTTGTTGTACCACGGTGGCTCTTTTCCATCTATTATGATCTTGCTTGGCACATACTCATCTAATGCATATTGTATGATGGTTTTGAACTTTGTCCACTTATCCTCAACACTATCTTTACCTGAGAGAAAACTTTTATGTTGAGCCGTCAAGTACTCTGAAATCTGCTTTTTGTCACTTTTGCTAAAAAGTAAATATTCCTACCTTTTTTAATATTTCTATTTATGGCTGAAATCATTGATGCAGTAACCACTTTATGATCGCTAATTCACTGTTCTGCATTAAATGTTTCAAATAGTTCAGGTCTGTTTGTCACCAGAAGGTCTAGTATGTTATTGCCATGAGTCAGTTCTCTGTTTAACTGCGCAAGGTAGTTTTCAGATAATGCACTTAAAAAAATTTCACTGGATTCTTTGTCCCTGCCACCTGTTATAAATGTTTGAGTCTCCCAGTCTATATCTGGAAAACTAAAATCTCCACCAAGAACTATAACATGGTCAGGAAATCTACTCAAAATATTTTCCAAATTTTCCTTCAGGTGCTCTGCCACAACTGCTGCTGAGCCATGGGGCCCATAGAGACATCCAATTACCATGTTTGAGCCTGCTTTAACCGTGACCACCCAGATTATTTCACATTTCGGATGTCCGTCAATGTCCTTTGATACTATTGCACTTTTTATCGCTATAAACACGCCTCCCCCTTCACTGTCCAGCCTCTCCCTGTGGTATACATTCCAATCTGAGTTGAGAATTTCATTACTGTTTACATCTGGTGTCAGCCAGCTTTTCGTCCCTAGTACTATTTGGGCATTGTGACCATTTATTAATGAGAGCAGTTCTGGGACATTTCTATAGATGCTCCTGCAGTTTACTATTACCACATTAATATTGTTATTCCCTGTTGCGTTTTGCCCACTGCTACCTTGTCGCATCTCAGGAGGCATCTTGTTGGGCCTAGGGAGGGAATTCTCTAACCTAAAAACCCACGTGTCCACACGTACTCCGCTACCCTTGTAGCCACTTCCTGCGTGTAGTGCACGCCTGACCTATTCAGGGGGACTGTACATTTCTCCACCCGATAGCAAAGGTCAAGAAATTTGCACCCCAGATCTCCGCAGTATTGTCTGAGCCTCTGGTTTAAGCCTTCCACTCAGCTCCAAACCAGAGGACTGCAATCGCTTCTGGGAACGATACTACATATAGCTAGCTCAGATTCCACCCTGAGAGTGAGGCTTTCCGCCTTCACCAATTCCGCCAACCGCATGTATGAACTGAGGATGACCTCTGATCCCAGAAGGCAGGAGTCATTGGTACCGACATGAGCAACAATTTGTAGTTGAGTGCACCCAGTGCTCTCTATTGCCGCTGGCAGGGCCTCCTCCACATCTCGGATGAGACCCCCCCGGCAAGCAGACAGAGTGAACACTGGCCTCCTTCCCTGACCTTTCCGCTATTTCCCTAAGGGGCTCCATCACCTGCCTAACATTGGAGCTCCCAATCACTAATAAACCCTCCCCCCATGTGCCTGCTCGGACCTTGCTGAAGGAGCAGCCACATGTCCACTCACTGGCAGAGTGGGCGATGCCACAAGGCCAGCCTCCACATTGACCCTCCGCCTCCTGTGACGTGAACGCCGCTGAACCCACCACTCCCCTTGGGGAGAGGGTGGCCCAACCGTGCCCGGTACCTGCGAAGATGTCTCGACAGCAGGGACCGTGGGTGAAGCACGTAACACCTGGGGTGTACCATGTGACGCACCAGACTCTCCACTGTCACTACACTCTGAGGCGGCAGCCTGAAGGCGGCTGACCGCGGCCATGAGCACGTTCAGCTGTTTGCAAACAGTGGCCAGCTCCTCCTGCATTCGTACACAGGAGTCACACACCCTATCCATAATAAGAAATCAACAATTTACTGTAGAGTGTTAATCAACTTTTAACTAGACTGCTAATTCACTAAAGGCGGCTGATAGCTGACTAAACTGTGGTTACCAGACACTTCTTGTTGGAAACAATGAAAATAAGCACTAACTGTCTCTGGACTGTATTCAAAACAGACACGGAATCTATGGAACACTATTACTAGTATTCGAAAATTAAAGCTTCCTAAAAGCAAAAACACATGGAAAAAGAAGTGACAAGTATGAAAAACACAGTCAATACTTAAATTTACGTAGCTTGCTGCACAGCAGATGTGAAGCAGATGGCAGTTACCACAACACATTTTTGAGTATTCCAGAGAATGAGTTGATGCATAAAATGTGGTTGCAGTGCACCAGCAAATTGCCACCACATCGACACACAAGTTCATTGACTTAATTAAGAGTGTGTTGCACTGTGAGGTTAACATTTACTTATCCCCGAGGTATGCTCTCCCACTGTTAGAATGAAGTATAGCGTCATTCAACAAAATTAAACTCCTAATGAAAATTGTCTTTTTACCTAGCTACATCTCAGTTATTCAGTAGCTCAGTTGTTAGTGCAATAAGCTGTCGAATTTTATAAGACGATGTCCATAGATCGATGGTTCGAATCTAACCCAAAAGAACATTTTAACTTATTTGTAAAACATCTTGACAGTCGTCTCGTATGAAATCCAAATCACAATTAATGAGACATCACCACACCGAGCAGAAACAGAATAGTATTGTGTTTTCCTTGCTGTTTACATGTGCTTAATCTGTAATCACAGTTCACACACATCATGCTCAAAATGATATTTTCTAGTTAATGTGACCATACAATTTTTTCTTTATTAAAAATTATTTTTATCTTTGTATTGTGTAGCTAGGATTCTTATTGTTTAAACTTTTGCAGTTTCATATCGTACATAAAGATGAAGTAAGTCTGTTTCAGATGCTAACGTTAATTTACCCTCATAAACATCACAGTCCTTACATTTGTGTCACCCGCATGTTGTACGTGCTTTATATCTCTTCGTGTAACCTCGTCATCCCACACCTCATTGTATTGTGAATGTATGGCTATATTTTCATTACTAGCGATGCTTTCCAAAAAAGTGAATTGTTTGTTCACAAAGTAAATGCCTTTATCCTCTGTGGTCCATTTCTTAGACTAAGACTATTGTGAAGCTATATATAATACATCCCACAACTCAAACAACTGCTACAATCAGTTTGTGCCAACGCTATTTTTGTGTTTCGCATAAAACTTTAAAAATATATATGAACCTTCCAGGAATCGAACATGTGACCTCTTGCACTCCAGTCATATGCACTATCCATTGTGCCATGATAGGCCTGACAAATGAGTACCCTTTACACAGGAAATTGGCACTAAGTTTTACCAGGAATAATTTTTTTGTGATTTGGGTCATAGCTCATGACTGATAGTTGACAATCTAGTTATAATATATGGACCCATTTGCAAAAGTTGTACTAGTCCCTTGTTTTGAGCAAGTTTAATGATGTTGCAGGGAGCAGGGAAAACAGTGTCTGTTGTTGCACATATCACCCCTTGGTAAATGCATGGAGCATGAATGATCAACTTTCACAAGGCTCTGAATAGCTAAACTGTTTTTGTAGTAAAAGTACGTAAAAACCTTGTAACTTCAGCTAACACTCCTATAACACAAGTATAGCTTCTTATTACTCCTAGCTTTGATGTCACCAGGGCATCAGCCAGTAACAGAGCATTTTCGATCATATGACCAGATCTTGATATTTAATGATTTTTAAGCTTTAATTACACAAAAAACAGATATTTTGTGAGAATATTGACTATAAATGCTATTTAAGTATTATAATCAATCAGAATAACAGCAATCTAACCATATTTTTAATGTAGGAAAATAGCCTGTTGCATATGTTGTGAGAGGTGTTGTGCTGTGCTATTTAGCAGTTGAGTGGTGAAAGTGATGGTATGGGGGACTATCCTGTGATGAAACAGTCAAAATATAGTGACAAAATGTAGGAACAAGCAATGATAATAGAGTTTATTAATGACCAAAGTGGAATTCATAGTGGAAGTTCTTGTCAAAGACCATGCAGTAAATTCTTTACATTCCTCAGAACTGAAAGAATAGGAAAAGTGTCAGCCAAACATTTCAGAACATGTACATGTATTTGCTTGAGAAAATATATACTTGCAAATGCATATAACAGTATCTGGAACACAGTTAAAAACATCTTTTTATTTTGTCTTTTGTGCCTTATTACCTTTCTAAGTGCCAAAATGTATTCAAAAATATTTTTCTAGTCAAATAATTCTTACCTTTTCACTGTTGACATAATTTTCATTGGAACACGTTTGTCTGTTTACAATCTTATTTATGCGTAATGTAGGTGTGTGTGTGCTTTTTTTTTTTTTTTTTTTTTGTAACTCACTTTTTGGTTTCAGATATTTCACTTCTCGTGTAGGAAAACAGTAGTAGGAAAAACTACCAAGACCTTGTCTAACTTTTTAATGCATCATGAAAACAAATCAAACAACACAATAAAGATTAAAAAGACAAGCACAAAATCTATTTCTATAACAGGAGTGAACTCGGCCAGAGCAGGTTAACTTGCAATGTTAGTAGATGTCCCCATAGTTCCGTGGTTTTGGGCAGTGTGCAGCATACTCGGAAATTTAGAACTCCACACTCGGCACAATTTATAGATCATTGATGGCATACACACACTAGCATCATGATTGGTTGCTGATTTGCGTGTATTTTGAGTTGTCAATTTTGACCAGAAAGTCACTGGTATAAAACAGGCTTTAGATGCAAGGACACTGCAGACAGTTGTGTGGAAGCTCTATTTATGAAAAGTACAGGACCTTTCCAAGTGTTAATTGTATCATTGTAACCAATTTTGGCACAGCAACCAATGGGGAAGCCATGGCAGGTCAATTTGTAAAGTTTGAGAAACAAGTAGAAGGTGGGTGTATGAGGAATTGCTATCTTTGGAGTAGCTGCTGGAGTTCATGTTAGATTATGAGATAGGATAACTTTTTTAGGGAAGAGTGATATTGTGAGAAATAGGTGTCAAGGCCAGGACTAGCTTTCATTTCACAGATGTGATATTAGTCTCATTGGAAGGCTTCGGGGAAGGAAGGTGAAGTGCGTTTGGAGTTGAATTCCTGGAAAGTTACTAGGTCTGACTGGGCAGAAATGGCAGAAGATAGTGATTGAAAGAAAGTTGTAAATTTTCTACATAAAGTGTTATATGTGTTTTTAGTTTACTGTGTTCAGGCAGATGGTGGGGAAATGCAGCCATTGAAGGGCATGGGGCATGACAAGGATAAAAGAGGATCCTTCACTAGTCCAGCATGGGTAAGCTTGGTTTTGGCCTTGTGAGGGGACTGAGACTTCTTCAGGAGTCCATAAAACATGTTGATGACTGGGTGGGCAGTGTGGAGTGTGTGTTTAGATTTTAAGTAGTTGAGATAACCCCCCCCCCCCATACACACACACACACACACACACACACACACACACACACAGAGGCTATTTGGAATTTGCTACAGCTATTGGAGGGCAACGTTCTGTCCTGAAATGGGATGAATGAAATTACTGTCTTAAAGTAAGAGGTTTTTACTAAACGAGCAGAGGTGTTTAATTGAAGTCCAGGCTTAAATAGTGTGATTTTGTAGATTCAGAGTAATGATGCTTGGAGACTGAGGCAAACAGAAAAGATCTTCGTGAAAGGATGGTTGGCAGCCACAGTTACAGATTTAAATTGTAAGTCCATTAGAAGAGGTACCAAGCAGCATACAAGATTTCAGAAAGATTATGTAAGACTTTATTTGTCCTAATATGCATGTAAGTTTGTGGAAATGGCAGACATAGAATAGGCAAGGGTCCACAGTTTGACTGGTAAGAGAGAAGATGCTGTGAAGAAGGCATAGAAAATGAAAAAGCTATTATGACAATAGTTTTAAAAAGAAGTAATTGCAGTAATAATGACTAAAGTATGTAACACTATGATCTGGCCCAAATTACAATGTGATGTAGATTGGCCAATGGCAGCATTCACATGTGGTATGGAAAGACATTCCACCATCCTTTTTCAGGTTTCTAGACATTGTAGGTGCTGCTTCTCTTTCAAATAACTCCTAAATCAATCTCTGAGACTTAGTGCATCCCATTCTAGTCCTTCTTACAGAAAACATTGCCAGTGCTGAGAACTCAACTCTTAACTTGTGAAGCATTGAGTGGTTACTAGGTGGAAAACAGATACACTAAAAAAGAGGAAACTCTGAAAAAATTAGTTCTAGATAGAAAACGAAAGACAGTAACAAAAATAGGAAAAAAGCAAGTTTCAGGGATGAAAGTGGACCAAATCAGCAAAATACCACATCAATGGTAATTCCTGAATAAAGGAAAGCAATCATTGTCCTGTAGCTGATGGATGTGTGCCATATAGAAACATGTAACAGTTTAGTGATCTTACAAGCTTCAAGGCTACCTCTCTCTTTCTTTTTCAGTAAATACGTCACCATACAGCCTCCTATCAGTAGATGCATCACCATACAGCCTCCCATATGCATCTACCTGCTCCTGTGATAACATTGTTTGTGAGTGGTTGTTTATATTGACTGGTGTGAGAAGAGACAAAAGGCATGTGGCAAATGGATAGAGGTAATATGTATGGGGCATGAAAAGGGGAGAGGTTATAGGAGGCATGATGGAGGTGGAGACAAGTGGGTCTCAGTAGAAGTAACAAAATGAGGTCCAAAAAGATGACATTCTCCTAATCTGGTATTGCCTAGTTCTTGAAAAATGCAACCACATTCTTCGCAACATTGTCAACCACATTTTGATGTCTTCTGGGACTATGAATGTAAACTTTTGAGTCCTCATTTTGATACATCTGTTGAGACCCATCTGTCTTCCCCTCGTCATGCCTCCCATTACCTCCACATACCCTCCTTGTCTCATACATCTTACCAACACACTATTACAACTCACTTTTCCTCTCTCTCCATTACTGTCATCCTGAGTAACTGTTCATAGACGTTCAGTGTTGCCACTCGTAGGATGTAGGCATTTGAGTGTCTTTATTTAAATGAGAGTATTTTTGTTCTAGAAAAAAGGCATCAGATCAAAAGCTAGTAATACTTCTGCACTGTTATTTGTGTTTATGTGCAATGCATCAATCAGTGAATGCTAGTCTCTCCTAATTTTTTATTGTTTCCATTATGAAATTTGCATTTGCGGAGTTCTCATGTATCAGTGGTCATGCCCTCTTTGATAGGCCAGTGGAGCAGACAAAATATTGTGTGTGTTATATTCATGAGTATAAGGAAAGTACTTCCACTGTAGCTACTGCCATTTCATGTGCTATATTATCATGATCTTGCTACTTGGCGGATTGTTTTTGGCTGTCCAACATGGAACTGCTCTTGTATGTTGTAGATGCATACTGACTAGAGAAGAGGTGAACTTCGTTAAGTTTTGTGGCACAGCTATACAGATTTTACATTTTAATCAAATATTTCGATTGCATAAATCAAGTATTTTGTGTGTATAATGTAGATTAAAAAGTGTTTAGATTTGTGTTTACTTTATTGCACACAAAAATATATATATATAATCACACACACAGATATATATTCATGAAAGGTGTTACTTTACACTGAGAAACTTATGTTGTAATTGTCACTATAAATAAAACCACTTTTGTTTTCTCTTTTACTACCTAGGATGTTACCAAACTATCAGCAGTTGCATACCGAACTGTATATTTACTTCTGCTGGTCATTGCAAATAATTTTGATGAAAATACAATATGCTGCATGAAGGGATTGAGTGATCTCATTGGCTCGGTGCTAGATCATCCAACAATAGTTGATACTTATTGGAAAACAAGAAAAAATCATGGCCTGAGGCTTTTATGTGAGCTTCTTGCTCTCAAATTTCCCATCGGACAATTCTTACCATTTGCTAGAGTTGTTCAGGCATTATCTTCTGATAGTGCAGACAGTGCTCGGAAGGTATGTTTGTTATGAACACAATTTTTTTAAAGTAATTGTAGTTTTCAGATTCATTTATTGCTTGCTTAAAATTTCAGATACATTCAGAGTTAGTGAGGATGGAACGGTTTGGCGATATTGTAAGTGAAGAAGATATGAACAGGAATATTTGTCAAGAATCATCGGACACTTGGAGACTTCAGGGCACTAGAAAGCCAATGAAATTCTCAAATTTTCTTCTTCAAAACACTCGAGGTACATTCATTGCACCTCCGTTGATCAGCTGGCATGTTGAGAATTTCAGTTTTTATGAAGCTGTTTATAATGAGCAAAAGGCCCTGGTTGAAGAGGTTTGTATGTATAGTATATTATTAATACATTGAGTGAATGTTGATGATCACAAAACTCTGTGATGAATGTAAAAGCCTTATCCTATTAACTTTATCTTGCAGTGCTTTTTACAGTTTTTTCTGATGTTTGTTTTTGTTACTTAAACAAACTTACTACCTCTGTGTGACATTTATTATTAGATTAGATTCAATTTTCGTTCCATAGATCCAAAAATGAGATGATTTTCATGGGTGTGGAACATGTCACAAAGTATAACGTAAAAAAACAGAATATTTGAATATAATACTCTCTTTCCTGGTGATTTGGTAGGAGATTGTCAAAATATATGAATACATTACAGTAAACTGGAACTGCTAATATTTACAGAATTAATACACTGTCAGAATTAAACATAGTTATGCACTTTAATAAATTTATCATACACAGGATACCTGATCTTGTTTGTTGTGACCAAGTGCTGTCAAAACTGAAATCTGACAGACACTGTTATGTAAACTGGTCTAACAGTCCCTGTTAAAATATTCATCTATGAAGTCTTTCCTTCTCATCCCGTCTGGTAAGTCTCTCCTGACCTGGGATTCTGGGTGACTTTTCTGAAGTCTACCCCTTTTCCTAAACCTTTCCAATCCTTTGCCTTCACCCCTCTTCCTTCCCCTTCAGCCCTTTTGCCAGAAGAAGGAGCCATTGGTTCCAAAAGCTTGCATGTGTGAAACTTTTTTTTTATATGCATGTTCTCCTGACGCTGCTTGGTGAGTAGATTTTACATTATACTGTCAAAAATTGATTATTTCTGTACGTGATTTGTTATTTATTGCAAACAAACAGATGAGAGGTCATTAATGTGCACGAGAAAAAGCAACAGACCCAAGATGGAACCTTGAGGAACACCAAATGTAATTAATTCCCAATCAGATGTAGACTGATTGCTTACTCCACAGGTATTTCACAATGGCATCCTTTGTTTCCTGTTAGTTAGGTAAGACTCCAACCATTTTGCAGCACTGCTGATGGCACCATAATATTTTGAATTACTTGAGAGTATGCTGTGATGCACACAGTCAGAGGCTTTCGACAGGTTTCAGAAAATGCCAGTAGCCTCTAATTTGTTGTCTAATGAATTAAGTACATTCTCACTTAACGTGTAAAAAGCCTTCTCTATATTGGAACCCAAACTGTTCTATTGAATTTCAGAATTTGAATGTAGAACGTGGCATACTGATGAACTGTTCATTACGTGGGGGTAGAACTAAAGAAGAGAAGCCATCTATGTAGGTGATGCATATCCCTCCTCACACCTCTTTCTTATCACCATCTTACAAGCTGTTGCTCTCACTTTTAATATGTTAATGCTGTTTTACACTGGATCACAGAACTATTCACATCACTCATAGTAGCAGTGTGTGCCATGGCTGTGTTCCTGCTGTGCCGGGAAGCGAGGAATGGGAGTACGCTTATCTGTACTATAACCTTTGTTATGACAGTGTTTGAAGTGTGACTGGCTGTGCCCATGACAATAATATTACTGTGTCAGTGGTCTACATGTGTGATCATCTGGCCAAATTATGCAAGTGGTGTAGAAACTTAGTGTTACTGCATGTAAGTATGCACTAATCACACAACAGAAAGTTCTACACTTACAGTATCCTAACAACATTGTTTGTCAGAACACTAATCCAATCTAACAGTGTCCAAAAATGCACTGTCCAAAACACAAGTTGTCCTTGCGAGAGTCTCCTGTTTCATCACCAGTTGCATATTAATCATCATTGTACAAATTGATGTTTAAATACTTTCACTATATAGCCCCATAGCCCGCCCACTCAGCTGTTTGTCACTATCATTGCCATACTTGATTTTTCATCATCATTTTCAACTATGCCATGGGTTTCTTCTTTTTATCAGATGAGATTCTGTAGTTGTCTTTTCCTTTTGCTGAATTTTCCTCCATTTACAGAATCACCTGTAATCCTATCCTTTACCAATAATAGTTTTGTGAGTGGGACTCTTGAATCTACTTGGTCCATCTGTTCCAGGAAGCTGCATGCTGTTTCTTTCATTCCTGCTAACTTAGCTTTAACCTGTCATAGCAGTCACATTATTACAATGGATACTAACACATCTACATTTAAGCGATGTCCTAGATCTTGGTTCTTCTTCCAGTTTTTAAACTCGTTCAGTTCTCTTCTGATTCTGTACAGATTTTGGAGCATTATCAGGCATGAAACAAACTTGGTAAGGTAAATGATATTCGATTCCTTGATGACAGTAGCAGCAGACAGATGTTATTAAATTCAAATCATTGCCTAATAAATACAGTAAATGCTTCCTATCAGTTGATGCAAAAAAAGGCCATCGAAAGCAGATCCATTGGCCTTGCTAGTATTTAGACAGGCAATGATGCTTCAGCACCAGATGTCAGTTTTGCCAAATTATTTGTTAGCGACGTCACAAAAAACCATTAGGCCATTGAAAAGCAGTAACTTTTCTAGCTGTTATATTTCAAACACATGACTAAAATCTTGTGCTGGCTTGATCGCAACCCCTTATGTTAACTCTGTAACTCGTCCCTGAGTCATTATTTATTCCCTGAAAGACCGGAGGATGCAGTACTGACACTTTTTTCTGTAAGTGGATATAAGCAAGTGACGTCTAATTATCAACCTGTCTCTCTCCTTCCCATATTCTAAAAGAAAAGTTCTGGATATTAAGAATGGAAAAGTAAGTGGAGGGAGAGAATTTTTAGATTGGGCTATATATGGTTGGACAGGGAAATATGGTCTTTCACTTTATTTTTTTTATTTTCCATTTTTTATGTTTTTCCTTTATTTCCTTTTTTCCTTTTTTTTAATTTCTATTTTTTCCTTTATTTTTCTTGTGCAGCATGTTTATTAACATAAAATACAATTTAAAGATACACATTATTTCAAAATATGCAACTCAACTAAAAAACTAATGGATCAGTATGAAAAGCTAGGGTATGAAAGTTAGGGAAGAACTTGGTAGTAAATGTTCAAAAACAAAAATGCATCACTACTGCAGTGTCAGAATTAACTTTGTGACAGGCAATGAAACTGCTAAATATTCTAAATCGTGTGACAAATGGGAATTTATTAGAAAATGTTTACTAGATGTTCCATTTATAACTGTCCTTTGATGAGGAGGAAAAACACTTAAGTGATTTTTTTTTTTTTTTAGATGTGCTTTCGACAGATGGGTAGAAATTGGGGTGGGGGGCAGAAAGTTTTTGATTGGAAGAATTTTTAATTGCTGTGGGTAACAGCACTGATACTACTGAAATGACACAACTTGTAATCTTTTCAAAGAATTGATAAAAATTTGAGCATCACTGATTTTTCCATTAGAAGGAACAACTACTAGTGACAATGCACCTGGAACAATCAACACGATTTTCAAAAGATCTGGGTCATAATGAGTTTATCTGTTACATCCTCTGATGGTGTTTATGCAGTGGTTAGTGCAAAACAGTATCATATAGCTATAGATCAACCATGGGACCACACATTGCATCAGTTTGTCAACAGGAGCCAAATAGCAACGACGTCACAAGCAGACAAACAAGAATGTGGGACAGTTGTCCACAGGTCTCATACCTATGTGCATACCCCTTTTTTGTATATTGTAAATATACTGAGTACATCAAAGAGAGGTTTAATAAGACAGTTGACAGTAATGTTACTAGTCCTTGTATTATAAGGTGAGGAGAAGTAGCTTCCAACCTTGTTCTTCTCCAAAACAGAATGTGAAACAGACTCGCACTAGTATTGAATGCCACAAGTAATATTTCTTGCCTTCAGTTGTTACCATCATAGAGATCTAGCCTTATCACATCTGTACACAGATACTGAAGGAGGGATTTGTTTACATAATTTATGAAAACAGAATAAAACTGCTGAAGCGTTATTTATCGACAGAATATTGAAGGAAAGTAGTAGCTGCCTTTTTAGCTACGTGAGAGACACATTGTGAGACTTGTTATATCTTCTGCTGGTCACATCTTGCGTTCTCTAGCTGCTTATTTTTCTTTTATACAGTGAGCAATCATTCAGTTATTTGAACATGAATTTGAATTGTCATTTTGATGTTAGTACTGAGCCAACATAATGAAATTTACTGCTATCTCATACATGCTACACCTCACTTCATAACCAGCTCTGCACACTCTCCCTGATGGATCATTGAGTTCAGACCAACTGGTGTGCCAGCCTCTGCCAATGTCGCCATTTTATTGAGATATGCAAGGGCATTGGATTAGCACATCACCCTCCCTCCCATTGGAATTTTGTCAACTTGGGAACTGCTACTTGTCATTCAAGTAGCTCCTCGTTAGCATCACGAGGCTGAGTGCACTCCATTCCAGTCCTCCCACCAAGGAAAAATCTCAGGCAGTACTGGTAACTGAGCTTGGGTCCTCCACGTGGCAGTCGGACATGCTGAGTGCTTAGCTGTGGAAGCAGATATTCCTGTGTCTGTTTGTCCCAGAATTGGCAGTTTTACCCTTCATGGCTTTTGCTTGTCCCATCCATTTGTTTTTATAATTTAAACATCCTCTGTAGCTTCTAGATTTGTACACTGACAAAGTTGTTTGTCAGGAATATATCACAAAAATAAGATGAAGAAATATGAATAAGGGAATTTCATGTGATACTCTATTTATAATATTATACTTATATGTCAGTAGCCTTATAGAATTTTATTTTTCAAACAGAAGTTATCAAGTGATGATGGTGACCTGTCAAGTGCTGAAGAGAATGTGCTAACAGGACTTCATATAATCAACAACATGCTTCTAGCTAAAGTGGATTTATGTCCCGAACTTACAAATGCTGTCAACTACACTGTCACAATGATTACTAGGTAAGTACTCAAGCCTCTGTAACATAAAATAATATTGTTTTGAGTATGCTGCAGACGTTTTGCTGGGGAGCCCTTACACATCTTCTGTATAGGCCCAACTTCTCCCCACGTGATTACTGCACATTTGGAGCCCTGAAGAAAGACATTCATTTCCATTGATCTGCTATGTACAAAGAGGTGCACATTTGAGGACAATAATGATTCTGTAAGCATCTGCAAACATTTTTCCATGCAGGCATGGACTGTCTTTTCTCATAGTGAGGAAAGTGCAGTAACAGTTATGGTGATTCTTTTGGAAACAATAAAGTGTTTACAATATTATGAAAAGGATAGTTGCTACTCACTATATAGAGTAGATACTGAGTCACAGATAGACACAACAAAAACACACTTAGAAATTGAGCTTTTGGCCAACTAGTCATTCGTCGGAAATACACAACATAAGCACGCGTGCGCGCGTGCACACACACACACACACACACACACACACACACACACACACACACACACAGTCTCTGAAAGCTGAGGTGTGTTTTGTTGCCTATTTCCAATGAAGGCCTAGTTGTTGTTGGCCAAAAGCTCATTTTCTGACAGTTCTTTTCATGATATTCTTACATTCCATCTTGGATTTTCCATTGTGTAATAAAGTGTTTACTTACTTTTATTCCATGCGTATCATTTTTATTTGACTACCCTTTATAGTAAGCCATATTTGTATTCCATATATTGTTAACACACTTTGTGGAAAATAACAACTCGCCCCTGCCCCCTTCCCTACCAGAGCATGTCTCCCACCACATCACCAGGGATTAGTCTAGCTGTGGAAGAGTTGGCATACTCATAACTTTGTGAAACACTCTATAGTTGCTTTTTGTGACGTAGTACATTAGAGAAAATGAAGAATTGCATGCTCACTGTTCATTTTACAGACCTATGAAGGAGGGAAGCACAGGACCAGAATCATGCTTCTGATATCCAACCCATGTTTCCAACTTCTTACACCCACAGAACACACTTTATCCCTTAATGTGGTTCTAATGCGCTCAGATGCAGTACAGACATTTAATATTCATTTTTAAGTCACATTATTTAACAATAAACATTAATTGTATACCATTAAAGCACAATTTTTAATAATGTGTTTGTTTCCGCCTCTATAACATGGAAGCTATTAGTCCTATAGAAAAAAATGTATGGAACCATTTTTGTGGGAAATTTACTGTAGTTCAATTTTGTACTGGGAAACATTTTGGTAGAAGTTACAGTTTTCAAGATGTTCAGAAATAATCTTAAGAAGTGACCATTGTAAACCCCCCCCCCCCCCCCCCCCCCCGCCCCTCCCTGCCCCTGTACAAACTAGCAACTGTAATTTTACCCCCAGTTGTAATTTTTTTTGTTTTTGTTGACGGGGCTCTTTCTCCCACATTGTATCAAGATATCTAATGTGCATGATGCAATAAAGAGGTGGACTTCCAGTCTCTAGAGAACATTTTCAATCCAGGGCTGGGGATTTTGCCAGCATGTGGTTGTCCTGCAACCATCTAGTTACGTATTTGCAAACGTAAAGTTGTCATGATCAACCACACTTTATAATTTTTGACTTCAGCACTGAGAGTGGAGCTAGAAGAATACAGCTTTGGTCTTTTGTAAACCAGCCATTTGCTACACATAAAGAAAATATGTAGGGTATTGGAAAGAGGAAGAAGGAGTTGTGGGTTACTCCCAATCCCAGAGTAACCCTATGACTATTTTTAACAAGATGATTATTTTTATCCACTTTGATAATAACGTAATTGTTATATATTATTTTTTAAGAAAATATCTAACCAGTATTTGACTCTTGTGCATAAATTTTGCCAGTTACTTAACTTGTCAAAGCTTTTTGATATTGGTTATATGAGGTAGATTTTAGTGTTTGCATTAGAAAGCATTTTTGTTGAACATTTCCTGTGAAACATTGTTCTCCTATGTGTTCTTATCTTTTTTAATGTATATTGTATTCTCCAGTGAATAGTACATTCTATTTATTTGATGTGTTTCTTATCAAATAATGCTGAGAGATTGTTCCTAATATTGTAATTGTTTCACTTTTAGATTCAAAAGAATTAAGCGAGCTTCAGCTAAGGTATTCAGCTCATGCTTAGACATAATGACCACACTTGCGTCACAAGACCGAATGAAAGTTTATACAGTTCTGAAACAGCTACAGATATTTCCAACATTAGAGAATGCCCCATTAAATCTTACACTCATATCGGGCAATTATCTGTATGTCAGAACCATTGGTGACTGGCTTTATAATGAAGAATGCCCAAGTGGCACTTACGCATTATTGAAATCTTATTTAAATTTCTTGTATAAGATTATCAAGGTAAGTTTTGTATTTATGGAAGAAGTAATAGTCCAGTTTTGAAAGTAACAATATGTAATTTAAAACACAGTATTGCTTTGTTAAAGTCTATAAGTCATTAATTTAGTAGTACACTCTAAAAAAAATATGCCACTTGGATTCTAGGCATTGATTTTATTTAATTTCTGTGCAAATGTAGTTGTGAGAAGGTATAGGTCATTTTTTGATGATTTAGTCAAATATTCCTGCAATTACAAATATATTCTGTATTTTATTCTTATGACGTTCACCACGTTTTTCTGTTTGTGTGTAGAATACATATATATCTTCAACACTTGTCACTTACTATTGGTTGTCATTGTGTTCATTACAATCATCATTGTCATCATCATCATATGAGTGTAGTACTACAATGAATAGAAATAGTGGTGTTATATTCTTTCAGCCTAACACAACTGTTACATCAGAAGAAAAGACATATGCCTACAGTGAATTGGTTTTACCAGGACTTATTTTCATTTTGAATGAAGTATTCCCTCGATATCAAACATGGAATTATGTGTCTGATTGTGATCAGCTGTCCATTGGAGTTACATGCATGAAAGTATTCCATGAGTTGCTTTTGGTGGGAGAGGTAACAAATGGCCCAGAAACCACTTACCTTCATTTGTTTAGAAAGCTTATCCTGCATAGTGTTCTACACACACCAAGTGGATTTGCACTCCTAAAGATTGTCGCCACAGGTACAGCCCTGATATTTGTCTAATAAATGATCTCTTATGTACTGTTCTGTTGCAATTACACTCTTAGTTATTGTTATAATGTGCTCTTAACTGTTCCTTGTACTTCATGATGTATTTGCTTGTTATAAGCAATTCCTCACAAAGACATATCTTCAAATTATTATGTATAAAAGTGGAAAGTAACAATTAGTGCTAAAAATAATTAAGATTTGGAAACTGACCTGTGTTCAACGTTCTACAGAAATTTATGAATGTGTAACTTCAGTTGTTGTGAGAGTGGGAAGCGACAATTCTCTGTTTGTAATTATTGAGTTTTTTTCAGCAGATACAAGAAAGATTTAGAGTGTTTATTTAATTGTACACACAAGGGGTGTGCTGGATGTCATAGTAAAAATATATGAAAGTCAGCTACTATGTGCTGCCTATGAAGTGGAGCTAAAACCTAAACTGTTTGACTATATGTAATGCTGTAAAATTCTGTGAGTTGTATGTTTACACAAGAGTAAAGGGGAGGAACATGGTCTGGTATTGATTCTTTGGGACACTTTGCACATTGCTTCAGATAAATTTATGAAGATTTCAGAAAGTTGCTACTATAACTGCAACTGTATGGAACCAATGGTATGTTTTTGTACTTTCATCAAACATTACCTGACCGTCAAAGATTGTAATGTTCTCTCATTTATGCTTTTTGAGTTAGATCTCTCTCTCTCTCTCTCTCTCTCTCTCTCTCTCTCTCTCTCTCTCTCTCTCTCTCTCTCTCTCTCTCTCTCTCCCTCCCCCTCCCTCGCTCCCTCCCTCCCACCCTTTCATTTAAAGAAACTCATATTTAAAATTATTTTTCTGTTTATGTATGTATTGTTGTTGTTGTTATTGTGGTCTTCAGTCCAGAGACTGGTTTGATGCAGCTCTCCATGCTACTCTATCCTGTGCAAGCTTCCTCATCTCCAAGTAACTACTGCATCCTTCATCCTTCTGAATCTGCTTAGTGTATTCATCTCTTCGTCTCCCTTTATCCTTCTGAATCTGCTTAGTGTATTCATCTCTTCATCTCCCTTTATGATTTTTGCTCTTCACACTTCACTCCAGTACTAAATTGGTCATCCCTTGATGCCTCGGAACGTGTCCTACCAACTGATCCCTTCTTTTAGTCAGGTTGTACCACAAATTCCTCTTCTCCCCAGTGCTATTCAGCACCTCCTCATTAGTTACATGATCTACCCACCTAATCTTCAGCATTCTTCTGTAGCACCACATTTCAAAAGCTTCTATTTTCTTCTTGTCTAAACTATTTATTCTCCATGTTTCGCTTCCATACATGGCCAAACTCTATACAAATACTTTCAGAAAAGACTTCCTGACACTTAAATGTATGCTTGATGTTAACAAATTTCTCTCCTTCAGAAATGCTTTCCTTACCAGAGCTAGTCTTCATTTTATATCATCTCTGCTTCAACCATCATTGGTTATTTTGCTCTCCAGATAGCAAAACTCTTTTACTACTTTTAATGTCTCATTTCCTAATCTAATTCCCCCGCATTACCCGATTTAATTTGATTGCATTCCATTATCCTCATTTTGCATTTGTCGATGTTCATCTTATATCCTTCTTTGAAGACACTGTCCAATCCGTTCAACTACTCTTCCAGGTCCTTTGCTGTCTGACAGGATTACAATGTCACTGACAAACCACAAAGTTTTTATTTCTTCTACATGGATTTTAACTCCTACTCCAAATTTTTCTTTTGTTTCCTTTACTGCTTGCTCAATGTACAGATTGAATAACATTAGGGATAGGCTACAACTTTGTCTCACTCCCTTTTGAGTCACTGCTTGCCTATTATGTCCCTCGACTCTTAAAACTACCATCAGGTTTCTGTACAAATTGTAAATAGCCTTCCGATCCCTGTATTTTACCTCTGTCACCTTCTGAATTTGAAAGGAGTATTCCATTCAACATTGTCAAAAGCTTTCTCTAAGTCTACAAATGCTAGAAATATAGGTTTGCCTTTATGTATTATTATTTGACAATGTTGTTGTGTTCTACAATCTGAAGACTAGTTTGATGCTGTTCTCACACTAGTCTCTCCTGTGCAAGCCTCTTCATCTCAGCATAACTATTGCAATCGACACTGCAGTTTTTTTAAAAACAGTGGGACATTTTTAAAAGTTTAGAAAAAAAACTTGGGTAATTAAGGAAAAATGGGACGCAAATTCTGTTGACAGTATCTGATGGACACAGAAGTTTACCTTTGCATCCTGCACTCAGATGATCCAAAATGACTTTTTATAATTATTCTGCTGAACAGTCACATACATTTCAATTTTGTGTACTTAACAAGAAGTGCATTTTCATTTGAAAACTACTGGGATGTTTCTTCATCTTAATGTGATTCTTACATTTACAGATCTTTAATGCCACATTTCTTTTCGAAGCATTGGTGTTCTGGTAGAGAGAGAGAGAGAGAGAGAGTGAGTGTGTGTGTGTGTGTGTGTGTGTGTGTGTGTGTGTGTGTGTGCGTGCGTGCACGCAGGGGGAGGGGGGCACCTGTAACACCCACAGTAGTGTCAAGCAGTAATACTAGTAATTGAAGAAAGTAATTATTGATAACTTATATAGTCACTATTAGAGTCTTACAAAAATTGCAATAATAGTAATGATATTTTGAAAGTAGTTTAGTTTCATGACAGAAAACACAATCAAACCCCTTTGATTTTTACCCCTCAGAAACTTTCATTTTACCCTTCAGGCAATAGTTACCCCTATGTGCGGAACCACTGTTCTAGATACTCCTTCCAGCTTTTAGCTTTCCCTTCTTTGCTTAGTATTGGATTACCATCTTATCTCCTGATATTCATACAGCTCCTTCTCTTTTCTTCAGGAGTTTCTATATCTTTCTTGCTTTGTTTGCTGCATTTTTATATTTTCACTTTATGTCAATTAAATGTAATGCCTTATGTTATCCAGTGATTTCACTAGTCCTTGCTCATTTCAGTCTAATGCTCTGACATGTAGAATGCCACTTTTGTTTTCCCTGATGATGATACTTGTCCAAATGAAGGGCTATTTTATTTCCAGAATATTTTACACGAGAGGATGCCATCATCATTTTACCATGTAGTAGAGCTGTGTGCCTGTAGGACAAAATAACAGCTGTAGCTTCCCCTCAGTTACAGCTGTTTGCAGTACCAGCATAGTAAGGCCATGCTGGCTAATGTTACAGGCCAGGTCAGTCAGTCATCCAGACACTTGTTCCTGCCACAATTGAAAAAGATTGCTGTCCCTCTTCAGTAACAGTGGATTAGCCTGGTTGCACCAAGGGTATCATTGATACCCTTTCACCTTGAATTTTAATTCCACTCCTGAATCTTTCTTTTATGTCCATCATTGTTTCTTCAGTGTACAGATTGAACAGTAAGGGCGAAAAACTATATCCCTGTCTTACACCCTTTTTAATCCGAGCCTTTCTTGGCTCTTGTACATAAGAGGGCTATTCAAAAAGCAATGTGACTTCAAATTGCACAGGCAACATACATTTAACTATCGACTTTTATTGTTACATATTTCCTGAACATATGTTCAGTTTCAAGTGTACAGCATACTTTGTTTGTTTTTGACAGATAGAAAGGTTAGACGTGTTTTAGTGTGCTCGGCGATTTTCAGTTATTATAAAAATTGAGCAAAGAATTTGCGTCAAGTTTTGTGTGATATATGGAATCAAGTGCTCTAAAACACTTGAAACCTTGACAGTGGCATACAGTGAGTTTGCTCTAAGTAATAAAAATGTTTGGAAGTGGTACAGGCTCTTCCAAGATGGCCGAGAAGATGCCAGTGACGAACCTCATTCTGGACGCCCCTGCATATCAACAACAGGTGATAACATTGAAGCTGTGAAGAAAATTGTTGAGGAAAACCATCGAATTACCGTAAGATATGTTGCTGAGGATGTTGGCATATTGATCGACTAATGTCATGCAATTTTTTCAGATGTTTTAGGCATGAGACCTATGTGTGCGAAATTTGTTCAAAACTTCTCAATTTTGATCAGAAGAACTGTCACATGAGCATCACTCAAGAACTCTTAAATGATGTCCCTGATGATCCTCATTTGGTCAAAAGGGTCATAACTGGTGACAAAACATGGGTTTACGGTTATGACGTCGAAACCAAAGCCCAATTGTCAATGGACGCATCCCGGAGAGCCAAGACTGAAAAAAGCATGCCAATTTCGATCAAATGTCAAAGTTTTGCTCACTGTTATTTCAATTATCATGGCATAGCGCATCGTGAATTTTTGCATCAAGGTTGTATGGTCAGTAAGGAGTATTACCTTGACATTATGCGCCATTTGCAAGGAACAGTACACAAAAAAGTCCAGAATTGTGGAAAAACAATTCATGACTTTTACGTCACGCCAATGCACCTGATCATTCATCGTTGCTTTTGAGAGATTTTTTACCCAAAACTAGACAACAATCGTGCCTCAGCCACCATATTCGCCAGATTTGGCCCCATATGACTTTTTCCTGTTCCCAAAACTGAACAGACCTAAGAGAGAATGAAGATTTTTAACAATTGAGGAAATAAATACTGCATCGCTGGAAGTACTCAAGGCTGTACCAAAAGAAGTGGTTCGAGGATCAGAAGAAGCATTGGCACAAGTGTATTGTATCTGAAGGGGACAACATGAATATTGATGAATAAACAAATATTTTTTCATAAAAATATAAAGTCATCTCACTTTTTGAACACATCTCATATTGTATATCACCCTTCTCTTCCTGTAGTGTACCCCTATTTTTCTCAGAATTTCAAATAATCTTGCACCATTTTACATTGCCGAATGCTTAGGTCAACAAATCCTATTAATGTGCTGATTTTTCTGTAGTCTTGCTTCCATTATAAAACGTAATGTCAGAAGTGCCTCCTGGTACCTTTACCTTTCCTAAAACCAAACTGATCATCATCATCTAACAGCCCCTCAATTTTCGTTTCCATTCTTGGGTGTATTATTCTTGTCAGCAACTTGTATGGATCAACTGTTAAGCTGCTTGTGCTATAATTCTCTCAGTTGTCAGCTCTTGCAGTCTTCGGAATTGTGCGGATCATATTTTTCTGAAAGTCAGATGGCATGTCTTCAGACTCGTACATTAAACACACCAATGTGAACAGGCATTTTGTTGCCACTTCCCCCATTGATTTTAGAAATTCCCATGGGATGTTATCTATCCCTTCTGCCTTATTTGATCTTAAGTCTTCCAAAGCTCTCTTAAATTCCGTTTCTAATACTGGATCCCCTATCTCTTCTTAATCAACTCCTGTTTCTTCTTCTATCACATCAGGTGAATCTTCCCTCTTATAGAGGCCTTCAGTGTACTATTCCCAATTATCCGCTCTCTGCTCTGCATTTAACAGTGGAATTCCCATTGCACTCTTAATATTACCACCCTTGCTTTCAATTTCACCAAAAGTTGTTTTGACTTTCCTATGTGCTGAGTCAGTTCTTCCGACCCTCATTTCTTTTCGATTTCTTCACATTTTTCACGCAGCCATTTCGTCTTAGCTTCCCTGCACTTCCTATTTATTTCATTCCTCAGCGACTTGTATTTCTGTATTCCTGCATTTCCCCAAACATTTTTGTACTTTTGTCTTTCATTGATCAGCTGAAGAATTTCTTCTGTTACGCATGGGTTCTTTGCAGTTACTTTCTTTGTACCTAAGTCTTTCTTTCCAGCTTCTGTGATTGCCCTTTTTGGAGATGTCCGTACCTCTTCAACTGTACTGCCTATTGAGCTATATGTTATTGTTGTATCTATGGCCTTTGAGAACTTCATGCATATCTTGTCGTTCCTTAGTACTTCCGTATCCCACTTCTTTGTGTATTGATTCTTCCTGACTAATCTCTTAAACTTCAGCCTACTCGTCATCATTACCAAATTTTGATCTGAGTTTATATCTGCTCCTGGGTATGCCTTACAATCCAGTATCTGATTTCAGAATCTCTGTCTGACCATGATGTAATCTAACTGAAATCTTTCTATTACTAGCTGAAAATTATTACAGAACTCAATTAGTCTTTCTCCTCTCTCGTTCCTTGTCCCAAGCCCATATTCTCATGGAACCTTTTCTTCTACTCCTTCCCCTACAGCTGCGTTCCTCTCCCCCATGACTATTAGATTTTCATCTCACTTTATGTTCTGTATTACCCATTCATTATCCCCATTTACTTTCTTCTCTCTCTCTCTCTTCATGTTCATCTTGCTGCATCGACATGTATACCTGAACAATTGTTGTCGATTTTGGTTTGCTGTTGATTCTGATAAGAACAACTGTGTCACTGAACTGTTCACAGTGACACTCTCTCTGCCCTACCTTTCTATTCATAACACATCCTGCCCCTGTTATAGCATTTTCTGCTCTTGTTGATATTACCCTATTCTCATCTGACCAGAAATCCTTGTCCTTTCCATTTCACTTCACTTGCCCCAACTATGTTTAGATCAAGCCTTTGCATTTCCCTTTTCAGATTTTCTGGCTTCCCTACCAAATTCAAGCTTCTGATATTCCATGCCCCAACTCATAGAACATTATCAGTTCATTGTTTATTCAATATTTCTCTCATGGTCACCTCCATTTTGGCAGTTTCCGCCCGGAGATCCGAAGGGCGGACTATTCTGGAATCTTTTGCCAGTGGAGAGGTCATCATGACATGACACTTTTTCAGTTACAGGCCACATGTTCTGTGGATACACATTATATATCTTTGATGCAGTTGTTTCCATTGCCTTCTGCATCCTCATGCCGTTGATCAAGCTGATTCTTTGACATTTAGGGGCAGTTCCCCACCACAAGGAAAAGAGTGTGCCCTGAACCTCTGTCCACTCCTCTGCTCTCTTTGACAAGGCCATTGGCAGAGTGAGTATGACTTCTCATACCACAGATCTTCAGCTGCAGATGCTGATTATTAATCAAAATTTAAGTGGTGATGGGTTTCGAACTCGGGACCAAGGACGTTTTGATTACAAATCAAGGATGATACCCCAGGACCATGGGTGAATAATTAAGTTCCCTTATGAACTTCAAAACACCAGAAGGGATTAGTGATCCCTATGACCATGTGTCAGTTCCACGAAACACTGGTCCATGGTACTGTCCTGTGAGAGGGAGGTGGAGCTTGTTGCCCAGCATCGCTCCTCACTGCTCTGGCAGTTGTAATTCTAGTTTGTTTAAACTCATGCCCGACTGCCAGTTTATACTGTCCCCACTTTGCACTATAGCAACAGGAAAACAAAACCTGTCAAAGTATTTCAACCCCACCTAAATTCCTCCCCCAATGTGCAAATACAGATATTTCTGCTTCTACTTCTATGCTAAGTACATTGACAATTCTATCTCTAATGTTGTCAGGTATGGGTTGTATGCTTATGCCTGGAAAAGAAAAATAATGTTGAGAAACACCTTAAATCAGAGAAACATTCTCATCTGAACTATGCATGCAGTTCAGTGTGTTATCAAATTATCTGAACACTAACTTGGAGAAAATATTGATGTTCAGCTGAAATCCCTTTGCTTCCTCTCATTGTGATCCCATCACCCCTTCTTCTGATCCCTTCGCCACCCCCACACACAAAGTCACTCCCTCCCTCCCTGCCACTACCACCACCACCACCACCACTACCACTACCACCTTCATGACTGCAGCATTGCCTTTGGTTCCTGCAAGTCTCTTCCACACAAACCTCTCTGACTCCCATCCTCACCCCTTTACACACTTTCATTATACTAAGTTATGATAATTTTGACATTTCATAGCTGGCCTTGTGGCCGAGCGGTTCTAGGCGCTTCAGTCGGGAATCGCGCTGCTGCTACGGTCGCAGGTTCGAACGCTGCCTCGGGCGTGGATGTGTGTGATGGCCTTAGGTTGGTTAGGTTTAATTAGTTCTAAGTGTAGGGGACTGATAACCTCAGATGTTAAGTCCCATAGTGCCCAGAGCCATTTTTGACATGGCATAAAAAGGAAACCAGCAATGGTTGCCCACCTTACTTATGAAACAGATGCTGATGGAAAAATAGTTTGTTGGAAAACAAGGTTTTTGCGCTGTGAAATTACATTGTATTAAAGATAACAGAAGATACAAGTTACTTTAGGAGAATTGAAATACAAATGTTATATATTTACATAAAATTGTCATTTTTCATTTCTCCTTCACTTGAATGTCTTAGAATACATTTTTTCTTCATGTTTTTGTTTCACTGGTTGGTGGCACATATGCAGTTAATAGCCTGTATCTTCCAGGACAGCTGTGATTGGTTTTCGTGTTTTTTCTTGTGTATTGCAGTGTTTTTTTCTTGTGTATTGCATATCATTTTTAAGTTAAAATTCACGAAGCACTGTAGTGTTCATAATGAATTCTTGTACTTTTGGGTCTCCATAAAAGTATTTGCCAATGTGGTATGATGTGGACATCCAACAACATTGGTATTATAGAGCTGCGTAGTTCTACCACCATTGGTCCACTGTAGGTCAAGCTAAAATCACCACGCAGGCAAAATGCACGAACCATATTGGAAACTGTGCTTATAATCATTCATACTATAACCAGTCATATTCTTTGATTTATCTTGCCTTTTTTCTCCAGATAAAAAGTTTGCCCTTCTCTTTGTGTTGTCAGCTCACTTCTTTAACATTTTTGAGAAGCATGTGTAAAAATCAGTTGTTCAACGCAGTGATGGAGATCCATTAATATTTATTTAGAATTGTACTGAGGAAGAAAATTGCAACCAGCCACAATGTTTTCACAATAATAGGTTTTTTTTGTAGAACTACTTTTGTGCTTAGGTCCAACATCAGATGGCAGTGAGGATTTCTTGTATAATTTCTAAATTTTTATTTTTGGAAAAGGACAAGGAATACAGAATTTCGTTGATGGATTTCATTTACCTTTTATCAGCCATTTCATGACATCATGTTGTTGCACTGTTTCAGTGAGTTTCTTCAACTGAAGAGGCTGACTAGGAAACTCGTCAAAACACTGCGGCAACATGATGCGATGACACGCTTGATAACCTGAGAATATTTCATCAATTTAGGAAAATATGTTCTTCATATATTAAATCTTAACCACAAGCTTCTTGGAGTTTGCCATGCTGAAACAGGAAAATTAAAGTATTTCCTGTCTGAGGGGTGGTTTGCGTGCCTCAGCGATACAGGTAGCTATACCGTAGGTACAGTCACAGTGGAGGGATATCTCTTAAGAGGCCAGACAAACATGTAGTTCCTGAAGAGAGGCAGCAGCCCTTTCAATAGTTGCAGGGGCAACAGTCTGGATGATTGACTGATGTGGCCATGTAGCATCAGCCAAATGTCCTTGCTGTGCTGGTGCTGCAAACAGTTGAAAGCAAGGGGAGACTAAAGCCATAGTTTTACCCGAGGGCATGCAGCTCTTCTATATGGTTAACGATAATGGTATCCTCATGGGTAGAATATTCTTGAGGTAAAATAGTCCCGTATTCGGATCTCGGGGCAAAGACTTATCAGGAGGAACAAAACTGGTAGTCTACAGATGGGAGCATGGAATGTTATATCCCTTAATCAAGTAGACAGGTTAGAATATTTAAAAAGTGAAGTGCATAGGTTAAATATAGTGGAAATTACTGAAATTTGGTGCGTGAGGAACAGGACTTCTGTTCAGGCGAATACAGGTTTACAAATACAAAATCATATAGTGCTAATGCAGGAGAGGGTTTAATAATGAATAAGAAAATAGGAATGCGGGTAAGCTACTATGTGCAGTATAGAGATTGCATTGTCATAGCCAAGATAGAGATGAAGCCCACACATACCACAGTAGTACAAGTTTGTACCAACTACCTCCACAGATGATTTCCCCCCCCCCCCCCCCCCCCCCCCCCCCGCCCCTCTCTCCCCACAGGGGCTCGCCACTCTTTGGCGGGTTCATGCTTGGCTACCGTGGGGCCCCAGCCCTAGCAGCATTTTTTCCCTTCTATGGTGCATGTCTATCCTCTTGCTATTCTTTTTCTCCTCTCTTGGGGAACACATCTGGGATATTATTGGGAATGTTCTGCATTGTCTGTCACTGATGTAAGAACAGTCTCACCTTTGTTTTTGCTCCCTTTTCCTTTCTTTGTTTCTCTTCTCCTCTCGTTCCTCCACTGCAGTGTTTGAGGTTCCTCTTTTTTTCTTCTCCCTCCCTGTGCGCTCCTGAAGGCCGGCCCACGCGTCTGATGTATAACAGGTGACTGGGTAACGCGTAATTCCCAGCCCTGGGTTGACAGGTAGGGTTCGCACGTACCCCCTGGTACAGGCAAGGCCCAGGGAGGGGTGATTGCTTGGGCTGCAACCCTCCCAAATTGCCAGTTGGTCCCTCTGTTAGGTGTTTGGGAGGTGTGACCTGAGGTGTGAACAATCACCTAAGGCGGGTGCAGCCCCCTTGTGAAGGGGGCCCCTAGTTGGAAGGAGCGCACCATCGGAGACACTGGCAATCATGGGGGATTTTCTCATAATGAGTCAATTATCTTCCCAATCTATGTCTATGAAACGTAAACACAATGAGGCTAATGATTCAAAGATCCTACCCGCTGCACTATGGTTCCTCATGGTCTTATGTACTGTTGACGGTCAGTCCTTCGCGAGGGTAAATCTGTTTATTATTCAGAAAGGTGTTGATTCAATTGCCGTCCCTGTGAAATCCTGCTCTTGTTTACGGAATGGCACTTTGCTTTTGGAGACTAGTTGTGATTCTCAATCACAACTGCTTGCTGCCTCACTTCTCCATGGGTACCCTGTTCATGTTGAGGCCCATAGAACTTAGAATTCTTCCCATGGTGTAATTTACACTAGGCTGCTCAACAGTCCAAATGAGGCCGAAATCCAGTCTTACCTCTCTGATCAGGGTGTCATTGCCATCCATTGTGTAATGAAAAGGGTAGATTCCTCCTTAGTGCCCACCTGCACTCTTTTTCTCATCTTTGATAGGGTGCTGCTTCCGCCCAAGATCAAATCAGGCTATGAAATTATCACAGCCTGGCCATATATTCTGAACCCGATGTGCTGCTACCAGTGTCATCATTTCAACCACACTAGAACGTCTTGTCGATGCCCAGCCATATCTGTCACCTGTAGTAGGAATGTGGATGAGGGCCTGCTTCTCCCCACTGTATCAACTGCAATGGCGGCCATGCCGCCGCCCGCCTCTCAGGATTGTATCTTGATGAGCGGGCTGTCCAAGATATCCGGATAAAGGAAAAAGTGCCTTACCTAGTAGCTCACAAGTTACTGGCTAGTCGCAAACCCTGCACTCTCCCGTCTGGCACCTATAGTTCTGTTCTTGTTACCCCTCGCTCCATGAATGACATGGACATGCAGACGTGCGACCTTCAATTCAGCTCTGAGGTTGTGAAATCACCCAGTGTCAAGGTAGCATCGCCATCCCCCCGTTCAGCTGTGCAACGAGCTGTCAAACTCTTGCCTCAAGGGGCAAAGCCAGCAGCTACACAATCAGTAGGCTGGAAAGGACCGAAGGAATACTCCCGTGAAGATTTCCTCCATCCCTCCAGCCAAACAACACCCAAGTCTTCCTCTAACTGGAAATGCTCAAAGAAATCCACCAAAGACAAACTGTCTTCTCCTTCGCCAACTTGAAGATCCTCTTTGACGGTGTCACCCCGTAATACCTTAGCCCGGCCGGCCTCCATGTCACTGGTATGCACCACCAACTGTTTTTCATTGTTGAATTCTACAGACTGACCACACAAGCAAGCTGATGCTCCTGTGGACCCCATTGATCAGGATCCTCTTGCTCCTGTGGGTGCTTTCACATTTCCTACCGATTCATTGTGATCTTCCCCCTGAGGTCAGCATTCCATCTCATGGGGGCATCATGCTGCTTAAACGGAATGAGACTCATAGTCAACCCTTCTCCTGGTCTACACATCTTCAAGCTGTTGCAGTTCGCCTTTTCCTTCCCCACCTGACTTTTTCCCTCTGTACCATATGTGTCCCTCCATCATTCGATGTCACCAGAGCAGACTTCCTTCAGCTTACTGGGCAGCTACCTCCTCCATTTTTGCTACTTGGTGACCCTTTGGGTTCCCCCCAGGACCTGTCAGAGAGGTGCCCTCTTGGCTGATCTTTTTAACGAACTTAACCTCTTCTGTCTTAACACAGGAGCACCCACTTTTGTTTCCAGCTCCTCACATACCTATTACCATTTGGACCTATCCTTCTGCACTGCCCAACTTGCCCATCATCTTGAGTGGTCCATTCTTTCTGACACCTACTCAAGCGACCATTTCCTGTGCGCTATCCGTTTGCTGACTCCTACCCCATCCACATGCATGCCCAAGTGGCAGCTTACTAAGGCTGACTGGCAACTTTACTCCTCCATGGTGATCTTCGAAGAACAAGATTTCCCTAGTTTTGATGACCAGGTGGAATATCTCACAAACGTTATCCTTACTGCTGCAGAACATTCCCCTCCTCCCACTTCCTCTTTACCACATGGTGTCCCAGTCCCTTGGTGGACTGAGGCAGAGCCACGACACAGTTCGCGCACTTCGGATTGCTCTCTGCATCTTTAACTGTCATCCAATGATGGCGCGAACTGCATTCATTATAAACAGATGCATGCAAAGTGTTATTGCGTTCTTTGAGACAACAGAAAAGCTCTCTGGTTTACATTCACTAGTTCTTTTAACAGTTCCACTCCTTCCTTTGTCTGGGCCAACCTCCAACGGCTCTCTGGGACCAAGATCCTTTCCCCAATTTCCAGCCTGACAGTAGCAGACGATGTCCTCGTAGATCCTATTGCTATCTCCAACACCTTGGGCCACCATTTTGCAGAAGTTTAGCCGGCCGTGGTGGCCGAGTGGTTATAGGCGCTACAGTCTGGAACCGCGCGACCGCTACGGTCGCAGGTTCGAATCCTGCCTCGGGCATGGATGTGTGTGATGTTCTTAGGTTAGTTAGGGATAAGTAGTTCTAAGTTCTAGGAGACTGATGACCTCAGAAGTTAAGTCCCATAGTGCTCAGAGCCATTTTTTTTTCAGAAGTTTCAAGCTCTTCCCACTATCACCCTGCCTTCCTCCACAGGAAACAAGCGGAAGAGGCTCAGGTGATACCCTTCTCTTCTCAGGATCGCGAGTGCTACAGTGTCGCCTTTACTGTGAGGGAGCTAGATCATGCTCTCAGTTCATCCCGATCCTCCGCCCCAGGGCTAGACGCCATCAACATTCAGATGCTGCAGCACCTTTCTCTTGCAGGCAAGCACTTTCTGCTTAATACGTTCAACCACATCTGGGCAGAGGGCACATTTCCCGGATGCTGACGTGAAGCCACTGTCATACCCATACCTAAGCCCACTAAAGACAAAAACCTTCCTTCTAGCTACCGCCCCATCTCTCTAACCAGCTGTGTTTGCAAGGTGGTGGAACATATGATTCATGCCCGGCTGGTATGGTGGCTCGAGTCTCGCAATTTACTGATGAATGCACAGTGTGGCTTTCGAGCGCGGATTTCTGCAGGTGACCATCTCTTTACTTTGTCCACCCATGTCAGGAGTGGTTTTCCACAGAAATCCCGGACTGTAGCCATGTTTTTCGGTTTGGAGAAGGCCTATGACACCTGCTGGAGAACGGTCTCCTCCGTACTCTTTACATGTGGGGCTTCCATGGCTGCCTGCCCTGTTTCCTTCAGGCATTTTTAAAAGAACAAGTTTTCAAGGTGTGTGTGGGTTCTGCTTTGTCGGACACCTTTATCCAGAAAAAGTGTGCCTCAGGGTTCCCTCCTGAGCATTAACCCTATAATGGCCTGTCTCCCGCAGGGCATTTCTGGCTCCCTTTTTGTCGATAATTTTGCCATCTATTGCAGTTCTCCATGGACCTGTTTCACTGAGTGGCATCTTCAGCGATGTCTTGAGCATCTTTACTCCTGGAGCATCGAAAATGGCTTTCGCTTTTCCACCAACAAAACTGTCTATGAATATCTGGCAACGCAATTGGTTTCTCCCACCATCTTTACATCTTGGGCCTGTTGCCCTTCCGTTCGTTGAAACTACAAAATTCCTGGAGTTCATGCTCGATAGGAAACTCTCTTGGGCCTCCCATGTGTCTTACGTAACAGCCTGCTGTATGCGGTTCCTCAATGTCCTACGTGTCCTCGATGGTACTTCCTGGGGTGCCGATCGAAACACCCTCTCCCGTTTGTACTGGTCCTTTGTCCGTTCAAAACTCGGCTAAGGGTACTTTGTTTATGCGTCTGCATGTCCATCCATCTTACATCGTCTCGGCACTATCTACCATCGTGGCATCCGTTAGGCCACTGGCACCATTTACATTATCCCTGTTGAGAGTCTGTATGCTGAAGCTGCTGAACTACCACTGTCCTACCACCATGACTTTTTTCTCAGCAGGTATGCATACCGTTTATCTGCCATGCATGGCCACCCATCCTATGCCTCCTTCTTTGGTGATTCCTTTGATTGCCAGTATGGGGCAAGTCCCTCTTCTCTGTTACCTCCTGGAGTCCACTTTTGGCACTTTCTATGGTGGCTTAACTTCACACTACCTGCACCTTTCCCAGTGGGTGTGAACCCTTAACCACCTTGGCTTCATGAAGCGGCCCATGCCAACTTTGGCCTTCATGCACATCCTAAGGACACTACTCCAGCGTCAGTCTATCGCCTTAAGTTTCAAGACCTTCACATGAAACTTCACGATAGTTCCTTTGTATACACCAATGGCTCTCGGACTGTCCGTGGGATTGGGTGCGCCTTCATCATTGGCACCCTTGTCTTTCGATGTTGGCTTCTGGCACACCACTTAGTATTTACAGCTGAGTTCTTCACCCTGTATCAGGCCACAGAGTACATCTGGCGACACAGCCTTTTCAATTGTGTCCTCTTCTCAGATTCACTCAGCACCCTTCAACGTCTGTGTGTGCTGTACACTGCCCATCCCTTAGTGCAGCGGGTCCAGGAAAACTGTCAGTTGCTCATTCTTGGTGGAGCCAGTGTGGTGTTTCTGTAGGTTCCTGGTCATGTCGGTCTGCCATGAAATGAGGCTGCTGCCAAGGCTGCAGTCCTTGTACCTCAGCCCTCGAATTCCTATATTCCCTCCGATGATCTCTGTTTTGCCGTCTGTCAGGAGGTGGTGTCCCTTTGGCATTGCCAATGGTCTCGCTTCACGAGAATAAGCTCCATCTTAATAAGACTGTCCTAGTGGCTTGGACCATTTTAAGTAGGCTGCTTATTGGGCACTGCCTTGTTAGCCATCGTCATTTGATAAGTGGCGCTACTCCACCATGTTGTACACATTGTGTCCAAGTTTTAACTGTCCACCACTTCCTGACGGACTGCCCATTTGTTAACCGTTTATGTTCCGCTTGGGTTTGCTGTCCGATTTATTGTCCGTTTTAGCAAATGACGCGCCGGCTGTCGATCGCGTTTTACGTTTTATCCACCAAAGCAATGTGGCGACAGCCATTTAATTTTTAGTTTTGGACCTCCATTTCTGTATGGTGTCTTTTTTGCCCCCTTTTTCCATGTACCTGTTTTTAGCTGTCTTCTACATCAATTGGGACTGACATATAGTCTTTTTTTAACTCCTCTCTGTTTTCTTGTTCTATAGTTTTGACTTGGGCACATATAACCCCAGTTGTTTTTTGTGCCCTAAAGCAACAATAAATAAATAAATAAGCCAACCCACAGATGATGAAGAGATTGAAGAAATGTATGATGAGACAAAAGGAATTTTTCAGACAGTTACGGGAGGTGAAAATTTAGTTGTGATGGGGGACTGGAATTCGATAGTAGGAAAAGGAAGAGAAGGGAAAATAGTAGGTGAATGTGGACCAGGGATAAGGAATGAAAGAGGCAGCCGCATGGTAGGATTTTGCACAGAGCATAAGTTAATCATTGCTAACATGTGGTTTAAGAGCCATGAAAGAAGGCTGTATACTTGGAAGGCACATGGAGACAGGGAATGTTGACTATATAATGGTAAGACAGAGGTTTTGGTGCCAGATTTTAAGTTGTAAGATATTTCCAGGGATACATGTGAACTCTGACCACAATTTATTTTTTATGATCTGTAGATTAAAACTGAAGAAATTGCAAAAAGACAGGAAATTAAGGAGATGGGATCTGGATAAATTGAAAGAACCAAAGATTGTTGGGAGTTTCAGAAGTAACATTAGGCAACAGTTGAGTAGAGCAGATTAAAGGGTAGCTTTAAGAGACGAAATAGTAAAAGCAACAGAGGGTCAAGTATGTAAAAAGACAAAGCATAATAGAAACTCTTGAATAACACAGTAGACATTGAATTTAATTGATGAAAGGAGAAAATATAAAAATGCAACAAAGGAAGTATGCAAAAGAGACTATAATTTTCTAAAAAATGAGATTGACAGGAAATGAAAAACGGCTAAGCAGTAATTGCTAGAGGACAAATGTAAGGATTTAGAAGCGCGTTTTACTAGGAGAAAGATAGATACTGCCTACTGTAAAATTAAAGACGCCTTTAGGGAAGAAGAAGCAGTTGTATCAAGAGCTCAGATGGAAAACGGGTCCTAAGCAAAGAGGGGAAGGTGGAAGGAGCACATAGAGGGTCTGTGTACAAGAGAGATGAACTTGATGGTAGTGTTATAGAAATGGAAGGGGATTTAAATGAAGATAAGATTGGAGATATGTTGTTGAAAGAAGAATTTAACACAACTCTGAACAACCTAAGTCAAAACAAGGCCGCAGGAATAGACAACATTCCATCAGAACTGTTGACAGAATTGGGAGATACAGCCATGACAGTACTCTTCAATCTGGTGCGCAAGATGTATAGGGCAGGTGAAACACCCTCAGTCTTCGAAAAGAATGTAATAATTCCAATTCCAAAGACAGGAGGTGCTGACAATTACCAAACTATCAGTTTAATAAGTCATGGTTGCAAAATATTAACACACAGTGGGGAAAAACTGGTAGAAGCTGATCTCAGAGGAGAGCAGTTTGGATTCCAGAGAAATGTAGGAACACATGAGGCAGTACTGACCCTGTGCCTTAGAAGATAGCTTAAGGAAAGGCAAACCTACATTTGTAGCATTTATAGACATAGAGCAAGCTTCTGACATAGTTGAATGGAATACTCTCTGTGCAATTCTGAAGGTAACAGGAGTAAAATACAGGGAGCAAAAGGCTATTTACAATTTGTACAGAAACCAGACGGCAGTTATAAGAGTCTAGGCGTATGGAAGGGAAGCAGTGATTGAGAAGGGAGTGAGATAGGGTTGTTGCCTATCCCTGATGTTGTTAAATATGTACATTGAACAAGCATTAAAGGAAACCAAAGAAAAATTTGGAGCAGGAAGACCAGGAAGAAGAATTAAAAACTTCAAGGCTTGCCAATGACATTATAATTCTGTCAGAGACAGTAAAGGAATTGGAAGAGCAGTTAAAGGGAATGGGCAGTGTCTTGAGAGGAGGATATAGGATGAACATCAATAAAAGCAAAACAAGGATTATCGAATGTAGTCGAATTAAAGTAGGTGATGCTAAGGGAATTAGACTAGGAAATGAGACTCTTAAAATAGTGGATGAGTTTTGCTATTTGGGCAGCAAGATAGTGATGATGGTTGAAGGAGAGAGGATATAAAATGTAGACTGGCATTGGCAAGAAAAGTGTTTCTGAAGAAGAGATATTTGTTAACATTGAATAGAGACTTTACTGTTAGGGAGACTTTTGTTAATGTATTTTTATGGAGTGTAGCCATGTATGAAAGTGAAACATGGACAATAAACAGCTTAGGCAAGAGCTTTTGAAATATTGTGCTGCTGAAGATTAGATGGGTAGATCACATAACTAAGGAGGAGGTACTGATCAGAAGATGCAAAATTTGACACAACATGTGTGGTGAGAAGGGATCGATTGATAGGACACATTCTGAGACATCAAGGGATCATAAATTTAGTATTGCAGGGGAGTGTGGTAGAGAGGGAGGCGTTAAGAATCGTGGAGGTTGACGAAGAGATGAATATAGTAAGCAGATTCAGATGGATATAGGTTGCGGTAGTTATTCATAGATGAAGATGCTTCCACAGGATAGAGTAGCATTGAGAGCTGCATCAAGCCAGTCATTGGACTGAAGATCATGACAACAACATAACTCCCATTGCAAGCTGCTGTTCTGCTCAGTGCATGCACAGCTAGTCTTCTATACTGGAGCCATAGTTCCTTTACATATTCCGGTCCTGAGCTGAAAATGTTGGTGACTAAGAAATGACACTACTGCTTCTTTATCTGGTGTACTGGACCTATACATCTTCCTGCTTGTTTTAGTTTCTCTTTGTACTCTGGTAATCGTTGTTGCCACAACCATCTCGTGATCAATGATACCAACTTTGATGTATGCCTTGAAGAAATCAGGTCTATTTGTTGCCATTAGATCTCGTTTATTTCCATCATGAATGGGGTTTTAAACCAATTTGTATCTTGGATGATTTGAGTTTCTTGTCTACTGCAACAAAATGCACCACTTAACATTTCTCATTCGCCTATCGTTTTGTTCCCAAAAATCTCACTGCTGTCAACTTCGGGTTTTAACCAGCCTACTCTACCTAGTATTATCAGGATTGAGAAAAACCCAGATATTTAAAAAAAACCTAATGAGTAAAAGTGGGTTTTTATGAGAGTTCAATTTAAATTCCTATGGGTAATTTGTTGAAAACACTAATCCATTCTTACATCTACTTTATTAGTGCCTCTTTTCTTACCCTGCCAGCACTGCATCCATTTAGAGACTCTTCTCCACCTATGGGCTTGTTTGATCAAAATTAAGAAATAATTTACAAGAGAAAAGAGCAAGAAATTAGTGAAGATCTATAAATTTCTACTTGTGTCCAAAAAATAGTAAATTTGACTTTACACTCATTACAATTCTACAATATTAAGTTTTTTTCTGGTAGTGAAATTATTTCATATATTGCAAGAAAAGTTAAAACACACTGTTAATAAAATAATTTCTTGTGACAGTAAATAGCTGCCTTCACTAAATATTATTTCCTGCATTTGTCATTATCTGGACAATATGGAGAGTTTCCTAGTTAAAAACATCACTTCTGTGCATCCAGCACACTGTCAGCTACCGGGAGAGCAGGCTCCTCTGACATGTTGTGTTCACCTGACTCATTTAGGGGGATCTTACAGTTTTCACTCATGTGGTGCAAATCTAGGAAGCTGCAGCCCACCTTGTCACAGAACCTTTCCAGCCTGTGGTTCAGGCCTTCCACCCAGTTTGGAACCAGGGTGCCCCTCACTGTTTTGGGGATAATGCAGCAGATTGTGAGCTTCCTTGAAACTCATTGAGCAAGGCTATTATTCCCTATCTTCTCTGCCAGTCACTGGATTGATTGAGGTCTGACCTCGGAGCCCAGACATGTGCCACAGTCTGCAGTTGGTTGCACCCTCAGTGTTTTCCAGAACAGTTGCTTGAACATTTTTAATTTGGCTGCCAGGCATAGACATGAGTATACATGGTGCTCCTTCCCATCCCTTGCTGCCACTTTCTTAAGGGGTACCTTTATTCACCATATGTTTGAATTGCCAGTGATTAATAGGCCCCTATCCTTTTGTGTTTGCTTCACCTTGACACTGTGCTCATCACATCTTTAATTATAGTGAAAGGTAGCACCTCACACTTGTTTGTTATGGGAATGGGTGTAACATCCAGCATTCTCTCCGGTACTGCTTGACTGTAAGAGGAAGCTGAGGGGGGGGGGGGGGGGGATAATTTCCATCTGCTTACAAACAGCAACTAACTCATCTTGTTCCTGAGAACAGCATACACGGTGGGGCAGCATTTTTTTTTTCTTGTTTTCAATATTTTATAGAACGTTAAGCAAATATCTTTATACTAAACTTGCTAATATTCTTTAATTTATGTGTTCTGATACACTACAATTACTACCAGTAACCTTTTAAACTGAGATGGTTAGCTGCTAAAACAAGATATCTATTACATCAGCAAAGCTCAGTACAAAATTTACTGTTTATTTAAAACATTTTTCAGGTTATGGTCACAAACAAGTTTGACTGTAACATTAATTTAAGATAAATGCAGACAATATACTATCATGTTCAGTATGTGTAAATGACATATGGACTGTTCCTTCTTACATTCAGTGCTTGAAGAAAATGTTTTAAACTTTAGCTACAATAAACTAAACACATTATTTAACATATTCTTTTGATTATCTGTTCGTATTCGAAATAAGTAATCTTTTGATTCATTAGGATCTCATTTTTTTTTATGCTGTAACTTTCCATATTTGTTTTCCAGGTGATCCAGCAATACAAGGAAAAGTGGAGCATCAGTATCATTGGGACATCCACAAACCTACAAATGCCATCTACATAGTTCAACTGTCATTGTCTTTGCTCAACCGAGTAATGTTATTGAAACATCTTGTTCAGGTTTGTAAAAAGAATCGCAAGGGAAAGGGATTTTCCAATGCTGAGGATGTTTACACAGCAGTTCTTGATTAGTTCTGTGACCAGGGAATGAATTTCTATCATCAAGGAATTGAACGATTGGTAGAATGTTCTGACTATTTTTTGCAGAGACTTGGTGACTATGTTGAAAAATGGTGTCGTGTTTCTGTGTCACATATTGCAGCATTCGGTAAAATAATAATGTGTAACTTACTTTTTGTAGTCCCCTTGTATGTACATAGCTTCATATTGTATGTACATATGTAAGTACAGCATAGCCCCACCTGTACAGTCCTGGAATTAATTTTCTGCAGTCATTTGCCACATTTTTTTTATCACTTCTGTCAAATTTTCTATGTTCACAGTGTTAATTTGCATCAATTTTTACATTAAATTGTATATCATTTCCTATGGTTTGCACTTTATGAAACAGTATTTGTGGAGAAAAAACTAATGTAATTGACATTTAAAAAATGCTGGCATGATGTTGACCTTTAATTAGTGTTTACAAAATTTAAGTGGTGAGCTTTCGTTAGTCTTCTCAATAGATTTGAAATGGTAAAAATAGGGACAGTTTGTAGCATTAGCGCATTGTCTCCTGCCATTGCCAAGCTCTGCTCAGCTTTGTGGCGGCTGATGGGAGTAACTGTTTTTGTAGAAGGTGTGACTTCAGATAAACATTCACTTGTTCCTTGTCACTACCGTCCTTAGCTTCCAATAATGCATGCTATACAAAAAGTAGTTTGCTGACATTATTGTAGCCATAATGTTTCAATGTTAAGTTCACCCTGGGACTATGATTATTTGCAGAGGACCTTCACTTCCCAGTATTTGTAACTAATAAATAATTTTGTTAATGGGTCATTTATGCACTGAACACACGATGTCTGAAAGTTAAAGTTGACTACGCCAACAACACTGTTGCTGTAGAATGATGCGAGTCGATTTCAATCAAGATAGCAGCTACTGTCAACTGGCATGTCAAGAGTTAATTGTATGTACCACATAGCATTGTTTGTTCCTTGTGTAAGTGATCAAAGTGTTGTGTTGTTATTTGTTTCTTTCAAGTATTGCAGTTTGAAGTGGGAAAATATTACAAAAAGAGGTAGGAAAACCCATTTGAGTTAAGAGAAAGGAAAAGCTCTCAGAAGAGTTCAAGTTCATCACAGAACACACGTAGCATTAGCACAGAGTTTAGGGATACCAGTGTCTACACTGAACACCATTGTCAAAAACAAGGACTCTATTATGAAAATTGCAAGTAATTGTAAGCCGAATCCAAAAAATTGGAAGTGTACCAGATACTCTAAAAATGCAGAGCTGGAAGAAATTTCAGATAGCACATGCTTCCAACATCCTCTTGAATGGTGTGACATTCAGAAAGATGCTGAGGATGGCTGATCTACATTGGATTGAGTCTTTCTCCACATCTAATAGGTGGATCGATATGTTCCAGAAGTGGTATAATACGGTGTTCAAAACTTCAAAACTATACATGGTGAAGGAGACAGTGCAAATATCAACATCTGTAGTGAATGGCTGAGTGCTGGATTACAAGGATGTATAAAGCAGTATAAACCATAAGGCATCTTCAACTTAGATCAGTTCGTCCCTTTTCCAGCATCCTTCTGAACAAAAAATTTGCCGTTGAAGGCAGCAATTGTTGTGGAGGCACACAGAGGAAAGTTTGCCTTAAAGTAATGCGAGGCGCAAATATAGATGGCTCTGAAAAAATTAAACCATTTGTGATTCACAAACAAAAATCTCACATTGTTTTAAAAATGTGAAAACATTGTCCACAAACTATGGGCAAGTAACAATTTGTGGATGACATACCTATATGAGATGCAGTTGTATAGCCTTGATGCAAAAATGGGACCCTATAACAGAAAAATTCTCACATCCAAAAAATATAAATTTAGGTTATATGTAGTTAGAGTCCCTGCCATCAAACTCCACAAGCAAACTGCAGACCTTGAGCATTATCCATGCTTTAAAAATTTATTACATTAAACCAGTTTTGCTGAAGGCGTTAGATTCAGTGGAAGCTGGAAGAGACCCAGCCCCCCTTCAGAGTGCCAATTTTAAATGCTTTGCATTATATTGCCAAGGCATGTACATAGGTTAAGCAGTCCTGTATCTCCAACTGCAAGATTCATTCAAGCAAACTAAGTAAATTGATCCGACATATCAGTTCTGAGTAATAATGATGATGCTGAAATTCTATTTGCATTGCGAGAAAAACTGCAGTTAGAGCATTCACTACAAGATTTCATACACGTTGATAACAATGTTATTACTGTTGACAGCATATCTGTTGAAGATATGATTGACTGTCACATACATGAAAATGATGGCAATGCATGAAATGAAGTGGCGATGACAGTGTGATTCATTCTATTGCAGATGTAAGCAAAGCAGTGAAGATAGTAAAAATATATCTATGTTTCTGTTGCAGATGTTGATGTCTAAGCTTTACATTGTGTTTGTGAATTGGAAAGATATATCAAAAAAATTAAAACAATCCACAGTTTTTGATTTTTTTGGCTAAAATTAGGAGCTGCTGTACCTATTTGCTCATAATGTCACATTTATGTAAAACCAATACCACATATCTTGGTTGTAGTGACAAACTGATCTGTAGGGTAACCTGAGATCTAAGTTAGGTTTGAAGGTGATAATTTTGTTGCAAATCAGTGAAGCCAACAACTCTGAATGTGAAATAATGGTTGTGGTGATAGACTGATCTGTAGCATAGTTTGAGCTCTTATCTCCATGCACTACATTTAACAATGTCCTCTTTCAGAATTAACTTCAGAATTTTGTTTACGTGTGTATCAACTGCTCAATGCCTAAACTATGTGCTGAGTTGTTCCCTTTATTCCTGCCAATATAGGTTGATTTAACAGAGAATGAAAGCGCATGCCAAGGAATAAAATCTTAGGGCTTCAAAGTGTGTCACGTGAGTCAAAGCACATTTATGTAGTAGATTTAGACCTACAAACAAAGTAATAAACCTCTAGGTTACCACACAAGAAGAGCTATATTGAAACCCTTGTTTGGCCTTCCCTACACAGGATTTCTTGTAGTTTTCCTAAAACTCTCCAGGTGAAAGTGTAGCTGGTTGTTTGGCAACATCTTCACCTGACCATATTCAGCAGGCAGACAAAATACAATAAACTGTAAGACTCATGTGACACAACTACATACCCCATATAATACTGAATGCAATTAAAATAGAATTTCAAGAAGATATCAAAGGAAATTTATTTTCATTGTATTAAAAATATATAATATTGTCTTTTCATCACTGTCTGATTTGTTTATTTATTCATTTATTTATATATTTTTAGGATGAACCACTTACATCACAGTTGGAAATGGAGATCTATAATAGCCCCTTAAAGGAGACCAGTTTGAAAGTAATTCAGAACTTAACAGGATACATCTACCACTGTTTCAACCCAAGTATACCAATATTAGCTGTAAAACTTTTGAAGAGATTTGCCATGGTACGTAACACTTAGTTTTCGTGTTCATGTTTTTGTGATGTGTAAAGTTCATTAGAATTAATCAAGCTTGTTGAAAAATGTAATACCAGAAACATCCTGTAGCAATGTTCCTATCACATTTTTAGTTTGTGTTGGCAAATGATATTATCATTTACATCTGTCGGGTGAACCAAAGATGGCTTAGTCTGCTTGTGTGATTTTGCAGTTATGATGCCCATTTAAAGTAGCGTTGAAGTTATGAATGCAGTAGTCTATTACATGAACTATTTTTGGGTTATATCTAATCTTCTGGTATCTTATTTGTGGGTTACTCTCTGTCTAGTTTGGACAAAGAAGACTAATTATCCTTGCTCTCTAATATATTTGTAAGAATTGAGTTATTGTTGAAATATTATGCGGAAGATTAATAAATTTACAGCCAAATTGTCAACTGCTTAATCACATAGTTTGTGCTGTAAGATACCCTGTTTGAATTATCATTTTTGTTCAGGATGTAAGATATTGCTGAAGTTATATTCTTGCCTTTTTTTATTGTGGTGTAATTCTATTGTGTGAAGGTTGTGCTTTACAGTATCTCCTTTGCCCGGCTTCATGTTCATTTTTTAGTTAGACAAAAGGTACATAAATCTTGTGTGGAATTTACATAATAGAAAAATTGTCCTCTTTACTTTCAGGAATCTCCAAGAAATCTTTTCCCTTGTATGGCAAAGGAGGGTGATATTGTGAGAGAGATGTTTGTGAGACATTTGGAATCACACATTGTTAGTGATTCACTTAAAGAAGCACTTTTAGAGTTGGTGATAGCTTGTTGTGATACTCAGCCTGGAATAACTGAGTCTCTTTTCCATGTCTATGCATCTCCAGATATCACAACATTTGGCAAAAAAGCTAAGAATGATACCAAACCATCTGGAGGAATTTTAGTTTTTGTTTGTTCAGTTCTTTCCAGACTGAAAGAGGTATGGTACTATTTGTATTTAAATTTCTCTTGAAGTGTTCTTAGGTAATTTGTTGAAGTTATGAAGTTTGTAAAATTTATTATTTATTTCTCTTTCTTCCTTTTTCTTCCCCTCCCACTACAGAAGATATGAAATTGTATCCCCTCTGTTCATGTACTAACACTTTAGATAATAGTATATCATTTTCTTTCAGATAGGACAAACTGTACTGTACAAAAATGTTTGATTTTAGCAGGCAAGTCACAAGCTATTCATCTGCTGTTGTAGTACAATTAGGCGTAATCTATTAGGAAACCTATAACTAATAATTTCCATTAGATGTTGATTACTTTTGTTGTTCTGCCAGAAGATGGGAATGATCCAAAACATTTAGTTAGATGTAAATTAAGCTTGGACCATCAGGTGTGAAACTCATACTGTGCTTCTAGAGTTAACAGATCTTTGAGTCATCCCAATATAAACTTTACCAGTGCTCCATGATGTGCTGTATACTCGAAGCACTGGTAGTGGTTTATTCTTGCTCCTTGTTGATCTCAAGCTCTTGTTGTGTACTTCATCACTACTTTATGTATGCCATGCTTGTGTGAGGTATGCTGATCCTGCTTGCATGTTTAGGATTTACGGCTAAAAGGCCATTACCAAAGTTTGCTGTCGTAGCCCATCGAAGGTGACATTTTTGACATTCTTAGTGGAATACCCATTGTTCATCAGAGTAAACTTAAGATCTCATGTCACACATGTGAGGGATAGTGACCTACATATTCTTATGAATGTCACAGGATTACTGATTGTGCAAACACGACTCCCGCCAAGTTTGAGCCTGTGAAGAATCGAACTCCCATATAAAAAGTGGCTTCAAACATCTGAATACTTTAATAAAGAGTTAAATATTTGATACTCAATACTGCCTGCAAAATAGGTAGTGAATAAAATTAGTTGCAAAGAATTATAAATTAAATTGTCATGCTTGATGCTGAAGTTTTAGTTGATGAACAACAAACTGTTAGTAGGCGATACACTTCTTTCCTTTTATTATTTTGTGAGGCTGTAAGCAAGAAAAAGTTAAGTTTGAAATTATTATTAAAGTCTGTTTGAAGTCATTAAGTGTTCTCAGTAAGTGGATGAGTATAGCGTGTGTAATTAGCACTTCATTGTAAGGAAAGCTAGTTTTTCACGCATCTCAATGTTTACTTCATCATATGTCCTGAAATGTTTTTCGTACAATTATATAATTTTGCAGATACAGTGAAACCTCTATATAACATTCTTCAAGGGACCACAAATTCTGAACACTGTATAGAGGAAAACGCTATAAAGAGGAAGGCTTCCAAATAATAATTGTAGGGCATTACTGAAGATCAGGATACCACTAATCAGCTTTGACAAATGGTGCCATAGATGACATTTTAAATTTTCACAACAATGTAATATGATATTCGTTGCAAATGATCGATGTATCGAATGATTAGTTTTTTGTAATTAAAACATGGGGCCCGGTAGGTGGGTGGGTGAAAGTAAATGGCGCCAAAAAGATCGCAAGCAGAATGTGTGCCACATGTCACGTGACCAGGTTCTGCCGCTGACATATGAAATACGCTGAGCGTGGGCTTTCCGATCCGGTGCAAACTGTGAATCCACAGAATGGAAAACGATGCGTCTACATCCAGTCACTTAAACATTATAAAGAGGTAAATAATTGACCAGGGTTCCAAAAATATGAGTGTTACATGGAGGAAATTGTAATATAGAGGAAACACAGTAAAGAGGAAAATTTAACATTGTTTATACGGGCTTTTAGTCGGGACCGAAAAAAACAGATGTAACATAGAGGAAAACATTATATGGAGGAACGTTATAAAGAGGTTTCACTGTACATTCAGTAGTATATCTTGATACTATCTACAGAATGTGTTACAAAGAGAATTGGTAGTAAAGGAGTATCAAGTTAAACGTCTTGTCTGATTCTTAAGCTTTTACTGCATGAACAGCAAAAATGTCGTAAGCGATAAGCTTACTTCCTTTCTTTATTTTGTGAGAGGTGTCGGTGAGAAAAAGTTGTGAAATAGTTCGAAATTATGTGTAAAGTGGCTTGGAAGTCACTACGTGCTGTTTTTCACAAATACTGGATAAATCAGGTCTGGGTACCGTAATTTGTGCACCCTAAACTACACTGCATCAAGACATATACATAGTTTCTAGCTTTAATACTTGATGTATTGTGTTAAACTTTTAATGTAAGATTAAACCTCTCATGTCAGCAATTAACTTTTAAATTTGTTCAGTAATTACATTAAGTATTGAAAATCAAATTTTTGTTGCCACTGAAAACCATTAGAGAACCTGCAACCTGCAGTGGGGATCGGGTGACTGTTTTAACTGTTTAGTAATGTAGATCACTCTGTTATTCTCTTCCTCCACAGCCATATTTATTAATATTATCTTGGTAAGTTAAGCCCTGCAGTGTTCAGTTTCACAGTGGTCAGTAGTTGTTGCAGCTGACACTTTAATCTTTGTAACTGGATATCTAGTGAAAGGTAAGGAATTTGACAATTGACATAAACATTTGACAGTGTAATGTGTTAAATACAAAGGTGTCACAACAGAAACTGGCTGTGTTCCTGTAGAAAGAAAAAAACATTTTTTTTTAGGTTATGCTTTTTCAAAGTAACGTTGTACTACAAGATTTCACTATTAATTTTATTTTCTGAGGTTAACATTGTTTTACATAAAAATATTTATTATATAAAAAGTAATGTATCATTTTAAGATTATTTTATCATATAAATCATCTTACTTACCTTTTATGTTTTGTTTCAGGAGCCATTGCTAATCAATTCAGGTCTTTATAATGTTGTTGTTGATTTGATTTGTACCATATGGCTGGGAGAGATGGTCTCTGTTATAGATCACCTTAGATCGAAAGAAAACTTTTGGGCCAATTTTTGTTGTCCTTTGTTTTGTGATCCAGGGTATGTTTGTTTAATTTCAAAATAATTTGTATTTCATGTTTATAAAAAAAGTTCCAGCCTTTTCCAATTTTAGTTTTAAAATTTGCTTTTTTGACTGTTTCAGAGAATACTCCAAAGCATATCCAAAGATTTTTAATGTTTTAACCGTTGAATTATATCGCTTCAAAGGACAAAACTGCAGTGAGGTTACAAAATCACTGAAATCATTTTTTAAGGAGGATGCTTCCTACTTAGAAAATTGGTCATTGGTGAGAAATTTTACTTATTTAAACAAATCGATTTTAAGTTAACTTTTGTCATTTAACGGTTATTTTAATAGTTTAATAAATGGTACAGCACAACCAAATTAATTTCCAGTGTTGTGGGGCTAGATGAATTAATTTTTGAAATTAATTTCCTTTAAGTAATCCAATGTTGTGAGGATAGAGGAATTAATTTTATTACAATATAAAAACTCAAGTGTAATTAAGAGGACTCTGTTTAATAGCACATTCAACAACAGAATAAAACATACGTGTATGTATTAACCGCCTGGTGACACAACAAAATCGCCCAGTGGACTTTGGCGTTTATTCTGTGAAGAATGTTATTTATGATGTGTTTGTTCTTTGGTTTTGTTCTAGCACTGTGCCCTCTCTTTTTATATATCTTGGCTTTGGTATTGTTCCTGTGTTCAACAACACGCAAAAATAAACTTATGTTCTTGAATGCATTACTCTCTATCAAAAATAATTATTGATTAGCCTCGGTGGCTTTAATGGTGACCTCAAACACTGAACATAAAGAAAATTACGATATACAAACAAGAGAATTCAGCGACTTCAGAAAGTTCACGGAAGAATGAAGAGATACAGCTCATGAACCTTCAAGAACAGATACCTGAACAACTCTGAAGTTAGCATTGGAGACACCTATTACTCCAACGTCAAACACGTGTGTGGCCGTACAAACCAGCAGCTCGACAGAAAACATGCAGCACGTAAAAATTCAAACACCGCAGGTGCTGCCTGACAAACTGCATTTATGGTTTGCAATGATTGAGCTCACGTTTGCCCAAAGCAAGATCCATGATGAGCAGACGAATTTCGCAATAACAGTGAATGCTAGAGCAGCAACCACAGGAGAAGATGTAAACCCCGACCTCCAGCAAAACAACCGTACGCGGTTTTGAAAAATGTATTACTCACCAGAATGCATAACCATTAAATCAATGCATACGGCAGGTGCATAAAGAAGAAGCTATAGGTGACAGGACACCATCAGAATTTTGGGAGCATTCATGCGGAGTCGTCAACGCAGAAGAATTGTCAGATGCGACTCTCAAACGCATCTGGCTAGATCAATTATCAAGCAAGGTAAAAATGCACTAGTAACTCATGAAAAAGACAACATGCAGAACCTCTTGGAGATGTAGACAAAGTCCATGCAACCATAGGCAATCCACAGATGGATTACATGGCAAGAAGTATCACAAGTGATAGCAGCAATGCAGAAGACTCACCATACGGACATCAACAAACAAATACAAGAACTAACAGGACCGATGACATTATTGCAGCAACAGGTCTCACAATTGTTATAGAATGAAATCAGCAAGGCCACCGGTGAAATTCAACAAGGATAGGTATGTTGGTACCATCAATGCTTCGCGGATAGGGCAACAAAGTGTCCGCAGCCATGTGCATACCCAAATATGAGCGGCAGCCAGCAGTAGGTGCAGTGATCCGCGGTAGCACAGAAGAGCGCCTGCAACAACGAGGTGAGATAGACGCAAATTACGGATGGGTGAGTAACGTCAATAAGTCTCTTAACACCTCCAAATGGCTTTATGTCAGAGATGTCAAGTCGAACTGTTGCTGCCTGATAGACTCAGGGTCCGATGTGAGTGTGCTCCTCTTTACTGGCTATCAAGGAACGGATAGGACTCCATTGATGCAATTAACCACAGCAAATAAGACACCCATTTTTGCTCATGGCACACACAAAATCAAAGTCGCTTTAGGTTTCTCACAAAGCAGTCAGTGGACCTTCATTCTGGCAGAGGTGTCAGAGGCGATATTGGGTGCAGACTTTGTTTGTGACATGCACATTACCATAGATCTTGTTAATGCACAGATTAAACAAAATCAAGATATGGTAGATGGCATCACAGAACGTGACTCTTACTGCGTAACTGTGACACGGTGTCACATGCTGTAGATGATAACACGGTCACAGAAAAATCCACAGTAACTCACAAACCTGTACACCGCATGTACACCTACACCGCATGTACACGTTAGCACCCGATTGGTTTGTGGCAGCAAAAGCAGAATTCAAGGCATTGGTGGCATCAGGTGTCATACATAGATCAGACAGCCTGTGGGCGTCACCCATACATTTGGTAAAGAAAAAAATATGGGTCGTTGAGACCATGTGGCGATTACAGGAAGTTAAATGCACATACTATACCAGATCGTTACCCAGTGCCTAATATTCATGATTTCACACATCAATTAGCTGGGGCAACAATCTTTAGCATTACTGATTGGAAAAAAGCTTATCACCAAATACTGGTCGCAGGGAAGGACATACCGAAAACAGCAGTTACAACAACTTTCGGTTTATTTGAATATGTCCGAATGCCTTTTGGGTTAAAGAACGCAGCTCAAACATGGCAACGATTTATTGATGAAGTGTTGTGCAGGTTGAAAAGATGTTTCACGTATCTTGATGACATATTAATCTCATCAACGATGGCAGAAGCACCCGAGAAGCAACTGTCCACAGTGTCCGCCCACATAAACCAGTACGGAAGTGACGTTTCTAGGATATGGAGTTTTGGCAGAGGGCATACGCCTGTGAGAGGACAAGGTAGCAGTAATCGACAACATGAACCGCCCCAAGACTTACCATCAACTCAGAAAATGTTTCGGCATGGTAAATTTTTATGGACAGCATTTGCCGCGAGCTGCACTAGTACAAGCACCCTTGACAGACGCTCTCGCAGGTAAAAATGCAATTGACAAACAACCGTTGCAATGGAACATGGTCATCAAGAGAGCATTTCAACACATAAAGGCCGACTTACGAAAAGCAGTACCAAAAGCACTTCTGTTAATAGTAGTCGGTGCCAGACAAGACGCTTTGGAAGCCGCACTGCACGAGAAGGTAACTATTAGTGATATATGAAGCTATGCAGCACTTTCGCCCATATGTAGAGGCAAGAGCGTTTACTGTATACACCAATAACCTTTGCATTCAGTAAGTCGCAGGATAACTGTTCTCCACGTCAATTTCACCACTTAGAATACATCAGTCAATTTACTACAGATATCAAGCATATCAAGGGAGCCAAAAACATAGTTTCCAATTTCCTGTCGCGGGTCTCAGTTATTTCACAAACCACAGACTACGATAAATTAGCTGCAGCACAAGCTAATGACGCACAACTCCAACAGTACATACAGGATGTAACAACCGGACTTCAGTTGAAATTAAGCCAGCCGGCGGGTGCGAATGTGAAGATATGGTGCGACATAGCTACGAACAAACCCAGGCCTTTCATCCTAAGGCAACTACGGAAAGAGGTTTTCGATAGCATACACGGACTCAGTCATCCGGATAGCAGAGCAACTATCAAACTACTCACGGAAAGTTTTGTCTGGCCGAGTATAAGGAAGGATTGCCGTGGCTGGGTAACAACATGCAGCCTGTGCCAAAGGAACGAAATTAGACGGGCATGTACATAAAGCAGTTGGAGATTTTCCCCCGGTAACAAAGAGTTTCTCCCACATTCATTTGGACATTGTTGGCCCTCTACCACCTTCGGAAGACTACAAGTATTTGTTGACATTGGTGGACCGGTATACAAGATGGGCAGAAGCTTCTCCACCATCAGACATTTCAGCAGAGATAGTAGCTTGCGTATTTTTAGCTTCCTGGGTATCCCGTTTTGGATGTCCACTATACGTGACAACCGATCAAGGACGACAATTTGAATCCACGTTAAAGGACAGCTGGACTTCAGCATTGCCAGTGGTGCTGCTAGGTCTCCAAACTGCTTGCAAATCAGACCTAGGTGCATTCATGGCTGAACTGGTTTATGGAGAGAATCTCAGGCTGCCGGCAGAATTTTTCGTTGAACCAACGGAAGTGACAGTGGGCGATATGCCTTATGCCTTACAACAAGTCCGCAACCACATGGCACAGTTACGACCGACTCCTAGTTCTTGATATGGCATCAACACGCCATTCGTTCACAAGCAGCTTAGCGATTGCCCTTGTGTGTGGCGGAGGACAGACACTGTACGAACACCTCTTCAGCCGCCATATACTGGGCCGTATAAAGTACTTGCGAGAGATGAACATAAGCTGCAGGTATATCATGACGGGAAGCAACAAACAGTTTCCATTGAGAGAGTTAAACCGGCGCACATGTGGCCGCCAGCTGACAAAAGAAAATCAAGACACCAGTGAACAACCGCTGATTATACAATATAACAAAGAGGTGTTGCCCGCAGAGAGCAACATGCCAATCCAGAAGCAGGAAAGCACACCGGAAGACCCACTCTAGGGTGGGCAGAATTATAAAATACAAGTATCCTTATGTGCCAGGAGCTCCGCTCTACTAAAGGGGGGGGGGGGGGGGGGGGGGGGCGGCCGCTGTGTAAGAACCGCCTGATGACACAACAAAATCACACATTGGACTTTGGCGTTTATTCTGTAAAGAATGTTATTTACGATGTGTTTATTCTTTGGTTTTGTTCTTGGTATCATTTCTGTGTTCAACGACATGCAAAAATAAAGTTATATTCTTGAACGCATTACTCTCTCTCAAAAATAATTATTAATTAGCCTCAGTGGCTTTATGTCCCCTGTTAAATCAGACGTGTCATCTGGACCAGGTAATAATAGATTGTGCACAGGCTGCTGACGGTGCATTAGAGGTAGCCTCTGACGTCCGTTGCAGTTGATCTGTTATGGCTGGTGGAGTGGCTGCAGTATAGGGTGTGCAGAAACCTAGCTTCAACCTGTCAACGGTGATGGTGGTTGGCATACCCATGACACTGGCTTTCAATGTTGTCCTCCCCACTGATGACACAGTAAAGTCCATCATATGGTGGCTACAATGACTTGCATACTGCGTCATGACATAGAAAGATATGATGGCACTCCTGTAGCTCATCAAAAACAAAAGGGTGAGGGGTCTGGTGATCCCTTGGAGCAACAGTGTGTAGTTACTGGATTTGTGTACACAGCTTTTGTACAAAATCCGATGTGTCAGTGCAGTCATCTGGCATGTTGGCAAAGAACTCACAGGGCAGTTGTATCAGTAGGCTATAAACAAGTTCTTCAGTCGTGGCTTTCAGGTCTTTCATCACCAGTGCATGGAGGCCCAGGAGGATGATAGGTAACATCTCTGATCACTGCTGACTCGACATTCGCTATTGATTGGTAAGCTGTAGTTCTGATCTGCTTCATACCCAGTAGGATGGCGAGTGCTTTGAGCGATTATGACTCTGATTGTCTTTCCTAGTCTGTTGTAATTCATAAAGGCACATCACAATGGGTGATCCATCCCCAGTAGAATACAGTCGTGACGGTTTTGGTGGTAATGTCAACGATTGGGAACACCTCAGGTCACCGTGTAAAATGATTGGTGGCTGTGAGACAGTAGGTGTATTCTTCCAGTGGTGGAAGGGATCCTACGAGGTCTAGGTGGACATGTTCAGATCTATGCATCGGAGGAAGAAACATGCCAAGGGGTGACTTAATGTACTGGCTAACTTCATTCCATTGAAAAGCCACACATTGTCACACGTATTGCTTGCAATCTTTGTCCATGTGTGGCCAGACCCTAGGATCCGACATTTTATGTAAAGAGGCAATTTCCTGTTGGTAAAAGTCTGTAGTCACAAACAGTCACAGTTTGTTAGTGGCAACGTTGCAGTTTGTTAGTGGCAACGTCACAATACAGCAGCACAGTTGACAGTGGCAGCTTGATATGGCAGTTGTAGACCTGATGGTTGTGCCAACAAATTTCATAGCTCACTACCTGATTGTTGTGCTGATCATTAAGGGTAGTGAACTGTCTGATATAGTCAAGACACTTTCTCAGGATACTGACAAAGCTTATGTTAGTGGTTTGTGATCTGGGATGAGAGTGAACTGCTGCCCCTCCAACATGTGACGAAATTTCTATAGCAATGTAGGCAGGATACAGTTCGTGATCATAGATGAACCATTTCTGTTGAGATGGTGATAACCTTTTACTGGAAAAGATAAAGGGCTGCCAGTGCTCATCTATTTACCATTGCAGTGCTGCACTGATTGCAGTGGCAGACGTGTCGACCATCAGAGTGAGGGCCTCTTGCGGAACTGGGTGCACTAACAGTGCAACTACTGCAGTGGCAATCTTCAGTTTGGTAAATACCTACTCAGCCTCACTGTTCCACTGAAGTTTTCCCTTCAGTTTTGGTGAACCATGGAATAATTTATAAAGTGGTGCTTCTAGGAGGGCAGGATTGCAAACAAGCCAGTAGTAAATCTGGTTATGCCAAAAAATTGTTATAATTCTTTAACTGTCATAGGCTATGAAAAGTCGATTACAGCCTCTACTTCCTTTTGCAGTGACCGTATACTTTGCACATTGATAGTGTAGCGTAGGAACTGGACTTCAGCTGCTCCAAAGACACACAGTGACAGGTTGATGAGCAGGTCACACGCATGTAGACAAGTGAAGATCTGTCGTAAGTGACTGGTGCTCCTCTTCTGAGTTTGACATGACCAGGACATCGTCAATATACACATAACAGAAGTCTAAGTCATGTGTGACTTCATCCGTAAATGGTTGAAATGTGCGGGCAGTGTTACAGAGTGCAAAAAGCATTCAGGAAAATTCAGATAGTCTGAACACTGTGCAGACAGCAGTCTTAGCATCGTCATTGGTACTACAGGTCTCGGGTAGAATGCATGAACCAGGTCAAATGTAGAAAAGATGTGCTTACAATGGACACTGAACATAAAAATCTTCTATATGCCTTACTGGATATTGATCTGGAATGGTTCTGGCCTTGAGCTGTCTATTGTCGCCACACAGACACCATCCTTCATTCTTCTTTGGGACCACATGTAGTGGAGATGCCCAACTACTGCTTGATAGATGGTAGATTCCTTGTGCAAGCATGGACAAGAATTCCTGCTTAATTGTCTTCAATTTCTCGGGTGCCAAGTTGAGCATGAAATAGTAGTCCTGGTGTAGTCAAAATACAGTGCATCATTGAGTGCTGCACAGGTGCTAATGTGGAAATGTGACCTCTATGAAGTGTCTGAGGAGTTCTGTGAATGGAGAATCACGAGTAATCACCTGCACTGCTGTATCATCCACACAATATAGTTGCCTTTGGCTTGCTAGGGTGATAGTACTGTCAAGAACGTGTTGTTGATGGAGGTCAGGCAAGAGTCCATAAAATGATGAAAAGACCACTCCGAGTATGGGGTGCATAACATCGGCTACGACAAACTGTTGTGCCGTACACCTAAATCCAACACTAATGTGACATGACCACTTCTTGCAATCATACAGCCTTTAGCAATGAAAAGGCGGCAGTCATCACATTGCTGTGTGCAGTGTAACGCTACATGCAAGTGATTACTATTTTTAATGATTATCTTTAGTGCAGATGCTGACTCATATTTTCTCTTTGTTTTATATATGTTTTATTCTGTTGTTGAATGTGCTATTAAACAGAGTTGTATGAGTTATTGTTTAGTTTTTATGTAGTTTTTATGTTGCAATAAAGTTAATTCATCTAGTCCTGCAGTAATTAGTGACCCCAACCTGATTTGAACACACAACCTTTTCCAGTGTAATGAGAGGTTAGTATCTCATATACAAGTGCAGCTCATAGTCATCTGTAGCAACTTTGTTCATCAAATGGTTTGCTTAAATGTGCAGTGAAAGGAATTTTAATAAATAACTTCGCTGTCAGTATATGAAGACAACAGTCAGTAGTTGCAGGGAAAAAATGCTTAGTGTAAAATAAAATATTTCATGGCTGAAACTGCTGAACATAATAAATTTCTGGGCAATTATCCTATGGGCCAATAAATTCTATTGAGAAAACCACTTTTTTCTTCTCTATATCGGTGGAGGAAATTTTTAGGGGGCTCCAGTGTACATTATGGCTCCCTGCTAACTAAGCATATTTTCACTGGCAGGTACTTGCAAACAGGGGAGCACATCACTTTTAAATTCTGAATGCAATTTGGCTGGTATCGGTTGTTGTTGTTGTCACTGCTGCAATCTTTTCAAAATGGCAAACAGGTGCACCTTTCCATACAGTAAACCAGATATCATTAAGTTATGCATGTTCCTCTTTTCCTATTAAAGGTATTGGTGTGTTTAGCAGCCTCTGTCATCTCTTTGTGTAATGTGTCGTTGTATAAGCTCATAGCTACCAGAACCAGTATCATCATATAGGATCTAGTTATTTACTGTCTACAACATATGTTCCAATACAGCTCATTTATCCATTTTCCTCTTTCAAGCAACAGACTTTCTTTCTCTTCATTTCTCCATTATTATCATGGTAATACCACCATTAACCAATCTATAAATGCATGGAATTAATATTCCAGTGCCTATTCAGTCTAGGCTGAAGAGTAAGTCTGGCCAACTTTCTTTAATGGTGACTAATGGCTAGATGTACTCCTCATCATAGGGCTCGACCCTCTAATAGGGTGATTTTCCTGGAGTACTACCACCACCACCACCAACAACAACAACAACAACAACAAGCCTTTGCCCCATGTAAAGTGTATATTTGTAAGACAGTTTTCCTTATAATAATGTAATCGACAAGTAAGTCTTGTTGTGACCAAAGTCTTCGTGGAAAAATTTGAAGAACAGGGATTGCAAAGTGTCTCAGGAAATCTGAATATCTGGATCATACATAATATGGTTGTATTGGGGAAACATGGAAAACATAAACTTTTATTTTTTTCAATCAGCTGAAGAAGTATAACCCGAAGATTCATCTCATCATAGAGGAGGAGAGGGAAAATAGATGGCAGATTACAAATTTTGGATGTGTTAGTCTTTAATAAAGGCTACTGTAACTGAGGCCACAGATTATGTTGCAAGCCAACACATATGAACTATCCTGTGCCAATCTGTTTATGAGCCATCTAGAAGAATCCTTCCTAACCACCCACAATCCCAAACCCCTCACCTGGTTCAAATTCCATCTTTATGATATGGACTGAGGGTGAGGACAACAACCTATTCACATTCCTGCGGAGCCTCAGCACCTATTCACTTCACCTGTTCCACCTGAACCCAACAAGCCATGTTCCTTGATGTGCACCTCTACCTCAAGGTTGACTATGCCAGCACCCCCATCCGAATCAGACTGACCAACCACCAACAATGCATCCACATCGATAGCTTCCACACAGTCCATAACACAAAGTCCCTTCCATAAAACCTAGCGTCCTGCAGGCTGTTGCGTGTGCGTTCCCCTCTAAATATGTATGAGGTCTCACTGATGCCTTCAAGACTGAAATTGCCCTAGAAACATGTCTTCCATGCCTTATCTGTCCAGTCATTTACTATCTCTCACATGTGCACTGTCCACCCACAGAGGAGCACTCATCTGTTGACTCACTACCACCCATAACTGGAGCAACTGAATAACATTCTCTGGCAGAGTTTCAGCTATCTCTCATCATGTCCTCAAATGAGGAATATCCTACCCACTATCCTCTCCACCCCCCCCCCCCCCCCCCCCACAGTTGTATTCATCCACCCAACTAACATACACAATATCCTTGTCCATCCCTACTCCACCCTTGTTCCCAACTCCTTGCCTTGTGACTCATACCTGAAATAGACCTAGATGCAAGACCTGTCCCATACATCCTCCAACTGTCACCTACTCCAGTCGTGTCACAGGCACATCCTATCTTATCAAAGGCAGAGGTAGCTTTGAAAGCGTCCATGTGATCTGCAGACTAAGCTGCAGCCTCTGTGCTGCCTTCTACGTGGGCATGACAGCTAACAAGTTGTCTGTCTGCGGGAATGGCTGCTGCCAAACTGTGGCCAAGGGACCCCTGGACCACCCACTTGCTGAAAATGCAGACTAATGCAATGGCTCACTTCAAAGACTGCTTCACAACCTGTGCCATCTGGATCCTTACCGTCAACACCCGTTTTTCCAAATGGTTCTTAAACCTAATGTTAGCAATATTAAATAAGTTACTATATGTTGTGCAAAAGTCAGCCAAGTGACTTCCGCCCCCTCCCCCCCCCCCCCCCTCCCACTCCATGTTCTCTGACTACTTTTCCTTTTCCTGCTATCAAATACCAGTCACCCGTCATAATTAAATTTGTATCTGTCATAACTATCTAAATATTTCTTTTGTCTCATCATATGTTCTCTCAGTCTCTTCATCATCTGCGAAGCCAGCTGGCATATAAACTTGTAGTATTGCAATGGCACTTGGCTTCATGCCTGTCTTGGTTATGATAATACAGTCACTATGCTGTTCATATTAACTTACCTGCATTCCAATTTCCCTGTTGAGTAGTAGACTTACTCTTGCATTACTGCTCTACTGACCTTTCTTCCTGACACCACACTTTACTAATTTCCAGTCTATCTGTCTCTCACTCCATCTCGTAGAATGCCAGTTTTGTTTTTCCTGCTGACAATCTGTACCTCTACATCTGCATCTACATACAAACTCTGCAAGCCACTACATGATGCATGACGGAGGGTAACTCGTATCACTGCCAGTCATTTCCTTTCCCATTCCACTCAGGTGCCTGGTACCTCTACCAGTCATCTCTCTTCCCATTCCACTCGGAAATGGAATGAGGGAAAACTGACCATCTTTATGCCTCCGTGTTTTTGAGTCATCAGTCTTCTAACAAGTTGGATGTGGCCTGCCATGAATTTCTCTTCTGCGCCAACCTGTTCATCTGAGTAGCTATTTCACACAGTGTCCTCAGTTGTTTTTTGGATATATTCCAAACTCTGTTGTCTGCTAAAGATTTTACTCTCTGTGACTCCCTCTAGTAACCTGGAGGTTATTCCCTGATGTCTTAATACACATCCTATCATCCTGTCCCAACTTCTTGTCAGCATTTTCCATGCATTTCTTTCTTCACCAATCCTGTGGAGAACCTCCTCATTCCGTACCTTATCAGTCCACCTAATTTTCAGTGTTCTTCTTTATCTTCTTTGCATCACACCTCAAATGCTTTGGTTCTCTTCTGGTCTGGTTTTCCCACAGTCCATGGTTTACTGACACACAATGCTTTGCTCCAGACTTACATTCTCAGAAATCTCATCCACAAATTAATTCCTGTGTTCGATGCTCTGAGCACTTCCTTCTTGGTCTTCAAGTGTTATTGTACCTTTTTGGTCTTGTACATATAGTATATTACTTGTCATTCCCTGTAGCTTACACCTACTTTTCGTAGGATTTCAAACATATTCCACCATTTTACATTGTTGAATAGTCCTGAGTGTCTCCTACCTCACTTCCAAAGATCTGAATAGTGGAATATTTTACCCAAGAGGATGTCATCATCATGTAACCATACACTAGAGTTGAATGTCCTCAGGATAAATAACTGCTGTAGTTTACCCTTGCTTCCAGCCATTCACAGCAAGGTCATGTTGACTAATGTTACTAGTCCAGACCAGTCAATCATTCACACTGTTTCTCCTCTTCAGGAAGTACCATTTGTCTGGTCCCTCCGCAAATACCTCTCCATTGTGGTTGCTCCTACTATAGTACTATCTGTATCGTTGAGACATGCAACCTTCCCCATCTTAGCAAGGTTCATGGAAGTCCTAAAATTGTCCTGCACTATTTCTAAATTTACTTTAACATTGTTTATCTTTGGTTGTGTGGAGGTGCTATTTATTCATGCGTGTGTGTGGTCCTTTTGCATCTGCTGTATTATTGTTCTTGGTCGACATAGCCCAACCTACCAAGGGTTTAAATTTCCTTCCACGGTGGTCCTTTATTGCATTTGTGCCTTGAAAATGATGAAGTACTCACCTGACAAAATATTATTGACATACCTGTAACTCGTGGGGTACATAAACAAGACTGAAAATATAGCTGTGCATTCAGATAATCTCCTTCAGACTTAAATAACACAGAAAAGAATACACTAGAGATGGTAGTTTTCACTGAAACAAACTGTTTTTGGGTACACTGTTTTTGTCTCCAGTTTAACCCAGCTGTTAAAACTGATAAAACAACGACTTTCTGAAATAACGAATTTAGGATTTTATTACTGTTACTTCCAGTAATAAACATAGACTCTGATTGAAGACTGAAAAAGTGTAATGAATGTGAAGGAGTAGGCTATCGTGATTGATATGGGGTTGAGGCTGCAGTGGAAATTGGTCTCATTATGTCTAGAAAAGATTGAAAAGGTGGAGGAGATGGTCAGAGTGACAGTGGGAGTGAATTGTCACAAGTTGACAACTCCCGTATGTTGTCGCTTTTGAATGCTATCAATTTTTAGGATTCAATTTTTATCCCAAACTTATATCAGTAAAATTATTGGTATATTAGTCAAATTTACCTTCTCTTCCAAGTAACATTGTGAATGTTTTCTCATTAAATGAGGTCACAAATTTCTTGCATTTCCTCCCATTTTTAGTCCTTTAAAGCAAATGGAGCATTATACTTCATTGCTACTACCCTTCGTAAAATGCTTCTAAACTAGGGATGGTATCATTCTGCAATGCAATTGATGTGCGAGAGAGAAAGAAATTAGCGTACATCTCAGCCAGTGCAAAGTGCCAAGAAACTGGAAAAAGGTGTAGGCGAGGACCAATATCCTTAACATTCATTTACTGCAGAAGTCTTAAATATGTTCTCTATTCGAATATAATAAATTTCCTTGAGATGGAAAACCTTCTGTCCACAAATCAGCATGGTTTTAGAAAGCATCACTCACACAAAACTCAGCTTGCCCTTTTCTCATATGATATCCTTCAAACCATGGATAAAGGGCAACAGGCAGATTCCATGTTCCTAGATTTCCAGAAACAGTTAGACAGGTGCCCAGCTGCAGACTGTTAATGAAGTTACACGCATGCAGAATAGGTTCCCAGATTTGTTATTGGCTCAAAGACTTCTTAAGTATAGAACCCAGTATGTTGTCCTGAATGACGAGCATTCATCAGAGACAAGGGTATTGTCAGTAGTGCCCCAAGGAAGTGTGATAAATGATCCAACATACAGAGTGAGCAGCAATCCGCCAATATTTGCTGATGGTGCTGTGTGTATGGGAAAGTGTCATCATTGAATCATTGTGTAAGAGGATACAAGATCACTTACACAAAATTTCTAGTTTGTGTGATGAATGGCAGCTTGCTCTAAATATAGACAAACATAAGTTAATGCAGATGAGTAGGAAAAACAATCTCTTAATGTTCAAATACCACATTGGTAGTGTGCTGATTTACACAGTCATGTCGATTGAATCTCTAGGAGTAATGTTGTAAAGCAATTTGAAATTGGATGTAAGGGCTATAGTGGGCAAAGTGAATGGTGGACTTTGGTTTATTGGAAGAAATTTAGGAAAGTGTAGCTTGTCTACCAAGGGGACAGCATTCAGAACACTAGTGTGACACTTTCTTGAGTTCTGCTCTACTTTTTGGGACCCGAACCAGGTTGGATTAAAGGAAGACATCGAAGCAAATCAGAGGCAGGCTGCTGGATATGATACCGGTAAGTTTGATCAACATGCGAGTCTTACAGAAGTGCTTCATGAACTCAAATGCGAATTCCTTGAGGGAAGATGATGTTCTTTTCTGTTGAGGATATTTAGAGAACTAGCATTTGAAATGGACTCCAGAACAATTTTACTGCCACCAACATACATTTCACATAAGGGCAATGAAGAGGAATTAAGTGTCATATGAAGGCGTATAGGCTGCAGTTTTCCTCTCAACCTGTTTGCAAGTGGAATAAGAAAGAAAGTGACTAGTAGTGGTACAAGATACTCTCTACCATGCACCGTATTGTGGCTTCAGGTTTATGTATTTAGATGAGTTGTGCTCATTGCGTGTACACACATAGCACCTAATAGGTCGCGCCACATGGCAACAAGTACATTATTGTCTCTGGATTGCTGAACCGATCCTTATGTCATGTGTTTATTGGTAGTTTCTAAATGAAGGCTTTCTTATTAAAATAGTGGTGATCCCTTTCCCAATTTCCAATCCCCAAAACAAACACACACACACACACACACACACACACGCACACACACAGACAGACAGACAGACAGACTCACACACACGGTGCTACATTCTCTCAACTCTGCGGCTCAACAATCAGTTTTGTTTATGTGCCTATTGGCCTATTGACTGCTGAATGCCTAAACTATGTGGTGATTAGTTAATATACCCCTTCTGTTATTTATATTTCATCTGGAACTTTTTGAAGATATAATGCTTTTTTACATTTTTGGGCTCTGTTTCATATTGCAAGACAACAAATTCCCTCTGTGATTTTGGAGTCATTGTCTGTTAACAAAGTGTCGTTGCACATAATGTCTTAAGCTATCCATAATCTGAATTTTGCAGTTTACTGGCTGAGTTCTTCTTATCCTCAAAATTCAAATATGAATTACAACCTTTCTCTTCTATCTTCACAAGAAACTTTGCATGAGAAGGATTATAGAACATATTTTTGAACTATCTTGTTTGCTAGTATAAATTTGTATTTAAGATATACTGATATGTAAATCATGATTACAATTTGTATACAATAATCTTGCCCAATCATATCAGTTAGCAAAATGCAAAGGTTGCACCAGATTCCAGTGACAAAAATTCTTTAGTGATATCTCCTCAGTATGTTGGGATAAGGGTCTCCTGATGGATTATACAGAGTAATTCGTTTTTGTTTTTTACTTACCCTAATTTATCTTCATTTCTGTATAGCACTGAAAATATCTGCATAACAGTGCAAATCTCAATTAAAAGTGCTGTATCTTTTGTTTGCGAACAAACTCATTCCCTTCACTGATAATACTTGCTCTTGACAACAATAATGCCCTCTTTATTCTTCTCCCTCAAGGTTGCATTAAGTACTGCAAGGGTTTTTTTCCCCCAGCAATGTCAGTTGTTAACAGTGATATGCATCATTATTGTTAGGTTAACCAATGAAGAGTTGGCCGACATGTACCTGTATAGGGATTCACTGAATGCAGTGGAAGACCCGCACAATGATGCTATGCAGAGCTGCTCCTGCAATGATGGTCACAGTACTTTTGCATCTGTCTGAGGGTTGTTGCATTACTCTGTGTTTTGTGTTGTGCATTTTGGTTATTGTATATTAGAGGCTTTTTCGCTGTTGTGGAGGTATTTTCAGAGACATAAAGGTAACTGAGATAACGAGCTGATTAAATCAAAATCACTTTGTTACTTGGTAACAAGCCATCAGAGACCACAGGTCAGTCATACCCAAATACTCAAAAAATATCTTTAAAAAAACCCAAAATGTTTTTGGTACAGTAGGTGTTCACTGTGTTTACATCGTGGAAAATTGAGGATGGAACATAAATAAATGGGTGCATAGCCAAAATCTGGACAAATTTAACAGTTTGTTTAAACAAAATTTGTCAGTGAAATATTAAATATTACAAACAAGTCTTTGTGCAAGGTACATGGGGGTGTGTATAGGCTACAATAATTCATTGTATCCCCCAATAGCCTGAATAACAGCCTTGAGGCTCAATCTAATGTGTGCACATGCACTACGTAATGTATTTTGAGTCCATAGTGGCAAATGTTGGTTCAGTCATATTGGAATGGTGAAATTTCTTGGCGACTCTTCCAACTATGCTCCATATATAATGATCCAGGGCATAGTATGCCCAAATTCCTTAGACCAAAACATATCAGAATTATCTGTCTTACAGTTTTGTGCAAATAGCTTATGTGGGTCAGTGCAGTGTCTTCCAGAAAACTATAAGGAGTTCCAGACACCACTGTTTCCATGTTTTCAGATATGACTATACAACACTCAAAAGAACTTTCAAATAAATTTTTGTTTTATTTCCTGTGACACTTCTTTTTGCATGTGTGTAAAAGACATAGTGAAGACTAGTGGAAATTTTTGTTGTGGTAACAGAGGGTCTTCTCTGGAGTGTGTGTGAGCCAGCAGTCATTTTGCTACTTGGGATTTGTATCTATTGGAAAAATCTTCCTGTCAGAAGAGACTTTTTAGGCAGACATATTTCAACATAATGCATACAGTATGTACTTGCCTTGATAATGTATTTGTGTGATTTACTCTAGTCTTTTCTGAAATCTGAGGCCTCCTAGGTTGAAAAAATCTTTCTGTCAGAAGAGGTTTTTCTTAGGCAGACATATTTCAGCATACTGTATACAGTACATAGGTGCCTTGATAATGTATTTGAGAGATTTATTCTAGTCTTTTCTTAAATCCGAGGCCTCCTAGGTTGTCTTGGAATAATTTATTTTGTAAAAATAAAGTATGTGAGCATCAGTGCATACTATATTCAGTAGTGCATAGATGACAGCCATTGGCCACTATCTTGTATGATGAATAACAATGTATGTGTTGTATAACTTATTAGCACTGTCAAATCTATACACTGTAATTTGTTATGGCTGGTTTGTGAGCAATCACCTATCTATTTCTCCTTAAAAAAAAAAAAAAAGACATTGGAGTCTTTTTTGTAATCAAAATAATGTCAACTGTTCTTAGTCTGAAATTCCCCAGAAATTTGCCTTTTATTGTTTTACTGAATACCTCAGCAGTTGAGATTCTTCTTGAATGGATTCATTTCTAGATGGTAACTGGTGCATCAGTGAGGTTTCTACTGGAACCTTCATTATCACAGATCAGACTTCTGTAGTGTCACCTGGTGTGTTTCACACCAGATAAGGCCTGTTTTTGTGCTTGACTTCTGCAGTGTCAGGTAATTTGCTTGACACCAGGAAAGCCTTTTTTCATGTTTGACTCGATAAATTTCAACATTGCTTAAGCAGTAGGTTTTGGCATCACATAACGAAAAATTGTTGATTTCTTACTACACATGCTCATTTTCTACATACTGCACAAAACCGCATGTTCATTGGAAAGGCTCTAATTTTTTCAGTTAAAACAACACTAGGACTATACATCTCTTCAAAATAGATTATAAATTTATCAAATAATGGACATACATCAGTTAATTTGATAGGTTTTCTTCTCTTTGCTCTAGATTCCTTGTAGTCAAAGGATAGACATTGGCATAAAAACTGGGAAATGCTTCTAACTCGTAGAAGCTCTTAGATTTATAACCTCTCTCATTTCATTGCCCTGCTTCTGTCACGTTTCTGTGGCTTCCTTTCTTTGTACTTAGGAGTTACAAGCAGCTAAACAAAACACTATTTCACTTCTTAATGTTTCTTTGGATCCTTGTCATGAGAATATTGGGATTGCACCATTTGTGAAAGTAGGTGTCAAAATGTATGACAGTGTCATCCATCATATCATTGTGTTATTTTATGAAATGCTGAGTTTTGATCATTGACTTCCTAAACAGCTTGCCTCAGAACAGGCAGTACTTTTAAAATGTTTTTCTTTGCAATTTGTTCCCAGAACATCAGTTTTTTATGTAAGTTATATGTACAATAAAAAATGTAAAAAAAATTATCTGCTTGTATCTCACAATCATTGGCAACAGTATCTTATCTGAGGCCATGTTGATTTTCCTCTCTAACACTGACTTCTCTTCTTTAGGTTCCCCATTGTCTGAGGCTTCATCTTCACTGGGTAATTCATCCAATATTTTCAGTATTTCTTAAAGGGTCATTCTCTTAAATTGTGAAAATTTGCCTCATGTTATATCTATGTAATAGAATCATGGAATGCATCAAATAACACTTGTCATAGAAGAATAATAGTGTAATGGTAAACTATTCAGGTGACCAGGTTACAATGTGCAACAGGAGCTTTTCTACTTTCTGCATAAGTAGAAGACATTTTGTTGTCAGTCACATTGGCGGTGATGCGGAGACTAGTAGAATAAACAGGCAGTTCCTGTAGTTGATGATGGCAGAGTTCATGAAGCAAACGGTTTGCCAGAAGCAAGGTCCATATCATAGCAAGAGTCATTGTAAGCTTGAACAAAACAGTCCAAGAAACGATCTAAATCAAAAACATAAACAGAGTCAAGATCAATCACTCTACTATTAAATGTTGTGTACCAAAGGTTTCAGAGAATAGGAAGAACTGCTGGATAATTGCAGGGCCACTGTGTTTATGAACATGGGTAGTGCAGATTTGTTGTGTACACTTTACCCTGCAGTGCTCCCAACAAATAGAAATCGCACGGGATTAAATCGGATCTTCAAGTTGGCCAGAGACTGTTGTTAATGACTCCGTCATGAAACATGTTGTGAATTGCTTGCAAAGAAACATTGTCCATATGAGCCCCTTGCCATACCCTGTAAGAAAAATGTGAAGCTTCATTCTTTTTCACTCAGTTCATTAAAAAATACTTGCAAAATGTTTTGCACATAAACTGTTAACTGTGTGATTAAAAAAATTGGGCCTATTATTCTGTCACCACTAACTCTTCAGCACACTTCTGTTTTTCTGATCGTGAAGAGGGTCCTCATGAAGCAGATTAGGTATATCGGTGCTCCAGTGTCAACAGTTTTGGGAACGCATGTACCCGTGTAAATGGAACCAAGGCATATCTGAAAACACAATGAGGTAATGATCCATTTCACTGTCAAACATTTGTTTCAAAACCCATTCTGGAATCACCAGGCTTAAGTTTTTACACTATTGTTACATTATTGGGTCTTAGCCCAAGTAACTTAGCAGCTCTTTGCACAGAGATGCAAGAAATTTGTGTCTGCTGTGAAAGACGTTTTAGAGAATTTTTAGCAGAATTTTCTTGGCCGTATGCATTGTCATCAAGATGAGCTTCTGTGAGCACTGTGTGTCATTGTTTCCTTTATGCTTCATGTAATTTACGCTTCCTGTTTCATGAGATTTATTCAGTAGCCTGTGAAAATTGTCTCACAACTGGGAATTCGAATGCCTGGAAACTTCTGTTGAAACGATCTCCAGACAATACGAGCGAACTGTGTACGCAAATACGAATTGTAAATAAACTCTCATTGTGGACTTGAATAATTTCGGTCTCGCCATTGTCACATTTGCAGACTCCATTGTAACAGTCATGATGTTAGTTTCATTGTTCAAATGATACTGACCGAAAACACACATAGTGCGGCATTGACAGGGAGACGTGTGACCCATTTGATGGGCCTGCATGGCTCCGGTGTCTGGAAAACACAATCTGGCACTTGAGGTATTTAGATAAATGGAACACCCTGTAGTTACTAAAGAACAACACACACCTTTGCAGCCACTATGCTGTCTTATCAGGAAGTTTTGAGGGATGACCAGTATCAAAATGAAGGGTTTGTAATCGGCAAACTGTTAAAGCTTAGATCCATTGCGTTATACACTCCCTTACAAAAAAGGGAAGCACCCAGAAGGGGAGGAGGAAATGAAATAAAATTTCACAGGTTGAAAGGATATGTTATGTTATTTCATTAATTAAACTTCAAGTCAAATTTACAAGGAACTCGGCAGTATGAGCCCACTTATTAGTATGATGTTGCAACCCCTATAGCCTGGATGCATTATCTGATTCATTTGGGGAGGGTGTCAAAATCCATTCTATCCCGTCCTAAGGCAATCTGGCCCACAAGTGTTTTAAATGGGTCATGATATACTGGCAATGGGACAGTGCACCAGTGGAGCACACAGAGCACACGGACGGGCCACATGTTTGCTGAGCTCTATGATTCATGAGGACTCAGGATGCCCATGACATACCTCTGCACTGTGAGGGTTCCCTCAGTCACTACCAGTTGTGACAGGAAGTCATTCCCAATGGCCTTCATTGTTGAACACAGTGTGATACCATTCATCAGCAGTCCATGCTTGTCAGTCATGGCACAAATCCAAACACAGCTGTTTGAGTTGGGTTATCTGCATCTTACACATGGGGATGGGTTGGTAATTGCCTAGTCTCACTGCTGTTAGTCTCCGACCAAATTTGCGGGACACAGCATGTTATAATGTTGAAGGGAGCCCATTACTTATTCTTGGATGGCAGGTTCAAATTTGTGCGGGGGGTGTTCAGGTATGCTTGATGCATAAATATGGCGATCTTCCATTCTGCTGGTCAGACATGGTAGCCCAAATCCTTGAAATTGTGTATGCGTGCCCTCACATTCCCACACAGCCCATAATTAGGCCATTGTTACAGCCGAACACTCCACAGACTTGGACTTTGCACAGTTGGATCAGATGGCTGAATGGAGACCCACAATGAGACCCCTTTCAAACTCTGCCAGTACTGATGAAGGATCCTCAAATGAGTGGGTGTGTCTGTGTCCTTCACAGTAGTGACTCAATATCTGACACTGTTCACACCTGTGTACAACCTATCAGGCCTGGAACAACACACTTTCTACAGTACTGATGCCCTCTGGTGCCAGAGAGAATTGCAAGTCTAATCACTTATAATCCCACCAATGGTATGCAAGTGTACACATTGACATACAACCATGCCATTGGGGTGTTTCAAGTTTTTTTGTCAGGCAGTGTATCTGAAACTTCCTGATAGTTTGTGTGATAGCCAACACCTCTTTCTCAAATTATACGTAATTTCATTCAGCTGTGTTTAATGTTTTAGATGCAGATTCAATGGACAGTTCTATGCCATCAGTGTAGCTGTGGGACAGCATTGCACCAATGCCACAATCCATGACATCTATGACTAATGTTTGGAATCAATGACTAATTTTAAACATTTACTTGGGTTGTATATTGCTAAACAAGAAGTCAATCAAAGACATTTTTTAAGTGCAAGACAGCTGTATGGCATGTCTCTGACTATTTGAATTGAACTCCCTTTTTCACAGTTGATCAAGTGAATAGAGAAAATTTGGGAGTAATAATTAACTTTTCCCAGGAATGGCTGCAGTTCTTTGATGTTATTAGGAGTTAGCAAGTTAGTGATTGCACCCACATGATGTGGTCATGAGCCCTTCTTTACGTAATATACCGGGTGATCAAAGAGTCAGTATAAATTTGAAAATTTGATAAACCACAGAATAATGTAGATAGAGAAGTAAAAATTGACACACATGCTTGGAATAACGTGGGGTTTTATTAGAACCAAAAGAAAAAAAACACACCCCATATTGCTAGATGCGTGAAAGATCTCTTGCGCGCGTCGTTTGGTGATGATCGTGTGCTCAGCCGCCACTTTCGTCATGCTTGGCCTCCTAGGTCCCCAGATCTCAGTCCGTACGATTATTGGCTTTGGGGTTACCTGAAGTCGCAAGTGTATCGTGATTGACCGACATCTCTAGGGATGCTGAAAGACAACATCCAACGCCAATGCTTCACCGTAACTCCGGACATGCTTTACAGTGCTATTCACATTATTCCTCGACTACAGCTATTGTTGAGGAATGACGGTGGACATATTGAGCGTTTCCTGTAAAGAACATGATCTTTGCTTTGTCTTACTTTGTTATGCTAATTATTGCTATTCTGATCTGATGAAGCGCCATCTGTCGGACATTTTTTGAACGTTTGTATTTTTTGGTTCTAATAAAACCCCATGTCATTCCAAGCATGTGTGTCAATTTGTACCTCTCTATCTACATTACTGTGTGATTTGTTCAGTTTTCAAATTTATAGTGACTTTTTGATTACCCGGTATGTCTCAGGCTCAAAGAAACCACATTTGTTGAGGCAACAATTCAGATCATGGCCTCGAAGCCACTCAGACAATATCTATAGATTTTGCTGGTGCTGCTCCTTATTCCCACGGTCATTAGCAAATCATCTAAGTAATTAACACAATTGGGGACACCTTGAATGACTTGCTTGAGATATGTCTACAATATTACGGAAGTGCATGCCAGCTCGTATGATCTTCTGTTATAATGATACAAGCCAAATGGCATATTAACCACTAAAAACTTTTTTGTCTGAAAATCTGTATGTAATCGAAAATAGGAAAACTGCCTAGCTAGACAAAATCCAGTTAAATTGTCTCTTATTATTCGTTTGTATTCACAAAAATATAATATGAGACCAGTTTGAGAAAATAACCTTATTACTAGATACGACACTACTGATACTAGTTAAAACTGTGTGAAGGGAAAAAGCAAATAATAATTAATTCCTTACCAGTGTCTATTGTTAAGGTCTCTCAAGCCAATATAGTCACTTTTAACTGTACAATACTGAGACATACATAACTTCTTTCATTTGACTAACTATTATAGCACAGGTTAGTTCAGAGTACTCGCATTTGACTTGGCTACAAAACCATTTAAATATGGTTAGGAACTCATATTTTTACATTAAGTTCTCTGCACACTTTGGAAATGTACCAATTCTTTATCACTACTTATGAAAAATATTGCTTTATATCTTGATGGGAATATACTCCTTTCAGTTTGTTGCCATTTGGATAGGCAAGAAGGATGCATAAGAACTGAGTATCCTACTTCAGAAGGGCCAACGAACCGTAATTGCCATTTATTAGTCATTTTGTTAATCAATTAAGATTGAGGATAATTCCTTATCAATACTTTAATTCCTACTTCAAACTTTTGGATCTTTTTTTAACTTCAGTCCAAAATATTTCTCCCTGCTGTGACATGCCTTTTCTTCATATTAATCACTGTTTCTTATATTTTTTACTCCCACAAGTGAGTGTTATCTGTGGCATTATGTTAACCCACTTGTCCTTCTATTTTCTAAGTAACTTAAGTTCTGCAGAAGTACACTTTGTAGATGAATAGGGCAGACTGTTATAGATTTCTTTAAAGAACTTTAGTAATTCTACCCAAGTTGTTTGTTATAACAGTAATTTCTTGTAAATCATTTTAACTCATATAACATTCATTCCACCATATTGGCCTCAGGATGATATCTGGAACTTAAAATGTGTGTAATCTGATTGTTTGCCAAAATATTTTTCCATTGATAACTGATGAATCGTGTTGCATTTTCCAACTATTAGGTTTTCCAACACTGAGAATTTAGTCATCTACTAACTTTTTAATAATCGGTTTGCTCATATCATTTTTTTATGGTATACAATTTTACATGCATAGAGGAAAGAAAAGGCAACAATATATTTCATACCGACTCTTTTTCTGAGTCACGGGTCCACAAACCTCAGTAAATAAAATCTGTAATACTTCAAGCAATTTGTATGTAATTCTTCAGCACAACCTCTGTTTCTAGGCTTTGCCTTCTGACAGAGACTACATTGGTCTGTTCTCTCTCTCTCTCTCTCTCTCTCTCTCTCCCCCCCCCCCTCTCTCTCTCTCCCCCCCCCCCCCTCTCTCTCTCTCTCCCCCCCTCTCTCTCTCTCTCTCTCTCTCTCTCTCTCTCTCTCTCTCTCTCTCTCTCTCTCTCTCTCTCTCCCCCCCCCCCCTCAAAGTTCACTCACTTTCCTCCCAACAATATTCAGCAATTTTATTTGCTCATTTCATCATTCCATAGTACCCCCAGGTGTGACGCGTATACCAAATGAATTATCCTTCATATCCGGTTGGGATACATCCACACCAGTGCTCTGATTCAGGATGTTGGCAATGGAATAACACTGCATTGACTACTTTATACAGCAAGGTGGTTTTTTGGATTGCTATTTTGTTGCAATAGTTCCTTTACTTTATGCCATCATGAATTAGTGTCTTGTAAGGTGGACATATTATGACATAGCTCCAGATAATATTTGAGATGAATGTCATCCCTTATAAGCAACATCCTGAACTCAGATAACTGCTTTTGTATTTCCAGATTTTGATTTAACCCTTCCAGCATTCTCGAGTGGGCATCAGTGATGACATTAACCTTACTCTTTACATATAAACATCTCAAAATTACTGTCCTGTAAAATCAATGACCTTCTTGTAAGCAGAGATGGTGTAGAAGGACATTTTTCACTCTGCAATGGAGTGTGCGCTGACTTGAAACTTCCTGGCAGATTAAAACTGTGTACCAGTCTGAGACTCAAACTCGGGACCTTTGCCTTTTGCGGACAAGTCCTCTACCAAGTGAGCTACCCAAGCATGACTCACAATCTATCCTCACTGCTGTTCTTCCGCCAGTACCTCGCCTCCTACCTTGCCCGCGAATAGCAAAGGTCTCAAGTTTTTGAGTTTCGGTTCAGCACACAGTTTTGGATGGAGGAAGTGTATAAAGATGATGCCTAAAGGTTGCAGTATTGAATATTTTGTAACATACCCAGCCAGATAGTAATAAAATCTTTTAAATTCCCACACAATTGCTAATCCTTCCAGTTCAGTTGTCATACAGGGCCTTTGCAGTCAGAAGGGATGCGATTTGTGAATGGTATGGCACAAAATGTTATTGTTCCTTCCACATTTTGTACTTGGAAGAGACATGCAGCCAGTCCAATCAACAAGGCGTTTGTTGATGAACCAAATCTGCTCTCTGGGCGGTGTAAGATCTTCGAATTTATGAGGTCCATTTTGGTGTTATCAAAGGCAAGTTGGCACTCTGGTGACCGATGCCAGGTTACGTTCTTCCTCAACACATGCAAACGTGGTTCTGAATTTAACACTTAATTCAAGATGAACCGCTGATAGAACGAGATTATCTGTAAAGATTCTTTTGTTTCCTCAGTCAGGGTGCTTAAAATTTTTTTTATGCACTGATTTTCACACTGTCTCATGGAATCCTTTTTGATGTAATGAGATTTCAAAGAAACTTTATCTGATTGTGTCCAAACTCAGATTTTTGCAAGTTTTCTGTTACTTCTGTATGCAAAAATGTTATGTACTTTCTCCAGTAACTCAAGATATTCCTGCCAGGTTTGTGATGCTGTTAATAAATCATCTACATACACTGTCATTCGGCAATGATTTTCTGAGCTAATGACAGTATTGAGTGCTATTTTAAATATATTGCAGCTTACATTAAGTCCAACAAGGCAATACCTTGAAGTGGTCACTTCTTCCAGCACAAATGAACACAGCAACCGTATTGAGTGCTGCTGTAAATGTATTGGAACTCACAGTAAACCCAAAAAGGTGATACCTTGAAGCGGTGACTACTTGCAGCACAAATGAATGCATTATTTTTCACAGTTCCGGATAAAACGGCACTTGCCAGTATAACTAACGTAAATCAATACTGGTTAAATTCTTAACACCTTGAAACTTCTGTCAGTTCCTCTATATTTTGAGGACGAAGTTGGACAGGAATAATTGTTTTATTAACTTTTCCACCTGGTTGAGGTATTAGCTGAGAGTCCACACTGCAGTCCACTGCAGGGGTTTCAACTACTTGGCAGACTATCATTCTTCCAATTTCTACACAAACAGATGATCTTTGTGCCCACAGAATAGGGTATGAGCTGTGAAAACATGTTTGGTAAGGTAAAAAATTCAGATGATAGACGTAACCATGGATTGTTCTTGGTCGTTCAGATGCATCGTGTTTGAGCAGTAGCTGGAGAAACTCTTTCCATTGAATTTTTGATACAGATCTTTACTCACTATATGTTAGATTTGATCTGTTCCTTAGTACAAGTTTTAATTGCAGGTTAAGCTGTAGTAGCTTACTTTTGATCTCATCTTGACTCATTTAATTGTGATCCCTAGGCAAAATTTAGCAAGGCCTCCTTTTTTTATGCAGCAATTCCATGGAAGGTTTTATGCAATCTGCAGTAAGGTAGCATTTGCCTAAGAGAAGGTCAATTATTACATCTTTTTCTCTCTTAAGGTCCAGTCAAAAATGCATTCCACAACTAAATTTGCCACTAATAAGAATGTGCCTTCTATCGTTACTTTTCCTAGTTCAGTTACGAGCCTGGTATGCACCCTTACTTTTTTTTAATCCTGTTGTTCCAATGATTCTACAATTATCTAATGGAAAAATTGCCACCATTAAGTTCATCATGAAATGCCTGAATATATCAGTAGATCACACTAATCATCGGGTCTATGTCTGAGATAAGCATCGCTTGTAGACCATCAATCGGTGCATTGGAGGCTGACTGTGGCATAGCAGAGTAATCTTTATTACTTGTATTAATGTCTGAGGATAGCACCTCTCAGATATCTGTGCTGTCGTTGTATTGTGATAATTTAAACTGTTTTTACATGGCCCCCTTCTCACTCAGTGACCAACACTTTGGAAGTAAATGTGGTCACCTTTAGTTTCCTGGTTCCTGATTGGTTTGATGTTCATTTTCGTCACACACTTCTTGATTATCGAAGGTTGATTTTGCCAGTCGGTGGTATTCTGTTGTGAATTACTTCACTCTGCCACTTGTTGTTTGATAGCAGGTAGCTGGGATTGTACTGACATTCATGTCCCGTAACTTGTGAGTACTGTTGTTGTTATTATTATTTCTGTTACTTTTTCCTCTGCAAATATTTTGCAAATTTTTCGTTATGAACATCACAATCTTCGCCAGAGCCATTGAATCATCTCTTGTCACTAGGACTGGCTATGAATCCTTGATTCAAACTCTTCACAGTTCTCGACCTTACTATGAGGATTGAATCGGAAACTGACATAAACTCCAAGATATTGGATTCAGATACACGTGTTAATTTAACCTTGATCTTGATCAGCAGTTTAGCCTTTAATATTCTCAAAATATCTCTGTGTGATATCAGTTTATCCCAGTGCCATGTTTTATTTATGTATTTTTCAAAGTATTTTTGTAAGCTGGCTTGTCTGAAGTGAAACTGTTTGGGATCAAAAACTTTCTTTCTCAAACTCTTCTCTACTCTACAGGATCAGAATTCCCCCAGAAATCCTTTCTCAAACACTTCATATGTTTTCCATGTTTCAGCTGCTTCTGCTATCTCTAGGGCTCTGTCGCAGTGTATGTAACTACTGATGTATTCAGTTCTGTGTATTTCACTCGGGATCAAGTAAGAGAATACAAAAATAATGGGGTGTACTACATTTTTGTCAAGAGAAAAACTTTAAATTGCTTATGCTTAATAAGCTTCTCTTTCATCTGTGGGTTACCATGATCGGTGCTCCCCCTTCCCACTTCCGCCCCCCACCCCTGCCCACCCCCCCACTGCTCTGCTTTCGCAACACTAAGTTGTTCGAGGTGGCAAGTTGACATTTGATTCATATTTCCCATGTGATGAGTTATCTATTAATGGAACAGATAATTGCATCCATTCTGATTGCTGGGCTGTTTACGGATTGTCTTGTAGCACTTTCTTGTCTTCATCCCACTCCTTGTTTACAGATTGCAGCTGTTCAGTTACGGCAAATCGTCACTGAGAAAAATTATTGCCTATCTAGTTTCTAATTTCATTCATCCCTTAGTAAGACCTTGTCCTCTACTATCTCGTGCGGATGAGATGTCATCAACTCCCTCTTTAATCTGCTTGGCAGGTTGTTCATCTTTTTTGGACATCCAAATTGTTAATTCCATAGCCAATTCATCCTTTTTTGTAGTGATTCACTCACTAATGATGTGCTCTTGCTCAAGAGATATATTTATAACACACTCAGAGAGCTTCTTAACTTTCCCTAAAAATGTTCCTTGCATTTTGCAGATTTCCGATACTTCAGACCTTCTGAAAAAGCCTAATGAGCATCCCTTAACTCAGATATCTCATTAGCCAAAACTCATGTGCAATTCACTAATCTCTTTATGTGCAGCTGCTTGTCTTTCAGAAATCTCACTAGCCAATGTGGCATGTGGCTCGTTAATCTCTTTGTGTAAGGCTGCTTGACTCTCATAAATCTCATTAGTCAGGCTAGCATCTTTGTTAAGTAGATCTTGTATAGTTCACATAGCCTCCTTACTATACACCACAGCGTCATCGGTGAACAACCTGTTCTCATCCAAAAGATCTAATCAGATATTGGCTGTCAATGTCTGAATGATGTCTGGGATTATCTTGCAGCAACACAACTCCAGATGTCAGAACATCTCATCACTTAATCTGTATTGCACAGCGAAGTTTAATCAGTTGAACTTTAGTCAGGGTACTACGGTAAGCTGTTGCATTTATTCTTGTACCTTGCTATGTAAACTCCACTAATAAGATTCCATGTCTATCCCAAAACATGGGTGCCTAATCTAGTGTGTTGAGATTGTCTGCTTGGTCCTGACTTTGGCTTGTGATGTCATGTGATGCCATTTCATTGAGTGACATTTACACTCTGGGGTCATGTGAAAACCCACATCTCGTCCCCTGTGAGAACGTTGTCTAAGAATTCATCACCTTCCTTGTGATATCGATCCAAAAAATCAATAGCTCACATTATCACTTGCATTTTGTTTTTCTCAGTAAGCAACCTGGGATCCCAAAATATGCACAGTTTGTGAAATTGCAACTTTCAGAGAGAAATTCCTTTGCTAAAGTTGGAATTGTGAATTGGGGGTCTTCACAAGTCTTTTCACCCACAGCTTTGAACAGATCTTCTCAGACGCAGATTGTCAACCTGATCGTGGTTGATCATGGACATTTTCCCATCTGTACTTGAAAGCTCTCTCCCACTTATACACTTGGCATCGCTTATCGCATTGGGGCTGTACACCTCACTTATCTATCAATGAATTTTCACTGGTGCAACATTCATTGCTGTGAAAACCCAAATCACTGACGTATTTCACATTCAGCATGGTGATCATTTGTTTCAAACAGTATGAACTAACATTGTAAACAACAAACTTCAACAGTAAAAATGCAAATGGCATCATTTGATAAGCAAGGCATGCTGGAAGCCGGTGCATATATGCTTTTCAGTGATCCTGGGATGGCGATTTGGTCCTTACTTCTGAATAACTCTCATACATGAAGGATCTTTGAGGCACGATGACTTATGCTGAAGTTGTTTATCCATGTCCCCTTCCACATAGTATCAGTCTTGAGTTGTTGGATCTCACAAGCTCCCAGATTCCTTGAATTGAGATGGATGCTAGGTAGGTGGAGCACAGTTCCCTGGACAAGTGGCCATTGGGAAAACTCTGTTATTAATCTTTTCCCATTCATGGGTCACTGCTTCTTTTCGTCTCAAATGAGGTGTTGTGAATTACTGAGACCAGACAGCCAAGTTAGAGAAGTTAATGTCAAGGTGCCCATTATGATTCTCATTGTATCGTTCAGATGAACATTCAGAATGAAAGCGCTAAGCATAAAGACCTACACATTAGCCAGTGTAGTGACTGTTCAATTCCCTTCCAGTATTTTCCATGCTATTTGAAAAGTGATGTTACTTTATAGATATCTCTTGTAAGCTTGAAATTGGAAGCAAGTTAATACTGACCTTGAAAAACTCTGTCTTTATTCCGAAAATTCGAAAATTTTTCAAAAATGCTTTAAGACAGTTCTATCATATGTACCAAACCTCTTGCAGTGCCAATGATTTGGCCACATATATCTTGCATGTTATGGGAAGGCAACACATGGAAATGATGCAAGGCTTACTATGAAACAGCAGTTATGTTCCCGGCCTGAGAATTTTGCATCAGTTGCTTTAGTATGAACACAACACAACATCGAACCAGAATTGTTCAAAAAGAAAAGAAAGTACCTTACCCTTGGGCAAAGGAGATATACTGATTGTTACAGCTGCCCTTGTTCACCATATCCTTGACTTCCGATATTAAGGCAATTGTCACTAAATTCATTACATCCCCACTGACACAGACCAGCAGCATAAGTACAAATACATGCCCTTGTAAGTGCAATCCTAAAGCAGCCATTGCTTTACACACATTTAGCCTACAGACTGGTCACACATAATACTGAAACCACTAAAAAGCAAAATCTACATCCCAACAGAAAGCAGTGAAAGACCTAGCAAGCAGCGCATGAAAATATTTCATCACCAAAGACACTATGGGCAGGAAATCATCATATACCTTATAAATTGGGTCCAGAGCTTTAAGGCCATCATCCATTGTTGCTATCTGATGACATTGAAGAGGATCCATAAGAACGATGCATTATGAAGTCTTCTAAACCAACCAACTACTCTCTCTTCTGAACCTTCAGCACTATGCAGCCAAAAAACAACAGAGAAATAGATAAACATATCCATTAAAGTGACCTTCATATTGAGGGGGCCTAAATGTGTTCAGGACACAAGTGCAGCAGCTGAAACTGCTAGCCTGGGGAAGGTCATTTGTAAGTAAATCTCAAGACACTCATTTTAAACATCTCTTTGCTAAAAGTTAAAGCTGTCACCAAAAGGTGGTCCTTCTGTGTTGTTCCGCACGTATGTCCCCTGTGCCGCCATAGATGGAGGAGGTCTCTCAGAATTTGCGGCACAATTCCTCGGTAGTGACCAAAATGAAGCCGTCAAAGTACGTGTTCAGCAATGCAGACTGAATGGTATACAGCCAACTAGCTGTATTTGAGTACTGCAAAAGTGTTGAGAAATGGTATACGACATTATAATTGTAGTCAACAACACCACTCACTCACACATGCATTCAACGGTCTTCAGGTCTTCTGTGAAGATGTACTTAAACCTTTTGTACTGGGGAATGCATAAGAATCTGTAGAGCTTTACAAAGTTTCAATTGCAGAGAACCTCTCAGCCTTTGGAGTCGCAGAGCTAAAGGCTTGGTGAGTTATTAAAGAGAGGAACAAAAGTTGTGGCGAGTTTTCCTAGACCAAATCAGTGAAAGTCACTAGCTTTACACATGTATAGGGGGCCATCAAAAGGATTTTTAAAAAAGTAATTGGGCTCCTATAGCAGCATTTTTGAAAGAGATTGATGTTCCAAAACACTATCTGGAGATGTCACCCACACTTTTTTGGGGGTAGATGGAAGGAGGCATTTTTACAGCACTAATGCTTGCCAAGTTTCAGCATCCAATCCCTATTGTGTGATCATAGTTGGAATGGACTGTATTTTTGATCCAACAAAAGCCATGATGACCAACTCTTCTCCATCTGAGAACTAGTTTCAGTTAGGTGCGAGGCCATGATACCGTGCATGGTCATGACCTAATCAAATACAGCATGTTGCATCACATTGACAGTAAACTAAAAGAAGTTCTTCTGCAACTCTATTAAAAAATGGCAGTTAGGACAGTTTACCAACTCATGGGTGGAGAAGCAGTTTTGGCCCTCTCCTTAAACTAGGGAAGGACTAAGTATCAAAGCATTGCTTTAATAAGCTGTGCAGGAAAGATCTTGCAGCGAATGGTGAAATGTCACCAGATCTGAATCCTACAGCATCCATCAGGTTTTTGTACAAATACAACATTTGAAAGGTATATTTTCTTGTTGAGGCAAGTGGTACTTCATGAAGCATAATATTTCTGAGAGTTTCATGAGTGAGCTTCCCTCATTGGCTGTCTGTATTCAAATGATTCTTCCTTTTCAGGCATGGGATTAGTGAATTTCTCTCTAAGACATTTGAAGAGTTCCAGCTGCCTGTATACTCTTTATGCATACCAAATTCACCCCAGTGGTTCCACAGCTCTTTTGTGGGTAAGTACATGGCACTTTGTGGGGTCCCAAGCTATTTCAGCCTTTCTTCTCTGCCGGCTGCCATGCCCTTCCCCATATCCAGTCCTCCCCTTCCTGCCCTCACCCCCTTTTTCTCCCTCAGTGTTTCCATTTATGACGACTCTGCTATTCCCTTGGTTTCGCTATTCCTTTGGTCCTCCTTCAGGTTTGAACTCCCTTTTTAAATTCTGTTTACATAGTGTGAGCCATTTGGCGAAGAACTCTTCCCCCTCCTACTTCTCCCCTTCCTTCCCTGATGTAGCCCCCACCCACGCTGTTTCACCAGCATGTGTAGCCAGTCTGTGTGGTGGGACTGTTATGTACCCATCTGGCTGAGACTCTTGACAACACAGGGATCACCCTTCCAGTACCTGAGCTGGCATGGGATTGGTTGCTCATTTTTTTGAGGCATTGAAACTCCCACCAGTGAATGCAGTGTCAGGTGGCACTTGTCACAGCTAGCTAGTGCTCATGTCATGGGTCCATGATCAGAGTAGGTGGTACCAGGATGGACGCTCTGCACATGAAATGTGCTAAGCTTCATCCTTCTGGCCGCACTTCCATGGCTCTCTCTTGGACAGAAACTGTTTGCTCTCTGTTCCTACTTTTGCTTCCTCAGCCTCCCTCTCCCTGGCCATCCACTAGGAGGAGAGCCAGGCGTGCTGGCTTGGGACAAAACCCTTTCACCGTTTCTTGGTTTGTTCCAAGACAGACTTTGAGACTTCCGCCAATATCAACCTACTCTTTTTTGTGGAATGTATTAAAGAAAAATTTGGTGAAATTGACTCACTTCGTAAGATATTATCTGGTTTCCTACTGATGAAAACCTATTCTGCCAGTCAATCAATTTCCCTTAATGCTTGCAAGCACTGAGGAAACGTCCTGGTGAGCATTACTCCTAATCAGTCGTTAAATACGACCTAGAACATTATTTTCAACAGGGACCTCCTCCTTCAATCTGACAAAGGACACTGGACTAATCTGGAATTTTGTGGCATTCGTTATGACCAGCGAGTTCAGAGAAGTCTTAAGGACAATCTCATTGTTATTAGCACTTTCATCTTGGCTTTTGAGGGGCAGGTGGAAGGGGGGGGGGGGGGGGGGGGGAACCTTCGGGAACAGTCAAAGTTACGGTTTACCATTTTGATGTGAATACCTATATCGCGCCTCCCATGCGCTGTTTTCTGTGTCTCCAATATGGCCACGTCTTCATGATGTGTGGCATATCCTACATGCAGTGACTACAGCTGTGCTGTCCAATTGGGGAGTTCTTGCACCTCACCACCCTAATGCGTGAACTGTTCTGGTCCACTTTCTCCTTGATCACCAGATTGCATGACCAATAAAAAGGAAAGGAAGATTCAGGAATTCAAAACTCACAACTGTGTGTCCTCCTCTGAGGCCCAACAGAAATTTGACAATCTCCACCCAGTACCCTTAATGTCTACGCTTGCTCCTGTTGCATCATTTCCTCCTTATCTCCGTCCTGACCCCCTTCCCTTTCCACCTTCCTGTAAGTTCCCATTCCCTCCCCTCACAGAACCACTCCTTCTCCTTGGCTGGAGAAGAAACCCTCTTCTGTGGCTCCCTCTAGGAATCCCCTCCCCAATATCTTCAGAACCAGAAGCATGTTACTTCAAGTCAGGCGTGAGGCCCATCGCTCTGTGGACCTCAAGGCTGCTCATTCTCCTTTGGATCCTGATATTGCTGTGACTTGCTCTCTTGCTGACCACACCTCCTCTTGTCCCATGACATCAAAGGGGTGTCATCCTTTGCTCTCAATCAGGAACTGATCTTAAATCCATGGCTGCCACTCTGCCCTTACCTGTGACAGACAGACCTGGCACAGAGACCAATTCTGGTCTGCTTGATGTCCATCTGGCGTGGATCTGTAGTGGTTACTATCATCATCTTCTGGAACTGCAGTCACTTCTTTCTCTCTGCTGTGTATTGCTGGAATCTCTTTTTGTTGATACTCATTAGCCAACTCTTCATGGTTTCCAAGCCTTCTGCCCAATCAATTGGCCCTTTGCAAACCTCGAGTGATGTCTGTGCCTTAGTCCAGATAGATATTGTTAGTTCCGGGTTCCTCTTCGTAATGGGCTGGAAGCGGTGGCTGTTCAGATCTATTTAGACTCTGAGGTAATGATATACAATCATTATCTCCGCCCCCCCCCCCCCCCACCCATACGCTTCTTGCTCTCTCTCTCTCAACAGCTCCCTCCCCCTTCGTTTCCCTTGGGAATTTTAATGCCCTTAATCCACTGTGAGGTGGCACCTGACCTCTGGCTGCATGACTGCAGCAGGATTATTAAAGACCTGCTAGTAAGGCTTGATCTCTGCCTCCTCAACACTGAAGCCCCCTCACACTTTAGTGTGGCACACAGCACTTTCTCAACTATTGATCTTTTCACCTGTAGCCCTAGATTCCTCTGGTCCATTCAGTGGGCAGCTCATGACAATTAGTGCAACAATTATGATTTTCTGACTGTCTTACCTATTCTTCAGCATCACTTACCTGAACGCCCTGCCAGGTAGGTCTCTACTAATCCAGCTTGGGATGCCTTTTTCTCAGCTGCCATCCCAACCATTCCATCACCCAACAGCATTGATGAACCCGTAGGCGTTTGACCATCATCATCATCATTTTGGCAGCTGCTGCAGCAATTCCTCCGTCCTCAGTTCCTCCCTGACTTAAGAATACCCCTTGAGGGATCCCCAAAATTGCTGTGGCTATTAAAGGCCAGTGTCATGCCCTCCAATACTACAAATGGCATCCATTTCTCAACCACCTCCCAGCCTTTAAATGGCTTCTTGCGCAGGCCTGTTACCTTCTTAAAAGCCAGAAATGTATTTTTTGGGAATAAAATGTCGCTGCCATAGGATTGCATACTCCCTCTTTGCAGGTATGGGCAAAGATCAGGCACATTTTTGGCTGTTGTCCTTCTAAATATGTCCTGGGAATTTTCCAGAATGGTGTTATCCTTATGACCCCAGACTCCATCACTGAGCATTTTGCTCGCTATTTCACCCGAGCCTTAGTGTTGGGCCACTGTCCACCTGTGTTCTATCTTCTTGTACACCATCTCGAATGACTCCCTTTGTGTTTTATTCTCCATAACCTGGAGCCTTATAAGACCGCATTTAGTGAGTAGGAATTCACCAGCACTCTTTCCCGTGGACCAGACTGGCTAACAGTCAAATGCTTCAGTGCTTATCGGTTGCTAGCCAACGTCATGTACTTCCACTTTTTAACTGTCTCTGGAGCAAGGGGGAATCCCTCCCCAGTGGCAATAGGTTGTTGTTATTCAAATTTTGAAGTCAGGTAAAAAAGCCTCTTCGGATGGACAACAATCATCTGATCAGTTTAATCAAAGTCCTCTGCAAGTTACTTGAACATATGGTGAGTCAAAGGCTGTACTGAATTCTTGAATCCTGAAATTTTTGGCTTTGACCCAGGGTGCTTTCTGCCAAGGCCACTCTACTACAGATAATTTACTTCACCTGGTGTCAGATATATGAAAGACTTTTGCACGGTGTCAGCACCTTGTTGCAGTCTTCGTCAATCTGCATAAAGCTTATGATATCACATGACAGCACTATACCCTTGCCACTTGATATGAGTGGGGAATCTGTGGCCTACTCCTGATTTCTATCAGAAACATTCTTTCGTGTCATAATTTTCAGGTACAGGTTGGTGCCTCCATTAGCACTTGCCATCTGCAGGAGAATGGTGTTCCGCTGGGTTCTGTTTTGAATGTCCCTCTCTTGTTAGTGCTATCAATGGTCTGGTGGTGGCTGTCGTGCCTATGTTATCCTCCTCTTTGTATGCTGATGATTTTTGCTTTTATTTTTGTTTGTCCGCAATGGACATTGCTGAACGCAAACTGCAAGGAGCAATACACCAAGCACGGGCTTGGGCTCTCATTCCAGCTTCCATTTTCCAGCTTTCAAGACCTGCAATATGCACTTCTGTTGTCACCTCACAGTCCATCCCCATCCTCATACCTTGGAGGCCAATCCCTCAATTTGGCGGGCTCCCATCATTTTTTTGGAACTGGCCTCTGATGCCTGGTTGACATGGCTTCCCCATCTTCAAATAAAATGGACATGTTGGTCACACCTCAGGTTATGAGAGTCTCGCATGTGGCTCAGCACCACCTTCAACATTATAGATGCAGGTGCAACTGGCACCTGATGTCTTTTGGACTAGCCCCTTGATCAGCCTCGTAGGAGAGGCAGGGTTCCACTGTAACGGTTGTCCACCAACAAAGTTGGTCTCTTATGCGTTATGCATCCACTGCTCGCCGGAGCTCCTGAACTACCGTTTCCTCCTTCCAAATGTGGAGATCCACCTCCCTCAATGACGGCCCAAGTCTGGGGTTATGAGTGTATCAAGTCTCATTTTTCTGAACTCTACCTTTTCTCTCTCCATGCCTTACACCACCATGATGCGTCCCCCATTCATTGGTCTGTTTTGACCTATGATGATGACGAGATCTGAAAGACTCAGCTCCACCACCAATTCTTTTCATTCTCAATTGTCGGTTCCGTAGTAGTCTGTACTGATGGCTCAATGGATGCTGGTCACACTGGCTTTGCTTATATTCATGCAAGATATAATGAACTCTACTCTTTGCAGATAGTGGCAATATTTTCACTGCAGAATTGGTAGCCATCTTTTGTGCTCCTGAGCATATCCATTCCTGCACCAGTGAGTCCTTCCTCACCTGTAACAATCCCTTGAGCACTTGACAAGCTCTTGACGAGTGTTATCCTTGCCATCCCTTGGTCCTGACTACCCAGGATTCCCTTTTTGCCCTCTAGCAATGTGGACTCTCGGTGATATTTGTCTGGATCCCGGGTCATGTTGAGACCCTGAGGAATGAACTCGCTGACAGGCTATCCAAATTGGCTAGTGGCAGCCTGCCTCTTGAAATTGTTATTCCTGAACTGGACTTTCAGTCAGTGTTAGACCGTCATGTTCTGAGGATCTGCAACACGGAAGGGCATGGCAATAGAGGAGACCACAAACTTGATGAGGTCTTCCATGCAGGCTTCTTACAAGGACTCCGTTATCCTTTGCCGGCTGTGCATCGGCCATACTTGGCTTACTCATGGTTGTCTCCTTCGTCGCAAGGATCCGTCCCACTTTCATTGTGGCGCCCGATTAACGGTAGTCCAATTTTGCTGAGCTGTCCTAATCTAGCTGCGGCAGAATCTTAATCTTCCTGACATGCTACCCTTGGTATTAGTGAACAGTGTCTCAGCAGCTGACCTGATTTTATGGTTTTTGTATAGGAGGTTTTTACCACTCTCTCTAAGGGAGGGCAATTCAGCCTTGTTGGCCCAATGCGGTGTTGGCAGGATGCGCTGTCGCCTCCTCTTCCCTGAACAGGCAGCAGCCGTCTGGGATTGGTGGTCTGCACAAGCCATTACCCTACCCACTCTGTTGCTCTTTTTCTCCCTTCTCGCATATTCTGTTGACATGGTGTTCTTCCTCTGTGGTCCTGCGTTTCTCTCACCCTGTACGTATCGCTAGTCTTTTTAGGGTGATATTGGGTGGGGTGCTTGGTAAGTGGTGGCGGGTGTGTCCTCCATCACACTTTGTGCCTTTGGGGTTGCTCCCTGGACAGGACACCTTTCCCGCCTTTCTTCCTTTCCCCATTTTTCTTCTTCCTTGTTCATTTCTCTATGCACTGTTGACTTCAGCAGACCTTGGGGTTTTCCTTCCTTGGGTTCCATGCACTAGGCCATTTTTTAATGTGTAGTTATGTTGATTTGCCTATTCCAGGTAGGAGGGACTGATGACCTTATAGTTTGATCTTTAATCATTAAATCAGCCAACCAGTCATACCAAATTAGTGATTTTCTGTCTAAAACATTCAAGCAAGAGAATGGTGTCCATTGGAGAAGTGTTTAACCCAGTAGAGATAGCAATTTGGATTGCGAAAGGTGGAGCAAATTTGATTTGCAAAAAATCATAAGTTGTAGACCTTATCCCTCTTGTGCATTATCTGCCACCTTGAAAATATTGCTAAGAAATGCAAATTTTTTCGGATTTTTCTTCAGTAATTCACTTCCGGCACATTTTGTGTATAACATGCTGGAAAATTGAGAACAGATGCTATGACACAAAGCAGTAAAAATCTCTAAAAATATCAAGAAATAGGAAAAAGTTAGGTAGGTCAGTGGTTTTGCCTTAATAACTTTTTTTAATGCAGTTTTGTGCACAATGCATAATAGCAAATGATTTAGAGGATTTAATTTCCTTCAAGTTTCATATAAAATATTTATAATTACTCCCTAACACAACAAGAAATTTTGAATTAACAATTTTTGTGAATGTGGACTTGAAACCGAAACACCATCCTCAGTCAGAAATTATATTCTTAGAATGTAATATTATCTTTAATCCATTATGTATGAAATAGACACTGATGTGACAAAAGCCATGGGCACCTGCTAATATTGTGTCAGACCACCTTTTGCCCATTGTTGTGCAGCAGCTCGACGTGGCATGGACTGAATGTGTTATTGGAAGTCCCCTGCAGAAATATTGAGCCATCCTGCCTCTGTAGCCGCTCATAATTGCGGAGTTGTGCAGGATTTTGTGCAGGAACCGACTTCTTGATTGTGTCCCATAAATGTTCAATGGGATTTGGGTGGCCAAATCATTTCCTCAAATTGTCCAGAATGTTCTTCAAACCAGTCACAAACAATTGTGGCTCGGTGACATTGTGCAGTGTCATCCATAAAAATTCCATCATTGTTTTAGAACATGAACTCCATAAATGGCTGCAAATGGTCTCTAAGTAATTGAACAATACCAGAGGATACTGCCCATTCCATGTAAACACAGCATACACCATTATGGAGCCACCACCATCTTACACAGTGCCTTGTTGACAACTTGGGCCCATGGCTTCGCGTGGTCTGCAGCACGCTTGAACCCTACCATCAGCTCTTGCCAACTGAAATCAGGACTTGTCTGACCAAGCCACAATTTTCCAGTCATCAAGGAGGCCAGCGTATGGTCACGAGCCCAGGAGAGGCGCTGCAAGGGATGTCACGATGTTAGCAAAGGCACTCGCTGTCATCTGCTGCCATAGCCCATTGATGCCAAATTTTGCGACACTATCCTAACGGATATGTTTGTCGTATGTCCCACATTGATTTCTGCCATTATTTCATACAGTGATTCGTGTCTGTTAGCACTGACAACTCTATGCATATACCACTGCTCTTCATCATCATGTGAAGGCTGTCAGCAACTTGATTGTCCGTGGCAGGATGAAATGCCTGAAATTTGGTATTCTCACCACACTGCTGACACTGTGAATCTTGGAATATGGAATTCCCTAATAATTTTCAAAATGTAATGTCCCAATGGTCTAGTTCCAACTACCATTCCGCTATCAAACTCTGTTAATTGCCATCGTGCAGCCGTAATCATATCAGAAACCTTTTCATGCAAATCACCTGAGTACTAATGACAGTTGCTCCAACCCACACACTGTTATACCTCGTGTACATGATACTACCGCCATTTGTATATGTGCGTATCACTATCCCGTGACTTTTGTCGCATCAGTGTATACAAGTAGTTCATAAAATTCATGTAATTTCTGTAACTATTTTTGAAGAAGAAAAACACAAATTTTCAACACTTTCGCACATATTTACAGTTCAACAAAATACATTTAAAAATAGATCTTAAATTGTATTTTAGTTATACATACAGAATTTTAAGATAAAATTTTGTGTATTTCTTTGGTTTTTGTTCAGATGTAGTTGATGTGTACAATTTATCACTTTGAAAAATAGGCAGCTGATCATCTAGATCGTTTTCTTTGATGTTGAATTAACCTCTGGTCCATTACCACATGATATAAATCCACAAAGAACACATACAATGGAGCATTGAAGCACTGGTTTTTTGCAGCTGTATTTGTTGCCACAAGTGTTTTTGCATTGGCATGAAATAAAGTTCAGCATTGCCTGTGTATCTGGTTCATATTCGTTGTCATTGGAGTTGGAGCACCACTATCCTTTGTCCAGCCCCACTTGAGGGCATCTTTTTCATACACCACCCTTGTGGCTAAGTTCTATGTGCATGCCATTGAACTGTATCCCTTGCTGCAGGTAGGCGACCAAAATAAAATTTGGTATTTATAGCAGCTTTAGAAAAACAAAGGTATCACAACTCATCTACAGAAGTATTTGAGACACCTGCATAAAGTGCTACAAGGGAATTTTCAATTGCTTCCATGGTCTTCTCTTTCTCTGCAGCTGGATCTTTGAAAATGTAACATTTTTCAGTGGGAAGCATCACTCTCAAGTCTGATGCAAAATTTGGTTTTCTTCTGTCCAATCAGAGTGGAGATTGTATCGCATCCACTTATAACATGGAAAAGTGCCAATTACAGTTTACTGTTTGGTATCTGTGGAAACATGGTACCACCAAAGAGAACTTCTGCACAAGGTTGTAGCCTGGAAAGACAAGTTTTTTTCAGTTCTTTTTGTGTTCCTTTTATTTTCTTCTGTGACGTATCAATCAAAAACTACCATACCATTTTCACCATGATTTTGCTATATGTAGGTCACAAATCAATTAAAAATAGCAGAAAAACATTTTCTCTGATTCCAGTGAACTCTGTGTAGGAGGTAGCCACCAGCTACATCATCACCTTTGCTCTTTCCCATTTCTAAGTTAGTTGGTAAGAGCATGAGGACAGAGTAAAATTTGGACTTTATCTTTTTGAAAATGCCTTCCTCAAAAAAAAAAGTGTCAGTGAAAAGGGAATAAGTTTGTACTCAAAGTATTTTTTCAGACCGTCATCCGACTACTTAGAGATGATCATCCTACAGAAAAGCATGAAAGGATCCAGAGCTAGTTTTCCTTTTTTTCATGTTTATATGATTAACACCCATTGCCAGAGAAGCCATTGCATCTTAACATCGTAAATGCATGTTCTCAAATTTTCTGTTCACAATTCTATTCATTCTGTAGAATTAACCTCCCAGAATAGATGTTTTCATTTCTTTGCCCCCAATCACACTGTTATTTATTGACATTAAGTATTTAACAATTGGAAAAGCACTGTGACTGGAAAATCACTATGTTGGTATACTGAAGTCACTATTATTTCTGGCTATACGAGAACATCCACGTCTGTATGTTGTTCCGTAGTAGCCAATTCACGACTGCAGAAGTTCTCAGTTTCAACACAAGCATTTTATAATGCAGCTAAGACCAGCACCCAGCGAGTGAGAATGCGGTCCGTTATACATCATCCATGAGTCAGCCTACCAGAACTCTATATAGAAAAATGGTTCAAATGGCTCTGAGCACTATGGGACTTAACTGCTGAGGTCATCAGTCCTCTATATAGAGTTGCAATATCTTTGCTTTTCTAAAGTTGCTACAAATACCAAATTCGATTTGGTGTGACTACCTCCAACAAGGGATACAGTTCAATATCATGCATGTAGAACTTATCTGCAAGCTTAGTTATGGATGGCATATGAAGAAGATGCTTCCAAGTGGGGCTGGAAGAAGTATATTGGTGGTCTAACTCCAGTGACGATGAATAATGAACCAGATACACAGACATTGTTGAATGTGATTTCATGCTAATGTAAAAACACTTATGCAGCTGCAAAGAAAAAATAAATAAGTAAATAAATAAAAACAGAACATCAATGCTTCATTGTACTTACACATGTTCATTGGGATTTGGATAATATAAGCACCAGAAGAAGAATTCAGTATCGAAAAAGATAAGTTACATGATCCACTGCCAATTGGTTAAGTGATGCATTGTACACATCAGCCATATCAGAATGAAAATTCCAGAAATTAATGAATTTGTAACTTAAAATTTTGTATGTATTATTAAAACAAAATTTAAGCTCTATTTTTAAACTATATTTTGTTGAACTATAAGAATATGTAAAAGTGTTGAAAATTTGTGTTTTTTTTCAAAAACACTAATTCCCCAAAAATTACATGAATCGTGTGAACTAAATGTAGATATTGCATATGTAATGGTTTAAAGATGATATTAAATTCATGAATACTATTTTTGACTGAGTATAGTATTTTCAGTTTTGAGTCCACTTTCACTAAAATTGTTAATGCAACATTTCTCATTTGTATAAGGAGTAATTACAAATATTTTGTATGAATCTTGACGTAAATTAAATCCTCTGAAACACTGGTTGTTGTGTATTGTGCCCAAAACTGGCCTGAAAAAGAAGCTATTGAGGCAAAATCACTGACATGTCTAACTTTTTGTCATTCCTTGACATTTTTGCAGAGTTTGACAGCTTTGTATCTCAGCAGATGTTCCATATTTTCCGGCATGTTGCATGTGAGACTTATAGGAAAGTCAACATTCTCTAAAATTGATACTAGCATATTTTCAACTAAAATGCACTGGAAGCAAGTTATGGAGGAAAATCTGAAAAAGTGCCATTTCTTAGCAGTTTATTCAAGATGGCGGAAACGCATAAGGCGAACAAGATCTAAATCTTGGATATTTCACAAGAGGATCAGTACATACAACATACCTAAAAATCAAAATTACACTACCTTTTATAATCCTACCCCTTTTCAGAACTATCTCAACTAGGCTACTTTTGTGTTCAGCGTTGATAGTAACTCTCTTTGGCAGCAACATAACAGTTGTGTGACTTGTAGTAATTTAGTCTGAGAACCTGAGCAGAACAAACCAGTTTAAAATTTTTGCAGATATAAGTGCCTTAGACATAGGTCTTGAGCAGCAGATAGGGAACATCTGCTCCAGTTTTACAAAGCTTCTATGAAAGCCTGACTAGATGTTGGCTGTTTGGTGTAAAGATCAGCAAGACCTACTTATCTTACATCCATTAGTGCTGTTTAGTGAAGAAATTTGTCTGACCACAGGTATCAGCTGCTGCACCACTGCCATCTTGCAGCAAACACTCATGACATATCAAACATGTAGGTCTCATTCTGTTCCATAATCATATGCATATCAAACTGTTGCTTGACCTTTGAGCAATAAGACATTTGGGACAGATACCAATTCTAATTCAGTGTTGAATTTATCTGCCAACCTGGGTACTGAAGAGGCCAAGAAACGCTTTAAATTTACTGAGATTCGGAATGGACAGCATTCCTAGGTATGTTTAGAGATTGCATTTCTAGGTATTTTTTTTAACTCTACATTTTATATCCTTTTAAATGAGCACTACAATTACATTTCAGTTTTTGCAGCTGAGGACGATCATGGAGACACTTTTGACTTGTCTGTGGTTTTCTTTGAGCATATCCTCAAGATCTATTTACCAAATAAATTCACAGTAATTGATTTGGAGTAAAATGTGATTGTGAGGGCACTGGAATACATATGGCATATTCATATTAAGAAAGTCATCTTTCTTGATTGACTGTGCATTCTTCAATCTATGTAACACATTTACCCAACAGAAAAACAAGTCCAACGTACCCAGGAACCTTTCTTTGCCTGCAGAGGCTGGGGAAGGGAAAGGAGGTGTCATTTTCTGTGTATGAGACCACATGCGAATTCAGGGAAATGAAATAAGAGATTAGATAACAATGGAATGATGTACTTAAAGTACTGTGGTTTTATATACTGTCCTTTTATAAGTTATAGTCACTGTTGATGTATAGAGTTATGAGTTGGTGGAATGAATAGTGGCTGTAAGTGACAGCAGCTACAGAAGTCAACTTCTTGGCTGTGACATACTTCCCTTCCAACCACAGAGATGAGAAGAAATCCTTCTCACTTACCTGTGGGTGGGACATAGTCCAGAATGCATGGTTTCTAGCTCTAGTGAGATGGCCTCTTCAATAGGCAGTGCATGTGGCATACAGAATTCAGTAAGCCACACTTTAACTGAAAGAGGAAAGAGTCCTATCACCAAGTGATCTACCCTCCATTTTAATTGATGCCAAGACAAATGTGCTTTCAGTCCTAAGATTTTGCAAACTCCCCGGTCAGTTTCCTAAATTATTAAGAAGAGCGTCGAATGTGTTGTCAAGGTTATTGGCTCATCAAGGTTTTCTGTAAGCAGTGATCCACATTTTCATGAGTTGTTGTTTTAACATTCTCTTTGTACTCTGTCCAGATTTTTTGGTCAGTCTTCAAATTTACATCTTGCATGATTCTGTGATTGTGCCAATCGAGCCCGCATCTTGTGGTCGTGCGGTAGCGTTCTCGCTTCCCACGCCCGGGTTCCCGGGTTCGATTCCCGGCGGGGTCAGGGATTTTCTCTGCCTCGTGATGGCTGGGTGTTGTGTGCTGTCCTTAGGTTAGTTAGGTTTAAGTAGTTCTAAGTTCTAGGGGACTGATGACCATAGATGTTAAGTCCCATAGTGCTCAGAGCCATTTGAACCATTTGTGCCAATCGACCCAGGAGGGTTCCTAAATTTTTTTTATTTTTTAAGTTTTACATATTGAGTCACATTTCTCTTGGATTATTTTAGCAAGTGTGCTGATAACCTTCTCATTCAGCTATTTATATGCACAATAAAGATGCCACATTCTTCTCTACAGGTCTCTCCCGGTACAATCAGCAGAGATCTGTCCTCATACAAATGTTTATGTATTGTAAAATATCAGTTTCATAAAACTGGTACAGTCTATAAAAGCCCCCACTAATACAATGTGTTCTATTTTTCAAAGGTTCGACATAAATATGATGGTGGGCTAGCTTGGTTCACTTGAAAATTATGTACACTTGTTGTGTACTCTTTGATTGAAACATTTACTATCAAACACTGCACTTAAAGAAGATTTTCTATAAATTATTTAGATCACTCATATTTGGATATAGTTTCCTGTAAAACTAAAATCACTGGCGTTTTTAGTACTAATTAATTCCACTCAGTTTGTCATAAGAAAATTTGAATTTGTTAACAACTTGTTTATGCAGGGGTCCTAATGTGATGTTTACAGAATTCATGTAACTTCAGTCTAGAATAAGCATTCTGTCACTTAATGAAAGTTCACCCTGATTGACTCTCAGGTGCAACTAGCACATTTAGGAGTGCATAGTTTTCCACCAAGGGGTCACAAGAATTAAGAAGTTAAATCTCAGAAGAACCAGATAAGTGGATAATTTTCCAAATAAGTTTCTGTGAAATAACAAATTTTGCCAAGCGGGTCCCACACCTTCAGGTTTCAAAAGAAATAAGTGGAGGGAGGATGTCACAGTCCTTTGCCCTTTATAAACTACTTCCTTACTAATGAAATCACACCTCCTTTATTTTTTGTATGCATTATTTTTGTAGTAACAGTACAATAATTTGTTTAATTTATTTTCAGTGTATATCATCTTTGCTTGTGGAGAGCCTAGAACCAAAATGGAACATTGGTTTGAATAAAGCAATATTTGGAATAGCTGCTGAGAAACACCATAATGTTGGCAACATCGAAGAGTGTGAAGAACATGGATTACGAAGTGCAAGTGATGCCCAACCAGGCTCTTCAGCAGTCAACAAAACAGTTTCTCCTGGCAAAAGAAAGCCTGAGGACACCACATCAACTAGTGGAATCACTCCTGGAGCAGAAAGAAGTGGGAAAAGAGCAATGACAGATAACGCTGACAACTCACAAAGTAGTAAAAGTAAATTAGTGCCACAGACTCGTAGAAAGGCTATTGAAAACAATATTTATAAAAAGAAGCAAACAGGAGTTAGTTTGGATATGGATGAAAAGATAAAGCTCCTCACATCATGGAAGCAATTTCTTGCCATGGTTCTAAAACATGCAGAAATATCAATGTCTGCATATCAGAAGGAGTTATTGTCACATGATTTAATGAGTGTTTTACAACTGGAGGTGGGAAATGATGATGCACGGCTGTTTACTATTTTGGCGGAAGCGTATCTGCTTGTAGTTAATGAGTGGCATTGGTGAGGAAACTATTTTATATCTATGAGCTTTGTATCTGCACTTAGGTGGTCAGTTATAAACTACTTACTTCTTTCTTTCCTTCTTTCTTTCTTTCCTTCTGGTTTCAAAATAGAGTGACTGACTGAAACATCTGCTTATTTCTTTCTTACTCTCTTGTTTTAAATTATGTGACTAACTGAAACATCACCAAATTTGAGCTTAAAACATTGATCATATGTTTTACTGTGTGTAGTAAAAAGAAAGTCCAATTTTTAAATTATGTAGTTGAGCTACACCAATGAGGGAATGTAGCTCTTTCTAATTACATATTCCATACAAATGCACATGAGATGATTATGACAGAAATCTGTTAGTGTAGACACCAAAAAAGTGATTAGTAAAGAGAGTGAGTCAAATTAGTAGACACAGGAGGTTTTTTTTAATTGACATGACATTAATTACTAGTCCATGTCACATGCACCTGTTTGTTCAAAGCTGTTAAAGTTAAGTGATATAATTCTTTGAAGATTAAGTAACACTCAGACAAGAAGAAAGTGCTGTATATAACTCATAAAAATGTTCAATTTGTCTGAATTAGAAAATTGAGGTGGTGTCGTGTATAAAAGAATTGGGACAGAATTCATTATAAACAATTGATGTGTAAGTGTACTTAAGCACTTACATAGTAAACAGAAAATTTATTATATTGATACCAATTGTTGTTCCTTTTTTCCTCTCCTCCTATGATTCTGTGTTTTATCTTTGTGGCATGTCTTACAGAAAGTGCTTTCAATTTCTTGATTTATGACATTCATGTAACTGGTACTGCATCTGGAGATTACTTGCCATATACGCTAGTTAAATCTATTATGAACAAAAAGTTGTCTCTTTGTAAAAGCAATTTTTTCATCTAATTACTTACCTTTTCAAACAGCTGTATATATTTTTGCTTTCATAGTTTAGGTGATTATGCCACTTACATGTAATTCTCCCTGTGTATCTTAGAAAAAGAAGCAAATGTGTTCTTAATTATGAGTAGTGTTCTGGTTAACAAAAAAACTATTCAATTTTCAGCACATGCCACTGCAATAAAGAACTTACAAAAGTGCAGTTAATGAATCTGCTTCAGTACCTAGTTGTTTCATATTCAGTCATGACACAAAATGTACGAGAACTTATATTGACATTGTGCATCCAGTTGTATGGAAGGTGTAGTAAGCAACTCCAAGAAGGCAAGTAAAATTATTTTATTTAATGGATACTGAGTAACTATGTTATTCTGAAATTTTAGGAAAAATCCTTATAATATTGATTACTTATTGCGGCAGATGAATCGTACCAAACTCAAGTGCTAACTTACACAGACTAGACATATTCCCAAAAGGACACACAGTGACCATCTTGTAATTTTATATTTTTGTTCTCAGTATTAAATATTTCTGCTTCAAATAATAGGTCAAAATAGGTAGTAATACAATTTATATGGCCTGTGGCTGATATATGAAGTTAGAATTTTTTTTCAAACGCTAGGATTTTCGATAAACAATTAATTAAATCCAAATATAATGAATAAAAACTACAGAAACTAGACTACATGAATTTGTAGTCAAATATCTTGTACCATTTTTGCCTGATTTGCCACCATTTAGAGGACTAACATTTGAAATATGTTTTAACAATTCCTATTTCAGAATATATTATGTAAGAATTCAGTTATGTCACAAAAGTACAATATTAGTTTTCAAATGACACTTTACAAAGGAAAATCTAGTAGTGCTGTCACAGTTTAACTATCACATCACTATATTACGGATATTAGTGTCAGTGACATTGAGAAACAGCTGAAATCTCTGGAATTGAGCAACTCCCCACTGATGCTGAGAAACAGCCAAAATCTATGACAGAACAAGGCCTCAGGAACCAATGGACTCCCTGTAAGATTCTATAAATAATTTGTATGAGAGTTAATGCCTCTTTTAACCATTATATACCATAGTTCATGAGAACAAATAATCTATGACCTGTAGTTGGAACAAGCACAGGTCTCTTATGTGTGTGTGCAGGAAAGGTTGAAGAAGTGTTTCACAAATTAGCTGACCAAGATCAGTGTCAACCATTTGTTATAGAATAGTTATTGATAATATAATGTAAATGTATCTAAAAACAAAGATGATGTAACTTACCAAACGAAAGCGTTGATATGTTGATAGACACAAACAAACACAAACACACACACAAAATTCAAGCTTTCGCAACCCACGGTTGCTTCATCAGGAAAAAGGGAAGGAGAGGGAAAGACGTAAGGATGTGGGTTTTAAGGGAGAGGGTAAGGAGTCATTCCAATCCCGGGAGCGGAAAGACTTACCTTAGTGGGAAAAAAGGACAGGTATACACTCGCGCGCGCGCACACACACACGCGCACACACACACACACACACACACACACACACACACACACACACATACACAAAAGGCTTTAACTTTTACCAGCTTTCGGAGCCAGTGACTCTTTCTTCTGGCGGAAGAGTTGAATGGGAAGGAAGAGGGGTGAAGAAAAAAGTCTGGAAAGGTTTAGGGAAAGGGGCTCAGTTCAGAAAAGTAACCCAGAACCCCGGGTCAGGGAAGAATTACCGGACGGGAACAGAAGGAAAGACTGACTCTTGGGGACTGTGCCCATAGAGATATGAAAACCTGCGAGCTTAAGGGTGGAAGACAGGATAATATGCAAGACAGGTATTACTACTGAAACATTGTGCATGAGGTAATAACATTGTATGTAACAGAGATGGGTGAGGGGATGTCGAAAAATAGACAGATCCGAAAATGAAAGATGGAGTGAAGAAAGGAATATAAATTAAGGCCAGGTGAGGGGCAAGAACCAAAGACATGTTGCAGTGCTAGTTCCCACTTTGGGAGTACTGAGAAACTGTTGCCTAGGGGAAGAATTCAGATGGCATGTGTTGTCTGTATACACCTTCTGCCTATGCCCATTCATCCTGACTTATAACTGGGTGGTAGTCATGCCGAGGTAAAAGGCCGAACAGAGTTTACATAACAGCTGATATATAACGTGTCGTTTCACAGCTGGCTTTCCCTTTGATAGTATATGTTTTACCAGTTACAGGACTGGAATAGGTGGTGGTAGGAGGATGTGTAGAGCAAGTCTTGCAGGGGAATGTTCCCAGGGTAGGAGGAATAGGGTAGGGAGATGGGTGCCGAAGGAACATACGGTCTGACAAGGATATTGCGGCAATTGAGAGTGTGATGAAAAGCTATTCTAGGTGTGGTGGGTAAAATCTCAGACAAAATGGATCTCATTTCAGGGGATGGTTTTAGGAAGTTGTGTTCTTGTCGAAGTAGCTGACTAATACATTTAAGAGCAGGATAACACTGGGTGACAAGTGGTGTGCTCTGAAGTTGTTTTTTGGAGGGATCAGTAGTACCCAGATTGAGTGTGATGGCCTGGGAAATCTGCTTTTCAACTAGGCTGTTGAGGTAATTACGTCCAGTGGAGGCTGAAGTGAGACTGGTGGTGTATTGTTGTAAAGAGTCTGCATCTGAACAAATATGTTTGCCTCAAATGCCAAGGCTATATGGGAGGGAATGTTTGACATGGAATGGATAGCAACTGTCAAAGTGTAAGTATTTTAGTAGGTTTGATGTGGACGGAAGTGTGTAGCTGGTCTTACATACAATGCACTTAGCTTTTCTCTTTTATTAACTCGTGAGCGATGGTTTAGTAGTACTGTCTGTCTTGCATATTACCCTGTCTTCCACCTTTAAGCTCTCAGATTTTCAAATCTCATCCGGTGCAGCCCCCACCAATCAGTCCTTCCTTCTCAACCCTTCCAGTAAATCTCCCCTGACTCGGGTTTTGCACAACTTTCCTGAATTATACCCCTTTCCCTAAACATCTCCAGTCATTTTCCTTCACTCCTCTTCCTTCCCATTCAGCTCTTCTGTGAGAACAAGGAGCCACTGGCCCAGAAACTTGTAAATGTTAAACCCTTGTGTGTGTGTGTGTGTGTGTGTGTGTGTGTGTGTGTGTGTGTGTTCCCATGTCGCTGCTTGGCGAATAGATTTTTTTATCTGTCGATTTACATTGTGTTAGAATAGTGGGTCATGTTCTGAGCTCAAAGTTAATGAAGAATCCCAAACAGAATGACTTGTTCCATGTCAACAAGCATTGATTCTGAAAACATTGGTCATGTAAAATGTGACTTATGCTTATTTCACATGACAAACTGAAAGCAGTGGATCAAGGCATTCAGGTAGCTGCAATATTTCTTGGTTTCCAAAGAACATGACGCAGTATATCATTAACCCTTATTAACAACATGTGGAGCTGTTGTTGTTGTTGGTTGTGGTTGTGGTGGTGGTGGTGGTGGTGGTGGTGGTGGTGGTGGTGGTTTTCAGACTGAGGATTGGTTTGATGTAGCTTTCCATCTAGTCTATCATGTGTATACCTCTTTATCTCCACGTAAGTACTGCAGTCCATGTCCACCTGAAACTGCTTGTTGTAGTTGAGCCTTTGTCTCCCTCTACAGATTTTTGTGCCACTCCCCCCTCCCCAGCTTAATTCAGTACCTACTCGTTAGTTATCTGCTCAGTGTACCTAATCTTCAGCGATCTTGTGTAGCACCATATTCGTAAAGCTTCTATTCTGTCCATATATGTATACTGTACAACACTGACAGCAATAGCTGTCATAAGTTATTTTGCTTCCCAAATAGCAAAACTCGTATACAGTGTTCACTGCCTCATTTCCCAATCTATTTTGCTCAGCATTGGCTGATTTAATTTGACTATATTCCATTGCCCCTGTCTTACTTTTGTTGCTGTTCATCTTGCAATAACTTTTCCAAGACATTATCCAGTACATTCAACTTACCTTTAAAGTTTTTGCCATGTCTGACTGTCATTTGCAATCCTCAAAATTTTTGTTTCTTCTCCCTGTACTATAATTATCTTTCCAAATGTCTTTCTGGTTTCCTTTACTGCCTGCTTCACGAACATATTGAATAATATGAGAGACAGGCTAAAACCTTGTCTCACCCTATTTTGACTACTGCATGTCCCTCAGCTCTTATAGTTGTAGTCTGGTTACTGTACAAGTTCCAGTCAACTTTTCTCTTCCTCTATTTTATTCCTGTGGCCTATAAAATTTCAAAGTGTGTGTTCTAGTCTACATTATCAAAAGGAATCACTAAATCTACAAATGAAAGAAGCTGGCACACTCTGAATGCACCACAATGTATGAAAGATTACATATGAAGAATGCCTCAAGACTGGACCATTTTCCAGTGGTAGTCAGTTACTGTCTTTAGATGTTTCTTAGATGGTCCAGTCCATCGTGAATTGTCCTAATAGATTCATACCTATCCGGTTATCGGTCAGCTATTCTTGTAAACTAGAGCTACAGTTTCTCTACATGCCCATGTCCACAAATACAAGTTTCAAGGTTTTCCTTACATTATGACAGTACTGCCTCTTTCTCTTGTGTATTGTGCCTGTAAATCTTTGTTTCTTTTAGTTGTTATTTGTAGTTTGAGAATCATTGTTCCTATACCACTGATCCCAGTATAAATGTGGACATCCTCAAAGAGGACAGGTCTGTTGCTAAGAGATCTAATATACTTCTGTCATGAGGGAACATTCAGACTCTCTCCTCATAGGTAGTTTTCGGATAAAGCATTTAATATTATTTTTGAGGCTGTTGTGCCATGTTCGCAACTTACAAAACTGCAACTATCCCAACTGATTGTTGGCTGAGACTGGTGATCTGTAGTAGAAACCCTTGACACTGAGTATTGCTAAAACATCCTCATACACAGCTTCAATTTCTATCTCAGTAACTTTGAGTTTCTTCCATACTGTAACAAATATATTGCCACTATTTCCTATTGGCATAGGATTTTGATACACAGTTAGTTTTAGCTGAACAAATCTCACTGCTGTCAATTTTGGTTTTGTAGCCAGCTTTTTGTAAATAATATTATGTGAGCTCCACTTCTTCTTAGGAATGCTTCCAACTCTCGGAAATTATTACAAATGTTTTGGCATTGGGTTTCTAGGATTTTAGCAGTCTCATTGATGAGGGCCATTTCTTTGATATATCATACCAATACTGAGGTCTGTTATTACTATCATTATATGGGTAGGGAGGAGAGTCACACAGTCTAAAAGTCCCTTGTGTATGCCCCACACACAGTCATCTACCTGGGCGGCAGCTCCTGCCATGTAGTGCATCTGGGACCCATTTACGGTGACCATACAGTTCCCAATACTATGGTGTAAATGTAGGAAGTCAAATCCTAGCTTGTTACAAAATATTCAAAGTCTCTAGTTCAAGCATTCCACTTTACTCAGTTCTGATAACAACACTGCAGTTTTGAGCTTTGATGAAATTAGGCCCTGTAGAGTTTGGCAAGACATGACTTAGCAGGGTTAGGGTCATAGCGCTCCTAACCAAACTTCAGTACTTCCAAATCTAAGAGTTTGGTCCGTATGCAATATTGCTCCCATGTAATGCCATCATGTTCCCCGTCATTGTCATAACTTGTCTTGTCAGTCTGTCAATCTTCATATCATCTATAATACATTTAGTTAACAAGGTAGCAGACATTGACTTACCATGCTGTCTTCAGTGTGAATTCAAGTGCTACCAGTCTATATCTGTTCCCCATAAAGTGATCCATGGAGATGTTTAACTTACGAGAACCAGCATGGCCTGTACATCTAGAAGAGACATTAGGATCTGCCATTTTGTCTCTCTTATGCATTCCCGTTGTTGGTTCGCTTTTAGAATAGGCCCAAGATATTCCTGCATCTCGTAAGAGGCGACTAAAGAGAGTCTCCCACATTTCAACCTAATCACTTGATGGTCCCCTTTTAGGGTCTGTCCTACACATCTCCCAAAATTATCTGAAGAGTAGTGAGAGGGCAAACAAACAAAGTAGTAGTCTGATAGGAAACTGGAGACTTGGGTGGCCTTTGCACCACCACTCTCTAATAGTTCTGCTTCCGAGGACGAGATGGAGATTCTGACATCCCTGAGTTCCTAGATCTCACCGACACCTCAGACACAATGGTGCTGGGTGTGAGCACTCATCCGCTGGTGGCAGGTGACCCTGAGGAGTAATCTGCCTCCTTGGTACCTTCATGTCTTCCCAGGTGACAGCCGGGATGGTTCCTCTGAAAGGGCACGGCCGACTTCCTTCCCTAATCCGATGAGACCGATGACCACGCTGTCTAGTCTCCTTCCCCAAACAACCAACCAACCCAGGTGACAGAAAGTGTCATACTCCAGTGGATTTGCATTGGTTTCGTTTCCCACCTGGATGAGTTAGAACTCTTTAAGTGTCACACCTGCTTTTTGTATGGCCCTTCTAAAAACCTGGTTTCCGCAATGTGGACCCCCACCCTTCATGGCTATCAGGAGTACTACAAAAACCATACTGGCTGTGACAGACTGTCAGGTGGAGTTTGTATCTAAGTATGTACCTCTGTCTGTAGCAAACGTGTGCCCCCTTCAAAGACATTTATAAGCAGTGGCTGTCAGGGTGAGGACAATGCAGGAAATTACCATCTGTAACATGTACCTTCCTCCAGATGGTGAAGTGCCACACCATGTATTAGCTGCACTAATCTCCCAACCACCCACCACCCCCATACCTTTTCTATTTCTGGACCATGGTAAAAATATCAAGGATATCCTTACTCAATACAGATGCCTCGACTCATTTCAGTATGGCACAGGCACATATTCAGCCATTGATCTCTTGGTTTGCAGTCTTGTCCTTCTCCCGTCTATCCACAGCAGAGCTCACGATGACTTGTGTGGTAGTGACCACTTTCCACTCTACCTTTCCCTACCCCACCATCACTCATCTGGACGCTTGTCCAGGTGAGCTCTTACCAATGCCGACTGGGACGCTTTCACCCCTATTATCACCGTTGAATCTGCATTGCATGGCAACATCGATGTGGTGATCCACACCATCACTACTGCCATTGTTGCCGCAGCTGAATTTTCCGTCCCTTGTTCCTCAGGTTGCCTCCGGCAGAAGTCGATACCTTGGTGGTCGTCTGAAATTGCTGTTTCCATTAGAGATTGTAGGTGAGCCCTTCAACTTCATAAGCGTCATCTGTTGCTGGAACATCTCATTGCCCTCAAATGGTTGTGCGTCCGGTTCTGTCAGCTCATCAAATGACAGAAGCAGGAGTGTTAGGAAAGATACATCTCCACCATTGCCACACGAACCTCTCCTTCCCAGATTTGGATCAAGTTCAGATGCCTTTATACATATCAGACTCCTATAGGTATACCTGAAATTTCCACACATGGAGCTGTATATGCCGGTCCAGACCAATTGCTAAGTGTCTTGCCGAGCATAATGCTTGCACCTCTGCATCTGAGAATTACTGCCCCATCTTATGTCTCGTAAAACAGTGGGTGGAATGATAACATCTGTCTTTTGCTCCATGCCACCCTGTGCCAGATAATTCTACCTTCAGTGAGTGGGAATTCCTCAATACCCTTGCGGATTGTCCTGATGCAACCCCTGGTCCTGACCGCATCCATTCCCAAATTATTAAACATCCAGCAGTGGATTATCAGCACCACCTCCTTGCCATCTACAAGCACATCTGGAGCAAATGGTGAAGTCCCATCGCAATGACGGGAAAGTATCATCATTCCAGTGCTAAAGCCTGGTGATAACCCGCTAGATGTGGATAGTTATCATCCTGTCAGCCCCACCAACGTTCTGTGCAATGTGTGGTGAGCCAGTGGTTGTGTTGCCTCCTCGAGTCTTGGGGCCTTCTGGCTCCGTCCCAGGGCAGTTTTCGGGAAGGTCTCTCCTTCACTGGCAACTTGGTCTATCTGGAGTCTGCCATTCGAATGGCTTTTTCTCAGCGTCAGCACCTCATTACCATCTTTTTTGTCCTGATGAAAGCCTACGATACCACTTGGCGACACCATATTCTTGCTACTCTGCGTGAGTGGTATCCCTTGTGAAACCAAGTTGATGTTCATGCCCAGACAGGCCATTTTCAAAGTAAACGGCTGCTCAAAACAGGCCACTCCATGCAGACTCAGGCTGATGGCCAGTGTTACACTGTGGGGGACATTCGCATGGTCTTCCATGGGACCTGTGGTAGTAATCAGAAGCACCATGACAGCTGTGAACTATGTGAACATTATTAGGGACTACCTGCATCCCTTCATGCTGGATGTCTTCCGTTCCATGTACAATATTTTCCAGTGTATAAAATTCTGTGTTACCAGGCCAAAACCATGCTACAGTGATTTGATGAACATGATAGTGAAATTATGTTGATGACTTCCCCACCAAATTCATCTGATCTGAACCTGATGGGGCATTTCTGGTATGCTATTGGAGGTCAGATGTGTGCTGACAAAACACTGGCCTATACTTCTTGGGAACTGTGTGACCTGCATCTGGGATAATCTAATAATGATGGATATTGGAACACAGTATTAGGGGAAGGAATGGAAGGAGAAGTTATGAGAGAGTATTGGCTTCATTGCAGTAATGAGAGAGGAGGAAGACTAATTGAGTTCTGCAGTAAACTTCTGCTTGCAGTAGTAAATACGTGGTTCAAATTTCAGGAGAAGAAGATGTATTCTCAGAAAAGACCTGTAGGTACAAGAAGATGAAATCACATACTGGATTGTAAGGCACACTCAGAAGTAGATATACACTCAGATCACAATTTTGTAATGATGAAAAGTTGTGTGAAGTTAAAATCATCCAGAAGGATCAGTATGATGCTCAAGTACCAAGCACTAATGGCATGTGTTTGAAGATTTTAAGGCTATAGGTAGTGTGATGATTAAGCATTTCAGTTGAAGAATAATCAATACTTTTAAAAAGGGCACTCACAGATGTTGGATTGACAAACAAAGATACAAGAAAGGTAACTGCGAAGAAGCCTTGGGTAACGGAAAAAATACTTCTACTGATCCTCAAAAGTAGGTAGTACAAAAATGTCCAGCGGCAGAGAAATAGACAAACATAAGTCATTTAGCAGTGAAGTAATCAGGAAGAGCAGGGAAGATGTAAATAAATTGAAAATAGAAATATGGTCATTGAAAGGACTGATTCAGCAGGTAGAGAACTCAAAACAGCCTTGGGAAAAAGTAAAAGCAATGACATCAATATTAAGTTTGTAATGGAATTTCCACTGTTAAGTGTGGAGGACAAAGGAGATAGATGGAAGGATTACATTGAATGCCTCTACGAGGGTAAGGACTTCGCTGAGGACGTGGTTGAGGAAGAAATGGAGTCAATATGGAAGACATAAGCATCCAGTATTAGAGTCAGAGCTTCATAGACCTTTGAAAGACTTGTGATCAAATGAGGCAGAAGGGATAGATAATAGACCAAAGAAGTAGCCAACTACTCAAGTTGGTCTGCGTTATCTGAGTCTAGACGCATATGATCATACTTTTGGGAAAACATCATCCACACAATCCAAAGATAACAAGGGTAGATAAGTGTAAGAACAAGCATCAAGCTGCTGACAAGAATAATATACAGAAGGACACAACAGAAGATTAAGGATCTGTGATAAAATCATCTTGGGTGCGGAGCCGAGCGGTGGCGTTGCCTTGTCGAATCATTTCATTGAGTTCCGTACCCATGAGAGGGAGAAACTGTAAGTGCACTGGATACGAATGCAAGAATCTGTAGGATTGTTTCAGTCCTATCCAAAGACCTCACCTTCAGTCCCACACCCATGTTCAGATATGTTGCACTTGTCAAAGCCTACTCATTCTCCCAATCCCTACACTGGATACCCTTTTTACTACCAGTCCCTCCAATAGAAGCCAGCCTAGTCCCAATATAGTACCTTGCCTCTCCTAGTCCATACCACCATCCAAATGTGACACACCTCCTCTCCCAACTAATCCCCTCCTGATTACATACCAGGAACTCCTTACCTCAAAGTTACCTTCACTCTTCCTCCCTGGATCTCTGCCCAGGAGCACAAACCTCCGAACGGAAGAGAAAACAGCGCTCCACATTCTCAAGACAAATTCTTATTTAATCAACCTCCAGCAGATAAAGGCTTCTGCCATAGTGATTTCACCTTAAGAGTCTGGTACGACCCTCAATCTCTACTCAGATCCCCCAGAGTATCCAGGCCAAATCCATCTCTCTGCTTACCTCTGTGACCCCTTGCACACCTCCCAAAATCTATAAATCCATCAGTCTTAAATGCCCCATTGTAGTTTTCCTCCCATATTAAAGATAAGAATCACTTTGCTCACAGAGACTCAGCCATCCAAACCCCATAACCACAGGTTTTCTAATCATAACTGTTGATGCTACCTCCCCAAACACCACCATCCCTCGTGTGTGCCCTCACAACTATTGAGTACTACTTCTTCCTATACGCTTGCAACTCCAAACCCACCACTTCATTCCTTTAACATCTAATTAATTACGACCTCGCATATAACTACTTCACCTTTGAGGGAAAATGTACATCAGATCTGCAGTATGGCCATGTACACCTGCTTGCCCATCCTCCTATGCAAAACCATTTATGGGGCGTCTAGAGTAAACCTTCCTAGCCATCCAGACCCCAAACCCCTTGTCTGGTTCAGTTTCGTTGATGACATCTTCACGATGTGACATGATGTGAAGCCACTGCCAAGATGCTAAATCCTCATTCCTCAACACCTTCTCCTCCATTCACTTCACCTGTCCTCAGCCAAAAGCACCACAGCCTTGGTCCGGACCAATGACCAAGCAGTTTGGTCTCCCCCCCCCCCCCCTCTCCCCCCCCCCCCTGAATTTTGATCACTGTATGTATTACCTGATCTCTTCCACACCAAAAAATCTCTCCCATGTAGGCTAGCCATTTGTGGCTGGCACATATCCAGTGACCAGAATTCCCTTGCCCAGTATGCTGATGGTGTCAGTAAGGTCTTCACAAACTGACACTATCCCCCAAAACTCTAAATCTGCAGAGAGATTTCCTGTGCTATTTTCTTTAATCCTCCTAATATCTCCAAAAACTGCAAAGGAGCATCCCCCTCCTCATCGAATATCATCGTGGGATGGCACAACTAAACAGTATCCTTTACCAGAGGCTCAACTATACATCATTGTGTCTGGAAATAGAATATCCTTCTCACAATCCTTCCCATCCTTCTCAGAGTGATATTCTGCAACCCACTCCATGCAAGTAACATCCAGATCTATCTTTATGCCACACCCAGTCCCAACCTTTGCAAGACCTCTGAGACACCCACTCAATACATCCCACAACAGTCTTGTCACAGGCAGTGCTCTCAGAGGCAGGGCCACATGTGAAAGCAGTCATTTCATATACCAGCTCTGCTGCAACTTCTGCACAGCATTTTATGTGGACATGGCTGCCATCCAACTGTCCACCAGAATGATTGGTCACTGCCAAACTGTGGCCAAGAACAGAGTTGACTATCCAGTGGCAGAACATGTAGCAGAGCACAACAAGCTTGATTGCAGTGACTACTTTGTGGCCTGTTTCATATAGATCTTGTCCCTAATGCTAGCTTCTGTGGATTGTTTAGGTGGGGATTACCCTCGCAACACATCCTTGAGTCCTGTAATCCTCCTTGGCTGAATCTCCACAAACCTCCTACCCTATATTACCCGAAGATGCTAACTTGACTCATCCTTCACCCACACCCTCTTCACAGTCTCCCCTTGATCTGTTCTGTCACCCTCTTCCTATCCATTGCCCTACATCATCATTATCATTGTGTGCTGCTTGAACTCACCAGTGCAAGTGCATATACCGTCTCAGAACAATAAATACAGTGTGGATGTACAGCTGTGTGTGTGTGTGTGTGTGTGTGTGTGTGTGTGTGTGTGTGACTTCTACTTCTAAGCTAATTACATTCTACTAGTATTTTCATTACAATCAAAGTATCGATAACGAGTTAATATTAAGTGGATAAAAAAAAAAAAAAACACAATTGCAGCTACTTGTGTTCCCACAATAGTACAGATATTGATGTAGCTATTTTTTTATTTTCATTTTATTAATATTATATAATATTAATATATCCTCATTTGTGTCTTCCTAGACCTGAGTGTAACATCTCTTTTACAGATGACTTTGCATCTGAAAGTACATTATATGCAATATCTTCTATTGTGACTTTTGAAATGACAAGCTTGGAGAAGCCTGTTATTAAAGAAGCAATGACAGAAGAAGGGAAACATGGTTCAAAGGAAATCGAAAATTGGCTTAATACCTCAGAAGTAGCATCATCTAAAGAAACTGAAAAAGCTGGAAGCTGCATTCTTTCATTATGTCTTCTTCGCAAATTTTTGATGCAATTTCAGGGAAGACAAATCTGGCTTAATAATTACAGATGTTCAAGTTTAATCCCAACACTGCTTCAGACATATGGAAGAATTCTGTCTCACATACGTGAAATAGGCATGGTAAGTTTTCTATGAATAGCTATAAAATATTCTAGAAGTCTAATTACTACACACATTGTAACTGAGTTCGTTGAAATAATAACGTGTGTGTGTGTTTGTGTGTGTGTGTGTGTGTGTGTGATGCAACATTTTCTGTAGTATCTACCAATGGCACTAGTTTTCCTTTTTGTTACAACTGCCTGTGAACTGAAAAAGTCAGCTACAAATACACTTCCCCTTATTTCACTACTCTCTCTCTCTCTTTCTCTCTCTCTCTCTCTAATATTGAACTGGTATTGTTTTATAGTATGTATCATTTTTCCAGGAAATGAGCACAATGTAGTCTAGATTTAGGTAGTATAGGAAAAGTTTCACCATATTTTAGTTGAAAGATTTGTAAAGTTATGAATGTGCTGTAATCTACCCTGATGAGCCAAAACATTATGACCACCTCCTTAACAACATGTTCGTCCACATTTGGATCACTGAGCGAGGTGGCGCAGTGGTTAGCACACTGGACTCGCATTTGGGAGGATGACGGTTCAATCCCATGTCTGGCCATCCTGATTTGGGTTTTCCATGATTTCCCTAAATCACTTCAGGCAAATGCCAGGATGGTTCCTTTGACATGGCCCAACTGACTTCCTTTCCCATTCTTCCTTGATCCGCTGAGACCGATGACCTTGCTGTTTGGTCTCTTCCCCCAAATCAACCCAACCCAATCTACATTTGGATCACAATACAGTTGTGATTAACATCATGTTTGTGCACATTTGGATCACAATACAGCAGCGATTCTGTGTGGCGTGGATTCAACAAGTCATTCGTATGTTTCCAGACATATGTGGCACCAGATGTCTATGCATAGATCATGTGATTCCTTTAAATTGTGAACTGGTGTTGGTGCCTGATAGCATTCTGTATGTTTCCTTTGGTTTCAGATCATGTGAATTTGTGGCCAAGTCATTGACTATCAAGCTCCTAAAACCACTTTGGCTTGATTCTGTCCTTGTGAAATGGAGAATTATTGTGCTGGAGGGTGCCATCGCTGTTGGTTGTTGGACGTTAAGCATGAAGGGATGGAAACAGTCCAGGATAATTTTCACATAGTCTACAGCAATGATGGTGCCCTCACTTAGTACCATAATCCCATAGAAACCCAAGTGAGTGTCCCCCATTGTGTAATACTGCCCACACCAGCTTGCATCTCTGGTACAATCCATGTTTCAGGCAGCCTCAATAATGTTGTAACCGGACATGACCGTCAGTCTGGTCTAACAAGATCTCTGTTAGGTACCACTTTTCCATTGATCTATGTTCCAATTACAGTCATCTCATGTTCACTACAATTGTAATTGATGATGTCATTGACTCAACATGGAAACATGTCAGGGTTGTCTCCTGTGGAGCTCCATGTTCAATAACGTGTGCTGAACAGTGTTCTCCAAAGCACTTGTGTCTGCATGAGCATTATATTCAGTTGCAACATCTGCCACAAATTTCCTCCTATCTACATCAGGGATTGGGCAATCCTCCAACCTCCATATTCTATGATGAGACATGGTCATCCAACACCTCATCACCTACTCACGGAATGACTGTGCTTGAGTTACTTTCTATAGATACTCACAATAGTAGCAAGCAAACAGCTAACCAGTTTCGCCATTTCCAAAATGTTCTTTCCAGGTGCAAGGCCATAGCAATCTGCCCTTTGCCAACATCACTTATGTCAAAGGATTTCGTCATTTGCGGTCCGTATCATTTGCAGAGTGATTTCTCAGTTGATTGTGCTCTCCTTATATACCATATTTACCCGATCATAAGTTGGAATGTTTTTCCCAAATTTGTTATTCGCATCTTAATCTGCTGCTGTTAAGGTCAACGTTTTTACGTTCTGTAGCAGATGAATATAGGGGATGTCTTTGCTACAGACGAAACTTTTACAGTTGAGGTCATGTGCAGATTTATTTTGAAGAATTCAGAAGGGTAGGATGGAGAACAATGACACCAACTTGACTGAGAATTAAAACGGATATGGTGAGCGGAGTTATAAGTGGACAACGAATTTTTTGTGCTGTGCGAATGTTGCCACCTGCCTTAGCTTTTTATGAACACCAGTCAGAATTAAATTGCAGTTTGCATGAATCTGTTTGTAGTCAGAATTGAACTGACTTGACTTTAAAGTTGGACAACTACTCACCACTAGTATGTATTTCTGCCAGAGACAGTAAAAGTCTACACAGGTGCCAGCAACAATGTAAATTTTTTGTGCAATAAGTTTGTCAGCGCTCACTGTGAGGTATGATGGGAACAAAAGAGAGTGTCAGCTGCTGGTTCTTTGCAGCCAGTGAGAGAGCAGCAGGCAGATGACATGCTTGGAAGTGAGAGATGAAGAAATATCGTCGCATTCTTAAGTCAGTAAAGAAGCAAAATTTGCTACATATTAAGAAAAAACAGCTGCGTTCTCAGGTCCTACCATAACCACAACCTTGGAAATTGCAGTATATTTGGAGGACACAGCTAAATTTTTGTGTCAACAGAACTACTCACATTCATTCATTAGGTGAAATTATTAACTCGGTTAGTGTTACCAGTGATGATGATTATGACGACGAGGATTAAAAATAGTGGCACTACAGATGACTGGCTTATGTAGTGAACAAAAAAAGAACTGGAGATAAAAATTAATGTAAACCATTTCTTTTTATTTCTTCTTTTAACATTTTAGACAGATACTTTATACCACTAAAACAGTTTGTAATTGTGAACAATGGAAAATCCAGGCTGGAATAATGACAGTATTACAAAAGGGTGGATTGCTACTCACCATATAGTGGAGACACTGTGTCGCAGATAGGCACAACAAAAAGACTGTCAAATAAGCACGAGGGTCATTCCAAAAGTAATTCCTCCTATTTTTATTCATGGAAACTACAGCAGATACATAAATCACATCAGCACAGATAAACAGAGCAATATTTCAGCTACAGACCATCATTTCTCCACATAGTCACCACCATTCGTTATGCAAATTTGCCAGTGATGAACCAGAGTCTGCATGCTGCACTTGTAAAAATCAGAACCAGCTGAGGCTAACCACTTCCTAACAGCTTTGATAACAGCATCCGAGTCTTGAAAATGTTCGCCACATAGCCCATCTTTCAGAGGCCCAAAGAGATGGCAGTCTGAAGGCACTTAATCAGGACTGCACGATGGGTGTGGTGAGACAGTCCAGCCGACTTTTGCAGTGAGTTGCATGGTGTCAAAACTGGTGTGGAGCCTGGTGTTATCATGTTGCAGGTGAAAGTTGGTCTTCTTCTCTGGCCTTATCCTGGGAATTCGGGCTTTCAGATTAGTCAGTGTTGTCTTGTAGCATGCTGAATTCACAGTTTCTCCAGGACATCCAAAAGAACCACACCCTGGCTATCGCAGAAGACTTTGCACATCACTTTGCCTGCAGATGGCTGCTTCTTGAATTTCTTTTTCGACGGAGATTTCGCATGTCGCCATTCCATGGACTGTCTTTCGATTCCAGCTCATAGTGGTGACACCTCATTTCATCTCTGGTGACGATGCTATTCAAAAAACTGTCACCTTCAGCTTCATATTGGTCCAGCAGGTCCCAACAAATTTCCATTTGAAGGGTTTTTTTGTTCCTTTGTAAGCATCTGTGGGACGCATATCACACAGACTTTGCAAGTGCATATGTTGGATTCTCAATTGTTCCAACATTGTTTCCAAGACATTACAGCTGACATTCAGCTTTGCACACAATTATCTGGTCTTTACCCATGATCAGCATGGATGATTTGATCAAGATGCTCTTCACACAAATTTGTGTGGTTTTTTATTTTTTAATTTTATTTATTTATTTTTTTTATTTTTTTATTTTTTATTTTTTATTTTTTTTTCTGACTAGAATGAAGGCCTTTTGGGCCGAAAGCTTACGTGCTTGACAGTCTTTTTTTTTTTTTTATGCCTATCTGCAACTCAGATTCTCCAATGTATGGTGGGTAGCAATCTATCCTGTTCATAATATCGTCAGTTTATAATGTTCATTAGTCAAAATATGTTAGAAACAAAATTTTCTCAATGAGCCTCTTGAAACGGGGGATGGGGTTGTTATATTCGAGGTTGTCTTATACACTACTGGCCATTAAAATTGCTACACCATGAAGACGATGTGCTACAGATGCGAAATTTCACCAACAGGAAGAAGATGCTGTGATACGCAAATGATTAGCTTTTCAGAGCATTCACACAAGGTTGGTGCAGGTGGTGACACCTACAACTTGCTGACATGAGGAAAGTTTCCAACTGATTTCTCATACACAAACAGCAGTTGACCAGCGTTGCCTGGTGAATCGTTGTTGTGGTGCCTCGTGTAAGGTGGAGAAATGTGTACCATCACGTTTCCGGCTTTGATAAAGGTTGGATTGTAGCCTATCACGATTGCGGTTTATTGTATCGCGACACTGCTGCTCGTGTTGGTCGAGATCCAATGACTGTTAGCAGAATATGGAATCGGTGGGTTCAGGAGCATGATACGGAACGCCGTGCTGGATCCCAACAGCCTCGTATCACTAGCAGTTGAGATGACAGGTATCTTATCCGTATGGCTGTAACAGATCATGCAGCCACATCTCGATCCCTGAGTGAACAGTTGGGGATGTTTGCAAGACAACAAACATCTGCACGAACAGTTTGGCGATGTTTGCAGCAGCATGGACTATCAGCTTGCAGACCATGGCTGCGGTTACCCTTGACGCTGCATCAGAGAAAGTAGCACCTGCGATGGTGTACTCAACAACGAACCTGGGTGCACAAATGGCAAAACGTCATTTTTTCGGATGAATCCAGGTTCTGTTTACAGCATCATGATGGTCGCATCCGTGTTTGGTGACATCGCTGTGAACGCACATTGGAAGCGTGTATTCGTCATCGCCATATTGGCGTATCACCCGGCGTGACGGTATGGGGTGCCATTGGTTACACGTCTCGGTCACCTCTTGTTCGCATTGACGGCACTTTGAACAGTGGACATTACATTTCAGATGTGTTATGACCTGTGGCTGTACCCTTCATTCGATCCCTGCAAAACCCGACATTTCAGCAGGATAATGCACGACCGCATGTTGCAGGTCCTGTACGGGCCTTTCTGGATACAGAAAATGTTCAACTGCTGCCCTGACCAGCACATTCTCCAGATCTCTCACCAATTGAAGCGTCTAGTCAATGGTGGCCGAGCAACTGGCTCGTCACAATATGCTAGTCACTACTCTTGATGAACTGTGGTATCATGTTGAAGCTGCATGGGCAGCTGTACCTGTACACGCTATCAAAGCTCTGTTTTACTCAATGCCCAGGCATGTCAAGGCCGTTATTATGGCCAGAGGTGGTTGTTCTGGGTACTGATTACTCAGGATCTATGCACCCAAACTGGGTGAAAATGTAATCACATGTCAGTTCCAGTATAATATATTTGTCCAATGAATACCCATTTATCATCTGCATTTCTTCTTGGTGTAGCAATTTTAATGGCCAGTAGTGTATGTTCCGTACGGTGTTACTGTGTCACATGCCTGCAATTCCATAGGTGGCATTCAGTCTTGTAGTGGCAGTGGTTATAATGTTTTGGACAATTAATGTAGAAATAGCAGTGTAATTGAATAGTGTTAAACATGGTCACCTACACTATGTGATCAGAAGTATCTGGACACCCCCAGAAACAAATGTTTTTTATATTAGGTACGTTGTCCTGTCACTTACTGCTAGATACTCCATATCAGTGACCTCAGTAGTCATAAGACATCGTGAGACAGAAGACTGGGATGGTCTGCATAACTCATAGACTTTGAACGTGGTCAGGTGATTGGGTGTCACTTGTGTCATGTATCTGTATGCAATATTTCTACACTCCTAAACATCCCTAGGTCCACTGTTTCCAATGTTATAGTGAAGTGGAAACGTGAAGGAACACAAAAGTGTACAGGCCGACCTCGTTTGTTGACTGACAGAGACTGCTGACAGTTGAAGAGGGTCATAATGTGTAATAGGCAGACATCTATCTGGACCATCACACAGGAATTCCAAACTGCATTAGGATCCACTGCAAGTACTATGACAGTTAGGCGAGAGGTGAGAAAACTTGGATTTCATGGTCAAGCGGCTGCTCATAAACCACACATCACACCGGTAAATGCCAAATGACACCTCGCGTAATTTGATGAGCATAAACATTGGACAATTCAACAGTGGAAAAACGTTGTGTGGAGTTATGAATCATGATACACAATGTGGTGATCTGATGGTAGGGTGTGGGTATGGTGAATGTCCAGTGAACGTTATCCATCAGCATGTGTAGTGCCAACAGTAAAATTTGAAGAGGCCATAGTGTTATGGTGTGGTCGTATTTTTCATGGAGGGGGCTTGTACCCTTGTTGTTTTGCATGGCACTATCACAACATAGGCCTACACTGATGTTTTAAGCACTGTCTTGCTTTTTACTGTTGAAGAGCAATTTGGGAATGGTGATTGCATCTTTCAACAAGATCGAGCACCTGTTCAAAATGCACGGCCTGTGGCGGAATGGTTACACAACAATAATGTCCCTGTAATGGATTGGCCTGCACAGAGACCTGACCTGAATCCTATAGAACATCTTTCTGATGTTTTGGAATGCCGACTTCGTACGAGGCCTCACCGACCAACATTGATACCTCTCTTCAATGCGGCCTTCAGTGAAGAATGGGCTGCCATTCCCCATGAAACCTTCCAGCACCTGATTGAACATATGCTTGTGAGAGTGGAAGCTGTCATCAACGCTAAGTGTGGGCCAACACCATATCGAATTCCAGCATTACCGATGGAGGTCACCACAAATTTGTAAGTCATTTTCAGTCAGGTGTCTGGATACTTTTGATCACATAGTGTATTTAGGCACATTAACTCGTACTTTCCTGTGTAAAGTAAGTTGTCATTTACCAGTCGGTAGTATCTGAGATTTAGGTCTGACTGCATAAAATGGTTTAGTTATCAGCTCTCTCAAATTTTGAAAAGTGCAGTATATTCTGTTCTGCACCACAAATATCACCGTCAGTTAATATAGTACATGAACAAAGCCAGTTAATAGGAAAGATTGTTGTAAATTTGTCAGTGTATATATTAATATGAATTTAACTGGAGGAATTGAGTGGTCTCCTTTACTCATAAAGTATATAAATTATTACAAGTAACTGGGCCACAATGGAAAGGGTAGAGTGATTGATTGGGTAGGGCCAACATAAGCACTTTAAATATTTATTTTAAAATTACAAAGTCGCACCAACTTGGCCTCTGGTAACCAACAGCAATACTCAATGCAGTTACACAGTACAGTGTAAACACTTTCTATGAAATTATTTGCTAGAGGAACCAATCCATAATCAACTTCCTCCTTTCCGCACTTACCAACGAGGCCTAATAAGTATAACCACATCAACTATAAAATCTTTAAACTTACAGGAATGCACAAGTGAGTTTACAAATTTTGTTTAGGACTCATAGAAGCCTCAGTGGTAGCCAAATGATCTTAATGCTCACTAACATTAGTTTTGATGCAGTTTGTAACAAAACATTATTTCTTCTTAGTAATGTCTGGTTGTGCCACAACTGCTGCTCCATCTCACACCTTGTCCAGTGATATGCTCCATTTGTGTACCTCAGTCCACATTAATACACGACAGTATCAGCTCCTACACCTGAAATAGTTTAGTACGAGAGACCAGAAACAACAACAATTTTTAGAAGGAAAATAACTTCAACTGCTGTCACTTAACACCACTAATAAACAGCCAGACATGAGTGAGCATCAGATAATTCCATAATTAGTGACAACTCCCACTTTACAAATCTCTTTAATACTACACACTCAAGCAAACATTTAGTCTCTAAGACCAAGGCTGCACGATCCACAGAAGACAAGGATGAGTATTGTGATAATGATGCACCAAAAGTTAGTGTTCAACAAAGATGAGCTCTTAATATTGGCAAATAGCAGTACCTTTTGCAAACTTTCCATTAACCAAGTGGCTGCATTAACACTTCACGTATCTCGTGGCCTGAGGCTTGTCACATGCACCACTGTGTGCTCTTAATTGCTGTGCCTGTAGCTTCCTCTCTGCACGTAGCTAACACTTATGCCAGCTAAGCTTCCATCCAGGAAACACTGTCACACTCACTTGGTGCCCCCCTCACACACACCCAGGTTCCTTCCATCTCCGTGCGCTCATTCTCTCTCTCTCTCTCTCTCTCTCTCTCTCTCTCTCTCTCTCTCTCTCTCTCTCTCTCTCCCCCCCCCCCTCCCTCCCTCCACCCCTCCCTCCCTCCACCCCTCCCTCCCTCCCCCCCTCTCCCCCTCCCCTCCCCCTCTCCCTCAGCAATCAGCCAATAGCTCATACTCATCTGTGACAACCTGGCTGGAGTTGGCATAAGTGAGCTCTGACTTCCTTGTTTGTTTACAGATTCTTAGGTCCGTTAACTGGACTATCACTGGGATGAGGAATTCATGTATTTCCAGGGGACCATTAAATCAAGGTAACAATTTCTAAATGATTTTTTTTCCAAGACCCTGCTAACACCTTGAAAATTGTGCGCAAAAATACTATCCCCAATTAGATAATTCTTTGGTCTCCACCCCATATTGTACCTGCAGGCCTCTTCCTGTGAGCTTCTTTGAGGTTCTGCTTAACTCAACTCCAGGGTGCAACCATACACTGAGCTTCACACTTCTCAGGCAAAATGTCATTGATAGACCATAAGTTGCACAATATAGTTGCCACTTGGTATTCCAGGAGTAAATGAGCAGATATGGATAAGTGACTCTCATGGCACATGCTGTTAAATGTTATAGTGACCCTCAGGAATGAGCAGTCACATGCACTCTGATCCTTATTGTGGTACACTATGAGAGCCAATTGAAGATTTCAGTCAGTTGTTTATGCACAAGATGGATTAGGATAATAGGGAAAAGTGGTTACATGGTGTGCCCCTATCCTTAAGCAAAACTGCTTCAACCTATGAGCTGTAAAGTTAGTAGCATATCTGTGGGGCTCCAAAGGTCCCAAAAATATTGTGCGATTTTCTAATTTCCACCTGCTTGGTTGTAGTAGGGGTGGGCAATAACCAAATGAATGTAGTAAGTGCCTATACACAAGCTAGGATGTTCTTATTTCCCACCTTTGACCTGGGTAACAGTCCTACAAAATCAATATACATTCTTCGCCAGGTTCTATCCATGGTTTTGGACAAATGATACCCTTTCTTGCTGTTCTTACTAGGTTTGCTGAGGACACATACCTCACAACTAGATACTGTCTTTCGTATCCTTCTGTCCATCACTGTTCATACTGTTGTCTACTTTCTTCTCGAGTTTTAAAAACTCCTAGTTATCCTCCTGCCAGAGACTCATGAATTACTTGAACAATAATGCAGTCCACTCTCTGGATACAATGACCTTAAGTTCCCCACTACTTTGCACCATACAGCAAACTACCTTATCCGTTAGGGCATACAGTTTGCTGCTTCCCTATTCAGGAACCTTCCTTTAATCTCCTTAATCTGCTCATTCCCATCTCGGAATTCAGTTATGTCTCAAAATAGATGTGGTATGTGAATAAATACGGAATTTGCTAATTGAGTTGACTCAACTCATTCCCTGTTACTGTCATTTCCCACGCTCTCTTCTTGAGTGCTGAACATCTGACTCAGCCCATTGGCAAGCACATTTGCATATCCCTTAGTATTATTCACAGTGAATGTGAAGACCAAAGTTCTAGTAGCCACTCTGGCAATACACCCCATTTCTCTTGGTCAAGCTAGCACCCAACTCACTTCATTTGGTGAATTGCATATGGCGATAAATCTAGCTGAAGAAAATGTTTTATGGTTTATACCCACTCTGGATCAATCCACATCACCTCACCTGACACCACATGTCCTAAAAACTTAATAGAGGAGTAGGCAGACCCCTTTCTCAAGTGTTGGATATGCTTATAAATGGAACTACTGTGTATCACCAGATCACCAAGGTAATGATGCAGTATTTAAATTTTATATCAGAGGTAACAGTGTCCATAATCTGTCTTAGCACCTCGGCCACTGTTGCTAATCTGAAAGGCACGCAATTGAATTTGAATAGTTTCCAATCACTGCTGAATGTAATGACTGGCTGCGAACCTTCCTCCACTGGTATTTGATAATACAACTGATTCATATCTAAGGTTGTAAACACTTTTGTTCCCCTAAACCACCAAAAGCAGGAGTGCAAGTCTGGTAGTAGCACTGATCTCAATATTATTTTCTTTATCAAATCATGGTTATCTACTACCAGATGATTCCCTCCCTGAGACTTGTCAAGGATATGGAGCAGCATAAGGTGATTTTGATGGTTGCATGACACCTTGTTCTGACATCCTTTCTACAAGCTCTTTCAGTATTTTCATCCTATGTGGTGATTTGTGGTAACTTCTTAACAGGGATTCAGCTAACTCGGTATGATCTTTAACCGAATTTATCGGCCCCAACTCCTCCAGAAATACGAGGGTATTTCGGAAGGTAAAGGTACACCATACGCCAGAGGAATAGAAGAGTTTTGGCGAGCAAATTGGCAACACTGGTGTTAACCTTGAATCATTAGCTTTCTCCTTGAAGTCGTTCGGCAGTTGAACGTTGCTTCTGGTTGGAGTAGGTCATGTTTAAAATGGCTGCACCGATTCAGAATCCCGCCAAATGTGAAGTGCGCTCCGTCATACATTTTCTTCAAGCAAACGGTCAGCGACCAGCGGATATTCACAAAGAAATTGTTTCTGTTTATGGGAACATTATGAATCAACGAAATGGTGTCCTTATTTCTCTGAAGGTAGGACCGATGTTCATGATGAACAAAGAACAGGTCAGCCATCTGTGATCTTTGATGCCCTTCTTCGGAGAACAGAGGAAGCAATTCATGCGAATAGACGCCTTATATTGAAAGAATTGCATCAGATCGTACTGGACAGGATGGGCTTTGCATGTGACTTCCTCACACGCTATGCTGAAGCAGGTGATGAGTTCCTTCATCACATTGTGACAGATGACGAGACATGGGTTTATCACCATACACCTGAATCCAAGCAACAATCAATGCAATGGCATCATTCAAATTCACCAAAACCCAAGAAATGCAAAACGTCGATTTCAGCGAAGAAAATCATGGCTTCTGTTTTTTGGGACAGACAAGGCATTCTCCTGTTGGAATTTATGCCTCCTGGAATGACAATTAATGCTGCTGCATATTGCCAGACTTTGAAACGTCTTCGAAGGGCAATTTAAAACAAACCCAGGGGAATGCTGACAAGTGGAGTCTGCTTGCTTCACGACTTCACTCAGCCACACACAGTGCTCGTAACCAAAGCACTACTCAAACAATTCAAATGGGACGTATTGGACCATCCGCCACACAGCCCGGACCTTGCATCCACTGACTTCCATGTCTTCCGTTACCTGAAGTCACATCTTGGTGGAAAAATCATTCCACGACAATGAAGAGATCAAAGATGAAGTTGAAATGTGGTTCCGGCAACAGGCGACAATCTTCTATGACTGTGGGATACAAAAGCTTGTGCACCGACTTAACAAATGTTTTGATAACGGGGGTTATTATGTCGAAAAATAACAAATAATCCATTTGATAAGATGTAACTGACGTTTCCTAAATAAATGTTCTATTTAAGGACTGTGAGCCATTGTATCTTTACTTTTCGAAATGCCCTCGTACATCAGGAAAATCTGTGCATATGCTTTCGATTTTCTCCCTAAGGAACCCATCTAGATGAGTCAGGTGTTTCTTCAAAGCATTCGAGATTCCTCTGCTGGTTTGTCCTACATAGTATTTGTCATCAGTTGTTGCCATAACTACTCTTTGACCTTGCTGGCAAAACATTACCCTAAACTTAAAATAAAACTCTTGTCCTGACCAGTCAGGAACTAATCCAATCCTAGCAACAAAACTGGCCAAAAAAAAAAAAAAAAAAAAAAAAAAAAAAAAAAAAAAAAAGAGAGAGAGAGAGAGAGAGAGAGAGAGAGAGAGAGATTCTGTAGCCATATTTTCAATCTCCCTCATGTTAATCTTCCAGGTATACTTATGAGTTTCAACCTCAATTTGTAAAATCCACTTTACTCTCAGACTCTTATCTATCTGCAGTCACATATTTCTCCATATCCATTCTCAACTTCTCCATTTAGAAACTGTCTGATGCTCTACAAACCATTCATAGTCAGTAGCTGAAATTGTGCTGCACAGGTGTAGCAGAGCATGTAACCTCAGCACACATGAATGGCAAATTTGGCATCCTAGTAGCCCTTATTACACTGATTAACCTCCCCTTCCCTTTTAGAAACCGTCATAATTCCTGCACCTGATCCTCCTCCACTACACTATCCTCCTTTACGAGGGCCTGCATACCATATCTTCAACATGTTACCTTCAATGATACAATTTCACTCCACTTTGGAAAATAAAGATTTCTTTGTTACAGCCTCTTATCATACTTTTGCTCTTCCTTTTCTCCTACTGCCTGCCAATTGCTCACCACTTGTCTATTTTGTTGTGTTTATCCTGAAGTGCATCTATTACCTCCATAACCCATATTTACGTTATTACTTTGTTCAGCTGAGTAATAGTTTTGAGAATCTGATAAAATATTGCTCTGTGTACTTTCAGGATTTAACCTGCCTAAAAATGGCTCATATCCTGCTCCCCAGCATATGCCAAGTGAACACTACCATGCTTTGGTTAATTCACTTCAAGTATTCTATGAGCAACTCGTTAGTATTCTGTTTGCAGCAGTATTGGTTATAATCCAATTCTTACTCTCCTCTGGGCAGAATTAATTCCGAGATCCCACCTGGATTTGCTTATATGTACTATTTTCCCGTATGGCTTGTGATACTTCCTCAAGTAAGCTACCCATCACTATAACTGCAATTAATATAAATACTTCCAGAGGCCGCACAGGATATAGTGGCCAGTGTGCAGTGACCAATTTTTGTGCAAAGCACTGGGTGAGTTCATTCGTTTGTTTGAAAGGTGAGGCCAAAATTGCCAGCATAATTGATGACAGAATGAAGGTGCTCACACTGCAGCTCTTCTGCAGGATTTTACGGAAACAATTTGGAAAAAAAAAAAAAATAATAATAATGCATTTTCAGCTTAGAGTGACGTAAACACCTATAACAAAGAGAACGGCACTTATCAGATCAAAGAAAAATAAGCAATCGATTCAAACCAGACGAAGCATGTGAAAAAGGAAGGGTACCCTTATAAATACGGACGGAGCGCCTGACACATAGCAATGGCTACCTGGTAAAGCTTAACTGCTAAGCTTACGACTCGAACCGAACTACTGTAGCTGTATCGTCATTCATTCGACCTAAATTGTGTCTCATATTACAATGGACCAACTTTGTTTCGATTTGGAGGTGCGACCTAAAACTTTTCTCTCCCTTGAATTTCGAGTCTCAAATTTCAGGTGCGGCTTAGATTCGGGAAATTTTTTTTTTTTCCTTGATTTCGAGTCTCATTTTTCAGGTGCGGCTTAGATTCAAGTGTGGCTTAGATTCGAGTAAATACGGTATACAAGTACAGAAAGGGCAACAGCCTCAACGGGTGCGGGGCAAAGTCAGGACATGCGGGGACCAAGCAGCAATCGGTATTGTAATTGTCAACTGTCGAAGCTGCGTTGGTAAAGTACCGGAACTTCAAGCGCTGATAGAAAGCACCGAAGCTGAAATCGTTATAGGTACAGAAAGCTGGCTTAAGCCAGAGATAAATTCTGCCGAAATTTTTACAAAGGTACAGACGGTGTTTAGAAAGGATAGATTGCATGCAACCGGTGGTGGAGTGTTCATCGCTGTTAGTAGTAGTTCATCCTGTAGTGAAGTAGAAGTGGATAGTTCCTGTGAATTATTATGGGTGGAGGTTACACTAAACAACCGAACTAGGTTAATAATTGGCTCCTTTTACCGACCTCCCGACTCAGCAGCATTAGTGGCGGAACAACTGAGAGAAAATTTGGAATACATTTCACATAAATTTTCTCAGCATGTTATAGTCTTAGGTGGAGATTTCAATTTACCAGATGTAGACTGGGACACTCAGATGTTTAGGACGGGTGGTAGGGACAGAGCATCGAGTGACATTATACTGAGTGCACTATCCGAAAATTACCTCGAGCAATTAAACAGAGAACCGACTCGTGGAGATAACATATTGGACCTACTGATAACAAACAGACCCGAACTTTTCGAATCTGTATGTACAGAACAGGGGATCAGTGATCATAAGGCCGTTGCAGCATCCCTGAATATGGAAGTTAATAGGAATATAAAAAAAGGGAGGAAGGTTTATCTGTTTAGCAAGAGTAATAGAAGGCAGATTTCAGACTACCTAACAGATCAAAACGAAAATTTCTGTTCCGACACTGACAATGTTGAGTGTTTATGGAAAAAGTTCAAGGCAATCGTAAAATGCGTTTTAGACAGGTACGTGCCGAGTAAAACTGTGAGGGACGGGAAAAACCCACCGTGGTACAACAACAAAGTTAGGAAACTACTGCGAAAGCAAAGAGAGCTCCACTCCAAGTTTAAACGCAGCCAAAACCTCTCAGACAAACAGAAGCTAAACGATGTCAAAGTTAGCGTAAGGAGGGCTATGCGTGAAGCGTTCATTGAATTCGAAAGTAAAATTCTATGTACCGACTTGACAGAAAATCCTAGGAAGTTCTGGTCTTACGTTAAATCAGTAAGTGGCTCGAAACAGCATATCCAGACACTACGGGATGATGATGGCATTGAAACAGAGGATGACACGCGTAAAGCTGAAATACTAAACACCTTTTTCCAAAGCTGTTTCACAGAGGAAGACCGCACTGCAGTTCCTTCTCTAAATACTCGCACAAACGAAAAAATGGCTGACATCGAAATAAGTGTCCAAGGAATAGAAAAGCAACTGGAATCACTCAATAGAGGAAAGTCCATTGGACCTGACGGGATACCAATTCGATTCTACACAGAGTACGCGAAAGAACTTGCCCCCCTTCTAACAGCCGTGTACCGCAAGTCTCTAGAGGAACGGAGGGTTCCAAATGATTGGAAAAGAGCACAGATAGTCCCAGTCTTCAAGAAGGGTCGTCGAGCAGATGCGCAAAACTATAGACCTATATCTCTTACGTCGATCTCTTGTAGAATTTTAGAACATGTTTTTTGCTCGCGTATCATGTCATTTCTGGAAACCCAGAATCTACTATGTAGGAATCAACATGGATTCCGGAAACAGCGATCGTGTGAGACCCAACTCGCCTTATTTGTTCATGAGACCCAGAAAATATTAGATACAGGCTCCCAGGTAGATGCTATTTTTCTTGACTTCCGGAAGGCGTTCGATACAGTTCCGCACTGTCGCCTGATAAGCAAAGTAAGAGCCTACGGAATATCAGACCAGCTGTGTGGCTGGATTGAGGAGTTTTTGGCAAACAGAACACAGCATGTTGTTATCAATGGAGAGACGTCTACAGACGTTAAAGTAACCTCTGGCGTGCCACAGGGGAGTGTTATGGGACCATTGCTTTTCACAATATATATATAAATGACTTAGTAGATAGTGTCGGAAGTTCCATGCGGCTTTTCGCGGATGATGCTGTAGTATACAGAGAAGTTGCTGCATTAGAAAATTGTAGCGAAATACAGGAAGATCTGCAGCGGATAGGCACTTGGTGCAGGGAGTGGCAACTGACCCTTAACATAGACAAATGTAATGTATTGCGAATACATAGAAAGAAGGATCCTTTATTGTATGATTATATGATAACGGAACAAACACTGGTAGCAGTTACTTCTGTAAAATATCTGGGAGTATGCGTACGGAACGATTTGAAGTGGAATGATCATATAAAACTAATTGTTGGTAAGGCGGGTACCAGGTTGAGATTCATTGAGAGAGTGCTTAGAAAATGTAGTCCATCAACAAAGGAGGTGGCTTACAAAACACTCGTTCGACCTATACTTGAGTATTGCTCATCAGTGTGGGATCCGTACCAGGTCGGGTTGACGGAGGAGATAGAGAAGATCCAAAGAAGAGCGGCGCGTTTCGTCACTGGGTTATTTGGTAACCGTGATAGCGTTACGGAGATGTTTAATAAACTCAAGTGGCAGACTCTGCAAGAGAGGCGCTCTGCATCGCGGTGTAGCTTGCTCGCCAGGTTTCGAGAGGGTGCGTTTCTGGATGAGGTATCGAATATATTGCTTCCCCCTACTTATACTTCCCGAGGAGATCACGAATGTAAAATTAGAGAGATTAGAGCGCGCACGGAGGCTTTCAGACAGTCGTTCTTCCCGCGAACCATACGCGACTGGAACAGGAAAGGGAGGTAATGACAGTGGCACGTAAAGTGCCCTCCGCCACACACCGTTGGGTGGCTTGCGGGGTATCAATGTAGATGTAGATGTAGATATACAAAGCTTCTTTATCTGCACTTCATTGTCTACAGTCTTATTCGACAAAATACAAATTTTTTTTATAATGGACTGTAATTTTTGAGGGCCGTCAATAGCTAGTGAAACGAGAAAAGCTGTGGGTTTTGGAACAACATAAGTGAAGACATTACATGTTTATTTTTGAGCCAAGGATGTGCTTTTTAATAAGCTGTTGATCCACTTTTCCTCAGTTCCTCACTCAATAAATTTAATAAACCACTGTTTCAGAATTCTCTTGCAATTGTGTCTGCACAACATGTTAGTGAGGTGACATTCTGTAAACTCCATTGTGTTTTGGAAAAAGAAGCAAATTTTAACATGGTAAGAAGAGATTGAGGTTTTACTCAAAATTCACCACTCATGATGCTTGTCTGAATGTTACAAATGATTAACAAGCCAGACAAAAATACGTCACTGCTTTTGTTGCATTTTCAGCTGAATTCTTTTTAGATACTAAGCAAAGCAGAGGTGACAGTAGATGTTTTTGAATGGTCACCATACTATTGCAGGTATGAAGGAGCTCCATTTAATATTTTCAGAAAATGTGAGCATAGGCTTCGGTTTAGAATGACACTTCCACTCCAGTGCTCGGCATTTCCCCTGCAAGTCTGCCCACAACTCCCACCACTACCACTGTCTCCACATGTGCGCTGCTGACGGAGCACCTGCTGCCCACGTTATCCTGCGCGCACTCTACGTTACTCATTTTCAACAGTCGTGCTCTACTCCCTAAAGTTCAAAAATTTGACAATATGAGTGACTGAATCTAAAGACAACTTAGAACGTTTGTGTAATCCATCTTGCACTGGATTTGGCCTTACTGAATAAGGTATCAAAAATTGGTCGCCCAGTGGTGCTAGCTTGATCTATCAGATTTACTTCCCCAATGGTTTCACTCACACGACCACACTGCTCCTGCAACCATTCCTGAATAGTATAACCATCAGAGAGCAACCATTGTGCCTGATCTGTCTACATCTACCAAATCATTCATCCCATCAACACAGTGGTTGAAACAGACCTGAGATCTATGCACTGGTTAGAAATACATGTAACCTGTCTCTACACAATTTCTAAAATTTCTTCAGATATTGCGGCAGTAGTGGTAGCAGCTACACTTACCTCACTGGGCTCAGTTGCCTTCTATGCAGGCAGGTGACTGTTTTGTTATACTTGTTCAATCAGTTCATGAACAGTTAAAGCCAACCTATATTTTTTTATTTAATCGCTCTTTAATCAATCAATCAATCAACCATGCTCTGCTACCACAAGTGTTACAGGTAAATGGGCCACAATCGAAAAGGGTGGAGTAGTTCATTGAGTAGTGACAACATTAACGCTTTAAACATTAATTTTAAATTACAAAGTTGCAACAACTTGGTCACTGATAACCCAGCAACAATACTCAAATACAATTATCCGATGCAGTGTAAACACTTCTCATGAAATTATTTTCTTAAGGAACCAATATTAAAAAAAGAAAAAAAAAAAAAAAAAATATTACAATCATACCAGTAAAATTTGCAACATAACATCTTAAAAATTGAACCTTTTATGCAAATCTTTCAATTGTTGTTTTACCTTAGGATTTTCTATTACCTTGCTCTACTTAAACTGCCTTCTTTCCACACTTACTCAGAAGATGCAATTAGTATAACCACATGAGCTATAAAATCTTTAAACTTAGAAGAATACACAAGTGAGTATACAAATTTTGTTCAGGTCTCATAGAAGTCTCAGTGGTAACCAAATGATCTTAATACTCACTAACATTAGTTTTGATACTGTTACTAACAGAACATTGTTTCCCTTTTAGTAATGTCTGGTTGTGCCACAACTGCTACTCTCATCACACGTCTTGTCCAGTGATATGCTCCATCTGTGTATCACAGTCCACATAAATACATGGCAGTATCAGCTCCTACATGTGAAACAGTGTAGTATGAGAGACCAGAAATAATGACAGTTTCTAGCAGGCAAATAATTTCAGTCACTTAACACCAAGGTCCCCACACTTGACCTTATACCAGTATGATTAATAACAAATGTGACACAAGTGAGCATCAGATAATTCCATAGTTGGTGACAACCCACTTTATGAATCTCTTTAACGCTGGACACTCAAGCAGCCATTTAGTCTCTAAGTCCCAGGCTGCACGATCCACAGAAGACAAAAGTTTAAGCAAAAGGATGAGCAGTGTAGTACCAAGGCACCATAAGTTAATGTTCAACCAAGATGATGAGCCAATAATAGAGGCGGGTAACAGTACCTTTTGCAAACTTGCTATTAAACCACCAGCTACATTAACACTTCATGTGTCTGGCAACTCGACACACATTGCATGAACCGTTGTCTACTTTTAGTCACCGTGTCTCTTACTTTCTCTGCCCACAGGGCTAACCACTCGTGCCAGCATAGATTCCACTCAGTAAATACCGGTGCACTCACATGGTGCCTCACTTTCTACACATGCCCAGGCTCCTTTCATCTTTGTGTGTCTGTCCTCTTTCTCCATAATCACCGATCTTCATCCTTTCAAAGCCTGTCCATTCCAAAGATAAACATCTTTCCTCCTCAGAGGATTCTGACATGCCTTAGCAGGGCAGTCCAGCCAAAGTAGATCAACAAGTGCCAACCTAAATCATCGTGCCATACTTGGCACAGAATACTTTACTGATCTACACAAACAGCTAAATTCAGTCTACTAATTGGTTTTGGAAACAAACAGATCAACATCATAACATACTTTTCATGTCTCTGCTAAGTAATAGCTTATTTTCTAACTCACTTAGGAGTATTGATTGCAAAAAGGTGAGCAGTGAGAGTAACACTTGGTGATCACAATCACCTTGTAGGTGACTCTTTGTCTCTGTTTCATTGTGTACAGTCCATGGGTTTCTTAATGTGACAGTCTACACCAAGGCCGGCCACAGCATGCCAAACTTCATGTGTGGAGCATGTGCGGGCCACAAGTGCGCCCAGGTGCGCATTGTCAATCTGCTTTGCTAGGTCCTTCTCAGAAATACCCAGAACAGTGCAACATTTCATTTAGCATTACGGTGTGGCATTTTGCAGTGGGCACAATTCTCCTAGTTCGACAGAATAGTGGTGTCAGCACTGTTTACCCTTTGCTATTTGTTTGTGGTATGAAGGCTGTTCACAGGTCGAGTGGCTGTTTGCAAAAAAAGAGACACTCTAGTGATATATCATCACAATCCTTTAAAATGAATGGGAATGACAAGAGAGGGATGGGAATCCTCAGTTTGCATAAGCAACGTGTGCTGCTTATTTACTAGGAAACGACATCATAATGCAGAAAAAATTTAAACTTTTAGATAACAATGAAAGAGCAAAAAATTATGATTTACAGTTTGTTCTGTACATCAAGATGCACTTTGTGCTAAATTTTCAGGCATGGAGCGCTTGAAGAAACAGATGGTATGAATAGTAAAATTTCTGAAATCGCACCCATTATTCCATTTTCAGTTGCAACAGTTTACAGTGGAAGTGACTGAAGAGTATGGAGACTTCATATACAATATGTGATCAAAAGTATCTGGACACCTGGTTGAAAATGACTTACAAGTTCGTGACGCTCTCCGTCGGTAATGCCTTGATTGCAGTTTCCACTCTCACAGGCATACGTTCAGTCAGGTACTGGAATGTTTCTTTTGGAATGGCAGGCCATTCTTCATGGAGTGCTGCACTGAGGAGAGGTACCGATGTTGGTCGGTGAGGCCTGGGATGAAGTCGGTGTTCCAAAACATCCCAGAGGTGTTCTATAGGATTCAGGTCAGTACTCTGTGCAGGCCAGTCCATTACAGGGATGTTATTGTCTTGCCACAGGCTGTGCATTATGAACAAGTGTTCGAATGTGTTGAAGGATGCAATCGCCATCCCCGAATTGCCCTTCAAAAGTGGGAAGCAAGAAGGTGCTTAAAACAACAATGCAGGCCTGTGCTGTGATAGTGCCACACAAAACAACAAGGGGTGCCACACTAAGCAACAAGGGGTGTGAGCCCCCTCCATTAAAAACACGACCACACCATAACACCACCACTCTGAATTTTACTGTTGGCACTACACACACTGGCAGATGACATTCACCAGGCATTTGCCATACCTACACCCTGTCATCAGATCGCCTCATTGTGTACCATGATTTGTCACTCCACACAACGTTTTTCCACTGTTCAATTATCCAATGTTTAGCTCTTTACACCAGGTGAGGCATTGTTTGGCATTTACTGGCATGATGTGTGGATTATGAGCAGCCGCTTGACCATGAAATCCAAGTTTTCTCACCACCTGCCTAACTGTCATAGTACTTGCAGTGGATCCTAATGGAGTTTGGAATTCCTGTGTGATGGTCTGGATATATGTCTGCCTATTACACATTACGACCCTTTTCAACTGTCGGTGGTCTCTGTCAATCAACTGACGAGGACAGCTTGTACACTTTTGTGTTGTACGTGTTCCTTCATGTTTCCACTTCACTATCACGTTAGAAACAGTGGACCTAAGGATGTTTAGGAGTGCGGAAGTCTCGTGTACAGATGTATGACACAAGTGGCACCCAATCACCTGACCATGTTCGAAGCCCATGAGTTCCGCGGACCACACCATTCTGCTCTCTCACAATGACTAATGACTAGTGAGGTCGCTGATATGGAGTACCTGTCAGTAGGTGGCAGCACAATGCACCTAATATGAAAAACGTTTGTTTTTGGGGGTGTCCAGATACTTTTGATCACATAATGTATTATTACAGAGAATGAGAATGTTGGTTAAGTAAAGGGGCATGCCTCGAACAATTTTTTGATTTAAATCTCCCTACATTGAATTTATGAAGGAAAAAAAAAGTGTAGCAATGAAAATGAGAACATCCAGAATGAATTGCAGACTTTGCATTTGTGGACTTGACTGCACGCTACCTGTAGTAAGATACTGAAAGGTAAGTTCTTTATGATTTGATGGAGATGCATTTAAAAAGAAAATGTGACAAAGATAAGTCAGTTACCTAAGATGACTGAAAGTGTGAGGTTTGAAGAATTCATTGTGTCCTTACAAGCCTTCCAATAATAGTTTCATAAGTGTGTTGAGGACACACTCAATCTTAAATCTGTTTACGAGACCATTTGCCCTTTCAGTTGAGAGTGGCTCTGTGCATGTGAAGATGTAACTGACTGACCTGCAAGTAACTCCAATTTTAATTACAAATCTTCTTATATTACTTTAATTAGAAATCTTCTTATGTTAAAACTGTCCAGGAGGATGTCTTCATTGCTTTTCTCTGGTAGATTTTCCAAGTCTCCATAATGAGGTTGCAAAAGTGATTCAGTGTTTTGATCAACATATTTGTGTGAAATGCCTTTTTTCAGTTATGAAACTAAGTAAGTCACAATTACCTTGCAACTTGCGTGCAACACTCTGTGAAATGCCCACATATGTCCATATGCCAACAGTTTGTACCAAATAAAAATTATATTATGTCTTCAGCATCCTAAAAATAACTAATTAATACTAAAACTTGATTTATGTCATTGAGAAATGTGAAATATAAAACCAATTCATATGCAGTAAGACTCTACTGCCATCTAAATGCAACATGTTCGCTGTTTACCTTTCTTACCTCTCCTCACACACAGACAGCTTGGCATGCCAGTGGGGGAACTGAAGCAAAGCTGAGCGCTTTGGCACATGGACCCAGGCGTGACCCACAAACCGGAATCTTGACCACCCCTGGTCTACCCCCTATAAGTTAGACAGAATGAAAATCAGTTACCAGCAAGATCTATGATACCGTAATATCTGAGTTTCTGTAGGAGACTGCTGTGGACTGTACAGTCAAATGATTTTGCCCAGTCACAGAAATTACTTGTTGACAGTATTTTGTCCTGTAAATTTTGGGCAGTTGAATTCATGACTTGAAAAACAGCATGTTCTGTGAAGTGACACTTTTGAGATACTATTAACACAGACTTAAGTATCTTTGTTTGAGAAATATTTCCAGAAACTTTTAGTTACGTTGGTATTTTAGTAGGATTGATAGTATTTAATTATCCTGTTACAGAAAATTTATAAATATTCTGTTGATTCAAAACATATGTGCTTTCAGGTTGCTCGTCATTTTAATATTGCAGTTTCATTAATCGATGTGTTGCTGTTGCTGCTGAATAAAAATTTCTCTGGTGCTCTTCTGCACATGGATATGAAGTCGGCCATGTGGCTCGAGCTGTTACCACCAAGAAAGCTGGTTTGTTGAAAAAAAGTTTTTTAATTATAGTGCTTAGTAATTAAGAGTATGTATTTATTGTGATATGTTGCACATTTCTATTTTGTTTGGTTTTTTCTTTGGCCAGGACAGTGATTTCTGGGCGGAAACACCTTGGACGTTGGTCTACGGGCCATCTTTAGATGTTCTCACATGGATGCTGACATCACAAGGTCATCATTTCCTGGAAGATGCCATATCATTTGCAGCAATTCATGAAGAGTACCTTACAAGTGCAATTCTTACTGTCAGGCATACATTAAAACAGGATGTCCTGCGCTTAGCAATCAAAGTTCTAAATTTTATAAGAGTGCTGTCAAATTACCATGAGAACTGGATGTTCTCACATTCACATTCTCATAAATACATTATAGTAAGTCACTAACTCATTTTGTCTTTTTGTTTAGGACTTAAAATACAATCTAAATATTAATAACACAGAGAGGTTGAAAGACCACATGAATGAATCTGTAAACTGAGATGTGTGCAACAGAATCGGATGGAAGCAGACACTGAATTTAATCTTTTTGAATTGACAGGACAAAATTTGAAGCACTTACTTAAGGTAGTAATGAGTCACTTAGCATCCAAAGTCATTGTAATCGTTTTTAATGAGGGTCTTTGGATCAATAATTGTTATGATGTGGCTGAGGCATTTGTGTGCAGATATTTGGTTGTAATTTGTGCGAAAATCACTCATAAATATTTGAGACAGTAGTGCAAATTCCAACCTCTCTCAACACTTGCATTCACATCTTCCAAGTCACTCTCTTTTCATTGCTGTATGTGCCTGTGCATCCTCTCAAAGCACTTAATGTACACCTCACAGTATGTGTCCGTGGAAAGAATATTCACAGCCTGAGAATATGACTCCATAGTTGAGAGCAGCAATGGTGCTTAGTTTATGTATCAGCAGTCTGTTGTGCACAGCATGAGCTTTTAGGTAGAATCCCTTAGTCACCGCGGAGCTAGCACTTGATGAAGGAAGTAAGACTCTTACTCCAAGTATTATTAATTTTATAAGTGCCATATGTGCACTATAGCACTGTATTTGACGTAGACTATAGTTCATAATGGAACACAGAATCCTGACAGAAACAATTACAATACGCTAGGATACCTCAGGCTACTTGTAGCTAGTATTCATTGAACTTTCCAGTCAAATTTGGGAGGATTGACAATTCCAGACTTAGGGAGCAATGTTGTTGTTGTGGTCTTCAGTCCTCAGACTGGTTTGATGCAGCTCTCCATGCTAATCTATCCTGTGCAAGCTTCTTCATCTCCTAGTACCTACTGCAACCTACATCCTTCTGAATCTGCTTAGTGTATTCATCTCTTGGTCTCCCTCTACGATTTTTACCCTCCACGCTGCCCTCCAATACTAAATTGGTGATTCCTTGATGCCTCAGGACATGTCCTACCAACCGATTCCTTCTTCTAGTCAAGCTGTGCCACAAACTTCTCTTCTCCCCAATCCTATTCAATACCTCCTCATTAGTTACGTGATCTACCCATCTAATCTTCAACATTCTTCTGAAGCACCACATTTTGAAAGCTTCTATTCTCTTCTTGTCCAAACTATTTATTGTCCATGATTCACTTCCATACACGGCTACACTCCATACAAATACTTTCAAAAATGACTTCCTGACACTTAAATCTATACTTGATGTTAACAAATTTCTCTTCTTCAGAAATGCTTTCCTTGCCATTGCCAGTCTACATTTTATATCCTCTCTACTTCAACCATCATCAGTTATTTTGCTCCCCAAATAGCAAAACTCCTTCACTACTTTAAGTGTCTCATTTCCTAATCTAATTCCCTCAGCACCACCCGACTTAATTCGACTACATTCCATTATCCTCGTTTTGCTTTTGTTGATGTTCATCTTATATCCTCCTTTCAAGACACTGTCCATTCCGTTCAACTGCTCTTCCAAGTGCTTTGCTGTCTCTGACAGAATTACAACGTCATCGGCGAACCTCAAAGTTTTTATTTCTCCTACCTGGATTTTAATACCTACTCCAAATTTTTCTTTTGTTTCCTTTACTGCTTGCTCAATATACAGACTGAATAATATCAGGGACAGACTACAACCCTGTCTCACTCCCTTCCCAACCACTGCTTCCCTTTCATGCCCCTCGACTCATATAACTGCCATCTGGTTTCTGTACAAATTGTAAATAGCCTTTCGCTCCCTGTATGTTACCCCTGCCACCTTTAGAATTTGAAAGAGAGTATTCCATTTAGCATTATCAAAAGCTTTCTCTAAGTCTACAAATGCTAGAAAAGTAGGTTTGTCTTTCCTTAATCTAGCTTCTAAGATAAGTCGTAGGGTCAGTATTGCCTCACGTGTTCCAATATTTCTACGGAATCCAAACTGATCTTCCCCAAGGTCAGCTTCTTCCAGTTTTTCCATTCGTCTGTAAAGAATTCGCGTTAGTATTTTGCATCCGTGACTTATTAAACTGATTGTTCGGTAATTTTCACATCTGTCAGCACCTGCTGTCTTTGACATTGGAATTATTATATTCTTCTTGAAGTCTGAGGGTACTTCGCCTGTCTCATACATCTTGCTCACCATATGGTAGAGTTTTGTCAGGACTGGCTCTCCCAAGGCCGTCAGTAGTTCTAATGGAATGTTGTCTACTCCCGGGGCCTTGTTTCGACTCAGGTCTTTCAGTGCTCTGTCAAACTCTTCATGCAGTATCGTATCTCCCATTTCATCTTCATCTACATCCTCTTCCATTTCCATAATAGTGTCCTCAAGTACATTGCCGTTGTATAGACCCTCTATGTACTCCCTCCACCTTTCTGCTTTCCTTTCTTTGCTTAGAACTGGGTTTCCATCTGAGCTCTTGATATTCATGGAAGTGGTTCTCTTTTCTCCAAAGGTCTCTTTAATTTTCCTGTAGGCAGTATCTATCTTACCCCTAGTGAGATAAGCCTCTACATCCTTACATTTGTCCTCTAGCCATCCCTGCTTAGCTATTTTGCACTTCCTGTCGATCTCATTTTTGAGACGTTTGTATTCCTTTTTGCCTCCTTCATTTACTGCATTTTTATATTTTCTCATTTCATCAATTAAATTCAATATTTCTTCTGTTACCCAAGGATTTCTACTAGCCCTCGTCTTTTTACCTACTTGATCCTCTGCTGCCTTCACTACTTCATCTCTCAAAGCTACCCATTCTTCGTCTACTGTATTTCTTTCCCCCATTCCTGTCAATTGTTCCCTTATGCTCTCCCTGAAGCTCTGTACAACCTTTGGCTTAGTCAGTTTATCCGGGTCCCATCTCCTTAAATTCCCACCTTTTTGCAGTTTCTTCAGTTTTATTCTACAGTTCATAACCAATAGATTGTGGTCAGAGTCCACATCTGCCCCTGGAAATGTCTTACAATTTAAAACCTGGTTCCTAAATCTCAGTCTTACCATTATGTAATCTATCTGAAACCTGTCAGTATCTCCAGGCTTCTTCCATGTATATAACCTTCTTTTATGATTCTTGAACCAAGTGTTAGCTATGATTAAGTTGTGCTCTGTGCAAAATTCTACCAGGCGACTTCCCCTTTCATTTCTTAGCCCCAATCCATATTCACCTACTACGTTTCCTTCTCTCCCTTTTCCTACTACCGAATTCCAGTCACCCATGACTGTTAAATTTTTGTCTCCCTTCACTATCTGAATAATTTCTTTTATTTCATCATACATTTCTTCAATTTCTTCATCATCTGCAGAGCTAGTTGGCATATAAACTTGTTCTACTGTAGTAGGTGTGGGCTTCGTGTCTTTCTTGGCCACAATAATGCGTTCACTATGCTGTTTGTAGTAGCTTACCCGCACTCCTATTTTTTATTCATTATTAAACCTACTCCTACATAACCCTTATTTGTTTTTGTATTTATAACCCTGCATTCGCCTGACCAAAAGTCTTGTTCCTCCTGCCCGCGAACTTCACTAATTCCTACTATACCTAACTTTAACCTATCCATTTCCCTTTTTAAATTTTCTGACCTATCTGCTCGATTAAGGGATCTGACATTCCACGCTCCGATCCATAGAACGCCAGTTTTGTTTCTCCTGATAACAACGTCCTCCTGATTAGTCCCCGCCTGGAGATCCGAATGGGGGACTATTTTACCTCCGGAATATTTTACCCAAGAGGACGCCATCATCATTTAACCATACAGTAAAGCTGCATGCCCTCAGGAAAAATTACGGCTGTAGTTTCCCCTTGCTTTCAGCCATTCGTAGTACCACCACAGCAAGGCCTTTTTGGTTAGTGTTACAAGGCCAGATCAGTCAATCATCCAGACTGTTGCCCTTGCAACTACTGAAAAGGCTGCTGTCCCTCTTCCCTCCCCACCAATGGCAAGGTCCATGGTGAAGATAAACAATATATGGTGAAGATAAACAATATATAATATGCTTTACACATTTTTTGTTTTCTTGTCTCTTTCTTAAAATTTTCTAGACTAGTCTGTAGAATTGACCCCCTCCAGAGACTGTTGCTAAGCAACTGAAGATGCTATATTAATTTATTTTTAGTGTTATTTGTGTTAAGTATCAGCAGCATTATCAATGATGCACAATAATAGTCTCCCTTGTGCTATTTCTGATATTTGCGTACTACTGAATCTTTCAAGAACAAGTTAGGCAGGATACCTATTTCACACGTTATTGATGAAATTTCAGCTGTGGACCAGAACAAAGTCATTTTCAAATCTTGCATTGTAATGCAGTGGCAAGCTAACCATTGTAGATGTGTACATATTTTACTGGACATTCCTGGGTGGTATAATATAATGGAAGTAGAAATAATCATTTACTATGTAACTGAAGCGTTGAATGACTGGCATGCCTTAAGGAAGATTGAAAACAAAGCTGTTTTGGACAATGTCTTTCTTCAGATAGTAAGTACATAAAAATGCGTTAATGTAATTAGTGTGTTTCATCAGGGTGTATTGTGAACAATGTAGTTAGCTGTGTGTGTGTGTGTGTGTGTGTGTGTGTGTGTGTGTGTGTGTGTGTGTGTGTGTGTGTGTGTGTGTATTAGTTGGCACCAAATTTGAATATTGTCCAAAAGCTCAGTGGTGTTTTCTGTTTTGTTTATATGCTTGTCAATTACTCAATGCTTCAGCTACATGGTGCGCAATTACTTTTATTCCTTCAATTATTACTTATAGACATTTAAGTGAATTCGTGGAAAAACTGATATGATGATAAATAAATTAGGCCAAATTGTGGCATTGTTTCTCAGATACCTAATGAGAAAGTGTTGTAAAGTTTTTGCTTTTTGGAAAAAATCTAGCTCATGAATTTTTTATAATTTTGTATTCTTGTTTTTCCTCTTTCTTCAGTAATTACTTTGACACTGTACAGGTTTGTCCCTAAAAGATGTTGATTTTCTTTCTGACATTGAGAATTTTAATTATAGCTTGGTAAGTCATGGAGCTCAGTAACCTATTCCTCCCAGAATTTTTACATCATACATCATTTATGTAAAACCAGAATTCAGTATTATTGAGAAATGAAAGTTCAGTGTATGCATATGTGCATTGCTTTGAGACAAACACAATACTGAGTGCAATTTTATATTTGTCATAATTTGTGAAAAGCATAAGGTCATGTTGGGTTTAAGAATGATAATTTATGTTTCTCTTTACAGGATGGAGTAAAAGCCTGTTTCTACTATACTGGTGCCCTCTTGATACATCCTTCTCTTCTTAAAATGCTTGTGAAACAGCCACGGTCAAAACCAGTCACCAAAATTACTTCTTTAACAGGCGATGAAACTGAATCAGCTCCAGAGATAGTAGAAGTTCAGAACAGGTAACAGATATTGTCCTAATGTGTTAGTATTGTAAGGGAAATAAAATGATCCTTAAGAAACAAAATTCTCAACAATATTATGAAAAGGATAGATTTCTACTCACTGTAAAGGTAACACAGGACTGGTACACACTAAGCTTTCAACCAAAATCTTCCTCAGGAAAGGAAGAAAACACACACACACACACACACACACACACACACACACACACACACACACACAAAACACATCACATTCACATAAGCAAGCACACCTTACTCACACATGACGCCCCCCACCTGGTCTGGCCAGAGCAGCCAGAGATAGTGGTCATGTGTGCGTGAGGTATGCCTGCTTCTGTGAATGTATGTGTGTTTTCCTTTGTTATGAAAAGAATAGTTGCTACTCACCGTACAGCGGAGATGCTAAGTCGTAGATAGCCACAACAGAAAGGCTGTCTAACAAAGCATTCAGTCAAACAGGCCTTCATCAGAATTGTCTAATTCTGATGAGAGCCTTTTTGGCCGAAAGCTTCGTTTGACAGTGTCAGTCAATAAAATTCTTCTGGGTTTGAGTCCGTATTGTCATCTATAAAATTCTGATGTTTTGGCAACGGTTGCAAGGCGCCTACCTCAGGGCGTATTTCTAACTGCTGAATGAGCACTAGTTTGGTTACTTATATACTATGGAGGAGTGCTGTCACTGGATGTGAGGGTGAGGGGGAAGGGTATTAGGAGTTCATTTTATTGGTCTTTGCATTGTGTGTTGTAATTGGCGGGGATAGGCATTTTCCATTGGAGTTTTATTTACTGCTTGCCATTGGTGGAAATTGGCGAATAGGAAACTGAGCGGCAACTACTGCGTAGTATCGACTAGGCCACGTCAGTGCTCTGTGTAACCTCCACCGCTGTGGCCTACCACGCGCCTGTCACTTTGCGAGAGCTGTACTTCCGCAAAGCTGTCACTGCTGGTAGCCAAGACGCTGGAAGTCGGTGCCTGTCTTCTCTATTCATACTGTCAGGTCGCTTGGCTATTTCTATAGCCTCTCTAATATTCCTCCTCAAACTAAACGGCTGTTTTGCCAGTACGTGGGCCTCTCGAATTTCGATCTTTATCTTGCACTATCCCTGATGTTCTGCCACTGCTGATTTGTTGTATTGTTTGAGGCAGATATATCTCTCATGTTCAGTTAACCTTGTGCTTAATGGACCCCCAGTCTCACCTACATACACTAGTCCACATTCGCACCCAATTTCATAAACTCTGCCAACATGAAGCTTGTCAATTGTATCTTTCGTCAAGCCCAGAATGTCTTTTATTTTGTTGTTGCTACGAAAAATCAGCTTAATACCTGCCCGATGGAGAATTGTGCCCAGACGTTCAATAACCCATTGTAAATATGGTAGCATGACGATGTTGTGTGCTTTGTTCTGCATTTCCCTGTTGCCCCCCTCCTTCAGTGCCATCGTTCTGTGTATCGTCCTCATGTCGTAGCCATTAGCTCCAAAAACAGACCTGAGGTTCAGTAGTTCGGCTTTCAGGTTGTGTTCATTGCTGATCCTGTAGGCTCTCTTTGTTAAAGGTTGCAGGGCCGAATTCTTTTGCATAGGATGGTGGTGGGAGGATGCATGCAGGTACCTGCCCATGTTGGTGGGCTTCCTGTAAACTCTGTGTCCAAGCTTCCCGCCTGGCTGAAAATAGGCAATACCCTGTTCTTTTCTATCTCCATGGTAAAGTGAATTTTGCTTTACTGCTGGTTGAGATGTTCGTGGAAGTTCTGAAGCTCTTCTTCTCTGTGTGGCCAGATAACACTTAATAAACTTTCAGAAAACAACAAAATGCAATTTTTTTATTTTATTTCCTTTCCATAGTCCTTAATCACTAGGTGTTTCCAAACTTATGGAGGGCAGTTATTGTGACACAATTCATACAATTTCACAGCCTGCATAGGTGTCTTAAGGTTTATTTCGGAAAGTAAATAGTCCGCAGTATCCTACTGTGCCCTTTATATGTGAAAGAAATATATTAAACATCTGTGATATTGCTCTAATTTATGATATTCGTTGCGCATCCCCCTAATAATCTTTTTGCTTCTTCTTGCCCAAATCTGTTTCATGTTACCTGCTTGGTATATCCATGTGCAGTGTATTCCTTATGCTATAGAAAACTGAGTGCTTAGTCACATGACAAAAGATTGCCTGTCTGTAACATGTATACAGAGCGAACAGTGTGACTACGTTACAGCTCCAGCCAGCTATTTATTTGCTTATCAATGAATTTCTTAACTTTTGATATACTTCTTGCGTATCAGAAATCTATAACGATCTTAATTTTTGCTCTCTTCAATTTAGTAATGCTTAATTCCTAATTTTTTGTGATTAAGTTATGAAGTACATTATATGGAACACAAAAAATTCGGATCTTTCCCATTCATCGTGTTGGCACAGTAATTTGTAACTGTATTAAAGGATAGTTGCTACTCACCATATAGCGGAGATGCTGAGTCGCAAATAGGCACAACAAGAAAACTGTCAGAAAGTAAACTTTCAGGCAAAAAGACCTTCATTGGAAATAGACAACATACACACTCATGCAAATGTAAATCACACACAAATGAACACAGTCTGGCTGGTGAGGCCACACTGCGAACAGCAGTGCATGATGGGAGAAGCAACTGGGTGGTGGGGGTAGGAGGAGGTTGCGGCAGGGAGAGAGAGAGATGGTAGGGTAGGGGTGGGGGACAGTAAAGCGCTGCTTGTAGGAGCATATGGGGACGAGGTGGAGAGAGGATGGGCTGCTAGGTGCCGTCAGGAAGTTAGACGGAAGGTAGTCGGGGGAGGGGGGGCAGTGGTTATTGGAAAAGGAGAGAAGTAAAAGGACTGTGGGTGTGTGTGGGTGAAATGGAGGGATGTGTAGTGCTGGAATGGGAACAGGGAACGCGCTAGATGGGTTAGGACAATGACTAATGAAGATTGAGGCCAGGAAGATTATGAGAAGATAGGATATATTGCAGGTAGAGTTCCCACCTGTGAAATTCGGAAAAGTTGGTGTTGGTGGGAAGGATCAAAATGGTGCAGGCTGTGAAGCAGTCACTGAAATAAAGAATGTCATGTTGGGTGGGGTGAACAGCATTCAGCTAGTCCAGCTGTTTCTTGGCCACAGTTCGTCAGTGACCATTCATGCAGACAAACAGCTTGTTGGTTGTCAGGCCCACAAAGAATGCAGCACAGTGGTTGCAGCTTAGCCTGTAGATCAAATGAATGGTTTCACAGGATAGGTGATGCTCATGTTTGGATTGTAGTAGGTGGTAGTGGGAAGATGTGTGGAACATATCTTGCATCCAGGTCTATTGGAGGGATATGGGCTGTGAGGCAAGGGATTGGGAGAAGGAGTTGTGTAGGGATGGGCGAGGATATTGTGTAGATTCGGTGACCGGCAGAATACCACTGTGGGAGGGATAGTCTTTTGGACGTTTCTCATTTCAGAGCATGACAAGAAGTGGTCTAAACCCTGGCAGATGATGTGATTCAGTTGTTCCATCCTGAGTGGTAATGAGTGACAACAATATGTTAACTTCAAATGAACACTCATTGGAAGTGTAAAAACACATTTCAAACAAATAAGCATAGTAAAACGTCCAACAGTTCTCAGAGCCAAAAAAATGTTTGTTTACTGATACCTACCACAAGTTTTCACACAGTCTTTTCACGTCGTAAATAAAGAAAATCCTAAGAAATTTTGGTCTTATGTCAAAGCTGTAGGTGGATCAAAACAAAATGCCCAGACACTCCGTGACCAAAATGGTACTGAAACAGAGGCTGACAGACTAAAGGCCGAAATACTAAATGTTTTTTTCCAAAGCTGTTTCACAGAGGAAGACTGCACTGTAGTTCTTTCTCTAGATTGTCGCACAGATGACAAAATGGTAGATATTGTAATAGATGACAGAGGGATAGAAAAACAATTAAAATTGCTCAAAAGAGGAAAGGCTGCTGGACCTGATGGGATACCAGTTCGATTTTACACAGAGTACGCGAAGGAACTTGCCCCCTTTCTTGCAACTGTGTTCCGTAGGTCTCTAGAACAGCGTAGCGTTCCAAAGGATTGGAAAAGGGCGCAGGTAATCCCTGTTTTCAAGATGTGCAGAACTATAGACCTATATCTCTAACGTCTATCAGTTGTAGAATTTTGGAAAACGTATTATATTTGAGTATAATGACTTTTCTGGAGACTAGAAATCTACTCTGTAGGAATCAGCATGGGTTTCAAAAAAGATGATCGTGTGAAACCCAGCTCGTGCTATTCGTCCATGAGACTCAGAGTGCCATAGACATGGGTTCCCAGGTAGATGCTGTGTTTCTTGACTTCTGCAAGGTGTTCGATACAGTTCCCCACAGTCATTTAATGAACAAAGTAAGAGCATATGGACTATCAGACCAATTGTGTGATTGGATTGAAGAGTTCCTAGATAACAGAATGCAGCATGTCATTCTCAATGGAGAGAAGTCTTCCGAAGTAAGAGTGATTTCAGGTGTGCCACAGGGGAGTGTCGTAGGACCGTTGCTATTCACAATATCCATAAATGACCTTGTGGATGACATCGGAAGTTCACTGAGGCTTTTTGCGGATGATGCTGTGGTATATCGAGAGGTTGTAACAATGGAAAATTGTACTGAAATGCAGGAGGATCTGCAATAAATTGACGCATGGTGCAGGGAATGGCAATTGAATCTCAATGTAGACAAGTGTAATGTGCTGCGAATACATAGAAAGAAAGATCATTTATCATTTAGCTACAATATAGCAGGTCAGCAACTGGAAGCAGTTAATTCCATAAATTATCTGTTGGTAGGCATTAGGAGCGATTTAAAATAGAATGATCATATAAATTTGATCGTCGGTAAAGCAGATGCCAGATTCATTGGAAGAATCCTAAGGAAATGCAATCCGAAAACAAAGAAAGTAGGTTACAGTACACTTGTTCGCCCACTACTTGAATATTGCTCACCAGTGTGGGATCCGTACCAGATAGGGTTGATAGAAGAGATAGAGAAGATCCAACGGAGAGCAGCGCGCTTCGTTACAGGATCATTTACTAATCGTGAAAGTGTTATGGAGATAATAGATAAACTCCAGTGGAAGACTTTGCAGGAGAGACGCTCAGTAGCTCGGTACGGGCTTTTGTTAAAGTTTCGAGAACATACCTTCACCGAGGAGTCGAGCAGTATATTGCTCCCTCCTACGTATATCTCGCGAAGAGACCATGAGGATAAAATCAGAGAGATTAGAGCCCACACAGAGGCATACCGACAATCTTTCTTTCCATGAACAATACGAGACTGGAATAGAAGGGAGAACCACTAGAGGTACTCAAAGTACCCTCTGCCACACATTGTCAGGTGGCTTGTGGAGTATGGATGTAGATGTAGATGAATAATTAATAACTTTTCTTTGGTTGACACATTATATTTTTAACTTTTGTGCTTCATTCATAAAATGGATAGCACAGCATGTGAAACTACGGTATTTGTGTTAGTCAGTGTAGTAAGTAATTTGGAGAGAAGCTTCAAAGTTAGTGTATCTGAGTGTCCAAATACTTTTATAACTACTCTGTGTATGGAACTGCAACTGGTTAAAGCTAAATATCAAATGAGTCTTCATGAATGTTCCCACTTGACGCTATTTTCCCAGACTGTTGGAAACAGTTTCCATTACTGTGTCTTTGTACAATAAAATTGTAGGCGTTACTAGTCTCACATTGCACTGCCCAAATGTTTTTCGTCAGACGCTACTTCATTTAGAAGGATTAAATTGTTGAAAAGATAATCGCACTTTCAACAACAGTAAGTTTTAGTCAGTGTAGAACTTTTGATGAAGAATAAATGTTTTATGGAATGCCACTACAATTGCTATAGTATTCATGATTTTGAATGAACTGTTCACTTCAGTAATACATAAGTGTGACCATAGTAAAATTTACACACAGCAATTTCTAAACACGTTTCCATTGGCAAATTGAGTGTTCAAAAGTACATATGTAGACCAATAATAGTCTATTTTCAGCTTATTTGTCTTAGCCATGAGAAAACAGACCACAATAAGCCTTTCCGCATCCTTTACCTTTCTCTTTGAAAAATAGGAAGTGTTTCTTTGTGGCATATTTATCATAATGTGTAAATAAAATGAAGAAATTCCATCTACTTAAAATTTCATCAAGTTTACTGTTAAAAATGTAATGAAAAATGGCAGAATAATTGGAGCATTTTATAGGCCCTGGTGTAAGCCCAAGTTCACCAAAATTAAACCTGCTTTTTCTGCAACTGGTTCACTATCACGCTAGATAGTTCTGACTGTCAGTACTGTGACACTGTATAGCAGAATTACACTTTCAACATTTACGTCCCCAGTGATGCCCAGTAAAAAAGTAATGACAATATCTGTGAAATCAGTCCTCACAAAGTGAAAATCACAACAAGACCACATCATCAAATGCACACACAGTACATGCCTCAGTTAAATTCCAAGCGCTTTAAACAGAAAGTTAGATATGAACAGACATTTGTCCACAGTACATGGGTGTCTGAACAACAGCACATCTGATTATTCTAGTGCACTCAAGACTCAGTGAGTGGGTACCATTAAACACATTTGCAGAACCAAAGGAATGGTACAGAGGCACATTAAACATGTTCAGAGAACAGAAGAGTATTACTTTTTAGTAATGAATTTTAGTAGTGTTCAGAGTAATTAATATTTTTCTGATCTTTGATCTTGCAAAAGTTCACTACCGCACTACTGAAGAAGATAGTAGTGGATAAATATGACAATTATAAAATGATCATTCACTTCTTTCATGTCTGAAATTTCTAACTAGAAAAATATTCAGAAGGAGAAGAAGAAGAAGGGAGAAAAATTGAAGAAAACTTATGCAAAGTTGAAAAACATACACTGTCTGATCAAAAGTAACTGGAAACCCTTACGCAATGCAGAATTAACCACTAAATGTAACAAGAGGTGGACCCGCCAGCATGGAAGTTGGTGGGGAGTATTGTGTTGTCAGTAGAAAAACAGTAACAACAGAATGGGTCGATCAGGAGGGCCGAATGACTTCTAATGTGCACTGCCCAGGTCAACTGTCAGTGATGTGACACTGAAGTGGAAATGCAAAGACCAATCACACCTAAATAAGACAAGACAGTCCTCATGTACTGACAGACAGGGACTACAGATCGTTGCAGACAGTGGTTGTAGAAAATTGTATGCAGTCAGCAATAGGAGTCACTCAGTGAGTTCCAGCAAGATGACTGAACATAAGGACTTAAGAAGATTAGTGTACAGTGGTCAAGGATCTCCTCATAAGCGACACATTTTTACAGTCAGTGCTAAGCAATGCTTGAGGTAGTGTTAAGAGATATACCACTAGACAGTAGATGACTGAAAATTGGTGGTTTGGAGTTATGAATCATGCTATACCCTATGGTAATATGGTGGAAGGTTTGGGTTTGGTTAATGCCTTGAGAATGTTACCTGCCATTATGTGTAAGAGGTAGTGTTACAGTAGAAGCATGTTTTTTGTGGTGGGGTGTAGTCCCTTCATCACACTCAAGAAAATGAAAGTTTGGAGAGATACGAACACATTTTACACAGCTGTGTACTGTGTAAAGTAGAGGAATAATTTGTAGATGATGTTTGATTGTATCAACATGACATGCACCCTGTTATAAAGCAGCATTGGTGATCCATTGGTTTGTGGACAGTAACATCCTTGAAATAGTCCGGCCTGCCCAGAGTCCCTTCTTGAACCCAATGGAATGCCTTTGGGATGAGTTACAATCTTGACTTCCCCTCTGCCCCAGCATCCAACATGACTACCTTCTCTGGTTTCAGTTATTGAGGCAGACTGGGCTGTCATTCCTCCACAGACATTGAAACACCTCATTGAAAGCAATTCAAGCAGAGTTCAAGTGATCATAAAGGTGAAGGGTGGATATACATCATATTAATGTCCACTGAAAGGTATCTGGATACTTTTGATCAGATAGTGTATTAGAGCATTTCACAAACTTAGTGTCAGAGCCTGTATATTTTACTCTACCAACAGATAAAGTTTGTTTCACATATCATACATCACATATAAATTTACTTAGTGTCCTTTTGACAAACTGAAATTGCATAATACTAATAAAATTTAATGACTTAAGATAACAACTCACCAAATACCGTATTTACTCGAATCTAAGCCGCACTCAAATCTAAGCTGCACCTGAAAAATGAGGCTCGAAATCAAGGAAAAAAAAATTTCCCGAATCTAAGCCGCACCTGAAATTTGAGACTCGAAATTCAAGGGAGAGAAAAGTTTTAGGTCGCACCTCCAAATTGAAACAAAGTTGGTCCATTGTAATATGAGACACAATTTAGGTCGAATGAATGACGATACAGCTACAGTAGTTTGGTTCGAGTCGTAAGCTTAGCAGTTAAGCTCTACCAGGTAGCCATTGCTATGCATCATGCGCTCCGTCCGCATTTATACAGGTACCCTTCCTTTTTCACGTGCTTCGTCTGGTTTGAATTGATTGGTTATTTTTCTTTGATCTGATAAGTGCCGTTCTCTTTTGTTACAGGTGTTACGTCACTCTAAGCTGAAAATGCATTACTGTACTGTGTCATGCATTGTTTGTCGCATTCTGATAATGTGTGTCTACGACCTGTCGCCGGTTGCGGCATGGCTTGCTTTTGTGCACGGTACCACCGCTTACAATTAAAAAACAAAAGAGAAGAATCGTCTCATTAGCGAAACAATGGCAAGAGACTGCTATTTATTGTTACTTACACTGCTGCTTTCATTGATAATGATCAACAAGAACCAAATAATAGACTACGTATGATAGATGATGTTCTGAACAAGAGTTTAGCGAAAATTTTTCTCCATTTGAAAATCTTTGTAGACGCCTCTTTAGTACATTACATTCTGCACAGAAATGAGAGTCATCTTAGACTTAAAAATCTAGTCGATTGCCGTGCTTCATTTCTGACTGTACCACTATTAGGCATAAGAATAATACGAATATAAACATGACATGATATGTATATTCTTCCGCATTTGCTGTTGTCTCACACTAGTTTCGTAGTTTATTAGGCAGACAGGATTTAAATGAGATAGCAGCAAACACGAAACAGTACATGGCAAAATGTTTATATTCATATTATTCTTATAGTGAAGAGAATACTGAATGTGATTCACAATACATAAAAGTTCCTATTAGCAACCATCTCTTCTCACAGGTAGGAAAACATTCAGAACGTAGAGTTGGCCATATTGACAAACACCCCAAACTGTCTTGCCAGTCGGATTTTTGTAGTACATTGAAATGCTGCTGCATTCGAAGATGAGCAATACGGAATTTGTATTTACTTCATTGGATAATGTATGAAAATGCAGTGGTCGAAACTCGGGGCAGAGAAAAAAGCTCATCTTCCACTCCCTTTTTTTATTTACTGACGCAGAGGTTTTGGCACCAGTATTTATCTTTGTGCCTGCAAAGCATGCCTGTGTAGCACTACATATATTCGACGGCAGAAGTTAGTTGTGGCGGCACCTACCAACATTTTTCAGAACTTCCGCTTACTTTGCACTCGATTCCAAACCGCAGGCGGTTTTTTTGATTACAAAAACCGGAAAAAAAGTGCGGCTTAGATTCGAGTAGATACGGTAGTTGAGGCACTGAGTTGTTGAAAGGCACATAAACAAAACTGAAAACTTTTGCCAGATTTCAGACAAATCCTTTTTTAAGAGCTTATCAAATTTGATAATCAGTTAATAAAAGATGCTCTTTTGAAGTACAAAGAGGTTAAATCTGTAGTTAATGAAAGATGGTCAAGACTGCATAAACCGCAATTATTCAATGGTATCTGGCCAATGGAAGTGGAAATAGGGGAAAATAATCCATCTCACATTTCTGTGGGTGACGTAAAGCTCATATTGTAAATTCTGGGCAAGTCCTGACATGAAAATGTTGTGACCCATACAAAAACAACAACCTCAAAGGCAAACACAGTGACTCAAGATACCCATCAACATCGGATCAAATCACAATCTAAACCAAAGACTTCTTGTAATCAAGACAGACAAAAACCTTAAGAGAACAACATGAAGCTGAAAAATGTGCATTATGTGATAATCATGGAAGGATCTCAAGAAAGAAGTGATACAAATCCTATCTGTACTGATGACTCTGATACACTTCTGAACTCAGCTTCAAAATGAAACATCTGGAGTAATTTTAAATTGAAGTAATGTCATTTTGACTAAATCTTGTTGCAAATATTCAGTGACAGCAGGTTCTGTAATTTACTAACTGTTTTACGTACTTGTTTATGTATTCATTTACTTCTTTGTTGGAGTAGCTGTTTATTCATTCCCATATTGTAGTAGTCTTTTTTTTCACATGAAATTAAAATGATGCCAGCCTAAATGATTACGAATCTAAATATTAACAGAGTAACATCAGAACTAACAGTTGCTGAACTAAAAGAATATTTACGTGGATCAGGGACTTGGAAAAAGTTGTGCTGTCTGATTGCAATACTGTGTGTCAAAATACTAAATGTTTCACTTGGAACAAATTTAGGGACAGCCATTCTAATCAGAGAATACTTGTATCCAAAGTTGAAAGATTAGAATCAGGCAGAGCAATTGACACAACAGTTTTAGATGCCATCCTCATTAATCTGTGTGTACGTTTAGGAACTTCGCAATAAAATAGACAGGGCAATGTATTTAAGAAGAAATTTATGTATTACGAAAACAGTCACATCATCTTTTAATTGGAGGGTGATGTTAACTGTGTTTTAAGCAGGAAAGGTCAGATTCCCAATTTTAATGTCTATATTGAATTAACGAACCTCGTCACTGATTTAAAACTTACCGACACATGGAAAATTAAATATCTCTCTTGGCCACATGATTAGATACAGTTATCTTCCAGTTCCATCTCTGCCCAAACTCTTTGCCTTTACAAATGTCTGCTTGTATCTGTGTATGTGCGGATGTGTGTGTGTGTGTGTGTGTGTGTGTGTGTGTGTGTGTGTGTGTGTGCGCGCGCGCGCGAGTGTACACCTGTCCTTTTTTCCCCCCTAAGGTAAGTCTTTCCGCTCCCGGGATTGGAATGACTCTTTACCCTCTCCCTTAAAACCCACATCCTTTCGTCTTTCCCCCTCTTTCCCTCTTTCCTGATGAAGCAACCGTTGGTTGCGAAAGCTTGAATTTTGTGTGTATCTTTGTGTTTGTGTGTCTATCGACCTGCCAGCACTTTCGTTTGGTAAGTCACATCATCTTTGTTTTTAGATATATTTTTCCCACGTCAATGTTTCCCTGCTTCGTCAGGAAAGAGGGAAGGAGAGGGAAAGATGAAAGGATGTAGGTTTTAAGGGAGAGGGTAAGGAGTCATTCCAGTCCCGGGAGCGGGAAGACTTACCTTAGGAGGAAAAAAGGACACGTATACACTCGCGCGCACACACACACATCCATCCACACATCCATCCACACATATACAGACACAAGCAGACATATTTAAGGGCAAAGAGTTTGGGCAGAGACGTCAGTCAAGGCGGAAGTGCAGAGGCAAGATGTTGTTGAATGACAGGTGAGGTATGAGTGGCGGCAATTTGAAATTAGCGGAGATTGAGGCCTGGTGGCTAATGGGAAGAGAGGATGTATTGAAGGGCAAGTTCCCATCTCTGGAGTTCGGATAGGTTGGTGTTAGTGGGAAGTATCCAGATAACCCGGACGGTGTAACACTGTGCCAATATGTACTGGCCGTGCCCCAAGGCATGTTTAGCCACAGGGTGATCCTCATTACCAACAAACACTGTCTGCCTGTGTCCATTCATGCGAATGGACAGTTTGTTGCTGGTCATTCCCACATAGAAAGCGGCACAGTGTAGGCAGGTCAGTTGGTAAATCACGTGGGTGCTTTCACACGTGGCTCTGCCTTTGATCGTGTACACCTTCCAGGTTACAGGACTGGAGTAGGTGGTGGTGGCAGGGTGCATGGGACAGGTTTTACACCGGGGGCGGTTACAAGGGTAGGAGCCAGAGGGTAGGGCAGGTGGTTTGGGGATTTCATAGGGATGAACCAAGAGGTTATGAAGGTTAGGTGGACAGCGGAAAGACACTCTTGGTGGAGTGGGGAGGATTTAATGAAGGATGGATCTCATTTCAGGGCAGGATTTGAGGAAGTCGTATCCCTGCTGGAGAGCCACATTCAGAGTCTGATCCAGTCCCAGGAAGTATCCTGTAACAAGTGGGGCACTTTTGGGGTTCTTCTGTGAGAGGTTCTGGGTTTGAGGGGATGAGGAAGTGGCTCTGGTTATTTGCTTCTGTACCAGGTCGGGAGGGTAGTTGCGGGATGCAAAAGCTGTTTTCAGGTTGTTGGTGTAATGGTTCAGGGATTCAGGACTGGAGCAGATTCGTTTGCCACGAAGGCCTAGGCTGTAGGGAAGGGACCGTTTGATATGGAATGGGTGGCAGCTGTCATAATGGAGGTACTGTTGCTTGTTGGTGGGTTTGATGTGGATGGATGTGTGAAGCTGGCCATTGGACAGATGGAGGTCAACTTCTTTCTTGAAAAACCTTAATCCTACTCCCAACATCACCACAGCCGAAGCCCAGGCCATCCGTGATCTGAAAGCTGACCGATCCATCATCATTCTTCCGGCTGACAGGGTTCCATGACCGTGGTACTTGATCGTCGGGAGGATGTGGCTGAGGGACTGCGTCAGCTTTCAGACAACACTACATACAAAGTTTGCCAAGGTAATCCCATTCCTGATGTCCAGGTGGAGCTTCAAGGAATCCTCAGAACCTTAGGCCCCCTACAAAACCTTTCACCTGACTCCATCAACCTCCTGACCCCACCGACACCTCGCACTCCTACCTTCTACCTACCTCCTAAAATTCACAAACCCAAACATCCCGGCCGCCCCATTGTAGCTGGTTACCAAGCCTCCACAGAACATATCTCTGCCTACGTGGATCAACACCTTCAACCCATTACATGCAGTCTCCCATCCTTCATCAAAGACACCAACCACTTTCTCGAACGCCTGGAATCCTTACCCAGTCTGTTACCCCCGGAAACCATCCTTGTAACCATTGGTGCCACTTCCCTATACACAAATATCCCACACGTCCAGGGCCTCGCTGCAATGGAGCACTTCCTTTCACACCGATCACCTGCCACCCTACCTAAAACCTCTTTCCTCATCACCTTAGCCAGCTTCATCCTGACTCACAACTTCTTCGCTTTTGAAGGCCAAACATACCAACAATTAAAGGGAACAGCCATGGGTACCAGGAGGGCCCCCTCTTATGCCAACCTATTTATGGGTCGCTTAGAGGAAGTCTTCTTGGTTACCCAAGCCTGCCAACCCAAAGTTTGGTACAGATTCATTGATGACATCTTCATGATCTGGACTCACAGTGAAGAAGAACTCCAGAATTTCCTCTCCACGCTCAACTCCTTTGGTTCCATCAGATTCACCTGGTCCTACTCCAAATCCCATGCCACTTTCCTTGACATTGACCTCCATCTGTCCAATGGCCAGCTTCACACATCCGTCCACATCAAACCCACCAACAAGCAACAGTACCTCCATTATGACAGCTGCCACCCATTCCATATCAAACAGTCCCTTCCCTACAGCCTAGGCCTTCGTGGCAAACGAATCTGCTCCAGTCCTGAATCCCTGAACCATTACACCAACAACCTGAAAACAGCTTTTGCATCCCGCAACTACCCTCCCGACCTGGTACAGAAGCAAATAACCAGAGCCACTTCCTCATCCCCTCAAACCCAGAACCTCTCACAGAAGAACCCCAAAAGTGCCCCACTTGTTACAGGATACTTCCCGGGACTGGATCAGACTCTGAATGTGGCTCTCCAGCAGGGATACAACTTCCTCAAATCCTGCCCTGAAATGAGATCCATCCTTCATGAAATCCTCCCCACTCCACCAAGAGTGTCTTTCCGCTGTCCACCTAACCTTCATAACCTCTTGGTTCATCCCTATGAAATCCCCAAACCACCTTCCCTACCCTCTGGCTCCTACCCCTGTAACCGCCCCCAGTGTAAAACCTGTCCCATGCACCCTCCCACCACCACGTACTCCAGTCCTGTAACCCGGAAGGTGTACACGATCAAAGGCAGAGCCACGTGTGAAAGCACCCATGTGATTTACCAACTGACCTGCCTACACTGTGCTGCTTTCTATGTGGGAATGACCAGCAACAAACTGTTCATTCGCATGAATGGACACAGGCAGACAGTGTTTGTTGGTAATGAGGATCACCTTGTGGCTAAACATGCCTTGGTGCACGGCCAGCACATCTTGGCACAGTGTTACACCATCCGGGTTATCTGGATACTTCCCACTAACACCAACCTATCCGAACTCCAGAGATGGTAACTTGCCCTTCAATACATCCTCTCTTCCCGTTATCCACCAGGCCTCAGTCTCCGCTAATTTCAAGTTGCCACCATTCATACCTCACCTGTCATTCAATAACATCTTTGCCTCTGCACTTCCGCCTAGACTGACATCTCTGCCCAAACTCTTTGCCTTAAATATGTTTGCTTGTGTCTGGATATGTGTGGATGGATATGTGTGTGTGTGTGTGTGTGTGTGTGTGTGTGTGCGCGAGTGTATACCTGTCCTTTTTTCCCCCTAAGGTAAGTCTTTCCGCTCGCGGGACTGGAATGACTCCTTACCCTCTCCCTTAAAACCAACATCCTTTCATCTTTCCCTCTCCTTCCCTCTTTCCTGACGAAGCAACCACGGGTTGCGAAAGCTTGAAATTTTGTGTGTGTGTGTGTGTGTGTGTGTGTGTGTGTGTGTGTGTGTTTTTTTTATTGTGCCTATCTACCAGCGCTTTCCCGTTTGGTAAGTCATGGAATCTTTGTTTTTAATATATATATATATATATATATATATATATGGATGATTTTTTAGTAGCAGATTATGTTATATACAAGTACGTCATTGCTTTTATGATATCATGTTGTGCTTATAAAATAAATCCGAGGTGTTCATGCTATTTTAGGAGCATGTGCAGCAGCTCCATAGTCGGTCATGATTCCACTGTGCTCTTATATTAATCTTGCTACACATTGTTGTAGGTTCCAAATTCACAATGTCTTAGTAGGTTTTTGATCTTGGTTTACTTGCTGAGCTTGTTGTTTCTCTATTGCATCTCCTTTGTCTGTCCTCCTCTTGTTGTGTCCTACTGTTTACCCTCGACAACTCGCTGTTGTTGCTTTTGGCCAGTTTTCACACCTTCCTCATTCTCATTGTCAGTAAAATTAATGGCTTTAACAACAAGTTGTTGTGGCTTCCCACAGAGTTATTTTCCACAATTACTTTTCACAATCACTTCTCACATCCATGGTGTGAGATAAAAATGTGTGCTGTTTTGAAATGGAAGGTAACTGTATCTAGTCCTGTGGCCAAGATAATTCCCACTATACCTGGTTTAGCAGTTTGCCTTGATGAGTAATAGTATATTTATTATTGTTATTATTATTATTATTATTAGTAGTATTAGTAGTAGTATTTATGCTTTGATCATCTAACTATGAGGTAGACGAATCATTTTTAAAGAGAAATACAACTATCTCTCTCTCTCTCTCTCTCTCTCTCTCTCTCTCACACACACACACACACATACACACACACAGAGAGAGAGAGAGAGAGAGAGAGAGAGAGAGAGAGAGAGAGAGAGAAGGTAGTGTAATTTTTAAAAAGAATGTAATAATTATTATTAGAGAAAGTCTTTGATCAAAAGAAATTTTAATTTTCCCAAATATGTGGACTGTGTGATTGCTGTTACACTCATGAAATTGCACTACAACAAATGGCTGTGGCTATGCCTATGGTATGCATGATAAAGAGAAGAAGAAAAAAATATATTTTCAGTAACACTGTTCATCAAAGTAACAAAACACCTACCGTTTCCGTGCAGAGCAGGCCATTTAGAAAAGAAATTTATGTTTGGACTCCACAGCTGATGATGCACTTGCAGAAGACAGTCAGATTGTAGAACTATGACCTAAGAAAAATCTGAAGGTGTTTTTTTTCACATTTTCTCCAAAGAGAGCCTTGTTGGCATTTAGAGGCACACATTCACATATACTGTTATCTGTGGCACTATTTTAGCGTCGAAGTAATCTCATTGCGACAAAGAGAAAATAATAAGAGTAAGTAATTAAAAAAAAGAATTCACATTAACATACACAAAAAATTCGTAACTTTCCTTGTTCCCTATTTATTTGTTTGATTGCAATGCACACTTGAATGTGTGTGTGTGTGTGTGTGTGTGTGTGTGTGTGTGTCTGTGTGTGCGTGTGTGTGTTTCACATATGAAGGAAACTTAAAAAAATCTAATTTTTTGTATTCATCCTATCTTTTCTGTTCGCATTTATCTTTTGCTTGACCAGTGTATGTATAATTATTGTTGTTAGCAGGCGTTTCCATTAGCATATCTCTTGCATTTGGTATTTCCTACATATTAATTATTTGTCAACTTCATCCACACTTCTGCATTAAATATTTATATTTATGTTGTAGAAAGTATGTAATCACTGAAGTACCAATGATTCATGTAGGTAGGCTGATTCTCCTCATATTTTGTGGTTGTTGCGTAATATATTTCTCTCCACAACAGATGCTCACACTGTGACTTAAGATATTTATGTTTCAGAATCTGCTGTATTAAGCAGCTGCAAGTTTGTGTATTTGAAAGTGTGATATTCAGAATTGAAAGAACTTGGGACTTTTATATAATGCTGTTACTTACTAATGACTATAGCTCATTGTTTGCTTCCAGGTTACTGGAAGTGGCAGTCATGTGCTTGGTGATTTTAAGACCATTTGGACCAGGATTGCTACCATTACTAAATGGAAAAATGGAAGAATATGTTGACTGGCAGCCTATTGTTGATACTATTTTCAGCACACCAATGTTAGATGAAGATTCTCCAATTCCAAATTTGACATTTGGAGCTTTGATTACAATGATAAACATTTGCACACAGGCACTGTCAAAGGTATCCTGTGAAGTTGTCTTTTGTAGAAAACACACTTTTTACCTCAGTTTCAATGTATATTTTTTCTGAAACAAATTTAAGTCCAGCTTTAGTACAGGTATATTTTACTTTTTTTGTTCTGTCTTCTGTTGACCAGTGTTGCTTTTCTATTCATTTTTAATCTTTATTTCCTGGCATTAGTACTTGCTTGCCATACCTGGAAAAGAAAATTACACACAGCATTGAAATGTATTGAGAATGCTTTATTAATCAGTTAATAAATCCATCCAGCAGGCTAGGAGAGTTTTTATGCTGGAAAGAGATAAGCAGTTGTTAGCATCCTACTAAGACAAGGACAGGATGTCATTTGGTTCCGGTGAGATGGATACATAGGAAGTATGGGCAAAGTTTAAAACTAGTAGTAAGTCATGCTCTGGATGAGTATATGCTGTGTAACTGGATGAAGTGCAAAACACACACACCATGCTTTAATAACAAAATTTGAAAAAATTCTGAGAAAACAAAGATTTCAAAAAGAATTTTCACTCTACAGTGGAGTGTGTGCCATTTTGAAGCTTGGCAGATTAAAACTGTGTGCCAGACTGGGACTTGAACCGGAGACCTTTGCCCATCACGGACGAGTGCTCAGCGAACTGAGCTATCCGAGCATGACCCACCATCACTGCTTTACTTCTACTGGTGCTTAATTTCTTTTCTTCCAAAACTCACGTAATTCCTCTTGCAACCTTGCAGGCCTTCACTTCTTTTTCCAGGAGTGCTAGTTCCTGAATGTTGCAGGACGACTTCTGTGAATATGGAAGGTAGGAGATGAAGTACTGGTGGAAGTAAAGCTGTGAGGCCAGGTAACTCAGTTGGTGGAGCAATTGCCCATTAAAGGCAACTTCCTAGGTTTGAGTTCCAGTCTGGCACACAGTTTTAATGTGCCAGGAAGTTTCAGAATACAGATTGAGTAAAGGACATTTTAACACCAAACTTGCTGTTTGTTTACTGGCTGACTAGTTTTGAGCTTTGCCCATTGTCACAAGCCATGTATTTGTATTTAAGATGTGGTTAGTGTGGACTGTAGTAAATGTCATCACATGTATCACATCTTCATAATCCAGCATGCTGTGATCCTAGCGACAGTGATATTTTATATGTAATGGAGAATTTGTTCTTATTGGATTACATTGTGTCTCATGCTGTCTTATTTATTGTAGGTGTTGTAGTAACTTTGACAGAAACTAGTCAACCAGTAAGTAAACAGCAACTTTGATGTTAAATTTCTTTTCTTCGATATCTGAAAACTACGAGACATGATATACTGAAAACATTTAAAATGGATATTGTTTCACTCTCATTAAAAAAAAATACAGAAATGTTGACATGCAAAAGTTACTAAAATTTGATGCATCTACAAAAATATTGATGTGCAAAGCATTCACCTACTTCCCCCATCATACATTAGCAAAAGATCTTGTTGAGAATCATAGAAAACTCAGATCTTACATAAAATTGCTAAGCTAGTTAAAGGCATGTGTTCAGTCACTTCAAGATAAGTGTGGTGTGGCAATAAAAGGTAGCAAAATGAAAGCTGAAGTTTTAAATTATGCACTCGAAGAAATCATTCAAGCAGGAGGATCGTACAGACTTACGATAGTTTAACATCCCAGAAATGCCACATGGATGACATAGAAATGAGTGTCTCTGGCTATGAAAAAGCAGCTGAAAGGATTGAAAATAAACAAGTCCCCATGTCCGAAATCCCAATTAGGTTTTATAGAAAGTAGTCTTTGGCATTGACCCGCTTAGTCATTGGCATCGACCCCCTACTTAGCTTGCACTTATCATGAATGTTGTGGCCAATAGAAAGTCTCAAGCAATTAGAAAGAAGCACACGTGGAATGTTTCCCTCTATTTTATATATATAATAGAGGCCTTTGAATATGTCTGTTTATGTCTATATGTGTGTGTGTGTGTGTGTGTGTGTGTGTGTGTGTGTGTGTGTGTGTGTGTGTGTGTGTGTGTGCGCGCACGAGAGTGTATACCCGCCCTTTTTTCCCCTTAAGGTAAGTCTTTCCGTTCCCGGGATTGGAATGACTCCTTACCCTCTCCCTTAAAACCCACATCCTTTCGTCTTTCCCTCTCCTTCCCTCTTTTTTGATGACCTGATGAAGCAACCGTTGGTTGCGAAAGCTAGAATTTTGTGTGTATGTTTGTGTTTGTTTGTGTGTCTATCAGCGTGCCAGCGCTTTCGTTTGGTAAAGCACACTGGACTCGCATTTGGGAGGACATTGGTTCAATCCCATGTTTGGCCATCCTGATTTAGGTTTTCCATGATTTTCCTTAAATCACTTCAGGCAAAAGCTGGGGTGGTTCCTTTGAAAGGGCACAGCTGACTTCCTTCTTCCCCATCCTTCCCTAATCTGATGAGACCAATGACCTCACTGTTTGGTCTCCTCCCCTAAATCAGCCCCCCTCCCCCTCCACACACACACACACACACACACACACACACACACACACACACCCATACCCATATATATAAGAAGAGTACAAGAACAGAGGCACACAATTACAGATCAAAATCCTTAACATAGGTTTGCTGCAGAATTCTTGAGTGTATTCTAAATTGTTGCAGAATTCTTGAGCATATTCTAAATAATAATATAATAAATTTTCTTGAACAAGAAAATTTGTTTCCATATATCAACGCAGGTTTAGAAAACATCTCTCGTGCAAACCACAACTTGCTCTTTTCTCACGTGATATCCTGGGACATGGCCTGAAGAGCAGCAGGCAAATTCCCTATTCCTAGATTTCTGGAAAGCATTTGACACAGTACCCTGCTGCATACTGTTAACAATGATATGAGCATATGAAATAGTTTCTCAGATATGCGAGTGGCTCAAAGACTTTTGAAGTAATAGAACCCAGTTCATTATTTCGGAATGTTGTATTTATCAGGGGCAAGGATATCGTCAGTCGTGTCCCAGGGAAGTTTGATAGGACCAATCTTGTTCTCTGTATACATAAACAATCTTACAGATGGGGTGACCAGCAGTCTGTAACTATTTGTTGATGATGCTGTGGTGTACTGGAAAGTGTCATCTCTAAGTGGCTGTAGGAAGACATATGAGGGTGGTTTGGTACGTCTGGTAAATAGCAAGAAAAGGCATTTGTTTCATAAACAACTCATTGTACTTTTCTACGTAGTCTCTTTTGAGAGATATACACTTGGTGTAGCGATATTCCAGCTTTTTCATCCCATTGGAAGAATAGGTTTTGTCAGACGCTGCAAAATACTCATTGACTGAGACTATCAGTTTCTCATTTGATAAAAATTTCTTCTCAGCAAGACAAATTTTCAAGTTAGGGGCTAAGTCTGGTGAATAGGGTGGATGAGAAACTAATTCAAATCCCAATTCATGCACTTTCGCCATTGTCAACGCTGATGTGTGGGGTGGTGAATTATCCTGGTGAAAGAGAATTTTTTTGCGTGCTAAGCTTGGTCTTTTATCAGCCAACGCAAGTTTCAAATAGTCCAATAAAGAAGCATAATAGGGTCCTGTTATGGTTCTGCCTTTTTCCAAGTTATCTATGAGAATTATTCCTCAGGAATCCCAAAAAACAGTGGCCTTCAACCTACGAGTTGACAAACTGTTCTTTCTGAAATTTAGACAGCATTGTCCATGGAGCACAGCGAATTGATGCTATACTTCGGGTAAAACAACAGTCAAGATTGCAATTACATTTGTTTGTTATGACCGATTCCAGCTTATGTTAAAGCCATTCTCATATTTTATGGGCTCCCTCTGGCTGGTGCTGGTAGCTCCTCAGTTTTTCATGTGATACCATGATCGTACACTCAACCTTGAGTGTACGATGGTGGTATTATGTGCAAAACTGAGGAACTGCCAGCACCAGCCATAGGGGGCCAAAAAAAGAAATCTGAGGATGGCTGTAATATAAGCTGAAACTGGTCATAATAAACAAACGTTATTGTGATCTCAGCTGTTGGTTTACACAAAATGGGCTTTGCCTTCTGTGGTGTGCTATCATCAGTCTTTGTCCATTGTTTTGATTGCTGTTTTGACCCTGGTGTATAAAGATGTTTCATCAACAGTCACAGATCAGCACAAAAATTTCTATGAGTCGCATTGAAATATTGCCAAATATTGTGATGAAATATCCTGCTGGATGCACTTTTGGTTGACTATGAGCAGTCACGGAACCCATCTCTCACACAGTTTCTTCATAGCCAATTCTCCATGCAGTATATTATGTCCCTGCTTAGTTGAGATGCCTACAGTCTCAGCAATCTCACGAATTTTTATTTGGTTGTCTTGCTTTACCACATAAAGGCATTTTGTTAATGGTTTCCTTTGTGGTGACCTCATTTGGACAGCCGGAGCATATTTCATCTTCAATGCTTCTCTGACCACATTTACATTCATTAATCCAAAAGAAAATGGTCTTCAGTGATGCTACAGAGTCCACATGAACTTCATCCAGTTCTGTTTTGATTTGAATGGCAGTCCAGCCCTTCAAATGAAAATGTTTAATAACAGCACAAAACTTGGTTTTCAGTCCCAGTCAACACACTGAACAATTCAGATGGCTGTTGGTAATGAACTGTACATTGTTGAAATTCTTTATGAGATTCTTGGAACAATCCAGCATACCAACCATGAAGGTGCAACAAAAATGTTGCATTCTTTCATGGAAATTTGCCAGGCTTATCAATCCATCATCGTAGGATGATTTGGACATAACTTCCATTTGGTATGATGAATGGCAGCTTGCACTACATGTGGGGAAAATGTAAATGAATGCAGATTTGTAAAGTTCAAATACAGTGTTGCTTGGCCCAGTCACATCTGTTAAACATCAAAGTTTAACATTACAAGGCAATGTAAAATGAAACTAGCAGCTAATGGAAGATGAATAGTCAGCTTCTGCTTATTGGAAAACTTCTAGAATAGTGTAGCTCATCTGTAAAGGAGACTACATACAAAACTCTTTTTATAACCCATTCTTGAGTACTACTTATATGTTTGGAATTCTCACCAGGTTGAGTTAAAGGAAGACATTGAAGTAACTCAGAGGTAGGCTGCTAGATTTGTTACCACCAAGTACGATCAGCACAAGAGTGTTATAGAAATTCTTCTTTAACTCAAATGAGTGGTTTTATTTTTGTGAAACACTGCTGAGAAAACTTAAAGAACTGTCATTTGTGGATGACTGAGATAACATGCTGCCACCAAGACATAAGGACCTAAGAAACAAAGTAGAGAAATCGGGGATCTTCTGGAAGCATATAGGCGGTCATTTCTCCCATGCTCCGTTTGTGAGTGCAACAAGAAAGGGAATGATAAGGAGTTGTACAAGGTACACTCTGTCATGAATCTTATGTTGGGTTATGGAGTATATATGTGGGTGTAGTTTGTGTGTATTGTCCTTTGATGGGCATTTTCATGCTGTTTTAGTAATTAACATGGCATTCTGCTGAATTTGAAATGAAATGATATTTTGTATTATCTCATAGCAGTATGAGTAAATCAGTTGTGCCAAAGGAGGTCATATCTGTCATTTAACTAGGGTAGTGGGAAAGTCAGAATTTGGAGATTAGTCAGGCACAGAGACTCCACACCACTAAAACTATTCTCAGCAGTGTTCATATCTTTAAACTGGGAAAAGAAAATTTGCAAAATACAGTTGCTCCATTTTATTTTAAATTCTTGAAGTAATATGGGCCATATTTGGTACTACTACAATTTATGCTGTTAAGAGGTTGAATTACTCGTGTTCTATTGGCAAAAGAAATTGTGTTGTATGAAGATCGAATTTCTAACTTTAAAGGCACTAGACTTGTGTGAAAGGAAATTGGAGAGTATGAGGAAGTATTTTGATTAGTAAAAGGGGGGGGGGCAGTGGAGAAACGAGGAAGGGCTAAAATCTTTAGATTTTTGTAAAAGGAATGAGCTAGTAACACTAATTTGGAAGAAGGGAAGTAAAAGGGTTATATGGTTACAGCTAAGATTTGTTGAGTAAAAAAGTGTTGCACTACATTTTATATGACCAGGACACAAAGAGAACTGTCACAGAATCAATGTACTACCTTCTAAAGCCTTATATGGTGATCACTGTTTTTAACGGTGACAATCAGAGGGACTAAAGAGCAATAGGGGGAAGAAAGACGGGGAAGAAGATAAAACTGTGGAAGCTGAAAGAAGGGAAATGTAAAGAATAATTTCAGAAAATAATAAAGAGCAACTGTCGAGAAATGAAATGCAGTCAGTAGAGGAGAAAATGGAGAAGGTCAGGTATGGTGACGGTGGAAACAACATGTACAGAATAATCAGTGTTGATAAAAGGTGAAAAGAAGCATGCTGGTGGAATGTTACAGTAAGAGATGAAATTACAAAGAAAAATGAATCAATCTGTATATTGTTTCAGGAAAGAACAGGGGAAGCAAGGAAGGAATACATTGAGAAGAAGTAGGTGATGATGAGAGTTGTAGCATGAGAGAGGAGGAAATTGGTGAAATAGTGGACAAATATGGTGGAAGAGGGCACTGAAGGGAGTAGAAAGTCCTCTATGGAATGGTGAAGACTAGGAAGAGAGGCATGATGGAAAATGTTAGACTGATAAATAAGGAAGGGAAGGAAGATGTGAATGTACAGAAAAGCAAGGAGACATGGAAGGAATATTTTGAAATGTTTCTAAACCTAAACCACAATGGAAATGTGAAAGAGAAAAATCAGGAGCGAGGGGATGTAGAGGATTTTAAGAAGGACTTCACTTGAACATAAGTGGAGGAAGTGATAAAAACCATGAAAGTAGGAAAAGCATCCGGATTGGATGAAGTAAGTATGGCGATGGTGAGAGTAGTCGGCATTGTTAGAGTGCAGCGGCTCTTTCAGATCATGGGAACAGTACAGAGAGAAAGGAAGACATCAGATGACTGAAAGAATGAAAATATGGTGCCATAGTTGCAGGAAACTACATCAAAATTATAGAGGAGATTGTTAGCACAGCGACTATTGTTTTAGTTTCCATTGACACAACACCAGAGAAAAAATGCACGAACAGTGCAGCCATCAAAAACCCTGCACACAGGAGTGGCACCATACTGTCTTTTCAAGTAAGTCCTCGTTCTGGGCACACAATCATTATAGACATATCCATGTGTGGAGGCTCCTAGGAGAATAAACATTGTCAGATAGCTTTTGTCATAGTTATCCAGTCCCAGCGTCTGATGTGATGGTATGAGATGCCATTGATTATATGACTCGATCTCTTCTGGTTAGCATAGCTTGTAATTTGGACAGTAACCATTACATTTTTGACATGTTAAGGCTGATGACTGTGCCCTATCTTTGAGGACTCCGTGATGTTACCTTTCAGTAGGGTAATGCAGGACCACGTGTTGAAGACCACCTGTAGTCTTTGTTGTTCTGACCTACCTAAATACTGAGGCTATTGGACTGTTGCAAAGAGTCTGGCTTGCCACTACTTGCCAGACACTGTGATTGATGAACTCCAGTATTGAGCTGAAACAAGGAATGATGTATGTGTGTCTGTTATTCAAGCTTAGTTCAATTCTGTGCTCATCCAGATTAAAACTGTTGTTCTTGCTAGAGATGACATCTCATAGGAGGAGGTCCCCAGTGTTGGGATTGACATTTTGAAGCCACCTGTATGGTGATGTAGGTTCAGGTCGCAGGTATCACACCCTGCAGCCATTCACCCTGGTGGACCCTTCTTCGTGAGTGACTGACGTGAAGAAATTTTGGAATTTTGTGTGATCATCTGTAGCTTTAAAAAATGATGTGTTATACAGATTGGTTCCGTAGCATAATGGTTATGGTACATACGTCACATGTAAAAAGTTGTGGGTTCAAATCTCATTGGGTGCTTTATTTTTAAATATTCATCCAAATTTCTTTGATCATTATTTTTATTCAATTCATCGGTTTAAATGTAATTTTTCTTATTTTTTTCACATAATTTTAATCACCATATTAACTTTTTCAGTTGCTCTCATTTTTTCTTCTTATCATTCTTTTTTCTATTCACGGTCTATGTGCATATGAATTTTATTATTTTTATTTATCTATCATAACATTTTAAACATTTGAAACTGCCTATCTACCAGTTAACAAACAAAAAATGAAATAATCTACTTATATTGACCGAGCAGTGGTGTCAAAATGTATGATTAAAATGATTGGCAGATGAATAGAAACACAAAATTACATTTAAGCCAGTTAATTGAATAATAATAATAATAATAATTATTATTATTATTATTATTTCTTTCTTTTCTCAGACGTTATGTCTGGTCAAAAATGTAAAGTGACGCAGACCTTGATCAAGCGTGACTTCCTTTTAACTGTACGGTATACGTTATATTGCATTTAGGAATTTTTGGGTAATTGAACATGTATCAATAATTACGGATTTCTGTAGTTGTATATATAAGTTTGGATGTAGCTGTATTGCATTGATGTACTGGTGGATATTGTGTGGTATGACTCCTGTAGTTGATAGTATAATTGGTATAATGTCAACTTTATCCTGATGCCACATGTCCTTGGCTTCCTCAGCCAGTTGGATGTATTTTTCAATTTTTTCTCCTGTTTTCTTTTGTATATTTGTTGTATTGGGTATGGATATTTCGATTATTTGTGTTAATTTCTTCTTTTTATTGGTGAGTATGATGTCAGGTTCGCTATGTGGTGTTGTTTTATCTGTTATAATGGTTCTGTTCCAGTATAATTTGTATTCATCATTCTCCAGTACATTTTGTGGTGCATACTTGTATGTGTGAACGTGTTGTTTTATAAGTTTATGTTGTATGGCAAGTTGTTGATGTATTATTTTTGCTACATTGTCATGTCTTCTGGGGTATTCTGTATTTGCTAGTATTGTACACCTGCTTGTGATGTGATCTACTGTTTCTATTTGTTGTTTGCAAAGTCTGCATTTATCTGTTGTGGTATTGGGATCTTTAATAATATGCTTACTGTTATATCTGGTGTTTATTGTTTGATCCTGTATTGCAATCATGAATTCTTCCGTCTCACTGTATATATTGCCTTTTCTTAGCCATGTGTTGGGTGCGTCTTGATTGATGTGTGGCTGTGTTAGATGATACGGGTGCTTGCCATGTAGTGTTTTCTTTTTCCAATTTACTTTCTTCGTATCTGTTGATGTTATGTGATCTAGAGGGTTGTAGAAATGGTTATGAAATTGCAGTGGTGTAACCGATGTATTTATATGAGTGATTGCTTTGTGTATTTTGCTAGTTTCTGCTCGTTCTATAAAGAATTTTCTTAAATTGTCTACCTGTCCATAATGTAGGTTTTTTTATGTCGACAAATCCCCTTCCTCCTTCCTTTCTGCTTAATGTGAATCTTTCTGTTGCTGAATGTATGTGATGTATTCTATATTTGTGGCATTGTGATCGTGTAAGTGTATTGAGTGCTTCTAGGTCTGTGTTACTCCATTTCACTACTCCAAATGAGTAGGTCAATATTGGTATAGCGTAAGTATTTATAGCTTTTATCTTGTTTCTTGCTGTCAATTCTGTTTTCAGTATTTTTGTTAGTCTTTCTCTATATTTTTCTTTTAGTTCTTCTTTAATATTTTACTATTATTATTATTATTATTATTATTATTATTTTTATTATTATTATTTTTATTATTATTTTCCGCCCTCCCCCTCGATTACTCACTAACAAAGGACACTAGGGTGAATGGCTGCAGGGTGTAATACCTGTGAGCTTAACCTACCTCATCGTATAAATAGTCTCAAAAAGTTTGTGCCACTGGTGGGGACTGCTCCTTGTCAGTGTACAAATTTTTGCACCCTGGATAACCTCAAATCAGCTACAAGTTTAGTAATGTATTGTTCCTACAGTACCATATATGGACAAAAAATGAAATTGCGTTATTTATTATGCTTCCTTATGTCACTATTTTAATGGCCAGATGTGTATTATTGTACGACTCAGATTCATATTTTAATATGTGTATTAAACTAATGAAAACACCCCCTCCTTTCCACATACTGTTTACTCTTTTTAAATTTTCACATGAACTTATATATTCACTAATGTGCAAAGGATTCGGAAGCTTTTTTTGTATTGTAACACAAAGAAGACATAGGGTACTCTAGTATATATAAAACATAAAAGAAAGCACTTCGTCCTCAGGCCACAAGTGCCCCATTGGGGCCATCTGACCACCATGTCATCCTCATGTTGATAGGAGGAGCGTGTGGTCAGCACACCACTCTCCCGGTCATTATGATGGTTTTCTTTGACTGGTGCCACTATTATTCGGTCGGGTAGCTCCTCAGTTGGCATCATGAGGCTGAGTGCACCTTGAAAAATGGCAACAGCACATGGTCACCCATCCAAGTGCTGGCCATGCGTCTAACTTCAGTGATCTGACAGGAACCAGTGTATCCACTGCGGCGACGCCGTTGCCACTCTAGTATATACCTTTAATTTATTGTAGGAAACTTCACAGCAACTAGATGATGTTACTCACTCCTCATAACCGGCTCATTGCTGAATGTTCTAGGGTAGTCGAACAGGACAGTCCACTCCAAGCACATCTGTGCGGTATAGCACAGTATCATCTGGTCTGAGTACAGTGTGGGTGTCAACACTTAATAAACAAAAGTGCACTGTGCTATTGGAGTTATGCCTTGAACTTGTTATCACTCAGGGGCTCCTTCATTCAGCAGAGCTCCCACAGATTAAGAGAGAGATGTTCCACAGAAACTTGAGCATGGAAATGGTGAGTAATAATTTAAGAGAACTAATTTACATTTTTTCCCCGAGAACAGATGATTTTGAACTAGTTATATGCAATCATTTTCTTAAAATGTAATTATTTTATCCATTTTTTAAAGTTGTTTACCTTCCACATAAGTAATTAAAAATGTGTTGCAAGTTTTCAATAACAGAAGTAGGTTATTTGTTGGATAGAGAATATCCATGTTAGGGTTTTGTGTCAACAAAAATAATCAATTTTTGAAAATGTAATGTAATTGTATGGATAAAAAATCCACTCACCAAGCTGCAGCAGGAGTAAACTTACCAAAGAGTAAAGAAATGTGTAAGCTTTCAGAGCCAGTGGCTCCTCCCTCTGGCAGAAGGATTGATGAGGAAGAAAGAGGGATGAAGGAAAATGACTGGCAAGGTTTAGAAAATGGGGAGAGTTCAGAAAAGTTGTCCAGAACCCCAGTTCTGGAGAGCTTTACCCACCCTGTAGAACGCCATATCAGGGGAGAGTTACCTGTGCAGTAAGTGTCCCCCAACCTGGGATTCAGGACGACTTTTCTTAACTTTCCCCATTTCATAAACCTTGCCGGTCCATTCCTTCATCCCTGTACCTTCCTCTTCAACCGTTGCGAGAAGAAGGAGCCATTGACTCTGAAGTCTTACACATTTCTTTAACCTTTGTGCATGTTTTCTCCTGCCTGTTATAGTTTTTGTTATTTTGAATGGGAAAATTACGTTTAAGTGCTTATACTTTGCTGTCTTGGTTAAAATCAGTAATCTGATCATTTTATCCAATACCTGTCACAGTACCATTTTATTTGGACTTCCAAGGGTTTCTTGTCATGTAAGACATGAAATAACAAATAGGGGCTGTAGAGGAGTATGTTTAATAATGAGCAAGAAAACAGGAATGCAGTTAAGTGTCTATGAACAATGTAGTGACTGGGTTATCACATTCAGGATTGATGCTAAGCCAACACCAACCACAGTAATACGAGTTTATAAGTCAACTAACTCTACATAAGATTGAAAGAATATTCTGATAATTCAGGGAGACAAACATTTAATTTTGGTGGACTGCTGAAGTTCGATAGTAGGAAAAGGCAGAAGACAAAATATAGTAGAACATGGACTGAGAGAAAGGAATGAAAGGGAAAGCCACCTAATGGAAGTTGCAGAGAAAACTTGCTAGCATATTGTTACAGGAGCAGATTTGAACACTGACCATAATTTATTGGTTATGAAATGCTGATTAAAACTGAAGAAATTGCAGAAAGATAGGAAATTAAGGAGATGGGGCCTGGTTAAACTGAAAGAACCAAAGAATGTTGGTTAGTTCCATAGGAAGCATTTGGGGAGCAAATGACTCAAAAGAGCAAATAAATACAATAGAAGACGAAGGGGCAGGTTTGATAGATGACAAAGTTAAGAAATGGGATAGGCAGTGCAAACCAGCCATAGCTAGAGGAAAAATCCAAAGCTGTATAAGCATATATAATAACGGACAAGATAGATGCCTAGAGAGAGAGAGAGAGAGAGAGAGAGAGAGAGAGAGAGAGAGAGAGAGAGAGGAGGAGGAGGAGGAGGAGGAGGAGAGAATCGCCTGTAAAGAGCCTGAATGATAAGCAAACACTAAGCAAAACAGGAAAGCTTGAAGGCAATGTCATGGAAAAGGACGTAGATGAAGATGACATCAGAGAAATGATAGTATGAGAAGAATCTGACAGTGCACAGTAAGACCTAAGTCGAAACAAGGCTCTTGATGTAGTAGAAATTCCATCAGAATTATTACCATTGGGCCTATGGCCTTTGATTTTACCTCTTCCCATTTCCTGTGCCCTTGTTTCCCATAAGCCCTATATAAAAAGTATATGACAATATTTTAATTTGTCTGATTAGCCATTTGATAACATGAGATATATATCATTGACATATTTGATACCATTTCATGATGTGCAGAATGCATATTACTTAAGTTTTTTATTTCATAATGATTAATGAAACTCTTTGTGGATTAATTATCACATCTGAAGATGGCAATAAATTGCCAAAATGGATAATGTGAATTTGTATTAATCAGAGAATCCTGACATAATAAATTATCATGTAAACATTTATAAGGTTGCATGTTTCCATTTCACGGTATGCCAGTTCTTAAACCACAAAGAGATTTTGTAATAAATTTGAAATTATTTGCTGTAAAATTGTTCAGTTTCCTTTCAAATATAAATCTTAGATGTTTTGATTCTTACTGAAGATTTGAAACATATTTTGTAAGAGAGTACTGGATGAGGGGTATAGAATTTTTTAGGGAATTGATGAATTTTATTTTTAAATAAAAGGAGGGGGGGAGGGGGGTGCTAGCAGAATTACCACAAGAGTAGCAGCTGTAGAGGATAAGCCCAGGGGTAGACCTTGGGACAATGTTTTTTTATCAAAACAACATGGCATTAATCAGCATTGTTGTCACAGGAGAATTTACCAGATATTGTGAAAGGGCTAACATCTAAACATCGGTGTTCTACAGCTTTCTCAGCTACCAATGACTTCAGTGATTAGCTCATATCAAAGGTACAAATTTTATGAAAATGCTTGAGGCCTTTCATGTGGAGAACTTTCTGTTACTGTACTGTCTGCTGGAAGACTCACCTTCATGTTAGACATTCTTCTAAGAAAAAGGTTAAGCTGCGACATCATCCCTAGTCATTTTTGGGAACATAATGAGACAAAATGTATGGCTGCTGGTTATATGAAATATAATGGAAGCAACGGAAGAGAAAATGAACCATACGGTGAAGAGAGCAAGCTGCTCTCAAAGTGCTTTGCAATTTTATCTGTCTGAATGCGCAGTATATTGCCATATTCATTGATCTTGTTAGCTATACACACTGTGATGTACCATCATGACTTGAAACAAACATACTTATTTCTGTGTAATGTATCACAGTTCCATGCACACCATTTTGGGAATTAAATTATTGGCAAATGGATTATCATCATTATTGTTTATGTGATACTATCAATATTTCCAATAGTTATGCTATTAGTGATAGACTCAAAGCAAAAAAGTTCTGTTAACCTAGATTCTGTTCTCATTAATTAAATTCTTTCTACATTAAGATAAAGTAATTGTTGTGTCTGTAATAAGGAAAATAATGAAATAAAAAAGAAGTGTGTTCTTTAGTTTATCATGGAGTTATGAAATGTAGTCACTGTATTCAGTTTATTTGTATCCTGATGATCAAGAATTTTAATTTCTTTTCTTCCATTTTTCAGACGCTTTTTCTGGATTACACTAAACGATTTGCAAGGGAAACTTCTGTTAGTAAGTCTGACACTACAGGTAATGTGGAATCTGTTCCTAGAAGTCTTGCTCGAGGTTTTGATGTTGATCAAATTGCAGCAGCAATGGTTCCTCTGAAGCGTAGTCTTAGTGATCCAAATAGGACCTTACGTCGATCTTTAAATGCAGAGAGTCCAAAGACTAAAGAGGAGGAAAGTGTGCAAAAGAACTTACCTCACAATTTTCCTGGCAGAAATATTGGATCACCATTAAAGTCACCAGGATCACCATCACCATTTCGCAGAGTTTTGACAGACACACCATATTTTCGTCAAGATCGTGACCATGCACAATTGCCATCAGATGGAGATCGTACCTTTCTGCAGTGCAACGAACAACAGTCCACAAATGTTCCAGTTATGTCTACTCCAGGAAAGTCACTAAGCACTGAGTTACAAAAAATGTTTGAAAAGTTGATAAAACCACAGACTGCAAAAGTTATTAAGGAGTCTCAGTTGCCGACTCTCTATGAAGACATTTCTCCTACTCGTGCAAGAACACAGCTGATTAATTTTAAAGAATGTTCAAGTGAGAATTATTGTCAGTTGATGGCATATATTATTAACAGCATTTTTAGTTAAACTGTTGTGAAGCACATTTTTGTGAATGTTGGAAAACATAGGTGAGTGAATTTCTTGTCCATTTGTCCCAGTCTTCTGTGTGTGATGTATTACTGACTGTCATTATTTGAAAGTGATACCAGTACTGAACTGAATTTGTACTGCTACACCCAAGAGAATGATAAATGTCTGCCTGTAATGTGATTTTATTGAAAACATTTTGTACAAAAAAAAAAACATTTTTTATAAAATAAAAAAGATTTGGTTTATCTATGGTAAAGTGCACTAGCGATAGAAAAATGCAGTACTTCCTAACTGTATTCCTCTTTAATGGGAGTGATTTCTTTGCATGTGTCTTATGATCACTGTGCTCATTCCTGTAAGTGACAACAAAAATAATTTCTTATAATATATTTAGTTAACTTTGTTTATGTGAAGAAGATTTAGGAATTACAAAGGAACTACTATAAAATAATTGTAGCTGAAGAGTTAATTTCAACAGGTTTACAGTTTATACCATTTCTGGAATAAAAGTTCCAAAGAAAAACATACAGTACACTCCAAAGGGTGTTATGCAAGTTAATGACATAAAAGTGATGATCTCTATTGGAATATGTATTATTACAATGTGGGTTTTATGAACAGTTTTAAATGTACCCAGTCACCCATCTTTACCACAGTACTGTTTGAAAGTATTAGCAGTAAGCTGCAAGAAAAATGTAATGGAACTTCATCCATACCACAACTCTAGTGAACACAATGTGCTACTAAAAAGTTCATCATACTCTGACATTATATGACACAGCATATGTTTGATTGTCATGATTTCTAGATGCAGAATGAAATTTTCACTCTGTAGTGGAGTGTGCACTGATATGAATCTTTGTGACAGATTAAAACTGTGTGCCGGACCAAGACTCGAAATCAGGACATTTGCCATTCACGGGCAAGTGCTCTGCTGACTGAGCTACCCAGTCATCACTCACAACTCGTCGTCACAGTTTTACTTCTGCCTGTACCTTGCCTGTGAAAGGCAAAGGTTCCTAGTTCAAGTCTTGGTCTGGCACACAGTTTTAACTTGCCTGGAAGTTTTGTGATTTCGGTTGTTTTATGTACTGTATGTTTATTTTTTTAAGATAGCACATGTGGATGCAGCATGAAGAAGAATAGTCTTACAACTTGACACAGCCCAACTAGCATATTATAGACTGTTTAAAATTAGTTGTGACTTTTGACAGATCAGTACAGAGTACGGGAGGGAAGTGTAGTTGCCAGCATGTGCTGGGCATGTCAGCAGGTGACAATAATGCCAGGTCTACTCAATGCAGAACCTGTCAAACTCACTTAACTGTATGAACAGCAAGCCGTGCGAGCCAGCTGATCTGCAGTCTTTATCAAATGATTTTAGAGAAACTATTCAACAGTAAACTCAGATTCTCAAACATCTTATTGCTTAATTCATCAGCTTCATGGTGAATTGCCTATCATTTTGGTAATGGTCATAGCTATTGTGATATTCCAAATTTAGGTAAACTACTGCAAGAAATTCTTATAGTTTGCAATGAAAAATAGGGGTCACTAAAAATTTTCATTTGATTCCTGTTAGGTCATATATTGCTGTGTATGAAATGTAGATAACATTTTGAACTATTCTTTAAAATTGGAAGGATATCACTACCTGCCTTCAATATCAAGAAAATGGAATGTATGTAAAGCATTCCATTGCAAATGCATGTACCAGTGAAAATGTCAGAATGAAACATTCAAAAATTTCATATATCTCATAAACAATCTGAGGTAACAAATTAGTAAATGGTAGCACACAAAGAGGAGAGTATTTTGGCCATGTGATTAATATGTGAAACTTCCATATCTACTGTGATTTTCAAGCAACAATAGATTTTTTTCAACGAAAGAATGTAATTTTTAAGGACATAAGTGGCTGGTAAAAGAAGAATTGCTGCGAGTTTTGTAACATTATAAGAGGAGAAGCTATATGTTTATTTTTATACTGAGACTGGACTTTTTCATATATGGACCTGTCTTCCCCTCAGTTGCTGGTTTAATAATACAATGTTCCAGGATTCTGTCGCAATTTCAATTGCATAAGGATGTTGTTGAGATGACTATTTGTAAACTCTGCTATATTTTGGCAAAAGAAGTAGATTTTAACATGGCAACAAGAGAAGCTACGTGTTACTCATAACTCATCAGAATCCTTTATGAATCTATGCTCCACAACAACCATCTTGTTATGGTTGACAACACAGAAACAGGGCTCTGGTGTAACATTTGCAATGGCTTCTTTTTCAGCCTCACAGAATATAAATTTCTTGTTATTTTTCACCACATTACTTTTCATCTAAGTCCATGTATTCTCAGTCAGATTTAAATGAGCATGATATTCCTTTAGGGTCAACCTGGTACCTTGAACTTTTTATCTTGTACAGCACTACTAGTTCCATTAACTCCATCTTATAATGCTAGGTTCAACTTTATCCAATGGAACATTTCTTTGTACCCAAAGCAAAATATCTGCTTTCCTCCACTGCATTGTTGGCACTTTACCCACCCCCAATAGAGTGGTATGGCACATTGTCCATTACTATTGTCAAATTTGGAAGAAAATTTTGCAGCGGAACATTATCTTCACAGACAGTGAACATTTTCGTGGATGACAACTTTTATTGTGAATCTCGTCCTTAAATGTGCTGCACTGTTATTATTAATCCAATGCCAACACAAAACAGTTGTTCACGATACCTGATAACTGTAGAATACTTCAACACCAGCGAATACGACTTTACAGTGAGAGCAAATCAACGTAGATGCATCTAATGCATGAGACCACGTCAGACTATTTATACATGGTGTGGCAACAGTGGCGCATTACCAACCTCTCAGGTGAATCAAAAATAAAAAGTCACAACTAATTTTAAACACACAACGGACTCCCTTTACATGTACTGTCTTCCGTAGATTTAGGTGCTTACTTTGCTAAAGAATGATTGTTTAATTGTGGTACATATTAATTTGTTAATTTATGACATTCACTTTATAATCAACATCTACATGACTACTCTGCAATACACACTTAAGTGCATGGCAAAGGATTCTTCAAGCCACCTTCAGACTATTTCCCTACCCTCCCACACTCTAACATTGGATGGGAAAAATCAACATGTAAATCTTTCTACTGAAGTTCTGATTTCTCTTATTTTATTATGATAATTTCTCCCTATGTAGACTGATAACAAAATATTTTTACATTCAGAGATGAAAGTTGGTGTTTGAAATTTCATGAAAAGATATTGTCGCAGTGAAAAACACCTCTGTTTTAACGATTGCCATCCAAACTCGCTTATCATATCAGTGACAATCTCTACCCTAGTTTGTGATAATGCAAAATGAGTTGCCTTTTGAATTTTTTTTAGTGTCCTTCATCAGTCCTATATGAATGATACAGTACAGCAATACTCCACCAGAAGACAGACTAACGTGGTGTAGGCAGTCTCTTCAGTAGACTTGATGCATCTTCTAAGCATTCTCCTAATAAAACATAGTGTTTGGTTTGCTTTCCCCACAACATTATCTATGTGGTTGTTCCAATTTACATTGTTTGTAATTGTAATTCCTAGGTATTTAATCAAATTGATGGCCTTTAAATTTGTGTGATTTGTCATGTAAACAAAATTTAACGGATTTATTTTTGTACTCATTTGAATAACCTCACACATCTCCAAACTGAGAGACAGTGTCACTTGTTGCACTATAAGGATATCATGGATATCACGTCTCAGTCATTTTGTAAGTGGTTTCAATCATCTGGGGACTTTAATATACCGTCAATGACAGCATAATCAAAGAGGATTGCTCAGATCTTCTTCAAAGTCATTTGTATTGGCTAGAAAGAGCAGAGGGCCTATAACATCTCCTAGGGGAACACCAGGTATCACTACTGTGATGTTGTTGTTGTTGTTGTTGTTGTTGTTGTTGTCTTCAGTCCTGAGACTGGTTTGATGCAGCTCTCCATGCTACTCTATCCTGTGCAAGCTCCTTCATCTCCCAGTACCTACTGCAGCGTACATCCTTCTGAATCTGCTTAGTGTATCCATCTCTTGGTCTCCCTCTACGATTTTTACCCTCCACGCTGCCCTCCAATGCTAAATTTTTGATCCCTTGATGCCTCAGAACATGGCCTACCAACCGATCCCTTCTTCTAGTCAAGTTGTGCCACAAACTTCTCTTCTCCCCAATCCTATTCAATACCTCCTCATTAGTTATGTGATCTACCCACCTAATCTTCAACATTCTTCTGTAGCACCACATTTCGAAAGCTTCTATTCTCTTCTTGTCCAAACTATTTATCGTCCATGTTTCACTTCCATACATGGCTACACTCCATACAAATACTTTCAGAAACAACTTCCTGACACTTAAATCTATACTCGATGTTAACAAATTTCTCTTCTTCAGAAACACTTTCCTTGCCATTGCCAGTCTACATTTTATATCCTCTCTACTTTGACCATCATCAGTTATTTTGCTCCCCAAATAGCAAAACTCCTTTACTACTTTAAGCGTCTCATTTCCTAATCTAATTTCCTCAGCATCACGTGACGTAATTCGGCTACATTCCATTATCCTTGTTTTGCTTTTGTTGATGTTCATCTTATATCCTCCTTTCAAGACACTGTCCATTCCGTTCAACTGCTCTTCCAAGTCCTTTGCCGTCTCTGACAGAATTACAATGTCATCGGCGAACCTCAAAGTTTTTATTTCTTCTCCCTGGATTTTAATACCTACTCCAAATTTTTCTTTTGTTTCCTTTACTGCTTGCTCAATATACAGATTGAATAGCATTGGGGAGAGGCAACAACCCTGTCTCACTCCCTTCCCAACCACTGTTTCCCTTTCATGTCCCTCGATTCTTCTAACTGCCATCTGGTTTCTGTACAAATTGTAAATAGCCTTTCGCTCCCTGTATTTTACCCCTGCCACCTTTAAAATTTGAAAGAGAGTATTCCAGTCAGCATTGTCAAAAGCTTTCTCTAAGTCTAAAAAAGTAGGTTTGCCTTTCCTTAATCTTTCTTTTAAGATAAGTCGTAGGGTCAGTATTGCCTCACGTGTTCCAACATTTCTACCGAATCCAAACTGATCTTCCCCGAGGTCGGCTTCCACCAGTTTTTCCATTCGTCTGTAAAGAATTCGCGTTAGTATTTTGCAGCCGTGACTTATTAAACTGATAGTTCGGTAATTTTCACATCTGTCAACACCTGCTTTCTTTGGGATTGGAATTATTATATTCTTCTTGAAGTCTAAGGGAATTTCGCCTGTCTCATACATCTTGCTCACCAGATGGTAGAGTTTTGTCAGGACTGGCTCTCCCAAGGCCGTCAGTAGTTCCAGTGGAATGTTGTCTACTCCCAGGGCCTTGTTTTGACTCAGGTCTTTCAGTGCTCTGTCAAACTCTTCATGCAGTATCGTATCTCCCATTTCATCTACATCCTCTTCCATTTCCATAATATTGTCCTCAAGTACATCGCCCTTGTATAGACCCTCTATATACTCCTTCCACCTTTCTGATTTCCCTTCTTTTCTTAGAACTGGGTTTCCATCTGAGCTCTTGATATTCATGGAAGTGGTTCTCTTTTCTCCAAAGGTCTCTTTAATATTCCTGTAGGCAGTATCTATCTTACCCCTAGTGAGATAAGCCTCTACATCCTTACATTTGTCCTCCAGCCACGCCTGCTTAGCCATTTTGCACTTCCTGTCGATCCCATTTTTGAGACGTTTGTATTCCTTTTTGCCTCCTTCATTTACTGCATGTTTATATTTTCTCCTTTTGTCAATTAAATTCAATATTTCTTCTGTTACCCAAGGATTTGTACTAGCCCTCGTCTTTTTACCTACTTGATCCTCTGCTGCCTTCACTACTTCATCCCTCAGAGCTACCCATTCTTCTTCTACTGTATTTCTTTGCCCCATTCCTGTCAATTGTTCCCTTATGCTCTCCCTGAAACTCTGTACAACCTCTGGTTTAGTTAGTTTATCCAGGTCCCATCTCCTTAAATTCCCACCTTTTTGCAGTTTCTTCAGTTTTAATCTACAGTTCATAACCAATAGATTGTGGTCAGAGTCCACATCTGCCCCTGGAAATGTCTTACAATTTAAAACCTGGTTCCTAAATCTCTGTCTTACCATTATATAATCTATCTGATACCTTCTAGTATCTCCAGGATTCTTCCATGTATACAACCTTCTTTTATGATTCTTGAACAAAGTGTTAGCTATGATTAAGTTATGCTCTGTGCAAAATTCTACCAGACAGCTTCCTCTTTCATTTCTTACCACCAATCCATATTCACCTACTATGTTTCCTTCTCTCCCTTTTCCTACACTGGGATTCCAGTCACCAATGACTATTAAATTTTCATCTCCCTTAACTACCTGAATAATTTCTTTTATCTCATCATACATTTATTCAATTTCTTCGTCATCTGCAGAGCTAGTTGGCATATAAACTTGTACTACTGTAGTAGGCATGGGCTTCGTGTCTATCTTGGCCACAATAATACGTTCACTATGCTGTTTGTAGTAGCTTACCAGCACTCCTATTTTTTTATTCATTATTAAACCTACTCCTGCATTACCCCTATTTGATTTTGTATTTATAACCCTGTATTCACTTGACCAGAAGTCTTGTTCCTCCTGCCACTGAACGTCACTAGTTCCCACTATATCTAACTTTAACCTATCCATTTCCCTTTCTAAATTTTCTAACCTACCAGCCCAATTAAGGGATCTGACATTCCACACTCCGATCCGTAGAATGCCAGTTTTCTTTCTCCTGATAACGACGTCCTCTTGAGTAGTCCCCGCCCGGAGATCCGAATGGGGGACTATTTTACCTCCGGAGTATTTTACCCAAGAGGATGCCATCATCATTTAACCATACAGTAAAGCTGCATGCCCTCAGGAGAAATTACAGCTGTAGTTTCCCCTTGCTTTCAGCCGTTCGCAGTACCAGCACAGCAAGGCCGTTTTGGTTAGTGTTACAAAGCCAGATCAGTCAATCATCCAGACTGTTGCCCCTGCAACTACTGAAAAGGCTGCTGCCCCTCTTTAGGAACCATATGTTTGTCTGGCCTCTCAACAGATACCCCTCCGTTGTGGTTGCACCTATGGTATGGCTATCTGTATCGTTGAGGCACGCAAGCCTCCCACCAACGTCAAGGTCCATGGTTCATGGGAGGGGGGTGGGGGGGGTTCTGTGATAGAAAATAGAAATATAACAAATTAAAGCTGTCCTCAACTTGCAGGTTGTTTTGACCATTACAGTACTTTACTAGGCATGATCCAATTGGAAGTAATACACCCTTGGCTTCTTCCAACCTTTCAACATATGTACCCATCCAGTTATAAATGGGCTCACAGTTTAACATAGTTAATGATCTTCCTTCTTGGGGGAGCACAGTTGTATGGATTTTTTAAAGAAATTTCTATCATTTGACTGTTAATTTTTCATTTATTTTAACAGTCATGATTTTTGCTTTATAGCCATTCTCAAGTGCATGTTGAAATTTTAAAAGATGTTTGACTTGTTTGTGACATGTTATTGATGACAAAACATATTTATGGTCTTATGGATTAGATACATAAAATGGCTGACATTGTGCACAGTGCAAAAACCATTAACACATAGTATGGCATATTTCATGAATGGAACTGATGAACACAGGTCACAGGAATATATTAGCTGTTAAATATGCCAGACTGTGTTAACAGTTTTATCGTTGGGCGCAGTGTAAGCCATTTTTTGTATCTTTGATATATACTCATATCTTGTAACACGACGACTGGTCTGTAAGGACAGAAATATATTTTTTCAATGATGACCTGTCACTGACAAACGTATTTCAACATGCACCTGAGAATGACTATAAAGCTGATATCATGATTGGGTAAAATAAACGAACAATTAACAGTCAAATGGTGGAAATTAAAATGGATTCCAAACTACAACACAGTTAGAATTTTCCACATTAAAAATTTATTGCCAGACATGAGAGAAGTGAAAGAGAGAGAAAAAATTCACAAGACTGACTATGGTTTGAACCCCACACCTTTGGAATTGTAGTCTTGCACCTGCCCACTTTACCACACCATGTCCTAATTCCACAAATTAGTGTTTAAGCCATGAACTGTAAGTACTCAAAATAACATTTATTTTTCTGTTTTTGGCTGGTCATAATTAAACTCGCAGATGATCATGCTTTGATCCATTACTGAAAAAGGGTGCAAAAAATGTATTGTTATATGTGTATTTTAAAAAATGTTTGGGCTTATATAAAATACATCAGTGGTATAAAACTGTGTCCAGATACTTGTTAACATGAGAACCAAAATAGGGTATAGTAAACCAGAGGTTGAATATTAGGAATTCTGTTGTCAGATGTTCCTTCACAAAGGAAAACAAGCAGCTGAAACTGGTAAAACTAAACTTAAGACCTGGTATAGTCTCTGCGATGAGGCTGGAATCTGTGAGCAGATTAGGTCCTCTCTTGTATATAATATGCAGTAGATCACGTGGAGTGGAACCTGTTGCAGTTATTAGATAAAAACACAGGATGCAACTATATACAAAAAGTATATATATTGGTTAGAATTATCTTCATATATTATTCACCTGTGTTTGCACCAGAATTCTAGAATATCTTCCATTTCAAATGCTGTAACTTTCTGTTTAGAAACAGGCATGGATTCCAAAGATATGGAGTCAGCAAAACTCCAGTTTTACTGTGTAAGCCCTGAATATACAATTAAAAAATGCTGTGCCAAATGTCGATACAGGGTGATTTTGCTGAATCGGGACAATTTGCAGGAAACTATCCCCATGATGAGAAAAAGCAAAAAAATACTTGTGGGCTGGAAATGTGTTCCAAGGGAGGTACACTCACTTGTAGATGGAGATACAAGATATTTGGTGGTGTAGGTTTCAATGAGTTAAAGCAAACATGAGAACACACCAGGCAAGTGAAAATGTTCTGTCTGTATTAGTATTTTAGTGGCATGGTGGCAGCAAAGCATCAGTACTGGTTCAGTTTCATTGTGTGGTTAGAGCAGGGGAGATGCTTCCATATGGAAATAAGGAAGTGAGCTGGAGCACTGTCATGTAGTATCCACATTACCCTGTGTACGATTAAAGACACTCCTTCCAGAAGGGAAGGCAGGGTCACCGACAAGAAGTGCAGATATGCATCACCTGTAAGGCATTGTGGAAGGATGAAGGTTCCAAGATGCAGTTGCTAGTAATATCTGCCCACACTTTGAGGCTGAGCTGATTATTGTTCACCGCTACTAAAACACTAGTACAGACAGGATTATGCCACTTCCCTGCTCATGTGTGTTTTTCATTCATTGAAGACCACACTCTCATTAAGTGAAACCCACTTCTTTATTGTAGTGTAGTTGATGGATGATATGGATAGTTGTTATTATTATTATTGTTATTATTAATTTAGTTCATCTTTGTTCTTTTTAACCATATTATTTTGTCAGGCTCTTCACTCTTCTCAGGCCCGTACTCTGACTGCACTATTGTTGTTAAGAGAATCAACACCATATTTTTCTAAACATCCCTCAAATAATACAAGAGGAGGTCATTTTGAATCAATAACACACCTACTGATGTCTCGAATACACATTATAAGAGAAATAACAACCAGACCTGTTACCAATTCTGAAGATCAATCTCTCTTAAAAATAACCTTTCATTTGTTTCACACATCTTAATCTCAATTATTTGTATGTGTATATCATTGTAAGAATTCTGTGCCTCTTCAAAGCAGGCCAGCAATCTTTGGAATTTTTTATTCTCACATCTGATTTGGTGTTTTCTCTCGCAGTATTGCTGATATTGCTCTCCTATGTTGAAGAGTGCATAGTCCCTTGAAGTGATGTGCCACATGCAAATAAAAATACCAACCCTCTTACAATATCTGCACATTTATCTGTGACATCTTACAGTTTTCATTTACAAGTGTCTTTCAGCAGTAAATCTAAAGTATGCTCCACAGAAGGTTCTAAAATGGCTTACTTTGGTTACTTCTAGTCCCTTGTAGCTTATGGAGTAGATTATAGGAGTAAAACTATTAGTTAAACAAAAGTTTTACATTACAGAAAAGAATTATTCAAATCTTGTCACATAGTTCTACAAAGGCTCGCAACAAGCCCCTATTTAAAGATGATGATTGTGCTTACAGTAACCTCCCTGTACATATACAAAACTGTGTTTATTACAAGAGATAACCTTGGAGCCCTGCAAAGTAATAGTAATCACCCTAGTTTAGGTTTACCGTGAATTCCCTAAATTGCTTCAGGCAAAAGCTGGGATGGTTCTTTTGAAAGTGTATAGCTGATTTCTTTCCCTAATCCGGTGGAACCAATGACCTCACTGTTTGGTCCCCTCTCCCAAATCAACCGACCAATCGCTTTAATACTCACACCTGTGGGTCCCTCCATGCAGAGCGAGCAACTTATACTCAAAGGTATGTGAGCCACTTTGCTGTTATTTTTTTATACTTCACTGCTAACAAACATAAAGAAGTTGTACAAGGAAACAAATTTTAGAGCAGAATTAAAAATCATTTCTTGTTTTCGAAGTGTGTGTACATTGTAGGTCAATATGTTAGCTTACAGACATACTAGGCCCTTGTTTGTTGTTGAATTTTTTTTTTTTTACCTGTTAACAGATGCACCATCAACACTGTCTTCTTCTGTTGATTTCCTTTATTTCAGATCTGATACAGTACACCTCAGAAAAGGGGTTGGTTGCAAGATTAGTTGTGATTGGTGTAGTGTTTGCAGGTGGATTTGCATTCATTTATAACACTTTTAATTCAACAGTATTATATTATATGTTCATGTGTTTTCATTTTTACTGAAGAATGTTTTATCAAAGTCATGCTTTAGTTGTGTCACTTATTATACTTATTGTGCAAGTTGTAATCTCCTTGCAGACTGTGTATATGTGGTTTCCTTTCCAATCATGTACTGGCTGAGGTTGATAAGCCAGTTTGAATACATTGGACTCAAATTGGGGAGGTTTGGGATGTGTGCCCCTTACTGCCATCCTGATATGAGTTTTCTATGGTTTTCCCAAGTTGCTATAGTAAATGCAGGGATGGTTCCTTTGCTAAAACCAAGGCCAACTTCCTGTTCTATCCTTGCCTAATCCTATTCTACTTTGTGTGTATCTTATATACGTACTATTGGAGAAACCCAGTGTTGTCTAGGTATTTATTTATAGCTGTGCATCCATGCCCATACCATGCAGCTTCTGGTCTTGTGCTTAATGTTTATTATGTCCTATGTTCGGAACTATGTTGTGTACAATGATATAATTTTGTAAGCACATTCAGTGGCGTAGGTGGACAATGTCTGTGAAACATGCTGTCATTGGTAGTAGCAATGAAGTAATAAATTTAAATGTCATGCATGATGCAGGACCTTTTCACAAATCTCGTTCATAACGTAATAATCTCCTGAACTACACTGAGGTGACTCAAGTCATGGGATACCTCCTAATATCATGTCAGACCTCGCATTACGTGGTGTAGTGCAGCATTTCAATATGGCATGGACTCAACATGCTGCTGGAAGTCCCCCTGCAGAAATATTGAGCTATGCTCCCTCTATAGCCCTCCATAATTGTGGAAGTGTTACTGATGCAGGATTTTGTGCACAAACTGACCTCTCAATTATTTCCCATAAATCTTTGATGGTATTTGTATCGGGTGATTTGGGTGACTAAATCATTCACTCAAATTGTCTGGAATGTTCCTCAAACTAATCACAAACACCTGTGGCCCAGTGACAGGGCACATTGTCATCCATAAAAATTCCATCATTATTTTGGACCATTAAATCCATGAATGGTCCCCAAGTAGCCGAACGTAACCATTTCCTGTCAATGATTGGTTCAGTATGACCATCCCTTGTACACGCAGCCTATTCCATTATGGAGCCATCACTGGCATGCACAGTGCCTTGTTGACAACTTGGGTCCATGGCTTTATGGTGTCTGCACCACACTCAAACCCTATCATCAGCTCTTACGAACTGAAATAGGGACTCATCTGACCAGGTCACTGTTTTCCAGTCATCTAGGGTCCAACAGGTATGGTCACGAGCCCAGGAGAGGCACTACAGGCAATGTTGTGCTGTTAGCAAAGGCACTCTTGTTGGTTGTCTGCTACCATGGCCCACCAATGCAAAATTTTGCGTCACTGTTCTAACAGATGCTTTTGTGATACATCCCACATTAATTTTTGCGATTATTTCACGAAGTGTTGCTTGTCTCTCAACTGACAACCCTATGCAAACACCTCTGTTCTCGGTCGTTAAGTGAAGGCCGTCAGTCACTGCGTTTTCTGTAGTGAGAGGTAATGCCTGAAATTTGATATTCTGGTCACACTCTTGACACTGGGTATTCCAGAATATTAAGTTCCCTAATGATTTCCAAAATAGAATGTCCCAAGCATCAACATTCTGTGTTCAGAGCCTATTAATTCCAGTCATGTGACCTTAATGACATTGGGAACCTTTTCGCATGGATCACCTGAGTACAGATGACAGCTCCACCAATGCACTGCCCTTTTATACCCTTGTATGCGATACTACTGCCATCTGTATAAGTGCATATTGCTATCAATGACTTTTATCACCTCGGTGTATGCTTTGTACACTGACATGATTTTGCATTGACATTCAGTGGTATACGTGCTTATTGCTGTGTTACAGTAAGGTATATGTGCACCAGATTGCTTGGAATCGGTCGATTGGTTTAGGAACAGATGTGGAACACACACACACACACACACACACACACACACACACACACTTACTTTTGTTATGTATCTGACACATCCAATACTGCTGTTGTGCTGTATGGTCTAAGAACGAATAAATAAATAAAATTATGAAGAGGTAGTTGCTGGACTCAGTCTCAGTCAGATATACCTGACTTCCTTTTGTCACATATTGTCAATTGTGAAGTATGAACCATTTGTATAAATACACATTCTTGTGTTAGTTGGCTTCCTGTATGATGCAAAGTTAACACAAAAGTGAAATTTTGTGTGATGAACTATAATATTTTCATCTACTTCAAATATGCTGCATCTGTAAACTTCTAAATTACTAGGTTGTTCTAATTAAAATGTAGCTACTCACAGAGGTCCATTGTGGGCTGTAGTTACCACAAGGCAGCAGAACTTGGTAAATATGCTAATGCATTAATGCAGAATCGATTTACACTGGAAAAAAATTAGTCCCAATTGTGACCATCAGGTGCGAACTGGGCACTGTACACTGTTTGTATGACAGTATGACATCCACCTCGTTATTGGACAAGCCATAACATGAGTGAACACTATGGCTATTATTGGCTATATTACTGAAACTTTTATGTAAATGGCAGACTAGGCATGATGTCATTAAATGGGTTATAGAAGATGATAATGAAATTTGGAAACAGAGATGAGCCTGGCATGGCACCCAGAAGAGGAAGGTATCCTATCCTGATGTAAGTTATTGATAAGGTTGCTGTTGCTGTAAGTGACCAGCATCACATGCCCTGGGTACTGCTAGTATTTGAGCAGTGTCACAAGAATTTTCCATCCCATGGTTAACAGTACGGAAAGTTTTGCGGTTTATCTGCAGCAATATTCTTAATTTGCTCTTCAGTTTCTGGCACAGATCAAAGTTAATTTTCTATGGAGTGACAAGGCACATTTTACACTACAGGGTGCAATGAATACTCGGAACTGCGAATTTGGTGTATTATTAAACAATGTGTTGTGGGCAAAGAACTACAATACTCACCGTGTGTGACTCAGTGGTTTGGATTCACAAGCACCTTTATTCTCGTTCCATTCTTCTTTTAAGAGAATACACCTAGACATTCTGTCAGATGTACTTGATGTCTGAATGTTATTGAGAGCACATTGTACAGCACGTGGTTCCTTCTCCGGAAGAGCATAACTATGTGGAAACAACTGTTCTCAAGCAAGATGAGGCAAAATCTCATGTAGCTCACCCAGTGAAAGATCTGCTTAATGCAACCTTCCAATAACAGATTATATCCAGAGGATCTCCAGATGCATGGCCTGCAAGACCAGCTGATCTGAATTCATGTGACATTTGGCTCAGGGGAAAACTGTTCAGCAGGGCGGGTCTGATGATGTCGCCATTTGGTCCCACAACCCTTCTCAATTAATCAGTCAGTTTACCAGGGACACATTCAGTCTCTACCGGACCTGAAGGCCAGTATACAGGAATACATTGCTCAGATCCCACGGTAACTGCTGCAAGTAACAACTGATCATGTCGTTTTACAGACGCAGCGTCTCATCAGCATCTCCAGTACTCATATTGAACATATTGTTTAAGGTGCGGTTAATAATAAAATCAACAGTAGCCATTTCTCACTTGTTTCTGCCCATGTCCTGTTCCTAAACCATTACACTTGGAAACATTTCTTTCTTGCAATCACAGAACCAGATTTGCCTGGTGACTAAACTTCAATTTTTTTTTTCCTCTCTGCAGTGTAAATCAGATCCACATTAACATATTAGAATATCTACCAAGTTTTGCTGCTATATGAGGGTTAACAGCCCACACTGGACCTTTGTGAGTAGCTGCACTTTAATTATACCACCCAGTATACCCTAAGTTTTAATTTGCCCTTTTTTTTCTTTTTGCTTTATGTATAAGAATTTGGATTTCTGAGTCTCTGTTTTTTGATTTATTAAGGAAACTGGCCCCCCATGAACCATGGACCTTGCCGTTGGTGGGGAGGCTTGCGTGCCTCAGTGATACAGATAGCCGTACCGTAGGTACAACCACAACGGAGGGGTATCTGTTGAGAGGCCAGACAAACGTGTGGTTCCTGAAGAGGGGCAGCAGCCTTTTCAGTAGTTGCAAGGGCAACAGTCTGGATGATTGACTGATCTGGCCTTGTAACAATAACCAAAACGGCCTTGCTGTGCTGGTACTGCGAATGGCTGAAAGCAAGGGGAAACTACGGCCGTAATTTTTCCCGAGGGCATGCAGCTATACTGTATGATTAAATGATGAAGGCGTCCTCTTGGGTAAAATATTCCGGAGGTAAAATAGTCCCCCATTCAGATCTCCGGGCGGGGACTACTCAAGAGGATGTCGTTATCAGGAGAAAGAAAACTGGCGTTCTACGGATCGGAGCGTGGAATGTCAGATCCCTTAATCGGGCAGGTAGGTTAGAAAATTTGAAAAGGGAAATGGATAGGTTAAAGTTAGATATAGTGGGAATTAGTGAAGTTCGGTGGCAGGAGGAACAAGACTTCTGGTCTGGTGACTACAGGGTTATAAACACAAAGTCAAATAGGGGTACTGCAGGAGTAGGCTTAATAATGAATAGGAAAATAGGAACGCGGGTAAGCTACTACAAACAGCATAGTGAACGCATTATGGTGGCCAAGATAGATACGAAGCCCACACCTACTACAGTAGTACAAGTTTATATGCCAACTAGCTCTGCAGATGACGAAGAAATTGAAGAAATGTATGATGAAATAAAAGAAATTATTCAGATAGTGAAGGGAGATGAAAATTTAATAGTCATGGGTGACTGGAATTCGAGTGTAGGAAAAGGGAGAGAAGGAAACGTAGTAGGTGAATATGGATTGGGGCTAAGAAATGAAAGAGGAAGCCGCCTGGTAGAATTTTGCACAGAGCACAACTTCATCATAGCTAACACTTGGTTTAAGAATCATGATAGAAGGTTGTATACATGGAAGAACCCTGGAGATACTAAAAGGTATCAGATAGATTATATAATGGTAAGACAGAGATTTAGGAACCAGGTTTTAAATTGTAAGGCAGGGGCAGATGTGGACTCTGACCACAATCTATTGGTTATGACCTGTAGATTAAAACTGACGAAACTGCAAAAAGGTGGGAATTTAAGGAGATGGGACCTGGATAAACTGAAAGAACCAGAGGTTGTACAGAGTTTCAGGGAGAGCATAAGGGAACAATTGACAGGAATGGAGGAAAGAAATACAGTAGAAGAAGAATGGGTAGCTTTGAGGGATGAAGTAGTGAAGGCAGCAGAGGATCAAGTAGGTAAAAAGACGAGGGCTAGTAGAAATCCTTGGGTAACAGAAGAAATATTGAATTTAATTGATGAAAGGAGAAAATATAAACATGCAGTAAATGAAGGAGGCAAGAAGGAATACAAACATCTCAAAAATGAGATCGACAGGAAGTGCAAAATGGCGAAGCAGGGATGGCTAGAGGGCAAATGTAAGGATGTAGAGGCTTATCTCACTAGGGGTAAGATAGATACTGCCTACAGGAAAATTAAAGAGACCTTTGGAGATAAGAGAACCACTTGTATGAACATCAAGAGCTCAGATGGAAACCCAGTTCTAAGCAAAGAAGGGAAATCAGAAAAGTGGAAGGAGTATATAGAGGGTCTATACAAGGTCGATGTACTTGAGGACAATATTATGGAAATGGAAGAGGATGTAGATGAAGATGAAATGGGAGATACTGTACTGCGTGAAGAGTTTGACAGAGCACTGAAAGACCTGAGTCAAAACAAGGCCCTGGGAGTAGACAACATTCCACTGGAACTACTGACGGCCTTGGGAGAGCCAGTTCTGACAAAACTCTACCATCTGGTGAGCAAGATGTATGAAACAGGCGAAATACCCTCAGACTTCAAGAAGAATATAATAATTACAATCCCAAAGAAAGCAGGTGTTGACAGATGTGAGAATTACCGAACAATCAGTTTAATAAGCCACAGCTGCAAAATACTAACACGAATTCTTTACAGACGAATGGAAAAACTAGTAGAAGCCGACCTCGGGGAAGATCAGTTTGGATTCCGTAGAAATACTGGAACACATGAGGCAATACTGACCTTACGACTTATCTTAGAAGAAAGATTAAGGAAAGGCAAACCTACGTTTCTAGCATTTGTAGACTTAGAGAAAGCTTTTGACAATGTTGACTGGAATACTCTCTTTCAAATTCTAAAGGTGGCAGGGGTAAAATACAGGGAGCGAAAGGCTATTTACAATTTGTACAGAAACCAGATGGCAGTTATAAGAGTCGAGGGACATGAAAGGGAAGCAGTTGTTGGGAAGGGAGTAAGACAGGGTTGTAGCCTCTCCCCGATGTTATTCAATCTGTATATTGAGCAAGCAGTAAAGGAAACAAAAGAAAAATTCGGAGTAGGTATTAAAATCCATGGAGAAGAAATAAAAACTTTGAGGTTCGCCGATGACATTGTAATTCTGTCAGAGACAGCGAAGGACTTGGAAAAGCAATTGAACAGAATGGATGGTGTCTTGAAGGGAGGATATAAGATGAACATCAACAAAAGGAAAACGAAGATAATGGAATGTAGTTGAATTAAGTCGGGTGATGTTGAGGGTATTAGATTAGGAAATGAGACACTTAAAGTAGTAAAGGAGTTTTGCTATTTGGGGAGCAAAATAACTGATGATGGTCGAAGTAGAGAGGATATAAAATGTAGACTGGCAATGGCAAGGAAAGCATTTCTGAAGAAGAGAAATTTGTTAACATCAAGTATAGATTTAAATGTCAGGAAGTCATTTCTGAAAGTATTTGTATGGAGTGTAGCCATGTATGGAAGTGAAACATGGACGGTAAATAGTTTGGACAAGAAGAGAATAGAAGCTTTCGAAATGTGGTGCTACAGAAGAATGCTGAAGATTAGATGGGTAGATCACATGACTAATGAGGAGGTACTGAATAGGATTGGGGAGAAGAGGAGTTTGTGGCACAACTTGACCAGAAGAAGGGATCAGTTGGTAGGACATGTTCTGAGGCATCAAGGGATCACCAATTTAGTATTGGAGGGCAGCGTGGAGGGTAAAAATCGTAGGGGGAGACCAAGAGATGAATACACTAAGCAGATTCAGAAGGATGTAGGTTGTAGTAGGTACTGGGAGATGAAGAAGCTTGCACAGGATAGAGTAGCATGGAGAGCTGCATCAAACCAGTCTCAGGACTGAAGACCACAACATCAATGACACTGGTATTAAAATTTGGTCATATATTGTCTATGACCTTTTATCATGTGTGAAATTCAAGTAACTAGCAACATCTAATCTTCACCAAGTTTGAATTCCTCTAAATGTATAGAGGAGAAATCTTTAATTATGAATCTGCTCCTCAAAAAATGATGACATCTTTGATTTTGCACATTTTAGCCTGTTAGGAAACATACCCTAAGAAATTTCGAAAATACCGGCAGCTTAGCGATGGTCTTATATATCCAGAACTAGAAACCAATCATAGCTGACAGTTTTGCAAGTTTTTAGTGACTTAGTAAACTTTGTAGTCTCGTCCGAGACTGCTTTTTTTAAACTGATGTCTCCTGGTGGTACATGCAGTGTTTGTGGAATTAAATCTAATGCTATTATATTTAGTTGTTTATTTGTAGACACAATGTTGGCCACTCCTGTGAGGAAGTAAATGCTGAATCTGGTGACCATGAATTCAATGGCTCACCATTTCCGTCTCGGTGATTTTTTGGGAACTCACAGCACTGGAAATTCACAGCACTGTATTTGTGTACTCCTTGTTGAAAGTAATGAGAGAGAGAGCAGTGAGGAATTTTATAACATCAGGATTGGTGATCACAAAGTGGAAAAGTTAAGGACTTCTGACACCTAGGCAGCAAAAATAACCCATAATGGATGGAGCAAGGAGGATATAAAAAGCAGACTAGCATTTGCAAAAAGGGCACTCCTGTCCAAGAGAAGTCTACTAGTATCAAACATAGGCCTTCATTTGAGGAAGAAGTTGCTGAGAATGTGTGTTTGAAGCATGGTAGTGAATCATGCACTGTGGGAATATAAGAATCAAAGCATTTGAGATGTGGTGCTACAGATGAATGTTAAAAATTACGTGGATTGATGAGGTAAGAAATAAGGTGGTTCCCCAGAGAATCAGTGAGGAAAGCAATATATTGAAAACACTGCAAGAACAAGATGCAGGATAGTAGGACACCTGTTAAGGCATTACGGAATAACTTCCATGGTACTAGAGGGAGCTGTAGAGTGTAAAAACAGTAGAGGAAGACAGAAGATGTAGGTTGCAAGTGTTACTCTAAGATGATGAGGCTGGGACAGAGGAAGAATTTGTGGCGGGCGCATCAAATCAACCAGAAGACTGACGACTCAAAAAAAAAAAAAGTTGAGTGGTCAGTTAGTACACATCCTGCACCGGCAACATCTTCGCAATTATGTACGGCTATAGAGGCAGCATCGCTCAATATTTCTGCAGGGGCTTCCAACGACTTGTTGAGTCCATGTCGCGTCAAGCTGCTGCAGTACGCCAGACAAAAGGAGATTCGACAAATTAGGGAGCTACCCGACGACTTCAGTGTATGTTCCCATGTCGTGGCATTTTAATAAACTGGCATTACAGGACCAAATGGAAGAGAATAAATTTGCGAATACTTTTGACTTCTTTTTTATTGTGAGCGCTTAAGTTCCAAGGTCTATTAGCACGAAGTTGATTTAGGCCTAATCACAGGTTTTGAATGTGACATTTCTGTTAACAGATTTTCATGTGTATAATCCTCTCTCATTTTAAACCATTCTCTGGACCTGCGTCTTATTTTTTTCTTGGTTTTCGCGTTCCTCTTCAAAAACATTGCCAGTCAATGTTAGAAATGTTTTACCTGCATTTGTAGTCATTAATATCAGAATACAGAGTACACGAAACGCATCTGTTTCAAGGGATTAAACTGAAAAATTTGCTTGATTTGGTAGGTGTACGGACTTGTTTGACACATCCGTTGCTAAATACGAACGAATCTTGACAAATTTTCCCTTTTGCAAGGGCCTTAAAACGTTATTAAAAGTTTAATCTTCCATTCGAAGAAAGCTAATGTAGATAATCATCGGCTTCTGACAGCAATATACCCTTTAGCAGATTTTCAGGGTCAGTCCCCTCGATCAGCGGCTTCTTTTTGTTGTTTGTATTCTTAAAACACTGCGCAGTAAATGCTTGCATTGGGCGCACAGGGAGTGTCACGTGTCCTCTACTGTGGTTGGTTCACGGAAACGAAACAGAGCAGTTAATTTGTCGGACTTTTTTCTTGTGAAGTGCTATATTTTGCCCTTTTCGTGTTTTACAGTTCCACTTCTGTCTTCCCAAGTATCAAAGGATTATTGTAAACTCATCATTTTTGTATAATTCCTAAAATAAAATGTGGGAAACGCTTTGTCTTGTCTGTCTATCAGCATGTTACCTATTGTCACACTATTGAACCGCCAACAGAATCAATTTGGAATTACGAAAGATGAAAAGATGACATATCTGCCCACATACACACACACGATCTCGTTTCTATTGCGGGTAAACGGAAGTGCTAATATTTGAAGGTTTTGTGGCATTGTCTTTCAACGCTTAGGTGAAGAAGACATAGTTCTGTCAGTTTCTGAGAGTATGGTGCAAACATATTTTTATCTTGCTTGTTTGTTCGCGGGCTACAATGAAGCGTGGAATTAAATTAGGAGCCGTTATCTTTCTTGTCTGTGTTTTTATTATCATCGTTGCGCCAGGAAAGTTTAGTTACCAGCATACTCTAGACGTGAGTAGATTTCTCAGCGTTAGATTGTGTACAACATTGTGCAGTGCTACATTAACTGTGAAATTGTGGTTATTGCAGATGGCAATCGACTGGAAAACTGTTGATATTTTGGGTAAAGAAATTCCTGAAGAAGCTATTAAGAAAAAAAATGATGTACAAATCACTTCCCACACGCATAAAATACACGTATGTACGCCAAGTTTTGTACGAATCCAACGTTTGTTCGCATTAGCGTTTTAATACAATAGTAAAACATATGTCATTTAATAGGGCGTTGACATGTTTTACCGAGAAGCCGAAATTCCAAATGGTGTGAAGGCATCCGGACAATCGCTTCTTTTCCTACATGGACGAAGTTTTAAGTCAGAAACCTGGGAAAATCTTGGGACACTGCAGTTAATGGCAGCATTAGGTCATAAAACGGTGGCAGTTGACTTACCAGGTAACTTCAAGACTTTTAAACGACACGTTATAATGACTACAAAATAAAAATGTATGTGGAATCACTAATGCATCCGGTATTTTCATATTTTAGTAGAATTATATTGGACCTCAGATATTTGCCCTCAGAATTGGAGGTACCTGTTTAATATGTATTTAAGTACTTATATTTTGACTAACTCTCGTACTTTGTGCTATGACTCCTCATTTTGATAATATTACTTTTTATCAATCTATTCATTATACTGACATTTCAGTACCTGTTTGCAATAACAATACCTGTGCAGAAGGTTGTAAGGGACTTCAAACGAAAGGACCATCTAATCTTTGTACTGAATTCACAATTTATTCAAGTGACAAAGTGGGAACTTGCCCAGAACACATTTTATGTGCTGAAAATTTCAATACATTGTATACTGTAATGACACATTAAGATATAAGTAACATGAAGCAGTAGATAGATGCCTGAACAGGGGAGTACTCTCCCCCCTCCCAGAACTTTGCAACCTGTAACTCTAGACAGAAAGTGATACCGTGGGGAAGGAGAAAGTACTTTAACCCTGTGGTGCATTAATTTCACTGCAGTGGACAACTTCTAATGGTCAATTCTCTGCCATTTTCAATCAGTCGTGAGGCTGCAAATGCAGTAGGGAGTGTGCACTGCAGTGATCTGTGTGCATTTCCAGCCTCAGGACTGATTGAAAATGGTAAAGTTGTCCTTTGTAGTGGACACTATGTGCCACAGGGTTAAGATTACTAATAAAATTAAATTATGTGTGTGACAGAGAGAAATGTAAACCTCATGAGAGTGAAAACATAAAGAGGATTATGAATTTGGCGGGACCATCAAGATTAATAAGCCTTTGGCGAATATTATAAATACATTCTCCAGAGAGGAAATGTATCCTGATGAGTTAAAAATAGCAATAATGGGTCCACTGAACCTACTGATTCTGGATGTCGGCTTCGTAATATAGGCTAATGTAATGGAATGATAAGGTGGCATGTCATATCCTATGTGCTTTTATACAAACAGAAAGAGTGCAGGCCACTGACAGTATTTCTTTTGTGTTTGTATCAGATTTTGAAATGGTTGGTTGGGGTGACAATGATCTGTAATGTAACCCATAGTTGAGGTTACGTTGGAACATGACAGTTTGGTTGAGTTGGCAGAGTCACAGGATGTAAATACTTCATCTTAGATAATAGTGAAATAATTACTTATCCATTTTGTGGCCCAAGGTCAAGATTTTTTTATGTTGAAAGGTGGTAGTTTAAGTCAGTTAAGTGGCATCGATTGCTTCAGTTGATCGACAAAAGATAGACTTTTGTATCAGAAAGGGAAAAATTGGCTTAACTAATTACGGAAAAATTGCAATATTGGGCTAAAACTATGTCTTACTTTCTCTCCCTCCCCAAAATTTTGGTTGTGGTGACAGACTGATATATATAGTGCAGCCTGAGGTCTAGCCTCAGTTGGAAGGTGACAGTTTGGTTGAGAATTGAAGCCTATTGTTTACAATCACACCATACTGCAAAATGCAAGGGGTTCCAATACTTACCTTGTGTCTTCCTGAAGATATTCAAATATTCTTTGATTTAACATCAGAGAGAATCCTAACCATAAACTGTATTATTTCATTTTCACAAGAGCATAATTTAATCATAGCTAACACTGAAAGAAGGTTATATATGTTGAAGAGACCTGGAGACAATGGAGGGTTTCAGAGTGATTATATAATGGTAAGACAGAGATTTCAGAACCAGTTTCTAAATTGTAAGACTTTTCAGTGGCGTATGGGGGAACTGACCTCAATTTATTGGTTTTGAACTGTAGATTAATACTGAAGAAACTGCAGAAATGTAGGAATTTAAGGAGATGGGACCTAGATAAACTGAAAGAACCAGACATTGCAAAGATTTTCAGGGGGAGCATTAGGGAATGATTGACAGGAATAGGAGAAAAGAATACGGTAGAAGAACAATGGGTAGCTTTGAGAGATGAAATAGTAAGGCAGCAGAAGATAAAATAGGTAAAAAGATGAGGGCTAGTAGAAATCCTTGGGCAAAATAAGAGACTTTAAATTTAATTGATGAAAGGAGAAAATATAGAAATGCAGTAAATGAAGCACGCAAAAGGGAGTACAAATGTCTAAAAAATGAGATTGATAGAAAGTGCAAAATGCCTGAACAAGAATGGCTAGAGGATAAATGTAAGGCCGCAGAAGCATATATCACTAGGGTAAGGTAGATGCCGCCTGCGTGAATATGAAGAGTTCAGATGGAAAACCAGTCCTAAGCAAAAAAAAGGAATGCAGACAGGTGAAAGGAGTATATAGAGGGTCTATACAAGGGAGATGTACTTGAGGGCAATATTATGGAAATGGAAGGGGTTGTAGATGAAGATGAGATAGGAGGTATGATACTGCATGAAGAATTTGACAGAACACAGAAATACCCGAGTCAAAACAAGGCCCAAGGAGTACCCTACACAACATTCCGTTAGAACTGTTGATAGCCTGAGGAGAGCCAGCCACGACACAATTCTTCCATCTGGTGGGCAAGATTTATGAGACAGGCGAAATACCCTCAGACTTCAAGAAGAATATGATAATTCGAATTATTTAGAAAGCATGTGCTGACAGATGTGAAAATTACCGAACTATCAGTTTAGTAGGTCACGATTGCAAAATACTAACATGAATTCTTAACAGAATATGCCACGGTTGCAAAATGATGACACGGATTCTTTACAGAATGGACAATAAACAGTTTAGACAAGAAAAGAGTAGAAGCTTTTAAAATGTGGTGCTACAGAAGACTGCTGAAGATTAGATGGATAGATCATGTAACTAATGAGGAGATACTGAATAGGATTGGGGTGTAGATAAATTTGTGGCACAACCTGACTAGAAGAAGGGATTAGTTGGTAAGACATATTCTGACAAGGTAACCTCCCTATCGCACCCCCCTCAGATTTAGTTATAAGTTGGCACAGTGGATAGGCCTTGAAAAATTGAACAGAGATCAATCGAGAAAACAGGAAGAAGTTGTGTGGAACTATGAAAAAAAAAAGCAAAATATACAAACTGAGTAGTCCATGTGCAAGGTAAGCAACATAAAGGTAACTCTGAACTCGGGAGCACCGTGGTCCCGTGGTTAGCGTGAGCAGCTGCGGAACGAGAGATCCCTGATTCAAATCTTCCCTCGAGTGAAAAATTTATTTTCGCAAAGTTATGATCTGTCCGTTCGTTCATTGACATCTCTGTTCACTGTAATAAGTTTAGTGTCTGTGATTTGCGACCGCACCGCAAAGCGGTGTGATTAGTAGACGAAAGGACATGCCTCTCCAATGGGAACCGAAAACATTTGATCGCAAGGTCATAGGTCAACCGATTCCTCCACAGGAAAACACATCTGATATATTCTATATGACACTGGTGACAGATAATAATTGTCTGAAAATAAAAAATTGAACTCTTTACTCAAGGGAAGACTTGAACGCAGGACCACTCGTTCCACAGCCACTCACGCTAACCACGGGACCACGGCGTTCCTGAGCTCGCTCTTTCTTGGATGTTGACTATCTTGCACATGGACTACTCAGTTTGTATATTTTGCTAATTTTTTTTTCAGAGTTCCACACAACTTCTTCCTGTTTTCTCGATAGATCTGTGTTCAGTTTTTCAAGGCCTATCCACTGTGCCAACTTATAACTAAATCTGAGAGGGATGCGAAGGGGAGGTTCCCTTGTGAGGCATCAAGGGATCACCAATTTAATACTGGAGGAAGTGTGGGGGCTAAAAGTCGTAGAGGGAGACCTAGAGACTAATTCAGTAAGCAGATTCACAAGGATGTAGGTTGCAGTAGTTACTCAGAGATGAAGAGGCTTCCACAGGATAGAATAGTGTGGAGAGCTGCATCAAACCAGTCTTTGAACTGAAAACCACAGCAAAGACAGGACCTCTACACATGCTAGTTCATAGATCAGAAACCACCAGGAATGTCAAAAGTATTGTTGGTAAATGGTCTACCACTTAACATAGGCACCAAAAAAATTCATCCAATTCTGTGCAAGGTGACTGTTTGCCACATTTATATATTTAATGGGAAAATTTTAGGAAAGTGTGGTTCATCTGTAAAGGTGACCTTTTGTAAGACTCTGGTGCGACCAGTTCTTGAGTACTACTCAAGTGTTTGGGATTCCCACCTGATTGGACTAAAGGAAGACATCAAAGCAATTCAGAGGACAGCTGATTGTTACCGCTAGTTTCGATCAACGCACGAGTATGACGGAGATGCATTATGAACTCAAATGGGATTGGAACAAAGACAATGTTCTTTACGAAGAGCACTATTGAGACAATTGAGAGAACCTCCATTGTAGAACTATTCTACTGCCACCAACACATATTTCTCATTAGGACCATGAAGATAAGATTAGAGATATTACAGCTCGGACAGATACATATAGACAGTTTTTCCCGTTACTCTATTTGTAAGTGAAACAGAAAAGGAAATGACTATTATGGATAAGTGTACCCTCCGGTCTGCAACATATGGTGGCTTGCGGTGTATTTGTGTAGATGTATATATTCTCATCACTACAGGATGAAGGAAAGGAAATGTTTATGAACTGGTTGTTCAAACTTCATGGGTGTTCATATTGATCAGCACTTTAATTTGAGATCAAATATTATAGATTTCCTCACATTGTTTCTCAGTAAAATTTACTGTTGACTTTGGTGATAAAAACATTAGAAAATTATTGTATTTTGCCTAGTTCCTTCTGTTGTTGTTATATGACAGAATTTTCTAGGGTAACTCCACACACAGCATTCATTGCACAGAAACGTGGTGTAAGTATGTCATCCTCAAAAAATTAGATACAAGCCAACTAATAATGCCCCTGTACTTTTCACAATATTTTTTCTCTCTTACGAAGTGCAGAATCAGGCATAATTTGAAAAATAGCATGTGCTATCTACAACTTAACCTTACTTTAGCATGGAAAGGAGCAAATTATGCAGCCATAAAAATATATCTCAACCTCCCTTATGAATTAGATACTGGGAAGTAATGAAAATGTTAAAAACAAGTAGTAATCATTTCTAATTGACAGTCCGTCTACTACATAGAAGAATTTCTGAATATATAATATATATGTCCTTCAGTTCATTTAGTAAATTTTGTGTTAGGTTAAAATTAAAAAAATATATATACACTCCTGGAAATTGAAATAAGAACACCGTGAATTCATTGTCCCAGGAAGGGGAAACTTTATTGCGACATTCCTGGGGTCAGATACATCATATGATCACACTGACAGAACCACAGGCACATAGACACAGGCAACAGAGCATGCACAATGTCGGCACTAGTACAGTGTATATCCACCTTTCGCAGCAATGCAGGCTGCTATTCTCCCATGGAGACGATCGTAGAGATGCTGGATGTAGTCCTGTGGAACGGCTTGCCATGCCATTTCCACCTGGCGCCTCAGTTGGACCAGCGTTCGTGCTGGACGTGCAGACCGCGTGAGACGACGCTTCATCCAGTCCCAAACATGCTCAATGGGGGACAGATCCGGAGATCTTGCTGGCCAGGGTAGTTGACTTACACCTTCTAGAGCACATTGGGTGGCACGGGATACATGCGGACGTGCATTGTCCTGTTGGAACAGCAAATTCCCTTGCCGGTCTAGGAATGGTAGAACGATGGGTTCGATGACGGTTTGGATGTACCGTGCACTATTCAGTGTCCCCTCGACGATCACCAGTGGTGTACGGCCAGTGTAGGAGATCGCTCCCCACACCATGATGCCGGGTGTTGGCCCTGTGTGCCTCGGTCATATGCAGTCCTGATTGTGGCGCTCACCTGCACGGCGCCAAACACGCATACGACCATCATTGGCACCAAGGCAGAAGCGACTCTCATCGCTGAAGACGACACGTCTCCATTTGTCCCTCCATTCACGCCTGTCGCGACACCACTGGAGGCGGGCTGCACGATGTTGGGGCGTGAGCGGAAGACGGCCTAACGGTGTGCGGGACCGTAGCCCAGCTTCATGGAGACGGTTGCGAATGGTCCTCGCCGATACCCCAGGAGCAACAGAGTCCCTAATTTGCTGGGAAGTGGCGGTGCGGTGCCCTACGGCACTGCGTAGGATCCTACGGTCTTGGCGTGCATCCGTGCGTCGCTGCGGTCCGGTCCCAGGTCGACGGGCACGTGCACCTTCCGCCGACCACTGGCGACAACATCGATGTACTGTGGAGACCTCACGCCCCACGTGTTGAGCAATTCGGCGGTACGTCCACCCGGCCTCCCGCATGCCCACTATACGCCCTCGCTCAAAGTCCGTCAACTGCACATACGGTTCACGTCCACGCTGTCGCGGCATGCTACCAGTGTTAAAGACTGCGATGGAGCTCCGTATGCCACGGCAAACTGGCTGACACTGACGGCAGCGGTGCACAAATGCTGCGCAGCTAGCGCCATTCGACGGCCAACACCGCGGTTCCTGGTGTGTCCGCTGTGCCGTGCGTGTGATCATTGCTTGTACAGCCCTCTCGCAGTGTTCGGAGCAAGTATGGTGGGTCTGACACACCGGTGTCAATGTGTTCTTCTTTCCATTTCCAGGAGTGTATAAAGTTACGCAAATAGCCAGCAAGTGACCACGTTTTACATGTGCAAAATCTGTATTTATAAACATGCTGACAAACTTTATATCATGGTGAGCTGTCATGAATATGGAAAAGAACTAAATCCACTGTGGGCATATTTCTTGAATAGTGAAAAGCATTTAATATGGTCAGCTTTGAGTTACTCGTTGCAAAACTTGTGAAATATGGAATTTGAGATGCTGTCTGTAATCAGGGGCGATTCTAGAAGTCTTTCAAGGGGGAAGGGGGGGGGGCTAATGGGGGAGGGGTTTGGGGGAATGGAATATCATTTAACAAAAGGAGAGTTGGGGTCCTCCGGTGACATACTGGTAAAATTTTGTTACGCTTGAAGTAGTTTTTGGTAAGAGTTTTGTAGTTCAGGCTAAAAAATGTGTATTAATAAATAATAAGATGCCCATTTTAAGTTAAATGGTATTTATTGGCTTAGATAGTGTGCTATTTGCCACTCTTATTCTTTTGTTAAAGTATGTTTGAAATACATTGCAACCTGTATTACTACATAATTATTAAAAAAATGGTTGAATCTGCTGGAGTAATATATTCGCTGATTTCTGAAGTCATTTTATCCAGTCTAATATGATACTCCTTTGCGGGGTGGGGGGGTAGGGGGGGGGGACTATAGCACCCCGCTCCCCTTGCCACTGTCCCTGTCTGTAACTGATGTTGTAGCTGTCTCTATGGAAAGGGGCAGTTTGCCGAAAACAGGAACTCTAAGAAGTCTTTATCTTACTGGCCAAGTAAACAAAGAAAGTAAAATATATTGTTCCTACATGGCTTGGTTCCTGGTCCTGCCCTTTTCGCATTTTCGGGCCTATATTAATGACATGCCTAAGCATATTCCTAAGGCTAATTCATTTTTATATGCAGATAACACATAGGTACTGATAACAAGTGGAGAGAATACGCTTGATGGTGTAGTCAATGGAAACACTTCTGATATAAAATCCTGGTCTAAGCAAACATAATTTATGGACACAGAAAACTATAAGCATGAATGTTACCACTTGCTTTGCAGATATACGCTGTGGCGGAAGTAGTCTTGATAATACACAAGAAAATTAAATTTCTTGGGCTTACTACACTAAAGTGGAAATAGAAGCCTCCAGAATGAATATTTCACTCTACAGCTGAGTGTGTGTTATTTTGGAAACTAGTTGATAACTACAGGCAGAATGAAACTGTGAAGGTTGGTTGTGTGTCATCCATGATAGCTCAGTTGGTAACAGCAGTGCCCACAAATGGCAAGCTTTTGGGCTTGAGCAGAGATCTGTCTCAGAGTTTTAATCTGCCAGGAATTTTCTTTCACATATGTAATTGAAAACCCTTCCACTGTACATTGTGCCTCGACTGCAAAGTGAAAACAAAGGAGCTCATCCTGATCAAAAGTTGGATATGACCTCATCAGAAGTCAGGACAGTGCATTGGCAGTGGCATACCGTGTAGTACACCTAAAATGAGACAGAAACAAGGCCGAATATTGGAGATGATGTGCTTCATTCTCAAGCAATGAATTAGAAGGATGAAACAACATAAACAAAGGCTTGCAATCTGTAATGACGTGGAACGTAGATCCATACAAGAACACACACAACTTTTTGAGGGCGTCTAAGATAACAAGTGCTTTCTTTTCAACTTGGGAGTAGTGCTGCTGAGCGGAGTTGTGTGTTTTTGACGCGTAAGCTATCGGATTCTCAGAACCGTCCTCACAGCTATGTGCAAGAATGGCCCTGTGACCATACTGAGAGACATCTGTAAACAAGACTGGGTGGTGGCTAGGATGGAAGGTAGACTGCAGAATGTAATTTAGATTTCAAAAGCGTGTTCGCAGGCCAGCGTCCACCAGAAAGCAGCATGTTTGTGAAGCAGTTCATAGAGAGGATGGGCCAATGTGGCCACACCTGAAATGAATTTACGATAGTAGGCAATTTTCTCTAAAAACATTGGAGTTTTTTGACATTGGAAGGACGAGTCAGAGTTTTGACAGTGCCAACTTGATGATCCCGAGAAACCACAAACCCCAAACACACAATGGATGGCCGAAAAAAGTGGCACTTGGTCAAGTTGCACTTCAGCCCTGCTGTATGTAAGACTGTGAACAAGGAACATTAACTGCATTAATTCTCTTCCATGGATGCACCCATCATGACAATGGCAGAGAGGTAGTTGATGCACCCTGGAAGAGACTTCATCAATTGTTGCAGAAAATGCTGAAAAATCAAAGGGGTGCTACCAAACTGAATGGGACGTGCTGATTTTGGTACAACCCAGAGGGTGAGTTGATCATAAGGAGCTTTTTGAAAGCCTCATTCAATGAAACCTGTAAATAGGCTTTAGGTAAATTTATTTTAGGGAAAAGCTGGCTCTCTGTGAATTTGGCCAACAGCTTGTCTTGGCAGGGCAAAGGGCAAGTGTCACTGATAGATGAGCATTAATGGAAGCTTTTAAGTCACTGCAAAGGCAGAGCTGGACATTCAGTATTTAGACCACTCATTTGACATAATAGGCTGTATGACCCCAATGGTGTCAGTCTGTACATTTTTAATTTCACTTGATCGTGCAAAGCCATAGGGATAGGGCAAGTAAGGAAAAAATGCAGCAGTACCGTAGGTTTCCTGATAATATGGGCTGTAAAATAAGTGACATAACATTACTCATCTGAAAAAAAAGAGGGAAGAACGCAGAATAACGCTTATCTAACTGCTGGTAAGGCCTGCTTGGTAACAAGGTGCAATGCATCTGCAATGAAAAAACCAAAAGCATCCAGACTGAGCAGATTGTTGGCATCAGCATCATTAACTACCAAAAAAGTTAAGGAACAGACCACAGATGTATATGCAATGGGAGCCATAAATTGCCCCCATATTGGAATATTCTGCCTGTTGTAATTCACCAAACGTCAATTAATTGGAGACAACACTTGAGATCCCAAGTCCACATAGATTTGTGTGTTCATAAATGTAACAGCTGCACCCATGTCCACTTGTAGCCTGAGTTCTTTGCCCATCACTCACACTTCAATAAACAGTTTGTCTAATTTGTAAGCAGGAGACAGGCAATTAACATCCATATCCATTTCTGCAGCTGGGAACAATACACAGATACTGTATGTCATTTTTTCCAGTAGTTGTAAGTCACCTAGCACTTAAGGCACATGGTCCTGTCATGTTGCACAGTATGGGCAAGATGGGAGTGCTGCATATGTTGTGGCTGTTTTTGTTTGGGGCACATCAATGTCCTGTGTTGCAGAGGCTGTGTATGCATGGCTACCTCACGGTCCTCCTCCTGGGAATTGACTGATGCCTGATGACCAGAAATAGAGCCACCATGGTCACCAAGCCTCAATCTGATCACCAGCAGAATGAGATACCTTGAAAGATTGACCAACATTTCAGCTAAAGATGGATTCTCCCACTGTAGTGCATGTTGATGCGCCTCCTTGTCCAGGGCAAACCGAATGGTGGTAGCACGGACCGTAGAAGTTGCATAGGAATCCTGATGAACATCAGTAACAAACTGACATATGCAACTGAGGCTGTGGAGTTTATCTGACCAAGCCCAGTGGGACTAATGGAGCTGTTTATGACAGTGATAGACCTCAGTCCATGCTGCAATGATGTATGCACTCACGGTGACAACTGGACAACAACTTATGCTTATCATTGAGCAAAGCTGATGCTGGTTCCTGGAGCAGGGCTAACTGGTAAACAGCTGGTAAATCCGAGGGGAAATTTAAGAAAGGAGCAAACCCTTACATGTTTGCAACTGTCACACCAAAAACAAGGAAGTGTTGCCAACGCCACTTCTTTAAGGGTCTCAGTCATCGGCTACATCATCCTAAGGGGCAAATGGCGAGGAGTAGGCTGATGGCATAGAAGACTGCATAGTCGATGTGACTGAAAATTTGTGGTAGCATCCATAAGAGCTTGCTGCTGCTCGAGGAGATATTCGAGTACTGCCTCCATGGACATTAGAACCAACAAAACAACCAAATAGGCTTAACACCTGGAAGTGAACACCACACTCATAACCAGTTGTGCCATAATGCTAGACTCAAACAGTAGTGTGGCTCGACCACAAAGAACAAAAGTTTATTTGTCCACATTCAAGTAAACAACAAGCACAGAAATGGTACAATAAACAGCAGAATACAATCTGAGGTCAAGCACCTGCTGTGCTGTGCTTATATAGAGGGCTCCAGTAGATGGCATGTTGGGTGCCGTGCAGTGTGCCCAAGTCACGGACAGCGGCTGGCGCACTCAGGTGCTGTTGACAGAGTATTTGAGTATAGAATGCTGGTGGCCAGGTGCCGTGACACGTGTCCAGATGTGATGCACAGGGTTATAGTGCTGAGGATACTGGTCAATGATCTGGGATTTTTTTTCTGATTTTCAACATTAGACATATTGTCTGCAAACAGAACTGATGGGGAGCTGATATTTAATGGTAAATCATTAACACAGAATGGAAATAGGACTGAGCCAGGTATGGAGCCTTGTGAAACACCCTGAGCTATTATTTTCCAGTCAGAATTATAATTTATCCCATTTGAAGTAATGCCAACTCTTTCCTTTCTGTTGCATAAGGGATTTAAGCCATTGTAGATTGCTGCACCTAATGCCATACGTGTCAAGTTTGTAAATAAATAAGGCATAGTTTACAGAATCAAAAGCCTTTGTGAGGTCACAGAAAATTCCTACTACCTTATTGCTCTTCTCTAATGATGTACTTATCTTGTCAACAAAATTGATTTCTGTTAAAATCAATATTTGTTCCTAGAGGAGATGTTCTGCTATAACCAGCTCATCTCATTGGAAAACGATTTCTTGTAACAGTTGTACAATGGAATATTTTGCTGTGAGGTATTGGATTTGGGTAACAGCAAATATCTCAAATATTGTAGATATGACAGGGAGACCTGAGATAGGACAATAATTTCCTATAATCTCTCTTGATCCCTTTTCGAAAAGTGTTTATCTTTGGCATACTTCAGCACACCGGGAAGCAGAATCTCCAAAACAATAATTAATTGCTTGAGCTAGTGGATGTATGATTGTATTGTGTATTGCTTTTACAACTTTAGTGGGTATTTCATACCAACCTGCAGAATTTTTGTTTTTTATGCTAAAATTGCATTCTCTGTGTCCTTCATGGAAACTTCTGAAAACTTTGTAAGGTGTTCAGAATCTTTATCAAGGCCAAAGGGATATCTATTGTTGTAATAATCTGTTACGCTGACATCAAACTTCACTACAGTTATAAAGAATTCATTGAAACATTCTTGCGTTTGGGTTGGACATACACGCTTACGTATCTGTGTACCTAATCAGTGATAATTAATTGTCCATTGTACTTTGCAACCTTACATTCAACAAAAATACTTGAATTCTGGTAATTCTAGCCATAATTATTCTGCCTCAGCGTAGATTAGTATAGCTCATAAATGTACTTTATAAAATTGTTTCTCATGGCTGCTAAAACTACATTGGTTACCTGTTTTTTCATAAATAACTCGCCCCAACTTCATTATATTGATGTACTGCGTATCATATGTACAAATATTTAATGATCACATTTAAAGGACAGATAAGAATGAAAGGAAATGAAACAAGTAAAGGGAGCAGAGACAGATGTATGGCGGTGGAAGTTAAAAGACTGAAGGGTGCGTGGGAGGGACAGTTCCCATTTACAGAATTCAGAGTTACTGCTACACAGTGTTGAGGATGAATGTATATGTATGATCCAATTAGTATGTGTTGTGAACTGCTGAATCTGACCACACTGATCTGCGAAAAGATCGTGTATGCCATTTTCCTGGATATTGGACTATACATTTTCAGATCCACCAAATAACCTTTGTATGTATAAACCAGTCAACCATAAACCGTATATCATTTTCACTTTCGTGTTTGATATTCCATACTCACTAACAAGTCTCTCAGTTATGGCCATTTTTCATATTTGTTCTACAATTGGACTGAAGGTTCCACAGTATTCTCACACTGAGTGCACAAATGTGTTACATTCTAATGCACTTTTAATTCTTAAGCCACACCTGCTGACCAGCCACAAATAGCATAACTCTTATTGTTTTGTCTGAGTAATAGCAGTCATTGTTACCAGCTTAAACAGCAACAGATCAGCATTTGATTTTTGTGCCATTTACTTTCATGTGTGCTGAAGTGAATAGGATCTTATCTTGTCTGTCTTAATTTAGCTGTCTTATTATGTAAGGTTATTATTGTTACATGTGTGTATTGACTGTGTCCGGTTTAATTGCTTTTCGCTCCACATGGTAGCAGTAAGAAGTGTCTCAACTGATTCTTAAGTTAGTGTTTTTGAGGTTTTTAGCTTAAATTATTTGGTCATATTAATGCGTACTGTCTGTTCCTTTGAAAGAACAGACACCACGCAGATCCCGCAGCTTCAAAACATTAAATTTAAATGGAAGGGGGATTGCTGCTGTCAGCTACAGTGGGACATTAAGTGGAGTCAGTGGCAACAAGCGAAAATGCATACCATCCGGGATTTGAACCCGGGATCTCTTGCTTGCTAGGCAGATAGGTGGCACTCGGTGGGAGTGTGGATTGGTTGTGAGGCGTACTGAGATAGCATGTGCAGTTGCAGTAACATTGTGTCCCAGATGGCACAGTGGTTACTGCACCTGCCTAGTGAGCAGGAGATCCCTGGTTCAAATCCTGGTCCAGTACACATTTTCGCTCATTGCCACTGATTCCGCTTAATGTCCTGCTGCAGCTGATAACAGTGATTCCCCTTCTACTTACATATAAATTATTCGGTTTTAGTAATTTTTTTTTTTTTTTTTAAGCTAAGATTATTCTGTTCAGTTGTGAAAGATGCCTAGGGACCGTACTAGTTATAGAAGCTGTGTTGCCTACTGTCTACAGGCTTTGGCTGCTGTCCAGAGCTGTGCTGGAGTGAGGGTGCCCAGCATAAAAACTCTGGCACCTAAGGTGCCTTTGATGTCACCTGAGATCTCGAGCTGTACATTCTGATGTGACTGAGGAGATTGGTCAGCTATGTCAGGGGTAGAATGACAGACTGTTCACAGATCGTGAGTCTTTGACTACAAGGATATCAATTGCCTGGTTGTCGTTGACATAGTCTGTTGCTGGAAAGACTCTCGAGCTAGCCTCAGTTGTTTAATCTGTTGCAAATGAGATTGCTCTTTTTAGAATGGCCAGAAAAACATACAGGAAAGATTTGGTCTCATTGGGTACTCATGTATCGGAGGAGAAGGGTTGCCGTGAAGAGTGTAATCGAGACTATAGAGGGAAGAAACAGCCAGCTTGGATGCCTTTGTTAGTGGCTTATTTACTGTCAAAAACAGTCACACATAGTGAGATGAATGCCAATTCAGGATGCCACACCATCTGGGAGAAGCTGTGCATGAAAAATGGCCCAAAAATATTAACTGGTTATCTATAGCAGCAAGTACATCAAGTATCAAATTGATTAAAAACTTCCAAGAAAGGTCAGTGAGTCTAAAACCATCAGTTCTCTTATCATGCTGTTGTAATGGGGAAGAGTGCAGTTTTCCAGGTTGTGAGATTCATAAGTTTAATACAGATGGCAGGGTTGAAGATCTACCGAGTGTTGTATTAAATGTCTTTTCAGAAATTTATCTAGGATAATTAGACAATCTACACACGATGGTGAGAACTTGAATCACATGTAAACAACAAGATATGATTCCAGATTGAAAATTTTGCAGGAGCGCTTTTGTGAAGTTTGGTAGGTTGTAGATGAGGTACTGGCAGAAGCAGAGCTGTGAGGATGCATCATGAGTTGTTCTTGTATTCCTCAGTTGGTACAGTATTTTCCCGTGAAAGACAAAGATCCTGAGTTAGAGCCTCAGCCTAGCACATGGTTGTAATCTGCCAGGAAGTTTAATAAGGTATGAACTTTACAATTTATTAAAATTTGAGAAAGGAATTGGTGACCTTATGGCAATTAGATCTGAATGATTACTTGTACAGAAAAAAATTTAAAAATCACGTGAAGCCACTGTTACTTAACAGTTGTGACAAGGAACTGTTTCCCAATGAGTCTGCTATAGCAAATATCTCTTCTAGGAACAAACTCAGTATTTAAAGGGCAAACACTAAGTGCTCTTCCATGAGTAAAACAAACGTTTGGCCATTCATTTTGCTCTTCTACATTTACATCTATACTTTGCAAACCACCGTGAAGTGCATGGAAGAGAGTACATCCCATTGTACTAGTTATTAAGGTTTCTTCCCTGTTCCAGTAATTTATGGAGAATGGGAAGAATGATTGAATACCTCTGTGTGTGCTGTAATTATTCTAACCTTGTCCTCACGACCCATGTGAGTGTGATATGTAGGGGGTTGTAGTATATTCCTGTAGTCGTAATTAAATCCAATTCTTAAAACTTTGCCAGTAGACTTTCTTGCGATAGTTTACATCTGTCTTCAAAACTCTGCCAGTTCAATTTCTTCAGCGTCCCTGTGACAGTCTCCTGTGGATCAAACCAACATTCACCATTTGTGCTGCCCGTCTCTGTATACGTTGAGTATCCTCGGTTAGCCTTGTTTGGTATGGGTCCCACTCACTTGAGCAATATTCCATAATGGGTCACAGGATTGATTTGTAAGCAGTCTCCTTTAAGAACTGATTGCATTTCCCTAGTATTGTACCAGTAAATTGAAGTATACCCCTACTTTACCCACAATTGAGCCTATGTGATCATTCCATTTCATCTCTCTTCAAAGTGTTACAACCAGATATTTATATGTGTTGGCCAATTCCACCTGTAACTCATTGATGTCATAGTCATAGATACTACGTATTTTTGTTTTGTGAAGTGCACAATTTTAAATTTCTGAGCATTTAAAGCAAGTTGCCAGTATTTGCAACACTTTGAAATTTTATCAAGATCTGACTGAATATTTATGCAGCTTCTTTCAGACAAACTTAAATATAGATTAATTCATCATAAGAACGAGTCTGAGGCTAATATAAATATTGTCTGCAAGGCAATTAGTATAAAACATGAACAGCAAGTATCCCACACACTTCCCTGGGGCACACCCAAAGTTACTACCACATCTGACAATGACTGTCCATCCAAGATAACATGCTGCATTCTCCCTACCAAAAAGCCCTCAATCCTGAATCACTTGATACCCTGTATGATCATACTTTTGACAATAAGCATAGGTATGATACTGAGTCAAATGCTTTTCAGAAATCAAGAAGTACTGTGTCTTCCTGACTACCATGGTCCAATTTATTTATTTCATGTACCGTAGATCCTGGTAGCGAGTGAATCACAAGGATATGGAACGTGTCAGATTCTACGTAGTTCAAATATAACTTGTATAAATACAATAAAAAGATACAATGTCACTAAAAATCAACTAAACAACAGAACAATCAATTAACAGAAAATTGCGATTCACATGTTACGGATGAGTAATATATTTATGATATAGAATGTGTCAGATTGTACATAGTTGAAATATATCTTACATAAATAAAAGATATGATGTAAGTAAGATATCAGCTAAACAACAGCTCATTCAGTTAACAGAACATTTTTGTTTCACATGTTAAGGATGTGTAATATATACAGGAGTCAAGATAAACTAAATATTCCAAAGGAAATACAGGAATACCAATAAATAATTGTCATATACCTATGATAATACTCAAAATAAAATTAATTATATTAAGTTTACAACACTTAGAAATTTAGTGATTATATACGAGGGTTATTCCAAAAGTAAGGTCCGATTGATTGCCAAATTGAAACCACAGTGAACATCAGAAATGTTTTACTTGTAACAATTAGCTACACCTTTCAGCTACTTCTCTACGTAGTCGCCGTTCTGACTTAGACTTTTGTCATAGCGTTGTACCAACTTTTCAATAGCCTCATCATAGAAGGCAGCCGCCAGTGCTTTCCGCCAATTCTCCACGCTGGCCTACACCTCGTTGTCTGTGTCAAAATGTTGTCTTCAAAGACAGCGGTTCATGTGACCAGAGATGAAACTCAGGGGGAGACAATTGCGGACTGTATTGTGGGTAATCTAACATTTCCATTTGAAAACGATGCAGGAGCATCTTCATTGCCCCTGCAGAATGCGGCTGAGAATTGTCGTGAAGACGAAACAGCACGACAGTTATGTAATGTTGGCTGCATAGCTTCAGGCGAAATTTCTCACCAGGCCCTCGTACTTGGCGGCAGACACTATTTTCTAGACATCTTTACGCACTCACTGCGAGCTCAGAAATGAGAAGAGCGACGTGATGCTAACTGGGGTTATACTAGAGACACTACCCAACACATCTGTGCAAAGCTTTATCGGATTTTCATAGTCGTTTCCATTTCGCGACCGATCGGACCTTACTTTTGGAATAACCCTCGTACATTTTCTTTCACATATTCATCAACTGTATAAAAAGATTTCTCTATCAGGTACTCCTTGAGAGTTAGTTTGAATGCCGGCAATATTTTGTGAAGGCATTTGATGTGTGGTGGGAGAGCATTAAACAGCTTAATGCTGGAGTAGTAAGCTCCTTTTTGAACCATAGTGAGACTTTTCAGTTCAATGTCCAGACTGTTATTGGTTCTCATGTTAAAGTCATGAAATTGGCTATTATCTTTGTAGATAGAATGGTTTTTATAGACAAAGGTCAACAAGGAAAAGATATATTGTGAGGAAGTGGTAAGGATCCCAGTCTTTCGAAACAAGTGCCTGTGATGGACACCATTCATTATTCTAATGGCTTTTTTTTAATGCAGTGATTATTTTCTTTGTGAGAAGTTGGTTCCCCCAGAATATAATAGTATATGACATTAATGAATGAAAATAGCCAAAGTATGAAGCCTTAATGGTGTCCACTTCAGCCACTGAAGCAATAACCCGTAGTGCAAATATTGCTGAGCTAAGTGTTTTATAAAGATGAAGAATGTGTGCTGATGAGTTACGTTTCCTGTCTATATTTATCAGGAATTTTGTAATCTCAGGTTTTTATATTTCTTGATCTCTGCTCTTAATGTTAATTTCTTCCAGATTTCTTTGTGGAGTATGGAATCCCATATAAAGGGTTTTATCTGTATGAGTGAGAGACCATTTTAAGAAACCCAGTTTACAATATCTTTGAAAACTTTATTCGTAGTTTGTTCAAGATTGCTGTCTGTAAAATCGTCAATTAGAATTGTAGTGTCATCTGCAAAAAGAGTAAATTTACTGATTGTATCAGAACAAAGTGGGAGATCATTAATGAAGATGAGAAATAGCAGTGGACCCAAAACAGAGCCTTGTGGCACACCACAACTTACTGAGCCCCACGCGTATGAAGCAGATTCTCTGGATGAGCCATTCAGCATTACAGTCTGCTTTCGGTCCTTTAGGTATGATTAGAGCCACAAACCAATGGTACCATCCAACCCATTATATTCTGCCTTTTTCAAAAGGACTAGACAGTTTACACAATCAAAGACTTTTGAGAGGTCACAAAAAATACCTACTGGAGACATTTTTTGTTCATGGCTTCCAGAACTTGGTTGGTAAAACAGAATACTGCTTGTTTTGTAGAAAGACCAGCATGAAATCCAAACTGACTCTTGTTTAGGATATTGTGGAAGCTAAGATGATTGACAATCAGCCTGTGCATGAGTTTTTCAAGAATTTTGGAAAAGATGGTTAAGAGGGATATTGGGCAATAGTTTGTAACATTGTTTTTCTCACCTTTTTTTAAACAGTGGTATCACTACAGCTAGTTTTAGCCTGTCGGGGACTATTCCTTCTTGCAGAGATATATTGAATTTATTGCAAAAGTCAAGACTTATATATTTATAGCAATATTTCACTATTTTACAGGAAATATTGTCCACACCAACAGACTTCTTATTTTTTAATGAGGTAATAATTCTTTCAATCTCTTTTACTGTAACACGAGGTAAGGGGGTCTATTACTGATAGCTTTCTGTAGAAGAGCCAATGACTCATCCGCAGAACCTTTACAGCTTGCCTTCTCTGCTGCTGACAAAAAGTGCCTGTTGAAGATTTCTGCAACCATTTCAGATTTCTTTACAATATTAGTATCTTGTTTAATTTCAATGGGTGTCCTGTTCCCCCCCCCCCCCCCTTTTTTTTTTTATTGCTAGTTTCCCACTTTATTACATTCAAAATTGTTTGTATTTTGTTGTCAGACTTATCAATTTCAGACTTAATGCACATATTTTTTCATTTATTTATTACCTGCTTTAGGATGCTACAGTAAAGTTTGTAGTGCTGACATTTCTTTGGATCATTACAATATCCTTTGTTAATCCTGTTAGACATGGGTCTGTGGGTCCCACTCACGTGAGTAGTATTCTAGGATAAGTTGCACGAGTGTTTCATAAGCACTCTCATTTATAGAATGACTGCATTTTCTCAGTATCCTACCAATAAACTGAAGTCTGACTCCTTTATCTGCAATGTAGTCTGTGTGACCATTCAATTTCATGTCTGCACAGATTGTTGTAGCCAGGTATTTGTATGAGTTGACTGATTCAATTCATATTATTGACATAGAACTACTTTTTTTTTAATTACAGTATCTTAAGTTGTTGAACATTTATTTATTGGTCCTGTGAATGTAGGACTGTACAGTGTACAAAAAGTATTGGACCATTTCTTAATCAATATACACATCTCTTGAAATTTTTTACAGACATCAGTTTAACAAAAGGTAATATTACACAATATTACTGTTTACACATTATAAAAACAATCTTAATTGATGGTACAGTTTTGCTTGTCTAGAAATCCCCTTTCTGTAGAGATGCAGTGCTTCACAAAGTGACCCTTCACTGTTGATCTGAAAATGTTTCAGTCTATTATTATTCTTTTCGAATTTGGGAATGCATTATACAGTTTGATGCCAGGATGAGGTATGCTTTCCTGTAATGGTGCTGTATTTGTCAGTTGTCCATATACATAATTTGTTTGTCTTGTGTGTACAGATTCATTGCAGGTGATGCATGGGCTGTTACTGTTCAATTTCTCTTTTATATTAATAACATTTTCAAGTATGTAAAGACATACAAGTAGAGTACTTTATTTTTCTTGAGTAGTGGTTTGCATGATGATCTCTGGTCTATCCCTTCCATTAGTCTAATGATCTTTTTTCTGTAATCTAAATGATCTCAAACTTACTCCACAATTTGCCCAAAATAGTGCACAATATTCCAATTTTGAGTGGACATAGCAAAATATATCGTCCTGAGATTATCATATGATGTGCAATTTCTTAGTAATTGTATTATGAAACAAGTTTTACTCAGTTTTATGTTCATGTAGTCTGTATGTCTGTTTCATGCTCAATTGTATCCATGTACCAAGAAAATTTGTACTCTGTTTTTCCAATTGTTCTTTCATTTATTTCAGTATGAGAAATAGCTGGTGTCCTATTCTGGGTGGTGAATGTGTCCATTGCAACAGCTTTTTCCAGTTTGATTATAAAATTGCTTTCATCAGTGTATTCAGTTTCTGTTCAGTTTATTCACCATTGACCACATATGGCAGAATAGGTTTGAATATTAAATAAGCAATTAACAGTTTTTACCGTAACATTTTTACAATGTAATTCCATAACTTTTGTACGAGTGTTGGAACTTAAATAGTGGCAACTATTTATTCACAACCGATATAAAAGAGTTACATGTTTGCACCTGTTACTGTCCTTCAAAGTAGTTACCAGCATTGCTTAGAACCTGTTGCCAGCAATGTGAATGGCATAGTATACCGTTAGCAGAGCCTGTTCTGTTGATGGTGCGAATGGAGTGGTCTGAAGTTATGGTGATTCTCATGTATGACTGTGATGGTGTTATCCTAACACATTATGTTCCTCCACGACAGACCATCAATGCACGGTATTATTGTTCATTCTTGGAGCATCACTTGCGACCAGCTTTGCGAAAGAAGCAGCAACACTTTCTGCACAACCCACCCATCATTTTGCACGACAATGCGCGGGCCCATACAGCGCAAGCTGTCACTGCTCTGTTTGGTCAATGGGACTGGGAAGTACTGTACCATCCATCATACTCCCCAGATTTAAGTCCGTGTGACTTTGATTTATTTCTGAAGATAAAGGAACCACTTTGTGGCATTCACTTCAGAACTGTTCCACAGATTCGATAGGCAGTAGACCACTCTATTCGCACCTTCAAGAGAACAGGCTCTGCTAATGGTGTACTACGCCTTCCACATCACTGGCAGTGGGTTCTGCACAACGCTGGTGACTGCTTTGAAGGGCAGTAACAGGTGCAAACATGTAAGTCTTTTGTATCGGTTGTGAATAAATAGTTGCCACTATTTAGGTTCCAACCCTCGTAAGTATCCTTAAATACTATTGTCAGTCGCATTTATTTCATATAGTTCGACTATCTTGTAAAATGGGTGTTTGAGTAACCAATCATATATCTCAATTTTGAAAATACTATAGGGTATTGCCCAAGTAGGTATTGGAAGTTTATTAAAAAAGTTTTAAGTGTGTTGTTTTGTGTGAGTTTGCAGTCTTTGTGACTCTGGTCTCAGTATATCGAGGTCCATGTTGCCTCTGGTAGTGGGAAGGTGTATAGTCTCACTCATTTAACTTGCTTTTGACATAAAGCAATGCTGTGTAGATATATAGATTAACATCAGTTAATAACTGGAGCTTGATAAAGAGGGGACAGCAGGGTTCCCTGCTCTTAATTTTTATATATTTTTCACTGACGTGACAAGTGTGTTCCCAAAGAAGTATACTGTATGAAAAGTGTGATTGAAATAGGCCAAAATAGGCCACATTCGGATACTTTTCAGTGACCGCATCTGTCACTTTCCACATGAGATAGCATACTCTCGCTTTTCTCTTGCAGATGTGGCTAATATGTGCCTCACAGTTTAATTTGGAATCAATGTAAAAGCCTAACAATTTTATTGATTTGCTTTGCGCGGTTGTAGCTAAACCCAGAATTAGTTGCTGTAAGATTACATAGAAGCCCAATGAAAGAAAACCAATTCATTGTTAGTTCTAATGTTTCCTGTGCTGCCTGATACAGGTTTATCATGCCATGGTGCATACTGAGCAGTGTTATGTCATATGCATAAGAAACTATTGAATCTGCTCCTACAAGGTAAGTCAGATTGTTAATGGCAAAGATGAATGGAAAGGGGCCTAGGGCCAAGCCCTGTGGCACTCCACACCAGACTTCATTCTATGAGGAACATCTATTTTTAACTGATACAAACTGCCTCTTGTTGCTTAGGTATAATTTGATTACTGTTAAAGACGGGCTGTTTATGCCATTATATGCCAGTTTTGCAAGTAGGACATTAAATGGTATACAGTTGAAAGCTTTGCTGAGTTCACACAACACAGCTAATACTAGTTCCTTACTTTTAAGTGCAGTTAACATCTGGTTAACAACTTCAGTGACAGCAGTAGTGGTGTTTTTGCCTTTTTGGAATCCATACTGTCTGTTGGGGAGAAGTTCATGCTTTCCGAAATCATCGAGCTGTTCACGTGATATTGATTGGACTGTTGCCTGTAAACACATGGCCAGCCACTGTGGCCGAGTGGTTCTAGGTGCTTCAGTCCGGAACCACACTGCTGCTATGGTCGCAGGTTCCAATCCTGCCTCGGGCATGGATGTGTGTGATGTCCTTAGGTTAGTTAGGTTTAAGTAGTTCTAAGTCTAGGGGACTGATGACCTAAGATGTTAAGTCCTGTAGTGCTTAGAGCCATTTGAATCATTTGTAAACGCATGACACATCAGTGCTCTTGGAAGAGAGCTGTGGCTGTGATGTGGCTCTGTTGTTGTTCCCGCACAGTGATTTGCAAAGATGGAAAAAATTGAGATTCAAGCAGTGATTAAGTACTTCATAAAGAGATATATGAAACCAAAGGACATTCATGCCAACTTCCAGAATACACTGGAGGACTATGCTTCTTCATATTCAACTGTTGCCAAGTGGACAAATGAATTTAAATTTGGTCTGGAGAGCTTAGATGATGATCCGCACAGTGGTCAGCCAATAAGTGTCACTACTCCAGAAATCATTGCAAAAGTGCACAAAATGGTCATGGAGGATCACTAATTCAAAGTGCGTGAAATTGCTCATGCTTGCCAGATGTCATCTGAAAGGGTATATCACATTTTAACTGAAGAATTAGAAATTAAAAAATTATCTACAAGATGGGTGCCGCGACTCTTGACGCTGGATCAAAAACGCATGAGAATGGACATATCGCAGCAATGTTTGGCTGGTTTTAGGAGAAACGAACAAGATTTTGTGCACCGATTTGTGACCACAGATGAAACTTGGGTTCACTACTATACCCTAGACACAAAACAGTCAAAGCAGTGGAAATATGCTGATTCTGCACCACCAAAGAAAGCAAAGACAGTTCCTTCAGTGGGATAGGTCATGGCATCAGTCTTCTGGGATTTGAAGGGGCATCTTGTTTGTAAATTCTCTCTCCACTGGGCAAACAATTACTGGAGAATACTATACTAACCTCCTGGACAAATTGCAACAAAAGATATGTGAAAAATGGCCAGGTTTAGCATCAAGACAACGCACGCCCGTACACATGTGCCTTCACTATGGCAAAATTACATGAATTAAGGTATGAATTGTTCCCACAACCGCCTTATTCACCCGATATGGCTCCATCAGACTTCCATCTCTTCCCAAAACTGAAAATTTTTCTTGGTGGATGAAGATTCACTTCAAATGAAGAATTGATAGCTGTAGTTGACAACTATTTTGCAGGCTTGGAGGAAACTCATTTTCTAGATGGTAACAAGACACTGGAACATTGTTGGACCAAGTGCATTAATCTACAAGGAGGCTATATTGAAAAATAAAAAAAATTCAGTGATGTACATACTTTATGTCCATTCTGTTCCGAGAACTTTTCAAACCATCCTTGTAGTTATTTAGGTGGTTGTACATTGTATTCTAAAAAAGTTTGGAGTAAACTGGGACAATAGAAATTGACCAGTAGTATTGGGGCAGATGCTGATCTCCCTTTTTTAAAACTGGCATCATCCCAGCAATTTGGAGTACATTGGGGAAAACTCCAGATTCTAAACACATATTATAAATGAAAGAAAGACGTGGGAAAGCGCTGGTAGATAGACACAATTTAAAAAATCACACAAACACACACACAAAATTTTAAGCTTTCGCAACCCACGGTTGCTTCATCAGGAAAGATGGAAGGAGAAGGAAAGATGAAAGGATATGGGTTTTAAGGGAGAGGGTAAGGAGTCATTCCAATCCCGGGAGCGGAAAGACTTACCTTAGGGGGGACAACTTATTTTTTTTAATATATTTTCCCCATGTGGAATGTTTCTTTATAAAAAAACAAAGATGATGTAACTTACCAAACAAAAGCATTGGCATGTTGATAGACGCACAAACACACACCTGTCCTTTTTCCCCCCTAAGGTAAGTCTTTCCGCTCCCAGGATTGGAATGACTCCTTACCCTCTCCCTTAAAACCCACATCCTTTCATCTTCCCCTCTCCTTCCCTCTTTCCTGATGAAGCAACTGTTATTCCACGTGGGAAAAATATATCTAAAAACAAAGATGATGTGACTTACCAAACGAAAGCGCTGGCATGTGGATAGATACACAAAAAAACACAAACATACACACAGAATTCAAGCTTTCGCAACCAACGGTTGCTTCATCAGGAAAGAGGGAAGGAGAGGGAAAGACGAAAAGATGTGGGTTTTAAGGGAGAGGGTAAGTAGTCATTTCAATCCCGGGAGCAGAAAGACTTACCTTAGGGGGAAAAAAGGACAGGTATACACTCAAAATCCCTGCAGTCCCGCTATCCTCTGTGTCCTCGGTGGCTCAAATGACAGAGCGTCTGACATGTAAGCAGGAGATCCCGGGTTCGAGTCCCAGTCGGGGCACACATTTTCATCTGTCCCCGTTGATGTATGTCTACGCCTGTAAACAGCTAAGGGTGTTCATTTCATTGTAATTTCGTACTTCAGGAGTTTGAGAACCTTGACACAGCTTTTATAATATCCTTGTGGGTGACAACTTTCCAGTGGAAGCCATACCTCTTCACGTGATTCAGTACTAAGGTCTAAAGCACATACATACATAAATACTTGTTCCGTAGATCATGAATACAACATTTCATAATGATGTGGAACGTGTCACTTTACCATAAGTGCCCCCCCCCCCCCCCCCCCCCCCCCTGGCCAGAGGCAGTTCGCTCCGCACTCTTGTATGTGCAAGTGCTGAATAAGCCTTCATTAAGTGAAGTTAATGTTTGTCATTCATCTACTTACACCTTCCTCTATGTGATATTATTCTGGTGGAGGTGCTGGGTATTGGAACCTGTGATAAGGCACATTATTGACGACACAGTGGCTCCCATTAGACCATGACAGATCTACCGTTTACGTGGCGAGAAACCCGAGTTCGAGCCAGATTCAACAAACTGCTATCTATCTGAGACAGAATAAGAACAGGACATCACAATGACAGCAACTACGTGCCACCACATGTGACATCCTTCCGGGTTCTCTGGTGACAATGGCAAAGATCCAAACAAGTGGCAGAAAGTATATGAGCGTATAACTAAATTTAACAAATGGGATGACACCGTGTGTTTGGCTAACGTATTTTTCTACTTGGAGGGCACTGCCAAGCAATGGTATGTGAACAATGAGGAAAAGTTCACTAGCTGGGAAGTATTCCAGGCAGAACTGCGGAAGTATTTCGACGACACACAACAATAGAAGTGCAAGGCTGGAGATAAATTAAAGTGCAGAGCACAGCGTCCAGGAGAAACTACAGCATCCTACATTCAAGACGTCTTAGAGCTGTGTAAAATAGTGGATCCTATAATGGAGGAGGAAGATAAGGTTGCATATCTCATGAAGGGTGTGCTGTGGACTTATATCAAGCCCTACTCCTGAAGGAGGTTTCGACAGCAGACGACTTCATAAAATTGTGCCAGTATATCGAGACAATGCATCAAAAAAGAATTACAAGCAAGAAGTTTGAATGGCTTCCAAACATCATATCTGTGATGAAGGAAGAAACTGATTTCACACGTGTTCTTCGTCAGATAGTGAGAGAGGAAGTTCAGAAGGCACTTGGATTGCACGGCGAGCAAAAACCCGAGACACTTCAAGAGGTCATAAGGGAGGAAGTGGGACGGACATTGAACCCAATCTCTCGTCCTTCATTTCCCTTTAAAACACTAAAAAGGCAAAACCCAGGTAAAGTTACGTTCCTACAATACCGCACTAGGAACCTGTTTGGGCACCAAGGAAGACTGATGTCTAGAGGACCCAGGATAACCAACCAGTATGTGTCCACTGTGGATGACCGGAACATGTGGTGCACTATTGTCGAGAAAGGCGGCGGATGTTTGATGATGCCTGTGCCAGAAGACAGCAGACCGATCTTAGCCGCCGCCAACTCTGGGACGACGGAGATTAACAAGATGATGTGGGTGCAGGACGACTTAGGTCACCATCGCACAAGCTAGCCGCTGGAGAGGACACTCCCCAACATGCCGATCAAGGCCTCCATCGCCGTTCGGAAGCTCCAGCCGATCACCTAGCCGCCACCACCCTGAAAGCTACATGGTGCGACCTTTCTTGGAGGTGAGGCCGCCAAAGAGAAAAAGCCTCCGCTGTTGATCAGTGCAAAAATGATAGGAAACTTCATCAATATCCTCATGGATGGCCAACCAGCCAAAGCTCTTGTGGACTCTGGAGCATCATATTCAGTCATTTTGGAGAAGCACCATTGCCAGTTGCAGAAAACCTTATTCATCGACAACAAAACATCTCTGCTGAAGGTGGCTAATGCGAAATATGTAAAACCTACAGGAAGATGTGTCATTCGTGTGGGTATAAGTGGCTATACATAGCCCTTAGACTTCATCGTCTTACAAGAGTGTAGTCATGACGTCATTCTTGGATGGGACTTTTTGAAAGCTTCTCAAGCAACTACAGATTGTGGTTGCTCAAAGATTATGCTAGACGAGATGAGATACTGTGGACAGGAAGATGTGCATCCAAGTGTGTGGAGAACATGTGTGCTGGATGAAGTGATCATTCCTGCAGTCAGCGCTAGAAAGGTAACTGTCTCGTGTCAGTCCGTGCATCACCCCATGGATCTTGTAGTGGAATGTAAGAAAAGCATACCACTGAAGAGTAACTTGGTCACCCAGCCTCTGTCATCTTGTTTAAGAACAGATTTGGTGAATTGTGGATAGTTAACTGTTGCTGAGAACAGCAGATCCTTCCAAGACACATGTGCATAGCAAACGCTGAGCCATTAATTGCAGAACAGCTGAGCGTCATAGAAACCTCCCATGCCGAGTCTGTGGGCGAAATTAGCACTACCATTATGAGACAAGATCTTCTAGCTCGACTATCACCAGATCACACTAAGGAACAACAGAAGAAGCTACCTGCTATTCTTCAAGAGTTCTCTGAATGCTTCAATCCACAGGTGAAGAGCAAATTAGGCAAATCAACGGTGAACACTGGAGACCATAAACCAATAAGCCAGAGAGCATACAATGTGTCAGCAACGGAACGTCGAATAATTCGTGACAAGGTAGAGAAAATGAAGAATCACATCATTCAGCCTTCGCAGAGCCCATGGTCTTCACGAGTGGATCTCGTCAGGAAGAAGCGTGGCAGTTGGCACTTTTGTGTTGATTACAGGAAGCTTAATAAGATGACTAAAAAGGACGTTTATCCTCTTCCACGAATTGACGATACACTAGATTGTCTGAAGAGGGCTAAGTTTTTCTCGACCATGGACATGTACTCGGGATACTGGCAAATCGAAGTAGATGAGGCTGATCGTGAGAAAACTGCATTCATCACCCCTGAGGGCCTGTATGAGTTTAAGGCAATGCCGTTTGGTTTGTGTAATGCACCAGCAACTTTTGAACAAATGATGGATAATCTTCTGCGGCACCTGAAGTGGACGATGTGTCTTTGTTATTTAGATAACATTATAGTGTTCTCGGAGACATTTGATGAACACATACAAAGACTGAGGGCCATTCTTAACTGTCTCCAACAAGCCGGACTGAAACTTAATCCAAGAAAGTGTCTCTTTGGAGCAAAAGAAATCAAAATATGTGGGCACCTTGTGTCAAATGAAGGTGTGCGGCCAGACCCAGAAAAGGTGAGAGCTATAATGGAATTTCCTATTCCTAAAAGTATTAGAGATGTGAGAAGCTTCCTCAGATTGTGTTCTTATTACCGTCGTTTTATCAAAGACTTTTGTATCAAAGCCAGGTGACTCCAAGAGTTGTTAAAAGCTGATGATAAATTTATCTGGGATGGTGCTCAACAAGATTCTTTCGATGTGCTGCGAAAAGCTCTGTCGACTGATCTTGTACTTGGTCTGTATGATGAGAGAGCACCTACAGAACTACACACAGATGCCAGTGGGTATGGGATCGGTGCTGTTCTGGTGCAGATTTTGGATGGAAGAGAGAAGGTTACAGCTTATGCTTCTAGGACACATGCAAAAGCCAGGAGAAACTACTCAACTACTGAAAGAGAATGTCTTGCTGTGATCTGGGCCATGTGCATATTTCGACAGTATCTTAATGGATGGCCATTCACAGCTGTTATAGACCATCATTCACTTTGTTGGTTGACAGGTCTTAAGGATCCAATAGGGTGACTCGCCAGGTGGGCACTACATCTTCAAGAGTACCATAGTGTACAAAAGTGGAAGGAAACACCAAGATGCTGACTGTCTCTCAAGAAACCCTGTGCAAGACTTTGATGAAGATAGTGACTGTCTCGCTGCACTCCAGGATCTCTCTGCTGAGCAGAAGAAGGATGCCAAGATATCTCAAATTATGCTTGCCTTAAATTGGTCAGGGGATGTGAAAGGACTATTAAGGTATTTAATGGATTACTTTGCAAGAAAACTTTGATCCGTTGAAAAGAGGTGGCTACCAGTGATTCCTAAACACATGCGCTTAGATATTCTACAGAAATTCCATGACACACCTGAGGCCAGACATTTAGGATTTATTAAGACATATGACAGGATCCGCAAGAGATTTTTCTGGCCAGGTTTATTTAGGAGTGTCCGTCACTGTGTGTCGCACTATCGAGAGTGCCAGAGGAGAAAGGCAGTTCCTCAGAAACCACCTGGAGGACTTATCCAAAACGCCTTTCCAGCTTCTTGGGATTGACCTTCTTGGACGATTTCTGACATCTGCTAGTGGCTATTGATGGATTATTATTTGGACTGATTATCTGATGCGCTATGCCATTACAAAAGCCGTGAAAACAGCCGAAGCATTTGAGGTAGCCAAATTCATTGCAGAAGACATTGTATTAAAACATGGTGCTCCAAGGTCATTAATTACGGATTGAGGGAAAGTTTTTCAATCGAATCTTGTGACAGAGATAAATCGTTGTTGCAATATTACTCATCACATGACGACTGTCTACCATCTGCAAACTAATGGGCTTACTGAACGCCTTAACAAGACCTTGGCCTACATGCTATCAATGTTCGTCAATGTTGAGCAGAGCAACTGGGATGAGGTGCTACCTTTTGTGACGTTTGCCTACAACACCGCCAAACAAGACACCACTGGATTTCGCCATTTTTCCTGGTGCATGGGCTGAGGCGATGACGACGATGGACACTGTTTTTCCGTTACATCCTGATGACGTGGACAACGACTACATTGGTCAAGTGTTAACCAAAGCTGAGGAAGCTCAGCAGTTAGCTCGACTCCACATGCTGCAGGCTCAAGAAAATGATTGCCAAAGGTATGACGCGAGCCACCGCCCTGTTGTCTATTAGCCTGGTGACCTCGTCTGGATCTTCACTTCTGTTCGGAAGGTTGGGCTCTCTGAGATGCTCCTCAGACGCTACTTTGGACCTTATAAGGTTGTAAGACAGTTGTTTGATGTTACAAGTGAAGTTGAAGATTTTAACCCTGACACAAGATGACAAAAGGTCAGAGATACGGTCCATGTCCTTTGAATGAAGCTCTATAAGGATCCTGCAACCCAGGGTAAATTCGAAGCTCCAGCAGCAGGCAAGTGGAAAGGTAATAAAGAACATAGTGGCAAAGGAATTTCTATGATGATCACTGCCAGGGAAAACATCAGTCATTAGGAGTTGGAGTATGCAGGACCGATGACTCATTCCCGGACTAGGAGGACGTAACACCGAGACACTGTTCTCTTAAGGAGGAAGCAGTGTCGCAGAAGAAGCCAAGTAGCGCAGTCGCTGTAGTGTAGTGGTTATGATACTAGATTGTTGCATGGAGGGTCGTGAGTTCAAATCTCACCTGAACTGTAAAATTTTATTTTCTATATTTGGTTCGAGTACATTCTAAAAGTATCCACAAATGGCAAGAATCATTGTACTGGAATGTTTTTTAGCTGTATATACACAGTATGTGTTCTGGCCGGAGGCAGTTCGCTCTGCCCTCTTGTACGTGCGAGTGCTTAATAAACCTTCATTAAGTGAAGTTAGAGTTCGTCATTCATCTACTTCCTCTACATGGCAGTATGGTTACATTCTGAACATTTCTAAGTTTTTAATTTTTTTATTTTTTTTATTTTTGTAATTTCAAAAAGAAAAAAAAGATTTACATATGTGAGTTAGTAATTCATATACACCACCTTTTACATATTACAGTAATAGAAATCTTTCTGCGGACTAGGAGGAGTTGTTAAGGGGAAACTTCCTCAGTTTGTTATCAGATTTTACTTTGCTGTCTGTCAGTCTTTTTATATCACTGGGTAGGTGATAAAGAATTTTTGTTTTGGCGTTATGCATCCTATTTTGTGCTAAAGATAACCTTAATGTGGAGTAATGGATGTCATTTTTACTTATGTTATTATAATTATGTACTTCATTATTCCTTTTCAACTGTAGTGTGTTATTTATTATAAACTGCACGAGGGAATAAAGATACTGTGAAGCAGCAGTCAGAATGCCCAACTCCTTAAACTGATATCTGCAAGATGATCGTGAGTGAGAACCACATGTTATTCGTACAGCACGTGTCTGTGCAATGAAGACTTTCCTTTTTAAAGATGAGTTTCCCAGAATGTTATTATAATATATTGAATATTATTTGATATGACATTATTGAATGAAAGTATGCAAGCTATATGAAATTACTAATTTGTCTCTTCCCAAGCTTTGCAATGATTCTATGCACAAATGTGTCTAAACTAAGTTGTGTTAGGAGTTCCAAAATGTGTTTTTTCCAGTTCAAATTCTCATCAATACGGGCCCCTAAGAATTCTGAAGTTTCCACCCTATTTATTATTCCCTTATCTTGTATTACACTTATCGCTGGTGTAGTACCTCTAGATGTGCAGAACTGAATATGTTGTGTGTTTTAAAATTGAGGATATGACCCTTCACAGAAAACAAGTCAATGATTTTTTTAATAACTTTGTTTACCATTTCTTCTGTTTCTTTATGTATGCTTGGATTGGTTACAATACTAGTGTCATCTGCAGAAAGAAGTAATACTGTTTGTTGTATACTAGACAGAAGATCACTTACATATATGAGCAACAGTAGTGGACCTAAGAGTCAACCTTGGGGAACTCCATATGTGATTTCTCTGTAATCATAATTATATCCGTGCACTATATTGCTTGAATTGCTAAGTACAATTTTCTGCATTTCATTGGTGAGTTATGACAGTATCTATTGATTCACTGTACCATTAATCCCATAAAATGTCAATTTATCTAGGAGAATATATCTAAAAAGAAAGATGATGAAACTTACCAAACAAAAGCGCTGGCAGGTCGATAGACACACTAACAAACACAAACATACACACAAAATTCTAGCTTTCGCAACCAATGGTTGCCTCGTCAGGAAAGAGGGAAGGAGAAGGAAAGACAAAAGGATATGGGTTTTAAGGGAGAGGGTAAGGAGTCATTCCAATCCCGGGAGCGGAAAGACTTACCTTAGGGGGAAAAAAGGACAGGTATACACTCGCACACACACACATATCCATCCACACATACACAGACACAAGCAGACATTTGTAAAGGCAAAGAGTTTGGGCAGAGATGTCAGTCGGGGCGGATGTACAGAGGCAAAGATGAAGTTGAAAGACAGGTGAGGTATGAGCGGCGGCAAATTGAAATTAGAAATTAGCGGAGATTGAGGCCTGGCGGATAGCGAGAAGAAAGGATATGCTGAAGGGCAACAAACTGTCCATTCGCATGAATGGACACAGGCAGACAGTGTTTGTTGGTAATGAGGATCACCCTGTGGCTAAACATGCCTTGGTGCACGGCCAGCACATCTTGGCACAGTGTTACACTGTCCGGGTTATCTGGATACTTCCCACTAACACCAACCTGTCAGAACTCCGGAGATGGGAACTTGCCCTTCAGCATATCCTTTCTTCTGCATTTAAGAAATGATTATTAAATGCATTTGCTACCTGTGACTCGTCGTTTGTAGCCATTCCATTCAGTTCAGTAGTGATGTTGTCTTGTTCTGTGGCTGGTTGTCCTGTCTCTCGTTGCGCTACATTCTATTAGGCTTAAGTCTGTTGTCAGAAGTACTGATTTCTGACATTATGTACATGTTCCTTGATTTTTAATAACCTTTCTTAGTAATTTTGAGTAGTTTTTGTAGTGTATAGCTACTGCAGGATTCCTACTTGTTCTTGGCAAAAGATACATTTCCATTTTCCTTTCACATCATACTTTAATCACTCCAGTGATCCATGGCTTTTACATGGCTTTTTGGTGTCCTTTCTGATTAGCTGAAGCGGAAAGCAATTTTCAAATAATGATATGAATTTATCATGGAATAGATAAAAAATGTACATTTGCATATGATTCATTATGAATTACATGCCATGTCATCTCCTGTAAACTATTCTTGAAACATTTGTCATGGAGTCATCAATTACTCTAACAGATTTCCACTGAGGAGTATCCATACTGTAAGACACAGTGTTATTTATCTTAACTAAATGTACCTCATGATCATATGATGCATTTATTACTGTGTAAACTGTTATTTTCTTGCTTTGAGCTTCATCAAAGAAAATATTATCAATTAGGTTCCTACATTCCTTATCCACCCATGTTTGAGATCAAATTGCAGGATCCAGTTTGTTTGTTCTACACAAGTCTAAGCTAACATGGGCTAGTCTGTCTGTAAATAAATTAAACAATGGAAATCCAGGATGGAAATTGCATAATATTAGTAAACAAATTAATATATTCATGTTTCTGGCCTGCTATCCATGTTGCATTAGACTGGATGCTGATTGATGTGTCTGACTTGGATAACTGATCCAAGTGTACTGTAAAAATTAATGGTTCATGATCTGCTGGTGCACCACTAACAAGTCTGACATCACACATATCTCTAGAAAAATTAACTATAACATTATCCAAGTAGGTATTTTTTTGTGTGGTGCTGTAGTTCATACAATGTCAATTTAGAGATCTTATAGATTAAAAATAATTCTTATAACTTGTTCATTATTGTTGGTCATTTCAGTGTTGAAATCACCATAGACAGTGACTTTTGTTTTAGATTTTAAAATTTTCCTCATAAGCAGCTCAAATCTTTCAAAAACTGTATTATCATCTTCACCTGGAGATCTATGTAAATTAACAATTATGGTATTCTCTGCAATCAGCCTAATATAGCAAAATTCTCCATCTAGTTCAGTACAATAAGAGCTGACACATATCTTAGAAAACATTAAAGTGTCTCTAACAAATAAAGGCACCTCCATTCTTTCTTTCACTTCTGCCCATAATGTCACCAACAGCATAATCTCTGAGAACGAAATATTCTAGCTGATCTTGTCTCATCAAGTGTTCTGAAACAATCACAACAACATTTTCAAATGTTGTAGATTTTTTTTTTTTCACTGCAGCAACAGATTTATGTTCTCTGTTTATTGTCTGTAAACACCCACCCTTTTGATGTGTGTTGCTTTTAGTATCCAGCTCAAGTGCTGGAGATTTATTGCCTGTCGTGTCACTGTCTTTTATCCTGAAAAAATTGCATCCATTCCTGTTATTATTCAAACCACTACATTCATAGACAGTTTTATTCTATTTGATTTTTTTCACTGGTTATTTCATTGACATGATCACAGACTAACCTTTTCCCTTCATAGTTTTGATGGAACTCATGCTTGTAAAGGTTACACTGCTGTTTGCTTGTACTGAGTGCAGCACAGTTTGTGTATTCAGTGCACAGTTTCTTTCTTTTAATGTTTATTTTCTGAATTTCTGTATTTACACATGAACTATATATTAGAATGTGCCAATGTGGCACTGCAGCAAGTATTGTGTCCTTGATTTATTCTTTTCTAGAAAATTCTACAGAGCTTTTATGTTGTTTTTTTTCTGTGGCTGTCTGTTAGTTGTTTTGTCTGATGATGTACTATACTCTTTATGATGACCTCAATGTTATTTTCAAAGGTTTCTTGAGTACTTCCTGTAATTAAGTGGCTGGTGTTATCTGCAAATTAGTATAGTTTACTGTTTAAATATAGATCATTTACATAAAGTAAGGACAGGATTAGATCTGATATGGAACCTTGGGGAATGTCAGGTTTGACCACTAATAAATGTGACTGATGGGTATTGACTTCCCCATTCACTTCACATGTTCTCTCTGTGTGAGCTCTTTTCTTTCCTGGATGTGTGTTTTAGTCCAGTTATATGCTACTCACCTGACACCCTGATTCTGAATCATACCAAGTAATTTATTATGATGATTTTTGATAACTCTAGGAAAATGTGTTCCTGCTTTTCTAGGGCTGGTAGTATTTCATACAGGAAACAGAAGGTTGTGGTTTTGGCTGAGTGATTTTTCCTAAAACCATGTTGTCATTCTATTAATATATTAAATTTATTTATGAAATTAGGCAGTCCTTAAAAAAAGTTCTCAAGAATTTAAAGTCATTTGTCAGTTTTTGCATCAGTTTAGGTAACAGCATCAGGCTTTTAGTAATTATTGTCTTCCAAGTTATTAATGTGTAAATGAACACTGAAGGTCCCTACACACTTCCTAAGTGCACACATAAAGTTGCTCACATGTCTGTTAACGACTTTCGATACTAGATGAAATGCTGCATCCTGAATCCAGTCACAAATTTTGTTTGACTCTCCCATTTACTCAAACTTTTGTTAATAAGAATTGCTGTGGTACTAAGTCAGTTGTTTTTTGAAATCAAGAAGTATACCATCCACCTGATTGCCTTGATCTATGGCTTTCAGTATGTCATCTGAGAGAAGTGTGAATTGGGTTTCACTTGATCACTGTTTGCAGAATCCATGCTGGTTGGAATAGAGGAGGCCATTCTGTGCATAATACATTCAAGATGGATGTAATACTGGACATTCGGTGTGTGAATGACTTCTATTACCTTCCTTGTAGGTGGATTTAACATATGCTTTCCTCCAACCTCTGGGTACAGCTTTTTGTTCCAAATATATGTGGTCTATTTTTGTTAATTCTCTATGGAATCTGACAAGAATTCCAGTAAGCCCTGGAGCATTGTTCCTTTTTAGAGATATCAGCAGTTTCTCAATACTACTGACACTAATATCTTAGCAATGTTATAGAAATTAAACTAGGGCACCACTCCTGGATCGTCTTTAGTGAATGAACATTTTAATGTGGAGTTCAGCACTTGTAATTTTGCTTTGCTAACCTCAGTTCAATTTCTGAGTTATCCATGAATGTCTGGACACTTAACTTTGATGTCGCTACCAACTTTATACAACATGAATTTTAAGGGTTTTGTGAGAGGTCTTTAGTATGATTGTGCCTTGGTAGTAGTTGGATGTTTCATGCATTGCCCATTTCAGAGCTAAACACATTTCATTCAGCATCTCTTTCAGTACTTTACAGTGACTGTATGCTATTGGTGGTGAGAGGGAGTTCTTGTCGTCTTGCGAAAGCAGAGGGAGCCTCAACTACAAAGTGAAAATTGGTATGAAGGACAGCTATGTGAGGAGCATTCTGTATTTAAAATCAATAGCTCCTCCTTAAAAAAAATGGTCTTATGGAAGACAATTAATGAAAATAAATCACCTGTCCAGTTACTGATTACACTGGCAGTAAAATGCAAGGAGTTTGAAGTATTAGTTACCTTCTTGCCTCACTGAAGAAAATTGCACTGCAGTTCCAATTATCAAATCATTCAACTGATGAAATATTACAGATGTAAAGAAAAGGCATTACGTAACTGAAAGTAATAGGGTGAAGACCAGTGAACATGATGGAGTAGCTGTTGTGTCTTATGGTGATTGCATGTTAGAACCAGCCTGTCTTCCAGCATTAGTTTATCATAGACCTCGGCTGCAGCTGAGTGTTGTATGTGATAACAGCATATATAAAAAAAGGAGTTTGCCTGGTATAAGTTTTATTACAGTTTTGAAATAAGCATTTTGTTGACATATGAATTATGTTGTGAAACCCAGCTTGCTTTTTATTAAAGATATGCAAAAGACAATGGGAAACGGTTGAGTTGGTACTGTGGCTGAGACACCGGACTCATATTGAGGAAGAGTCTGGTTCTAATCCCTCACAGACCATCTTTATGTAAATTTTCTGTCCTCCCACTAAAACATTTGAGTCGTGTGTCTTGTGGTGTCTCCACCACACCCTCAGGTCTCTCTCTCTCTCTCTCTCTCTCTCTCTCTCTCTCTCTCTCTCTCTCTCTCTCTCTCTGTTGCTCACTCACTCAACGTACAAAAGAGTTAGTTCCACAGCAATGCTTATTTACAAAGGTGTGATCACATGGGGGAGTCATACATAATCAGATGTAATGTAATATGCACAATAGGTCAGAATAGTGAATTTGTAGTATTACACCATCATAGAGTAATCAGTGATGCCCATTAAATGCTTATTCATATCATCCACCTCTACAGTTTCATTGCCCTCCCTTTATGTCTACCAAATGCCAAATCTCTTCTGCATTCACCCAACCAACCTTATCTGAGACATCTGCCCTACTGCTCAAGTCACAGCATTCAGAGAAAGTTTAGCAGATGTGTATAAATGTTCTCTTATAAGTAGAGGGGCAGCAGCAGGGGCAACAGTCTGGATGACTGACTGATCTGGCCTTGTAACACTAACCAAAACGGCCTTGCTGTTGTGGTACTGCGAACGGCTGAAAGCAAGGGGAAACTACAGCTGTAATTTTTCCCAAGGGCATGCAGCTTTACTGTATGATTAAATGATGATGGCATCCTCATGGATAAAATATTCCGGAGGTAAAATAGTCCTCCATTCGGATCTCCGGGCGGGGACTACTCAAGAGGATGTCATTATCAGGAGGAAGAAAACTCGCGTTCTATGGATCGGAGCGTGGAATGTCAGATCCCTTAATGGGGCAGGTAGGTTAGAAAATTTAAAAAGGGAAATGGATAGGTTAAAGTTAGATATAGTGGGAATTAGTGAAGTTCAGTGGCAGGACAAACGAGACTTTTGGTCAGGTGAATACAAGGTTATAAATACAAAATCAAATAGGGGTAATGCAGGAGTTGGTTTAATAATGAATAAAAAAAATAGGAGTGCAGGTAAGCTAAGCATAGTGAACGCATTATTGTGGCCAAGATAGACACGAAGCCCATGCCTACTACAGTAGTACAAGTTTATATGCCAACTAGCTCTGCAGATGATGAAGAAATTGATGAAATGTATGATGAGATAAAAGAAATTATTCTGGTAGTGAAGGGAAATGAAAATTTAATAGTCTTGGGTGACTGGAATTCAACAGTAGGAAAAGGAAGAGAAGGAAACATAGTAGGAGAATATGGATTAGGGCTAAGAAATGAAAGAGGAAGCCGCCAGGTAGAATTTTGCACAGAACATAAGTTAATCAATCATAGCTAACACTTGGTTCAAGAATCATGAAAGAAGGTTGTATACATGAAAGTACCCTGGAGATACTAAAAGGTATCAGATAGATTATATAATGGTAAGACAGAGATTTAGGAACCAGGTTTTAAATTGTAAGACATTTCCAGGGGCAGATGTGGTCTCTGATCACAATCTATTGGTTATGAACTGTAGATTAAAACTGCAAAAAGGTGGGGATTTAAGGAGATGGGACCTGGATAAACTGAAAGAACCATAGGTTGTACAGAGTTTCAGGGAGAGCGTAAGGGAACAATTGACAGGAATGGGGGAAAGTAATACAGTAGAAGAAGAATGGGTAGCTTTGAGGGATGAAATAGTGAAGGCAGCAGAGAATCAAGTAGGTAAAAAGACGAGGGCTAGTAGAAATCCTTGGGTAAAAGAAGAGATACTGAATTTAATTGATGAAAGGAGAAAATATAAAAATCCAGAAAATGAAGCAGGCAAAAAGGAATACAAACGTCTCATAAATGAGGTCGACAGGAAGTGCAAAATGGCTAAGCAGGGATGGCTAGAGGGCAAATGTAAGGATGTAGAGGCTTATCTCACTAGGGGTAAGATAGATACTGCCTACAGGAAAATTAAAGAGATCTTTGGAGAAAAGAGAGCCACTTGTATGAATATCAAGAGCTCAGATGGAAACCCAGTTCTAAGCAAAGAAGGGAAAGCAGAAAGGTGGAAGGACTATATAGAGGGTCTATACAAGGGCGATGTACTTGAGGACAATATTATGGAAATGGAAGAGGATGTAGATGAAGATGAAATGGGATATATGATACTGCGTGAAGAGTTTGACAGAGCACTAAAAGACCTAAGTCGAAACAACGCCCTGGGAGTAGACAACATTCCATTAGAACTACTGATAGCCTCGGGAGAGCCAGTCCTGACAAAACTCTACCATCCGGTGAGCAAGATGTATTAGACAGGCGAAATTCCCTCAGACTTCAAGAAGAATATAATAATTACAATCCCAAAGAAAGCAGGTGTTGACAGATGTGAAAATTACCGAACTGTTAGTTTAATAAGTGACAGCTGCAAAATACTAACACGAATTCTTTACAGACGAATGGAAAAACTGGTAGAAGCTGACCTCAGGTAAGATCAGTTTGGATTCCATAGAAATGTTGGAACACGTGAGCCAATACTGACCCCTATGACTTATCTTAGAAGCTAGATTAAGGAAAGGCAAACCTATGTTTCTATCATTTGTAGACTTAGAGAAAGCTTTTGACAATGTTGACTGGAATACTCTCTTTCAAATTCTGAAGATGGCAGGGGTAAAATACAGGGAGCGAAAGGCTATTTACAATTTGTACAGAAAGCAGATGGCAGTTATATGAGTCGAGGGACATGAAAGGGAGCAGTGGTTGGGAAGGGAGTGAGACAAGGTTGTAGCCTTTCCCTGATGTTATTCAATCTGTATATTGAGCAAGCAGTAAAGGAAACAAAAGAAAAGTTCGGAGTAGACATTAAAATCCATGGAGAAGAAATAAAAACTTTGAGGTTCGCTGATGACATTGTAATTCTGTCAGAGACAGCAAAGGACTTGGAAGAGCAGTTGAACGGAATGGACATTGTCTTGAAAGGAGGGTATAAGATGAACATCAACAAAAGCAAAACAAGGATAATGGAATGTAGTCGAATGAAGTCGGGTGATTCTGAGGGAATTGGATTAGGAAATGAGACACTTAAAGTAGTAAAGGAGTTTTGCTATTTGGGGTCGAAGTAGAGAAGGTATAAAACATAGACTCGCAATGGCAAGGGAAGCGTTTCTGAAGAAGAGAAATTTGTTAACATCGAGTATTGATTTATATATCTGGAAGTCGTTCTGAAAGTATTTGTACGGAGTGTAGCCATGTATGGAAGTGAAACATGAACGATAATTAGTTTAGACAAGAAGAGAATAGAAGCTTTTGAAATGTTAGATGGGTAGATCACATAACTAGTGAGGAGGCATTGAATAGAATTGGGGAGAAGAGAAGTTTGTGGCACAACTTGACTAGAAGAAGGGATCGGTTGTTAGGACATGTTCTGAGCCATCGAGGGATCACCAATTTAGTACTGGAGGGCAGCGTGGAGGGTAAAAATCGTAGAGGGAGACCAAGAGATGAATACACTAAGCAGATTCAGAAGGATGTAGGCTGCAGTAGGTACTGGGAGATGAAGAAGCTTGCACAGGATAGAGTAGCATGGAGAGCTGCATCAAACCAGTCTCAGGACTGAAGACCACAACAACAACAACAACAACAAGTAGAGTTACATTGTCAATACTTTTACAATGAGCATATCTTCTGCTCAATGCATATTCTATGAAGTAAATGTAATTCCTAAGGTTGGTTTTATGATTCATGGAAGGGTTATTTCAGTTTCAGTTTGCAATAACAATCCAAGATAAAACATTTGCAACTTCTAGGCTTGTTAATTATAGGTGAAAAATTAAACTTTTGATGATTACCACCATCATCTTTGTCAGCAACGACTGGCTGTCATGGCTTGTGCTGTGGTGGACTTGTGTAGCCCATGGACAGCTTCTCATTGGTTGGCATATGTCGTTATGCTGTCATGGATGATGTTAAAGTCTGTGCTGGTGGCACCACCACTGTCATAGGAGTGCAAACAATTTGGCAAATTGCATCGAAAGCTTTCTTCCATTCACTGCTAAGATTATTTCTGGTGTTGAAGTTGCTCCCAGGGACAAAAATTTTGTTTTCCCTATGGTATTTTGTGTTTTTTTGTGAGACAGTGCTCACCAACTTTTGATTCCTCAAGTTCCCAATTTTTTATGTGTCTTTGACGTTCTGCACAGTGATCGGAAATTGTACAGATGGACTAATCAGTGTAGTTTCCTCTGCACTCACAAGTGTTGATATAAATCCCTGTGTCTGTGAGGATTGTCATTAATTGGGTACAGCATCTTATTTATTTTCTTAGTTTATCAGAAAGTAGGTCTTATTTCTCATCTTTCCAGGTCTGTGCCTATTTTGCTAGATGTAGTACCACAGGTTGTGAGGAGCACAATCAGTGTCTCACCACGTGATTGTTCAACATTTTCATGTTATTTTTTCTTGGAGAGTACGACCTTTATATCACATGCTCTGTAGCCATTCATTGGGACATATAATTCAGATGTTTACTTTCAGACACTAAGTGGTGCTCATCAGAAATAGTTTTAGCTTGGTATATCAGTCTATTTTAAATGGCTGTCCTCGAGATTGTATGGCTGAAATTCTGAATGCTGAGATGTAAAATCAGCTTGCAGTAGACAGAGCGGCCTTGGTCCCCATCTGTCTCACTCAGATTGTAACTGAATTATTGTGGCCTGTTACGTTTTATGCTAAAAAGAACTGGTACTTTTCTGTCTTCTTTCTTGGCTATGGTAATATTTGCTTGACTTACTCAGGAGACAAAGCTGCTTTCTTGAAGTCAATAATAGACGAACTAACATTGACTAAACCTATTGTAATTTCCCCTTGAGTGGTGGTTATTCTGTAAGCTTTTCTTTTGCTCGACCAACATATCCTTTTCTCTCCATCTTGACAGTGAACCGGTTGTTTCACTCCTTACTGTTTATGTGGTCAAGTAATAGATCAAGAGTCAAGAGCTTCAGTGAAATATGGCCAGTCCGTAAACATGTCATCAACATAATGATAAAATGAAGATGGTTGAAATGGAACAAAATGCATGTTCCTCAAAACATTCTATCAAGAAATTAGCCACTACTGGAAACTGTGGAGAACCCATAGCCATTCCATCAGTCACTTCATAAAATATATGTCATTACCATCTCTTTTTATCTACATGTCTCTCACCACTTGACTGGGAGTGAGCTGGTATGACCACAGCAGCTCATCAAAGAGCTCATCACAGCATTGTAATGACAAAACCCAAAAAAATTGAATGACTTGCAGTTAAGCTAAGAATGGTGTTATCTAATGGAACAGAACAGAATGTACTGTCAAGAAGCCCTCAGACAAGAACCTATATGGAAGAACTAATTTTTTTCCTGAATAGAGGATTAAATTCACTCTTATACTATGCACTGTGCCTACTGTGGATATTATAAGTGAAATGCAACAGACAGTGATACATCTCACACAGGACATCACTGATGGCGTACAAGTTGCCACAAGTTGTGTCTTAACCATAGCCAAGCCTCCCAAGTCAAACAATAGCAGAGCAGAGACAGATGGAATTCCTGCATTGCAAAGAGATAAAGGTCTTATTTTGGTTCCAGTTGCAAAGGGAAATACCACTGATGTTCTTTGGAGAACAATACGTACAAGTGCCTAAAATGGATCCCTACCCTTTCATACAGCGGAAAAATGGTGGAGTTGCTGAAGAATTTTTGTGTATGGGTTGAAGAACTATACCTCCCAGGTGAAACAGATTATCTCAAATCACAAAGAAGGTGTCTCATTGACACATATTGATAGTGTCATTGACACACAATGTTAGTGCTGTTGGTCCTCCCATCTACTTGCAGCCAAGTATCTGACCAAGTTAATGACTCCCATAGCTGACTGCTATGAACACCACATTAAAAACTGTTATATATATTTATTTAGAAAATCAAACAAATTACAGTTGGTCCAAATAATATTTTATTCAGTCTGGATGGACTTTATGTACAAAAGTTAATATGGAAGACACATTGAAAATGTTGGCAGAGCACTTTTTTTGTTGTTGTAATTATAAAGTTGTTCCAACCTTCTTTGACCACCACCTACTTCTTGTATGGCAGTAAATTTTGTGAAATGACTGATGGAATAGCTGTCAGTTTGCTATTGTCTCAAACTGTTGGCTAACTTCTTTATGGAACATTTCAAGGAACTCACATGAAATTTGGTTCAATTTCACCCAAACACCTAAGAAGAAAAAAGTCTTGGCTTCAGGTACCGGCAATTTTTAATATCCCTAGTGAGTGCAGAACAACTACATCAATCAGTCCATGTATACCATATCCGACAGCTGTGTAGAATATCAATGGCACATTAAAAGCCAAGAACTTGAGAAATCAGGAGCTGCTGATCACAACCTCGTAAATAAATATAAAATTCTGCTTGGTGGAACAATACTTATTTTTTAGAGTTGTACATGCTGCAGTTCTAGTACTAATGTGACTGTAGAAATTAGAATGTGTGAGAGCAACTTCAACAGTGAATATAATTTTAGTGGTGCATGGGCGCAAGATCTCGATGCAGAGAAGAAACGGAGAAATTTGCCAAATTGCTTACACTCCTAGCTGCTGTGGTGGCACCAACAGTGCACGCTTTGAAACTATCTGTTGCAGCATGCCAATGTAAGCTGACCAGTCAGAAACCATCCTGAAGCTGCAAAATCCACCACAGCAGCAGCCACAGTGCTCAGTTGCTCCTGGAAAAGGCAATGGTAAATGTCATAAGTTTAAGGTTTTACCCAGAGCTGATATGGGAAGAAGTTCAAGAATGTGTTATTCATTTTCAGATATTTGCATATCATATAGAATGTATTTCCTTAATGTATAATTTCTATGGTATTATCTTCATTTTTAGATATGATTTGATGCCCAGCAGCTATAAGAAATATTATTCTAAATAATTCACTGAATTTCAATTTCATGACATAAGCTGCAATGGGTATAGATATATTACCCAATTGTGATGACATATGAAAATTTGTACCAGGTTCAAGTCCTGGTCAGGCAAAAATTTTCGTATCTCACAACTGTGTAATTCATGTATATCCACTGCACTGATGTCATGAAATTTGCATTCAGTAAATAATTTGGAAGAATTCTCTTCATTCTCATTTTTTTATTTATAGCTTTGTTTCTTGGCCACTATTTCTCGTAAGAAGGTATTTCTTCTCATTTTTGTTTTGTATTATTACCTCATACACCAGGAAATTTTCTCACATTTTTTCCCAACTGATGTCTGTCTATCTTTAGTACATTAAGTGATTAGCGAAATGTGAACTTATTTTATTTTGTTATATCTCTATAGTAATCTAACAAATAAATTCTTTTTTGTGGCATAGTCTACAGTTTACATTGTGTGGTCATTATATTTCTATGCCATTGTATGACATCACATTGTCTCACCCAGATTGTAACTAAATTTTTATGGCTTGTTACATTGTATGCTGAAAAGTACTAGTACTTTTCTGTCTTCTTTCTAGGCTATGGTAATACTCACATGACTTACTCAGGAGACAAAGCTGCTTTCCTGAAGTCAATAATAGAAGAACTAACATTGACTAAACCTGTTGTAATTTCCCCTTCTATGAGTGGTGGTTATTCCGTAAGTTTTTTGGGAAAATACGCTGACCTCATATCTGGTTATGTGCCTGTAGCTCCAGTGGCCTCAGATTCTGTACCAAAAAGCGTTCTCCAGCATATTGAGGTATGTTTTATGTCTCCCTCTTCCATAAATAATAAAATTGAAAATCACCTTAAAACATCAATTGTTTCTCTTTTAATGTTGCATACTTCTTCAAGAGTGAAATCATTTCTTGCATAGCTGGTGAAGGCAATTGGAGCTTATATTTTTGGTTAAAAAATGGAGTGATAAACCATTCACCAACAGATGGTTTTCTAATGACATGTTAGCTTACCAAGCAAAAAACATTAATTTAACAATTTCACAGAGTCTAGTTTCACAAAGATTTATGCATAAGGTACAATGCTCTTTTCTGTATACATAGTTACAACCAAGGTAAATGATAATGCCAAAACTAATTGTACATTACGTATTCACATTTCATCAATTGTCGCTGCACACACCACACACGTCTTTGGACACAAAATATCCATTTTGTTCATTGCCAAATGGTTGATCAAGGTGCAGTTTTGTCTAAATGTGTTATATTATGTTAGAAGATTTAAAAAGATTGTCTTACTACTTTAAATTGTGTTTGATCACCATCACATTTTCAAGAAAATATTATAGTTTTAGACTCAGGTCAGTTAACTTGAGGAGTGGCGCATAGGAAAAACCAACTGTATAACTAACAAACCTGCACTTTATGTTTGAAGTGACATTGTTTTAGAGGCTGTATGTTCGTGTTAATTTCATATTACATGAGTTTAAGAAGGGTGCCATTAACTCACAACTCATATGCCTCAAGTACCAGCAAAATACAGTGTGTTTTACTGGCATTATTACATCTGAGACTCAATACCCAGTTTGCTTATCAGAATCTGAAACACAAATAGAGGACATTTTAATATCAAACTGCTAATGACATAAACTAATTCCATCCAATCCTCAGAAGAGTTGTCATTTACAGAGAAAAAAAAACATATTCAACAGGGACTGAGGTGTCCAGTGCATCAGACTTTACTGCAACTGTACTACTCGTTCCTTCACTCTAACTGTATCTCTTCAAGTTAGCTGTGCACTGTGACAGATGCCTACCTTCCATGTCTAGCTAGCAGAATTAAGCAGCTGTGGTGTCTCCTTAGCTTCCCAGAGTTCTTCATGGGAATGAAAGTTTCTTTTCTGTATGATATGCTCCATACTGTTACAGAGAGCAAGCTGAGACAAAGATTGTCAGTATACGACAGCTAGTTCAATGCGATACTGATATTGAATATAATAGAGGGAAACATTCCACGTGGGAAAAATATATCTAAAAACACAGATGATGTGACTTACCGAACGAAAGTGCTGGCAGGTAGATAGACACACAAACAAACACAAACATACACACGAAATTCAAGCTTTCGCAATAAACAGTTGCTTCATCAGGAAAGAGGGAAGGAGAGGGAAAGACGGAAGGATGTGGGTTTTAAGGGAGAGGGTAAGGAGTCATTCCAATCCCGGGAGCGGAAAGACTTACCTTAGGGGGAAAAAAGGACAGGTATACAATCACACACACACACACACACACACACACACACACACACACACACACACACACATCCATCCGCACATACACAGATGTGCAGATGGATATGTGTGTGTGTGCGAGTGTATACCTGTCCTTTTTTCCCCCTAAGGTAAGTCTTTCCGCTCCCGGGATTGGAATGACTCCTTACCCTCTCCCTTAAAACCCACATCCTTTCGTCTTTCCCTCTCCTTCCCTCTTTCCTGATGAGGCAACAATTTGTTGCGAAAGCTTGAATTTCATGTGTATGTTTGTGTTTGTTTGTGTGTCTATCGACCTGCCAGCACTTTCGTTCGGTAAGTCACATCATCGATACTGATATTGTACGTAGGTAAAGGAGGATGCAGAACTGGCTGTTGAAAGTAAGTTGTAAATCAGGTGTAGCTTCTTTAAAGGACTGACAATGACATTTTCACACACTATAATAATGACTCACGTAGCCATCTTCTTCATGGGCCATCAGTATCTCATGTGTGCTTGCTGTATGTACTCCCATCAGACTGTGATGTATTTTTATGTCACAGCCCTATTTATATCAGAGTTTTGCTCCTGACACTTTCTGCCCCCCTTTGTCACATGCAAGTTTTTCTGTACATATGCCATTATCTTGTGAAATGCACTTTTCCTTGATGTTTTCTGGGTATTGGATGAAAAGCCTACAAGAGTCGTTACAGGTGTAGTGCCAGAACTCAGCTCTTGCTTACACTGAAATATATACACCTGTTTATAAGATTTGTAACATCCGTCTTTCAATTTATTCCTTAATTGTTCTGTACCAAAAACTTGGAGCCTGTGCCATAATACTGTTCTTGTCATGTCTCATGCCATGATGGTTTTCTGAGCATCACTCAGTGAAAGCTGATTTGGTTGGCTGTTTTAATTAAGTGCATCATTGATGCTCATTGCACAACCCCTCTCCTCTATCACAAAATTTTTCTTGGAGTAGCCCAGTTTGCAAGAAATTGCCCATCATTATGCATGATTATACACATTAAACATGTAACCTATCATAGTAAATATATATTTTTTACATATAACTGTACAGCAAACAATTTCTAATTCTGTAAATAATCTTCATTATAAAATCCTATTTTTTGCATCAGGCAGCGTCCTTTAATCCTTCGTCCATGCGACTGACACAATCTAGGACTCTTTGTTGGTATTGTCAGCTGCATCAGTAAAGAATGTCAGCGGATAATCATTTTTTAAAAATCAGTCATTTTTTGTTTTGCTGCTTGGTAAATTTTATAGTTTCAGTAGTTTTGCACATTTGCTAGTTCACTCTTTTCGCCATGGATAGATCTGTAATAAGAAAAAAGAAAACCTTAGATGTTGACAGCTCTTCTACATCTGAGGAAAGTGGATATAAATATACTAATATTCAAAAGAGAACAAAAGTTGTGCTGCGAGAACAAAAGTTGTGCCGCTTTGGTCATCTGGTAACCAGAGAAACATAAAACCAGGATCAAGCATGGTCCAACATAACCACCACTATAAAGAAGAATATATAAATGTCAGAGTTATGTGGCCAGGTGAGGTGCCAAGCCTACACCAAAATGTTTGGTGTTCTGCAAAGTGCTGTTAAATGGGTAAATGAGCCTGTGGTACTGTATTTAATAACCTGAGAAAGCATTTGGAATGAAACCACCACAGTGTCTTTCAAAACCCATGAGAGTATTTTGAACATCTGTGCACTATCATTCAATCATCTTCTGTCATGATGAAAAAATCAATAAACCTTGGCATCATTCAAATTTCTGAAATGGTTGCCATGAAACAGAGCTTATTTTCCTGGCATACACAGAAATTGTTGCTACTGGAAGCAGTTGAACGGCTTTCGAAAGTACCTTTGTCAAATGATACAGTTCATCATAGGGATTGTGGGTATGGTTGAAACAACCAAGTTTTGGTTGTGTTGGTTTTTTCAATGCTAATTTAACCTTACTGTTAAAACCACTAAAAAAGCAGTTTCTTAAATAGCTAATGTTTGGTTTTGTTTCCTATTATTTGTTATAATAAACGTAGGAATTGAACAGAGATTTAAAAATTTAGCCTTCCTCAGTTTGAAGATATATAGGATCAAAATATTAAATTAAATAGGCAAATAAAAGAAGACTTAGTTTGCTCACTGTTCACTGCTTTTCTCGAAAAGTGATAAGTGGTTGAATTTCTCATACTGAATCTAATGATTTGAAAACTCTGTTCAAAAACATTTTGTAATCAAGAAACATACCGCTATTTGGGCATTATGAATAGTCAGTAGTAAAGTGTGAAAACTGATGTTGAATAAATCTGTTTTTCATGTTAACTTGTCAATTTTCAAGACCACAAGTGGATAAAGGCATATTATGTAGACATGGATAGCAGATCAGCTACTTTCTATTTTTATCGTAAACTATGAATGAGTTGTTAAGTCTTAAGTTTTCTCCTCGCATGATATTGCAAGCTTGTTGTGGCTCCTCCCATTTTTAATCTTTCAAAGCAAATGGTGCATTTTACTTTGTTGGTACCATACTTCGAAAAATACTTCCAGATTAAGGATGGTACCATTCTGTAATACAAGTGATGTCGGACGATGACAGTGAGAAACTACCACGCAGAGCAGATGGGCAAGTCATGCATACTGCATGCACATGTATACCATCTAATAGGCCACACAACATGGTAACGTTACAGTATTGTCTCAGCAGTGCTGAAACATTTCTTATCCCATGTGTTTGTTGCTTGTTTCTGTCAGCATTGTCATGAAAATAGAATATTTGCTTATCCCATTTTCTGTTATAACCCAATATTTCAAACCAATAGAAATTTTATGTATAAAAAAGGTTTATTTAAAAACCATAAATTTTAGCACTGTTGCTATAGCTAATTGGCATTTTTCAAACAATGGAAAATCTTGGATGGAATGTAACAATATTGTGAAAAGGAAAGTTGCTACTCACCGTATAGTGGAGACGCTGAGTCACAGATAGGCCCAATGAAAAGACTATCACAGATATAGCTTTTGCCCAGTAAGGTCTTTGTCAAATTAGACGACAAGTGCTCCCTCCCCCCACCCCGCACCCCCCATGCTGAAACAGGAAAATTAAAGTATTTGGTATTAAATAAATCTGTAGATATCGTTACACACGCACACACACACACACACACACACACACACACACACACACACACACACACACACAAAACTGCACACTCAGTTGAGTGTGGCCTCAGTTGCCTAAGACTGCAGTTGTGTGTGTGAGTTGCATTTGCATGAGTATGTATGTAAGTGTTTGTCGTCTAATTTTGATAAAGGCCTTACTGGCTGAAAGCTATATTTGTAACAGTCTTTATGTTGTACCTGTGCGCGACTCAGCATGTCTGCTATATGGTAATTGATATTTTTTTTCTTTTACCTGGTTATTAGTAAGCAATTAAAAAAAAGCTTGTTATAACTCAGGCGAAAGAAATACAGGTAAATACCAGTTACTCAGAACTAAAATAATGGTATCAGTTTTAAACATTCAGTTTTTCCCATCCCTACTTCATTGGCTTATTATGGACACGTCAGTTGCTTTTCAAAGTAATGTTATAGAAAACAAACACGATAATTTGCGCTGCAGTTAGAGGAATACTGATATTTCTGGCAAACCTCAATTATTATCTCTTGTGAGATTTGTTGTAGATCGAAAATTACTGAGCAGTACCTATTTTGTCAAGAACTGGAAACAACAATCACAGGAGCTGATGTATTTGGTGCTGCTGAGAGTTTCTTTCAAGGTAATGGATTCAAGTGGATGGACTGCATTGCTGTATGTACTGATGGCACTGCTGCAACAACAGAAAATATAAAAGGGTTTCTAACTTCTGTTCAGAATAAAAAGCCATAATTAACAACAACTCATTACTTTGTAGATAGAGAGGCTCTAATGGTGAAGACTATGGATGGAAATCGTTTGTGTTATGTCATTCTGACAGCTGTTTTAATGATAAGCTACGTAAAAACTTGTATAAAATCGTGTGTGTTTGAGAAACTCTTTAAAGAAATGGGTGCAGATCATAAAGCATTATTATTCCAGAACAATTTTCATTGACTTTCCAAAAGAAAAATATCTACTAGATTTTAAGAATTTAAAGACAAACTACTTGCATTTTTCTAAAATAATAATAATAATAATAATTTGATTTATTGAGCTTGTGTACCTTTACAATATTTCCAAATTTACTTACGCACAGATGATATGAAACGATTATATCATCAAGCAATAAAATCAGCACATTTTTTAAAACACTCTCCCTTTGGACCTCAGCTATAGGGGAGAATGATCTAACTGCATTTCCAACTATGGCTACCACACCAGGTGAATTGAACGCAGAAGAAAAAGTCAGATAAAGGAACGTGTAAAAGGACGCATATCTGGATTACAAGAAGGGATACCAAAAAATTTCTCTCAGCCTTGACTACTGGCCAGGAGAGGTTGATTGTACCTGACAAGGAAGACATCTCAAAAACAGAATTGAACACCTCTGAAAAAGAGCAACATATCAAAATATAATTGAATACAGTCCTGAGATTGAAATTTAAAGAAACTGATCCCGACATTTTTCAGATCTCAATAAAAAGTGAATATCCAGGTATTACAAATACAGCAGTATCTCTTTTATGCCCTTCTCAGCATCCTACGTGTGTGTGTGTGTGTGTGTGTGTGTGTGTGTGTGTGTGTGTGTGTGTATCCTTTACATTGGAGAATATAAAATATGACTACAGGTCTTACCTCCTTATGTGGATGGTGAGATGAGAGTGTGTCTTTCAAGAGTTTGTCTGTGTGGCATAATAGCACCTCTGCTAACTAAAATATTCAACCAGTCTTTGAACAGGGATGCTTTCATGATGTTTTGAATTATGCCAAAGTCAGACCTCTGTTCAGAAAGGGTTGAGGAAAGAAATGGGAAACTATCGGCGTATTTCTATTCTTCCAGTCCTATCAAAAGTGTTAGAGAAAGTAGCTGCAGGCGTGTTTCTGTTCTTCCAGTCCTATCAAAAGTGTTAGAGAAAGTAGCTGCAAACAGGATCAAACACTTTATTGTAAAAAATGATATTATCATAAGTAACCAATTTTTCTTTCAACCAGGAAAAAAACACTCTGGATCCAGTAAATAACTTTATTGAAAAGATAGGCAAATCATTGGATCACAGGAGTAAAGTTGCATATATATTCTGTGACCTCATAAAAGCATTTGACTCCGTGAACCATGACTTGCTTATCTACAAATTAGACAGATATGGGATGAAGGACACTGCTCTAAATTACCTAACATCATACTTACGCAACAGAAAACAAAGGGTAACTATCACCTCAGATGTGGTGAATTATCATTCTAAACGAAGTGCAGTTTCGCAAGGTGTGTGTCAAGGCTCCATTTTGGGACCAGTCCTTTTCCTGTTCTACATACATGACTTACCCATAAATATAAATTTCCCATCAGTTCTATCTACAGATGATACTTCTGTTTTAATTGAAGATGATGGTGCAGAAAAAATTCCAAGCTCCAGCGTAAGCACACTGGATACTTTAGAAAACTGATTCCAGTTAAATGGGTTGAAACTGAACTTTGAAAAAAACCCATATGGGACATTTCAAAACCGTAACTCAAAATATGTGGACCTTAAAGTACAACATAACAATCAACCTATGAAAGAAGTTGACGCAATCAAATTCCTCGGACTAAATGTGGACAAGAACCTAAGCTGGAATACACATATTGACTTCCTATCAAACAAAATAAGCAGTTTTACATTTGCAATGCAAATACTAGCAATTCCACTGACTTGCGTACACATAAAACTGCTTACCATAGTTATTTTGAATCTGTCATTAGATTAGATATGGGATAATTTTCTGGGGAAGTTCAAGTAGTGTACCTCGAATACTGAAGAAAATTGTCTGATACATGTGTACTGCACAGCAAACAGAGTCTTGTCACCCATTATTTTGGAAACTACAAATCCTAACTTTTCCCTCCATATATATTTATGAAATTATAATCTTCCTACAAAACAAGCAAAAATTATTTGAGGAGAAACATTTTAACCAAAAATATAACACAAGAAATAAAAATAATTATATGCTACCCTCACACCAGTTGAAATTATATGCATGGACTCCTCAGTATATGGGGATGACAATACAAGAAGTTAATACGCAAAAACATATTTAATATGAATCCAGAAATTTTAGAAAAGAGGCTATAGCAGATTCTGTGGGAGAAATGCTACTATTCAATAGAAGAATTCACAGAGGATGAAAGGATAATTTGAGCAATGGGTAATTAAGTGTTAGATTTTATTGTATGTATGTGTAACAAATTTGTACCATTAGTATGATTCTGTTTGTTAACATCAGCTGTTCTTTGTATATGGTGAAATTTTACCACAAATTGACGTGTCTCCTGTATCTGAACCAAATAGATTTAGATTATGTATGTTATGAGACAAATAAACTACAATTCACAGATCTACTTCGAAAAAATCACCAGGGCAAATATCTTACTAGTTTTAAGTTTTCAGTCTCTCTATATTTCTGATGTTAATGCTTATTTTTTATGTTCCTGCTCGCACAGCACAATGTCTGAAGCAACTGGAAAGAAGTGCAGGTGACCCCTGTATATAAGGGAGTAGAAGGACGGACCTGTAAAATTACAGACCAATATCCCTAACATTGGTTTACTGCAGAATTCTTGAACGCATGGAATGTAATAAATTTTCTTGAGACCAACAATCTTATGTCCACTAATCAGCAATGCTCGTGTGAATCTCAGCTTGTCCTTTTCTTACATTATATCCTGCTTACCATGGTTGAAGGGCAACAAGCAGATACCACATTCCTAGATTTCTGAAAAGGGTTTGACACAGTGCCCCACTGAAGACTGTTAACGAAGGTACAAGCGTAACAAATAGTTTCCCAGCAGCTTGTAGATTGCTTAAGTAATAAAATCTGGTATGTTGTTCTCAACTGCAAGTGTTTATCAGGGACAAGAGTATCGTCGGCAGTGCCTCAAGGAACTGTGACAGGGCCACTGTTATTCTCTACATACATAAATGATCTGATGGAAAAGGTGAGCAGGAATCTGCAGCTGTTTGCTGATGGTGCTGCAGTGTGTGGGAAGGTCTCATGATTGAATGGCTGCGCAAGGACACGAGATGACACAGAAAAAATTTCTAGTTGGTGAATGGCACCTACCTCTAAATGCAGAAAAATGTAAGTTAATGCAGATGATTAGAAAAACAGTCCCGTAATGTTGGAATACAGCATTAGTGGTATTCTGCTTGATGTGATCATGTTGATTAAATATCTAAGTGTAACATTGCAGAGTGATATGAAATGGGACGACCATGTAAAGATAGTAGTAGGGAAGGCGAATGACCAACTTCAGTTTATTGGGAGAATTTTAGGGAAGTGTGGTTCATCTGTAAAGAAGACTGCATATAGGACACTACTGTGGCCCATTCTTGAATACTGCTCAAGTGTTTGGGATCCCCACCAAACTGAATTAAAGGAAGACATTGAAGCAGTTCAGAGACAGGCTGCTAGATTTGTTACATGGTAAGTTCAATCAACATAAAACTATTACAGAGATACTTTGGGAACTCAATTGGAAATCTCTGCATGGAAGGCAATAGTCTTTTTGAGGAACACTATTGAGAAAATTTAGAGAACTAGCATTTAAGGCTACCTGCAGAACGATTCTACTGCTGCCAGCATACAATAAGGACCACAAAGATGAGATAAGAGAAATTGGGGCTCATCTACAGGCGTGTAGAGAGTGGTTTTCCTTGCTCTATAAGGGGTGTTCAAAAAGAAATGAGCCAGAGGCATTATTACAGAAACCAGTACCTGTGTGTTAGAAGTAGTAACCCCGACTGTTGAGACACTTGTCCCACTGCGACACAAGACGGTGAATGGCTGTCGCATAAAATTCCCAGGGCTGCAATGATAACCAGTTCTGCACATACAGGTGGATATCGTTGTCCAACGTAAGTTGTTTGCCCTTCAGAGTTTTTAAGGGGACCAAAAATGGCGTAATCACAGGGAGAGAGGTCTGGACTGTATGGAGGGTGCCTGAGAACCTCCCATTTGAATTTCTGCAGGAGTGCCGTGACTGTGTTGGACATATCAGGCTTTGCATTGTCGCGGAGCAGAATGACCCTACGGGTGAGATTGCGTAGTCATTTTGATTTGATCGCTTGGCAAAGGGTGGTCAAGGTTTGCATTCACTGTTGTCCCATGCCACAGGAAGTGAACCAGAAGGGGGCCATCTTGGTCAAAGAAGAATATCAGCATAACCTTTCCTGCACTCACATGGATGGCCTTGGCTTTTTTTGGTGGTGGTGACACAGCATGCTTCCACTGGAGACTTTGCTGTTTTGATTCTGGTTCGAAGTGATGACACCATGACTCATCTCCAGCCACTACTCGTGCCAGGAATGCATTGCCTTCCCAAGCATAGTGCTGCAGATGAGCAAGAGAGTAGGCCATTCGACATGATTCATGGTGTGGTTGAAGACTGTGGGGCATCCACTGGGCACACACTTTGCGCATGTGCAGTTGTTCCTTCATGATGGTGTGAACACTTCTGACGCTCAATGCGACCATGGCTGCTATGGCTTTCACTGTCACTCAGCAGTCCTAGGTAATGAGTGCATCCATCAGCTGGGCGATGTTAGTAATGCATTGTGATGCTCCAGATAGTGCATCATCGGCTAACAACACTCATCCTGCCCTGAAGCACTTATGCCACGCCTTGACCCTTGCAAAAGACGTGCAGTGTTTGCTGTATGCTTGTGACATTCGTTGATGAATGTCCGTTCATCGTACTCCTTCTGCTGTCAGAAAACAAGCAACACTTCTTTCTCATCTTTTAATGCCTCCATGTCACTGTTTGAAAAGCAACTGACAGCGTTGGACGATTGATGCATGCTGCTGCTAGCTCTGTATAATCACGTGACTTGCACGCGTGCCCTCTAGTGATGGACTGTGACCTTCCACGCTCTGGTTGGAACCACACCCCGTTACAGACGCCACATTATTACCCTCCTGTCACGAGTTTGCACATTCCAAACTCCAGCTCATTTCTTTTTGAACGCCCCTTATATTTGGGAGTGGAACAGGAAAGGAACTGACTAGTAGTGGTAGAAAGTACCATCCACCACACACCATATCATGGCTTGAGGTGTATGTGTGTATATGTAGAAGAGGCATAAGTTCCCTTATTAAATGTCTTATGTTTATATTCAGGTGTTTCTATTCAAAAGTCTTAACATAATAAATTTGTATCTGTTAGTTGTTCTGTAATTAAATAAATGAATTGTATTTGCTTTATGTGTTTGCATCATGGAATGAAGTCACATTTAGGGAGTGCCACGTACTTTGTTGTGCCCCAAAGGAAAACCGGTTGTGAAATGCAGTAAATGGGCACCTCTATGGTGTGATTGTTTTTCTTTCTTGTGGTAGGTGCTTCTGTGGGTAGCCTTGCTGGCCAGTAGCAGGAGGCACCAAATCAGTCACCCAGGTACACAGAAAATTCAAGTTCTTCAATGTTTTCATTCTTATGTATTGATGATCACATTTTCCTGAATATCATGATATAATATTTGTGTAATAATGAGTACCCCTTACCCCATGAACCATGGACCTTGCCGTTGGTGGGGAGGCTTGCGTGCCTCAGCGATACAGATAGTTGTACTGTAGGTGCAACTACAACGGAGGGGGTATCTGTTGAGAGGCCAGACAAATTTGTGATTCCTGAAGAGGGGCAGCAGCCTTTTCAGTAATTTCAGTGGCAACAGTCTAGATGACTGACTGATATGGCCTTGTAACATCAACCAAAACGGCCTTGCTGTGCTGGTACTGCGAACAGCTGAAAACAAAGGGGAACTACAGCCATAACTTTTCCTGGCGGTATGCAGCTTTACTGTATGGTTAAATGATGGTGGCGTCCTCTTGGGTAAAATATTCCGGAGTTAAAATAGTCCCCCATTCTTCGGGCGGGAAATACTCAGGAGGCGTCGTTATCAGTAGAAAGAAAACTGGTGTTCTACAGTTCGGAGCGTGGAATGTCGGATCCCTTTAATCTGGCAGGTAGGTTAGAAAATTTAAAAAGGGAAATGGATAGGTTTAGGTTAGATATAGTGGGAATTAGTGACGTTCAGTGGCAGGAGGAACAAGACTTCTGGTCAGGTGAGTCCAGGGTTATAAACACAAAATCAAATAAGGGCAATGCAGGAGTTGGTTTAATAATGAATAAAAAATTGGAGAGCAGATAAGCTACTATGAGCAGCATAGTGAGTGCATTATTGTATCCAAGATGGACATGTAGCCCACACGTATCATATTAGTACAAGTTTATATGCCAACTAGCTCTACAGATGATGATGAAATTGAAGAAATGTATGATGCAATAAAACAAATTATTCAGATTGTTAAGGGAGATGAAAATTTTGATAGTCACAGGGGACTGGAATTCGTTAGTAGGAAAAGCAAGAGAAGGAAAAGTAGCAGGTGAATATGGACTGGCAGTAAGGAATGAAATGGGAAGCCGTCTGGTAGTATGTTGCACAGAGCATAACTTAATCATACGTAACATTTGTGTTAAGAATCATGAAAGAAGGTTGTATATGTGGAAGAGGCTTGGAGACACTGGAAGGTTTTAGATAGATTGTATAATGGTGAGATAGAGATTTAGGAACCAGGTTTTAAATTGTAAGACATTTCCAGGGGCAGAAGTGGACTCTGACCACAATTTATTGGTTATGAACCGTAGATTAAAACTGAAGAAACTTCAAAAAGGTAGTAATTTAAGGAGATTGGACCTGAATAAACTGAAAGTACCAGAGGTTGTAGAGAGTTTCAGAGAAAGCATTAGGGAATGATTGACAAGAACAGGGGAAAGAAATATAGTAGAAAAAGAATGGATAGCTTTGAGAGATTAATAATGAAGGCAGCAGAGCATCAAGTAGGTAAAAAGACTGTTGTAACCACAACCAACAGTGGGAACGCCTTGGGCTGCGGATCGGAGCCGCCAGGTGGGGAAGCCGCCGGCGGTGGAGCACGCACCACCGGGTAAACACAGGACGAGTCGGACGACAGACCAATGGCAACTGACAACAACCGACCACGACTGACTATGAGCGACACAACAAGGAAGAGATAAACAATGGAGGCTTGTGGAAACCACAACACCAAACACCAAACGTAAATCCACTCGGAACCAGAGCCAGGCAAATGTCAACAACGAGCAACGACCAGAACGCAGTACCGCCGAGATAGAAACGAAATCCAGAGCGAGTACCAGACTGGCTGGACTAGGGCAGAGCGGGTCCCTATATACGAAACCGGAGAGAGCGGCTATTGGCCGCTGTCTGCACGTGGCTTAGCGGTGGCGCCCTCGCTGCGCGGAATAGCCGCCGCGGAGGCGGAGCCCTCTATGGGCTGACCATGTCCATTTGTTCTGCCGCGTGTTCAACTTCCGCGGCAGAAGGTACTAGAAAGACGAGGGCTTGTAGAAATCCTTGGGTAACAGAAGAGATATTGAATTTAATTGATGAAAGGAGAAAATATAAAAATACAGTAAATGAAGTGGGTGAAAAGAAATATAAATGTCTCAAAAATGAGATTGACAGAAAGTGCAAAATGGGTAAGCAGGGATGACTAGAGGATAAATGTAAGAATGTAGAAGCATTTATCACTAGGGGTAAGATAGATACAGCCTACTTGAAAATTAAAGAAACGTTTGGAGAAAAGAGAACCACCTGTATGAATATCAAGAGCTCAGATGGAAAACCAGTCCTAAGTAAAGAAGGAAAAGGAGAAAGGTGAAAGGAGCATATAGAGGGTCTACACAAGGGAGATGTACTTGAGGGCAATATTATGGAAATGGATGAGGATGTAGATGAAGATGAGATGGGAATGTGATACTTCATAAAGAATTTGACAGTGCACAGAAACAAGGCCCCGGGAGTGGACAACATTCTGTTAGAATTGTTGATAGCCTAGAGAGAGCCGGCCATGACAGACTTCTTCCATCTGGTGGGAAGGATGTATGAGACAGGCAAAATACCCTCATACTTCAAGAAGAATATCATAATTCCAATTTCATAGAAAGCAGGTGCTCACAGGTGTGAAAATTTCAGTTTAATAAGCCACGTTTGCAAAATACTAACATGAATTCTTTACAGAAGAATAGAAAAACTGGTGGGAGCTGACCTCAGGGAAAATCATTTTGGATTCCGGAGAAATGTAGGAACATGCAAGGCAATACTGATTCTAAGATTTATCTTAGAAGACCGATTAAGGCTGTTTACAATTTTTACAGAAACCAGATGGCGGTCATAAGAGTTGAGGAGTGCAAAAGGGAAGCAGTGGTTGAGAAGGGAGTGAGGCATGGTTGTACCCTATCTCTAGTGTTACTCAATATGTATATTGAACAAGCTATAAAGATAACAAAAGAAAAATTTGAAGTAGGAATTAAAGTTCAGGGAGAAGAAATAAAAAGTTTGAGATTTGCTGATGACATTGTAATTGTGTCAGAGACAGCAAAAGACCTGGAAGAGCAGTTGAACAGAATGGACAGTGTCTCGACAGGAGGATATAAGATGAATATCAACAAAAGCAAAACGATTGTAATTCAATGTAGTCAAATTAAATCAGGTGATGCTGAGGGAATTGTATTAGGAATCAAGGCACTTAAAGCACTATCTAGGTTTTGTTATATGGTCAGCAAAGTAACTGATGGTGGCTGAAGTAGAGAGGATATAAAGTGTATACTGGCAATGGCAATAAAACTGTTTCTGAAGAAGATAAATTTGTTAACATCTAGTATAGATTTAAGTGTCAGAAAGCCATTTCTGAAAGTATTTGTATGGAGTGTAGCCGTGTATGGAAGTGAAACATGGACGATAACTAGTTTAGACAAGAAGAGAATAGAAGCTTTCAAAATGTGCTGCTACAGAAGAATGCTGATGGGTAGATCATGTAGATGGGTAGATCATGTAACTAATAAGGAGGTACTGAATAGAATTGGGGAGAAAAGGAATTTGTGGCACAACTTGACTAGGAGAAGGGATCGGTTAGTAGGCCATGTTCTGAGGCATCAAAGGATCACCAATGTAGTACTGGAGGGAAGTGTGGAGGGTAAAAATCGTAGAGGGAGACCAAGTGCTGGATACACTAAGCAGATTCAGAAGGATGTAATTGCAGTAGTTACTTGGAGATGGAGATGAAGCAGCTTGCATAGGGATAGAGTCGCATGGAGAGCTGGATCAATCCAGTCTCTGGACTGAAGACCACAACAACAACAACAACAAGTACCAACAACAACAACAACAACAACAAGTACCTGTGAAGTAAATGTGCTTTCTGCACATTTACTCATCTGGAAATTTTACACTTAAATCTCAGCACTAACTACACCTGACGGTTATATTTACATTCTGATATTTATGGAAATGTGAATCCTTTTAAGTGACTTATCCATACTTAAAACAAAAAGAATACAAATTTTGAAATTTAGAATGATGGCTTTTGCCTTTTATGGGATATCTTTTGAAAATATGTCTTAAATCTATGCAAAACAACCATGCACTGAAGTGCCGAGCATAACCTGGAACATCCACATTTTCTCATCAAGGGAAAACTGCCACATTTTAAAACAGGAATGACATCATAATCAAAATGGAAAAAAACTCTGAAATATAGTCTCTCTTTTTCATTGAAAATTCTTACTTGACTGATGTAAAAAATAATTGTGGGCAGAGTTTTATATTGACTCTCATTCTTTATAATGTAGTAAATTTATGCTTCACCCAGACTGAGTAGAAAAATTAGAATAATGCTTTGTAAATCATGAATGAGATCAATATATACATCACATGTTACTGATATTTTTTATTGTAGATTGAATACAGATTCTGGAAGTTTACAGGATACAATTTTCAGTTTTGCTAAAATCTTTTTTTTTCCCCCCAGGTTCCTACACTAATAGTCTATGGAAGTGATGACAACACAGGTTTAGCAGAAACTTCATTTAAAAATTTGAAAGTGCTGCCTAATAGCAGGGAGGTAAAGATTGAAAAGGCTGGTCATCCAGCGTATCTCAACCAGCCCGAGTTGTGGAATAAACTGTTGTATAACTTTATGAAGTTATTGCAGTAAGTTAGAGGTTATTTTACAAAGCTATGTACTGTCAGAACTTAAAAAAAAAATGTATTGTCAGCTGGTTATGCCACATGATGTGATACAGTATTTTTGAGTGATATGTAATATTTTTATAGGCGAGAAGTTTGTGCATACGTTCTTTATTCTTCATCAGATTCTTGAAACAGAATTTAACATTGTATGTGTCGCATGTGTCATTATTTCTGTATGCTCTGTCAGCTGTGTAGTGGGTAACTGTCACTGCCTCATTGGTTTGTTCTTTTGTGAAATGTTGAATGGCAAAGTAAGATAGCCTTGGTACATTTAATAAAGACTGATTCTCTCAGGCTAAACTGAATTTTGTCTTTTGTATCCCCTACCATCAAAAGAGGTGGTCCCTCTCAACCTGGGACTCTGAGTGAGTGTTTCTCCATTCCAGTCTTCTCCTACTTATTCCTCTTTCCTGCCCAAGAAAGGAACTTACAAGGTCAAACACCTACATATAGTCTTTTTTTTTCTATTTTTTGAGGTTTCATTCAAAAATCCTGTTCTAATTTTGTCTCCTGGAGATAAGTACTGATCGGCCATTCTTCTCCTGTTGTTTTACATGCTACTTAATTACATTTAGACTGTTCATTTGTGTATAGCTTGAGAATTGTTTATTTTTTAGCAATTGTATTTATCCTTTCTCCATAGAGTGGAAATTTATATTTTATTCTGTAAATGAAATTTTAGTATTGCATTTGGAAGAATAATGTTTAAAATTTTTGGGCCAACCATTGTGTTAATCTCCCTGCTTTGTATAAATCACATTGTGTGGAGCTACAGTTCATTCCTTGCTCATTTTTTCCCAGTAGTCCCTTACTCGACAACACAATATACCGGGTGATCAAAAAGTCAGTATAAATTTGAAAACTTAATAAACCACGGAATAATGTAGATAGAGAGGTAAAAACTGACACACATGCTTGGAATTACATGGGGTTTTATTAGAACCAAAAAAGAAAAAGTTCATAAAATGTCCGACAGATGGCGTCAGTGACTGCACATGACAATTGCGTATAAAAGGAGCTGTAGTGAGAGACAGAATCTGATGCACCAGCAGTCGCAGCATGTTGATGTTACCTTTTAGTGAAGTTGTATTATCAGAATGAGAAACGTGCTAGTTCAGCGTTACGATCCTATCGCCATAGGAAGGTGATTCGAATGGGTAAAGGTCCATTGACAAATGCAGTTGTGCCGAGAATGATTTCGAAGTTCGAAGCCACGGTTTGTTTAGACGATAGACCCCGTAGTGACCGACCAAGCACAAGGTGTAATGCTGCTGAGACAGTTCAGGAAAAAATGGAGACAGGAGCGGGTTCGTCTATGCACGGGGAAGTCAGCTCTCGTGCAGTTGCATGTCGCACCGGCATTCCATACACTACTGGTTGGTTGGCACTGAGGCATACCCTCTGATGCTACCCGTACAAAATCCATCGGCATCATGAACTGTTACCTGGTGATTTAGTGAAGCGGAGGGCATTTGCGGTGTGGGTGTTTCAAAAGATGGCGGAAGATGACGATTGGTTGAGTAATGTGTTGTGGACCGGCGAAGCTCATTTCACGCTCCTAGGGTCTGTCAACGCCCACAACTGCAGAATTTGGGCTACCGAAAATCCTAGAACTGTCGTGGAAAGTCCATTGCATGACGAGAAAGTCACAGTATGGGTTGGATTTACCACATCTACCATTATCGGGCCTCTTTCTTCGAGGAAATGCGTGATTCTGGTTTTGTAACTGCTACCGTGACAGGTGAGAGGTACACCGATATGTTACAGAATCGCATCGTCCCCAGCCTGACTGATAAACACCTACTGGAACGTACGATGTTTATGCAGGATGGTGCTCCACCCCATATTGCTAGATGCGTGAAAGATCTTTTACGTGCGTTGTTTGGTGATGATTGTGTGCTCATCCGCCACTTGCATCATGCTTGGCCTCCCAGGTCCCCAGACCTCAGTCTGTGCGATTATTGGCTTTGGGGTTACCTGAAGTTGCAAGTGTATCGTGATCAACCGACATCTCTAGGAATGCTGAAAGACGACGTCCAACGCCAGTGCCTCACCATAACTCTGGACATGCTTTAAATTGCTGTTCACAACATTATTCCTCGACTACAGCTATTGTTGAGGAATGATGGTGGACATATTGAGCATTTCCTGTAAAGAACATCATCTTTGCTTTGTCTTACTTTGTTATGCTAATTATTGCTATCCTGATGAGATGAAGCGCCATGTGTTGGACATTTTTTGAACTTTTGTATTTTATTTGGTTCTAATAAAACCCCATGTCATTCCAAGCATGTGTGTCAATTCGTACCTCTCTGTCTACATTATTCCACGATTTATTCAGTTTTCAAATTTATACTGACTTTTTGATCACCCGGTATATTCAAAATACTTAAATTTGTGTGATAGTGGCATTCCGTATTGGTTTTTCTTAATTACAGTGTCATAATAGTTTGGTTGATTTTAGAATAATTACTTAATTACTGTGTTTAATAAATATAAAACATGCATAACTGTTAACTATTGACTTGCACTTCAAAATGTTTATAACTGCCTATCACTGTTCTTTACATTCCAAAGTCCATGTATCAGTTTAAATTTGTAACACTGTGACTTTTCCTTATTTGATCTTTTCATGGGTTATCTCTCTTTGTCTGGTGAATACTTGGTACTGTCAGATACTAAAGCTCTGGATTGCAAATATGTGTGAAGCTGAATTCAGTTTCATGTCAGCTATTCCCAAATCTACTGTTGCATTTACAGGGTACATCAGAAACACTTACAAACTTCAATGGTGAATTCATAATAACAAAATAAGAGAAGAATCTCACATAAACATTGAAAGTCATTCATGTATATTAATTAAAGATTGTTTAAAAAAAATTCCAACTAGAAAAAAAATTCAAAATATCTTCTATTTGCTTCTACACGTGTGTGCATTCATTGGGTCATGTACTATTACACCCATCCTCCAAGTGGTGTGGTGTTGAACAGTTTTGTAGGCTTCTGTGACATAGATAAATTATGCCTGTGTTCCAGTTGCCTACTGTCTGTGACAGATGAATTATGCCTGTGTTCAAATTGCCTACTGCATGCACACACAGTAACCTGCAACTCTGACACATTCATTAGCCAGCTGCTGCTGTTGTTCACCTTAAAATTCAGCATGAGGATTTTTATTCTCCCATAAATATTGTGGGAGTGCATCCATTGTAGAGGCAAGCTGAGGACAACATTTTTATGCTTGAAAACATTGAAAAAAATTTCAGTAATAACTGAAAAAAAGGATTTTTGAATGTATTTATATGGAATATTTGTCTTTTGCTGTCGGTACTGTACCTCCACAATTGGTAAAAAGACCGAGCAAGGTGGTTCATTGGTTAAGACAATGGACTTATATTTGTGAGAACAATGGGTAAAACCATTCAGATTTAGGTTTTCCGTGATTTCCATAAATTGCTTATGGAGAATGCTGAGATGGTCCATTTGAAGGGGCACAGCTGATTTCCTTTCACTACCATTCCCCAATCTGACCACGTGCTCTATCTCTAGTCACCTCAGTGTTGCTGTGTCATTAAACTGATCTCTCCATTCCTCCTTTCTGTTGTTAAAAATATTTCTGATACATCCCATTCACCTGGAAAGCCACAGGACTGTGCATAGCAGATGGTACTTTGTACCAGTACTTGTGATTTTCTATCATATTCCATTTACATATGAACCACTTGTATGAATATCAAGAGCTCAGATGAAAAACCAGTTCTAAGCAAAGAAGGGAAAGCAGAAAGGTGGGGGGAATACATAGAGGGTCTATACAAGGGTGATGTAATTGAGGGCAATATTATGGGAATGGAAGATGACTTAGATGAAGATGAAATGAGAGATATGATACTGAATGATGAGTTTGACAGAGCACTGAAAGACCTGAGTGAAAACAGGGCTCCAGCAGTAGACAACATTTCATTAGAACTACTGGTAGCCTTGGGAGAGCCAGCCCTGAGAAAACTCTACCATCTGGTGAGCAAGATGTATTAGACAGCCGAAATACCCTCAGACTTCAAGAAAAATATAATAATTCCTGTCCCAAAGAAAGCAGATGTTGACAGGTGTGAAAATTACCGAACTATCAGTTTAATAAGTCACGGCTGCAAAATACTAACACAAATTCTTTACAGATGAATGGAAAAATTGGTAGAAGCCAACGTTGAGGACGATCAGTTTGGATTCAAGAGAAATGTTGGAACACGTGAGGCAATACTGAACCTACAACTAATCTTAGGAGATAGATTAAGGAAAGGCAAACCTACATTTATAGCATTTGTAGACTTAAAGAAAACTTTTGACAATGTTCACTGGAATATTCTCGTTTCTGAAGGTGGCAGGTGCCAAATACAGAGAGCAAAAGGCTATTTACAATTTGTGCAGAAACTAGATGGCAGTTATAAGAGTTGAGGGGCATGAAATGAAAGCATTGGTTGGGAAGGGAGTGAGACAGGGTTGCAGCCTATCACCAATGTTTTTAAATCAGTATATTGAACAAGCAGTAAAGGAAACATGAGAAAAATCTGGAGTAGGTATTAAAATCCATGGAGAAGAAAAAACTTTGAGGTTTGCCGATGTCATTGTAACTCAATCAGAGACAACAAAGGACCTGGAAGAACAGTTGAACGGAATGGACAGTGTCTTGAAAGAAGGATATGAGATGAACATCAACAAAAGCAAAATGAGGATAATGGAATGTGGTCGAATTAAATCAGTTGGTGCTGATGGAATTAGATTAGGAAATGATACACTTAAAGTAGTAGATGAGTTTTGCTGTTTGTGGAGCAATGCAACCAATCATGGTCAAAGTAGAGACGATATAAAATGTAGACTGGCAATGGAAAGAAAACCGTTTCTGAAGAAGAGAAAATTTTTAACATCGAGTATAGATTTAAGTGTCAGAAAGTTATTTCTGAAAGTATTTGTGTGGAGTGTTGCCCTGTATGGAAGTGAAACATGGAGGATAACTAGTTTAGACAAGAAGAGAATAGAAGCTTTAAATGTGGTGCTACAAAAGAATGCTGATGGGTAGATCATGTAGATGGGTAGATCACATAACTAATGTGGAGAAATTTGTGGCATAACTTAATTAGAAGAAGGAATCAGTTAGTAGGACATGTTCTAGGGCATCAAGGGATCACCAATGTAGTACTTGAGGGAAGCATGGAAGGTAAAAATCATAGAGGGAGACCAATAGAGGAATACACTGAGCAGATTCAGAAGGATGTAGGTTACAGTAGTTACTCGGAGATGAAGCAGCTTGCACAGGGATAGAGTAGCATGGAGAGCTGCAGCAAACCAGTCTCTGGACTGAAGTCCACCACAACAACAACATGAAGTTGGGAAAAAATAAGTTGCTGAATTTGGCTTGTCCTCCATCTTCTGTATACAAGATGATTGTGAATAAAAACAATATATGTTTCAAATGAATAGTAGAACCTGTGCTGGGGGGAGATCAGCCTCTATTCCTTGAGAAATGTCATTATGTTTGGATTAGGATTTCCTGTAGGATCTTTCAACATATTTGTGTTACATACGTTGGTCTTTAATTCTGTGCATGCATTTCTTTTACCCTTTTATTAACAGGGCGGCAGGGAGGGGGGGGGGGGGGGGGGGGGGAGATGCTTTCCTCATCTGCAGTGTGTGTGTATGTGTGCAATAAGCCACATTGCCCTGTTCTGTCAAATGAGCAGGACCTCAGATCACAGAGAACTCCACTAGGTTTGCTAGGTATCAGCTCGATGCTCTGAAGGCTTCCAAACTATGAGGTCATAAGCTCAATAATTTTTCTGATCTGGACATATTTTAGTGGCCACCATGCAGTGATGGAAAATTGTATGCTACAGGAAACAAGCATCTGTGCTCAACTGACTGGATCTATATGCTGGGGTTGTAGATGGCTGTTGAGTTGATATAGTCATTCACGAGGAAACTCTTGAGTTGTTGCCTCACCTCAGTGTTGTTATGCTTGTCCTGATAACTTGTGGCTTTGTCTGGATCAACCCAAATTTCCCTTGTTAATGTCAAATTCAGAATCTGAAAACGTTAAATATGAAGTCCCATACTGGCTTGTCAGCTCTTGACTTGCAAATATATTGGAGTACTCTTCAAAATCTTTTGTATCCATAGATGGTACAGATATACTGATAAAGGATGCAAACATGTCAACACCAGACATAGCCAGGAGAACAGTGGAACTGGCTTACAACAGATTTGCTGTAAACAACTTGACTTCTATTTTGCCTGACAAAAACTCATGTTACTTAATAGAAACCAAATAAAAACACCTTACAAGAACCAGAATAGAGATCAGTGTGCATACACTAATTTAAATTCTGTGTATAAAATTTCTTGGCATCCACATAGATAAGAAAGATGAAGTGGAATCAGCATGTGTAATTATTCAAAACACTCAGTTTTACTTGTTTTGCATGTAGAAAATTCTCTTACTGTGTTGTCCTGCAAATGAGATGGCTAAAATACTTCATCCACTTTCACTGAATACTGCCTCGTGAAATCATCTTCTGGGATTGTGCAGCTTAAGTGAGAAAAGCTTTTATTCTGTAAAAGTGTACAGTAGGAGTATTGTGTAAGTTGGTAAGTGAACATTATACAGATGGCTCTTCAGGAACCTTGGAGTTGTTACACTTATGTATTAATACACCTATTCCCTAAAAGTACAGGGTGACAGTTATTTAACTGTATGGAAAAAAAAAATGTAAATTAGTTACAAACTACAGCATGCACACACTTTATTCAGCTTGCAAATGTCACTACAGATATCCAGATTTAGGTTATGATATGTTCGCTATGCCTGCCTTCCTTGGTGATGATGTGGTGCAGATAAATAGCAAAATTCTGCATGATCCGCTGAAGTGACGAAACTTTGATGATGTTGATGACCTCCTGAATGGCTGTTTTCAGCTCAGCAATGGTTTTGGGGTTATTACTGTACACCGTGTCTTTAATATGGAAATGAAGTCCCATGCTTCTTGACAAGGCCCATGCCAGTGGCCTCTACATACCCCAGAGCTGAATGCTGTTCCCAAAGTGCTCCTCCAGGAAATTAGATGCTCTCCTGCTTCGAAGGTGTCGAGCTTTGTCTCGCTTGAACCACATCTTGTCGAAATCAGGGTCACTTTGTATAAAGGGGATGAAATCATCTTCCAGAATCTTCAAGTACTGTTCGCTAGTCTCCATGCCATCAAGGAATATCAAATAGATTATTTAGTGACTGGACATAGCACACCACACAGTCACCCATTGAGGGTGAAGAGACTTCTCGATCACGAAATGCGGATTCTCAGTCCCCCAAATGGCCAATTTTGCTTATTGACGAACCCATCCGAATGAAAGTGGGCTTTGTCACTAAACCAAACCATATTCACATCAAAGCCATGTTCGTCAATTCTGTGGAAAATAGTGTTGGCGAAACACAACTGCTGTTCCATGGCCTGGGGCATAAGCTGATGGGTTTGAATTTTGTATGGGAGGAGATGCAGGTCTTCAACAACAGTTTGTCACAGTGTCTCCTGGTTGATTCCCACCTGTTGTGCAAATTGTCTAATCAATTTGCTGGGGCTGGTTTGAAACACAGTGCGTGTCTTCTTGATGTTTTCAGTTGTTTTCATCCTTTCTAGATGAACAACGCTGCCATCACAAACACTACCTGTTTCCTCAAACTTGTGAATCAAATTCTTGATTGTTAGCATATTTGGACAGGTTGTCTTGAGCTTGAACTCAGTTGCAAACTTCATTTGCGCCACAGGTGGGCTGTTGTTGCTAGCATAGTAGGCCTTCACAAGCACTATATGTTCAGGTATGATGTATTGTGACATTTTCACGTGCAAATGGCTGAGAACAACAAAAATGGTTCAAATGGCTCTAAGCACTATGGGACTTAACATCTGAGGTCATCAGTCCCCAGCAGCACAGTTCCAGACTGAAGCACCTCGAACCGCTCAGCCACAGCGGCCGGCTGAGAACAACAAGGAACGTGCATATGCGCGTAATAATTCCCATTATGCCCTGCAGTCAACCATGGAGTTTGAACATCCAAATGCAAAGCTTTCAGAAGTTATGATGATTTTATTTCATATAGTTCAATAATTGTTTCCCTATATTTGTTGTTAATAAGAGTGATTTTAGGATGGACTGTGGAATCCATAACCATAATACTACAAGGAAATCTGCATCCCTGTTTTACAATCTGATGCAAAACTCTTTAATAGCTTTCCAGTAAAAATCATGCAGGAAATTGGAAATTTCCATATATACATATAAAAGTAAAAGTTTACCTAATTTGTCATTCCTTTTATAATATACACAATGTCTGGGTTTAGGCAAGTAAATTACTGCTAGCACTAATGTTCACGTTAAATAGCCTTTCACTTGGCCAGTATACAGGGTGTAAATTTTAAGTTGACAAACCAAAATAACTCGAAAAATAAGCTTCACACGAAAAAATGTGTAGAATCCAAAGTTGATTATTTTCGAGGGGGACATCTGCTGGTGCTAAAATTAGCCTTCCATCCCAGCCCCACATGTGTGGGGTCAACATTTGTAAAACTCTAATTCCTCTCTCTCAAAACCCACCCTATGGGGGGGAGGGAGAGTTTTAGCTTAAGCGAATCAAAATTTACAAAGTAAATAAGTATGTTTTATTTATCCATAACCATTTTCCGTGTAAAAATGAAAACATGGATTTTCTTGAATTACAGCGTCAACTACCAAGAACCAAAATAAATGTTTAAGACAAAATGTATGTAGTTTTTTATGTAGAATCTGATTCTGCAATAAAGAAATTGAAAGTTGAAATTTTAAAGTTGCCTCCTGCCCCACCCCCAGGGGGCTGGGCAGGGTGCTAATTTTAGCACCAGCAGATGTCCCCCTCGAAAATATTCAACTTTGGATTCTACACATTTTTTCGTGTGAAGCTTATTTTTCGAGTTACTCTAGTTTGTCAACTTAAAATTTACACCCTGTATAGACGTCTGAAAATGTTTTGTATAAATTAACAAGAATTCTTTAGTTTTAGCTCTCTGAGAGTGTGTGCAAGTTGCGTTTGCGTGAATCTTTTTATTGTGCCTATCGCGACTCAGCATCTCCGCTATATGGTGAGTAGCAACTTTCCTTCTCTGGTATTGTTAGAGTGGGCATAGATTTTTCTGGTGAAATGATTCAGTTTGATTATGGAGAAGATGTTAGGGGAGCAATGTGAAGGAAGAGGTCAAGGGATGAGCTAAGCCTAGCAGAATAAGATGTACACTATCCAAAAGTTATGGGACTCTGTACTATGGTGATGAGTACTGAGTTAAAAGTTGAACACATAATCACAATGTCAGTGGAAGGGAAATGTAAGCTGATTTTTCATGGGTGGGATCAGTTACTCGCACTGCTGAAATGAAAACAAGCATTCTTACTGAGACAATGAGTGGGAAAAAGCATCACTTGTAAATGGAGGATTAGTCTCTAGAAACGAATTTTTCTTAAAGCGTTTCCAGTCTGAGTAACTATTAAGAAAATTATTAGGTTTGGATTGACCAACTGGTGCAGTGAGGGATAATGAAAGCCCCTCAAAATTCTTATAATAACCACTTTGATGGTGTGAAGAAACATGGTGGTTCAGTGTATTCATTGTTGGTTGTCCGTTCTCTGAATTGTTACATTAAAACTGAACAAAACAGATTACTAGTAATTACAGAAATCAGGTTACCTTTCATTAGGAAAATGGGTGCACTCAGTGACTGTGATATGATTTATAAATTATAGAGTGCAGCAATCAGTCTTTTTTTTCAGGCTTTATTTGGCAAATCCAGATTTCGGCTAGTGCCTAGCCATTATCAATGCACTATTTTTTATTCTTGATTCATGTCAGTTCCTTGTTCTTTGGATGTCAGTCACAGTTTTTTGAATACTACGACATTGATAACGGTTAGGCACTAGCCGAAATCTGAATTTGTCAAAAAAAAAAAAAAAAAAAAAAGGGAGGGGGGGACAACTAATTGCTGTGCTTTATAATTTATAAATTACAGAATTGATAATGAAGCTTGCTAGAGTGAACTACTTTCATCTCAATAGTGGGATACGAGAAGATGCTTCTAAAGGAAGAGTTGTGGCCTTACACAATGTTTTTATTCAAAGGTCGTGCCTGTCAAATTAATGTCTTGCTTTTTAGAATTAAGGGGTCTGCACATGTGTTTATGAGTGAGTTGGACATGACCATAGGATTGGAACTAAAAACACAGCCATGTATGTAGATGTGGTAATTGTCTCAAAGACCAGTGACATCCTCTGTTGGCTTTTGAACTGATTAGCAGGGCAAGGGATCACAATGAAATTATTAAAATATTAATATGGAGTAACTGAGGTTATGTTTCTTGGACATATGGTGAGTGCAGAAGGGTTAAAACTACTCCAAAGAAACTCAAAGCTGTCAGAAAATGTTGTGAACTGTAAATGAGATCCAGGTAAAAGCCTCTTTAAGAATGATAGAACTTTACCAAAAGTTTTTTTATTGCTAATGCAGTTGCTATACCTACAGTAGTGATGTTGAGGAGAGTATGATTGTAAACCCCTAAATGTTGAACAGAATTTATTAAGAGAGGAATTAATGAGTGTGCCCTTATTGCACTATACAAATTGTGACCTTACCTCCAGCCTAGGAACCAATACTTCCGTTCGTGTCCTTAGTTGTTCAATGTTCTGCATAGGTGTGTGTGAGGGGGTGCTGAGGGGGGAGGGGAGGGGACAAGAGGTAGCACTTACCCTGATTTTAAATCTGAAATACAGTGTGTTTATTCACATATTTAGTGGATGACCACCAATTCTCTGGGATATAATACAATTTTTGTGTCACCTATAAAATTTACCACTTGTGGTGTGACATTTCTTGAAACTAACCGACTCATTTACGTGAGGTAAGGGATTGGGAGCAGGGCTTCTGTAAGGTTGTACTAGTATATTGTGTAGGTTCAGTGGACGGTGGGATGCCACTGTGGGAGGGGTGGGAAGGATAGTGGGCAGGACATTTCTCATTTCAGGGCACAGCGAGAGGTAATCGAAACCCTGGCAGAGAATGTAATTCAGTTGCTCCAGTCCTGGGTGGTACCGCCTCTGTGGCCAGATGGTGGGGCTTTTTGGAGGTGGTGGGAGACAGGAAAGATAAGCACAGGAGATTTGTTTTTGTACAGGGTTGTGAGGATAATTACGGCCAGTGAAGGTTTGAGTGACACCGTAGGTATATTTCGAGAGGGACTGCTCATCACTGCAGATGTGACGACCACTGGTGGCTAGGCTGTACAGACGGGACTTCTTGGAATGGGTGGCAATTGACGAAGTGGTGGTTAGTAGGTTTGATATGGAAGGAGGTACTGATGTAGCCATCTTCGAGGTGGAGGTCAACATCTAGGAAGGCGGCTTGTTGGGTTGAGTAGGACCAGGGGAATCAAATGGGGGGAGAAGATGTTGAGGTTCTAGAGGAATGTGGATAGGGTGTCCTCACCTTCAATCCAAATAGCAAAGATGTCATCAATGAATCTGAACCTGGTGAGGGGTTTAGGATTCTGGGCGTTTAGGAAGGATTCCTCTAGATGGCCCATGAATAGGTTGGCATAGGATGGTGCCATGCGGGTGCCCATAGCCATACCCCTGATTTGTTTGTAGGTAATGGTTTCAAAGGAGAAGTAATTGTGGGTGAGGATTTAGTTGGTCATGGCGACTAGGAAGGAGGTTGTTGGTTTGGAATTTGTCGGGCATTGGGAAAGGTAGTTTTCAATAGTGGTAAGGCCGTGGGCATTAGGAATGTTGGTGTACAGGGAGGTGGCATCAGTAGTGACAAGCAGGGCACTGTGTGGTAAAAGGGACAGGAACTGTGGAGAGTCAGTGGAGGAAATTGTTGGTATCTTTTATATAGGAAGGTAGGTTCCGGGTAATACGTTGAAGGTGTTGGTCTACAAGAGTGGTGATTCTCTCAGTGGGGACACAGTAACCAGCAACAATGGGGTGTCCTCTGTGGTTAGGTTCAAATGGTTCTGAGCACTATGGGACTTAACATCTGTGGTCATCAGTCCCCTAGAACTTAGAACTACTTAAACCTAACTAACCTAAGGACATCACACACATCCATGCCCGAGGCAGGATTCGAACCTGCAACCGTAGCAGTCGCGCGTCTGTGGTTAGGTTTATGGATTTTCAGAAGCATGTAGAAGGTAGGAATGCGGGAAGTGGTAGGGGTGAGCAGAGAGAGAGACTCCAGGGAGAGGTTCTGGGATGAGCCTAATGATTTTACTAGTGACTGGAGATCCTGCTGGATTACATGAAAGGGGTCACTGTGGCAAGGTTTGTAGGTGTAAGTATCTGACAGCTGGCAGAGTCCTTCCACCAGTTAATCCTTGCAATTCAGAACAACAGTGGTGTAGCCATTGTTGGCAGGTAGGATTATAATGTCAGGATCAGTTTTTAGATAGTGGACTGCAGTTCTTTCTGCAGATGTAAGGTTAGTCTGCATGTTGAGGGATTTGGGGAATGGTGGTGAGGCACAGTTTGAGGTTAAGAAAGGCAAAGGTCCTGAGTTCGAGTCTCGGTCTGGCACACAGTTTTAATCTGCCAGGAAGTTTCATATCAGCGCACACTCTGCTGTAGAGTGAAAATTTCATTCTAGAAACAACCCCCAGGCTGTGGCTAAGCCATGTCTCTGCAGTATCCTTTCTTTCAGGAGTGCTAGTTCTGCAAGGTTCACAGGAGATCTTCTGTAAAGTTTGGAAGGTAAGAGACGAGGTACTGGTGGAATTAAAGGTGTGAGGACAGGGCGTGAGTTGTTCTTGGATAGCTCAGTCGGTAGAGCAGTTGCCTGTGAAAGGCAAAGGTCCCGAGTTCGAGTCTCGGTCCGGCACGCAGTTTTAATTTTCCAGGAAGTTTTATGATATCCTTCATTTCAATGACTGCTTCATAGCCTGTGCCATATGGATCCTTCCCTCCAACACCAGCTTTTTTGAATTGTTTTTTTATTTATTTCTCTCCATTTCTGCTACTCCCCCCCCCCCCCCCTCCCCGCCTCTCCCCTTCCCACCTCTCCCCTGTCCACCACCCAACCTGCAGCAATTCACTGTCCACCATCCCCACCATACTATCCCTCCCCCTCCCTCTCCCCACCCCAGCCTCCTACTTTCCCCCACCCAGTCGCCACTCCCATCATGCACTGGTGCTGCTGCTCGCAGTGTGGTTTCAGTTGCCGTAGACTGCAGTCGTGTGTGTGAGTTGTGTTTGCGTGAGAGTGTGTGTGTGTTTGCGTGTCTGTTGTGACAAAGGCCATTGGCCGAAAGTTTTAAGTGTGAAAATCTTTTTGTTGTGCCTATCTGTGACTCAGCATCTCCACTATATGGTGAGTAGCAACTTTCCTTCTCATGGTATTGTTACATTCCATCATTGATTTTCCATTGTTTGCTTTCATAAAATTGTTTGTCTTCAGGCTTTACTAAAAATTGAGTCACAGTTTTTAAACCTGTCGTCTTTTCTTCTGTAATATCGGATTTGCATAAAATATTGCCTATTCTGTTGCCTCTTCCTTTTTGGTCACACCTTTCTTGAAAACATTAATTTCAGTCCATTGTTGTAGTTCATTGAAGGTCCTTTTAACCAGAATTTTGTGAGGATTACTTGAAGTAACTTTTTTCCATGAAAGTTTTGTAATGTTAATGTTCGCTGTGTTAATAAAAGTCCCTGCTGCTTTTTTGATTAAGAAAAAATCAGCTTCACTTAACATGTTTACTTTAAATGGATTTGTCACTTTAACATTTTCTGTCATAGATCTTAAGTCTTCTAGAACATTGTATTTAGTAAGTCTTTTTGCTTAGCAACAGTGGCAAAATCACGGTTGCAGTTGAGTGAGGAGTGATCCCTGACTAAGAATGTATGGTTCATTTCTGTATACATTTCAATGCAAGCTAAATACACCCACAATAATATCATCATTTTATTTTTATTCTGCTCACAGCATTTATCACTTCACACAGTGAGTTTGTCTGTAGATTCAATTTCTTTGAGGACTCAAAAGACACAGGTTGCAACTTCATTCCCTCCCCTACCTGATATTCCTTCATGCCACATATTTATCATACTGATGTTACTGTGGAAATGGGTGCAGAGGTTGAAATTGAAATTTTGCCTTAGGTAGTACATGTTAGTATGAGTGAAACTCAGTCAAGTTAGTACTTTTTCTGAATCAAATGCAAATGTCACACTGCAGCTACTAGGAATGAGATTCATTAAAATCTTTTATCATTCCTTTCTTGCTTTTTCAGCTTTCAAATGATGAAGTTTTAGTTTATTTCTGAAGTCTGTTTTAGCTGCACCAGACAGTGTTGCGATTTGACAAGCTAACAAATTACGTGTTGCATTTGTGTCTTCTCTAGGTTGCTTGAAGAATAGTTTACTTCTGAAATACTTATTAAATACCAGATAATAAAGATGGTACAAGACAGTGCTGCCAGGATATTGTTTCTTAAAAGCCTCGTGCTATGTGGATATGTTCAAATTGTGTGAAAGATATTCCTTCCCTGAATCCTGCCTCCCATAGTGGTTTACATCTCTTGGGAATGATTGTATGTGCTTGAAAAGCTGAAACCTTTTACTGGAGATAGCAAAAATATTGCAGAAAGTATTCTTACAGACTTGCACAATTTCCTCTTCCCCATCTGGAACAGTGTACATCACCACTGATTGACACCTACTTTGTGCAAGATTTCCCTAGATACCATGCCTGTGTCTTGCAATGTGATTAACTTGGTTTAGGCTTAGAAGATGGTTTTGTTGTTTACAATGGTCTAAGTTATAAAACTCATCAAAGAGTAAAAGTTTTTGGTCATATGGTATACATTTGCACTTACATACAGTTTGTTTTGATGGTGCATCCTTCGCCTTCACTACAGTACTAGTAGCAGTAACATAGGCCTTGCGAGCATTTCTCAGCTTCTTATTTTCTTCTCATAGTCTCCCTTCTCCTTTCTTCCTTTGCTTCTTAACACCCTCATCTGCCATAATTTATACTGAATAACACCGATAAGCCCTATAATGATAGGCCTAGTCACTCACAACACACTGCAGAAACAACAGGCTGCAACATAACACAATAATGATGACTGACCAACACGAGACAGGCTGCTGGCACATCAGGAGTTAGATCCCTTTGTACATTTGACCATTCTAGTTGGTGTGATGAGTGGCAGCTTGCTCTAATTGTAGAAAAATGTAAGTTAATGCAGATGAGTAGGAAAAACAATCCCATAATGTCCAAATACAGCATCAGTAGAGTGCTGCTTGACACAGTCGTGTCAATTAAATATCTTGGCATATCAATGCAGAGAAATATGAAATGAAATGAGCGTGTAAGGATGGCAATAGGGAAGGCAAATGGTTGACTTTGGTTTCTTGTACAAATTTTAGGGAAGCGTAGCTCAACTGTGAATGAGACAGCATATAGAACACTAGTGTGACTTGTTCTTGAGTACTGCTTGAGTGTTTGGGGGTCCCACCAAGTCAGATTAAAGGAAAACATCAAAGTAATTCAAAAGCATACTGCTAGATTTGTTACTGGTAGATTCAATCAACATGTGACTATTAGTAAGATACTTTGTGAACTCAAATGAGAATCCCTGTGTGGAAGATGATGGTCTGTTGGTCTTTATGCAAGGCAATATTGAGAAAATCTAGAGAACTGACATTTCAAGCTGACTGCAGAATGTTTCTGCTGTTGTCAATGAAAATTTTGCGGAATAACCACAAGGATAGGATAAGAGATATTAGGGCTCCTAAGTAGGCATTAGACAGTGGCTTCATTTTGCAAGTGGAACAGGAAAGAAAATAGCTGTAATGGTAGAAGCTACCTTCTGCCATACACCATATGGTGGCTTTCAGAGTACATATGTAAATGTGAAATAGGTTTACATACTCTCCATTTTAAAAAGTTAAGTACCTAATGAGGACAGAGAACTGGGATGTATATGTATTATGTAGGCTAAATTTAGGTTTACTTGCATGAGAGGATACGGAAGAACAAAGAAAGATTACTCTGTGAGGTCCTTTCAAAAAATTCCTTAACTATGTCCACAAAATGCAGATACGTTACTGCTCTAACTCTGCCATCTCGAAATTCACGAATTGAGCGACAAAACATTTTACTCGATACAGCACTGAATAATAACTAACAAACATACAACAGTGAAACTTCTGGCAGTTACTCATTAAACACTACGTCTGCAGAGATGTCAACCACATTTTGCTCTTGAACAGACCTAGTATTTGCTAAAACTAAATGAGTATATAGTTACACCAAAACTTTATGTAGGCACCTATACAGTCTCCAAATGAAGAGTGAGGAAATAAAGCAGCTTATTCCTATTAGAATACAAGAAAAAACAAGAATGTGAGAAGTGAAGATTGCATAAGGGATTATTATTCAGGAAATATTTTTAGCAGGAAGTCCATTGGTTACATTGACTCATAAAGGTCATGGGAAGCTAATGTAATATATTCACACTGGGTATGAACACTTTAGTGCACAGTACTTTGTGAGGCATTTAAAAAACTATTGTCATTTCTGAAATATATTTTAGTTAAGGAATCTTAATTATCTGTATAGGGTGCCAAAGTTTGTGGCCAGCTCAACAAGACAGAGCTTTTTGCTATGTTGACTGGAATAGACTCTTTGTAATTCTGAAGATAGCAGGGATAAAATACAGGGAGAAAAAGGTTATCTACAACTGGTACAGAAACCAAACTGCAGTCATAAGAGTTAAAGCAAATGAAAGGGAAACAGTGCAATATGAGTGAGACAGGGCTTAGCCCATCCTTGATGTTATTCAATTTGTATATTGAACAAGCTGTAAAAGAAACCGAGGAAATACTTGGAACAGGAATTAAAGTTCAGGGAAAAGAAATAAAAGTTTTGAGAGAAGAATTTGATAATATTGTACATAAACTTAAGTGGTAGTAAGTCTTTCAGAAGGTATTTGTATGGAATGTAGCTTTCTATAGAAGTCAAAGGGACAATAAACAGTTCACACAAGAAGAGAACAGGAACTTTTGAAATGTGGTGCTGCTGTAGGATGCTGAACGTACTGAATCAAATTGGGAGAAAAGGAATTTAACTTAACTGCATGAAAGCATCAGCTGATATGACACACCTGGAGGCCTCAAGGGATTATCATTTTGGAAATGGTGAGAAATACGGGGACAAAAAGCTGTAGAGAGAGACAAAGTGTTGACTACAAGAGCAGGTTCAAATGGGTGTAGGTTACAGTGGTTATGGTGAGATGGAAACACTTGCACAGGGCAGACTAGTGTGGGGAGCTGTGCCAAACTGGTCTTCTGACTCAAGACCACAACAGCAATGACAAAACAGCATACAGATTTATGTCTGATATATCTCTAAAGGTCTCTGGCATTTGGTCCTCATGGAGCTCTATTGTCCACTGCCTAGAGATCAGGGAGACATGTCACTCCTCCTGGTGTTACACGAATACTGCTGCAAGCTCTTGAAACTGTATTCTTTGTAAGTTGGTATGGGAGAGGCCAATTTGAAGTGTCTTAGAGAAGATAAAAAAACTCAGGAAGGTATTAATGGAAAATGATGCTCAGTTTATGAAAATAATGTTCAGACTCCTTAGCCTGATAGAGTGCAAGACGTGTGCAGATTACAAAATACCACCCAATAAAACCTCTCAAAAAGAGTTACAAGGTAGCTTAGAAGGATCCATAAAACCTAATGTGGAAAAAGAGACATGATGCAAGTAGAAATGTTGCTGGAGCTCGAAAAATCACTCAACAAGTTAATTTATTCCACCACAATAATTGTAAAGAGGTGGTTGAATCTAGATAGAAGGCAAGACTTTGCTGGAATGGTTGGCATAGCCCAAGGAGGAAGCAAGGAATGCGAATCTGTTGAAGGAGATTGTAGAATTACTGACCTGATTCTCATAGTGCCTCCTTGGTAATTCTCATAGTGCCTCCTTGGTAGCATCACTCTCAATCTCTGCAAAGCTGAGAGTCTAAACTAGTGTGTGATAGTGTTTGTTCAAATACATATGTGTCACTTAATTTAGATAGCACTGACACTTGCCTTTATTCTTCACTAAGTCCAGTTATTAACAACAATGACCAGTATGTCAACTATGAAAATATATCAGCACACTGAACCAGATCAGCGCCTACAATAACAGACAGTCACATTCCTGCAGTGAAGTTAATTATTTAAATGTCATACAAAACAAAACGTATTTACATGAAAACATCACAGCTCATACTTAATGCAATTCCATATTAATTTATTATGTTGGATTACACTTCTGTAGTGAAGCTCTTTCGGTCCATTATCTACATTTACATGTACGATCTGAAACCACTGTGAAGTGCACAACAGAGGGTACAGCCTATTGTACCAATACTAGTGTTTCTTCCTGTTTCATTCATGTGTGGAGCATGCTGTAATTAGTCTAATCTTGTCCTCACGAGCCTATGTGAGTGATACATAAGGGGTTGTAGTATAACTTCACAGTCATCTGCTAGTCCTAATTGGTATGAGCCCCACACCCACTTTAGCAGTATTCTAGGACATGTCACACGACTGATTTGTAAGCAATCTCCTTTGTACATTGATTGCATTTCCCTAGTATCTTACAAATAAACCAAAGTCTGCTACCTGCTTTTCCCATTTCATATCTCTACAAAGCATTACACCCAGGTAATTTGTATGAGTTGGCTGATTCCAACTGTAATTCATTGATATAATAGTCATTGAGTAGTACTTTGTTTTCTTTTTCTGAACATTTAAAAAAAATTGCCAATCTTTGCACCTCTTTGATCTTTATCAAGATCTGACTGACGATTTATGCAGCTTCTTCTGAGTACTTCATTATACATAACTGCATCATCTGCAAAAAGTATGAGGTTACTATTAATATTGTCTGTAAGGTCATTAATATATGATGTGAACATCATGGGTCCCACTGGGGAACACCGAAAGTTACTTCTACATCTGACAATGGCTCTCCATCCAAGATAACTTACTGTGTCCTCCCCATCAAAAATTCCTCAATCCAATTACAGAATTGGCTTGATACACCATCTGATTGTACTTTTGACAATAAGTGTGGATGTGGTACTGAGTCATATGCTTTTTGAATGTCTGGGAGATACTGTATTTATCTAACTGCCTTGATCCAAAGCTTTCATTAATTTTAAGTCATGTAAGAAAAGTGTGAGTTGGATTTCGCATGATCAGTGTTTTTGGAATCAACACTGGTTAGCATGGAGGAGTTTGTTCTGTTCTCTTCAAGATGCCTCATTATGTTTGAGCTCAGAATATGTTGTAAGACTCTACAGCAAATCGATATCAAGGAAACTGGGCTTAGTTTCGTGGATCATTTCTACTACCCTTCTTGTAAATGGGTGTGAACTATCCTTTCTTTCAACTGGTGGGAACAGTTTCTTGTTCTAGGGATCTATGATAGAGTGTAGTTAGAAGAGGTGGCTAATTCTGCCATGAATTCAGTATAGAATCTGATAGGAATTTGATTGGGCCCTGGGGCTTTGTTCAGTTTCAATTATTTCAACTGTTTCTTAGTACCACTGACACTAATATCTATTTCAGTCATCATCTCAGTGGTACGAGAATTTAGTTGGGGGAAATACTCCTTGGTTTTCCTTTGTAAAGGAACATTTGAAAACAGAGTTAAGCATTTCTGCTTGTGCTTTGCTACTCTCAACTTCAGTTCAAGTCTCATTCTTGAGCGACTGGACACTAATGTTGGTGCTGCTAACAGCTTCTGTATACAATCATAATTTTTTGGGCCTTGTGAAAGACCATTTGACAGTATTCTGCTATGATAGTCATTGAAGGCTTCACACACTGCTCTCTTGATGACAGCCAAATTCATTTCTTTCAGCATCTCTCTATTTATACTCCTGTGCTTTCTTTTGCCCTTACTATGCCGTAATCACTTTTTCCTTAGAAGTTTCTTTGCATTGAATTGCATGATCAACTGTTTGTTTAAACTTGAGCCATAGTTCATTTACATGCTCCTTCCCTGTGCTGGAAGTTTCTAGCTCCTCATTCGTATATGACACTAACGCTTTTTTATCTATTTTACTCAACATATGTAGGGTGTTTTAAAATTATGTCATCAAACTTTGGGGGCGACATAGAAGGTGTCTTGAGAAACAAAATGAGGATAGGAACCCATGTCCAGAAGCATCATCCAGTGATGCTACAGAGCATCAGAGTTACAGATGTCGTTGCATTCCTTCCAGCAGTGACGTGTCATTGTACACGAGCAAATCGCGGGCACGTTGAGATCTGTGGTTTTTTATATTCAGTGATTGCGATTCATTACCATGGTTGCCAGTAGATCAGATGGAGCTAACTGCAGCATAGCCATTCCTTGTCTTGAATGAATGCAATGCTCTGTTGTCATGGTAGCTGACAGTGTCGGACACAGGCTTTATCCACAGTATATTGTGTCCAAGAACACTCTACTCAATCTGTGAAGTTTTGTGATACAGTGTACAAGATTTAACAGACAGAAAATGACAGCACTGAAATTGCAGAGGCGAACATTGGCATATACAGGAGCCGTCACAGTCCATCCCACCATTACATGGATAATGGCAGACTTTCCTGGATGTCAGCACCTTTATTGAACTTAAAAGACAGGTACCCAGAATGCAAGGAAATGGGAAGGAACCATATGTAGACACTGTGGTGGGAATCAGACAACAGGATATAAGGATGTACATTACCATTTATTCCACTGGTACACGAAATTAAATACAGCATACAAAGTAAACAACATATGAAACAAATGTTAAAAACTAAATGTTCCATTGCAAACATTTTGTCCTTTGTATAAATTAGTTTATCAGGTATTCCCCACATCAATGCTTTTACCATTTACCATTTACAAATTAAATACAGTTATAGTAGGTGCTCACAGCATGCCACACTCACTCAAAGCTACCTGGTATGATGCAAACAGCCTCACACGCTGCTTTTAGCCTTGCCAGTATGTCTTCCACTGGCTCCACCAGGTTTTCATGCACCACATTTTTGTGGTGGCACCTCCAATAATTCCAGCAGCACTTTCCAGATATCATTGTGTAGCTATCACCTGAGAGTCCAAGGGGAAGCATTTAGGACCATGCCAGCCCATACATTGATGGTGAACTTTTCTTGATGACCTTATTCATGGGTGATGTGTGGGCTCTCCTCCACCCACTTATGGCAGTTGTTTGGTATTTAACACATGCTCACAGGTGAAGTATGCCTAATTCATGAATAAGACACGCACAGTGTAATATCGCTGTGTGGTGCAACATTGCAGGAACCACTGATCAAACTCCCCACTTACAGCAAAATTGAGTGCTGCCAGCACCTGTGTCTTCGGAAGATGAGCTGGTTACCTTCCCTTCTCATGCAGCACCCACCGAACTGTTCAGTGGGAACTTTGCATTGCATGTGCCACATTGTGAGTGCTTGTGGATGGGTCTGTTTTGAGCCTCTCTAGTATGCCCTCCACAAATTGTGGTGCGCGTGCACTTCGTGCATGACCGTTGATATTTGATGCTCTATGAAACCACTTGTTTAACCCAGACAGTGAGGATTGGCCGCAAATGGTGTGGTTGACCATTATTGAGATACAATTGCCCATAGATGTGTAATCCTGCATGCCCATTGCCTCTCTCCTCATTACGTGCAAAATACATGTCACACTGCTTGGCCCAGATGAACAGTTCCATGATTTGGCAAGCCAACATGCAACAACCTATGACTGAACACTGTGTTTCTCTGCATATATTTGTGATTGCCCACTGCCACTACTGCTGTTAGTGGTCTCTACAGTGATGGTGTGACAAGAGTGTCTATGTTCAGCACCATCTAATGTCCAGTGTGCTGTCAGCTACGTTGTGAGTCATTGTGCCTATGGTCTCTTTGTGCACAGTCACAACTGCTGCCCCCGGGAGGGGGGGGGGGGGGGCTAGCAGCAAGTGGTGGCACCTTTAACTCTGACACTCTGTAGTGTCACTGGATAATGCTTACGGCCATGCCATGGGTCCTATACTGATTTTGTTCCTCAAGACATCATCTACATGGCCTCAAAGTTTGTCAGTTTAATATTGAAACACCCTGTGTACTTGTCACTTGTTTTAGTTGTCCTTTATACTTTGGTAATCATTGTTGCCACACCTGTGTCATGATCACAGATACCAGTTTTTATGTGGACAACTTCAAAGAGATCAGGTGTATTTGTTGCCTTTAGGTCCATTATATTTCCATCAGGAGTGGAGTACTGAACTATCTGTTCTAGGCACTTTTCAGAGAAGGCATTCAGTAGTGTTTCACGAGATCTTTTTTCATGCCCACCACTAACAAAACTGTAATTTTTCCAGTTGATTGTTGGCTGATTAAAGGCTCCGCTGATGATTAGAGTATGATTGGGGAACTTACTTACAAGTGAGCTGAGAGTTTCTTAGAAGTTTTTGGTTGCATCAGGACATGAGTCTGGTTGATGACAGAAGGATCCAGTTACCATTTTATGCCCATCTCTGATACTGAGACTTGCCCAGACAATCTTGCATGCAGCCTTAAGCTTGCATGCAGCTTTAAGTTCTATCTCAGTGGATTTGAGTTTCTTGTCTACTATGTCAAATATACCACCTCCTATTATCCTAGCCTTTCAATATACACCCGAATTTTCCCCAAAATTCACACTGCTATCAGTTTCAGGCTTCAAATAGCTTTCTATACCTAATATTAAATGAGCTTCAGTGCTTTTCAGGAGTGCATCAAACTCTGGCATTTTGTTGTGAAAGCCTTAGCAGCTAAGTACTAGGATTTTAATACTCTCGCATGGAGAGGGTGGGGGTCACATTGCATATTCTTGCACTTTTGGGTCTCCTACAACTATTATTATCTGGACTGGATGGAGGCTTACCTAAACCAGAGGGGGGGGGGGGGGACCCTTGTGTGCACTGCACACACAGTCAGCTACATGGGTAGCAGCCTCTGATCTCTGATATGTAGCACACACCTGACTAATTTAGGGAAACCCTACAGTTCTCAACCCCATGGTGCAAGTCCACGAAGTTGCAGTTTAGCTTGTCACAGGACCTTCGAAGTCTCTGGTTCAGTCCTTCCAGTCAACTCAAAACCAGGGAGCCACGATCAGTTCTGGGGACAATGCTGTAAATTGTGAGCTTTGTTGAAATTCTGTGCACAAGGCTGGTCTTCTCAATCTTCTCTGCCAGTTGCTGGAATGGCCCAAGCATGACTTCAGAGTACAATGTGCAACAATCACTCATTTTTATGACAATGACATTGCTCACCACTTATTGATTGCAAAATAAACTTGTTGAAATGTTCTTTAATTTAGAGTACTGAAATCACTCAAACGTCTTTAAACATAAAAGTTCTTGAGTTTTGCATATGTTGGCGGGTGTATTTTCATGTACAGAGTTAGCATGACTCTGGCATGGGCCAATGCCAAGAGTGAATGCAACATAGGTCTTACTGATGGGGTGTCTTTAATTATCAATTTTGGATGACATCCAATTATTCTTTGAAAGTCAGCCTGGGCGGATTTTACTGTTTTTTATGAACTGCAAGAACTAATGTGATTTTGGAATTTAGGAAACATACCTCGTCAGAACTTTAGAAAAATGCAAGAACATTGTCATTCTTATGCAATGTGAATCCCCTTGGTTACATGTATGAGTGCCATATTGCAAATTAGGATAAATTTCTTGAAATTGTCAATGAGTGAGTTAATTAATCAGTGTTGTAGGACATTTTCTACAGAAAAATTAAAGTAACAAAAATATGTATTCACATTTTGGAATCTAACAATGATTATGACAAAATCTGCAATGAAAAATGGTGTTTCTTGTGAACTTGAATGCTAAATATCTGTTTGATTACCAGTAATTAGTTTCTGTTAATTCAAAGTACTTTACAGGAGAGTGAGACTGCCAGACTTTCTGTTGGCATATGTCACATTTCTCAAATATACTGATTAACTCAATGGGTTTTGCATGTGCAAACTTTAGTTCTAACATCAGTTAATTGCATTTTCTAAGTAAGAGTGTCCTAATGAAAGCTAATTACATCATTGTAAACAGGATAATCAAATCATAATCTGATCAATAAATTCAAATGAAATCAAATCTTAATAAGTACTTGAGATTTTTATATAAGTGATAAATGTACTGAAAATAAGGTGCAGTAGCCACCAGAAAGATCGTGGGAGGCGCACGCACCTCCACGCCGCTCCACTCCATCTCTCGCTACCGCTATGGCCCGCACAAAGCAAATGGCCCGCAAGTCCACCGGCGGAAAGGCGCCGCGCAAACAGCTCGCCACCAAGGCAGCGAGGAAGAGCGCGCCCGCCACCGGTGGCGTCAAGAGGCCCCTGTTGCCATCCTGTGCGTCATGCTATATACATCATGATCGGTCAGAGTGCCCCCAGCGTTGGGCCGTTTGTTGCAAATGTAATAAAAAAGGACAGGACTTTACTTGCGGCAACTACTGTACGTGACGCGCCGTGCCGATGTGCGCCTCCCGCGATCTTTCTGGTGGCTACTGCATAAGGTATACCTATTTGTCAGGGTATAGGACACATATGTTCTCCTTGAAAAATAGGTCCAAAAACTGGATGCATCTTATACACCAGCAGCAGGTTTAGGTAGGTAACTACAAGCTCCATTTCTTCAAAATTTTGGCTTGAAGCAATTCATCATTAGCTTCCTTGTAACTTTTGAGCATTCAAGTTGTATAGAGGTCAGTGGATGCACATGCTCAGTTGCTAACAGTTTTTATATTGTCATGTTGATTAATTGTGTTTCTACCAGTTATTCGTGTCTTTCCTGCATGATATTTCTTGCCCCCGGGACACCGGTTTCCAGCTGAGCTCGGCCCGGAAACCATCACTTGATCTTCTGAAGACTCAATGTAGACAACATCCAGACCCCAAGGGACACAAGTATAAGGATGGAATTAGAGATGACAGCCCAGTACACATAACTAAGGACATACGTGAAATGACACCTCAGACAACAGACAAAGTATCTGAGGACACTCTTGCGAGTCATGAGCGATGGTTTGAACACAATCGGCCTGAAAATGATGCTGCAGTCACTCCTGGGGGGCAAGAACTTTGGACGGAATGCCCAACATGACACAGCACGGTAATCGAATGTCGTAATTCACATGAAGACTCAAATGGAGACAACTGGAAGATAAAATGTCTAGCACAGCTTGGACACCATTCAGAACTTAATTCAGCTATATTGACAACAGATAATAACCACAAAGTACGCACACAGTGTTTGGAACAGCTGTGGCTAGAAGAAAATGCTACAGCTGTTGGTATTGGTCAGTGCACACCATGGACAGACTGCCAGACTTGGTGTGGACCGCAGAGGGAATGCCTATCTCCATGTAGGCATAAATACTTGGCTCATTCCACACTGGAATCAGTATCAGACAGCACCTGTAGAAGACTGCGAGTGACGCACTTGAAATATCGTGCAGGAAAGACGCGAATAACCAGCAGAAACCCAATTAATCAACATGACAACACCTTGCTGGGAAAGCTTGAAGAATTACACGAGTTTTTATATTGTCCATTAAAGCCTCAGTTAGCATTGTGTTTACTGTGGAGATCCACTTGCATTGTACCTATATTGTGGTTTTATTTACAAACTACGGCCGCAAGTGACTGAATATGCTAAAGAGCATTGAAACAGGACTGCAGAAAGTCATTTCAGGCCACCTCCAACTGAAAAAAAAGATAAGAACTTGTTGGCATCAGGAAAATATTTTAAAGAAAGCACCTCACAGTAAACACAATCAGAGAAATGGACTGTTAAGTGGCCAAAACTTGAAGCAGGACTCAATACAGACTTGGACTTTAGAGAACAGATAAGTTGGATATTCAGTTTCTACAAAAGTGATCAGTCATCAAGTGAAAGCAGTACCCACTAACAAAGGGATTGCTGACTTTACTGGATCAACATCATGGTGTCCAAGATTTATGAAGAGATATTGACCATGTATGCAAACCAAGACAAAAATATCACAGAATATGCCAGCTGAGCATGAAGAACAAATTATTGAGTTTCATAAATTTTTTGTTAATGCAAGAAAAAGTGAAAAGTTAAAACTTTCATAAACTGGAAACATGGATGAGACTCTGTTAACCTTTGATGGGCCTTTTAACAGAACTGTGGATTCCAAGGGCAAAAAATTGTTATTGTTAAAACTGCAGGGTATGAAAAGATTCGTGACACAGTTGTTTTATCATGCTGTGCTGGTGGGATAGAATTGCCACCATTTTTTTTATTTTTAAAAGGAAGTCACTCCCTAAGGAACAGTTGCTAAAGGAGTATTTTTTCATGTACACAATAAAGGCTGTATGGATGGAGGAGGAATGAGGTTGTGGACAAATCAAATTTGGTCTAGTTGACATGGAGGCCTACTGAAGAAGCTTGCCCTGTTAGTATGGGACCATATTTGTTGTCATAGAACAGAAGACATTAAAAATAAACTGAATGAACCAAAGACTCAGTTAGCTGTAGTTCCAGGAGGGATACCTAGTTTACTTCAACCATTAGATGCGTGTACAAGATCTGTTCAAAAAATTCCAGAACATTTGTAATTTCACACCAATGCATGCTGGGGCAGAAATGTAGCTGGCATCCCTGCACACCCCTGTGTTTTGTGTGTAGCTGTCAGAAGTTTCATTGTTGTATGTCTTGTTATTTGTTGTTCAGTGCTGTATTGAGTAAAATGTTGTGTCGCACAGTTCGCAAATTTCGAGATGGCAGAGTTAGAGGTGCAACATGTCTGCATTAAATTTTGTATGAAACTCAAGAAAACCTTTACACAGATACACCAAATGATACAGTAAGCTTACAATGATAAATGCTTAAGCCATACTTGGTGTTACAAATGGCTCACATGGTTTAAAAATAGCCAGATAGAATTTAAAAATGACCCTCGTTCAGGATGCCCTTCGACATCTACCAACAATGCTCATGTCAGGAACATCAATAAAGTTGGGTGTGCCAACCTTAGACTGACTGACTGAGAGATTGCAGAAGAGTACAAAATTTCAGTTAGATCAAGTGATGAAATCCTGACACAGCATCTTGGAATGCATCATGTTGTTGCCAAGTTTGTTCCACAGCTAATGATTCAGGACCAGAAAGACCTTCACCTCACAATCTGTGAAGATCTTTTGGATTGCACAAATGAGAATGGAATGTTCCTTAAGAGAATCATAACTGGTGATGAGACATTGGTTTATGGTTATGATGTTAAGATCAAGGTTCAGTCTCCACAATGGATCATCGGGAAAGGTTCTCCAAAACCAAACAAAACCAATCAGGTCAGGTCAAATGTGAAAGCCATGCTGATAGTTTTCTTTGACATTGAAGAATTAGTTCATCATGAATTCATGCCACAGGGACAAACTGTTAATAAGTGGTACTGTCGGGATATGTGGCAATGCCTGCGAGAAAATGTGAGAAGGAAATGGCCTGAAATGTGGCAAGACAATTCGTGGCTAATGCATCACAGTAACACACCTGCGCATTCATCCCTGTTTGTGTGTGACTATTGCACAAAAAACGAAACCACCGTGTTGCCCCATCTTCCACACTCTCCAGATCTGGCCCCTGCAGACTTTTTTACTTCTAAAGTTGAAAACCCTATGGAAATGACTGAGATTTGCAATGATAGATGAGATAAAAGAAAATTTGCAGACAGCGCTTTGCGTGATCCAGCAAGAGGTGTACCAAGACTGCTTCCTGAAATGGAAACGGCATTGGGAGCAAAGTATCAATCGTGGAGGAGAGTGTTTCAATGGAGACTGTGCACAATAAGTAAATGGTAAGTGTAGAAAAATTTTGTGAACAAAGTTCCAGAATTTTTTGAACAGACCTCGTATCAAGAGACCATTTTAGGCACTTGTGAAGGAGGAGTGGAACAGGTGGATGAAATCTACAGGTTTTGAAACTACACTATGGGGAAGGAGGAAGAGAAATAGCATTTCTCAAGTTTTTGAGTGGGTCAAAGGTTCATGAGATAATATAAAAACTGAAACAGTGATTAAATTGTTTAAGAATTGTAGAATCAGTAATGCACTGGATTGTACAGAGGATAATTTATTGTAAGAGGATTCAGTTTCTGATATGGTGGTATCAAGCATTTTTTTCCTTCAGCTCTGAGGATGAATTTTCCAGATTTGAGGTCAAAACTTAAAAGGTGAGCACTTTTTCCTACTTATATTGTCTAGATATTTGATGTACATGCACATATTAGTTATAACTGTTCTGAAGTAGATGTATAAGGGGGCAAGCAGATGAAAATGGATCCCAATCCACAATGGGACCAAGGAATGGTTCCATTCAAAAGTAAACACCACATGGGCTAAGACATTTTCTCACTGGGAGATAAGGTGATAAATTCCCGTTTTGTAGAACATGGTCAGCTGCTGGCGGATCCACAACCCCACACACTCTTACGTCGTCCGACTGAAACCAATGTCCATGCAGGTCATTCTTCAGGTTGCCAAAGATGTGCAAGTCACATGATGAAAGATGTGGACTGTAATGAAGACACTGTAGTGTTTCCCAACTAAATTGCTGGAGTGTAGTCTTCATCTGACAGTGTGGGGGCGGGCGTTATTGCGCAACAGGATGATTTTGTCCTACAGCGTTCCTGGGTATTTTGACTATGGTACATCACAGTTTCTGCAAAGTGTCTTCATACCACTGTGCACTGATTGTGGTTCCATGCTTGAGGAATGTGATCAACAGAGGAGTGCTGCAGTCAAGAAAGAAGATTATCATGATCTCACCATCACCAGAACTTGTGTGAACAGCTTTGGATGTCTTTGGATAGGGAGATGTGGGATGTTTCCACTTTTGGCTTTGCCATTTTCCCTTGAGGTATCAGAATGCAGTCTGACAGAATCATCCAATTGTGTGGTAAAGCCGACTCCCACACCGCCAATCAGACGAAGGCTACACTTCAGAAATTAGGTTGGAAAACACTGCAATAACCTCCGAACAGTCAGAATCTTTCAATATGTGAACTTTACATCTTTGACAACTTGAAAAAAGATATGCATAGATGTTGGCATCGGTCAGACAAGGAAGTGGAAGAGTGGGTGGGGTTGTGGATCTGTCAGTGGCTAACTGTGTTCTACGAAGCAGGAATTGATAATGTCATCTCCATGTTGGATGCATGCGGTGATTACTTTTCAAAGAAACTATCCCATGGCCCCATTTGGTAGGTGTTTGCTTTTAGTTTGACTGTCTCTCATAGTAAGTGGGACATGTATTTCCTAAAAAAAAGTCTTAAAAAGTGGGTGCACATTTTATGCTGGTGCATATTATATGCTGGCAGATATGGTATATAGCAAAAAGAAAGAGAGTTATTTATGGAAGTAGAAAAACATTGGGAATGGGAAGAATCCAGCATGCTATGTCATAAGATGTGCTACTAATTAGTTAAAAGAGAGATTGAAAAGTAAAGGAGAAAACAAGGACATTCAGTAGAGTATGAGGTGTGTTCGAAAAGTAAGGTGACTTTATATTTTTATGAAAAAATATTTATGTGTTCATCAATATTCTTGTTGTCCCCTTCAAATTAATTCCACTCAGATACAATACACTGTGCCAATGCTTCTCCCAATCCTTGAAGCGTTTCTCACAAGCACTTTTTGGTACAGCTTTGAGCACTTCCAGCGGTGTAGTTTTTATTTCCTCAATCATTGAAAATCTTCATCCTTTCGTAGGTCTATTCACTTTTGGGAACAGGAAAAAGCTGCAGTGGGCCAAATCCAGCAAATATGGTGGTTGAGGCATGATTGTCATGTTGTTTTGGGCTAAAAAATCTCTCACAAGCAATGATGACAGAGCAGGTGCACTGTCGTGATGCAGAAGCCATGAATTGTTTTCCCACAATTCCGGACTTTTTTTGCATATTTCTTCTCACAAACAGCACATGATGTCAAGGTAATACTTGTTATTGATTGTCTGACCTTGAGGCAAAAATTCGTGATGCACTACGACATGGTAATTGTGGGGGAGGAGGGGGGGGGGGCCTGTGACCGAAACTTTAGGATTTGATCGAACGTGGCATGCTTTTTTAGTTCTTGGCTCATGGGAATGCTTCAATTGTGACAACTGGGCTTTTGTTTCAGTGTCATAACTGGAAAGCCCTGTTATGTCATCAGTTATGACCCTTTTGAGCAAATCAGAATCATCATTGATGTCATTCAAGAGCTTCTGAGTGATGCTCATACGATGGCTCTTCTGATAAAAATTGCGAAGTCTTTGAACAAATTTTGCTGACAAACATCTCATGCCCAAAACACCCAAAAAAATTGCATGACACGAGCCGACCAATATGCCAACATCCAGAGTGACTTCTCTTACGGTAATTTGACAATTTTCCAAACATTTTCTTCACAGTTCAATGTTATTATCTGTTATTAATGTGCTGGGTTGTCCAGAGCGAGGTTCATCATTGACATTCTCTTGGCCATCTTGTACAACATTTCATGTGGTATAGAGTACTTGATTCCATTTTCACACAAAATTTAATGCAAATTCTTTGCTCCATCTTTTATAATAATCAAAAATTGCTGAGCACACTAAAACATGTCTAACATTTCTGTTTGTCAAACAATGGAAAATCCAGGATGGAATGTAACAATATTATGAGAAGGAAAGTTGCTACTCACTATATAGCAGATGTGCTGAGTCACAGATTGGCACAACAAAAAGATTTTCACACTTACAGCTTTCAGCCAATGGCCTTTGTCAAGAATAGACACACATACGCACACACACATACTAAAGCAAACACAACTCACACACACGACTGCAGTCTCAGGCAACTGAAACCACACCGAGAGCAGCAGCGCCAGTGCATGATGGGAGTGGCGACTGGGTGGGGGAAAGGAGGAGGCTGAGGCAGGGAGGGGGAGGGATAGTAGGGTGGGAATGGCGGACAGTGAAGTAGTGGAAATGGAGAGAAATAAATAAAAAAAATAATAAAATAAAATAAATGACTGGGTGTGGTGGTCGAATGATGGCTGTGTAGTGCTTAATGTGAGCAGGGAAGGTGCTGGATGGGTGAAGACAGCGACTAACAAAGGTTGAGGCCAGGAGTGTTATGGGAACATAGGATATATTGCAGGGAAAGTTCCCACCTGCACAATTCAGAAAAGCTGGTGTTCGTAGGAAGGATCCATATGGCACAGGCTGTGAAGCAGTCATTGGAATGTAGGATATTACGTTTGGCAGCGTGTTCAGGAGCAGGGTGGTCCACATGTTTCTTGGCCACAGTTTGTCAGTGGCCATTCATGTGGACAGACAGCTTCTAGGTTATCACGCCTGCAGAGAATGCAGCACAGTGGTTGCAGCTTAGCTTGTAGACCACATGACTGGTTTCACAGGTAGCCCTGCCTTTCATGGGATAGGTGATGTGACCGGACTGGAGTAGGTGATGGTGGGAGGATGTATGGGACAGGTCTTGCATCTAGGTCTATTACAGGGGTATGAGCCATGAGGTAAGGGATTGGGAGCAGGGCTTGTGTAAGGATGGATGAGTATATTTTGTAGGTTCAGTGGATGATAGTGGGCAGGGCGTTTCTTATTTCAGGGCATGACGAGAGGTAATCGAAACCCTGGTGGAGAATGTAATTCAGGTGCTCCAGTCCTGGGTGGTACTGAGTTACAAGGGGAATGCTCCTCTGTAGCCGGACAGTGGGGCTTTGGGAGGTGGTAGGATACTGGAAAGATAAGGTATGGGAGATTTGTTTTTGTACAAGGTTGGGAGAATAATTACGGTCAGTGAAAGTATATTTTGAGAGGGACTGCTCGTCACTAAAGATGCGACGACCATGGGTGGCTAGGCTGTACAGTAGGGACTTCTTGGTATGGAATGGGTGGCAGCTGTCGAAATGGAGGTATTGCTGGTGGTTAGTAGGTTTGATATGGAAGGAGGTACTGAAGTAGCCATCTTCGAGGTGGGGGTCAACATCTAGGAAGGTGGCTTGCTGGGTTGAGTAGGACCAGGCGAAGCAAATGGGGGAGAAGATGTTGAGGTTGTGGAGGAATGTGGATAGGGTGTCTTCACCTTCGATCCAGATAGCAAAGATATCATCAATGAATCTGAACCTGGTGAGGGGTTTAGGATTCTGGGTGTTTAGAAAGGATTCCTCTAGATGGCCCATAAATAGGTTGGCATAGGATGGTGCCATGCAGGTGCCCATAGCCTTACCCCTGATTTGTTTGTAGGTAATGTCTTCAAAGTAGAAGTAATTGTGGGTGAGGATTTAGTTGGTCATGGTGACTAGGAGGAACATTGTTGGTTTGGAATCCATCGTGCATTGGGAAAGGTAGTGTTCAATAGTGGTAAGGCCAGAGGCATTAGGAATGTTAGTGTACAGTGAGGTGGCATCAGTAGTGACAAGCAGGACACCATGTGGTAAAGGGACAGGAACTGTGGAGAGTCGGCGGAGGAAATGGTTGGTATCTTTTATATAGGAGGGTAGGTACCAGGTAATACATTGAAGGTGTTGGTCTACAAGTGCAGAGATTTTCTCAGTGGGGGCACAGTAACAGGCCACAATGGGGCATCCTGCAATACATCCTACGTTCCCATAAGCATCCTGGCCTCAACCTTCGTTAGTTGCTTTCCTCACCCATCCAGCCCCTTCCATGCTCCCAAATTCAGTACTACACAGCCATCATTCCACCACTATACCCAGTCTTTTTTTATTTATTTTGCCTGCTGCCCGACCTGCAGCACTTCACTCTCCACCATTCCTACCCTACTATCCCTCCCCCTCCTCACCCCAGCCTCCTCCTTTCCCCCATCCTTTTGCCACTCCCGTCATGCTCTGGTGCTGCTGCTCGCAGCGTAATTTCAGTTGCCTGAGACTGCACTCGTGTGTGTGAGTTGTGTTTGTGTGTGTGTGTGTGTGTGTGTGTGTGTGTGTGTGTGTGTGTGTGTGTGTATTTGTGTCTAGTGTTGACAAAGGCCATTGGCTGAAAGCTTTAAGTGTGAAAATCTTTTGTTGTGTCTAACTGTGACTCAGCATATCCACTATATGTGAGTAGCAACTTTCATTCTCATAATATTGTTACTTTCTATCTGTCAATCTGTCAGAAACAAATGAAGGATGCTGTACACTTGGAACTGTGAACATATAATCAGTACATATGTACCAATATAACAAAAGAAAAAAAGATTGGTAATTGAATGTATGTTGCCCACACAATTTGAAAAGTCACCTTATCTCTGAAGAGCCTTTTTATACCTTAATCAGAAGCACATATTGAGTATGGAGAATGACAAACTGGAAATAAAATTTGTTGTGACTCACCGATCATTCAAAGCGCCGCCGCACAATTACGCGCGTCCTCTATGTGCCAGCCATGCAGCAGCTGCGCCACCTAAGCGGCCAGCCGAGCAGCGGCCGCTAGACTGGGACTCAGCGCTCATTTGAATGCTAACGTGTACACATGTCTTACTTGACAACTTACTCTGTGACTTATATGTGTTGTGTCGTTCTGAAATATATGTGTTAAACTTGACGTTATAACAATTGGCGACGAGGTAGTGGATTTTTCCTTTTCACCGTTGACCCACAGGGTTCCATGGCTACTGTCGAGCAACTATTGCAAAATCTCCTTGAACAGCAAATGCTTCTAACAGCGGCAATTCGCGATTTCGTCACGGCGTCAAATGCGGGGTGTTTCTCATCGTTGGCTATACCTCCTTTTCCTCCTTATGATGAGACGGCGGAAGACTGGTCTGATTATGAAAAACGTCTTCGACAGCACTTCTTGGCATTTAATGTCACGGACGAACAACCATGTAAGTCTCTGTTCCTTTCCTGGATTTCACCTCAAATGTATCGGTTGTTGTCGCAATTGGCTCCTTTAAAGGATCCTGCATCTTTGTCCTTTGCTGAAATGTGCTCACTTCTGTCTGTCTATTTTCAAAAGCAAACGCATGTGGTAGCCTCTTGTGTTGCCTTTTATCGTTGTCAAAAACAGCAACATCAATCCTATCGCGCTTGGGCTGCGGAACTTCACGGCCTCAGTCGAAAGTGTCAATTGTTACTAACGTTCACAGAGAATCCAATGCCGATTCCATGGTACGGGATGCTATTATCCGGTCGGTGCCTGACAAAGAAGTTCGGCAACATGCCCTTCAGTTGGCGAATCTGACTCTAGATGAAGTTCTCTCCATTGTGCAGTCTTTTGAAATTTCTCACGCCACTGGGGTGCAAATAGAGACAGGCGTGGGGTGATGTCGGGGAAATACAACCTCTGTGCACTGTTGATGACGCGTGCGGCGTGTCCCTGCCGGGCCGACGTGGCCGCAGTGCGCTCCCACGTGCAACCTCGGCCTAGCCGTAAACAACCCACTAAGAAACTGCAGCAAAACCCCCGGCAGCTTCCTTCATGTACGCGGTGTTTTACGAAACATTCACGCGAGGATTGTCCCCAACGTTGGGCTGTGTGTCACAATTGCAAAAAGAAAGGTCATGTGTCTTCCGTTTGCAAATCCGACCGCATACATGATGATCATGAACATGACGCTGATTCTGATTCTGTGTTGTCTGTCAATTGCACTTCTTCCCTTTTCAGGGAAGTTATTCCTCACTGTCCAAATCCTTGGTCGAGATGTTCACATGCAAGTGGATACCGGTTCTGCTGCCACTATAATTAATTCTCAGACGTATCTTCAGTTGGGTTCTCCACTCCTGTCACCTGTCACTCGGCAATTACGGACGTACAATAAACAGAAGATTTCTCTCTTGGGACAGTTTAATGCTGAGGTATCTTACAAATCCGTCATCCGCACTGTTCCCATATTTGTGGTCAACCAGAGCAATGCAGAAAATCTTTTTGGTTTCAATGTCTTTCGCATTTTTGGGTTCTCCATAGATGACTCTGTCAATATTGTCTCTGATGCTATTCCTTATGCTCAACTTGATTCCTTGTCGACGACATTTTCATCCCTTTTTTCTCCTGGGTTAGGCCGTGTAAACGACTTTGAAGCTCATATCACGTTCAAACCCACTGCTCGGCCTAAGTTGGATCATCTCACTACTTCAGGGGTCTTGCTTCCTGTCACTTCCAGTGAGTGGTCCTCTCCTGTCGTTGTCGTTGCTAAGCCAAATGGTGATATTCGTCCCTGTGGCGATTCCAAAGCCACTGTAAATGCTCAATGCCTCATCAACACTTACCCTATGCCCCGTTCTGAAGAACTGTTCACTAAATTTGCTGGAGGCCAGATTGACCTGTCAGAAGCTTATCATCAACTTCCTCTCGACGCTGCTTCTCGGCAGTTTCTGGTCCTTAACACGCCTTTCAGCCTCTATCAATACCAACGCTTGCCATTCGGGGTTGCTAGCGCCCCTGCTCTCTTTCAGCGATTCTTGGAACAATTATTGCTCCCTGTCCCTGGGTGTATCAATTACATGGACGACATTGTTGTCACTGGCTACACCACTGAAGAATATCTTCAAAATCTCCGCACACTTTTTCATGTCTTACAGACTGCTGATCTTAAGTGTAATCTTCAGAAATCACAATTTTTTCAGGCATCTATCATGTACTTGTGGTTTCAACTCTCTCAGGATGGTATTCGTCTGCTTCAGCAAACTGTCGCTGCGACCGATGCCCTTCCTCGCCCTACATCTGTTAAGGAACTGCAGGCCTTCTTGGGGAAAATAGCATACTATCACAAGTTTTTACTGTCTGCGGCTTCGGTGGCTCAGCCGTTGCATCGCCTGTTGCATAAAAACGTGCCTTTTCACTGGTCGGCGTCATGCGAAGCGGCTTTCCAGAAATTGAAGACTATGCTGAAACAGGCCCCGGGCCTGGCTACTTATCGACCTGGCCAACTTCTTGTTCTTGTCACAGATGCCTCTCAATACGGGGTTGGTGCAGTCCTTGCGCACCGTTTTTCTGACGGTTCGGAACAACCCATTGCTTATGCCTCCAAAACGCGCACGGATGCCCAACAAAAGTATTCTCAAATTGAGAAAGGAGCTTTGGCCATTATTTATGCTCTTCATAAGTTTGGTGTTTTTCTCTATGGCTCAAAATTTCATCTTGTTACGGATCACAAACCACTTGTTTCCTTGTTTCATCCATCAACGTCACTTCCCGACAAGGCTGCACACCGCCTCCAGCGTTGGGCTCTTTACTTGTCTCGTTTCAATTATGAGATTCATTTCCGGCCAACGGCTCAACATGCAAATGCTGATGCTCTGTCTCTCCTTCCCATGGGTCCTGATCAGGCATTCGATAGGGACGAACTTTTGTGTTTCCACCTGGATGTTGCCGAGCAGCGGGTTGCGGACGGGTTCCCCATCACTGGGGACAGGCTGGTAGCTGCTATGGGTTCTGACCCTACCCTCTCCCGGGTTTTACGCTGTATTCAGAAGGGTTGGCCAGATCGCCCGTCCGCTAAGACTTCTGATCCATTGCGGAACTACTACGCTTTGCGCTACCACCTCACGGCTAGGGATGGTGTTATCCATCTTGTGGTGCAGTTCTTCTTGTTGTCTCTGTGCTTGCTAGGAAAATGGGATGAGAAGTTCCGCCTTATACAAGACACCTTTTTTCTTTTGTTTCACCCATACATGTTTCAGCACTTTTGTGCTATCATCAGTGGGTTCTATTTTTATTTTTAACTGTAAATTTGTCGTTAACATATTAACATTTGCGTCGTTTACAACATTATGTCTTCTTCTTCTTCTTCTTCACACGATCAGGCCCAGAGGACCGCGCGCCACCACAGTTAGAGCTCTCCATCCGTCTCTGTCTTCTGCTATCTGTCTCCAGTTTTCGGTGACTCCCAGCTGCAACAGGTCTTCTCTCACTCCATCGATCCACCTCTTTCTAGGTCTTCCCACTGGTCTGCTGCCTGACGGGATCCAGTCCATTGTGATTTTGGGCCATCTTGTTGCCTCCATTCTAACAACATGTCCAGCCCATTGCAGTCTTTTGCTTCTCATCACTCCCAAGATGCTAGGCTCCTTGTACAGCTCTTCTAATTCAGTGTTATGGCGTCTTCTCCATTCTCCAGTAGTCTGATCTCTGACTGGTCCAAATATTTTCCTGAGGACTTTCCTTTCAAATGTTAGCAGTCGCTTAAGGTCTCGTTTTCGAGTGCTCCAGGTTTGAGAACTATAAAGTACTACTGTCATTATTAATGTCTTATACAACCGTAGCTTTAGTTGTTGCAAGACACTTCTACATTTTAATATAGGGTCTAGAGAGTGATAGTATCTGTTTCCCGCCTGCAGTCGTGCTTTTATCTCTGCTTCATTTGATGTTACTTCTGTAAAAAATGATCCAAGGTATTTGAACTCTTTCACATGTTTGTACCTGGTGTTGTTCACAATTAGATCTTGAGAGTTCTGGATCTTTCTTCCTATGGTCATATACTCTGTCTTTTCAGAGCTAATTTGTAGACCGATCCTAGCTGCCAATAACTCCAAGGTCTGGATACTTCTCTTCAGATCTTCTTGTGTGCATGCTAATAGTGCAATGTCGTCTGCATAGGCCAGATATGTAATGTGTTCATTACCAATTTGAATGCCCTTGATGTTTTCTTTGTTGAAATCCTGCATTACCTTCTCAAGTGCCAGGTTGAAGAGGACAGGTGATAGCCCATCTCCTTGGCGTAATCCTATTGCAACTTGGAAGCTTTCTGTCATTTGATTGTCTACCTTAACCTCAAGTTTTGTGTCATTTAGGCATACCTCTACCAGTTTGACCAACTTCTTTGGTATACCAAACTCTGTCATAGTTCTAATCAGTCTAGGTCTATGTATACTGTCGTAAGCCTTCTTGAAGTCTACAAACAGGAGATGTATCTCTCGTCCGTATTCGTACATTTTTTCACAGACCTGTTTTAGGACAAAAATCTGGTTCGTGGTTGATCGCCCTGCCTGGAAACCTCCTTGGTATTCTCCAATTATGTCTGTTGCTATAGGTTTTATTCGTTCTAATAGGCAGTTGGGGAAGATCTTATAACAGGTGTTGAGTAGCGCTATGCTCCTGTAGTTGTCACATACGAATTTGTCTTTCTTTTTATATATGGGGCATATCACAGCTACCTTCCATTCCTCTGGTATTTCATGTTTTTCCCAAATTTGCTCAATTAGCTTGTGGATTTTGAAACAGAGGATTTCGTCTCCAGCCTTGAGAAGTTCAGCAGGAATACCATCCTCACCTGGACTTTTACCATTCTTAAGGTTTTTAATCTGGTTCCTTATCTCTTCAATGGTGGGTGGAGGATATTCTGGGTCTACTGTTACTGGTTCATCAAACTCAAGTAGTTCGGTTGGTTCATCAGAGTTTAGTAATTCTCTGAAGTATTCCATCCATCTTCTTCCAATTTTTTGATCTTCTGTTACCATTCTTCCATTGGCATCTTTTATAAATCTTTGTTGATGGTATGTCCCTCCTTTAAAACTTTTCACTTTTCTATTAAGTTCTTTATACCTATATCCATGAAAGTCTTGTTCAGCTTCCTCCATGATACTTTTAACATATTTTCTCTTTGCTTTCCTCAATGTGGCTTGGGTCTGCCGTCGTGTTTCTTCAAACTTCGATTTTTCTTCTTCTTGCATATTGCTTTGTATCCACAGTAGTTTGGCCCGTTGTCTCTCCCTGATAGCTCCCTCACACTCCTCATTGAACCACACTCTTTTTCCCCTAGTTCGCTTTGGGATTACTTCTTGGGCTGTTTCTTTAATGGTCTCTGCAATCGCCTTCCAGTTCTGATCTACCACAGTATCTCCTTCCTCTTCATTCAAAGCCTCAAAATGGTTTGTTAGTGCTATCTTGAAAGTTCTTCTTATATTATCTTCAGTCAGACTCTCATGGTCATATCGAGTGACTCTTTGCATTCTTTTGTGCTTCCTGGCTCTCCATATTATTTTCGTCCTTCCTCTTACAAGGAAGTGGTCTGATCCACATTCCGCACCTCTTGCCATTCTAAAATTTTGTATCCACTTCCTTATTCTCTTCTCTACAATTAGGTGGTCAATTTGGTTCACTGTTTTCCCATCTGGAGACACCCAGGTTCCTTTATATATTCTCTTCCTGTCGAAATCAGTACTACTTATAAACAAGCCTTTTGCAGTCGCAAAGCTAACCAGCCTAGTGCCATTATCACTGCTCACATCATGTAAACTGTGCTTTCCGATGGTCCCCATGAAGGCTGCTTCTTTTGCTATTTTCGCATTAAAATCTCCAAGGATAATTTTGTAATGTTCACTTGGTACATTGTCTAAAACCATTTCTAATTCCTCGTAGAAAATATCTTTTTTGATGTCATCGCTTTCTTCGGTTGGGGCATGACAATTTATATATGTGAGTTTGTGTTTCCCGTGTTTATGGTTAGGAATGAGATTCTGGGGTTGATTGATTTAAAATCTATGAGAGTGGTACAGAGTGATTTCTTCACTGCAAAACCAGTTCCTAGTGAGTGGTTTGTTTCTGAGGCTCCATGGAAAATGACATAGTTTTCCATTTCTGTAGCTCCGGTTTCTGTCCACCTTGTTTCTTGCAGGGCCAGTAGATCAATTTGATACTTATCTGCCTCCCTTACTACACATTTTGCTGCCCCAGGTTGGTATAGGCTTCTGACATTCCAGGTCCCTAGTTGTATTTCCTTCCGTAGTCCTTGTTCTTGCTTAGGTCGTTTTACAGAGATCAGTCCTATCCGAGGTTCTTCTGTGATGCTAGTACCGGTGATTATTTTTTCCAGGATGGGTTGGTAGCCCGTCGCCAACCCCCAACCTGGAGGACCAGGATTTTTCATTCAGGGTTTTCTCCCGTAGAAAGATTGGCTTCTCCACACCTATAGAGGTCTTTCTGCCCTTTTGTACATGTACCAGGGAATGACAACATTATGTAAAAGTTGCATTTATAACTTAATGTACAGGATGGGGCATATGGGCAGGCGGTGGGCGTTGTGGAATAATAGGCTAATTTTTAGAGAAAGGCCATTTATTGGCTAAAGCATGATTAAAAGGGGCTACATAGGCCTAGGGAGGTGAGGGTGAGCCAGAGCTTATAATTTGGCGAACATTGTTCGCGAAGCTACCGAAAGTTGTTGTCTGCCAAAACTAAGTCCACAGTGCCGCAGCACCAGGAGAAGCGGGAGATGTTCAATGCTACAGGGCGCGCATCCGACTCGCGGGTGAGCAAGAATACAAGAGAGCGAGCCCGGCGACGGGCGGCCGGGTATGTTCGACGCACCACGCGGCTTCCTCCGCGCTGATTGGTCAGGACCGAGAAAACCGTGCGGGCGGCATGGAACTTTCCAGAGCGTTGCCTGCTAAGCGACGCCTGGGACGGCTTTACCTCGTAAGCACATGAGAGAGGCGCGTGATCAAGGTGCCCTTCCTCGGTGCTGACTTCCTGTTACTAGACTGTGGGATGAAAGAATTTACAGGCAGCTAACACTGCCGGCCGTGGCTTGGCAGCAATGGAAAAATGAAGTTACCATTTGGAGGCTCATATAATAAAGTAAAATCTCTTATTGTCTGGCTCATCCTTTACACTCCTCCCCCTTCCGTGGGAGTGGAGAACGTACGTGAATTTGCTCAATGTAATTATTATTTGAATGTAAACAAATTGAGCTTGCAAAACAAAGTAAACATGACTTGATTAAGAATGGCCCTCACGGAAGACAGCAGGGGTCTTAACGTACGGGAGGATATAGAGACTCTAAAGACCTCCTAGGGGTCGCAAAGGGACTTACACATGTCAACAATATTTGTGTATACAAGAATCCTCATAAAACATCAAAACATCATAAAATATCAAAATAAAATTAGAACAAAACATGACAGTGTGTGTTAGGTAAACATGTCAAGTGTTCTTGTTGCTAAGTTGAAGTAAAAATGTCTTTATATTTTCAACTTATTCTAACAAAAGAAAAAAAAAGAACATATCACCACTGATGAGTTACGGCGAGGGCGAGTGGCACGAGGCAGCGTGGTGTGTTGTCCTCAGCGGGCAGCGTGCAGGCTGCCGGCGGGAAGGGGGCGTGGCCATGGCCAGGTCCGTGCACTGGAACTCAGCGCAGGGGGGTATGTGGGGAGGTCCACATGTTTCAAAACACAGTTGAAAAGGGAGTTATCACTAAGGGAACACTTCACTACACTACACTAGTTTTTCCACATTAGTTGATATCTCAGTTTCACTCTTAAAACTAAGGGAGGGCACATGCCTGATAAGTCCTTCTCATTTTTGTTGAGTTTAGTTTGTGGCTGTTTGCCAGGCACAGGCGAACGTAAGAAATTTGCCCTTTTTCATGTTTTAGCAAGTCATCAATTGACGATAGGAGGTGATCATTTGATTTATTAGATGAAGCAGGGAACCACGAATAAGCTCCCAGGTGTAAAAAACATAATTAGATGAGTGAGAATATTAAGTGAGTAAGCTGTAGTTGCACAAACGGTTGTTAGCGCCAGGATAATATCACAATAAGAACGGTTGTAACAAGATAAGGTTAGTGTGTAACGTCTTGGTGGCATTAATAAGGCGGGTGGGCGTGCGGCAGCTGACTGCAAGGCTACACTGCGCCAGGTCAGCCACGCCAGCTGACTGCAAGGCCGAATCTCGCGCTACGTCAGAAAGGCGCGCAGCAGATAATTTCCAAGGCCAGCGCGGCGTCAGAGCTGCAAGCGGCAGCTGAGAAGCGAAGCCGAGGCGGCTACGACTGTCAAATGTCGCACACAGGTCACACGCGCGCTGCGCAGGAAGCACAACACAACACTGCACAAAAACTTCTGGATTGGAGTAGAGATTTATGGGATTCAGAATGAGCATTGACGAATATAAGTGTCACAAAGGGATATACATTACTGAATAAAAGAAAACAGAAGTGGGATTACGTGTGACGTAAAGCTAGATGAGTTGTTACAATGGGTTCTGCTTAAAATTACATTATGCCACAGTAAATTGGTTCATAAGTGACACATACGTCACAATCCCATAACAAAGTTCCTATGAAATCCATTTTAGCTCAAACATAATTTTTACATAAACATGAAAATATAAAAATGAAGTACACAAATATCATATTAAATTTACTGCATATTCCATATCACTAAGCAAAGAAAGTTAAATGTCTCTTTGGGCTGACTCTCTACGTGTAATAACGTTCACATTATGAGAAGTTTCTCATGCATCAATATATTTGCTGAACATATGAAGTGAAATTGACAAAGAAAAGTGACACCAGTTTGGTGCAGGTGCGGTGTAGATTGTGTCATTGGATGTCAACGCTGTTGTTAACGAGACGAGAGAAACAAAACTCGACGAGAATCTAGAGATTTCCACAGTGAACACAGAAAGCGTAAGGAATTGGATTAGAAAAGACTAAGTTGAGCGTAATTTCTGAAGGACTTTTCCTTTATGAAGATATAGTGCATGGCGCATCGTTGACACGACGTTATCACCTACTGAACTGTGTATATGACAATTCTGCGATTCCAAGATAGCTGTTACATACTTCTTCGTCAAACTCGACTTCTCTGACATAAAAAAAAACCATTACTGTGCGACAAAATTCTCCGTCTTTATCCTCTCAACATCTTGCGACTAACTTTACTTTGCGACCAAATTCGCCGTCTTTGTCCTCTCAACATCTTGCGACTATACTCGCCGTCTCTATAACTCCATGGTGCTGGCCTAATTGGGCCCAGCTGGTTGCTTAAAACTCCGTCTATCATTGGTTATCTCGCAGTGTCCTGGGACATGTCATACAGTTAAATGCTACTACTTCAATAGTCGGTATTCCATCGGAAAATACAACGGAAAAACAGTGTCAAAGAAGGCTCAAGGTTTTGAACAGAGATTTCCGCTTACTGGCGGTTTAGCTGCAGGCTAGATGCGGTTCGCGTCTGATGGTGCCTGATCAGCTGTCATCAGAGAGAACACTGTTCTCATGAACTCTTCCTTGACATGGAAGATCAAAGTCTGGGCTGAATAGTTCTGTGTCTGTTGAAAGTTGACAGATGAAAGTGGGTAGGATGAACTATGTCGCGAAACGGAAAAGTGAAGAAACGACACAGACAGCTAAGGGTCCGCGCGGGTGCCAACCGCGTCACGTAAGATACGTGCCCTCGTGGGTGTGGTTCTCTTGTTCATCCAACAGACTAGGTATATAGCCAAAACTTGCTCGTTGTGGGGGTGTGATTCACTCTCTTTATGTTATCTATCACGGGGGTAGGCATGTGGTATGTCCCTCCAAATAAACATTCAAATACAAATGAAAATAAAGCATGGTTACATCCTAAATTACTCTTCCAAAACAATTTATCACCGAAGACATCATTATTATTAAACAAATAATTGGCAGTACTCGGGGACTTACTCCAGCATACTTGAAATCCTACAAAATATTATCCTCCTCAATCTAGTAGCACAGTGACACATGGAAACACTAGGTTGATGCAAATACTAAATTACTGGTGCTGGCAAACTCTAGCTAAAACTGTCTAAACATTTGATAATAGCATAAATAAGACATGGACAAAATGAACAATAGTAAAAATAATACATCAACATAAGTAATTAGACATGATCAATTGGACATAAGTAATTGGACATAAGTAATTGGCAACTCGTCATAGTGATATAAGCGGTGGCAAAACTACAACAAAAGCAAAAGTTTAAAATATTATTTCCTTCAAACAAAACTTCCTTATCCTCCAGTTACATTTTGTAGCAAAATGAATGTATGTATCCCTTGGTATTCCTTTATGGCCTCGTTTGTATTTCCATACCAACTTATAGTCTTTGGTACTTCTACCTACAAGAAAACTGTCTTTAAGTAATGGCAATGTTGCGTGTAATGCTGTGGAATAGTGTGATGTCACGTTAATACTTCCTTTAACAAGATTCTGATGAAAAGTGGTTTTGTGTCGCCTTCAATGAACAGACCAATAATTGTTAAACATGTGATATGCTGTTTGCTGTGTTGATTTGTTTTTGCAAATATTTGTAATTATCAGTCACCCAACCAATCGTTCCGGTGTGGCCGAGTGGTTCTAGGCGCTTCAGTCTGGAACCGCACTGCTGCTACGGTCGCAGGTTCGAATCCTGCCTCGGGCATGGATATGTGTGATGTCCTTAGGTTAGTTAGGTTTAAATAGTTCTAAGTTCTAGGGGACTGATGATCTCAGATGTTACGTCCCATAGTGCTCAGAGCCATTTGAACATTTTTTTGTTCCTTTTGTTCATTCTCTCACTTACCGGCTTCCATATGATCAATATTGGCGGCTCGATGAAGCTAGTTGCATCTCGAAGACGTCGATATGACTTACCTGTCGGCGCTTTTGTTTTTAATAAAATTAGAGTTCATTTGCCATGTAGTATATAAAGTGTGTGGGGAGCAAAGTAAGTTCCTTACTATTGAAAATGTGCATAAAGTTATTCAAAGTGTTCGTTATATAATGGTTAAGAATTTCTGTGTTGAGATTCAGTGCAGCTTGGGGTGCTAAGGTGCGACACGCGTCGCGCTCGTGAGATTGTAAGTTGCCGACAGCAGAGCTGACAGTACGGCTGCGTCCGGTTTCACTGGCTCGGCAGCATAACTGGCGTTCACGCTGGGTCCGTCCTCTTACTACGTGTGGAGTTTAGTCTCTCGGTACGGTCACAAAGCTTCCTTCCAGAGTTATCTATGTTGTTCACGACAGTTATGCATGGAGGATGTTCTTTTCTAAGGGACTCTAATAACTTCAATCGCTAGAGGTCCAAAACTATCGGGTTCCAATTATTTTACTTAAACATTTCTTCTAAAATTTAGGTAACTGGCAGGTGTTAGGCTTCTAGATAAACTGTATTTTGCGGTGGCATTCCAAACCCAACTCCTTGGCTAACGCGTTTCCCACACAGCAGTCGTTTACAGGACATATAGCGGCAAGTGCCGGCTTCCTTGACACCATATAGATCCGTTTATTAACCGTGGTGGTAATACAACATAGCCGGAGGTCGATCTGAAATTCCAGCATTTTGTAATCCTGAGGATTTAGACAATGCGTACCAGGAAAAAGTTCTCTCTCATGATTTTGGTCCTTACTGAAAACTCAAATAGACAACAAAAATAGATTTCTATCTTTAGATCAGACTAGTAAAATCTGTAGGGCAATATTAAGCTGGTGAATTTATTTCTATAACCATCACTTTAGGTTTGCTGTTTAAACTGCAACGTGCGAATGTACGAAGGTGTAGCGTGGCTGACGCACGTGGCCTGCAGGGCGTTGGGATGGCGCGGGGAGGGGCGAGGGGAAAGGTGCGGATGCTGCACGCGCCAAAGACAGAGCCGGTGGGTGCGGAAGGAGAACTGCAATGGCCGCTCTCTCTCTGCAGGCTGTATGGCGGGGAGGGAAGGGAAGGGGACCGCATCGCCAGCTGACAGAGAGGGGCGGGGCTCGGCGCATGTGAACAGCTGTAGACAACAGTGGCGGTATTTACGCGACTCCTTCCGTGGCATTTGATAAACAGAAGTACGTGGTACCAAGAGACTTACCTTGTTGTCTGTTCAACATCGCATCATGAAAACAATAAAACAGCACTTGAGGAAGACTCCTTTTACTTTAGAGTAACATATTGGTTGTTTAACTTGGACGTATTTATTCATCTTATTATCGTTGTGTGATCATTTAGCAAAACATACATGTAATAGGGCATATTTCAAAGGACAGGTAGACGGCAGCATGTAGTCATTGATCTACTGGTAGTTACGAAGGTGTGTTACTATCATGTTCTTATGGTCAAGCTTTAATACCTGTGTTCGTGTACTATCCACTAAATTAACATATACAAGAGTAACTGATTCATTCTCTACGAGTTCTTTTGACAAGGACAACCTTCCCCTTAATTCCATGATTAAAGAATGTTTGTGTTTTTAATTCTCGACTGCTACGATAACATTACTGGAGACGTTAAATGACAAGACAAAATGATCACATAACTTCAATCACTTCCATTAACATGTAAATTCTATTACCAGTTACCAGCGGTTGCCAATTCTTATGTCTACTTATAACTAACATGCACAACTTAATTAAAGGTTGCGAGGTGCCGGGGCAAGCAGTGTATTTAACACTAAATTCTTCTAGAATCTACATATGTAAATGATGCTCTAAGCCCCCCCTATTCTAACTCCGACTTTTGCTGTTGCACATGGATTAAAAAATATACGCGAACTGACTGTAATCAACCCTGCAAGTGGAGTAGAAAAGAGTTTAGCACCTGCAATAATTTAATTTGATAAATAAGTTAAATAAAGGAACGTTTCATTAACGTAGTGAGAAATGATGGGTTGCTCTACCGATTAACAGAATGAAAGTTCTGTCCAAAATACCAATATGATTTATTAAGACTAAACACAAAATAATAAACAAAAACACATGAAACATTTATAATACATCAAATTGGCTCAAATTGGATACTCAAACAAACGCTGTGAAGGTGAAGTTGTCCCTAAACTAGATTGTGAGGTTTAAGACGAAGTGGTATGTGGAGCCAATTCCTTGCCACTCAAATCTTAAGAGAGACACACAGCTAACCCAACATTAATTGCTGCTACTCAAGACAGAACAAAGTTAGAAAAAGACGAACAGGCGCGCTCTACTGAGCTCTGATTATCACCTTGGAAAATCCCTATCTGCCGATGCTGCGGACATACATTACCAAACTGTCTTCTTAACTGCCAGAACATGATCTGGTGTACCGGAGGCGATGGCTGGTTGCTTCAACGTCCTCGACCGAAAGGCGAGAGCCGACTACCTAGAGCACCCGTACAAGCCGAACACACCACATTCCCACCCCCATGACAGTGGCCGTGGTTAAACGTTCCAATCAGCAACTCGAAAACCAGTGGAAAATTCCACTCCATTGCCGGAGCACTACCATTCCACCAATGGAGATTCTTGGCGCCAATTTCTGCGCTGATTTTGCTACGTCACGGAGCTATGCCCTGAGCAAGCCAATCGCAGTTACTATTTTGCAGAAAGCGCGGTAATTTTCCCGCCACAACTGCCTGGGTACACAAGTCTTTCCCACGCCTCGCTGGTAGCCCGCCAGAAAGTGTTTTCGCTAAGATTCTGTGAAGTAACGGAACCTCTAGCCCAGCTGCTACTTCAGACCCCTCTGGGCATGTCTTTTGACAATGTCGGCGTCTGCAAAGCATTCACTCGACTTCCTCACACCCGTCGGCTTAACCCTTTCCAGATCAGTGGAGCCCGCCTGTCACCGGACCACCCGGGTGACGAGAGACGCTGCGTGGGAAGTCCGCGTGTGAAGGAATAGCGTCTTTTCACTGCATGCAATTAGAGAGGAAAATCATAAGATAGAAATATGAGAGGGGGCTCATGCCACCTCTCAAGGTATAGTAACGACGGTGTTTTCCGTCAATTGATTCTATTGCTGCATGCAGGACTTTTCCAACTGTTTACATACCATTTCAGACCTACTTTCTGGAACGCAAATCATAGGGGTTTGACCTTAGAGCATATCTACGTTGCTGTCTAAGCGGTTGTATTACCTTCTTTCTTGCTTTTTTGGGTGGAACTACTGGCGCAATAGGCCCGGTTTCACTGTTAGGTGGGGGTGGCTCGGGTCCTTTATACAGTTTCAATCTGTCAAAATGAACGATCACTGTGCGTACCGCTAACTGAATTTCCGCATTTACTGGTGAAGTAAGCCGGATGATACGGTATGGTCCTTCATAAGCAGGTGTAAACTTTTTGGTTCTTCCCTTTTTTACTACTGGATTGCTCAACATAACTAGGTCTCCTACCTTGTACTCGGGCATTTTTGGTTTTTGATTACTTCTCTTTAACTGTTGGGCGGTGGCTCGGACATTGTTCCTTCTTACCTTTTTCCAAATGGCTTTTAGACACCGAGCTAGACCTTTCACATCTTTGGATTTAATTCCAGGGAGCAGTTTGTCAATTTCAAAAGGCGAATTCATAGGGCGGCCATATACTGTTTCATAAGGTGAGTACCCTGTAGCTTCATGGACACGGCTGTTATATACTGACGTAACGTATTGAACATACTTGTCCCAGTCAGAATGATGTTTATTAACATAGTAAAACAGCATACGCATAACGGTGCGGTGGACTCGCTCCAGGCGACCGTTCGCTTTTGGGTGGAACGGCGTCGTTCGCCACTTTTTAATTCGCAATAACCGACAAACTTCGGTAAACACTGCAGACATGAAATTCGTACCTTGGTCTGTGAGTACAGCTTCTGGGCTTCCGTACAGTAACACCAAATGGGTGAAAAAAGCACGCGCTACTGTTTCAGCGGACATATCTGATATAGGAATGAGAATCAAGAACCTAGAGAAATGATCTATAAGGGACAGAATATACTGATTATTTTGGGGGCTCACAGGGAAAGGACCGACAATATCTGCTGCTACTACTGCCCAGGGATAAGTGGCTTCTGGTACCTGCAGTAAAGGCACTTTCGGTTCGAGGTGGTAATGACCTCTTAACGCAAGGTAGACAATTTTGTATATACTTTTGCATGTCTTTCCGTCTTCCTGCCCGGAAATAACGGGTGGCTATTCGGCAATTTGTGGCGCGAAGGCCGTTATGACATGCCTGCAGGCTATCGTGACACTGTGCGATAATCTTGGAACGTAATTCTTTCGGGATTACTGCCTGTTTACCCAAGTGGGTCTTTCGATATAAAATTCCATCTTCAACGGAAAATTCAGGCAAAGCCACATATTTCTGACATTTGACATCTCTTTGCTGTGCTTCCCTTAATTCTTCAATAGAAACATCATTAGCTACGATCACTCTGACTTTTCGGCTTAATGCGTCGGCGTTTTGATGTAACTTGCCTGGTTTGTGTTTCACCTCATACTCAAATTCGGTCAATTTCAAAGCCCAATGAGTTAGCCTACTACTAGGGTCTTTTAAGCTCAACATCCACTGTAACGCGGTGTGATCAGTGATGACAGTGAATTTTCTCCCATACAAATTACATCGGAAATAAGTTACACCAAACATGAGTGCTGGAAGTTCCTTCTCAGTTGTGCTGTAATTTGACTCTGCTTTATTAAGCTGTCGAGATGCATAACTAATTGGTCGTTCTTCGCCATCAATCTCTTGTGACAGGATGGCTCCTACAGCATAATCTGAGGCGTCCACTGACAGGATGAATGGTTTTTCAAAATCCGGGTACGCTAGTACAGGGGCTCTAGTTAAAACATGTTGAATTTGTTGCATAGCTTTATCACATTCTTTGGTCCAAATAAAACTAACTCCTTTTTTCAATAAATTAGTCAGGAGCTTAGCAAGGGTAGCATAATTATTCTCAAAACGTCTGTAGTAGTTTGCAAGGCCTAAAAATGACTGTAGTTCTTTGACATTTGTCGGTGTTGGAAATTCCTTTACTGCGGTGGTCAAACGGGGGTCCGGTTTGACACCTTCTCCACTTATTATATGACCTAAATATTGTACTTGTGACTGGGCGAAAGCACAATTTTCTAATTTTACACTCAAATGAGCTCCTTTTAACCTTTGCAAAACATCCCTCAGTCTTTTTGCATGTTCATCTATCGTTTTAGAAAAAATAATAATGTCATCTAAATACACCAAGCATGTTGTAGGTTTCAACCCACGCAGCAGCAAGTCTGCAAATCTTTGAAAAGTGGCAGGAGCGTTTCTCAATCCAAATGGCATCCTTACAAATTCATACAATCCTGTAGGTACAACAAAAGCAATTTTATGGAGGTCCTGGGGTGCAACAGGGATTTGATGGTACCCAGAACGCAAATCAAGGGTGGTAAAATACTTACAGTTGCCCAATCGGTCCAATGTTTCATCAATGCACGGTAACGGATATGTGTCTGGTGTCATTACCTGATTTACTGCCCGCATATCGACACATAGGTGATAGGCTTTCTCCCCATTTACTGATTTCTTTGGCACAACGACCACGGGAGACACCCACGCACTCGAGGAGGGTTGTATGATTCCTGCAGCTAATTGCTGCTGAATCGTATCTTCAACTAAAGACTGCAAATGATATGGTATACGGTAAGGTTTTTGTGCAATTGGCCGAGCTTCTCCGGTTGAAATTTCATGCTGAACCAAATCCGTAGCTGGTAGAAACTGCCTCTCTTCAAACAACCACGAAAATTCCTCTAATACTGGCTGCAACATCCTTTTCTCCCCACTATTTAAATGACCTAACTTCTCTGCTAACTGACTCCTTATCATCAACGCGACATATCGCACTTCTCTAACTGAACATTTCTTTCTTCTCCTCCCTTTCTCATCTTTATCTCGTTGCTTCTCAGCTCCTCTTATTTCCTCAAAAATTTCTTGTCCACTGGCAACAATAGTACCCTTCGGTATCACATCTTTTACACCAAAATTATCTATACTTACTGGTATCGCAAAACCCTTCTGTCTCCTTTCAGGTCGGCAGATACTCCTCTTTGTATGGACTGACTGACGATCTAAAACATCATTCTAGGTGAGCGGGTCAACCACAATGTCTGTCTTAGGCTGTTCTTGATTTTTGATATCTATCCAGAGAATCTTTCCACTTCTGCTTTTTATCCTCACAGGGTCAGTGGTTTTTATCGCCCACATCTGCGGTTTTATGGGAGACAGTGAACAGCGCCTTTCGCAGCTCCCTCGCGTCTGACGGGGGTGCGCACTGCCAAATCGGTGAATTGCTTCGCCGAACTGCATAGTTCGCGTTCGATAATCCACTATCCCCTGATAATGGTACAGGAAGTCATTCCCTAGTATGATGTCAAATTCACCCTTATTTAGCTTTACTACTTCCATCCTCTGACTGTATTTACCCTCGTCTATTTGCAGATTCACTACACACGAACCTGCAGGGACAATTACTTCCTCTCCAAGCCCACTGATATGGTACCAGGGAGGCTGTAACGGTCTTCGATCATTTTTCTCCACAAACAGTACACTAACTTGAGCACCAATATCAACTAAAATTCTAACTAATTTGTTCCCGAGTACGCCAACTAGACTAACGTGTTCCACCTCTTTACATTTTTCAGTCCTATCCGGGTGTATTATTTTTGTCAGGGGCGCGGGTGGGTGGCGGAACCTGCCCTCCAAGCGTTTCCCTGATTCAACTCCGCGTTGCGGCGGTGGCCACGCATCTGATTAGAAAATGGTGACTTTGTGGGGCAAACATTATTAGCATGACCTACTGTCTGGCAAATAGTGCAATACGGTGCGCGACAGCGCATTGCCATATGGTTGGACTTCCCACGACGCTGACAAAATACCTCTTTTGCTGGGACCGGTACTGGGTCCGATGGGCGCGGTGTGGCAGCGCAAAAACGCAATACCTCTTCGCATAACATTGCCAAACGAACAGCTTCAAACAGAGAAATGGGGGAGGCTGCTTTGACTTCTCCTCCGATGCAGGGGTCAATACCACCAACAAATTTATCAATTGCACGCGCTTCCACTTCTGAGCGCAAAATTCTGTTTTCACTGGCATTTTCGCCTAGCTTATAGGTACGACAAGATACTGCTCGTATGCGATCTGCAAAGGCATCAAAATCCTCATTAGGCTTCTGCCTAAGGGTTGATGATTGATCTCTGTAATATGCGGTACCTCTGGTATCGGAATAACGCGTAGTCAATCCGCGGGCCAATACTTCAAAATCGTGCGTGTCACGCAATTCGTCCACCGTTTCTATAAACCCTCGGGCGGCAGCGGCTGGCGCGGCGGCGGATGACGGCGGCCCGGCCGGTCGCGCAGCGCAGCGCAGGCCCCTCGAATTCAGGCAGCGGGTGTCCAGCGGTGTCCAGCTCACGTGGCTGACTAGCGTGGGCTGCCTCGCTGCAGCGCGCGCCCTGTGCGTGTTTAGTGGAGCAGCCACGGCCCACACGGAGCAGACGTGGCGGCCGGTTGGCGCATTCCATGCGCAAAGTGTACGGCGTCTTGCCGGGAAAAATTTAGTGTAGCGACAAAGTCACTAGGGGAACGCATCCCACTTCTGACAGCAATTGTACAGGATGGGGCGCATGGGCAGGCGGTGGGCGTTGTGGAATAATAGGGTAATTTTTAGAGAAAGGCCATTTATTGGCTAAAGCATGATTAAAAGGGGCTACATAGGCCTAGGGAGGTGAGGGTGAGCCAGAGCTTATAATTTGGCGAACATTGTTCGTGAAGCTACCGAAAGTTGTTGTCTGCCAAAACTAAGTCCACAGTGCCGCAGCACCGGGAGAAGCGGGAGATGTTCAATGCTACAGGGCACGCATCCGACTCGCGGGTGAGCAAGAATACAAGAGAGCGAGCCCGGCGACGGGCGGCCGGGTATATTCGATGCACCACGCGGCTTCCTCCGCGCTGATTGGTCAGGACCGAGAAAACCGTGCGGGCGGCATGGAACTTTCCAGAGCGTTGCCTGCTAAGCGACGCCTGGGACGGCTTTACCTCGTAAGCACATGAGAGAGGCGCGTGATCAAGGTGCCCTTCCTCGGTGCTGACTTCCTGTTACTAGACCGTGGGATGAAAGAATTTACAGGCAGCTAACACTGCCGGCCGTGGCTTGGCCGCAATGGAAAAATGAAGTTACCGTTTGGAGGCTCATATAATAAAGTAAAATCTCTTATTGTCTGGCTCATCCTTTACATTAATTGGCGAAAAGTAACATACCTTACATTATGTTATTGTCCTCTTGTTTTGGTAGCTTTTATGCTACACAATATACAACATGTCATCTGCAAACAGCAAAACGTAATTTATTTTCTATTTGTTATGTATTTACGAATGGAAATAAGACTGTATCACGTTTTCTTTCTGTAACTTACAGTTTTGAAGTTGTGGTACGTTTTCCTGTTTTGTTGGCGAAGTAAATAGGCTTACTTCTTTGCCTGTGTTCGCGTGGCAATGCAGTTTTTCGATTACTCAAAACATAGGCGGAGTTTTCGCTGCCATTGCATGTTGTTGTGGCTGTGTGGCGTTCATTTGTTTCGTAGCATGTTCTGCTGGGTGAGGCGCGCAAGTTTGAATTGTATTTGGTGTTAGTGGTGTGTGGTTTATGTAGGTTTGCGTGTGTGTGATGAGTACTGGGGCAGAGAGAGAGAGAGAGAGAGAGAGAGAGAGAGAGAGAGAGAGAGAGAGAGAGTGTGTGTGTGTGTGTGTGTGTGTGTGTGTGTGTGTGTGTGAGAGAGAGAGAGAGAGAGAGAGAGAGAGAGAGAGAGAGAGAGAGAGAAAGAAAGTTATCCTCCTCTCCACTGACAATGCTTCACCGCGTGTTGTGGTACCTGCGTCTTTGCGCCTCCTTCACCAAGGGCACTGGGGTGTGTCTCGCACAAAATCTCTGGTGCACCGTCATGTCTACTGGCCTGGCATCGACTCTGAAATAGCACACATGGTCGCTGCCTGCGGCCCTTGTGCGTCACAGGCCGCTGCCCCGAAGTCATCTTTGTCACTGTGGCCTTCGCCTGAGAAGCCTTGGGAGCGCATTCATGCTGACTTTGCGGGACCATTTTTAGGTACTTATTGGCTCCTCGTAATTGACACCTACTCTAACTTTCCTTTCATTGTCCGTTGCACGTCGCCTACCACCGCGGCAACTACCAGTGCTCTCGCCTGCATTTTTTCTTTGGATGGCCTCCCCTCTACTCTTGTTGCTGATAATGGTCCGCAATTTGCCTCTTCCAAATTTGCGGATTTTTGTGCTCGTTACGGCTTTTTGCATGTCATGGCCCCACCGTTCCATCCACAATCCAACGGTGAGGCTGAATGACTGGTCCGCACATTTAAGGCTCAGATGCGGAAACTTCTGACTTCTTCTGCTGCTGATGATGTGCTTCTCCAGTTTCTGGCGTCTTACTGTTTCACCCCCATGGGCGACCACAGCCCGGCTGAGCTCTTACATGGCCAACAGCCCCGCACGCTACTTCATCTTCTGCGGCCTTCCACCTCACGGCCGCTGGTGCCTTCACTTGGCCAGTTCATCACCGACGACCTCGTCTGGGTACGGGGATATGGTAGGCAGCCAAAATGGAGCCCGGGCCGCATCTGAAGACACCGTGGCAGACGCCTGTATGAAATCCAGACAGACACGGGTGTTGCAGTGCGTCATTCGGACCAGCTTCGGCCTCGTGTGCCAGCAACGCCTGTTCCAAATACCGCTACACCACCTTTGGCTCTACCTGACGCTTGGGATCTTGGCATCTCTCAATACTCACAACGCAGCCCTCTCACCGTCATCGCAATGCCAGCACAAGAACGGACGCCACCAGGAAACGTGGAACCGGATGACCATCCTCTGTCAGAGCAAAACTACTCGCCTCCTCCTCCAACGGACGCCGACACATCGCTCATGTCTCCTGTCACATCAACTGGACTTGCCGCAATGGGCAGATTGGTGCATGGGGCCCCAGCAGATTTGACCCCTACGTCTCCTGTCATCTCGACCCGTTATCATTGGGGACACTTCCATCCGTACGGAAAGCCTCCTCCTCGAGACTTTACGGCAAGTCAAACAACGCCTATGGACGTTAGCCATCTCCAGGACACCTCCATCAAGACCAGTGCAACAATTTCAAAGGGGGGAAAAGTGTTGTGACTCGTCGATCATCCAAAGCGCCGCTGCGCAATTACGTGCGTCCTCTACGTGCGGCGCTGTCTGCCAGCCATACAGCAGCTGCGCCACCTAAGTGGCCAGCCGAGCAGCAGCCGCTAGACTGGGACTAAGTGCTCATTCGAATGCTAACGTGTACACATGTCTTGCTTGTCAACTTACTCTGTGACTTATATGTGTTGTGTCGTTCTGAAATATATGTGTTAAACTTGACGTTATAACAAAATTGTTTCCCCAGTATGAAAGCTCTTTTTGGAGTTACAAGCATATAAAACTATTAGTCCTGTGGCATCCAAAAATTCGTAAAGTCAAAATATTGTGAAGCAATCAGGATTTGAAAATGTTTATAGGTCAACAAGAGATTAAGTAAAGACATAATTTCAAAATTTTTGGAAAACAGGTATTGACTGTGGCATGCTTATTAGCAGTTATGTTCAGAAGAGGCTGGGTTAATTATATTTTACCTTCAGAGTGATAATTGTTTTAATTTTTGGTTTAAAAGAGAGAGAGAAGGATAGTGTCTTTTGGACCACTTTCGGAGAGATTCAGTGTTGGGAAATGGATGTAACCTTGAAGTTAGTAATATCGGCTGAAGAGGTTGGAATTTTAGCTGAGGATTTCAGAGACAGAGGACTTTCATTGTTGTTAGTGGATGAAAAACAACTGATGAAGGAAGCAGACTGTAAATGAAAAGAACGGTTCCCCAAGATTGGCAGGCACTGAAGTTCAGAGCACAGTGTTGCACTTATGACTGCAAGTGAAGTAGACTGCTCACACACAGAAGGAGTCAAAGGGCATCTCAGTGTCAGAGCACAAATTAGGAGAGATACTGATGAATCCACCCCATCCTCATCATGTGGGAAATGGGACAGGTCAACTTCAATAGAAAATGTGCATGGGCTTTTGAGTAAATTTTGGATTATTCAATGTGTGATGGAGATCTTGGTGCTGAAAAGATCAGAGAAAGGAATGAGAAGGGCATCTCACTGTCAGAGCATGGGCTAGAAGAGATACTGATGAATCCACCTCATCCTCATCATGTGGGAAAGCGTGCAGGTCAACTTCAATAGAAAATGTGCACAGGCCTGTGAATAAATTTTGGATTAATCAATATGTGATGGAGATCTTGGTGCTGAAAAGATGAGAGAGTGAGGAGATGACAGGACAGAAGGTGCAGAAACAGTTGTGTGGAGGGTTGGGGACAGCAGGACACTGTAGGTTGAGGCCAGATTGATTTCATGAGTGGAGAATGTGTTGTAAGGATAACTCCTATCTGCACAGTTCAGAAAAGCTGTTGATGGAGAGGAGGATTCAGATGGCCTGGGTTGTGAAGAAGCCATTGAACTCAAGCATGTCTTGTTCAGCTGCATGTTGTGCTATTGCGTGGTCCACTTTGCTCTTGCCCGCAGTTTGGAGGTAGCTATTCATCCTAGTGGACAGCTGGTTGGTAGTCAAACCAATATAAAAAGCTTAGTAATAACTGCAGCAGAGCTGGGGTATATGGCATGGCTGCTTTCACATATGATCTGGCCTCTGGTGAAATAGGATACTCCTTTGACAGGACTGGAACACGAAGGGCTGGGTGGTTGGATTGGGCAGGTCTTGCATCTGGGTCTTTTATGGGGATATGAACCCTGTGTCAAGGGGAGTGGATTGGGAGTGGCAAATTGATGACTAGTATGCTGTGGCGGTTGGGTGAGTGACAGAACACCACTTTAAGAGGAAAAGGAAGGATTTTGGGTAGGATGTCACTTGTTTCAGGACATGATGGTAGATAATCAAAGCCTTGATGAAGGCTGGGGTTTGGTTGTTCCAGCCGGGGGTGGTATTTGGTGACAAAGGGGGAAGAGTTTGCTCCTTTTTAGCTGGTTCTTGGCGGTGGTGGAATAATTGGGGGTGTGTGGGAATATGGCACATGAAATCTGTTTGTGGACTAGGTCAGTAGACTTTCTCAGGATAGTTTCCATCTACCTTCAAGAGTGTGCCAGATGAGTTCTTTCGTCATCTCAGTGACACACTCTTGCAGATCAAACCTTGTGAGACTGGACAAGGGGGCTCCTGTCACTGAAGATATTCCATCCCCAGATGGTGAGGCTATATGGGAAGAATTTTTTCGTGGGGATACTACTCTGTGAACCAATGTGAAGCATATAGTAGAGGGCACATCATACTGTGACAGTCATCAGGGCTTTTTCCGTTCCATTCACGTGTGGAGTGCAGGAAAAATGATTGTTTAAATGCCTCGGTGGCTGCTGTAATTAATCTAATCTTATCCTCATGTCCCTATGGGAGTGATATGTAGGGGGTTGTAGTATATTCTTTGAGACAGCTGGTTCTTGAAACTTCATCAGTAGACTCTCTCAGGATAGTTTCCATCTATCTTCAAGAGTTTGCCAGATGAGTTCTTTCAGCATCTCAGTGACACTCTCTTGCAGATCAAACCTTTGATCATTCATGCTACCCTTCTCACCATATATTCAGTATCAATTGTGAGTCCCATTTCGTATGGGTCCCATCTACTTGAGCAATATTCTAGGCTGGGTGGTACAAGTGATCTGTAAGCAATCTTGTTTGTAGACAGATTGCATTTCCCTAGTATTCTACTATTAACTGAAGTCTGCTACCTGCTTTACCCACAACTCAGCCTATTTGATCATTCTACTTCATGTCTCTACTAAGTGTTACACCCAAGTATTTGTATGCGTTTACAGATTCCAACTGTGACTCACTGATATTATATTCATAAGATACTTTTTTTTGTGAAGTGTGCAGTTTTGCATTTTTGAACATTCAAAGCAAGCTGCTTGTAGTGAAATTATGTGCTTATGGAGTAGCATCTCAGTTATGTTACTTGCTTCATGATTTCCTATCATAAGAGATCACAGTTCATAGTAACTGAGCAAAACAGAAGCGAATTCTGTCATTCCCTAAAGGTAGTGTTATAGGCCCTCTGCTGTTCCACATGTATATAAATGATTTAGGAGACAATCTGACCAGCCATCTTAGGTTGCTTGCAGGGATCAAATCAAATTGCAAAACAATTTAGAAAAGATATATAAATAGTGTGAAAATTGGCAATTGACCCTAAACAATGAAAAGTGTGAGGTTGTCAACATGATTGCTAAAAGGAATCCATTAAATTTTGGTTAATCTAAAGGTGATAAATTCAATTAAATATCTAGGAGTTACAATTACAAACAGTTTAAATTGGAAAGAACACATAGAAAATGTTGTGAGGAAGGCAAACCAAAGACTGCATTTTAATGGCAGAACACTTAGAAAATGTAACAGATCTACTAAAGAGACTGCCAACACTAAGCTTGCCCATCCTCTTTTGGAGTACTGCTGCGCAATCTGGGATTCTTACCAGATAGGATTAATGGCATACATCAAGAATGTTTAAAAAAGAGCAGCCCATTTTGTATTATCACAAAATAGGAGAGAGAGTGCCACAGACTTAATAAAGGATTTGAGATGGACACCATTAAAATAAAGGCATTTTTGCTGCGGCAGAATGTATTATGAAATTTCAATCACCAAATTTCTCCTCTGAATGCGAAAATGCACTGAAGTGCCAAAGAAACTGATATAGGCATGCATATTCAAATACAAAGATATGTAAACAGGCAGAATACGGTGCTGTGTAGGCAGTGCCTATATAAGACAAGTGTCTGGCGCAGTTGTTAGATCGGTTGCTGCTGCAACAATGGCAGGTTATCAAGATTTTAGTGAGTCTGAATGTGGCATTATAGTTGGTGCACAAGCAATGGGATGCAGCATCTCTGAGGTAGTGATGAAGTGGGAGTTTTTCCATACGACCATTTCTCAAGTGTACCGTGAATATCAGGAATCCAGTATAACATCAAATCTCTGACATCGCTGCTGCTGGAAAAAAATCCTGCAATAACAGGACCAACAATGACTGAAGAGAATCATTCAAGGTGGCAGAAGTGCAACCCTTCCACATATTGCTGCAGATTTCAATGCGGGGCCATCATGTCAACGTGCAAACCATTCAATGAAACATCATCTAGATGGGCTTTTGGAGCCACAAGTGCAGTTGTGTACCCTTGATGATGGCGTGACAGAGAAGTTTTACTCCTTGTCTGGGCCTGTCAACACCAACATTGGACTGTTGATGACTGGAAACATGTTGCCTGGTCAGACAAGTCTCATTTCAAATTGTATCAAGCGGATGGACATGGTATGGAGACAGCCTTATGAATCCATGGGCCCTGCATGTCAGCAGAGGACTGTCGAAGCTGGTGGAGGCTGTGTAATGGTGTGGAGTGTGTGCAGTTGGAGTGATATGGGAGCCCTGATATGTCTGGATATGACTCTGACAGGTGTCACTTACATAGGCATCCGGTCTGATCACCTGAATCCATTCATGTCCATTCTGCATTCTGACAGACTTGGGGAATTCCAGCAGGACAATGTGAAACCCCACGCATCCAGAATTGCTAGAGAGTGCCTCCAGGAACACTCTTCTGAGTTTAAACACTTCCACTGGCCACCAAACTCCCCAGACATGAACATTGTTAAGCATATCTGGGATGCCTTGCAACATGCTGTTCAGAAGAGATCTCCACCCCCTTGTACTCTTATGGATTTATGGACAGCCATGGAGGATTCATGGTCTCAATTCCCTCCAGCTCTACTTCAGACATTAGTTGAGTCCATGCCATGTTGTGTTGCGGCACTTCTGTGTGCTTGCGGGGGCCGTATGTGGTATTAGGCAAGTGTACCAGTTTCTTTGGCTCTTCAGTTTATTTTATTGATACCAACCTACATAGGAAGAAACAATCATCATAATAAAATAAGGGAAATCAGAGCTCACATGGAAATATATTGACCATTTTTTTTCCACACAGTGGTCAAGAGTGGAATAACAGAGAATTATTGTAAAGGTGGTTCAATAAACCCTCTGCCAGGCACTTAAGTGTGATTTGCCGAGTATCCATGAAGATTTAGATGTAGACACAGATGTAGGATCTCTTCCATTATGAACTTTCCTACTGAATATGTATCTATCCAGTGCATGGTCAGCTATTCTTTTAAACTTGAGCTATAGTTCCTCTACAAACTCCTATCCTGAACTAAAAGTTTAAATTTCCTCATTGAGGTATGACACTGTTGTTTCTCTGTCACTTAACTGAACATATAAATCATTCTGCTTATTTTAGTTGTCCTTTGTGTTTAGATGTTCATTGTTGCTATAGCTGTGTTATGGTCATGGAAACCAGTTTCCATGTGGACTTCCTCAAAGAGGTCAGGTCTGTTTGTTGCTATTAGATGTAATATATTTCCATTGTGAGTGATGTTCTGAACTATCTTTCTAGGTAATTTTCAAAGAAGGCATTTAGTAATAACTCACATAATGTCTTGTAATGCCCACCATTAACAAAATAATAATTATCCTAGTTGATCATTGGATGATTACAGTATCATTAGCGAACTTATGTACAAGAAAACTGAGGTTTTCTCTGAAGTTTAAAGTTACAGCAGTAGGAGAATCTGGTGGTCAATAGAAGGACCTTATTATAATTTTTCCCACCCTTGGTAGTGAGCCTTGCCCAAACAATCTCACATGCATCTCCATCTTCTATCTAAGTGGATATTAGTTTCTTGTCTGCTACAACAAATACACTACCTCCATTTCTCATTCACTATTGTTTTGGTATACGATTAAATTTTCCTCAGAGATCTCATTGCTGTGAACTTCAGGTTTCAACCAGCTTTGTGTGTGCGTAAGATTATGTGAGCCTTGGTGCTTTTAGGAGTGCTTTGAACCCTGGCACTTTGTTGCAGATTCCTTGCCATTTAACCCTAGGATCCTGATACTCTCATCCACAGGAGGCATTTCTTTTGATTTTACACTGATACTTCTGGGTTTCCCCACAGCTACCATTATCTGGACTTGATGACCCTTGTGTGCACTTCACACACAGTTAGCTACTTTGGTAGCTGCCTCTGATGTTAGTGCACACCTGAATTATTTAGGAGCCCTACAGCTCTTGACCCTCTGGTGTAGGTCTAGGAAATCACAGTCTAGCCTGTCACAGAACCCTTGGAATCACTGGTTCAAGCCTTCAAGGTACTGTTGGTGATTAGTGGGTTTAATGTGTATAGAAGTGTGGATGGAGCCATCTGAGAGGAGGAGGTTAACAACCAGGAAGTTGAGGTTCACTGTAATTCATAATGACAGTGGTGGAACATTTGTCTGGTGGTACGATAATTAGGTCAGGATCTGTTGTGAAGCTATGTATAGATGTCCTTTCTTCTACTGAAAGGTTAATGTTCAATGATCCTTCTCATGCAGATCTTATGTTACCTAAAGAAGTACACATTAAGAGGTTGGAAATATTTTTTTGCCATCATTTGCAATGTCTTGAATGTAACTTCCTTGTTTGGAAAACTTGCACCCAACAGAGTATGATCTCTTGGCCTGACCAATTATCACTTAGCAATAGGCAATACTCACTGTCACATAGATTTTTACTGAGGACAGTATATAGAGAACTTTCCATATGCTCTTTTATAATTTTTCCATTTTTGCTTGCCTCCATACGAATGTTTTGTGGACATGTTGCTTAAAGTTTCTTAGAAACATTTGGACCAAAAGTGCCTTTTGAATCTTGACAACAGATTTAGAACTTCTTAGCTAATGCGCGACTCATTGATAAAGCCACATCAGTAGTATAGCTGTGTGTAGTGCCATGCACAGATTGCAACACACAGCAGTAGTTGTCTCTTGTCTGCTAGTTAGCACTGACAATGAAGACATTTTGTAATAAAGTTGAGACTTTGGTCACTGTCCTGAACATTTTCTTTGTCCAGTCTACTACATATTAGTTCACTTCCTCCAGAAATCATCATGCCTTCTAATGAATACTGTGATCTTCTGTTATTTCCTTACATGTGATGAATGTAGGGAGATGCCTGGGAGAAATACCATATTCACACTTAAGTTCGTTGTTAAAAGTAATTGAAGCTACCAAATTGTCCAGGCCAATCACTTTCAATGTTTCTAGTAGCCACACTCACAGATGCCAATAGTGAACAGCAGATTCATACACTTTTGCCCTATCAGATTGTGACTTGACCTACTGCTTTAAAGTTTATGATTGTGACAGCTTGTTTTCCTTGAAGTGAGTTCAGTCCTGCTTTTTGCTAGTCACATAATGTAATATTATTCTGCAATTTGGTTTGCTTTGAATATGCTTGTAATATTTCATATGTTTACTATGGGAATTTAAGCTATAACTGTAATATTCTTTGTAAATTTTGATAACTATGTAATCATCAGTATCTCGTAATATACTGGTCCTTAACATTTTGGGTGGAGATGGTCCATACCTGAAGTTCCTATTGCTCTCGAGGTGAAAGTCTTGTATTGCCGGATGAATCAGCATCAGGTATGGGCTTTCCCTGTCCAAAATTACTGAACATTTCAGCATATCTTCTTGGGTTACTGTGTCATCTGCATTGTATTTCTGAATTATTATGCGACATAACATGTTCGCAAACTACATATTGTCGACTCTGGTTAAGTTACCAAATTCATCACTTTGCTTCTAACATTTTGATAACATTCATGGGATTAACTCACCTCATGATAAAGATATGCATTCTTTGCAGTCTAACCCACAATGGAATACAGTGAAAGAGAGCCTTCTACTGCAATTATATTGTTCATGCAAGCAGATTAACTGCTGTGTCTCGGTGCAGGTATGACATGCCACCACTGGATGGTGTTAGCACAAAATAGCTGTGTTTTGCAAGTGAATGACTCATACCCCTGTTTTTAGATGAGCAATTTATATTTTAAGCAGATTTTTGTGTGCTTCTGAACACTCAAGGTCAGTCACTTCCCTTGTGAGAACTGAGTATTAGACCACTCAAACATTATCATAAATATGCTGATGGTTTTGAAAATGGATGAATTAATTAGGCTTTGTATCACGTAATTAAATCTTTTATTATATTATGTGTCATTTTCCATGGAACTAGTCATCTGTAGTTGGTTATATTTGGGAGGTCTATGTGAAGGTACAAATCCTGGGTATGAACTAATAAACGAGCAGGTTGCCTTCACCCATATGAACTAATAAACGAACAGGTTGCCTTCACCCATGGTGGCAGGTTTATAAGTAATGGTATTTGTGATTTTGTTGTGAATTTTTGTTGAGGATTTTGGCAGAATTCTGATTATGATTTCTGAAGATCTCTAATTGTGATGCCTAGCTACTGCACAATGTTTAGAAGAGGACCCAGTAAGCATGCTCTCTGACTTAAAGGTAGCAGAATGTTCCACCATGCATGTAATGTAGATAGTTTTAAAAAATCTAGAAATAATTTAAAATAGACTGCACAGTCAATAAAAAACTAGAATTTTTCACATATGTATGTCTGTATTGATTCTCCACTTTTGTAGTAAAATAACTTTCTCTCTCTCTCTCTCTCTCTCTCTCTCTCTCTCTCTCTCACACACACACACACACACACACACACACAGTTTTAAAAATATTTGAAGGACTTTCGCCCTAAGATTGTCAAAATCATCAATTTTCAGAGTGTACATTGTCAGATTGATAGTTACAGCATCTAAATGATAACAAAGAAAGAAACTGTACCAATTTCATGCTGATTGGGGGGGGGGGGGGGGGGGGGACCAGTAACCCCACATAATACATCCTTTTAAATAACTGAATTGCCATACATAAAACAGCTCCATTTTAAGAGAAGTTAGCTCTTCACACATCTGAATATTTAGGGCATAATATGTTTTGAACTTTGTGTTGTACAATGATGTAATTATGCTAGTACATTCAGTGGTGTATGTAGATGCTGTGCACAAAATGTGTTCCTAATAGAGTTTGTAGTAAAGTAGCAGCAAATGAAAATGTCATGCCTGATGCTGAAGTTTTACTGTGTGAGCAGTGAAAATGTAGTAAGTGGTGGACTTTTCTCCTTTCATTACCTTGTGGGTGACGTCAGTGGGAAAAAGTTTCAAAAAGTTTTAAAATTATGCATAAAGTTTCATGAAAGTCATGAAGTGTTCTATTTTAAAATACTGGCTGAATATAGTCTGGGTCCATGTTTCTCAATATTTTTCCCTTTGGACATTTCAGACTGCCACAACACCACTGAACATGATTTTTTCACTAGATGCAAAAAAGCGAAGTACATGAAGTACAAATAATACATTTGTGGTGACCATTGACCACCAGTAACTGCTGCCTGCCAAGTGCAGAGTAAATTGCCTTTGGACTTTGTGTTCTTTTGGACTTTACTCTGCTGTGGACATTTGAGTTGTTATTGTCTGCAATGTTTTTCCTGTGTCTGGTGTAATTATACGAGCCGTAATAAAAGTGCCCAATCATAATCAGTTGGAGTTTGCTGTGCACGGTCAGCCGCTGTAGCTAAAAAACCCACTTTGGTGACCCGGAGTTGCAAAAATATGCATTAACTTGCTGTGTATCACCGCTTTCACACGAATAGACAATGTTGCAACCTCAATTTTCTCTGGCAGTGCAGGGTGCTGTGACTGCAGAAGGGACCTTTGACTGAGATGCACAATGCTTTACCCCATGTGCTACTAACACACTGGGAATGTTCGTGCTCCCAGTGTTTGCTTCAACAGGCCAGATGATCCTAACCTCCACTGGCACACCACATGGGGAGCTGTAACATCAATGTGGATGCCTTCTATGGCATTCTATGCTTGAAAGGATGCTTCTCCAGCACAAGATTTGAGATTCCCTTCACCTCATTTTCTACTGCACTCCAACAGAGACCACACACCTGTCTGGTTTTGGGGTCCACACACATGGCTACCCTCTCCTCAGAGCAGTCCATGGTTTAATGTGTTCCCCTCAGTGCCAGTCGAAGGGACACTCGCATCATTCGCACTGAGCCACATATACACCTATCCATTCTGCCGCTCTGCTCACACCTCTGGCGATGCACCTGACGTGGTTCTGCCCTGTGACTCGGCACTCAGTCACAATTTTGTGCCTCTGCTCAAAATTTCGACTGCATAGGCTGTCGATCCTTCTGTGCCTGCTGCGTCATGCTTGTTGTGTAGCCATACAGATTTCCTTTCTACAGGGACTGGACACCACATCTTGCCTGCACAGCTACCTGATGGTCAACACACCACATTGCCCATCACCAAGGCACAGTTTGTGCCAGTGAATCCCTGCATGGTTCGTGCCTTTTCTACATCCCCACAAGCATTGGCCTCAGGTCATTTTCCAAAGCTGCCACTGTTACAACCGGACAACCCAGTGACGTGGTTTACCTTGGTGGACAACATGTTGGACATACACGGCATTGTGGACACCACCACTCGTTTTGTGTGTTTAGTGAACCACCTGCATGACCACCCACATCTTATCAGTGACATGTTGCCGAACCCACCCAAGAGTAACAAATATGCCTCTGTGTGTGCACCACTCATCAAATGCCTTTCTTGTCCACCAGCTGATACTATTCACAACATTATTTGTGACGAGACTTAAGGTGACACAAACACCTCCCAGCTGTGGTGACACTTGTGTGCACAGTTCACTACTAAAATCTTACCAAATTAGTGCTCTGGATATTGTAGTTGGTGAAGCTGCTGCAAGAACTACAATTACATTTGCTTCCCCACACTGAAGCAACACTCGAGGATAAACTACAGTTGGCAGACCAGGAGGCATACACCATTATTTGGCACCGCCACCTTCCTTCGCGTAGCACAGCACTTAATACTGCGAAGGTTGGTAATACTGTGACTATACTTCCACCACAGGGGCAGAGGCTGTGCATGTGTGTATCGCAGACAGCACATGGAGCAGCAGCCACCTAGTGGCCAAGACGGGGAATTGCCAGTGGTTCAGCGCCAGCCTCTCCCCACCCCAACCAGGCTAGCACCTGCCCTCCGAGCCTTCCCCTTGCCTGGTGCTTCAGCCGGTGGGACGAGTACAGCTGACTTCTGCATATGCTGGTTCCACTCCACTTATGGGGATGCCACTTGCAACTGCCGCCTGCCCTGTGCATTCCCAAATGCCGCACGCAGGCCAAAATAGGCGCCATGGTTCGTGGGTATATGGAAGGGTGACCACAGATGTTATATTCTGTCAGATCCTGCACCTCACGAGATCATCTGTACCCCTCGGATTTAGGTTTCCGCTGGTATTTTCTCATTGTGACTGGAGCAGACATTAGCATCACACCTCTCTCATTTACTGTAATGGACACAACACCAACCAAACTGTTTCTTTGAGCAGCAAATAAACTGCCACATCATGTCAATGGTTTTGCTGAGTCACCTACTGAACTCATACCTGGCAACCGTTTCACTTGGTCCTTCTATGTGGCTAATGTAGATGACCCAGTATTAGGCATTGACTTCCTTTTTCACTTCAGTCTGTCTCCAGATTCCAGTTTGCCGCATTATTGCATCACGCCTCATCTACTCATATTGACATTATAAAAAAATATATAAAAACAATTGAAAATTTGGTACTAACCATACGGGAACTGTCTGAATCGTCAGGGCAACAAGATCTCATTAATGCTAGCCATAAAATTCGTAGGTATGCACAACCAAATGTACAAAGTGTAAACAGTACGACTGTAACTAGAAATATGAACGAACTGATCACTCTAAAAGACACAAGTGAATTAAACGCAAGAAAAGAAAATGTTAATAGTGCATCTATGGATAAAAATATGAACAAACTATCCACACAAAAATATACAAGTGGATTAAACGGAGAAAAACACAAGGTAAATATTCGTAAGGAAAAAAAAGTAAACAACCACGTTATGCATAAGCAAGGATACAAGCAACAGACATATATTTTTGCAGATAGTCTTGGGAGAGGAGTTATGGAAATTATGAGAAGAAATCACCCAGACCTTAATGTAACAGGCATCATCAAACCAGGCGCGCCATTACGCGAAATTCTGAAAAACAGTGACAACATATTAACGACGGGTAACAGCTGCATCATAATAGGAGGCGCAAATGATGTTTACTGTAATGAAACTTGGCGTGCAACAAGAATCCTAAAGGAAACAATCAAAAGGATGCCTCGAGTGTATTTCTACATTGTTAGTATCCCCAGGAGGCACGATCTGATGGAAAACTCGTGCGTAAACATCGAGATTGTTACAGCAAACAGGCTATTTGAGAAAATATGTAGAGGTTTCCAGAATACGACTTTCGTAGAGATAAACAGTGTTCAAAGAGAGCACTTCACAAGACATGGTCTCCACATGAACGTAAAAGGGAAATAGATTATTAGTGCCGAAATACTTAAATTTATTAATGAGTCATCTGTAATGGAAGTGTCTCCAATCCCAATTCCGCCAAAACAAGAGTTGTCTGTAACAGTGGAACCATCATTATCTGCAGTAGAGCTGCAACAAACACCAGTAGCAGCAGCAAAGGCTCAGATATTCTCAGCAGCAATGTCAGATAAACCAATAGCAGCAGAATCACCACAATCATCAGCAGAGCTGTCGTCATCAGCAACAGCATCCAGAACAGCGGACCCCATAATACTACCTCAAGGCAATGAAAATGCATGTGAGGAAAACATACAAAGGTCATTAGCCACAGCAGCTAACAAAGAAGGGCAGTCACCAAGTCGGGGAGCACAGGAGCCACCAGCAACAGCAACCACACAGAAGAGGTGCCTGAGGCCTGGGAGATCAACAGCAGAAGCAGCTTCCAATCAAAACAGATGCCTGAGAACTAGGAGACCTGCTAAACTAAGTGAGGATTTTTTATGGTACTGAGTAAGCAGAAAGAGAACATGGAAAAAGATGTAAGTAAAACTGTCCATCTTAAATACCAGTGTGACAATAGTGAGAGGAATATAAACACTGGACAAAGATACAATCCAGGTTTAATGAATTAAACTGAAAAAAATCACTGCATAGTCCCAGAAGCAAAGGGAGCAAGTGAAGTGCTTGGTATATTACAGGAAGGGGAACTATTACATTTACAGCCAACTGTTAGAATACTTCACCAAAATGTTCAATACATAAACAATAAAACAGAGGAACTAGAGGTAATATTACAGGAGTATAGGCCAAACATTCTAGTAGTTACAGAACATGGACTAAAAGAAAATCACATAGGAATGTACAACTTGAAGAATTATGTGAAAGTAGCCAGTTTTAGCAGAACTTCCTATAAAGGTGGTGGGGTTGCCATTTTTTCTAACTATAAATCAACTAAAGCCATAAATATAACAAAATATGCTATAGAATTGAGCTTTGAAGCTACAGTACTGGAAACTAAAATTGGTGGGAATTTATGTTGTGTATTAGGTTTGTATCAATCACCAAATGGTATAATTAAAACCTTCTTTGAACAGCTGGAAGATATAATCCAACACCTCTCAAAAACATATGCTTATTTGATCATTATAGGAGATCTGAACATAGACACGAGTAAAAATACAGACAATACTAAGACCCTACTGGACTTATTGTGCATATACAATCTAAAAATAAAAATAGATAAACCAACCAGAGTAACAAATCATAGTGAAACTATTATTGATCATGTAATAACAAATATTCCTACATGCTATTGTGACACACAGGTAATAAACTCCACATTAGCAGACCATTTTGCAATCATGATAGACATAAATATAAAGACTAGAAGATATGGGAGATGAGAAGACAGAACTACCCACATAACATAAATCTGCTAAAAAAGATGTTAGAGGCAGAAAACTGGGAAACAATATATGCAGCTAAAGATGCAAACACCAAATGGAACCAGTTTTATTCTTTATTCAATTATTATTATTATGTTACATGTCCTGTTAGTAAAAGGCTTGTCAAACAGCAACAAAAAAAGAAAAGCTGGGTGACTGGAGAAGTAATCCATGCCAGAAATAATCTGAGAGTGTATTATGACCTCTCCAAACAAAAAAATAATGAGGCCTACAACACACTGTATAAAATAAAAAAGAACGAGTACTGTAGTTTTATCAGAGAAACTAAAGCATCATTCATTAGGATGTCTATAGATAAGGGAAAGAACTACTCAAAAGGTTTATGGTCGTTCATTAATGGAGAGAGAGGAAAAGTACAAATCGGGCAGAGGACATCTGCCCACTGATGAGTGGGAAAAGCAACGCAAACCCTCTAGAAGTAGCCAATACTTTTAACAGATATTATATTACTGTAGCAGACGAATTAATAAGTCAAAATAAAACAAATGCAGTAAGTAAATTGTTAAACCCCCCACATACAAATCATACTATGGTTTTCATACCTACAACAGATGCAGAAGTGTCAAACCTAATAAAACAACTTAAAATTAAACATTCTTCTGGCTTGGATTGTGTCACATCACATCTCATAAAGGAATGAGAATGTATATTAAAACCATTGACACACATTCTGAATGCTGCGATAGAAGAAGGTAAATTTCCAGATTCACTGAAAGTAAGTAAAGTGAAGCCAATATTTAAGAAAGGGAACAGGGATGAATTAGGAAATTACAGGCCAATGTCATTGATCTCAACATCTGCTAAAATCTATGAAATGATAATAAAGAATAGAATTGTAAGTTTTATAACAAAGTACTGTATACTGCATTCATCACAACATGGTTTCAGAGAAGGGAAGTCAACAAAAACAGTATCAACAGATATAATTGAGCACATTCTTAATTTACTTGACAGGCAACAAAAGACTTGTGGGATTTTTATGGACCTATCTAAGGCATTTGATTGTGTGAACCACTCAAAATTAATGATGAAATTATATCAGTATGGAATTAGAGGAAAATGCTATGACATACTTAAATCATACATTACAAATAGGAAACAATGCACAGAAATCAGACATACTAGTGGGGGAAATATAACAAACTACATATCAGAATTACAAACAGTTAAACACGGTGTGCCGCAAGGGTCTGTGCTAGGGCCAATACTATTTATACTCTACGTAAATGACTTCCCTAGCTATATAAATCAGAAACTTATAATGTATGCTGATGACACAACAATCATTTGCACACCTGACACAAAGGAGGAGCTTGAGAAGGAAGCACTCCTGACTATTGAAAATGCAAATAAATATTTAACACAAAACAACCTGTTTATGAATCAGTCTAAAACAATGAATGTAGTATTTCAGACCAAGCATAGTGAAAATTATAATATAAATGTTAATATAAATGGAAAGACTATTAAAGAAGTAACCAGCACAAATATTCTAGGAACTATAATAGACAAACATTTGGCATGGGGGGAGCACATAGATGCACTGTGTAAAAAGATAAACAAACAGGTCTTCATCATGCATAAAACAGCTAAGACTGTGGATGATAAAGTCCTCAGATCAATGTATTATGGACTTGTCTTCCCACACTTGTCTTATTCAGTTCATATATGGGGAAATGCACAAGCTGGCTACCTAAAAAGAATATTCACAATTCAGAAAAGGGCAGTGAGATGCATTGCAAAAATACCACCAAGACAGACCTGTAGGCAAGCTTTTGTACACTATAATATTATGACAGTATATTCACTGTATATATACCAAAGCATAATGGTGGTAAGGTCAAGTGATAAACACCTCCTAAATAAAGATGTACACAAACACGGTACAAGAGGAAATGAAAATTACTACATGATAAACAGAAATCTAAAACTGTCTATGACTGCCCCAGAAGAAGCAGGCAAAAGGTTTTTTAATAAACTCCCCAAAATCATTAAAAAAGAAACAGATCTAAATTGTTTTAAAAATCATTTGAAACTATATCTCACAGAGAAATGTATATACAGTTTGAGTGAATACTAAGATGGTGTTTAAATATATCATTACTGAAATGTACCTGTAAAAATTATCATTTCTGTAATTTTTTTGATCTGTGTGTACATATAATGTGAAACATGTAAAACCTTTGTATGATTATGGACTATTTCTGTTTAATCATTTGTTTCATTTATATATATATTGAAATCAAGTTTGATGTTAATAGGCTATTGTATGACACACCCAATACTCTCAGCTGGATTTTCAGCTGGAGTCCATGGGCAAAGAATAAATAAATGAATAAATAAATTGTGCGTTCAGTTGCCTCCTCAGCTCCCCCTTCCCCTCAGCTTCACAATGATTTCAACAGGGCTCTCATCGAGTGGTCTTCACTGGTGGACAGCCTTGCAGCTTCCATCACACAGCTTCAATCCAAGCACTCTGCAGTCGATGATCTCCACACTTGCAACACTGAACTGAACCATGCCATATTCTTGGCTACACAAGTGCTCACTGATGCACGTTGCCTCATACAACACCTGTCAATGCCACTGCCCTCCCCCCCCCCCCCCCCCCCACCACCACCACCTCCCCTGACACCGACGACACACCTCGTGGTTGATGCTGCCACTCCCCAACACTGGCGATGTAACTTGTGGAACTTTGATGCCGCCACCTCAGACAGCTCCGCCAGCACATCAGGTTAGTGACTCTTGTGTGCTACTGAGTCCCATTCGCAATGGCCCCTGAGTGAGTTTGGTTGCCCTGCTGAATGTTATCACAAATGGAACAACACACAAAATTGTCACAATGGATGGGCCAGCATTGCGTCATAAAGCACGCAGACTACCGCTACATGAACTAAGCCTTGCTAAGGCTGCAGTAGAGGAACAGGTATTGTCCATCCATCAGGCAGCAACTGGCTTCATCAATACATTTAGTTTCCAAAAAGGATGGCACATTGTGACTCTGCGGTGACACTCACCACCTCAATGCGTGGGACCTTATTAAACAATTACCCTATACCTCATATACAAGATTTTGCGAAAGTACTTAGCAGAGCACACATCTTCAGCGTCTTGGACTGCCACAAGGTATATTTTCAGATACCCATGAAACAGAGTGACTTACCAAAGTCAGCATTTGTCATGCCCTCCACCCTCTACAAATTTTGTTACATGCCTTATAGCCTCAAAAACATGGCCCAAACTTGGCAGCATTTTTTAGACTCACTTTTGTTTAACTGCTCATATTTTTATGCATATACCTTGATGATATACTCATTTTTTCCTCCTCTGACAGAGAACACAAACTCCACCTGGCCAAGTCAGAACTCCAACGCTTCGCTGTCACTTTTCTGGGGCACACCATCTTCTCCAAAGGTATACACCCCCCTTGGGTCTGGGTTGACTTCATTGGTAACCTACCTCTCCCAGTGTCATTTCATGGATTATGCTGGCTTTTAGGAACCATCAATTTTTACTGTCATAACCTACTGATGCCGGCAGCCATTCAAACCCTTCCGGCTGGTAAACAAACCTCTGGCAATAGCCGGGTACAGTGGACTGACAATATGGTGAGAGCTATTGAAGATCTTAAATCAACATTAGCACATGCTGTCACTCTCACGTACCCTTTGCCAGACACCCACATCTCTATTACAGTGGATGCGAGCGATTTCATGATCAGTGCAGTCATAAAACAGCACGTTGGTGACATGACGCAGCAACTTCAGTTTTTTTTCCAACAAACTATCTGGAGCTCAACGTAAATGGTCAATGTTTGACAGACAATTGCTGGTAGAGTACAAAGCTGTAAAATATTTCTGTGAAGACATTGAAGGAAGGAATATAACACTTTTCATAGATCAACACCCCTTCACAAATGCTGTCCATAACCCCGCTGTTGATCTTCCTGCACATCGGTTTTGGCAGATGGACTTAATATGCCAACACATAACAGACATCTGTTACATCCGAAGTTCAGAAAATGTGGTGGCTGACTACCTATCATGTATCAATTCAATTTTGTCCCTCATTAATTTCAACGAACTGGCCCGCTTACAGGACAATGATACTGAACTGCAGAACCTCCAACAGGACCCCAGTACTTCCCTCCAGATAATTTCCTGCAACCTACCAGGCTTGGTAACATCACTATGGTGCGATATGTCCATGAGCACCAGACGGCCTATTGTTCCGTCTGTGCTGCTTTGCCAAGTATTCACTATGTTACATAACCTTTCAAATCCTGGTGCTAAGGCTGCTATGTGCTTTGTTACAGAATGCTTTGTGTGGCCAGATGAAGAGGGAATTTCGTACGTGGGCTTATGCTTGTATACAGTGACAGCACAGCAGAGTCAGCAGGCACACACAACCCCCTCTAGGTAACTTCGACATCCTGAAAGGCCACTTCCGACATGTGCATCTGGACCTCATAGGACCATCACCCGTGTCTGATGCTTTCAGGTATATGCTGTCTGTCATCTATCATGTTACCTGCTGGGTGGAGGCAACACTCTTGAAGGACATTACCACGGATTCCGTAGCATGAGCATTTATATCCTCCTGGATAGCTCAATCTGGCTGCCCTACATCCATCACCCATGACCAGTGTAGGCAGTTTGAATCCTTGCTGTTTAACAAACTCTGTGTGCTCCGTGGGGTGGATAGATTCTGCATTATGGCTTGCCACCCACAGAGCAATGGACTGGTTGAGCATTGGCACAGGACTCAGAAAGTGACCCTCATGTGGAATGGCGGTGAGTCGTCCAATGCCCTTCCCTGGGTTATGTTAGGAATAGGCATGGCTTATAATACAGACCGTGAGGCTTCACTTGCGGAGCTCCTGTATGGCAAGACCCTAATTCTCCCCACAGAGTTTGTCAACAACGAAATAACTGTCAACCTATGTGACCTCCCTGCTCTAGTTGAGAGTGTCTGGTTGCACAAAGCCACGATCTGCATTCCCCTCCATGACCACACACCTGTCATCAGGTTTTTCTGTATTTGGCTCTGGACTCTTGCAAGTTCGTTATGTTACAGGATGACACATTCAAACCAGCATTACAGCCACGTTACTCTGGCCTGCACTGAGTATTGGCTCACATGGACAATACGATGTATATCCTCATCAATGGCCATCAACACAGTTTCTCTTCAACATGTGAAACCAACCTGGACAATTGAAGAATCTGAACCACAACCTCCTGATTTGAGTGCTCCTGTGTCATGCAATGGCTCCGATCTCACACATACCGCCCACTCCCCTGCGCCCCACCCTGGTCATATGTGCACAAATCCTACACCTTCGGGCAGCTCAGCTGTTGCATGTGATAATATTCTACCCTCACTTCACTCAGGCATTGCGTGTGATGATCCACAACCTCAGGCCCAACCACATGTGGTGTGTGACGTTAACCCGTCACAAGTGTTGGCAACCAATGCCCCACAGAATGTTTTACTGCTTCCCCTGAACTACATTATTCTCCCCACCCCGCATTCCCCCTAGCATTTTCTACATCCACTGTTGATGACCTTTGTCTGTCAATCAGTGCCTCTGGGTGTCCACATGATGAACTTCCCTTACAGCTCCACGAGGGATCCATCTTCGTTCTCCTAATAGGGGACTTTTCGTAATGTCCCTATCACAAACAGAGTGGATTCAGCTGGCATAGCTGCAATGTTCAGCACCAACAGAATGCTCAAGATTCACATCCCCCTCTCCACCCGTACTTCAATGACGACATCTTCCGTGCCAGTCCAGTTCACGCATGCAGTCAACCAGTCCATTCTCCGCACTGGATGTCAGACTGTAACATCACTAGTCCACACACCCACGTCCCCCCCCCCCCCCCCCCCCCACTCCCACAGTCCTCCGCACTCCTGGGGCAGGAGGGGCGGGAGGGCGGTGGCATCTGTGGCGACCATCAACCGCCAGTAACTGCCACCTGTCAAGTTCAGAGTAAATTGTCTTTGGACTTGGTGTTCTTTTGGACTGTGTGTCCTTTTGACTCTGTTGTGGATGTCTGAACTGTTATTACCTGTAATGTTTTCCCTGTGTCTGGTGCAATTATATGAACTGTAATAGAAGTGCCTGATCGTAATCAGTTGGAGTTTTCTGTGTGTGGTCAGTCGGTATAGCTAGAAAACCCACAGATATAAATTTTAGAAATTTATTGTGTAAGATTCTTGAAGAGGCTATCTTCTAGATATTTTTTTTGCATAAGATTAGAAGAAATTAAAAATCATGTGACACATCTGACACATATTCATGACATACCATTGTGTCGCAACATGGCGGTTGAGAAACCCTGGTCTGGTTAACTTGCACACTGAGTTACATTGTCTTAAGTTATATACAAAGCTTCTAACTTTAATACTTGACTTATTGTTTTAAGCCTTTAATATAAATTATACCTCTTGATGAGTAGATTATGACAGCATTTTAAATTTTGAAATTTAGTGAATAGTTATATTAAATACTGAAAATCAAATTTTTGTTCCCCTGTGAGCCTTTAGCTACACAATGTGCTACTGGGATTTGATGACTGTTTTGTAATAGAGATTCATAAGTCAGAGCCACAATTCCTTAGCCTCCTTGACCAATCTAGTTTAATGACATTATTGGTGCCATCATTGTTAGTGACAGAATAAAACATTAATAAAAGACTTTTTCTTGGGAGACAAGCCCACATGTAGTGCAGCGATTTGTATGCTTTCAGTAGGTAACATATATTCTCTCATGGGTAAAGATTTCTTTCTTTATATTTAGAGGAATCCATACTTAAGTCAAAATACTGAAATTTGTGAACTTCATTTAATAGTAAATGGACTTTTTGTAGTGCATATTTCAAAATATTTAATTTGCACAAATGGCAAGTGGCTGATGTTTTGTTTTCTTACAGAAGTGTAGTTTATACCATCTTGGAGTAGGGGGTCTTGTGAGCACAAGATAGTACCAGAAATAAACAAATATATCAGGAGACTCTTTAAACTTTATTCTTGTCTTTTAAACTTAACTAACAAACTCCGTTGTTGCCTAATAAACTTCAGGAAGTTGTTAGAATTTTTAACCACATTATCATTCACTTTATAATAAAACACCAACATGAATATTCACTCTCTCTGACATGAAAAATAAAAAAATATACAGTTTTATCTGAAGAAACAATACACATCAATTACAATAACTAACATTAGTTATCTGCCTGCAGTACTTTTAAAATCTCTCAAAGCCAGTGAATAAGAATGTGCAGATTAGCATACACAACATATCTCATTCATTCATTGCCTTAGCAACACACGTCTTTTGAAGCACCATATTTCCATAAATCATTTTGCATGAAAACATAAATCTATTTTCACAGTTTTTCTTCTGTTAATAGTTGCAACAATTATGTATTTTCACATATACTGCTAACCAGTAGCAATATAGTTACTTGTTGTAGTACATAACACTTCTTTTCTCATACAACATTGTTTTAGATATTTCTTAATAACAAACAGCAGCACTATGTAAAAATATGGAGGAAAATTTATGTAAAAATATGAAGTTTTTATGCATACTAGCATATAATGTGAAAGTTTCAATGTTTGATACATGGAAGTGACTTGTACGTCCACTAGCAAGCAATATGAATTGAAATTCATAAACTCAAGAATGTTTCTCTTAGTTTGACAGTGTTTTATGGTACCACCACACTAAGTCTTACTTTGGAAAAAGAAACATTTGTAATTTTGAGATTAGATGAGTGAATTGTAAATAAGTGAATCTATGAACAAAGATGTCAACAATACAATGACTATTTGTGTTTTATTAAAAATACTAAAAAGCTAACAAAATAAATGGAGATCATGGAAATATCTGTATGAACAAAAATAACTAACCTTACAGGCTTGCATTTTATGTCTGTTCTTTGTATTTAATAGAAATGATTTTTGGTCTCTGCCAGCATAATCTTTTTGTGTGTGTTGTGAGTAGATTATTACCACTTATGAAAGGGGACATAAATGACATTCATTGGTGCCTAAAATCATTGCGACTATGTAGATTAATGAGTGATGTGCTGGGTAGAGCAAGACTGGAAAAATGTTTAATGATGGATATGGCAGAAATATTTTTGAAAATTGTTTTCTGTGTAGGACTATTTGCATTATGCACACTACAGCATAGCTTCACATTGAGTGCCATGTAAGGGGACACACTTTGTGGTTCTTAAAATTAAAAATGCAGTGTCAGAAAAGTTACTGAATCCTGGAATCAAATGAAACAGGGAAAGCAGAGAAGACACACCGAGAAAAAAATTTAGCACAACTCAGCAGTGTCAACGCCCATTGAGGAAGTTTCAGGAAAAATGAAAATATGTTAGACCAGTAGTGTTTTATTGGAATACAAGGTTTCCATTAAATAACAGTACAATTTTCCAACAATATATTTGTTTCTGAAACTGGAATTCACAGCTTGGAAAGAATGTGCATGATTTTAACATTCTAATTGTGAGACATGAAGGGTGAGACTGTAGAGAATGCAAGACATGGTTAATCTGCTTATGTGAAGAGACTAAGAAGAAAAGATGTATGAACAAAACATAAAGAACTAACTGACTGGGTGAAAGGCTTAAATAGCAGGAGATGTGAAGGCAAGAAAGCAGTAATTGTTTAACAGTCATGTGAGAACCAACAGAAGTTAAATGCATCTTGTGTGCCTAATTGTTGTTGTTGTTGTTGTGGTGGTGGTACATTACAATAACACTGGAACAAAAGGAGACAGGATCAATTTATATGCTACATTGCAACATGAGGTGAAAAGGGAAAGGGGTGGGTGAAGGGACAATCATGATGGTGGCAGTATTAATATTCAATGATACAATTTCTCAGGTAATTTGTGTGTAGTTTTTTGGGAAATGTCTGTCTACAGACTCTTTGTTATTAAATTTCTGAAAGTACTTTAAAAATCACTTAAGGTAAACTAATATTGATTTTGATGCATCAGTTTCATTTGTCACTTCATTATGATAGAAAACAGCATTCTATTGCACCATCTTATTCCTGTTGTAGTAAGGCTGCATGATAAGAAAAGTAATTATTTCCGTGTAGGTGAAAGCAGCTCTACAGGTGGAACATGTCAAATTTGTATTGTAATGCCCTCCTTTGTGAAATAGTTTGCAGACTCAGAGCATAATGAAATTGCATTAATTTTAAATTTGTTCTGCAAGGAATATGTAAATCTGTATCACAAATTATCATCACATTTTAGCAAATGCAGTCCTTGGGCTATTTTTCACATTGATGGTCTCATTATAGTTTTAACAACATTGGGTATTGATGCCTTGTTTGAGAATGCCAAGTCTTCAAAACCATGATCTTTAAATGACAGAGAAATGCCATTTATTTACACCTTATTTGGTAATTAAAAAAGTCTTTAGTTCCTCACATTTGCTGCTGGCTTGTCCACTTCCACAGAAAATATGCGCACGCGTGCGCACACACACACACACACACACACACACACACACACACACACACACACACACACACACACACACAGAAGTTTGCTTGCTACTGTTTTTAAGTCACTTTGGTTTTATCATTTTCACTTGGAAGAAAATAAAAGATCCAGTACACAGCATTAAACAGCATGAAAGAAACTGGAAAAATGATCCGTGAATATTTATCTATGATATTAACATCCTTAATTTTTGGCATGGAGGCCTTAATAGCTGATGCTCCTCGTTTTAGAGCATTGAACACTTTTGGCCGATGATTTGTATGTTGTATATGGCTCCTCGATCCTCGAAACCTCAGTCCACCAGTAGATCGAACTGGAAATGAATACCCTGGAGAACGATTCATACGGAAACTAGGAGGAAATCGAGAAGGATCCACAGGCTCTGTGGATGATGTAGAAAAGCGACTGTTGTGTCGGTTGCGTATGGATGGTATTGGAGACATCCGCACATCTTGAAGTTCAATTATTTCCTGATCGGGTGATGCACCTGTTGCAGAAGCAAAACCATCAGTTGTTGAAGTAATGGGCTTCATGCCTGTGAGAAAGGAAATTATATTTTTATTATGTTATTTACATGAGCAAATTTGATATAGATAAATGTTCACAAACTTGGTATTGTCGTGCCTTGCGTTGTCTTCTTCTCCTCAGCCTCCTTGGTTTTCTTAGACTTCTTTTTGGCCCGTGCTCCCCAGTATGTATAATTAACAGCTGCATATTCAAGCAGGGCAGCAAAGACAAATACAAAGCACATAACTAAATATATGTCAATTGCTTTGACATAAGATATTCGAGGAAGAGAACTGCGGACACCTGTACTTATTGTTGTCATTGTCAGTACAGTTGTGATACCTGAAAATCAATGAAATAACATAATTAACTCTTTATGCAATTTGCATACCATATAATAACAAGAAAATTTGCATGGACAGTAGTGCTGCTCATTTCTACACTGTGTGAATGTTGTATTTTTATGGAATAGTTACTTTCTCAGCTTTATTATCATCTCATGCTAGCACATGCTTTTTGTTTAGTTTTGTTTTCATAACTGTGGTGTCAAATTGGAGTACCAATAGTGTGATGGATCAAAGGATTTTTTTTTTCATGTTGTAGTAAGTCCCACAAATGCCAAAGATGAAAACCATGTGAAGAAATTCATGTGGAACAAACAGGTTTGATGCTACATATAAAGTCATGATGTAATGTGTGACAAGAGTACTTACACAAGAACTTTGAGTACTGTATATTGTTAAATACATGAATTGATTCAAACATGCATTGAGAAAATAGGAAAAATCCAGTGTGACTTGTAAAATTATGTAAAATTTGCAACATTAATCAGTAATCGTTAAGGACATGAACTATTAAAACATTAAATTCAACATGAATAACTCGTAGCTGGGCTAACCTTTTTAGAGTTTGGTTTATACTGAACATGACAATTTTGTATATTCACATTTTAACTCTATAATCATAGCAGAATATCATTCACATTGCATGGCACTGTGAAATGTGTTGCAGTTTCAATAAAAACTGTTTTTAATAGCTCTCAGAAAGATGTTGACCATGTTTTTAGACTCGATTATGCTTCTGTCAAATACTACGAAACTCCATGCATGACTGCAACAGGGGTAAAAACTTAATATCAGATACAGTGAGATGTACCTTCTGTTATACACTTTGCAGTGGTTTGCAGAGTATAGATGTTTATGTAGTTGTAGAAGGTGTACATAACAAACACAATATAGCTTTTTTTCCTATTATATCTTATTATTTACATTCTTGAAAATTTTAGTAGCAGTATTGGAATCTCATAACGTTTGATCAGAATTTCAACTCCTGTGTAGATCTTTATTTCTCTTCACATGAAAATTAAGTTTTACTCACAACTGTTTGGCATGCAGTGGAAGTAAAAGAAATACATTGTTATGAAAAAGATAAATCACTACCCACCATATAGAGGACTCAATGACTTCTCTACTCTGCTCTACTCTACAGTACTCTACTCATCTGGTGAGCAGCAATCTATCCTTTTCAAAAAAAATGTATTCCTTTTACTTGTGCTATGTCTCTAACAGTTATGACTAAAATTTAATTTTCCCTGTGAGGGGAAATGAAGATCTACTCATGAGAAAGCGAAAAGTTATAAGCAAAAACTGTTCTGTTACCTGTGACATTGGAATACATGTACTCTATGGCATTGGTCCATTACTTAGCTTGCATTTATCACGAATCTCTAGTCCAGTGTGAAGTCCCAAGTGACTGGAAAGAAGTGCAGGTGACTTCTATGCATAAGAAGGGCAATAGAACAGACCCGCAAAATTACAGACCAGTATCCCTAACATCGGTTTGCTGCAGAAACCTTGAATATATCCTCATTTTGAATATAATAAATTTTCTTGAGACCAAAAGCTTATGTCCTTGAATCAGCATAGTTTGAGAATGCATCACTCGTGTGAAGCTCAGCTTTCCTTTTTCTCATATTATATACTGCGAACTATGGATGATGGTCAACAGGCAGATTCCATATTTTGGAAAGTGTTTGACATGGTGTCCCACTGCAGGCTATTAAAGGAAGTACAAGTTTATGGAATAGGCTCACAGATATGTGAGTGGCTTGAAGGCTTCTTAAGTTATAGAAGCTGGTATGTTGTCCTCAATGGCAAGTGTTCATCAGATGGAAGAGTATTGTGAGGAGTGCCCCAGGGAAGTGTGACAGAACTGCTAATATTCTCTACATACATACATGATTTGTTGGACAGGTTGGGCAGCAATCTGTCAATACAAGATGACCTGGACAACATTTCTAGTTGGTGTGATGAATAGCAAACAAACCTGCAACGTTAGGGATACAGCATTAGTAGTGTCCAGTTTGACACAGTCACATCATTTAAATATCTGGGTATAACACTGAAAAGCAATATGAAATGGAATGAGCATGTGAGAACTGTGGTGGAAAAGGCAGTGTATTTTATTGTACTGTATTGTATTTTATTTATTGGTCCTGTTGTCTACAAAGCAGCTTATGCATAAGACATTGGACAAGTCAAGTTATAAGTATACAGCTGTAAGTCATTTCTAGGCATTCTTATTGAAGGTTACAATAATACACTTTATACATAAGTATTTATATAACACATTTCATAAATTTAAATGACTTTCAATGGAGTAAAAGCAGTGATGCTGTAAATATGAATTTAGAGATTTTCCAAAGGTGCATTTCCCATGTGCCATTTTTGGCACAGAGCTGTGCTGATTTGGGTTATATGTAAGTTTCTGATTTGTATGGTAAATATTACATTTATTTCAAAGAATAAAAGGGTTTCCATAATGTATACACATGGCAATGAAGGATTACCAGATTTCTTAAACAGAGGGTTCCAAGAGTCACTAGGCTTGCACCCAGAAAAGATTCTAATGGCCCTGTTTTTAGTTTAAATTTGCTACAGCTGTTTTAGAGTTTCCCCAGAAAGTGACCCCATATCTAAGTCGAGAATTAAAGTAGGCATGATATGCATTCATTATTGTTTTCTTATTACAGAATGATTTTAGTTAGCAAAGAAGGTAACATGTTTTGCTCAATTCTGCATTGAGATATTCAATTAGCTCATTCCATTTTACGTTGCTTAACAGCCAAAGCCCTAAGAATTTGGCTTCAGTACTGTTAACAATTAGTTTGTCATTCATAGAGACCTTTGAGATAAACACGTCCTTGTTAGGAACATTGTGGAATTTTAGTACAATGGCTTTTTACTGTTTATTATAAGCTGATAATTCTGAGCCCAGCTGGTAAGTTGTTTTGTGGCCATGTTAACTCACTGCTGTAACTGTTCATTGCTGTCTCCTTTTAGTAGAACTGTGGTGTCATCTGCAAATATGATTGTTTTATGTGCATCAGCATTTAAGTTTAGATCATTTACGTACAGAAGGGGTCCCATTACTAATCCTTGGAGTGCACCACATTTAATTTGTTTATAGTCAGATAAGTGTTCAGATACAAAATTGTTAAGGCTTTCATGGCCACTTGTTTACAAACTGCCTGTTGGCTACTGTCTCGGGTTCTTCAGCTGACGTTGGTCTGATGATTTTTCTGGGGTTTTGCCAGCACATTATCAAAGTTTCACCCTCCATTGCTGGTAGTGGACTAGAGCTGAGCTTGCGGCTGCAGACTATATGTATCTGGCATGCCAACATCTGAGGACTTCTCCACAGTCATTCACGGTGTGGTTCTCTTGCTATTTGCGATGGTCGTTCACTGCAGCACAGGAAGCCAAGCTCCATTTGCCTTGAGGTTTTCCTCTTTCTTGTTGAAGCTATTCTCACAACTGTTCATTTCTACAGCTTCTCTGAACAAGTTGGTGTGATAGTTCTTCTCTACAGCCAGAACTTCCATGTCGCCGAATTTTACTACATGGTCGGTCTCACACAGCGAGTGCTCTGCCACAGCCGATTCCTCCAGCTGTCCCAACCTGCAATGTCATTTATGTTCAGTAATCCTGGTGTTCATCGATCGTCCAATCATTCCAACAAACTTTTCCACATGTGCATGGTATGCAGTATATTCCTGGCATTGCAAGTGGGTCCCTTTTCTCCTTTGCCAATCTGAGATCCTCTTTGATTTTCTTTGTTGGTTTGTTAATAGTCTTTACACCATGTTTGTGCAATATACGGCCGATTCTGTCCATCACTCTGGGAATGTATGGCAGGAAGGCCATATCCGACACTTCTTTTCCTGATTTCTCACTTTGCCGAGTGTTTGGCTCTGTTATACTTCTAATATCACAGGTACTCCACAAGTGTTATTAGAAATATAACAGAACCAAACACTCGGCGAAGTGAGAAATCAGAAAAAGAAATGTTGGGTATGACCTTTCTGCCATACATTCCCAGAGTGATGGACAGAATTGGCTGTATATTGCAGAATTAGCCGTATATTGCACAAACATCCCATAAAGACTATTTACAAACTGACAAAGAAAATCGAAGAGTGTTTCAGATTGACAAAGGACAAAAGGGACCCACTTGCAATGCAGGAATATACTGCATACCATGCACGGGCACAGAAGTTTATGTTGGATTGACTGTACAATCGATCAACTCCAGAATTACAGAACATAAATGACATTCCAGGTTGGGTCAGATGGAGAAATCGGCTGTGGCAGAGCACTCACTGTGAGAGACCGACCACATAGTAAAATTGTAAAATTGGTTGTAGAGAAGAACTATCACACCCACTTGTTCAGAGAAGCTGTAGAAATACAAAACCATTAGAACAACTGCAAAAAGAAAGAGGAAAGCCCCAAGGTAAATGGATTCTGGCTTCGTGTCCTGCAGCGAACGACCATCGCAGGTAGCAAGAGAATCGTGTTGGAAATGACCACGGAGAAGCCCTCGGACGTTGGTGCTCCAGATACATATAGTCTGCAGCCATGGGCTTGGCTCCAATCCACCACCAGCAATGGAGGGTGAAACTTTGACAATGATGGCCTCTCGTGCTGGCAAAATATGAGAAAAATCATCAGACGAACGTCGGCCGAAGAACCCAAGACAGAAGCCAACAGGCAGTTTGTTCAGATACAGTTTTTAGTTTGATATATGTGTGCTTGATGCACACTTTCTGCTTATGATTAGCCAGAAAGAAACTGATCCAGTTGTTGGACAGACCTTGAATACCATATCTTTCAAGCTTTGATAGCAGAATTTTATGATCCACCATGTTGAAAGCTTTTGACAAGTTAGTAAATACTCCTATTTATTTCTTTTTTTGTCCATCAGGTTTGCCGGCTGGTGTGGCCGTGCGGTTAAAGGCGCTACAGTCTGGAACCGCGTGACCGCTACATCGCAGGTTCGAATCCTGCCTCGGGCATGGATGTGTGTGATGTCCTTAGGTTAGTTAGGTTTAATTAGGTCTAAGTTCTAGGCAACTGATGACCTCAGAAGTTAAGTCGCATAGTGCTCAGAGCCATTTGAACCAATCCATCAGGCTTAGGATGGAATTGATGCACTCACAAACAGTAGTTGTCGTTGAACTCTTATTTCTGTATCCATATTGTTCATTATGTAGGATGTTTTTTTAGTTCATAAATTTCATAAGTTTGTTATACATAACTTTTTCTAATACTTTTGAGATGCAGGAGGCAACTGTGATGGGTCTGTAGTTATTTACATTATCTTTCTCACCTTTTTTTATATACTGAAAAAACTTTTGACATTTTCAGTACATCAGGGAAAGTGGCTGCCTGAAGTGAGCAGCCACATAAGTGTGTGAGTATTTCAATTAGGTTTTTTGCACTCTTCTTTAATACTGTTAGAGGTATATCATCAATGCCCACAGAAGGCAAATGGTCAACTTTGGTTTATTGGGAGAATTCTAGGAAAGTGTGGTTCATCTGTAAAGGAGACTGCATACTATATGCTAGTGTGACCCATTACTGAGTACTGCTTGAGTGTTTTGCATCCATTCCAGGTTGGATTAAAGCAAGACATTGAAGCAATTCAGAGGCAAGCTGCTAGATTTGGTACTGGGAGGATCGAATAACACACAAGTATTACAGGGATGCTTCAGGAACTGAAATGGGAATCCCTGGAGGGAAGGCGAACATTATTTTCAAGGAACACTATTAAGAAAATTTAGGGTACCAGCATTTGCATCTGATTGCAGAATGGTTCTGTTTCCTCCAACATACGTTGTGTGTAAAACAGGGTTCATGCAGATGCATATAGACAGTTGTTTCTCTCTCATTCCATTTGTGAGTGTATGATCAATCACACTCCTCTAACATTACCTTTTTTTTTTTTAAAAAAAAAAAAAATAGAGATAACCAATACCACGTATACCATCAGTTCTTGCATAGGTTAAAATTATCTCAGCTGTTTCATTAAAAGAATTCATATGATTTTGTATATAATGTTTTATATTTCAAGCTAAAATGTATAAAAAAGGAAATTAATGTGTTACAATTGATATGTACTAACAGTTAAAATTATTCTTCTTCTAAAAATATCTGAAATTATGAAATTTATGGTATACTTAAAATTTATATTATTAATTGTACAATATAACTCTAATCATTAAATTTATTTCTAGATTTATTGATAAAATAACGATATAATTTGATGAAGATTCTTTTTTGGTAAAGAAAGTTTGTAAACTCTTCTGCTTTGTAAGCTCTTTGGAATAATGTGAGTACTGCAGAATGTAAGTAGTGGTAGACATGCCTCTGATGGAAGTAGATGTTTTTTTAAGTTTGTCACCAACTATGTAATTATTGTTTTTTTTTAATGTGGAAAATGTAAATTGGTGTGATGTTGAAAGATATGACAAAGAATAAAATTCAAGAATAATACAGGCAAATCTTCATCAGTTATTTAGTCATCAGGAACCTACAAAATCCAAATTTCTGCAGCAAGTGTTTGAGCCATCAACAACAACAACAACAACAACAACAATGAGATAATGAAGAGAAGTAAAAAGTTATTTTTTGGTATATCTTATGCCTCTTGAAGCTTTCAAAATTTGTGCAAAGACAGAGAATTTTGATAGTTATGTGTGGGAGGGCAAGATTACAAGTGCAATGGGAAAGGAAATGACTAATAGTGGTAAGGGATACCCTCTGACATGCACCGTAATGTAGACTGTGGAATAAGGTAGAAACTTTCAGAGGTGATAGTATGGATGGGGGGAAAAAAAAAGTAGTAAACACGGGCTCTAAAATACATACCTTAAGAGCTATGTGGACTTGTTCAATAGAGGAGATGTGTTTCACAATAGCAAAGGTTAACAAGTGCTCATAGCTCCCCCAGTATGAATTTCAGAGCCCACATTCTTTGTATATTTCTTTCCTTATTTTGGTTCATACTACCATGTTTGAAAGCTGCCTATTCTACAGTATTGGCAACAACATTACCAATACATGTATTCCACTATCAGAGGTATCAGAACAGTTTCTTGACGTGTTCGTTTCTGGTACAGGGGCCATTACCTCAGATTGATACATTTATCCTTCACCATTATCCTAGAAAGTTTATAACACAGAATCACCTTGTTTATACATACATTGCAGGTGCTGGCACCTATAACACTGATGCTCTGTAGCATCACTGGATGACATTTCCTATTCAAAATATTATATACTCACTCCCCTCTAAAAGTCCTAAAGGGAATTTCAAACACTCAGTACTAGAAAACAAAATGAACACTGATAACTGTCTACTATGCTTTGTTCCATAGCCACATTTTGTATGGATTACAGCTATGGAGTCATTTGGCAGGCTGCAAGGGTATAAAACAAGAGAGACTTTTCTGGTGATTGCTGTGAGGATGTTCAACAAACTACCTGTTGAATTGCATTGCAGACCCTACCACTGGACAACTTCAAGAAACAAATTGCTGAAGGCCTAAAACAATGCCCACTATACTCGGTCCAAGAATTCTTTGACTGTGAAGAAAGCGAATGGACAGAGTGAACATGACACTGTCTATATACATTACCTGTATTAAGTTTAGATGTTATTCTGTAATTAATTATTTTTTAAATCACTTGATTGTAACTTTGACACAGTCTGTCCAGCCATGGCTGGTGAATGACAAAGACTGGTAATAAATGGTAGTGCACATTCCACTGCAGAGCGAAAAATGCGTTTTGAAAATGTAATTGGCCATCAAGTAATATGTGGTTCCTGAAGAGGGACAGCAGTCTTTTTACTTGTTGCAGGGGCAACAGTCTGGGTGATTGAGTGACATGACCTTATGACATTAGTCAACATGACTTTACAAGGCTGGTACTGTGATTGGCTGAAAGCAAGGGGAAACCACAGCTGTTATATTTCCTGAGGCCATGCACCTCTATTGTATGGTTGAATGATGATTGTATCCTCTTGGGTAAAATGTTGTGGAGGTAAAATTGTTCCTCATTCAGCATTCTGGCCAGGGACTACTCAGAAGGATGTCTTCATCAGGAGAAAGAAAACTGGTATTCTATGGATTGGAGTGTGAAATGTTAGTTCTTTTACCATGTAGATAAGCTAGAGAGAGCATGAAATAAGAAACACTGTATAACAGGAAGCATGCAGGATAAAACGGATGAATGCAGGAACTGAAAAAATAAAAGTCTGAAGAAGGCAGAAGACAGTATATAAAGCTTAACAAGGTGCTAAGAAAAGTTAACTGACCAAGATAGAAAGGACTGGATGAGGAAACAGTTTGAAGAAATAGAATAACTGGAAAAGATAAAAAAAAGGGAACTTGGAAGAAATATACAGAACAATGTAATCCCTGACAAGAAAAAAAGTAATGAAAATAAGAAAACAAGTAGTGTTAAATTAAGATGGAAAGAAGACATCACGTATAGATGAAAAGTTGAAAGTTTGAATGGATTACGTGGAAGACTTGCACAGTGCACACGCAAATAACATCATACTGGTTTTGGAAGATGAACAGGGAAAGGAAGAGAGAATGAAGAAGACTGAAATCCTAAGATGGAGAAGTGGGAATCAGAGAAAGCAATTCAGGGGTTCCATGAAAAGAAAGCATTGAGCTACTATAGAGCACCATCTGAGGCACTGAAAGTCTTAGACCTGACAAATTCATGGATGGAGCAATACATACAATAAGGGAAAGGCAACCACTTGCCTATACTCGATTATTGAAAGCAGTTGCCTGAGAAGATAGAGGTGGGGAGGTGCTACAGAAGGATGCAAGGAGGGAAAGAGTCAGGTCTTTGGACAGATGACTTCAGAGCCACACAACAATGCAAAAAGAATATAGACCAAACGGAACAACAAATGAAATGTAGGAAGAGGGAGGGGGGGGGGGGGGGGGGGGGGGAACTGAAAGGGAAGAAAGGGGTGGGGGAAGAGAGAGAGAGGGGGGAGGCGGAGGGGGGGTGTTGAATGCCCATATGGGGGAGGGGGAAGTCAAGAGGAAAAGCGATGGGAGAAAGAAGACAGTGCATGATCTGACCATGGGGATTGCAAGAATGCAGACTGAGTTGAAGAAACAATTCCCATCTGCATAGTTCAGATAGGAATTTCCTCCTGTACCCCCTCCCCACCTCCATCAGCTCAGGCAACTGCTTTCAGTAACTGAATACCAATAATCAGGAGATTATGCATTTGGGTATCTGTGTGGTTGTGTGTGTATGAATGTGTGTACTACTACTAGAAAAAGAAATAGTAACCGAGCGAGGTGGCGCAGTGGTTAGACACTCGCATTCGGGAGGACGACGGTTCAATCCCGCGTCTAGCCATCCTGATTTAGGTTTTCTGTGATTTCCGTAAATCACTCCAGGCAAATGCCGGGATGGTTCCTCTGAAAGGGCACGGCCGACGTCCTTCCCCATCCTTCCCTAATTCGATGAGACCGATGACCGTGCTGTCTGGTCTCCTTCCCCAAACAACCAACCAACCAAAGAAATAGTACTTGAAAGATAGTGTGAATACTGTTTTCTGTTATGTGTTTGTATGCTACATGCATTGATCACACAAGGAAATTATGACACAGGAATTTTGTCTCAAGACCTTCATAAGACTATTCTAGTACCTTTGCCTAACAACTGCAATGCAAAAGTATGCAAAGTCCACAGGACAGCTAGTTTTATTAGTCATGTTATGTTATGAAGACTGTAATGAGAATTATATTAAGGAGATTGAAAGAAAATTGAGGAACATGTAGTGGAAGAAGACCAGTTCAGGTTCACAAAGGGTAAAGGAAAAAAGACGTGCAACAGGTTGTCTGAGGAAAATACAGGGGAAGACAAGTTCAGGTTCACAAAGAGCAAAGGAAAAAGACATGCAATAGGTCGTCTAAGGACGACTGGAGAAAGAACAGTAAAAATTGCCAAGAAGCTATGTATTTATTTTATCAGTTGGGAGAACACTTTCGATAGAATCAATCAGAGTGTACTGCTGATAATTTTAAGACGTTGGTATATACTGGAAAGATAAAAGATCAATAAATGAAATATACACAAAGCAAAATATGACAGAGTAGGGAAGAAGAAGATGGAATACATGAGCACTGGAAGAAGTGTAAGACAAGAATGTTCACTGTCAGTAAATCCGTTTAACATATATGGAGAACAACTGCTACATAAGGCCATAGAGGATACAAGAGAGATTGTAATTGGAGGAGAAATAATAAAACTATAAAATATGTTGCTGGTGAAGCAGATCTGGCAGAATCAGAAGAGGAGCTGCAGCGGATTCTGAAAAGAACTGCAAGAAAAGGCAAGGAGTATGGAATAAAATAAATATAGAGAAGACAAAAGTGACGAGAATAAGCAAGAAGCAGCTCCATGTAACATATTCTTAGACACAAAAAAAAAAAAAAAAAAAGAAAAAAAAATATGTAGAACAAGTAAAAACTTTTCTCTATGTGGTAAGTATATGATATGGAATGGAAGATGAATGGACAAAATGAGGAGGAGGATATCTATAAGAAAGAGAAAATTTACAAAGATGAAGCAGTTACTAACATATGGAATAATTCCAATGGCACTGAGGAAAAAAGGTTCTAGAAAGTTTTGAAAAGTTGCTGTGGAGAAGAATGCTTAAGGTGAAATGGACAGACAGATGTAGAATGAAGAAGTAATGAAGAAAATAGGGGTAGAAAGCAGATTATTGAGTGTGATCAGAAAAAGAAAAAGATCTTGGCTTGGACATGTACTACATAGGAATTATCTGCAACAAAGAATTATAGAGGGAAAAGTGAAGGGATAAAAGGAAGACTTAGAAAGATAATTGGAACGATGGATGAATATGGAAAGGGGACATACAAATAGATGAAGGAGGATACTCAGAACAGAACACAGTGGAAAACCTTCAGTTGAAACCTGTCATAGACAGATGTACTAAAGAAGAAGGCTAGAGAATTTAAAGAGGGAACTGTACAGGCTGAAGTGAGATATTGTGGAAAATAATGAAGTGTGGTGGCAGGAGGAACAGGACTTTTGGTCAGATGAATACAGAGGTATAAATACAAAAAGCAAATACAGGTAATGCTGGAACAGGCCTAAGAAAGTGAACACAAAAAAGCCAAATAAACGCAAAGCCAACACTCACCACAACAGATGGCAACTAGCAGTTCAGCCTGTCAAGAAGTTTAATAATGTATGATGAAGTAAAAGAAATTATTCAGATAGTTAAGGGAGATGAAAATTTAACTGTGATGGTGGACTGCAATTTGATAGTAGAAAAAGGAAGAGAAGGAATAGACAATGAGAGAACACAGATCAGGGGAAAGGAATGAAAGAAGAAGCCACCTGTTTGAATTTTGCACAGAGCATAACATAATAACTGCTAACACATGGTTCAAAAAGCATGAAAGGTTATATATGTGGAAGAGACCAGGGGACTTGGGAGGATGTCAGACTGATTACGTAATGATGAGACAGAGAATTTGAACCAGATTTAGACTGCAAAATATTTCCAGGGGCAAAGGTAAGCTCTGATCCTAATTTATTGGTTATGAGCTGCAGATCAAAAACTGAATACTTTGCAACAAGGTAGGAAATTGAAGAGATGGGACTCAGACAAATTGAAATAACCAGGCATAGTTGAAAGTTTCAGGAATAGCAGTAGGCAATGCTTGACTGGATCAGGGGAAAGGAATACAACAGAAGATGATTGGGAGCATTGAAACATGAAGTAGTGAAGACAAAAGAGGATTGAATAGGCAAAACTAAGAAGCCCAGTAAAAATTACTGAATAATTTACAAGATATTGAATTCACACTGAAGTGACAAAAGTCATGGGATACCTTGTAATATCAAGTCTGACCTCCTTTTACCTGGCTAATGCAGCAATTCAACAGGGCATGGACTCAACAATTTGTTGGAAGTCCCCTACAGATATACTGAGCCATGCTGCCTCTATAGCCACCCATAATTGTGTTGCCAGTGCAGTTTTTTTGTGCACAAACTGACCTCTTGCGCATGTGCCATAAATATTCTACGGGATTCATCTTAGGTGATCTGGATGGACAAATCATTCACTTTAATTATCCAGAATGTTCTGTAAACCAACTGTGAAGAATTGTGGCTTGGTGATACATTTGGGAACATGAAGTATATGAATGGCTGCAAATGGTTTCCATGTAGCTCAAAAACTGTTTACAGCCAATGATTGGTTCAGCTGGGCCAGAGGGCCCAGTCTATTCCATGTAACCACAGCCCACACCATTATGGTACCATCACTAGCTTGCACAGTGCCTTTTTGACAACTTGGGTCCATATAGTCTGCACCACTCCCAAACTGTACCATCACCTCTTACCAGCTGCAATCAGGACTTATTTGACCAGGCCATGGTTTTCCAGTCATCTAGGGTCCAACCAATATGGTAATGAGTCCAGGAGAGGTGCTGCAGGCAATGTTGTGCTGCTAGCAAAGGCACTCACATTGGTCGTCTGCTGCCATAGCCCATTAAAGCCAAATTTTGCCACACTGTCCTAACAGATACATTCATTGTACATCTCATATTGATTTATGTAGTTATTTCATGCAGTTTTTCTTGACTTTTAGCACTCACAGTGCTACACGAATGCCCTGCTTTTGGCTTTTGGCTATTAAGTGAAGGCCATTTTCCACTGTGTTGTCCATGGTGAGAGGTAATGCCAGGAATGTGGTATTCTTGGCACACTCTTCGCACTGTGGATCTCAGAATATTGAATTCCTTAATGCTTTCTGAAACTGAATGTCCCATGTGTCTAGCTCCAAGTGCCATTCTGCAGTCAAAGTCCATTAAATCTCATTGTATGACCATAATCACATCAAAAACCTGATATTACCACCATTTTTATATGTGCATATCACTATCCCATGATTTTTGTCACATCAGTGTAATTGATGAATGGAGGAATTGTAAAAATGCAGCAAAGAGGTAGAAATTATATATGTCTAATAAATATACATGACTAATAAATGAATTAATAGAGGGAAACATTCCACATTGGGAAAATATATCTAAAAACAAAGATGATGTGACTTACCAAACGAAAGCGCTGGCACGTCGATAGACACACAAACAAACACAAACATACACACAAAATGCTAGCTTTCGCAACCAACGGTTGCTTCATCAGGAAAGAGGGAAGGAGAGGGAAAGACGAAAGGATTTGGGTTTTAAGGGAGAGGGTAAGGAGTCATTCCAATCCCGGGAGCGGAAAGACTTACCTTAGGGGGACAAAAGGACGGGTATACACTCGCACACACACACACACATATCCATCCACACATATACAGACACAATGGGCAAAGTAGACAAAATATAAAGTGCCAACTGGCTATAGCACAAAAACATTTTTGAAAACAAGAAATTTGTTCACATTTATGCTGATGGTGTACTCATGCAAAGGGTAAACATTTTTAGCAAAAATCGGAAGAAGTCATTGATTGGTTTACTTCACATTTTTATATGATACTCTAATGAATATTCAAACAGGCATAAGCTGTATAGATTAAAACTGTGTGCCGGACCGAGACTCAAACTCGGGACCTTTGCCTTTCGTGGGCAAGTGCTCTACCTTTCTTTCAGGAGTGCTAGTTCTGCAAGGTTCGCAGGAGAGCTTCTGTAAAGTTTGGAAGGAGGGAGACGAGACGAGGTATTGGCAGAAGTAAAGCTGTGAGGATGGGGCGTGAGTCGTGCTTGGGTAGCTCAGTTGGTAGAGCACTTGCCCGCGAAAGGCAAAGGTCCCGAGTACGGCACACAGTTTTAATCTGCCAGGAAGTTTCATATCAGTGCACACTCTGCTGCAGAGTGAAAATCTCATTCTATAAGCTGTATATTTTTTTCTAATCGAAAAAGTTCAGGTTTTCTGTTAAAACAGACTATGAAAAAGAAGATGCTGTACTGTGCTGTGAAAATGTGTGCTTCATTTTCTTTCTTGGAGCCAGTTGTAACTGTGACAGCAGGGTATTTAAACCATTAGATAATATCTCCCATATATAAACTGATCCATTAGGACCACTGCCCACTGTGAGGTTGTATTCTGCTTGGTGGCACTGACGGCACAGAACATGGTAAGAGAAGTATATGAGCAGAGCAGAGATGAATGGGGGATCATTCTAGTGATGATAAGTGGCGCAAATGCAGAAATCTCCTGACTTCAGTGAATTTGATAGAAGCCAGATTGTTGTGGCCCACTACCTGGGAGTGAGCATCTTGGAAATGGCAAAGCTGGTTGGCTGTTTGCATGCTACTGTCATGGGCATCTATGGAAAGTGGTTGAAGAATGCTGAAACCATAGGTAGACGACAAGAAGCTGCACATCCGTACCTCATCACAGAACATAGTTATCAGAGGCCTTCTAACTCTCTAAAGCAGGATAGACAGCAATATGAGACAGATCTGATGACAGAGTACAGAGCTGGTGCAGGGACAAGTGTTTTAGAGACTTTTCAGTGAACAGTGTGAATGTGGTGTTCTGCAGCACAGGACCCCTACAGGTTCTCATGTTGACCCAACAACATCATCAATTATAATTAGAGTGGGCACAGGATCATCGAGATTGGACTACAGATCAATGGAATCATAACCTGGTCACATGAATCCTGTTATATTGTTAAACCATGTCAATGGTCATATACAGATATGCTGTCATCCGTGCAAATTACTACTCGAAACATGCTGTGCCAGTGGGGGAGGCCTGTGGGAGCAGTATTATGTTATGAGGGACATTCACCTGGCCTTCCATGGGGACTGTGGAAGTAATTCAATGCACCATGACATCTGTGGACTATGTGCACATTATTAGGGACCACCTGTAACCCCTTAAGCTTGATGTCCTTCCCAACAGTGGTGACATCTTCTCGCAGGATAACTGTCCCTGTCACAAGGCCAGAATCATGCTGCATTGGTTGAGGAGCATGACAGTGAACTCACATTGATGTCTTGGCCATCAAATTTGGCTTATCTGAATCCAATGAAACCCAACTGGGAGGATATTGGGCACCAGCTCCATGCCCATAAACCATCCGCCTGTAAATTGTGGGAATTGTGTGACCTGTGCATAGGCATCTGGTGCCACAAACCTCTGGAAGTACTTATTGAATCCATGGCATACAGAATGACTGCTGAATTGCATTACAAAGGGGGACCAGCATGCTTTTAAGTAGGAGGGCATAATGTATTGTATCATCAGCTTATTGTTTCTCCAAATATCTAATTTTAAACAAAGATTTATTGGATAACAATGTGCTGCCTTAAATAAAATTATGGGAATAGCCAATCACCAATACCAAGGCTGATGCATGGAACACAGAGACATTTACGAGGAAGCAGCATTCACATTAGCTTTTAAGTTCTTGCTCTTTTTCTAACAAAAGTACACACTTTCACACACACACACAGACGTCAAAACAGGCACTCCCATGGCCACAGCAGATCTTATTATTAATACTTGGTTACTGAAAGCAGGCAGAGACTTACCATACAGGATGAAAAGGAAAGATGGATTGTTGGGGACTTGTCAGATGCCGTCCCCAACAATCAGTCTTTTCTTCTCATCCTGTATGGTAAGTCCCCCTGACCCGCAGTTCTGGGTCAATTTGCTGAAATTTACCCATTTTCCTAGACCTCTCCAGTCCCTTTTCCTTCGCCTTCTTCCTTCCCCCTCAACCCTTCTGCCCAAAGAAGAGGCCACTGGCTCCAAAAGCTTGCCAACTACAACCATCTTTACCATACAAATTTGAAATACTTTCAGAAAATCTGACAGAAGCAGTTACTCAAATAAATTTTCTTGTAAGAATATGCAATAGAACTGATCCTACAATTTCAGGTGAAACACAAAAGTCAGGATTAGTTTCTACATAGGAGGCAAGAGGGGATACTTGCCCCCTTCTGGAATCTAGGTGCAGGAGTTTTATACATAACAGAATGCTCATAAATTCCTAGCAATGATTCTCTGTGACTTAACTAATCTGCACATTTAACTTTTCTGAGTTCAGTGGGAAATATAGTGAATTTAGCAATCACCTTTTATTTTGGATTTGTTTGCTTGTCACATTGTTCTTTGGAAATTATGATGATTCCTTAGTGTGGCACCAGTTTCAGCACTGTTCTATAGTCAAGATGTACACAAAACCTTGCAGAACAGCACCAATACAGTCTCCACAATATTTTTTCTGTTTTTTTTCATGGAGCCCTTATTGAACTGATAAAGGATTGATCAAACACACTGATGTGTGGATTCCCAGAACAACATGAACATGGCCTGGGCCTGTCATTCATCCCTGATTCCTTCAAGTATGCTCTTACTCATGCTGCATAACAGGATCATGACAGTATTTAACCATTTGTTTGTACGCAAATAAGACCCTTGATGGTTGCTAATTCTACATTCAGTTTTATATGTGGAAGATTCTGAAGAACATAGTCATATAGGTATGTACATCTACACTTAATATATGGGACCAGTTCATGTATCAAGAAACTATTTTCAACACTAGAAGACGGTGAAAACAGAGTGAAACTTCCAGGTAGGAAAGATGTCCTCTCCAAGCATTGTGATCTCCTCAACCCTATGGGATGGTATCCAACATTACATTTAGTCACAAGCTACAAATTTTACATTCGAGTTGGCATGGCAGCACAGTAATGTCACAAAATGGAGACACAAGGACTTCCTTGTTTCTATTTTAAGCTGTTAAAAATCAATTCTATGAGCCAATTTAAGGGTAGTTTTGGGAGATTTCCCAAGCTCAGCTAGTCATATAGTGCCCCTGGGCTACATTTTTACCAGCCCAAAAAAATAATTTTCAGAGCTCATTTGTTTCACTTTTCTTCATACCACTCAACATCAAGAAAAGTAGAAAATGTGAAAGCAGTTCAGTAAGACCATTAATTATCAGGCATAAATTTTTATAAATGAACTTTAGATTATGTATGTTATGAGGCAACTAAACCACAATTCACAAGTCAGCACCAAAGTTGAATAACTCTTGTTTAAAGTTTATTCTCTATTTATCCTCTTTGAGGTGTATTAATGTACAGTAGCATTTTTGTTTGGTTATTTTTGTTGATATCCAATAGGGTTTTCTGAACTGTTCTGATTTTTTTTCTATTTAAGGTTTGTGAATTTTCAGCTTCAACCTAGCATTATTGGAATATGAACAATTTTGTGAATAGTTCTAACTTTGTTTCATAACTCATTAGATACTCTGGATTTAATCACATGAGGATGTAATTTTAGATCATTGACTCAGTCTGCAAGATATGGGAAATCCTTCAGAAAAGGGGAATTGGAAGGCTGACTATGAGAAGAATAAAGAAAAACAGGAGGTCAGAAGACATAGAGGTTTGAATAGAAAAATAAACTGAAACAAGAGAGTGCACTATTCTCTCTACATTTCATCACTCTTGTGGAAGAGATGATGACAGGGGTGTAGCATGAATAGGAGATGAAAATATAAAAGTAGAGGTGTTCCAGAGATTTATTGGTTTGGGGAAACAGAAATGCAAGAGAGGCTAAATGTATGGGACGAAGTAGTGGGATGGTATGAAGTGAAATTTAATGCAAAGAAATGTGAAATCTGAAATGATTGTGTCAATGAGGAATAAGAGGGGAGTAGAAATGGAAGCAAGTATCAGAGGGCAGGTGCTAAAGAAGGTGGAAAGTTTCAAGTACTTGAGGAGTATAATAGAAGACAGAGGGAAGAATGAGAAGGGGTATGTAAGCCCATGGTTTCCTGCAGTGTAAAAAGACTGGTTTGGAGCAAGGAAGTAGTGCCAAAATCAAGCAAATGTTATAGCAATCATATTATGCTCCAATACTCATGTATTCACCAGAAATATGGATAATGAACAAAAGGCAGATGAGCAGGATACAGGCTTGTGAAATGAAATTTTAAAGAAGCAGAATGGGGCTAACTAGAGTGGGTAAAGTAAGGAATAAGATGGAGAAAAAAACAATGGATGAGAGGCCCATGCAAGAGACCATAGAGAAGACAACATTAAAATGGTATGGGCATGTTACATGAATGAGAGTTGGCAGGAAACTGAGGCAGTCCCATGAAGTGACAGCAGGAGGTAAGAGGTTCAGAAGACTGAGAGACAGATGGATTGTTGGAGTGAAGGAATGTGTAAAGAAGAGAGGAGAAGACTGGAACAGAGTGGAGAGAGAATCGTGGTGGGATGATAGGGAAAGATGAGAGGTTAATGTTCTACACAGACCCAACTATGGGCTGGAAACTGTAGGAGGAGGAGGAGGAGGAGGAGGAGGAGGAGGAGGAGGAGAACAACAAGAAGAAGATAATGATGATGAATCATTTTACATCCATGTTTATGTAAATAACATGAAGAGAATTAAGTACTTTTCATGAAGTATCAAAATATGCTGTCTGTTTAGCAATCAATGCAATCTACCTTAAAAATACTAAGTGCAAAAATATCAGTTCTATAAGATACACTTTTAGAATCTTGCCCTCTCTTGGCAAACTTTCTACAGATGCACATGACAGGTATTCAGATAGGTAAAAGAGAATGATGTAGTGAATTTAAATATCTTTGAGAAAATGTACAGCAAAATGGAATAAAAATATATACAATAGGTGTAAGAATGATTGAAACAGAAACAGCATGTGGATCAGCTAAAAATATTTACATCAAGCAGTGCATCTCTGTATATACAAAACTGAAAAACTGTGCCTCATTCACACTGCCACAATGTATAAGTGTGAATGTTGACAAAGAATTTTAAGCTGGAAAAAATAGAACTGCTTGAATTCTTGGTGTGATTGATTAATGGAGTACTGTTGGGTGTTCTACCAAGCTGTTATTTCCACTTTATGCATAAAACATGAACAACTTGGCAGGACATCCAGAAGCCCACCATTAGACAACACAGGATTGGAAACTGAGAAGTAATGAGGAGATCTGCCAAAACATAGGGTGCCCATAATTAAAATTCCAGTAGAGAGAGAACAACTGTTCAGAGTGATTTCAAATTTGAGCAGCTTATTATTTATGCAGCGGGAAATGTCATGGGGAAAAAAAACGAAAACCTGACCAACAGATGGCACTGTAAGCATCACAATATGCACACCAACAGATGTGACAGATGGGTGGCACATGGCCGTTTCTCAGTTTGTATCCAAGATGCCCAACATGACTGTCTACATGAAGGGTAATGGAATGCTGGCAAAGCTCTTTTACAAGAACAGTTATTATGCACCAGTAGCTCGCACTAGTTTCAGACACTCAAGGGTATGAAAAAAGCATTCTTCCAATGTCTAAGAGTTTCATGACCATGATTACAAAATTAAAAAAGACAGATTCTTTTGAAGTGCAGAGTGGTAGAGGAAGGAAAGCAATTGATCTGACATCTGTCAAAGATGTGGCTACAGTATTGCAGGAGGGGGTCAAGTGGTGGCATGCAAACTTGCTGTGCACTGGGAATTGCCCGAATGTTGGACATGCCTGTGAGCATGGTGCACAAAATCCTACAAAATATCCTGCATTGCTATCCATACAAAACCAAGCGTGTTCAGGAGTTGCTTCCTGCTGATCTTCCAGCAAGAAAAATGTTTGCTCTGGAATTTCTTCTCACATGGAAATGGACAATGAATGGCCATGACACATTCTGCAGACAGATGAAGCCCATTTCTATCCCCAAGAACATGTCAATATGCAGATCTGCAGAATATGGGCAATGGAAAGTCTGCACACACATTAACTGTTAGCATTTCATTGTGCAAAGGTGACTCTGATATGGACTGATGGCATCACTTATTGTAGGGACATATTTTTTGAGTTGATCCTTGTGGGTCCTGTTACCTGTACTGTCACTGGTAAAAGCTATAAGAGTCTTCTACACATCAATGTCATCCCAATCCTTCAACAACATGGATGTGTGGGTAGCATCATTTTTATGCAAGATGGCACTCCTCCACACATTGCACAGCCAGTGAAGTGGCTGCTGTAGAGGGATTTCAGAAATGCTAGAATTATCAGCCATTATTTTCCTACAGTTTGTCCATATGGTTCAGCTGATCTTAATCCTTATGACTTCTAGCTGTGGGGTTATCAGAAAGATGGTGTGTTCAGTGCTTCAATCAGAAATGTAGCTGAACTGAAGGCATGCATTGTACAACACATTCTTTATGTGCCCACTGAGACAAATTGGTCTGTTGTGGGACATGCTGTTCCTCAGTTTCAACTTGTGGCAGAAAACAATGGACAGCATCTTGCACCAGTCTCATGACAATTAGAAACAGATCCCATTTTGATTTTTATGCAGTTTTTGGCATCAGGACACTTAAAAACTGATTTTTGCCATCCAGTGTGGTAAATCCATGATGTGGTGTATGGGCTTGCCTAACTAACTGTGCAACAACTGTTGACTGTCAAACTTGTGTGGTCATGCACATTGGGCAGTGCAGATGATGTAATGTGTGAATCATGCCACAGCCATCATATTGTGATTCACCTGTCATTTGTAGCTGACCCCATTTATGATAAGATGCTTATGGTGCCATCTGTTGGTAAAATTTTTGCTTTTTTCCCCCATGACATTTCCCCCTGTGTTAAACTATCTTGTTCAAATTTGATATCATTCTGAGTAGTGGTTTTGTTTTTACAGCATTTTGAAACTGGGACTTTAATTGTGGATACCATGTATTTAGAGAATATGAGAATTAATAGCAAAGAGAAGGTTAATATTCTTTGGACACATCTACCAAATGAAAGAGAACCAGCTAGCAAAACAAATATACTTGTGAAAATAATGTATTGTGCAGCACAGTCACACTTATTTCAAATGATATGACTTATTTTGGCTATCATCAGATCACAAAATACATATTATGGTTCAGTTCTATCACTGAAGACACAACATTGTCAATAACTGACAATGTGGTTTCCTCAGTGGTATGACCGAACCATGAAGTGTTAACAACAACAACAACAACAAATTTTTATCATAACATAATATGCTTCATAAATCAAACATTGTGACATAGATGACTTGTCAATTTTAAGACTAATAAACTAATCTAGGGTGACATAGATATGTATTACTTTACAGGGTTATCATTTTTTTTTTCAAAAAAAAAATCTATGGTTATGGCATATATGGTGTTACATTTTAGAGAGATACTATATTACATGGTAATAATTCAAGAAATCTTCTACACTATAGTAGCATTTACTTTTAAAATATTTTTCAAGGTCACTTTTCATCTTACAGATTTTATTTGTAAATTTCATGCCCATGCCCATGTAGTGTGGAGTTTTTCATATATGTTGAGTCTGTCGGTAGGTAGCATGTAAGGCTTTTCAAATTGAAGTTTGCAGTATTAATTCTTTTTAGCTCCCACCATGGCTTGAACAGATTACTTTTCTCAGATCCCCCAGAAAATTCTGCTATACTTAACTACTGAAACAAAATATGCATAATACACAGCTTTTTAACTGCTAAGTCAATGATACTAGATAAGACATTCATGACATACACAATATTGTTCAATCAACTGAAAATTCTGTCTACATTACTGCTCCACAACATATTTTTATTTATTAACACACCAAAGAATTTGACACTGCTTGTGGTTTCCAGCTTTTTGTCTGTGTAGCTTACTTCACTTATATATCATGCTGATGGTTTCAAATTGAAGTGAAAAATTTCTGTATTTGCAAAGTTTGATTTCAAATTATTATTTTTTCCTATGCCTCCATTTCTCCAAGTGCCTACTCAATACAGTGGATGAAATTTTCATTGGTTTTACAGCAGACTGTCATTGCTGAGTCATCTGCACAGAGGATGGTGTCTATCTCAACCTGGCATGGCATATCATTGATATAATACAAAAATAGTAGTGGACCGAATACAGAGCCTTGTGTGACACCTAATTGTATGTGTTTCTAGCCAGAAAGGAATTTCTTGCCACTGTTATGAACAAGCACTCTTTGTTTTCTTTTTGCCAAGTATGATAACATCCAACTAAGAGATTTTCCTTGAAAACCACAGCTAGTCATTTTTGAAGAAGCCAGTCATGATTTACAGTGTTGAAGGATTAGGTAAGACTGCAAAAGATGCCTGATACACACTTTATTACTGAGACAACTGCTAACTCATGCTTATGAACTTGGTTGAAAAGTTATCGTAGTTCTCATTTATTGAAGTTTGTATGCTGACTGACCAAATAGTGAGGCTTAGTTTTTTTAATAAATATCTCCATATTCATTTGCATAGGTTGTGCTGGAGCCTTCCCTGAAACTACATTGATTGCATAAAATAATATTGTGGGATGAATTATGACTTTCTGTCTGGTCACATGCAGCTCTTTCCAATATTTTTGAAAAATTTGGTAACAATGAGATAGGCCTATAGTTTTCCATTTAATCTCGTTTGCCCTTTTTGTGAACTGGTACAACTTAGCATAGTTTAACTGATCTGGAAAACACCTCTCTTCAAAAGACTGCTTGGTTATGAAGGAGAGTGGGTGTGCAATACATAGTGTACTGATTTTATTATTCTAGCAGTAACCTCATCCCAACCCAACTGAATTTAAAATTTTTATGTGCATTATTGTTTTAATGACAGCAGAGCTTGAAACAGGTGAAAATTGAAAACCCAAGGAATTTATTTCCGTTATACTAGAAATTGTATTTGGTGTTGAGGAGTCACCAATTTTGTTACAACTAATGAAGGAGTCACATATGACACTGTGCTCTGCACTGTCCTTCCATTTATCATTAGTTTAGAGGGACATTCTCTTCATTTCACTGCCAAACTCACTTCTTATAACAGAGTAAACAGCATTGGATTTGTTTTTATTTTAAATGCATGTATTGTTTGCAGTATGCTTTGCTGGTTTAACTACTTTATCAAATGTTTTTTTGTATATGGTAACCTATTTAAGAAATTTAGGATTTCAATTAACTTTTGCCTCCATATGCTGTTTTGTCTTCTTGATGATAGACACTCTAATTCCTTTTGTTACCCATGATCTACTTTTATGCAACTCAGTCCATACTGTTATAAAAGGGAAGCATTCATTGAACATGCTAATGAATTTGGTTGCAAAGTTATTGCAGTTGTCATTTGTTGAAGTGGGTTTGCTGACTGATCAAACCTTGAGGCTTAGTTTTTTAATAAATATCTCCACATTTTCTTTGGAGGAGTTCCTGGATCTATTTGTTGTGCAGCCTGAATTTCATTCTGATGATGTCATAAATAGTATTGCATTGTCTGATATTCCTAGAATTAAATACATTTTTCTTTGATGCTGTAATTGTGACTACTTACAATATTATCAAGACATGTTGCTGCCACTCTTGTGCATAGGCCAAAATTCAAATTTAGCCCATTTGTGTCCACCAGTCTTTAAATGTGAAGCAGATTTGTCATCAGTTCTTATATCTATGTTGCAGTCAGCACATATAACTAGTTTCTTGCACAGTTTTTCAGTTTTTAATTTATGTAACGGAGTTTCAAATTTATCTAAAAGCACAGAGCTTATATGGTATCCAGGTATGTGATACATACTGTTGATTAACATGTTATACTCCTTAAATTATGTACAACAACTTTCAAAAGCAAGTTCATACACATACATTACTCCTTGTTCCATAGATCATGAATACGACATTTTGTAATGATGTGGAACATGTCACTTTAACATAAGTTTTCTTTACAGAAAATAATTAATTAATTAAGTTTTTTATACAGATACTACTTCATATCTAAGAATTCGTCTATTGAATAGAAGGAGTTGTCATTCATAAATTCTTTTAATTTGCTTTTAAATGTTGATTGGTTGTCTGTCAGACTTTTAATACTATTTGGCAAATGACCAAAGATTTTTGTGGCAGCATAATTCACCCCTTTCTGTGCCAAGTGAGATTTAATCCAGAATAGTGGGTATCATCCTTTCTTCTAGTGTTGTAGCTATGCACTTTGCTGTTATTTTTGAATTGGGATGGGTTATTAGTGACAAATTTCATAAGTGAATATATGTATTGCAAAGGTACTGTGAATATCCCGAGTTCCTTAAATAAATGTCTGCAAGGTGATCTTGGGTGGGCTCCAGCTATTATTCTGATTACATGCTTTTGTGCAATGAATACTTTCTCTGTTAATGACAAGAACATATTCATTTAGATAGCTAAAATTCTGTCTGATTTCATAGTTCACCATGGGAATGGATTAATATGAATGAGCCTCCATACTTGTTAGTTCTACAAAAGCTGGTGGCTAGTTTATAGCCTGGAAGTGTGTTGAGGAGATTGATATTTTCAGTTTTAAGCCAATGTTCATTAAGACATATTACCTTTACTGACTCTTTCATACTTCCTCACGGAATTTGCATATCATAAAGCTTGCTGATCATTCCTTCAAATAGACATCTGATGTTCAAATGCATAATGAAATTACTACTGTATATATTATCAGGTAAAGCATGTTTATAACTAGTTTGTTTACATGGCAAAGGAACTTCCACCTGCGTACTGAATACTACTTTTGTATTGTTAGAGTTGGGCCAAATTTTTATGGTCTAAAAGACAAAACTAGTAATGTTGTTTAATTTAGTATGATTGTGCTGGATAATAAACTATTTTCAGAACAGTCAATTACTGTATGTCTCCAGCTCAATTGAATTATTGTTCTTTCCAAAATATTCATGTATTTCTAGAAAAAGAAGTAAACAATAACATGGGTTACAGATTAAAAAAGAGCTAGAAATAAATAAATCAAACAAGCAGAAATAATAGAAAGGAACTGTACTAAAAATGAAGTAGTAAATTTGGTAAGCTCCTGAGACAAAAAAAGTAAGAAATCAGGAACTGTATGGGTAGGAGGACTGATGACCTCAGATGTTGAGTCCCATAGTGCTTAGAGCCATTTGAACCATTTGCATGGGTAGAATAAAGTGAAAGACAACATGGGGATAGGATCAATGTTTACTTGATAAAAAGGAAACAACAAAGGAGGAACAGAAACTGAAGTTGGTACATGGTCCCAGTAGGTCAGTAGATCAACTGATTCTCATTTGTTATCTCAGTCATCTAAATCCCATTCTTACCAGTCTTATTACTGCAATGACAGCAATCAACAATCTGAATGCAAATAAAGAATATAAAATTTTGTCTGGTGCACTCCATTAAGTGTTTCAGATAATTACTTAAAAATCTCTAAGATTCCAGATACAGCTGTTACTACTGATCTCTGTATATCAAATTATTACATTACCATAACAGCTTCTTGCACCAGTGTTTAATTTAACTGGCTGAAAATGACTGGATCCTTTTCAAATGGTGTTTACTCCTTACATAGTTACATATTTAGTTATCTCTAAGCATTTAGTTTCTTGTGTGTGGAGGCACTTTAAGATTTAAAAAGATGTGCTACTCCCATGCAATCATGCTGTTAAAATTTGTTTCATAGGTCACCAGAAATTGCTATTTTCTTCCTAAAGTCGCATATATGTACATGGATGTTTGACAGGTGCAATTTTTGATGTCTCCTTTTTTACTTCTTTTTATTTATTTATTTATTTAAAAGAATGAAAAAGAGACAGCATTATTTAATGATTTTTTCTTTTATTGTACAAGATGTGATCTGATCTCAGCAATGACACCACCTTAATTTCAAATCTCACTAGCACTGCCTCAATACTTTTGCAACATGACCTGATCTGAAGGAAATTTTGGCTGTATCCACAAATAACTGGGTCATTTGACAAATACTTAGCAGGGTGACTTGGCCTCCTTATACAACTCAATGAGTATCATAATCCAAATAAACCATAATTAACTACAGAAACATAGTAATATTAATTTATGAGATTTATTATTAAATACTTGAGATGAAATAATTCCACTTCCTACTTTCAACAAATAAATGTGTTGTTTTACCTGACAGATTGTATTTTGCATGACACTTATTAATTTGTTTTGGTACTATTACAACAGTAATTTTATATATGGTATGTTGTAGAAAAGTGTGTCTAAAAGACGTTTTTAAAAATATATATACTACTTCATTGAGTGGTGTTCACAATGGGAAGAACTAGAAAACCTTGCCAATGGCATAGCCAGTTTTGCATCACCACATTAGGATCTGAAGATAAACTTAAGCACTTAGAATAACTGATTCAGGTTGAACTTCTGCATTTTTACACAGAACACTAAACATCATATAGTTGAAGCAGGTGGCAACTGTTATTATCTTGTGCCTACTTCTGGTCACTCATGAGGAATTATTTCAATTACTTCCTACATAAATATATTTGTCAGATAGCTGACTTATTTTGGGAGTTCCATATTTTTTTTTCAATTGTTGCAAATCATATCTCCATTGCAGTAGGTCCTCTTATATTAACAGGGATGAAGCCAGAAGCTGCTAAGAAGGGAGCTGAGTGTAGTAGGCAGCTGCTGGAGACAGGCATGCATAGGGTATGCTATACAAAGGAAAGTAAAAAGTTGGTTTATTAATCATTGGATAACTGGTTTTATGTAATGTGATCACTGTTATCAATTAATCATGAAATTGAAGGAAGTGGCTCATCCAGTGTGAAAGTCACGATTATAAGATCTGTGGGCAATAGAATGAGATTTGCTTATTGAGCATTTTCAAGGAAATTTGGATATAATTATAGAAACATATTTTGTTTAACAAAGTTCCAAATCATTAATTAAAGAAAGCAAATAACAGACATTCAGAAATAAATACCACAGTTTGAAATAGCTCTTCAGTGAACTACAATTTGCACACAAAAATATTGTGCAACATGCAGAATTAGTGAATAAGGCACTGACATTGTGTAAAACTACCAAGTACTGACTCACCAACAAAACAGGAAAGCACCTGTCTGTCTCTTTTAAAAATGTAGCATTGTAAGCAGAAAACTTACCTAATGCTACACGAGCACTGGTTGCTTCATGATTGATCCAGAAAGATACCCATGACAGCATAACAATTAATATTGAAGGAAGATATGTCTGAAATATGAAGTAACCAATGTTTCTCTGAAGTTTGAAGGATAAGGAAAGTCGCTGATAGTTCCCAGTTGCCAGTCTTTCTTTGCGGTCATTGGTTCCATATCCAACAATTGTGAACTGAGGTAGTTCTGCCTCCTCCACTCCTCGTACTGGTGTCTCCTTCCAGTACATTACAACATCAGATACAGTGTACCCATCTGATGGAAAAAATGAAAAAATAAATTTTCAGAGAGGTGCATAAGTATTATCTGTTGCCATTACATGCAGTGCAATATTACTACTATTTGTATAAGGAAGAGAAAGGTCTGTTTCATTCACATGTATTACTGGTGCAGTGAACTGATGCTCACACTTTAATGTTTTTTTTTTTCTGATTTGGTTAATAACTTCTTCAGAACACAATGGGTATGAGGACAGCACTCCCAAATCATTGCAAAGTGAACAGTTTTTGCTGTAGCTAGCAACCATACAGAGAACGTATGGGAGAACATGTATGTCATTTTCACCATCCAGCACACCAGCATGTGTGTATAAATTATATATATTGGGTTGTGTTCTGGGTGTCTTAATAGCTTCAAGGGCTCATTGTTTCACAATGGAAATATAAGTTTTCTTTTATGGAAAATAATTCTTATAATCTTTTTTGCGTTGGCAGGTGCAACTTGAATATTGCAAGACAGAAATATGTTGGAAGAAGTAGTCTGTTTTATAGTGACAGTAAGTTACTTGCATATAACAGAACAGTTCAGTGAAATTATTTTGTAATTAGAACTAAAAAGAACAGATATTGAGTCATTATTTGCATTTCACTTTTTTAATTCCCAACAAAGCTGCTTCTTTGCTGTGCCATACACAAAGATATTAAGTTTTGATTACTGTGCCCAATCCTCAGCTATACCTTGTCACCAGCATCCTTACTGTTCTGTTTAAAGGTATGGAGATCTAATAGAGAGAAGTGGATAGAACTTTTGGAAAATCTGAAAGGGGGTATCCAAAAGAAACCAGAATTATTATTGAAAAGTTACATATTTTCAAATTGTTTACAAAACAACCATATCCCCTTAAAAATATTCTCCATTACAACTAATATATTTGTCCCACCAGTGCTTCCAATGTTCAAAACATTTTTGTAGCCATCTTTAGAAATGGCTGACAGCTCCTTCCTTGTTTTTTCTTTACCTCTTCAATGTTGTCAAATTGGTGTCCTTTCACACCCATTTTCATGCATGGAAACAAGAAGAAGTCTCACAGGACCAGGTCAGGAGAGTAAGGTGTGTAGGGCAGTGGAATCATGCCATATTTAGCCAAAAACTGTCTAACAGAGATGGCTTTATGGTAGGTGTGCTGTTGTGGAAGAACCAGTACCCTTTCTGCCACAAATCAGGTCTCTTTTGATGAACACTGTTTTGTAATATTCTTAAAACTTCCAAATAAAAGGTTCAATTAATGGTCTGACCTGGGGGAACAAACTCTGACTGAACTATACCCTTGGCATCAAACAGACAAGTCGGCATTGTTTTGATGTTTGATTTGACTTGATGACATTCTTTTGGACGGGTGACAATGACGTCTTGCATTGACTTGACTGTTGCTTCATTATTGGGTCATAACCATAGTATTATGACTCATCACCAGAAATGACCTTTGACAGAAAATCTGAATCAGTTTCAAGCTGTTGTTTCAAAGTGCCTGCAAGAAAATGTGAGAAGGAAATGGCCTGAAATGTGGTGAGATAATTCATAGCTCTTGCACCATGATAATGCTCCTATGCATTCATCCCTGTTGCTGTGTGAGTATTGCACAAAAAACAAAATCACTGTGCGGCCTCATCCTCCATACTCTCGAAATCTGGCCCCTGCAGACTTTTCATTGCTTTCAGAGTTGATAACCCCATTGAAAGGATGAAGACTTGCAGTGGTACACGAGATAAAAGAAAATTCATGATACAGCAAGAGGCATACCAAGACTGCTTCCCAATGTCGAAACAGTGTAGGGAGTGGTGTATCAATTGTGGAGGAGAGTATTTCAAAGCAGACCATGCACAATAAGTAAAAGGTAAGTGTACAAAAATTTTGTGGACGAAGTTCCAGAATTTTTTGAACAGACCTATATATGTTTGTATCTTTTATCCTGAAGTTAGATGCTTTGATGTAAATAAATAATAAATTGCCAATGTAAACCACAGCCAGTTTTAGTTCTCTTTTTGTTAACTTACAGCCTTGCATTTTGTATATGAGAGTTAGCAACTATCAGAAGTATTTTCCTTCAGTTTTAATTAAACTTTTTGAATCTCTCATGTGACAGATCTTCAACAGTGTATATATCTGTTCTTTAACAGTGCTTTGTCTTATTGTTTATTTTCCATAAGGAACTGACTTTTCTTTTTGTAAAGGTAACTGTACTCAGATAAGTATAAACAACCTAGAATTTTCCATCATATTTTACTGATAGCATGGAGTATATGATTCATGGCAAATTAATATGGCATGGAAATTTGCAAAGCAGCTACAGTAGGTATTCGGACCAAAATAGAAGAAATGGTACTTATACTCTGAATGACTGGAAACAATCACACTAGACAATCTGGGATGAAGTAGTAACTTGAATATTAGGACAGATTGCTACTCATCACATAGAAGCTACCTTCTTATCTGAATATATGTGATTTCATTTTTTGTGCAGTACTCGCTTACCAACAGGGATGAATGTGCAGGAGCATTATCATGGCGCAAGAGCCATGAATTATCTCACCACATTCTTTGGTCTCTCAAATGTATGTCATCCAGATTTAACTTCTTGAGATTGCCTAAAGCATTTAAGATGAATACCAGAATGGTCTCCCTAAACAGATAAGACAATTTCTTTCCTTATCCTGGTCCAAATTGAGTATATACTCAAATGGCCTATTTATCAATAGGGAGTTAAACTAGGTCTTCCTAGTTTTCTAGTTCTCAGTAAAACTAGGAACACACCAATTTACTCCACAGTTGTGGGCAGCAAGTCCTTGGAAAGTATTTCATAGGGACAGAGTTCAGTTTTGGGTGGGCTTTAATATTCTTTTGATGCACAAATTGATTTTCATTTACAAGGGAAAGATCCTAAGTTCTCTGACAGTGCAGAGATAATAGAGATATCAATGAAATTTTGTTTTTGTTATGTTGGTACATATTTTATAATGATGTAAATCAAGTGTTAACTTGACTGTTGATTGGCTTTACTTATAACTTAAACAGCTTTTTAAAATAACAAAGTATGTTTTAAGTTATCAAAATGGTACACTTCGTGGTAAAATTCTTTGATTCAAATTTTTTACTACCAAAGGAAATGAACCCAAATTTTATAAGGAGTTTGCTCCCTTGTTTAAAACAGGTGGGAAATAGAAGACTGAATTCACAGTTGCCCGTATATCTTCCATGCCCTTGTGCATTGTATGGTCAGCATGTGAATGCTTTTTACAAGATATTACTTGCATACTGTGTTATTCAGTCTTATGAAAGCAGTTATCTAACCAGTCTAATGATTTCATTTTCTTTGACATTTTTAGAACAACTGATTAGGACTGACAGAGTTATGTAGTAAATGTAGTTTTTGAAATAATGGTTATAAATTTCTAATATCAGAGTCATAAAGCACAATGGTTAATTATCAATAGCCATGTTATGGTTATCTGAATACTACTTGAAAACTACAAAAATTGAACAGATATATTTAAACAGATACAAATAAACATCATATCATTACATAAAAAAAAGGAAAAGCAAATGGCCAAGTAAATAAAATTGCTTTAATTGCTCAAATGGAAGTTCCAAGTAAGGACAGAAGAGTTTGGAGCAACAGCTTCTGAAAACTTTGTTGTAGATCCAATTTCCATAAGTTACTGACACACAATAACTGCAGTAAATAGTGTAGCTGAGTATTGTGTTCAAATAAAAAGAAAAAAGCATTGCAACTTCTTCTTGTTTTTCCTCTTTTTTTTCTCTCTTCATCCCTTCTTCTTCTCCCTCTTCTTCTGTACTTCATGCATAAGGCTTTTGCCCCTGGAATTTACTTTCTAGTTGTTAGCAAGAGACCTGCAACTCACTTCTCTACTGTAATACGGGGACAACACTACTTTATAAAACATCATAACTGTTACTATATCTGTCTACATCTGCATCTATATCAATACTCCACAAGTGGAGGGCACTTATGGTACCACTAACTGATCCCTGCTTTCCTGTTCCATTCACTAATGGCATATTGGAAAAATAATCATCAGTAATTCTCTATATTAGTTCTAAATTCTTGAATTTTCTCATTGTGGTCATTTCGCGAGATGTATTTGGGAGGAAGTAGTATGCTGTCCAACTCTTCCCAGAAAGTACTCTCTTGAAATTTGTATAGTAAACCTCTCAGTAATGCTCAGCACATCTCTTGTAGCACTTAACATTGGAGTTCGGTGAGCATCTCTGTAACACTCTTGCACAGATTCAATGATCCTGTGACAAAATGTACCACTCTTTGTTGGATCTTCTCTATCTCTTCTATTGGTCCTACATGGTAATGGTTGAAGACTGATGAACAATACTCAAGAACTGGTTGAACAAGTGCGTTGTAAGCCACTTCTTTAATAGATGAATTACATTTCCTTAAGATTCTTTCTATTAATTTCATCCATCTGTCTGCTTTTCCTACTATTTATTTTCTGTAGTCATTCTTCTGAAGTTCACTCTGGATAGATACTCCTAGATATCTTATGGTAGTTACTGCTAACTTGTAATCAGTAATGAAGTTGTACATAGTGGATTTATTTTCCTACGTATGCACACTGTACTATATTTATTTTGTTAAGGGTCAACTGTCAGATCACACACCATTCATCAATCCTCTACAGGTCATTCTGTAAATCAATACTGGCTCCTGGCAGTGCTACTTTCTTATAGATAACTGCATCATCTGCAAACAGCCTGAAAAAGTTTCCAATGCAGTCTACTAGATCATTTATATATGTAAACAGTAATGGTCCTACCACACTTCCTTTTGGTACTCACAAAATTACCTTTGTAACTGTTGATTTTGTTTCAGTAAGAGCAATGTGTTGAGTTATACCTACAAGGATGTCTTGAATCCATTCACCAATCTGGTCCCGTACTCAGTAAGCTTGTATTTTTTTTTTTTTTTTTTCACTAAGTGGCTGTGTGGGACAGTGTCAAGTGCCTTCCTGAAGTTGAGGAACACAGCATCGACCTGAGGACTGATGTCTAGAGCACTATGGACCTCATGAAGGAACAGAGTGAGTTGAGTTTCACAAGATCTCTTTCTGCGGAATTCATGCTGATTTTTATAGAGGAGTTGGAAGCTGAAGAAATGAATCAAAGTTTGTGCCACAGCCAGAACTCAAACCCAGGTCTTCTTGCTTACTAGGCAGATATGCTGACCATTACACCACCACAGTACTATGGTTAACATAGCTGCACGAACTACCCAAGTCAAATGCCATCCCCAACACAAACTCTAATTCACATCTCCAGCTTATTTTCCCCTTACATTGTGACTATCGCCAGGGCTCTCCGACACTGGAATAGCACCACAGCATTGGACTTAATGGGGAAGTCCTCTACTACATGTGATTGTATAGATCTTATAATTATAAGACCTATCTTATCTATCTTCCCCCTTATGTCCAATGCTGGGGTGCTATTCCAATGTTGAAGAGCCCTGGTAATAGTGAAAATGTAAGAGGAATATAAGCTGGAGATGTGAATTAGAGTTTGTGTTGGGGAGGGCAGTTGACTTGGGTAGTTCGTGCTGCAGTGGTGTAATAGTCAGCATATCAGCCTAGTAAGCAAGAAGATCCACATTGAGTCCCAGCTGCAGCACAAATTTTGATTCATTTCTTCAGCTTCCAACATTATCATAGATAAAGATGAGACTTAAATGTCTCAGGAAAATTTAAATATAAAATTTATAGAGGAGATTTTTATGGTCCAAAAATATCATAATATATTAATATAAAATGTGTTACATACTTCTACAACAGATTGACATTAACAATATGAGCCTATAATGATATGTACCAGTCCTACAACTCTTGAAAGAGTGAATGACATACACTTTTTCTAGTCAGCAAGTATCCTTCATTGTACAAGTCACCTTCGATGAGCTGCTGCTAGAAGGGGAGCAAGTTCTTTCACATAGTCTCTGTAGAATCTTACTGGTATCTCATCTGGTCCTGATGCTTTTCCACTACAAAGTGACAAATTGTTTCTCTGTTCTGCAATCAGTTATTTCAATATGTGTCATTCTGAAATTCATTTTTTTTTTTTTTTTGGTCATCAGTCTACTGACTGGTTTGATGCTGCCCGCCACGAATTCCTTTCCTGTGCTAACCTCTTCATCTCAGAGTAGCACTTGCAACCTACATCCTCAATTATTTGCTTGACGTATTCCAATCTCTGTCTTACTCTACAGTTTTTGCCCTCTACAGCTCCCTCTAGTACCATGGAAGTCATTCCCTCATGTCTTAGTAGATGTCCTATCATCCTGTCCCTTCTCCTTATCAGTGTTTTCCACATATTCCTTTCCTCTCCGATTCTGTGTAGAACCTCCTCATTCCTTACCTTATCAGTCCACCTAATTTTCAACATTCGTCTATAGCACCACATCTCAAATGCTTCGATTCTCTTCTGTTCCGGTTTTCCCACAGTCCATGTTTCACTACCATACAATGCTGTACTCCAGACGTACATCCTCAGAAATTTCTTCCTGAAATTAAGGCCGGTATTTGATATTAGTAGACTTCTCTTGGCCAGAAATGCCTTTTTTGCCATAGCGAGTCTGCTTTTGATGTCCTCCTTGCTCCGTTCGTCATTGGTTATTTTACTGCCTAGGTAGCAGAATTCCTTAACTTCATTGACTTCGTGACCATCAATCCTGATGTTAAGTTTCTCGCTGTTCTCATTTCCACTACTTCTCATTACCTTCGTCTTTCTCCGATTTACTCTCAAACCATACTGTGTACTCATTAGACTGTTCATTCCGTTCAGCAGATCATTTAATTCTTCTTCACTTTCACTCAGGATAGCAATGTCATCAGCGAATCGTATCATTGATATCCTTTCACCTTGTATTTTAATTCCACTCCTGAACCTTTCTTTTATTTCCATCATTACTTCCTCGATGTACAGATTGAAGAGTAGGGGTGAAAGGCTACAGCCTTGTCTTACACCCTTCTTAATACGAGCACTTCGTTCTTGATCGTCCACTCTTATTATTCCCTTTTGGTTGTTGTACATATTGTATATGACCCCTCTCTCCCTATGGCTTACCCCTACTTTTCTCAGAATCTCAAACAGCTTGCACCATTTTATATTGTCGAACGCTTTTTCCAGGTCGACAAATCCTATGAAAGTGTCTTGATTTTTCTTTAGCCTTGCTTCCATTATTAGCCGTAACGTCAGAATTGCCTCTCTCGTCCCTTTACTTTTCCTAAAGCCAAACTGATCGTCACCTAGTGCATTCTCAATTTTCTTTTCCATTTTTCTGTATATTATTCTTGTAAGCAGCTTCGATGCATGAGCTGTTAAGCTGATTGTGCGATAATTGTCGCATTTGTCAGCTCTTGCCGTCTTCAGAATTGTGTGGATGATGCTTTTCCGAAAGTCAGATGGCATATCGCCAGACTCATATATTCTACACACCAACATGAATAGTCGTTTTGTTGCCACTTCCCCCAATGATTTTAGAAATTCTGATGGAATGTTATCTATTCCTTCTGCCTTATTTGACCGTAAGTCCTCCAAAGCTCTTTTAAATTCCGATTCTAATACTGGATCCCCTATCTCTTCTAAATCGACTCCTGTTTCTTCTTCTATCACATCAGACAAATCTTCACCCTCATAAAGGCTTTCAATGTATTCTTTCCACCTATCTGCTCTCTCCTCTGCATTTAACAGTGGAATTCCCGTTGCACTCTTAATGTTATCACCATTGCTTTTAATGTCACCAAAGGTTTTTTTGACTTTCCTGTATGCTGAGTCTGTCCTTCCGACAATCATATCTTTTTCGATGTCTTCACATTTTTCCTGCAGCCATTTTGTCTTAGCTTCCCTGCACTTCCTATTTATTTCATTCCTCAGCGACTTGTATTTCTGTATTCCTGATTTTCCCGGAACACGTTTGTACTTCCTCCTTTCATCGATCAACTGAAGTATTTCTTCTGTTACCCATGGTTTCTTCGCAGCTACCTTCTTTGTACCTATGTTTTCCTTCCCAACTTCTGTGATGGCCCTTTTTAGAGATGTCCATTCCTCTTCAACTGTACTGCCTACTGCGCTATTCCTTATTGCTGTATCTATAGCGTTAGAGAACTTCAAACGTATCTCGCCATTCCTTAGTACTTCCGTATTCCACTTCTTTGCGTATTGGTTCTTCCTGACTAATGTCTTGAACTTCAGCCTACTCTTCATCACTACTATATTGTGATCTGAGTCTATATCTGCTCCTGGGTACGCCTTACAATCCAGTATCTGATTTCGGAATCTCTGTCTGACCATGATGTAATCTAATTGAAATCTCCCCGTATCTCCCGGCCTTTTCCAAGTATACCTCCTCCTCTTGTGATTCTTGAACAGGGTATTCGCTATTACTAGCTGAAACTTGTTACAGAACTCAATTAGTCTTTCTCCTCTTTCATTCCTTGTCCCAAGCCCATATTCTCCTGTAACCTTTTCTTCTACTCCTTCCCCTACAACTGCATTCCAGTCGCACATGACTATTAGATTTTCATCCCCCTTTACATACTGCATTACCCTTTCAATATCCTCATACACTTTCTCTATCTGTTCATCTTCAGCTTGCGACGTCGGCATGTATACCTGAACTATCGTTGTCGGTGTTGGTCTGCTGTCGATTCTGATTAGAACAACCTGGTCACTGAGCTGTTCACAGTAACACACCCTCTGCCCTACCTTCCTATTCATAACGAATCCTACACCTGTTATTCCATTTTCTGCTGCTGTTGATATTACCCGAAACTCATCTGACCAGAAATCCTTGTCTTCCTTCCACTTCACTTCACTGACCCCTACTATATCTCGATTGAGCCTTTGCATTTCCCTTTTCAGATTTTCTAGTTTCCCTACCACGTTCAAGCTTCTGACATTCCACGTCCCGACTCGTAGAACGTTATCCTTTCGTTGATTATTCAATCTTTTTCTCATGATGACCTCCCCCTTGGCAGTCCCCTCCTGGAGATCCGAATGGGGGGCTATTCCGGAATCTTTTCCAATGGAGAGATCATCATGACACTTCTTCAATTACAGGCCACATGTCCTGTGGATACACGTTACGTGTCTTTAATGCAGTGGTTTCCATTGCCTTCTGCATCCTCATGTCGTTGATCATTGCTGATTCTTCCACCTTTAGGGGCAATTTCCCACCCCTAGGAAAAGCGAGTTCCCTGAACCTCTATCCGCTCCTCCGCCCTCTTTGACAAGGCCATTGGCAGAATGAGGCTGACTTCTTATGCCGGAAGTCTTTGGCCGCTAATGCTGATTATTTATCAAAATTTAGGCAGTGGTGGGGATCGAACCTGGGACCGAAGATGTTTTGATTATGAATCAAAGACGCTACCCCTAGACCATGGGTCTATATAATGATTGAAAGGAGGAATCTTACTATGATTTTCTATGGTGAAAAAATTTTGGAAGACCAAATTCTCTCTCTGTCTTTTCCATTTTATTGCCATTATGGTCACTGAGTGACTGAATAGATGATTTTGAAGTGCTGACTGATTTTACATAAGACTGAAACCTCTTAGGATTTCCTTTAGATTGATGGACAAATTTTTTCTTTCAATGTTGTTGAACACAGCTCGCCTTATGTTCACTTTCACTTCACTCAGCTATTGTTTGTCAGTCAGATTTTGAGTTCTCTTGAAACTGTGAGGAAGCACCCTTTGTTTACAGGCAAAGCAGTTTTCTGAAATGGTTATTAAACCATGGTGGGTCTTTCCCATCCCTTAAGACTTTGCTCAGAACATACTTGTCTAAAGCATATTGAATAATGCGCTTGAATTTTTTCCATTTGTGCTCCATGTCTTTGCCCTCAGCACTGAATACTTGATGTTGACTACTCAGATACTCTGCACTTTGTATCTTGTCACTCTTGCTAATCATAAATATTTTCCTACCTTTCTTAACATTCGTTGTAATACCTGTAGTCATAGGTACAATTACAGCCTAATGACCACTGATACTGTCCTTTATGATAATTGATTTGAGATTGTTTTTTAAACAATATTAACTCAGCACATAGAGGAAGTATTGAGTGGCAGACAAGTACATAAAACAAAAACATAACCACCAGTCAAATATTGGGCCTTAGTTAATCCCACTGGATGACTGCCACATACAAGGCAATATGAGGAGCAATCTATGATGACGGGACATGTGATCAGCAAGTTGCCAATCGCTACAATCCTTATTGCCAGTAGACAAATCCTGATGGTGCCACCACTTCCATATTGAAGCAAATCCTCATTTTGCCTCTTGAGTCTGAGTTAAATCCATTCCAGACCTCCATACCTCAGAAAAAAATTGAGAAGGTGTTGAGAATTGAACCTGGGTGCTTCGACAGTGATGCTACCAATTCGGACATGGAAGTGGTTCAAACAAGGATATTTAAAAGTAGATTAACCTATCAGACAAAGTCCTTTCGAACAATAGAAAATCTAGGATGAAAATGATAGTTACTAATCACCATATAGTGGAGATGGTGAGTCACAGGTAGGAAAACACACACACACACACACACACACACACACACACACACACACACACACACACAGAGAGAGAGAGAGAGAGAGAGAGAGAGAGAGAGAGAGAGAGAGAGAGAGAGAGAGAGAGAGACTCATGCAAACAAAATTCATAACACACGACCACAGTCTCTGGCACCTAAAGTCAGGCTGTGAGCAGCAGCCCACGTTGGGAGAGGCAACTGGGTCGTGGGGAGTAAGGAGGAGGCAAGGTTGGGGAAGGATAGTGGGGTACAAATGGGAGACGGTAAAGATGGAGAATGTCATGTTGGACAGCTTGCTCAGCTACAGGTTGGTCCAGCTGTTTCTTCGTCACAGTTTGTCGGTAGCCATTCATGCTGAAGACAGGTTGTTGGTTGTCATGTCCACATAGAATGCAGCACAGTGGTTGCAGCTTAGCTTGTAGAGCACATGGCCAGTTTCACAGATAGTCCTGCCTTTGAAGGGATAGGTGGTGTTCTTGACTGGACTACAGTAAGCGGTGGTGGGATGATGTATGGGACAGGTCTGTTACAGGGATACGGGTCGTGAGACAAGGGGTTGGAAGCAGAGTTGTGTAGGGATGGATGAGGATATTGTGTAGGTTCGGTGGGCGGTGAAATGTCATGGTGGGAGGGGTGGGAAGCACAGTGGGTAGGATATTTCTCATTTCAGGGAATGATGAGAGGTAATCAAAACCCTGGCAGAGAACGTAATTCAGTTGCTCCAGTCATGGGTGGTACTAAGTCACGACAGGAATGCTCCTCTGTGGCTGGTTGGTGGGACTTTGGGAGGTGGTGAGTGACTGGAATGATAAGACATGGGAGGTCTCTTTTTGTACAAGATTGGGAGGGTAATTTGTAAAAGCCTCAGTGAGACCCTTGTTATATTTGAAGATGGACTGCTCATCACTATGGTTGTGGGTGGCTAGGCTTGGTATGGAATGGGTGGCAGCTGCTGAAGTGGAGGTATAGCTGGTGGTTGATAGGTTTGAGATGGATAGAGGTACTGATGCAGCCATCTTTGAGGTGGAGGTCAACATCGAAGAAGGTGGGTTGCTGGGTGAAATTAGATCAGGTGAAGAAAATGGGGGAGAAAGTGTTGAGGTTCTGGAGGAATGTGGATAGTGTGCCCTCACTCTCGATTCAGATCATGAAGGTGTCACTAATGAATCTGAACCAGGTGATGGGTTTCGGATTCTGAGTGTTAAGGAAGGATTGCTCTAGGTAGCCCATGAATAGGTTGGCATAGAATGGTGGCATGCAGGTGCCGATAGTCACTTGAGCCCATCCTGGAAACTCTCCCTGGAGTCCATCCCTCTCCTCACCACTAGCACTCCCTGCACACCTATCTTCTATATTTCCTAAAACTCATAAACTCAACCACACAGGACACCATTGTGGCCAATTACTGTGCCCCCACTGAGAGAATCTCTGCTCTCATCAATCAACACCTTCAGCCTAGTACTCACAACAGCTCGTGTTTCTTCACCACATGGTGCCCAGCTTATCACTATTGATGCGCCCTCCTTTTACACTAATGTCCCTAATGCCCATGGCCTTACTGCTCCTGAACAATACCTTTCCAAATGCCCAAAGGATTCCAAACCAACAGCCTCCTTCCTAGTCACCATGGCCATCCCTCACCCACAGTTACTTCTCCTTTGAAGGCATTACCTACAAACAATTCTGGGATATGGCTATGGGCACTGGCATGGCACCATCATACACCAACCTGTTCATGAGCCATCTAGAGCAATCCTTCCTAAACACACAGAATCCCAAACCCCTCCCCTGGTTCAAATACACTGATGACATCTTCATGATCCACATTCCTCCAGAACCTCAACACCTTCTCCCCCATTTGCGTCACCTGGTCCAACTCAATCCCACAACCCACCTTCCTCGATGTTGACCTCCACCTCAAAGACGGTTATATTAGTACCTCTGTCCATATCAAACCTACCAAACACCAGCATTACCTCCACTTTGGGGCGTCACTGAGGTCTTCACAGACCATAATTACCTTTCCAACCTTGTACAAAAACAGTATCTCATACCTTATCTTTCCAGTCACTCACCACCTAAAGTCCCACTGTTTGGCCACAGAGGAGCATTCCTCAGTACCAACCAGGACTGGAGCAACTGAATTACATTCTCTGTCACAGTTTCGACTACCTCTTGTTGTGCCCTGACCCTGAAATGAGAAGTATCCTACCCAAAATACTTCCCACCCCTCCCACAGTGGTATTCCGCAGCCCACCAAACGTACACAATATCCTCATCCATCTGTACACAACCCCTGCTCTCATCCCATTGCTTCATGGCTCATATCATCTACACCTAGATGCAATACTTGTGTCACAAGTCCTCTCATCACCACCTACTTCATTCTGGTCACAAACATCACCTATCCCATCAAAGCTAAGCTGCAACCACTGTGCTGAATTCTATGTGAGCATGACAACTAACAAGCTGTCTGTCCGCATGAATGGCCACCAACAAACTGTGACAAAGAAACAGCTGGACCAACCTGTCGCTGAGCAAGCTGCCCAACATGACGTTCTCCATTTCAATGACTGCTTCACAGCCTGTGCCATGTATAACCTTCCCGCCAACACCTGCTTTTCGGAATTGTGCAGGTGGGAACCCTCCCTACAATGTATCCTACATTCCCATAACCCTCCTGGCCTCAACCTTTGTTAGTCATTATCCTTACCCATCTAGCCCTTCCCTGTTCACATTACAGCACTACACAGTCCTCTATTCCACCAACGCACCCAGTCATTTTTCTTCTTTTCTTTTCTGCTACCCTCCCTCCCCCACCCTCTGTCTAACCTCCTGACAGCACCTAGCTACCCACCCTCTCTCCACCTCATCCCTTTTCACCCTCACAACCAGCACTTTACTGTCCCCCATCTGTACCCTGCTATCCCTCCCACTCCCTGCCCCAGCCTCGTCCTTACCCCCACCACCCAGTTGCCTCTCCCATCGTCCGCTGCTGCTCGCTGTCTGGCCTCAGCTGCCAGAGACTGTGGTCATGTATGTATGTGTTACACTTGTGTGTGTGTGTGTGTGTGTGTGTGTGTGTGTGTGTGTGTGTGTGTGTCTTGTCTATTTTTGGCAAAGGCCTTGCTGACCAAAGCTCACTTGCTGGCAGTCTTTTTGTAGTGCCCATCTGTGACTCAGCCTCTCAGTTGTGTGGTATCCTATTCATAATATTGTTACAAAAACATATATTAATTATAAGCTACATAAATTACCTTTTATGTACATTTGATGATTAGAGATTGCTACCTGTAGCATGACTGTTAATAATTCTCGTCTGAAATAAAGCTGCAGTCTTGCTGTTGACAAACAACTGTTGTTCCATGACTGTTATTGTTCTCATGTAAATTTTAAACATGCAGTAGTAGGTGGGATGCAGATGAGTGGTATGACTGAAGAAACAACATATGTTTTTAGAGTCGTGACTCTCCTCCTAATTATGTAAGATATTCATTCAGATCCCTTTCTGGCACAAATAGAATAGAGTAAGATTCTGGCAGTGTATACAGTTATTCGATATAAGGCGATGCCTATGGTTTGTAGGATCAAAATGAGTAAACTTTCATGGTGTTAAGTATGCTTTATTACTCACAGCTCTCAATTTCTACTGTGCAGTTTTGTGAATCAAGGGGATAATAATGTAGATCCATCATACAGGCCAATGTCGTTGTAAATCTCATGCCATATGTAATACTCCCATCTCCATTAAGCCGTACCAGTTTATTTCTTTCTGTCACATCATGAAGGAAGCTGAAACAGACAGATTTAGTAATTGCTGTAGGGGAAGGATTTACATAATAAGCCTCACAATGTGGAAAAGCTTACATATACACGTTGTTTCAGACACATAGAAAAGGATTTAACTATTTACCTGTTCTTGTCATTTGCAAAAAATGTGTCAGGTACCCATATCTTCTCAGCAAAATCACCTGATAATGTTAATATCTCTTCTTCATTACTGAAGGCAAGTCGTTCATCTTTCCAGTATTGATTGAGGTACATGGTAATGGTATAGTCCTGCAAGTAAAATATTTATCATTTACTATTTCAGCTTTTCCATGTATATGATTGGCAAATGAATAAATAAAACTATATCATGGGCTACAAAAATTAATTTATGAAATCCATCAATAGTAAAACTAGGATGGAATAAAATAATACATATAATGACCATAATATGAAGATGATAGATTGCTATTCACCATATGGGGGAGGTGTTGACAGGCAGACCAAAAAGATGGCTATACATTTGAGCTTTTGGATAAAAGCTCTTCTTCTAAAGTAGAAAACGCACACACACACATAAGCGCAACTCACACACATGACCACTCTCTCAGGCCACTGAGGCCAGACTGTGTGCAGCAATGGTGTTTGATGAGAGAAGCGATCAGTGGGTGGTGGGAACAATGGGGAGGCTTGGGCAGGGAGGGAGATGGAGAGCAGTGGGGGGGGGGGGGGGGGGGGTGTTGCTTGTGGGAGCATGTGGTGGGGACAGGGTATGACTGATAGGTGCAATTGGGAGGTTTGTAGGGGTAAGGGAGCGGAAAAGGAGAGAAGTAGGTAGGGGGACTACTAGATGCATTGGTGGAATGAAGGCTATGTAGTGCTGGAATGGGAGCAGGGAAGGGATAAGTGGAAGGAGGACAGGGGCTAGTGAAGACTGAGGCCAGGGGATTACAGGAACATAGGATATGTTACCAGGAGAATTCCCATCTGTGCAGTTTAGAAAAGCTGATGTTGATAGTGAGAATACAGATGGCACAGGCTGTGAAGCAGTCACTGAAGTGAAGCACTTTATGTTGGGCAGCATACTCAGCAGCTGGATGGTGCAGCTATCTCATGTCATGGCCGCAGTTTGTTGGTTGCCATTCATGTGGACCGACAGCTTGTTGGTTGTCATGCCCACATAGAAAGCAGCACAGTGGTTGCAACTTACGATCACATACTGCTTTCACAGGTAGCCTGGCCTTCGATTGGATGGGTGATGCTTGTGACTGGATGGGAGCAGACGGCAGGATATGGTATTACAAGATCCAGAGAACAAAATTAGCCTCCTGACCTTGTACAGAAACAGATCTCCCATTCTTTGTCTCTCTAGTCACCTACTACCTCCCACATTCCCACTGTTTGGCCACAAAGGAGCACTCCCCTTGTGATTCAGATCCACCTAGTACTGGAGTAACAGAATCACATTCTCCACTAGGGTTTCACCTTTCTCTCTGAAATGAGTAGTATCCTACCCACTGCCTCCTCCCCCCCCCCCCCCCCCACACCCATTGGTATTCTGCCACCCATCATCCCTACTCCACCCCTGCTTCCAACCACTTGTCTCATGGCTCATACCCCTGCAATAGACCTAGTCTAGATGCAAGACCTGTCCCATATGCCCTCCCAGCACCACCTACTCCAGTCCAGTCACAAGCATCTCCTATCCCAGCAAAGGTGGGGATATCTGTAAATATGTGATCTACTAACTAATTTGAAACCACTGTCCTGCTTTTTATGTGGCATGACAACCAACCAACCAACCAACAAGCAATCTGTCTGAATGAATAGCCAATGACAAACTGTGGCCAAGAGGAAGCTGGACCACCCAGTTGCTGTACATGATGGCCAACACAACACACTTAATTTCAGTGACTGTGTCACAATCTGCACATCTCAATCCTTCCTACCAACACCAGCTTTTATGAATTGTGCAGTTGGAAACTCTCCCTGCAATATATCCTATGTTCCCATAACACCCCTGGCATCAACTTTGTTAGTCCTTCAACCACCTATTTCCTTCCCTGCACCCACTGCAGCACAACAAAGCCTTCTGTTACACCAGTGCAGCAACTAACCTTTTTCCCCTCTCTACTTCTCTCCTCTTCCTTTCCCCTCCCCCTCCTGACTCCACCCATCCCCTCCTCAAAGCTCACAACTAAACCCCGAGCAGCCTTACCCTGCCCCTCCATGTCACTGCAGGCTCCCCCAAGCAGCACTATACCTCCCTCCATCTCACTCTACCAATCCCCCCCCCCCCCCTCCTCACCCCAGCCTCCTCCTTACCCTCACCAGCCACAGATTGTTTCTCACATCAGGCACAATTGATTTATGTAGTTTGCCCCCCATGGCCAAAGACAGTGGTTGTGTGTGTGTGTGTGTGTTTATGAGATGGGCTCTTGGCCGAAAACTGAAATGTATAGCCATCTTTTTGTGGTGCCTGTCTGCAACTCAGTGTCTCCTGTACAAGGTGAGCAGCAATCTATCCTTCTCATAATACTGAATTTATGGAATACCATTGATAGCATTGTTCAGTGCATGTACATGCTGACTGCTTGGAAACTGTATAATTTATCTTCTTTTGAGAAATTCTCTACTATTACTTACCATGTTCACCTCAGAAATGGAATCAAAGCTTGCTATTGTGAGATCCATACCAACATACAGAGGGTCACCTGGAGAGAAGAGAAAAAGAAGCCGTATAACATTTACCAATAAATTTGGATATTTTTCTTCATTTGAGAGGTGTCTAAATAGCATCCTACACACTGATTCAACTTTTTAAAAATATATGATTTACATTGGCAGAGATTATTAGGTCAATGGCTGCACAGCTCTGTAGACAGTAGAGCAGCTGTTACAACTACTAATTGTAGACTTGTTAACAGCATTCAGTGTTTATTCTTGGGCTGGGTGGTGTGTAATATGCAGTTCCTGGAGGAACAATTTTGAGGTCAAAGTCTAAATAGATGTAGCATTATAAATAAATAAGAGAGTCTGAGATGTAAAATTACATTACAGATGGATAAAACTTATAATTAAAATTCATTCAGCAGTAGAGAAGTTGTTGTTATAGTCTTCAGTCCGAAGAATGGTTTGATGCAGAACTCTACACTAGTGTTTCTTTTGTAAGAAACAGAAACAGAAGATATATATAACAATATAATATGTTATTGACTGCATTCGCAGTCAGCCAAGTATACTTTTCGTACCAGGCTGTCTGAAAAGTGCGTTTTTGTTTGGCTTCACTTAAAACTACACTGAGAATAGGAGTAGGTCGTTTGTCTTCAATTTTCACTTTTTTTCGTACGTTAATGTAGAAAAAGGCGTTTTTAATAAAAATTATGTAACGTAGTTGCTGGCTCACTCATGTTGGTGACACAACGAAAATATGCACTAAAATCACACAATAATGATTGTGAACACAAACCGCGCGACTTCACTTCCGCGTTAAAAGCCAGCATAGAAGCGGGAGAGACTAGTCTCGATACCTGCTAGCAAGTGCAGCGCACCGGCCTTCGTGGAAGAGGGGAAGTGGAGGGGGCGCAGGCGCACACAGCCAGGTAAGGGACGGGAGGCAGACTGAGAGCAGTCGAGTCTCAAGCAGGCAGATACAGCAATACTCAGGGTGCGGCGGCGCGGGCTACAAAGCTGGTGTCTTCGCACATTTAGTGCTCTCAGTAGAAAGTTGTTTATATTTTTGTTATGAATTACTATTGCATCTGTTTTAAGCACGAATACAGGGGAAACTAAGTCTCAAAGTCTCCCCTCACGCTACGCCACTGTAATAATTTGTAAAGCGAATTTCAACTTTCGCTGATAGTTTCTGATACATAATTGTTCAAAGTTACTATTCGCGTATGTATACAATTCATTTAATATCCACAATAATTAGCTTTTGCCTTTTCCGGTACTGCTAGGTGTTAACAATGGAGATAAAACTGAATTAATTTTCTTTTTGATTTCTTGGCTTATGCTTTTTAATAGCATCTGTCTTTGCGCAGGTGCCAGACTTTCACAATAATACACAGTAGCACGTCGTCTTGCATTGATGCATGCCTCTATTCGTCTTGGCATACTATCCCCAAGTTCGTCAAGGCACTGTTGGTCCAGATTGTCCCACTCCGCAACGGCGATTGGCGTAGATCCCTTAGAGTAGTTGGTGGGTCAGGTCGTCCATAAACAGCCCTTTACAATCTATCCCAGGCATGTTCGATGGGGTTCATGTCTGGAGAACATGCTGGCCACTCTAGTCGAGCGATGTCGCTATCCTGAAGGAAGAAGTCATTCACAAGATGTGCACGTTGGGGGCGCGAATTTTAGTCCATGAAGACGAATGCCTCGCCAATATACTGCCAATGTAGCTGCACTATCGCCGGTACGGCGCCTTCCGTGACCACCAGCGACGTACGAACAAGATCGCTTTGGTTCACTCCGAGACGCCTGGACACTTACCTTGTTGAGAGCCCTTTCTGGCACAAAGTAACAATGCGGACGTGATCGATCCGCGGTATCGACCGTCTAGGCATGGTTGAACTACAGACAACACGAGCCGTGTACCTCCTTCCTGGTAGAACGACTGGAACTGGTCGGCTGTTGGACCCCCTCCGTCTAATAGGCGCTGCTCATGCATGGTTGTTTACATCTATGGACGGGTCTAGTGACATCTATGAATAGTCAAAGGGACTGTGTCGGTGATGCAATACCCATAGTCAATGGCTATGTTCAGCAGTTCTGGGAACAAGGGGGAGGCAATTTTTTTTTTTGAAGTGTGTAATAGCCACCTTCAAAGACTTATTAAGTCAGGGCTTAACACCTGGCCGGTTTTGAGCGCGAGTACTCGCGTCTGCTCAGGCACGTGCTCGCGAGCAGGTGCAAGGCCGCGGAGTAGGGAGGGAGGGGAAATGCGCGCGCACGTTTGAATAGGGCCGCGGCGTGCCTATTGAATTCGCGCCGACTGTGTAACATTTAAAGTACTAAGATCAGCTCTAACAGTCACTTCGCTGGTTAAGAATCATGTCAAGTCGCCGTTATGTAACCCCAACAATGCTTTCGCAGTTCAACCCCCATTGGGAGGAAATGTATCTGTTTACAGAAAAAGATGGTGTTGCAAAATGTTTAGTATGTCACAAAACGCTGAATTCTTTTAGGAAATTTAATTTGCAGCGACATTATATGTCGTACCACGCGAAAGACTACGGAAGTGGAAAATGTGATGGACCAGATCGTGCACAGGAAGTTATTAAACTTAAAAGGAAGCATCCGAAGAAGATCTGGACGATGAAGAAAAATCAACTGAGGCAGTTCTCAGAGTGAGTTACAAAATTGCTTTGCTTTTAGCAAAATCCCTGCGCCCCTTCACTGATGGCGATTTAATAAAAGAATGTTTGGTAGTTGCAGCGGAACATTTGTGTCCATCTCAAGTTGAACAGTTTCGAATTGTGCCATTATCTAACATGACCATTATGCGTCGCATACAGGACATGGCAGACGACGTCCAGAGCCAGCTTGCAAATATCTGTAAGGATTTTATGGCGTATTCTCTAGCTCTGGACGAAAGTGTTGATATCACTGGAACAGCGCAGCTTGCCATATTTATTAGAGATGTTAATAGAGATCTTCAGGTGAGGGAGGAGCTCCTCGATGTAGTAGCCATGAAGCACACTACAACCAGAGGTGATATTTTAAGTAGTGTTGAAGAAAGTGTTGAAAATATAGGATTGTCGTGGAATTCTTTAGTTTCAGTGTCTACAGACGGTGCACCAGCGATGACAGGTAAAAAAATCAGGTTTCGTTGCGTTGTTGAAGGAGAAAATGCAAAAACTGACCGTGCCGAATGAAATAAGGGGTGTTCACTGTGTGATCCACCAGGAAAACTTATGTGCAAAGAGTATCACTCTAGAAAATGTGATGAGTGTTGTTGTTCGTACAACCAATTATATAAGGAAGCATGGGCTAGAACACAGACAATTTAAAAGCTTTCTTGAGGATGTAGAAAGCCAGTATGGTACCCTGCCTTATCACAGCGAGGTCCGCTGGCTTAGTCGTGGCGAATTAGTAAATCGATTTTTTGCCTATTAGATGAGATAAATATGTTCATGGAAATAAATAACATGTGTGTTCCTGAATTGAAAGAGCCTTCATGGAAATGTGATCTCGCGTTCTTAGGAGATTTAACTAGCCATCTGAAAGCTTTGAACATTTCACTACAAGGTAAAGATCTGCTAATTACTCATTTCATAGATCGAATACGAGCTTTTAAAATGAAATTGACACTTTGGGTGAGTATGCTGGAAATAGGAAATGTAGCTCATTTTCCTAAATTATCATCCATGCAAGATGTTCACAAAGACTGTGAACGTTATTCGCATAGTTTAGTTGCCCTTAAGGAAGAATTTGATCAACGCTTTCAAGATCTAACAGCACTAGACAGTGATTTTGATCTGTTCTCCTCTCCATATTCAGCGAATATTGAAGAGATTCGTCCTGAGCTGCAACTAGAAATTATTGACCTGCAGTGTGACAGGGAATACAGAGACAAATTTCAGAACAAGAACAACATTTTGGAATTCTAGAGACACTTCCCTCTGGATAGATTTCCTCGTTTGCACCAACTGGCGGCTACAATAGTATCAATGTTCGGTTCCACGTATGTTTGTGAACAATTGTTCTCTGCAATGAAATGTAACAAGACGCGCCTGAGAAACGCATTGTCTGATCGAAATTTAAACTGCACGCTGCGCTTACAATGCACAAGAACAATTACTCCGAACATTGACGCAATTGTAAAGGGCAAAAAGTACAAGATAACCGAGAATCCCACACTTCAGTGACACCTTTTATTGTGTAACAGTTCACAAATTAATACGAATGTAGAGGCATACACTAAGCTAATAAAATTATGTGGCACGTGTACAATCTCCTTTATTTGTTTCATTTGTCGCAGTAATAACTCGTTAGTGATATCCCTGCAGATTGCCGCGGGTTTAAATTGACTGGCGGCAGCTGTTGTGTGCCCCACGTGACTCTCCCCACTCTCCGCTCTGGTCCGGTAGTGGGGGTAGTGTGCTCGCTTTGCTCCGTGCTCGCGCATTGCTGCTCACAGCTTGCTCCGCGAGTACGTATGTTGTGAAGCCCTGTATTAAGTGTTATAACATTTACTGTGTTCACAAATACTCGCTGTAGCTCAGAAAGATCACGAAGCATCATACTGAAGATTTTTCTTCACAGCAAGTATTTTTGTTTCCTGTTTGATGTTGTTTGCTCAGATGCTTTGTTTTAATGAAGGTTCTTGTTCTAACGTAGAGAGAAACCACTTTGTGACGCATTTCGGGAAACATTGACGTTATTTTAGAAATTATCCTTTGCAGCACTCTGTCACACGTAGCAACATGTCGCCCATGAAAACTGCAAGATGTCACTTCAAACTCATTTACTTTATTGAACCAGTTAACTGAAGGAGAAGTGAACCCACTTCTGGAGATTACGGAGATGCAGTCATTAGCGCTGATGTAATCTGAATCCAGAGGAAGTTTCTCTGAGACTGAATCCAAGAAACTGTCAAAGTAAGACAAAACTGTCTAATTCTTTGTTTTATTGCAGAAGAAAACTGGCAACTGACTCTAAATAATGAAAATGTGAAGTCATCCACATGAGTACTAAAAGGAATTCGCTAAATTTCGGTTACGCAATAAATCACACAAATCTGAAGGCTGTAAATTCAGCTGAATACTTAGAGATCACCGTTACGAATAACTTCAATTGCAACGATCACATAAATAATATCGTTGGTAAAACAGACCATACATTACGATATATTGGCAGAACAAGTAGCAAATGCAACAGTTCTACTGAGAGACTGCCTACACTACGCTTGTACATCCTCTTTTGGAGTATTGCTGTGTGGTGTGGGATGCACATCAGATGGGATTGACAGAGGACGTCGGAAACGTTCAAAGACGGGCAGCTCGTTTTGTATTATCGCGAAATAGCAGAAAGAGTGCCATGAATATGACATGCGAATTAGGACGGCAATTATTAAAGCAAACACGTTTCTCGTTGCGGTAGGAACTTCTCATGAAACTTCGGTCACCATCTTTCTCTTCCGAAAGCGAAAATATTTGTTTTCGACGTCCATCTTAGCTAGGGAGAAATGATCATCGTAATAAAATAAGAGAAAACAGAGCTCGCTTTAAGTTTTCGTTATTCTCTTGCGCTGTTTGTGATGGGAATGGTAGAGAAATAGCTTGGAGGTGGTTCGATGAGCTCTCTACTGGGCACTTAATTGCGAACGGTAGAGTAGTCGTGTGGGTGTAGAAGAAGCATATCTACTTACACGGAGAGCCAAAGAAACTGGTACACCTGCCTAATATCATGTAGGGTCCCCGTGAGCACGCAAAAGTGCGCAACACGATGTGACATGGACTCGACAAATGTCTGAAGTAGTGCCGGGGGGAACTGATACCACGAATCCTACAGGGGTGTCCATAAATCCACAATAGTACGAGGTGGTGGAGATCTCTTTTGAACAGCGCGTTGCAAGGCATCCCAGATATGCTCGATAGTGCTTATATCTGGGGAGTTTGGTGGCCAGCCGGTGTTTAAACTCGGTAGAGTATTCCTGGAGTCTCTCTGCAGCAATTCCGGACGTGTGGGGTGTCGCATTATCCTGCTGGAATTGTCCAAGTCCGTCCAAATGCACAATGGACATGAATAGATGCATGGAATCAGACAAGATGCTTACATACGTATCACCTGTCATAGTTGTATCTAGACGTATCAGGGGGTCCCATGTCACTCCAACTACTCACGCCCCACACCATTACGGGGTCTCCACTAGCTTGAACAGTCCCCTGCTGACATGCAGGGTCCATGGATTCATGACATTGTCTCCATACCCGTACACGTCCATCCGCTCGATACTATTTGAAACGAGACTCGTCCGACCAGGGAACATGTTTCCAGTCATCAACAGTCCAATGTCGGTGTTGACGGGCCCAGGCGAGGCCTAGAGTTTTGTGTCGTGCAGTCATCAAGGACACGCGAGAGGAATTTCGGCTCCGAAAGCCCGTATTGATGATGCTTCGTTGAATAGTTTGCATGCTGACACTTGTTGATGGCCTGTCATCGATATCTGCAGCAATTTGCGGAAGGGCTGCACTTCTATCAGGTTGAACGATTCTCTTCAGTTGTTGTTGGTCCCGTTTTTGCAGCATCTTTTTCCGACCGAGCGATGTCGGACATTTGATTTTTTACCGGATTCCTGATATTCGCAGTACACTCGTGAAATAATCGTGTGGGAAAATCCCCACCTGATATTTATCGCGGAGATGCTGTGTCCCATCGCTCGTATGCCGACTATTAACACCACATTCAAACTCACTTAAATCTTGATAACCTGTGCCGGCCGCGGTGGTCTAGCGGTTATGGCGCTGCAGTCCGGAACCGCGGGACTGCTACGGTCGCAGGTTCGAATCCTGCCTCGGGCATGGGTGTATGTGATGTTCTTAGGTTAGTTAGGTTTAAGTAGTTCTAAGTTCTAGGGGACATGACCTAAGATGTTGAGTCCCATAGTGCTCAGAGCCATTTGAACCATTTTGATAACCTGCCATTGTAGCAGCAGTAATCGATCCTACAGCTGTGCCAGACACTTGTCTTGTATAGGCGTTGCCGACCGCAGCGCCGTATTCTCCCTGTTTACATATCTCTGTATTTGAATACGCATGCGCTCCGGTGTTCTTCCACAACATACTCGTATTTCGAATACTTGGCTTGCAGGACCCTGTTACTTCTTTTCAATGCGTAGTTTCCTCTCATCAGCAGTTGTGCCTTAATTTTTAATCTGCCTATTTCGTGTTTAGCAGTAATGTCTGTGTCAAGTACTACATATGTGCTGGTCGATTGATATAATTTAATTTTCTTCGTAGATATAGCTTCTAAAGCAGACAGCACACTCTTCTCATTTCACATCGACGATCTCTATAAAAAACAATGCGCGATTAATTCTGAAGACGACAGTGCACAGAAACGCGTTTCTGAAGAGAATGAACATCTGGCAGTTATATGAACGTTGTCCTTGCTGGTACTTGCGACAACCTTGGATACACCTCCATGCCATGATACAAAGTCACGCTTTAATTATCTCTTTGAAGGAAACCGCAAAAAGTTACATTCTTAATCCTCTGAAAGGAAATGATCGCAATAAATCCTTGCATTATTCACATCAAAAGGATCAGTTCTTTTACAACGTGACATCCAGCTGCGCTATAGTTCTCTTATGTTCAGGAAATGTATGGTAAGCGACATCCGCAGTTTTATATGAAACATTTTTTCAGTCAGCAATAGCACAATAATGTCTAATTTTGCTCATAGTACTACAAACCGACCAGCTAGAAGAACAGCTAATAAGCAGTAGTATTCTATTAATTTAAAAGCTACAATTTGAGAATCTGCGTGCATTAACAATGTATGTCCAGCGTTCTCGCCTGCCGCTTTTCGTATTCCGAATGACGTCACGCCGTTTAGCCAGCAGTTTGCGCGCGAAGCCAATATGGCATGCCCTGGAAACAACTGTATACAACAATGCCAGTGATATGTATCAGTGTACTGCTTCCGTAGCTTTATATCTCTCTTTAGAAACATCAAGGCAAATTAGGACCAAAAGTTAAAAAAAAAGACCGTTTGCTGCAAAAATCTTGTAATCAAAGAAGCAAAATCTGGAGAAATGGGAGATAATCATTTTCAACGTTAAATCCGAAATATCTTATTACCATTAGCAGAAAACAATTTCTTTTTTTGCACTCTTGGTTTGGACATAACGACATTTCAGTCTTTCAGAGGCCGACGAAAACACTGTTCATATTATTCATAATAGTGTGATTCAGCCCCTTGCTAAAGAAATATTTTTCGGTAGTGTAAAGCATTTTGAGAAAACTGACGGATAATACGATTTCCAATAGTTCTTTGCCATTTCAGGTTTTTCAGCGGAACACTATTGTTGAACTTCAGTCATTTCTGCATTGTCAATTTGCCTCACATATTTAATGCGTTTGATTGGGTGTGTCTAGTACATAGCACACTATGCAGAACAATGGCCATGATCATTACTTACTACATTCCAGTTCTGTCTAAATAAAACTAGTATTTACTGTGAAATACCTGAATGTATAATTTTTTTCTTTTTTCATGTGTGCCATATTTAAGGATAACGTTTTGTTAATTTAGATCAATTTAAATCAGACAGACAGTTCGTATTTTTGTGGCGACTACTGGGAATAAACAAGGGGCTGTTTCGTTGGTAATAAAATGTGCATCATTGAAAATTTATCATAAAAGCTATGTTAAAGGATTTTTTTATACAATTTGTAACGTCAATTGTCAACAAATTGAAGTTCAATTGATGGAAGTCGTCTGCAATGTAACGTCATACACTGCCCTGATTTTGTTTCCTCTGCTACTCACTTGTGTAGCAATTACATCTGCAACAGTTAAGATGTCGAGACGAACTGAAAGTTATTCAAAAAATTAATTATCTGAGACATTTTTGCTACACAGCGCTGTGTTCGCTCGTCACGGCAGCGACTGCTTACTCGCCGTACCGCGCGCTAGGCAGTACAAAACACTGTATAAGCGGTTCTTCGTGCGGAAAAAAAACTGCGACTAACTGATTTCTGACCGCTGCCAACGTGAACTAACAGACAGTAGTGTTTATTGCATCTACATCTGCGACAGAGGAGTGAATAAAATGAGGACGCAGCAACGGTATTTGGATCGCGTGATGTCCCCCGCTCACTCGAAGAATACTGATAAATCTGTTACAACTGTTACTGGGCATTCACATTCTTTCGATTAGTCAGTGCACAACTGAATTATCAAATGGTTCAAATAGCTCTGAGCACTATGGGACTCAACATCTTAGGTCATAAGTCCCCTAGAACTTAGAACTACTTAAACCTAACTAACCTAAGAACATCACACACACCCATGCCCGAGGCAGGATACGAACCTGCGACCGTAGCAGCCTCGCGGTTCCGGACTGCAGCGCCAGAACAGCACGGTCACCGCGGCCGGCACTGAATTATCACGTTTCAACCTAATCTAGCCCTCGGTCAACGCTACAGAACAGTCTGTCACATCAAACAAATCAACCGATTTCAGCCGAACTCTATTTGTATGTCTTCATTTTTGCGACTTATCTACGAGAGCGAAAGTGAGTCAACAATCGCTGAAATGTTTCGTATGGCCTAACTGTTTAATGGAATCGTCTTATTTACTGGCATGTTGGACCAGGTAAACACAGTGCCGTCAGCTGTCTAAAGTTGGTAGCGATCAGGAAGCAGACAATAACGATTATCGGCAGTTGATTTTAATCAACGCTGTCACTCCCATCAGTCACCTCTATGAGAGGTCACACCACATCGTCACTGGACCATGCCGACTAGGTGCGAGCCGAGGTTGCAGAATAAACACACGCTGGAGGGCGCGTATACTATTGTTGTACTCAAACGTCATACTATGTAATAAACTAGAGCTTCTTTTATCGAAATTATAGTTTGAAGTCCACTTATAGTCGTCCAAAAAACGAAGAGTCAGTTTTGTAGTCAATCAGAGGAATACGACGAGATGCACCCTATGTTTCATCAAGGTACTCTTCAGTATGTATAAATGACTACACAACCGATGAAAGTCAACTGAAGATGCTCTGCATCTGCTTTCAGTTTAAATCAGCTCAGACAAGCAGCTGCGCCAATGAAAACGGGTGATATTCAATAAACAGCGCAGGTTACGTAGTAATTGCTAAAGCCGTAGTATTTCTAATTGCAGTAGTTCACATCATCCCAGAATTGCCTAAAATATCCAGAAAATTGTAATAAACAGTTTACAGCAAGATTTCCGAATAGCTTAAAAGAATTAAAGCTTTAATGCAAAATCGATAATGTTGCACGTACTATAGACTATGAGCTAGGTAAAAGTGGATATATTAAGGATTCAGAGAACATGTTTTACCCTTTAGACGACTGACGATTTTGCATAAAGGAGATTGAAACGATTACACTGACTGGATAACGTGAACGCTTTCTTTGCGGCCCAGTCCAACGATCTGCTGTTTAAAACTGGATAGTACTCACGCGTCAGGACTGTACCCGCCAATAGCAGGAAGAGGAAATCGACAGGAAAATGTATTGGGGGCTGTGTTTCAGCACGGTTCTGCAAGGGTCTGCATGTGCGTTGATTTTAAATCAGCGCGAAAGCGGATCTGCGCCAATAAAACCGGCGTGATTTCCCGTAAAAATAAAACTAACACAAGTTACGTGGCAATTGATAAAGCCATAGTATTTCGTTGTGGTCTTTCACATTAACACTGCAGTTTAGCGTAAACATAGACAATCATTTCTAGAACTGCATAACAATAACTGTAATGAATGAAAAGTCTGTAGCCCAGATTCAAGAGGGTGGGGGTGTAGGGGACAAATGCGACCCCCCCCCCCTTTCCCTCTTGCGGACGACCTCTGGTTATTGCATTCCACGTATTTTTTTCCCAAATCGATGACAGAGTGATGAACACTATAAGCAATTTTCGACGTTGTTCCCTTTAGGATTAGGATATGCGGATAACGTAAAAGCACATATTTTCATCTCACTTTCCCAGCAGCACACATACTGCACAAGAGAGAAAGACATGCTGTGGTTCGACTTCAGAATAATCACTCCTGCGGTTTACGGCATAAGGACATCGTGTGTGGTGGTGGTGGGAATTAAAGCGACTGGTTCTCTATAAATATACGGATATTTCAAAGTGGCCAATCAACACCTACCCTCTTTCGTACTCAGAGAGTATTTTTTCTTCTAAAAGGTAGGGAGTATTATAGTAAGATTACTCGTTGGCCGTTTACTTGCAAATTCCGCTGCGTCACGATACCCAACAGATTTTAGTTTTGAACGGACCGTTTGATCTGGTACCTTGGTTACCTTGTGGCGTTTCAAGTGCACCTGGCGTCTTCCGACTGATTCAGAAAGTCCCAAGTTATTGCAGTTACTGGAAGAGCCAATATTTCCAAGCACCTTCAAAGTCTCTGATTCTTACTCAGAAACCTCCACGGCGCTAGTGTAAGATGCAGTGTGCAAAAATGTTGATTCTTCCAATAACTGCGCTTCATTATCGGTATGTAAAGCATCCTTCCAACATGTAAATACTTGCAAGCAGTTGAAAAAATGCCACCATTAAAGAATATAAAAGGGCTAAAAATCCTTCATGAGGCAAAAAAGGAAATAGCTAATCCTCGTTTATTTCCAATATTTCCCAGATCTCGTGCCCCTAAACGCTTTCAGAAAGAAAGAAAACAAAATTTCAACCGTCTGCAGAACGCAAGCACTCTATTCATCAATTAAAACAATCACTTCTGGCACTCTTTTGTTTGAACCCTGTTAAAACTACTAATACTGGCTACCAATGCGTTGCAATATGGCATAAGGGATCACACAAAGATTAAACAGCCTTTATTTATAAAATGTTCTGCCTAGAGAAACAGAGGAAATTCTCAGAAATTAAGAAAGAATCTCTTTCCACAGTTTACGCAATGAGGAAATTCCACATAGTACTGCACCTTTGTCTGTGTCATGTCACCTGATGGCAGATCAAAAAACATTGCCACCCTCGTACGACCCTTGACCATTGTTGCCTGATAGTGAGTCATAATGTTTTTACAGATAACTATTCTCGGTATTATTTCTTGTCGAATCGTGTATAAGTTTATCAAGCTTTATGCAACTGGAAATATCTCCTCCACGCTGCCAGCATAACCAAATTTCGAATCTGAGCGGGAAAAGGTGGTGTGGTTTAACTAGATTCAGAAGTTTCTCACGTTCTTGGCGAATTCCTCAATAGGGCTTCTACAGTCACAGCTGAATCCTGAAGGGATACTACTCTCCGCAGATTTTTGAAATGGAAGGCAGTTGTTTGGCCAGCTCAGCTACCATGAAAGCAGAACACGCATTAGAAGGCTACTTCACCATCAAGGATAACCACCATGAAGGAGTTCTGATACTAGTGACAGAGCAAGATTCGTATCAGGTGGTTATCCCAGTACGAGGGCTATATTTGTTTGACCTCCAGTCGGTCGCAAACTTTAAATCACGTGAAAATCCGATAAAGCTTTGCTCAGATGCATTGCACGGTGTCTGCAATACAGTCGTCGAACGCGTTACGTCATACTTTTCAGTTCTGAGCCCGCAGTGAGCCCCGGCAAGTTTGAAGTGACTGCGGAAGGGTTCCACCTGATTTCATGCAGCCCACACAACGTAACGACACTCCTGCAGCGTTTTCAATGGGAAGTGTTTGATCACTCACTATACAGCTCGGACTTGGCTCTCTCTGTTTCTAATTTCTTCCCTCATATGAACCGCAGGCAATGGAGACAGCATTTTGCGACAGACAACGAGCTACAGACCAGCGTAGGAAAATGGTGGAAAGCACTGGCGGCTGTCTTCTGTGACGAGAGTTTTGGAAAGTTAGTTCCACGCAATGGAAAATGTCTAAGTCGGAGCGGTGATTGGGTAAAGTAGCTGGAAGATGTAGCTAGGTGTTGCAAATAAGACATTATTTATGTTTATTATAGTTTCGATTTCACGACCGATCGGAGGCTCAAAAACAAATAGCCCTTGTACGTCGTGCCGTATACCTAGCATTACGCCTGCTACTTTTGCCTCCGGCACAACACCTACGACTAGCGGGTAGTCTGCTTTGGTACACCGGGCGCTACTCCACTGGAGACAATAAGCGCTGACGATTGTTAGTAGACCGCGTGATCTGGAAACATTGCTGCTGACAGACAATAAGCCGCCTGTTGACACGCTGACCCTTGGAAGGTGCCACCAGAAGGCGCCAGCCTCGACCACAAGCAGCGCGAGCACCAGTGACCGGGGCGCTGCAATCGGATGGACTATGCTGCAACCCTCGCCACATGCTCGGCGAAAGCTACGCGCTATCCTTCCGCTCGTTGCGTGTAAAGACGCTGCTCAATCGCAGGCAGACAGCTGGGGCAATGTCACCCCCGCCTATCTCTACCGTCTACAGACGGTCCAGAACCGTGCTCTCCGGCTTGCCCTCCGCCTCCCCTACCGTTTCCCTACCCGTGAACTTCACCTCCTTGCTGGAATCCCCATCCTTCACGACCATGTCCGCTCATCCGCCACTTCCTTTTACCACCATTGCCGTCACTCCAACAATCCTCTCATCCTCTCCCTTGGCACCCGCCTCCATCGACTGGCCACCACCTGTTGGCCTGACCTCCTTGTCCGCTGATCCCTCCCGTCCTGGTTCCCCCTTCCTTTCTTTCTCCCCCCTCCCTGCAGGCCCCCCCCCCCCCGCACCACTTGGACATTCCCTAGTTTTTCTTTCCCTCCTTGTTATCCTCCTCCACTCCCTCCATAGTCTGCCCCCTACCGGGGCCCTACTAACGCTCCACTCCTTTCCTAGGTTCTCCCTCCCCCTCAATCTACTAAAGTGCGCGTCATTTACGATGGCGACCGAGTTTAGGTTAGTTCTGCGCATCTTACGTCACAAAACGCCGTCAGCCAATGAACAGAGAACGACGTTGCCAGAGTTCGACTGCAGTGCAGAGCACGGTCGATTGTATTCAGTTTTAGAAACGTCCAGTGATACATAAAGTAACTGAATAAAAGCAATGCCTTGATAGCAGACTTTATTTTATAGAAAGTTTGGAAAAACCATTCTTTATACCAATTGCTTCATATTCTATTAATTAAACCAAACAAGCAATAAGCCTCCTAATTCAGGCGATAGCAAGGAAAGGTGTTTGTATCATTCTCACGAACTTTTTTGCAATAAAGAACAGCGTTAATTGTTTATTTCCCATTGTACTTCGACGAAACGTGAGTAACTCATAGTCATACCAACAGTGTTTGTCCATATTTTGTGTGACATGTTAAAGTCCTTCAGGAGCTCTGTTGAATGACGAGATGTGTTAGTGTAATGGTTAAGGTGTTTAGATGCTAAGTGAGAGGATCTACGTTCAAACTTCGTTCGACGCTTTATATTTTCTTTTTTGTTTAAAAACAATATCAAAGTATCTTACTTCATGAATTTTATTCGTTTGAATGTAATTTTTTGAAATTTCTAGTGCTTTGTCTCTTCTTTATAATCATAAGAAGTTTTCGGCTTTTCTAATTTTGTCTTCCAATATTTCCTTTTACAGCAATTAAAAACAATGAAAAGGCACACATACAATATTCATGTTATCTGTTTTGTTTGTATAATCTTCTCTTCCGCAGTCGCTGTTTTACTATTCATGTTGAGATATATTCTTTTGCGACAGTGTTAAAAGTATTATTTAAAGCAGAATTTCGGCTCGTACGTTGCCGAGCTACTAGATTGTCGGACGCAATTCTTTGCTTCGCTGCTTTGGCGACATCATCATATTCAATGTTTTCGTCGACTGATCTATGTTTTGGCAAGTATTTGCTGTCCGTTGTGACAAACACAAATTGTTTGCGCACTGTGCCTCACTGGCAACATATTTTAGTTTTTTCTATGTTTTATTACGTCCACAATTCAGTTTTGTGTACTTCGCCAACTTTGTTTTAATCAGAACTTTTTAGAAAAAAATCGAAATGACTCTGGTATAAATAAAACTTTTATTACAGTCGCAAAAGACGGAATATTTCTCAATATTACGTATGACACCTATTTACATATGACACCTATCTGTTACTTAAATTAAATGAGGTATTGTTATACAGTAAATTTTATATGAAATTTAGGTACCTTGTCCACATTTCATTCTCAACATTGTGGCTACTAAGATGACCATACGAAAAGTATACACTATGGACTTTTACCTCTGCAAACTCTTCAAAATTTCGTGCAATGGTTTACTACATTTAATGCTGCACAATAACTGCGTTGAACATCGAAACAAAATTAAGCCATTTATGGGGGGAAGGTATCAGTCAAGAAGATGTGTAAAAATCAAATTTTTGGGCCAAACAGTTTTTGAGAAATCGATTGATAAGTGTCAAAGCAGTCAGAACACTGTATGTCTGCACAGGCGAGCAGTGCAGTGATGACAAAATCGCGCACAGCGCGGAATGCGGGGAGCACGTCTCTGTACCAGCGAAAGGGTTAATGCGGCCGTAGTGGCTTTACTTCATAAACTGCGCGCTCCCCCCTAAACGTAAATTAGCGAACTATACTATACTATGGCGCTTCTTCTCTTGGCGCGTGCGTCGTTTGCAACTTGGCAACGCAGCAATCTCCCGCGTCTGGGCGGGCATGCGTGAGCCACCAAGATAAATGAATTTAACTATAGTGTCAGCCTCGCCATCCGATTGTCGACGACCGACCACTTTAGCGTTCGTTTTTCCTTCTTCTCTCACTCTCTCTTCTCCTTCCTGTCTTCTCATTTCTCATTCAGTAATCGGCTTGTCAATTGAGCCTTTCGCTTTCCCACTTCTCTTACTGTCCCTTCTACTATCCTTTTCTATTAAAAAAAAAAAAAAAAAAAAAAAAAAACACCACCAGGCCAGTCACATAAGGCCTTTCGTTTTCCTCCTCTTCCACTGTCTCTCTCTCACTCCCTCCTGTCGTCTTTGGGTTAAAAAAAACTGTAATTGCACACTGTCCAGATCTCCACACCGCCACGTCACCACTCACCACACCGCCACGAGGAAGGCGAAGCGCCCCAGCGCTAGATCTTCCGTATCAAGTTGAGGTTTCACCCTCCTCAGTGCAGCCGGCCAGAGTGGCCGTGCGGTTCTAGGCGCTACAGCCTGGAACCGCGAGACCGCTACAGTTGCAGGTTCGAATCCTGCCTTGGGCATGGATGTGTGTGATGTCCTTAGGTTAGTTAGATTTATGTAGTTCTAAGGGACTGCTGACATCTGAAGTTGAGTCCCATAGTGCTCAGAGCCAATTCAACCATTTGAACCTCCTCAGTGCAGCGTCAGCGTCAGCGCAGGCAGGCAGCAGTAGACCAGCTCCCGTTCCGGGGTTAGCGCTAGCCCCACAACCCGTCACTCATAGCTCGCACCAGCCGCGCCGCGCCACGTCGATCCGCCAGCCGTTGCTTTTGGACCCTGGCCCGTCTAACGCTGTACTTTGCAGATTCGGTACCATCGCTGTTACCGTCACGACCCTCGTCACGATGGACTAGCGTCACGACCCACGCCACACGGTCACACCCTATGCCACTACAGACCCTTGGTTACGCCACATTACCAGATCAGGAAGATCCCTTTCAGTGACACCATTCAGGAGCTACCTTATTTCGATCTCTGTTCTTTCTGCGTTGTGTCACTTAAATGCAGCTTGGGAACTCATCATTTACTGCCTGCAGCCTATCACTCACGAGACTAAAGGTCGCTCCAGATGGTCCTAGCACTTCTATATGCAGAGCACTGCGGTAACTCTAGAATGAAGAGCTTGGCCCACCTCCATGTCTACTGGTTGGGTATAGGTAGGGACATGGAGCGTGCTCTGATCGCACCAAACTCCAGCACGGCTTTCATCATACACATTTCCAGCAGACCTGTGATATCGCGCCAGTATTGATTAAGATGGTTTATTTGTTAGTTCCAGGTGGCTTGTCTTCATTCGTGCTTCCTCGAAATTTCTGTATGTTCGCTGCCTCCTCAACATCACATCGTAAACGCCCAGTTGTGCCCTATGACAAATTTTCCCATAGTAGGCTTCGCGTACACTATTGCTGGTAACAACTTTCAGTTTACCTCTTCAGTCTTTTTCGATTTCTGCACGGACCAAGGTAATACCCATATATTGAACGCCCCACTACACTCTCAATCAAATGGTAAAGCTGAGAATATGTTGAGGACTTACAAGGAAAAATGAAAGAATCTCACTGATCTGTATGCACAGAAGGAGCTCCTCTGCCTGCCTCTCTGAGCATTTTTAGGCCCACGCCGGCAAATGAGAAGGTCACCAGAGATTCTAGGTGTTGTGTCTAGACAAGACAGCCTAGACACAATGAGAGGAAGCCGAAAGGCACGCGCTACGCTCACGCAGATGGGCGTGAGGTCTGAAACAGGAGACGTAATGAATGCTATAAAGAAAAGTACGTAGCTTCTGGAATACTTAACTTTAATCCATCCTTTTGGTACATCTGGAGATTGTGGCGATACAAGTGAGACTCTTTAGATACATGCAATGTTACTAATGGCGCCTTGCTAGGTCGTAGCCATTGACTTAGCTGAAGGCTATTCTAACTATCTGCTCTGCAATTGAGCGAGGCTTCGTCAGTGTAGTCGCTAGTTACGTCGTCCGTACAACTGGGGCGAGTGCTAGTCTGTATCTCGAGACCTGCCTTGTGGTGGCGCTCGGTCTGCGATCACACAGTGGCGACACGCGGGTCCGACATGTACTAAGGGACCGCGGCCGATTTAAAACTACCACCTAGCAAGTGTGGTGTCTGGCGGTGACACCACACTAGGCATTCTGCTCTGCCCGCTGCAGCTGTTGCTGCATGATGGAAGCAGCTCCACACTCAATATACTGCTCGTCCTGTGGTGTTCACCCGTCGTTAAGACTAGCAATCTGGATGGTCCCCTGTGTCCATCAGTGAGAAACAGAGCTGTTGTGGGTTCACCGTCGGCAGACCGCATTTTCCAGCTTTGACATCACAATCTAGTTCGTCTGAGAGTGGATGTACGAGAACAGGTTGTAGACGCATGGTTGTTGACATATGAAAGTTTGGGTCTGGCCTTAAGTTGCACACGGATAGCCAATTGGTAAGGTGACCACTTTTGGTTATCAGAAGCTCCGGATTAGAGTCCCAGTGTGGCACAAATTTTCATTGTCGTCTGTGAAATCATACAACCTTTGGCAAGGTCCATGCTCTATGCGACTGATACGTAGCCACCCACTCCATCACTGCATCAGGCTCATGCTGGTACCACACTCTGACACCAACTGACTGGTCGCAACTGCCAGCCTCAGCAGAGCTAACTATGGCGAGCCCACTGCCCCCCAGTCGCTTTCGCTTCCGATGTAGCTACCCCTCCCTCCACCCTCCCCCACCCCCTGGCTGACCAACCGCTTTTGGAGCCACCTCAGATGGAAGACATCACAGAACCGCTCCCTCCCTCCCCCCTCCCCCTCCTTTCCAACCTTTGCAACAGTACCCTCAACCAGGGTTAACTTCTAGACTGTTGAGCCAGTGACCTCCTTTCCTTCAAGACGCAACCAATACAACTTGGTATGCTTATCCCTGTGCCTACCGTCCAAAAAGAGGAAGAGATGCTACAACCAGCAACGAAGCAGACGTCAGTGAAGAAAATTTGCCATTATCAGCTGTAGCTTAGCGCAAACTGAACCTCGATACACACTGTCCAGTCAGATGTGGCCACTATTAAAAACCTGAATAAGCAAATGTTTTTAGCGCAGACCGCTGCGAGACGTACAGGAAGAGAATCAGTGAAGGTACCGACAGGGATATGGAGCCATGGCGACTCCAGTGCCGTGGCCAGCTGCCCCGGGTTTCTCAGTTGAGGATCCAAGGTGCGAACAGCCTGATCAAGGTAGTCTCGCAGATTCTCGATTGGGTTCAAATATGGGATCTTTGGTGGCAAGGGGAGTACGATAAACTCATACTGATGCTCTTCGAACCACGCACGTATACTGCCAGTTGCATTGACCTGCTGTTAGGTGTCATCGTGCCAAGGAGAAACAAACTGCATTTAGGAGTGGACTTGGTTCCCAGGATGCATACTTGTGTTGATCCATTGTGTCTTCCAGAATGTCGAGGTGACCCAGAAAATGGGACGAAAACATTTCCCAGTCCATAACGTCCCCCACTCTGTCGTGGACCCTTCTGAAAATTGCTGCTTGGTGTTTGCTTTCAGACATTTCACGCCGTACACGCGAAGGTCAACAGTCAGTACGGGTGCATGAACCAGTCGCTTGCTGCGGAGGCCCATACACAGCAACATTCGTTGAAGGCCGTTGAGAAGACAGTGTTGGTAGCTCCTTGGTTCACTTGGGCAGTCAGCTGGACAACATTTGCACATCTGTTCACCCGTACATGTCTCCGCAGCTGTTGTTCACACCTGTCATCTATGGCTAGTGTTGCGTCACAGTTGCCTCGGTGCCGATTTTGGATAGCGCCTTTTGGCTACTTTTGGCTACTCACGGTGTGCTTTAACCGCGGCGGTGTGCTTTAACCGCTTCGGAAATGCTTCCACTCTTGGCCCGAAAGCCAATGACAATGCTCTGTTGGATGTCAGGTAAATCGTTCCGTTTCCGCATTGTGACAACGACTGGACTGTTTTCCGCGTCTCCCCGACCCACTTTATGTAACTCCCCCCCCCCCCCCCCCGCTCCCTCTCCCCACACCCCACTTCCAGAGCTCCCACCTGTCGTCTGCGAGTGATTACTGCACGTTGACGACGAACATGGGCGGTGGTCACATTAATGTGACTGGATCATGCGTTTACGCGGTCTGGTTATTTTTGGATGACCTGCTTAGTTGCATCACACCGGACAGGCTGTATCAAAAAGGATTTGAAAATTCTTACAAACTTAATCATACGTCTTACAGACTTAGTGTTGGTTTCATCTTGAAGGATAAGAGATCAAGTTTTGACTCACGTTATGTGCTAGTACAGAACTGAGCCACTTCGTGAACCGCGTTACAAAATCAAACCAGCGTGCGTCTGGAGACTTGGGCTTCCCACATATGACTTTTCGGCGTGTGTTAAGAAAACGGTTGTATCTCAAAATACGAGTTTACAATGGGGCAAGTGGCTTGACCTAGGTGCACCAATTGCAGTTCTCCACGTTCACCTTACCTGACAATTTTTGTCTTTTTCTTTTGGGGATTCATTAAGGATTCCATGTTTTTCCATCCTTACTGGCTTCGCTACCAGAGTTCTGAGCTAGGATCTACCTTGCAACTGAACAAGTCGCTCCTGACATTCTGCAGCGAGTATGTGAAGAAACTGACTTGAGACAGGATGTCTGCTGCATAACCAGTGGAAGCTATATTTAACCTGTTTAGGTAGAAGGTAAAAACTTTATGTATTTTGCTATTAAATTACACTAAAATCATGTCTGTAAGTTAACTGAATAAATCAGTATGAGTTTTCAAAGTCAATACCTTTCCTGTTCCACTGGCAAATCGAGGGAGAGAAATATTATCTATTTGCTTCCGTATGAGCTCAGATTTCTCCGATTTGCTCTCTGCCGTTGTAAGTAGGCTGTTTATGTTTTCTTATTGGTAACGCCACGTAGCGCTCTATATGAAAAATCACTGGCTGTGCTGTGTGCAGTCTGTGGCTAGTTTGCATTGTTGTCTGCCATTGTAGTGTTGGGCAGCGGCAGCTGGATGTGAACAGCGCGTAGCGTTGCGCAGTTGGAGGTGAGCCGCCAGCAGTGGTGGATGTGGGGAGAGAGATGGCGGAGATTTGTAATTTGTCATGAATTGCTATATATATTATGACTATTGAGGTAAATACATTGTTTGTTCTCTATCAAAATCTTTCATTTGCTAACTATGCCTATCAGTAGTTAGTGCCTTCGGTACTTTGAATCTTTTATTTAGCTGGCAGTAGAGGCGCTTGCTGTATTGCAGTAGCTTGAGTAGCGAAGATTTTTGTGAGGTAAGTGATTTGTGAAACTTATAGGTTAATGTTAGTCAGGGCCATTCTTTTGTAGGGATTTTTGAAAGTCAGATTGCGTTGCGCTAAAAAAATATTGTGTATCAGTTTAAGGACAGTCGTGTATAATTGTTCTAAGGGGACGTTTCACCGTCTTTATGCGAGATGTACGTTGGCGGCAGCAGGATCTTCCTCCACTCTGCCACGAATGGAGATATAGATCTAGGCAGGGAAATTTCGCTTATACACTGAGAACATTTTATTTTGTCTTTAAAATCACTGTTAATATTTGTTAATATTACGAGGGACAATTCATAATTAATGCATACTATTTTTTACTTACACGTTTATTTTTTTTTTCAATATCCCTTTACAGTTCACCAGCATAATCTCCCTGCTTCCCTACGACAGAATCCCATCGTTTCGGAAGCTGTATTATTCCATACAGAACACCACTTCTGTTCATCTGTCGAATGGCTCGGGTAACGGTGGTAGAAAGCTCTCCCAGAGAAAGATAACGAAGTCCATGTACAGTGTTTTTTCAACGTCGGGAACAAGTCGAAGTGTGGTGGACTCATGTCCGGGCTCTAGTGAGGAGATGCGGCAACACTTCCCATGCCTATTCGGGCGAGTATTGTCATGGAAAATGAGTGGTCTAGCCTCGAGCAGGTTTTGCATGACGTTATGGTACACGGCTGTGACATTTGTTCCACTTGGGGCTATTTGCCATGATGATTCCTTGGTGATCATAAGCAAAAATCATAATTTGCTTGAGCTGTGATGGAGCGTGTAGAAAATATTTTGGACATGGAGAATCTGAAGCTTTCCAATCATTAGACTGTTATTGGATTGGATTGTTTAGGGGAAGAGACCAAACATCGAGGTCATCGGTCTCATCGGATTTCAAAGGAACCGTCCTGGACTTTGCCTGGAGCGATTTAGGGAAATCACGGAAAACCTAAATCAGGATGGCCGGACGCGGGATTGAGCCGTCGTCCTCCCGAATGCGAGTCCAGTGTGCTAACCACTGCGCCACCTCGCTCGGTCATTAGACTGTTATCTCAACTCCGGTTCAAAGTCTCTACTCCACGTTTCAACAATATCGGCAACTGGACACAAGGATCCTTCACGTTCACCGTCAAATCGTTGTTTGAGTAAGGCAGCACTGTCCAGTCGTTTCTGCTTCTCTTCAGTAGTCAAACGGTGTGGGACCCCTCTCGCAGAAATTTTTCTCTTCTTCAAATCATTCGTCATAATATGGAATTCTCGTGGCTTCAGAGAGTTCCTCACAAATCACACTGCGATCGTCTTCAAGCTTCACACTTCGTTCATCTGTAGACGTTTCTGGCGTTCCGGATCTTGGATTATCTTCTGTACTCATACAACCACCACGAAAACGATTAACTCAATGTGAAACTGTACTACAATTCACTGTAGACTCACCACAAACATCACTTAAAGCACTATGGATTTCTTTCGGGTTTTTGTCGCTTGAAGTATCGATCTTTATGTACGACCCCTGGTCTTCAACAGTCACAGTACGGGGCAGAGTGCATTTGTACCTCTGGCCAGTTTTATGTTTGAGCACACAGCGGAAAAAAAAAAAAAAAGAGACACGCGCTTCTTCCTCAAGCTCCCAACTACATCTGACGTAATTTTCGTTATTGATGCATCAAACAATCCACAAAATACCAACCTGTGCATTATTTATGAAACGTCCGTCGTATTATACTTCAGGTTAAGAAAGCAGTTCACAGTTTTACGGTGTGATACCAGACAAGGGAGAAAGCAAGTTATTTAATTTGGTGGCAAGCGTTAAATTAATAGCCATCCTGGACAAAATCAACTAAAAACAAGAAAGGCTGCTGTATCAGGGCTGTCTTGGTTGTAGAGAACGTAATCTGCAAGGATAGTGCGCTTGTAGGGCGCCCTGATTGGTCGCCATTGTGGCGGTGAAATTGCTGTCCCGTCCCTAATGCAGATCCCATGCAAATCCGCTTCGGGAGGCCCGTGTCCGCCACTACCAGCCGCCGGAGCCGCCTCAAGAAACCGCTGCAGGCCACTGGGCAGGCTGCCGCCGCCTCCGCGACGCCCTGCCCACGTCTGCGCCGTTGCAGTAACTTTACAACGCTCTAGCAAGGTAGCAAGCGGCATTACAGAGAATATTAGACACGGAGCTCTAGGGGCAGCGTTTGTGGTTAGTAATAAAAACGTACTGGGCCCAGGGTTGGAGCCCTGTCACTGCTTAAATTTTGAATAGAAATCGTCAGATCCTGCGGCCAAAGACTTCTGGCATAAGAAGTCACACTCGTTCTGCGAACGGCCTTGTCAAAGAGGGCGGAAGAGCGGAAAGAGAATGAGAGAGCCCTCTTGCCCTTGTTGTTGAAAACTGGTGAAAAACGAGAGAATCAGCAATGATCAACGCCGTGAGCATGCAGAAGCCAATGGAAACAACTGAAGTAAAGACACTTCTTTTGTATCTGTAAGACAGGTGACCTGAAATTGAGAAAGTGTCATGATGACCTCTTCATTAGCGAAAGATTCGGGATTAGTTCCCCATTCACTTCTCCAGGAGAGGACTGTCAAGGGCATGGCATCACGAGAGAACGACTAAAATACCAACAGACGTAATATTTTACGTTTCGAAGCATGGATTGTCAGAAGTCTGAACTGGTCAGGGAAACTAGAAACTCTGAAAAAGGAAACGCTAAGGCTCGACCGAGCGAGGTGGTGTAGTGGTCAGCACACTGGACTCAAATTCGGGAGGACGACGGTTCAAACCCGCGTGCGGCCATCCTAATTTCTTCTTCTTTCGATTTCGGCCATCTTTGGACCACGTTCAACAATTCACTTGCCCGGCTTTTCGATCTTTTTTTCTCTCTTCCCAATATTTCCTCATCATTTTCGAGTGGTTCCTCCTCCGCTCTTCCGACCATTTCCTGTTATTATTCTTTAGTTTCGTTTCTTCTGGAAAACACTTAATTTCGTTCACTATTTGTCTAAACTTTTCCCTGTCCCTGATTGACTCACGGGTGACATTAAAATAGGCCAAATCCTTTTTCACCATCTGTATCCATTTATTGTTGGTTTTTTCGTTCCTGTTACTATGTTCAAACACTTTTCTTGTTAGTCTGTTTCCATCCATCCTCGACAGGTGACCATAAAACGTTAGTCTGCGTTTACGCATTGCCTCACTCACTTTCTCAATAGTTTTGTATATTTCCTTATTACTCTTTAGCTTGTACTCTTCTCCAATCTTTCTCGGTCCTAATATTTTTCTCAAAATTTTCCTTTCTTTCTTTTCCATGTTTTCTATTTCCCCCTTTTTGTTAAGAGTTAGGCACTCCGATGCATACAGGCATTCTGGTCTAATGACAGTTTTATAATGTCTTAATTTAGCTTGAATCGAAATGTTTTTTTTGTTATATATGTCTTTGGTTTTTTGAAAAGCAAATTCCATTTTCCTTGCTCTCGCCTGGTTTGCACTCTTGTCTAAACCATTCACTTGAATTATTTCACCTAAATACTTAAATTTTTCTACTCTCTTAATATTGCCGTATTTAGTAATAAGATTTTTCTTGTTATTTCTATGATTAGACATATACACGGTTTTTTCAAATGAAATCTGCAGTCCAGCTCTGGCCGAAACTTCTTGTAGTTTCTCCAGGTAGTTCTGAGCTATTTCTTCGTTTTCTGTAATTATTGCCAGATCGTCTGCAAAAGCTAAACAGTCCACTTCTATTTTTTCTTTTTTTGTTCCAATTCTGATGTCATTCTTGGTGCCTTTGAGTTCTTCTTTCCATATTCTCAATATCTTTTCCAGTACGCAGTTGAAGAGGATTGGGGATAAACCATCACCTTGTCTAACACCTGTTTTAATTTCGAACTTCCTTGAAATTTCACCCATAAATTTAACTTTGGCCTTACTGTTTGTTAGCGTCTGTTTGATAATTTGAATTGTTTTCGTATCGACCCCAAATTCTTCCAATACTTTCAGTAATGTTTCTCTATCTACCGAGTCGTATGCTTTTTTGAAATCTACAAATACTATTGCAAATCTCTGGCCTCTTGAGATTCTGTAACGAATTAGTGTTTTCAGGTTAAATATTTGTTCAACACAGGATCTACCTTGTCTAAAACCTGCTTGATATTCACCTATTTTTTTATCCAGAACTGGCTCCACGATTTGAAGTAATTTCCTTGACAAAATTTTGTATCCTACTGGTAGTAGCGAGATCCCTCTATAATTATTAACATTCATCTTATCCCCCTTTTTGTGTAGTGGGTGTATCAGGGCACACTGTCAGTCTTCAGGAATTCTTTCTTCGTCCCAGATCTTCTTAAACATATGTTCCAAAACTTGTGGGAGGTTGGTATCCATTATTTTTAGGATTTCTGGTACTATGGAGTCTTCACCTGGGGCTTTATTGTTTTTTAGACTGTGTATTATGTGTTTTATTTCTTCAGCGTCTGGAGGTTTTGACTCGGTATTAGTATTTCGGTGGTTTTCAAAACTCATTTTATCTTTGGGTGGTTCACAATTTAGTAGATTCTCGAAATATTTTGCTAATATTTCACAATTAGTCTTGTTTGTCAAACCTAGCTTGTTCTCTTCATCTTTAAAACATAAATTTGGGGATTGGTATTTGGTTAGCTGTTTTCTAACAGTTTTGTAGAAATCTCTAGAATTATTTCTTTTAAAGTCTTCCTCAATCTGTTCTAGGTTATCCTGAAATTGTCTTCTTTTTTTATTACGGAAAAGCTTAGCTGTTTCTCTTCTCTGGATTTTAAAATTGTCAAGATCTTGAGGATCTTTTGTGGAGTTCCATTTCTGCCACAATTTCTGTCTCTTCTCTAGGTTCTCATCACATTCATTGTCCCACCATGGATGTCTTCTTACTCTTTTCACGAGACAATTTTCTTTTGCTATTTCAACTATTTCGTTTTTGATCTCCTCCCATCCCGCTTCCTTATTTATTGTGGATATGCCATCGCTATCTTTGTGCAATGCTCTTTGAAACCGTTGTTTAATTTCTTCATTTTTTAACGTTTCTGTGTTATATTTTGGAATTTTGTAAAAGGTTTTCTTCTCTTTTCGAAATGGGAGTGGTCTGAATTTAATCGTAGTCAAATAGTGGTCTGAATCAACATCAAGGCTTTTCAGCACTTTAGTGTTTTGAATTTCTTCTTGACAATGAAGTGAGATAGCCACATGGTCAATTTGGAATTCTCCGAGAAGTGGATTTGGTGATCTCCATGTTTTAGTTTTTCGGCTCAGCTTTTTGAAATGTGTTGTCATTATTTTCAAGTTGAAATGCCTACATACCTCTATAAGCCTTTCTCCATTTTTTGAAGTTCTTTTGTGACCTGGGAAGAGGCCTACTGTTCCATGGTATTTTTTCTCCCTTCCTATTTGTGCGTTAAAATCGCCTACTAACATTTTTGTGTTCTTCTTTGAGCATCTATCCAGTTCCATTTCAAGTATCTCCCAAAATTCTTCAACTTTCTCCGGGTTATTTTTGTTGTCCTGGTTTATGGGTGCATGGCAGTTGATTATAGAGTATCCTTTGTTTTTACATTTAATCTCAAGAATGGATAGTCTCTCAGAACTCGAGTAGAAGTTAGTAACTGAATCTAAAATTGAGTGATGTACCAGAAATGCTGTTCCTAATTTATTTATATTAAAAATGAAGAAACTCCCCCAGCTGTATATAACATGTTGATTTTATTTTGGCAACTTGTTTCAACGTTGTAACAACGTCATCTTCAGGCCCACACACTTGTTGACGTCAACTGCGTGTGGCTGATACTAAAAGTCAGTGGTGAGATATGGACGTGGTCCGTGTGGACGATGGATAGTAACTATGACTGCATATAGTGAGTGTCTGTGTTGGAAAAGTACCAGAGCTTCAAGCGCTGATAGAAAACACTCAAGCTGAAATCGTTATAGGAACAGAAAGGTGGCTAAAGCCGGAGATAAATTATGATGAAATTTTTACAGAGGCGCAAACCGTGTTCAGAAAGGGTAGATTAAATAAAGTAGGTGGTGGTGTGTTTGTATCTGTTGGTAGTAGTTTATCTTGTAGTGAAGTTGAAATAGATAGTTCCTGCGAATTACTATGGGTAGAGGTTATAATCAACAGCCGTACCAATAATAATTGCCTCCTTCTACCGACTCAGATGATTGAACGGTTCAAAGAAAACTTGAACCTCATTACAAATAAGTAACCCACTCATACAGTTATAATTGGTGGAGACTTCAATCTACCCTCGATTTGTTGGCGAAAATACATCAAAGCCTGTGGTAGACAGAAAACATCTTCCGAAATTGTACTAAATACTTCCTCTGATAATTACTTTGAACAATTAGTTCATGACCCCACACGAATTGTAAATGGTTGCGAAAACACACTTGACCTCTTAGCCACAAATAATCCTGTCTAATAGAGAGCGTCCTGACGGATACAGGCATTAGTGAACACAGGGTCATTGTACCGAGGCTCAAAACCATATCAACCAAAACCACTAAAAATAAACGCAAAATATATCTATTTAAAACAGCAGATAAAAATTCGCTTTATGCCTTCCTAAGAGAGAGTCTCCATCCCTTCCAAGCTAATTATGTAAGTGTAGACCAGATATGGCTCAAATTCAAAAATACAGTGTCGACAGTAATAGATAGATTCATACCGCATAAGTTAATAAGAGACGGGACTGATCCACCATGGTACACAAAACACGTCAGAACACTGTTGCAGAAGCAACGGAAAAAGCATGCCAAATTCAGAAGAACACAAAATCCCGAAGACTGGATAAGTTTCACGGAAGCTCGAAATTTAGTGCAGACGTCAATGCGAGATGCTTTTAACAGTTTCCACAAAGAAACATTGTCTCAAAATATGGTAGAAAACCCAAAGATATTCTGGTATTATGTAAAGTGCACTAGTGGCAAAAAACAGTCAATATTGTCTCTGCGCGATAGCGATGGAAATGTTACTGATGATGGTGCCACTAAAGCGGAGTTACTAAATACGGTTTTCCGTAATTCGTTTACGAAAGAAGACGAAGTAAATATTCCAGAATTCGAAACCAAAACAGCTGTTAGCATGAGTGACATAAAAGTAGATATCTTAGGTGTTGCGAAACAACTCAAATCACTGAAGAAAGGCAAGTCTTGCGTTCCAGATGGTTTACCAATCAGGTTCCTTTCAGAATATGGAGACACTATAGCGCCTTTCTTAGCAATCATATACAACCGCTCACTTGACGAAAGGTCTGTTCCTAAAGACTGGGAAGTAGCACAGGTCACACCAATATTCAAGAAAGGAAATAGGAGTAACCCATTGAATTACAGAAACATATCACTGAGTTCAATTTGCAGTAGGATTTTGGAGCATATACTCTACTCAGACATTATAAATCACCTTGAAGAAAATGACTTATTGATACATAACCAAAACGGATGCAGAAAATATCGTTCTTGTGCAACGCAGCTCTTTATTTCCATGAAATAATGAGTACTGTCGACAAGGGATCTCAGATCGATTCCATATTCCTAAATTTCCAGAAGGCTTTTTATACCGTTCCTCACAAGTGACTATTAATCAAATTACGTGCATAAGGAGTATCGTCTCAGTTGTGTGACTGGATTCTTGATTTCCTCTCAGAGAGATCACAGTTCGTAGTGATAGACGGTAAATCATCGAGTAGAACAGAAGTGATATCTGGCGTTTCACAAGGTAGTGTTATAGGCCATCTGCTGTTCCTGATTTACATAAATGATCTAGGTGATAATCTGAGCAGCCCCCTTAGATTGTTCACAGATGATGCTGCAATTTACCGTCTAGTAAAATCATCAGACGATCAATTCCAATTACAAAATGATCTAGAGAGAATTTCTGTATGGTGCGAAAAGTGGCAATTGGCACTAAACAAAGGAAAGTACGAGGTCATCCACATGGGTACTAAAAGAAATCCGATAAATTTTGGGTATACGATAAATCGCACAAATATAAGGGCTGTCAATTCGACTAAATACCTAGGAATTACAATTACGAGCAACTTAAATTGGAAAGTACACATAGATAATATTGTGGGGAAGGCGAAACAAAGACTGCGCTTTGTTGGCAGAATACTTAGAAGATGCGACAAACCTACTAAAGAGACAGCCTACATTACACTTGTTCGTCCTCTGCTGGAAATTGCTGCGCGGTGTGGGATCCTTACCAGGTAGGATTGACGGAGGACGTTGAAAAAGTGCAAAGAAGGGCAGCTCGTTTCGTGTTATCGCACAATAGGGGTAAGAGTGCCACTGATATGATACGCGAGTTGGGGTGGCAGTCACTGAAACAAAGACGGTTTTCTTTACGGCGAATTCTATTTACGAAATTTCAATCATCAACTTTCTCTTCCGAATGCGAAAATATTTTGTTGACACCCAACTACGCAGGGAGAAATGATCATCATAATAAAATAAAAGAAATCAGAGCTAGAACAGAAAGATTTAGGTGTTCCTTTTTCCCATGCGCCATTCGAGAGTTGAATGGTAGAGAAGTAGTATGAAAATGGTTCGATGAACCCTCTGCCTGGCACTTAAGTGTGAACTGCAGAGTAACCATGTAGATGTAGATGTAGATGTAGTCATAATGGAATTACATAGTTTCTTTCTTAACACGAGTAACAAAATAAGGCGTTTGCATTTCCTGAATGGAAATTGGTATAAAGAAACTAATTTTAATGTTGTGTTACTGCACTGTTAGTACTTTTTTCAACATATGCGGCTGGTCCCGGTGGAGGTTCGAGTTCTCCCTCGGGCATGGGTGTGTGTGTTTGTCCTTAGGATAATTTAGGTTTAATAGTGTGCAAGCTTAGGGACTGATGACCTTAGCAGTTAAGTCCCATAAGACTTTACACACATTTTCAACATAAGTTCTTCCTAATTACTTCAAAAATTGTCTTCGGCATGAATTTTATTATGGTTTGTAATTCTTGCAGTGAAATTGGCGCCTAGTCTCCTCGAATCGCTCTTTTCAGCTCACATACGGCCTCAAACTGCCTTCCATTACGATAAATGTGTCTTGGAAGTATTCTCGAAAGGTTTTCCAGTGGGTTAAAATCCGGGATTAGTGCAGGCCAAGTCAAGATACCGATGTCTTTATCTTCAAACAACTTTTTGGTTGTAGTAGAAACATGAAAAGATGCATTATCTTGTTGAAACATTATTACTTTCGTCCCCTAGAATTAATGCATTCCAATCATTTCTGTCTCTAGTATCTCAGTGTACATGTCGTTCGTTGTAGTGTTCGACCAAGCAACGCGCGAACTGTCTTTAGAGCAGAAGGCTGCCCGAATCATAACACTTTCCCAACAAATTTTCTGCTCATCCTTACTTGCTGCTCTGTTATCAGATCATGCCAATAATACTGAAATCCATCCGGTCCATCTAAATTAAACTTCTTCTCATTATTAAAGATTACTTTATCTCATTCTGAAGTCTATGACATAGGAACTCCAGTCTAGCCTGTCTATATTCACACTACTGGCCATTAATATTGTTACACCATGAAGAAATGCAGATGATAAACGGGTATTCATTGGAAAAATATATTATAATAGAACTGACATGTGATTATATTTTCATGCAATTTGGGTGCATAGATCCTGAGAAATCAGTACCCATAACAACCACCTCTGGCTCTAATAACGGCCTCGATACGCCTGCGCGTTGAGTCAAACTGAGCTTGGATGGCGTGTACAGGTACAGCTGCCTATGCAGATTCAACACGATACCACAGTTCATCAAGAGTAATGACTGGCGCATTGTGACGAGCCAGTTGCTCGGCCACCATTGAACAGACGTTTTCAATTGGTGAGAGATCTGGAGAATGTGCTGGCCAGGGCAGCAGTTGAACATTTTCTGTATCCAGAAAGGCCCGTACAGGACCTGCAACATGCGGTCGTGCATTATCCTGCTGAAATGTAAGGTTCCGCAGGGATCGAATAAAGGTTAGAGCCACGGGTCGTAACACATCTGAAATGTAACGTCCACCGTTCAAAGTGCCGTCAGTGCGAACAAGAGGTGACCGAGACGTGTAACCAATGGCACCCCATACCATCACACCGGGTGATACGCCAGTATGGCGATGACGAATACACGCTTCCAATGTGCGTTCACCGCGATGTCGCCAAACACGGATGCGACCATCATGGTGCTGTAAACAGAACCTGGATTCATCCGAAAAAAATGACGTTTTGCCATTCGTGTGCCCAGGTTCGTCGTTGAGTATACCATTGCAGGCGCTCCTGTCTGTGATGCAGCGTCTACTAACTGATAGTCCATGCTGCTGCAAACGTCGTCGAACTGTTCGTGCAGATGGTTGTTGTCTTGCAAACGTCCCCATCTGTTGACTCAGTGATCGAGACGTGGCTGCACGAAGCGTTACAGCCATGCGGATAAGATGCCTGTCATCTCGACTGCTAGTGATACGAGGCCGTTGGGATCCAGCACGGCGTTCCGTATTACCCTCCTGAACCCATCAATTCCATATTCTGCTAACAGTCATTGGATTTCGACCAACGCGAGCAGCAATGTCGCGATACGATAAACCGCAATCGCGATAGGCTACAATCCGATGTGAAGGTACGCATTTATCCTCCTTACACGAGGCATCACAACTACGTTTCACCAGGCAACGCCGGTCAACTGCTGTTTGTGTATGAGAAATCGGTTGTAAACTTTCCTCATGTCAGCACGTTGTAGGTGTCGCCACCGGCGCCAACCTTGTGTGAATGCTCTGGAAAGCTAATCATTTGCATATCACAGCGTCTTCTTCCTGTCGGTTAAATTTCGCGTCTGTAGCACGTCATCTTCGTGGTGTAGCAATTTTAATGGCTAATAGTGTATTTTGACCAGATGTTAGTCAAAAACTGTGCTCGTACCATAGTTTTAATTCCCTTACGCCCATTTTCCCACTCTTGCTTGCTGTGACATAAATATTCCCTACTGCCCTAGCAAGAAAACGCACACGAAAAAGAACCAGAGTGGTCAGAGCCGCACCAACTTATCGCAGCACGATAAATAACTTCCCAGCCAATTTACATCCAAATTAATAATCGGCATAAATGTGTACTAATGCGTTATGGCATAGATGTCAGTTGATCTGGATACAACTCTCTTGATACCTCTAATTTCAAGGGTTCCTTTCATATGAATTTTCTCTTCAAATCCTGATTAGTCAGACTGCAACAAATTCATTGCGGAACAATAGGATAAGTTTGGTTATCTCTTCTACAAATTTTCTGGCAGATTCCGCAGTTTGCCGTGAGTCGCCAAGTTGTCGCTTTGTTTGAAATTTCGTTATCTTACGTCTTCCTACTCTGAAGCACTTTTTGAAGTTATGGAACCATCCATTGGTTCCCTTGAAATCGTTGTAATCTTGCTTGCGCGCAGTTTGATGCGCATAACATAGTAGGTCTATCATCCACATCCTCTAAATTGCATCGAGCATCCTTGAAACGCGTAGACACCAGTGTACCAAGTGCTCCTTCTCCTCTCTTGAATACATATAGTTTTTCTTATGCACTGTACCTTCATACTGCTATGTTGCGGATGATCTTCCATGTACGTAATTGTGTTTAGCACCCGCTTCTTGCACAACGATTGTCCTTTACTAAGGACTTCACTGAAGCCGGGATTTGTGGCTCCCTGTCCGACGAGGATGATGAACTACGTGACTCGACACCTGTTTCAATATCACTTTCACTTCTTAAGAACGTATTGTCGTAATTGTACTCATGTACACTGTCCGCTACTTCTCATGTACATTGTCCGCACAATCCAGCGTATCCGACTCCACAAATTCCACTGACTCATCTTGCAAAAGCTCTATTTCACCTGTCACTTCTTTCTCACTCTGAGGAATTCCTTGGGTTCCATTCTGACGAAATGGCAACTTTGGCAACTGTTGTTGTAGGTTTACTGCAATGTTTGCTTTGTTTATCGTTGTCATTAGTCTGCTTTGTACCAACACCACTAGTACTATCGCACTGTTGTGTGTTAGTCGTCGACTAAGCAATTCAACTACGCTCCGTAGCCGCATGCAATGCTTACCATTGGACACCGCTAATACTGTCCCTGTTGCCATTAGCAACCAATACTGTGGTTGAGTAGTGGACAATACGTGGGTGCGTCGAATGCTGTAAACATCATAGGTCTTTCGCGACTCCTCACTCAATGGGTTCCTTGTAAGACACGTCGTTTTCCGGTTGCAGCATCTCGGTCCGTAAATAAAACGTAAAGATCTGAAGATAGGGTGAACAAACTGGATGTACTCTAAAAAAAAGAAAAACACGTTTTAAGGCATAATTTGTTGGCGTGACGTGTTGGGAAAGGGGTGCATTCGTGTCAACGCATTATCCCATAAACATTAACGTTACGGATGTTATAGTTTTGATTTTAAGCCCTAGGAGTGCTACTGTCGCGTCTTGGGTTGAGGCGGCCTTCGAGCTTGAGTAAGTACGGGGTGGCATCGAACTATAGTGCAGCTACTCACTGAGGTCCTCTATGGGCTGTAATCTTCGTATGGCAACGAAACTGGATAGGTGTGCTAATGCGTTAATGCACAACCGATTTACCCTGGAAAAAGTAGTTCTAATTTTGGCCACCAGGTGCAAAGCTGACGCTGTACACCGTTTGTATGACAGTGTGACACCCATGCTGTCATTTGACAAGTCATAACGTGACTGATTAGTATGGCTATTGAGAAAAGAGAACGGCGCTGTCACTGAAACTGCTTTATGGGAATGGTACCAATTACAGCTCTTCATTGAGAGAGAATCACTGACTGACAAGTCTGAGAAGAGTCCCGATATCATTAAGCGGTTTAAAGATGATGTTCAGGAAATTCGAAAACATGGGTGAGCTTGGTCTGGCACCTGAAAGAGGAAGGTGTGCTATCCCGGTGGAAGATATTGACAAGTTTCCTGTTGCTGTAACAGACATGCAGGACTTACGCCACGTACAAGATCCAGACGATGCAGCAATTGAAACCTCATCATCTGCAGCAACGTTCTTAATTTGCTCTTCGGTTCACGACACGGGTTGAAGTTGTATGGTCAGGCAATCTTCTATGGAGTGACGAGGCACATTTTACACTACAGACTACATTGAACACACGAAACTGCCGAATTTGGAATCGCATGTTGTACACGAAGAGCTATTGCACACGCCATAGGTGACTGACTGGTGTGGATTCACAAGCATCGGTCCGTTATTCTTTGAAGAAACTACACCCAGAGGACGTGTCAGGTGTATTGTGGCGTCTGCATGTCATGCAGACCTCCATGTACAGCAAGTTATTCCAGCTTTGGAAGAGTGAAACCGTGTGAAAATCATTGTTTTCATGCAGGATGGGGCAACACTTCATGTCGCTCGCATGGTGAAACATCTGCTTGATGGCCGGCCGAAGTGGCCGTGCGGTTAAAGGCGCTACAGTCTGGAACCGCAAGACAGCTACGGTCGCAGGTTCGAATCCTGCCTCGGGCATGGATGTTTGTGATGTCCTTAGGTTAGTTAGGTTTAACTAGGTCTAAGTTCTAGGGGACTAATGACCTCAGATGTTACGTCCCATAGTGCTCAGAGCCATTTGAGCCATCTGCTTAATGCATCCATCTCCTGAGGTTTGCCGGATACATAGCCTGCAAGATCACTTGACAAGCCACGTGACTTTTGGTTCGGTCTTTACCAGATCTGAAAGACAGTACACAAGAACAAGTTGCTCGGATACCACTGGAACTGCAGTGAGCAACTGTTGATCATGTCGTTTTACGGATGCAGCATCTCGTCAAACGTCTCTCTTCCTGATTTGATCCGTTATAAATGGTTTTTAAAGCCTGCGACTATGAAAACAATGGGTTTATTTATAAATAAGTCTTGTGCTACCTGTCACGATTTTCTTTATTTACTTTTCACACGACGCGTTTCGGGAAATGATTCCCATTTTCACCTGCGTTATGTGTGTGTATTATGCCATTTCTATGCCATGTTGTCGATGTGTTACAGTCTGCTTTATTACGTCGACTTTACTGCAGTGTATAATAAACACGCGATTTTTAGTTGGTTAGCCATTCTTCGAAATTTCGTCACTAACTTCACAAAAAGATCGATAACCAACTATAAACCGCGTGTTTCTTATATATTGCAGTAAAGTCAACGAAATGAAGCAGACTCTCGCACATCGACATCACATAGAAATGGCATAATACATACAAAAAACGTAGTTAAAAATGGGAATCATTTCCCAAAACGCGTCGTTCGAAAAGTAAATAAAGGAAATCGTGACCGGTAGCAGAAGAATTATTTATAAACAAACTTTTTGTGTCTCGTCCTCATATTGAACAAATTGTATAAACAGTGATTAATAATAGCCGGCCTCTGTGGCCGAGCGGTTCTAGGCGCTTCAGTCCGGAACCGCCCTGCTGCTACGATCCCAGGGTCGAATCCTTCCTCGGGCATGGATGTGTGTGATGTCTTTAGGTTAGTTAGGTTTAAGTAGTTCTAAGTTCTAGGGGACTGATGATCTCAGATATTAATGTCCCATAGTGGTTAGAGCCATTTGAACCATTTGAATTTGATTAATAACAAAATCAATATTGTGCCTTTGTCACATGTTTGACATTTTCTGTCCACGTCCCGTTCCTAATCCATTACGTATGGAAAAATTTCTATACGTCTTTCTTGCACTCTCAGCGCCAGATTTGCACTTGTCAGCCACAACTGGTACTAATTTCTTTTGCAGCGTAAATTGGTTTGGTGTTAACTCATTAGCTGCCCATATTGACCTCTGTGAGCAGCTGCTCTTTAATTATAACCACCTGGTATGTGAATCAGGCTGCGGGACAGCGAAAGCTGTTGATGGCTGCCCTAAACGTTAAACGTTAGGGCAGTGGGAGAGAGAGAGAGAGAGAGAGAGAGAGAATGTTTATATTACTTCATCCAATCCTTGTAAACATAGCATCTCCTGTCACTCCCTGAAAGCTGAGACGGTAAAGATGAGAGTGGCGCGCCGTGCACAGTGCAGCGATGTGCAGCGCTCGGCGGCGTCGACCGGTCCTCGGGTATCGACTGTGCGGGCGCAGCGCGGCAGTAACGGAGCCCTTAACCCAGTTCCAGAGGCGCCACTCGCCGCTCCAATGGGGCGCTAAACGCGGAAGGTAGCTGGCCGCGGCCGGCCCACCCACGACCGCCGACAATTGACCGCCACCGGTGCGGCGACCGCGTCACAGAACAGCGGCCGGGAAACGAACACTGTATTTACACTCGTCGGCGGTTCTTATGTCGGGCAGACAACACGAATTCTTCTAGAGATATGTGTAGAACATCAACGGTACATCCGCTCGCTAGAAGCAGACAATCCATCAGTGGCGGAACTTAGAGTCGATATGGGACACTTGAGAGCAAGGTGGGACAGTGCCACTTTCTACATTCCTACTCCTTAAATACATAATTTTTTATTAAACGCGTAATGCATGTAATGTTAGCGGCCGTAATTCCGTTCCTGCTCCTATTTTCGACGTCCTCGAACTTCCGGCTTCCACTGTTGGTAACGAATGCTTAGATGCGTGTGCATGCGATACATCATTCCGTTGTGTTGTCTGGCGAGAGTCTGTTGTGTGCAGCACGTTTAGCGTCCGTGTGCGTGGGAATTCATTTTAACACGTTTATATTAGGTTTCTTTGCACAAATTTTGCAATTGATTTTAAACTAACTTCACGATGAGCTAGAGAATTGAAATTAACTCACTTTCTTATCTGGTGTGTGGCTGAGAATATTCCATCTACCACTATCATTTCTCGAAACTTTCAACATAGCTCAGAAATGACAATGCAATATTAACCCTCTTTCGCGTCTGATGTGTGGTGGAGGGTACTTTGTGTACCACTGCTATTTCTCCCTTTCCTAGTTCCGCTTGTGAATGTTTCGTAGTAAGAACGGTTGCTAGTAAGTTCCCGTGTGATCTAGATTCTCTCAAATTTTTATGTTGTTGGAATTTTCGTGAGATAATCGTAGGAGAAAGCGGTGTATTGATTGACTCAGGTGAAGAGAAACTGAAACAATCCCGAAATTTACCACATATATCTGTTGAAATGCACAAAAATGTTTGAAATCGATTGAAAAATTTGACACACACAATAATAAAGAGCAGGGAATGATTATTTTTGTAAAAAATTACGGCGGAATTCAGCTTTTACGCTGATGTATGTTAGCGCAGCACTCAGATTAACAACGTGCTATTCCTAGTATGGCCACCGATTTGTCTTCAAATATGGGCTGCAGGTTTTTGCATGTAATGGCTATAGTCAAAGATTTGACGTGTGTTACAGTAGCGGTCATTATAATAAATCTGGGAAGGTTCGTAATTTCGTCCTCCTTAGTTGTGAATGCAAGGCTGCGCCCCTGCGTATTCGGCCACTACAGTCATGCTACTCAACCACGCTATTATTGCTCTCGGTGGTGGTGGTGGTGGTTAGTGTTTAACGTCCCGTCGACAACGAGGTCATTAGAGACGGAGCGCAAGCTCGGGTTAGGGAAGGATTGGGAAGGAAATCGGCCGTGCCTTTTCAAAGGAACCATCCCGGCATTTGCCTGAAACGATTTAGGGAAATCACGGAAAACCTAAATCAGGATGGCTGGAGATATTGCTCTCGGCCGTTATCGAAAACACATGGTCACTTTACAGGAAACAATGACAGTGGTGACTAAGGTAAACGCATCGCACCCTCAATACTTCCAGGTCACCTGTGCAACCCTGATTAGGCGCTGATTCACGATAAGCCGCCCGAATCGTGCTCATTCCTAGGTGCAATAATATTGTCGTCGACTAGTAGATATGCTCCGCGGCCCAAGTGCGGCCGATGCGTCACTTCGGAGGTCGTTTGTCAACAGAAGAGTCGCTGAGTTGTTTACCGGCAAGCATCATGCAGCCGCCACAACGTCTGGAGTCGCAAGCCACGCTAATATGTGGCGTGCAGGGTGCGGTAAACGGCGGTGCAGTTGCAGGTACTTATTTGTGCCCACGTGACACCGTGCCTGCTGTCTTGCACACACGGATACGTCAGTCCGTTTTATAAGAGCGACTTTCTGCTCAAAATCGACTGCTCAAAGTGCGTGTACCTTTCGTGCCTGCGTGTAAATCAGCAACCAACCACGACTCGAGGGTGTCTATAACGTCAATGATCTATAGATTGTGCCGAGTGTGGAACTGCAAATTTCCGAGTATGCTGCAGGCTGCGCGTGTAGAGACGAGGGACTATGGCAGCGTCTGCTAACGCAGGAAGCTATAACCTATTCTGGTCGAGCTCACCCCTATTATAGAAATGGTTGGTTGGTTGACTTGGGTGAGGGTACCAAACAGCGAGGTCATCGGTCCCGTACACCTAGGAATGAGCACGACTCGGGTGGCTTATCGTGAATCAGCGCCTAATCAGGGTTGCACAGTTGACCTGGAAGGATTGAGAGCGCGATGCGTTTACCTTAGTCACCACTGTAATTGTTTCCTGTAGCGCGGGGAAGGAAGTCGGCCGTGCCCTTTGAAAGGAACCATCCCGGTATAGAAATAGGTTTTATGCTTTCATGTCTTCTTAACTTTTATTATGTTGTTTTATGCTTTCGTGTCATCTTAATTTTCGTTATGTTGTTTGGTTATATTTTCATACTAGTGTTTTCCTACAAGAAAGACGAAATATCTGAAAGCAAAAAGTGTTAACATTTTACAGAGAAAGAACCTACACTATGCGTAAAAAAGACAGTCAATAGATGGACGTGTTGTAACGAAAATTAGTTTAATAATGAAAAAGTCAGAATTATTGGGCAAGAAAAATAAATGTCGTTGTTATTTGGCACTTAGAAAACAAGATACAAAGGAAAAATGCTCTATTTATTGCGTTCTACCTATTGCCTGATATGTCTGCAACTATATATTTTCGCGAGCAAATAGATCTATATATGTTTTGAAATGTTTAGATGGCAGTTTTCCTACTCTTTTAATTCTCAGTGGTGTGAACAATTTACCGTACGACATTTGACAAGATCTTCCACTACAAATTCTGCCTTGTCATTGGTTGTTCATACATTTTGTTACTACATGTCGATTTTTCTGTAAAAAGGATAGTCCCTCACAACTTCAGATTTACCATTCAGATGCCAAAAAGCACGGCAGACAGCTCTCTTAACACCGGCAGTTTTGGCGCTGACTATACACGAAAAAGTACACTCAAAACAGATGAGACTCAGTACGGGTACGGGAATAAAAAGCCATGGCGCTGCAGTAGACGCACTTCTCTCGAGTAGTAAACCGAGACAGGAAATCGATCGTATAAAACGGGCTCTAGGTCGCCGCTCAGCCCAGTTCCGATTCCCGCTCCGGAACGACTGCCAACCGCCCCGAGTCTCCGCCACGGACCAACGGATGCCTCGGCTGCCTGCTACCCGTCAGGCAGTGCCGTACAGCCATCGACGTGAGCCGCTCCAGAGGGCCCCGCTTCGCTGGATCTGCGTCTCGACTGACCACGAGCCACCGCCTCGTGGGACCTCGTCGCTACGGCACTTGGCTGCTCGTCGTCTCATAGCTTCGTGGAGCCGTGTAGCTTCTCATCCACGACTCCTACCGGCTCTTCGTCAGTTCGTCACTTATGGACTTGGTTATAGAGAGCACCTGTTAGGCATCGTCAATAATTGACATTTCAGCTGTAATCAAGTTATGTAGACTTTCGTCCTCAGAAGCTATACCGAGTTCATGGTTAATAAACAAAAAGTTGTTATTGCAACGTGTGTATTTCAGTTTGTTGCACAACTCGTCAGAGGACAGAATATCCTTGCAGTTCCTATGTGCCATCTAGGGACTAAGTTTGGAAATGCATTCGATTTAATTTTCTATTATGTAGATTATTTTACTTTTCAAACGCTTTTGAAACGCTTGGTTTCACACCACGAAATAGGCTAGCCATCTACTCAGACATACAAATTGTGTGTGACGCATGCTTAGAAGACTGAAAATAACTTGAAAACATCATTCGTTCATGGCATCCACATGATTTATAATAGCGAAAGTTTTTGCTAATATTCAGATGGAAAAATACATTTAAATTGATTGTACTTTGGAGAGTTTTTATGGGAGACAAAATTACGAACACTTTTCATAATTATTTCGATACTTACGATTGCTGACGCGCTGCAATACTGAAAGTTCTTACTTTTCTTGTGTGTCTATTTGTACAGTGTCAATGTTTACGTTAAACACTGACTATAGTATGTTATAACAATTTAATTGTAACTTGCTTACAAATGTACGATAAATTCAGGAACATTCCGAGTTTTAGCCTTTTTCTTAATCTTTCAGGGCTTATACAGGCCCTAATCTATTAAGATGACGAAATTTGAGCCCCCTACCTTACCATACTTAAAATAAACTGCCGCTAAATACAGAAAGACAATATCGAGAAATAAAACAAAATAATGGAATTCCGTGGATTGTAACGCACAAGAGCCGAATTTGTTGGAGATGGACAAATAATTGAACAAGCAAGAGAGTTTAAGCACCTAGGCTCCAATTTTAAATTTCCCAAGTCTGATGATGCGGAGCTAAAATTGGCCACATTCACACATTTCTGTGGAACCACGCAACTTACATGAAAACCTAACATACAAAAATAACATTCGTTAAAATTTGCAAAGTAACATCCCTTGCATCTGTTTGGAAACGAATGTTGGGCTCTTAACGTCTGATCAATTACGACGAACCGTATCATCATAGACGAAGTTTTTCTGCTTATTCGCTACTGCATCCTAAAAGAAACACCGATAAGAGACAGGAACTAAATTTTGAACCCATTACAACCATAAAAGAAGAATACATACTGAACTGGAAAGGTCAGACCAACGTGTGCCTAATAATAGATAACCTAAGCTACAACATTGTATAACCGAACAGAAAAGATAAATGCTGGACGTCCCTTAAAGAGATGGCATGAATAATTCTGAGGTGGAAGAAGCCAAAAGGTCTAATCGTTGAAGACGATGATGATCCTAAATGACTGAATTCTTATCCGCGACATAGTTAATAAAAATTTGTTGTTCACTGTGTAATTTCGCGATTACTAAAGACAATAATGTAGTAAGTTCATCAGCAACAGCTCAGGACAAATCAAATACAGCAAAGGTAAGAGCAAAAACGGGCATATGCCCCAAGTTTTACTGGAATATATATTTTAAAGATTGGATTATAAACAAAAATTCAATGCAGACGGTATCTTAACATGCCTTACGTTTGCATATGAAGTGATGTACTAAATTAGACATATGGCTGATTTCGGTTGGCAGCCGCAGGACACACACAATGTAAAATAAAACGTAAAGTACATATGTAATTTAAAAAACAGCAAACTCCAGTGTACCGTATATCCTAACCTAAACATAATCAGTATGTATGTATTTCAGAAAGATACAAGAAAAACCACTGAGAATGTCACAACACCGGTGAAACATGTTTGGGTATTAAAGCAAAACAATAATTGTGTACTTGCAAAAAGGCGGATCCATCCGTAATGAACTATTTACGAACACTGTTCAGTGACGCAGAGGTAGTTGTGTGTGTGTGTGTGTGTGTGTGTGTGTGTGTGTGTGTGTGTGTGTGTGTGTGTGTGTTTGTGTGTTTGTGTGTGTGTGTAAGTATTGCTTGTGTTTTACTTCAATTTTTAATAACCCTTTTCGCCCAAAATTTTCTTGCATCCATGACGGGGTAAAACAGCAGCCAAAAAATGGTTTCTGACATGATGTCATTTCTGCAATTTGTAAGAGGTGTGAAACGCTATCGAAACAAATGTTTTTGTTTTTGTATATTTTTAAACATTCCAGCAGCGCAGGGTAGCCGCGTTGTTTAGGGCGCCTTGCCATGTTTCGAGCGGCTCCCCCGTCGGAGGTTCGAATCCTCCCTCGGGCATGGGGGTGTGACTTCAGCAGTTTGGTCCCATAGGAATTTACCACAAATTAAAAAAAAATAAAAACATTCCAGCCTCTTTCAGGCCAATGAGTATTGTTTAAACAAGGTTTACAAGCAAACGAAACTGGGAGAACTTCATTTACATGCACTGAGTTGTCTATGTACTTCGCCATCAGCATAAAGTCACATGAAACTTCATAACACGTAACGTAATCGTGATGTAGGGCTAGTTTCAAGCCTTGAGGATGATATCAAAAGCCGCCAGATTAGAAGATAGCAAGCACACATTTTGAGAGCTACAGATGTGCATATTTTACCAAATGGCGCTGTACTGTTTTTTATTAGTGTAAAGGTAGGAACACAGTTGCAGCGAGGTGCTTGAGTGCATCTCACTTATTTTAAAAAAACGTCTGACGCAAAGAATGGATGTGTGGACCACGCTATATCATGTGGCAATCTTACGGACGTCAGCGTCCATCACTGCATTCTCCGCTTTCGGCTCTTGGGGAAGAATGGGCTGCCATTCCTCCACAGGCCTCCATACATGTGTTTGAAAGCGTCCTCAGCAGCGTTCAAACCATAATAAAGCCGAAGGGTGGACGTACTCCATATTAATGTTCGCTAATAGGTGTCGATGTTCTTTTGATCGGACAGCGTACATCTAGACTGGCTTACTGCGGATAGGAAGTATCGACAGTGCATGGCAGGATACTTCTTCGCGTTCCTGCAGGCTCTGATGTTAAGCTCACCGTTTCTTGTCAGCGACGAAAGCTGCCCTAGTCTCGGTCTACTTGAGGCCGCAGTGCCGGACAGCGGTGAACCTCTTTCCCTCCCCCTCCCCCCGTCGTCCCCCTCCCCCACCGGGCGAGGCTACCACCGTATACTACTAAGCCGGCCTGCCGCCTTTGAAGCAGTGGCTTTGATTCGCCTGCGCCAAGCTAAGGCTAGGGCGGCGCGTAGTAGGTTGTTATGTGCTCCGCTTTTGGCCGCTATACGTTTGATAACGTAGTGCTTCAGAGGACTAGCAGAACTGTTCCGAGGGTTGCAGCACAAGAGTGTCATCCTCGATAGCGAGCTTTCGAAACTTTCATGTCACGTTAATGATACTATTGATAGTGTGAGACGTCTTCAAAAGTTATATGTTACTGTGGCAGCCCAAGTAACCTGTGCTGAATGTTGCACTACACTTCAAAGTGACACACGTAGAAGACACTATTTTTCAACAGTCATCAAATCTCTGTAGATAACGGCCAGAACATTCTGTTAGTAGTTCATTTCATCGACGACAGGAAACCGCTCCTTGGTCATAGAGATATTGGAGAAGCATTGTGTGAACGTCCTCATCGCTGGAAAATCTCCTTCCCCCAAAGATGTTCTTTCAGCATGCCGAGTAGGTGGAAACCGGGTGGCGCCAGATCAGTGTCCCCCACGTCTGAGTGGACTTGGTCAAATTGTTGCCACTGTTTCACTAAGACTGGACGCAACGTTACATTTGGTCTGTATACCGCCAGAATTTCGTGGTGAACATGTGTCCAATGTAGATATTTTGCCATACAAGAATCGTACGTATCCAGTTGCCTCACAGCTTCACTCGCACGCTGCGACGGACCTAATATCCGTATAGCAGCAGATCTGTGTCCGCAGGAAACTCGTAACTTGTACTCTCTTGTGAGTACGCGCTACTCTTATTGTGCTGGATCTTGTGTAACATACTTTCTGAAGACCCCACGTGTAAGCGTTGTGATTTTTTGGACACACAGACTGGTTTCGATAATCTGAAAGAACTCAGAGCAGACAAGAAGCACAGATAATCAATATGACAGACTGCCACAAATACAAAATAAATAAGAAATTTGTAAACATTATGAACTATATTCAAGAAATTACAGGCCCATATCATTAACGTCGATATGCAGCAGGATTTTGGAACATATATTGCGTTCGAGCATTACCTCTAAGAAAACGGTATATTGAAATACAGTCAACACGGGTTTAGAAAACATCGTTCTTGTGAAACACAACTAGCTCCTTATTCGAAGTCTTCAGTGCTATTGACAAGGGATGTCAAATTGATTCCGTATTTCTGGATTTCCGAAAGGCTTTTGATACTGTACCACAGATGCAACTTGTAGTGAAAGGGAGAATCGATCACCATGATAAAATAAGGGAAATCAGGGATCGTACGGAAAGATATATATGTTCATTCTTTTTGCGAGCTATACGAGATTGGAATAATAGCGAATTGTGAAGGTGATTCGATGCCGGCCGCTGTGGCAGAGCGGTTCTAGACGCTTCAGTCCGGAACCGCGCTGCTGCTACGGTCGTAGGTTCGAATCCTGCCTCGGGCATGGTTGTGTGTGATGTCCTTAGGTTAGTTAGGTATAAGTAGTTCTAAGTCTAGGGGACTGATGACCTCGGATATGAAGCCCCATAGTGCTTAGAGCCATTTGAACCATTTTTGAACCAAGGTGGTTCGATGAACCCTCTGCTAGACACTTCAATGTGATTTGTAGTTTCTGCATGTAGATATAGATGTAGATACAGATGTGTGACGGGGATATATTGCCTCCACCTTTCTCATTACCTGAGTTTTAGCAAACACACACACTGTGGTGACAATAGTCATGGGTCATGGGATAGCGATACGCGCATATACGGATGGTGGTAGTAATGGCCTACACAAGTTATAAAAGGCCAGTGCATTTGCAGAGCTGTCATTTGTACTCAGGTGCTACATGTAGAAAGGTTTCCGATGTGATCGTTCAAAAATGGTTCAAATGGCTCTGAGCACTATGGGACTTAACTTCTGAGGTTATCACTCCCCTAGAACTTAGAACTACTTAAACCTAACTAACCTAAGGACATCACACACATCCATGCCCGAGGCAGGATTCGAACCTGCGACCGTAGCGGCCGCGCGGTTCCAGACTGTAGAGCCTTGAACCGCTCGGCCACCCCGGCCGACGACGTGATCGTTACCGTATGACAGGAATTAACAGACTTTGAACGAGGAATTGTAGTTGCAACTAGACCCATGGGACATTCCATCTCGGAAATCGAAATGGAATTCGATATTCCGAGATCCACAGTGCCAAGGGTGTGCCGAGAGTACCAAATTTCAGGGATTACCTCACACCACGGGCAACGCAGTGGCTGACTGCCATCACTTAAGGTCCGAGAGTAGCGGCGTTTGCATAGAGTTGTCGTTGCTAACAGACAAGTAACTTTGCGTAAAATAACCACAGAAATCAATCTGGAACGTGTGACGAATGTATCCGTTAGCACAGTGTAGCGAAATTTCGCGTTTAACTGGCTGTGGCAGAGGACAACTGACGCGAGTGTCTTTGCTAACAGTACTACATCGCCTGCAGCGCCTCTCCTGGGTTTTGGACTATATTGGTTGGACTCTATAGACGCCTGGGAAACCGTGAGCTGGTGAGATGAGTCCCGATTTCAGTAGATAAGAACTGATGGTCGGGTTCCAGTGCAGCGTAGACTCCACGAAGCTATGGACCCAAGTCGTCAACAAGGTACTGTGCAAGATGGTGGTGGCTGCGTAGTAGTGTAGGTTCGGTTTATAAGGAATGGACTCCTCTGGTCCAACTGAACTGGTCATTGACTGGAGAAGGTTATGTTCGCGTACTTGGAGACCATTTTCAGCCATTCCTGGATATCAGGGTCCCAAACAATGATGGAATTTTTGTGAATGACAATGCGCCGTCTCGCCGGGCCAGAGTTGATCGCGATTGGTTTGAAGAACATTCCGGGCAATTCGAGCGAATGATTTGGCCACTCAGAGCACGCTACATGAATCACACTCAACATCTATGGGGCATAATCAAGAGATGAGTTCCCACACAAAATACTGCACTTGCACCAATTACGCAAATATGGGTGACTGTAGAGGCAGCATGGCTCAGTTCCTGTCAAGCAGCGTCTGGAATTGTGAGACTGTTTGGGAACGGAAATGGGGTACGCAGGAGTGGGGACAGTTATAGGGGTAGCAGAGTTGGGATTGGAGATGCAGGGGGAAGCAATAAGGTTATTAGAGTCTTGTTTTAGGGATGAGCAGAACACATGTTCATGAACAATGCGGATGATGAGAGTGGGCAATTTGATTAGCTTATGATGAGAAGGCAAAGTAAATACAGAAAGCGAGGTGGACTGCTTGATGTTAGAGGGTTTCGAGGCTCAAATGGTTCAAATGGAAGCACTATGGGACTTAACGTCTGAGGTCATCAGTCCCCTAGAACTTAGAACTACTAAAACCTAACTAACCTAAGGACATCACACACACCTATGCCCGAGGCAGGATTCGAGTCTGCAACCGTAGCAGCAGCGCGGTTCCGGACTGAAGAGCCTAGAACCGCTCGGCCACAGCGGCCGGCGGATTTCGAGGAAGTGAGAATTTTGTGAAGAAGAAATTGAAACGATACTGGAGTGGAAAGGGTGGATCAAGGTTTTGTAGGTATAGACTAAGGACGCTTCTTCCGCATCCTGACTCACTGTCGTCTCACCCTTCGCAGACATTTCTCTGAGCTGCGTGCTGTAAGTGGGATTTCTATGACAATTAATTAAAGGCCGAGAGTCAGTTGAAACTAGTTTGTTTGCTGTTTGGGTGTGACTGCGTTAACAGTAAATTGGAAGCTGAAAGACCGGCCATCTTACAAATATTTCATAGGCGTTTGACCTCAAGGAGGATCTGGTTGCAAGAGGGGTGAACTAAGCGAAATCTAGCTGGAAGGATCATTGCGATTTGTAGAGGGGTATATACAGGACTAGGAAAGTAATACCACTGTTGCGGGAGAAGGTGGAAGGGAAGACCGGTTTTGGGCAACCCAGTAGACTAAAAGATTTATAGGAATGGAGAGATGCCAGAGCATTGCGACACACAGTGGAATGGAAGGTACAGGAACTGCTACTGTTTATGCATTGCGACACACAGTGGAATGGAAGGTACAGGAACTGCTACTGTTTATGTTAACATCGGAATGACGATTGGATGGAAAGAACCAATAATGCTTTATCAAGGTCAGTGGACACAAAGATGGCGGTTTACGGTTGCTGAGTGGTGCAGAAGTAAATAAGTCACACGAGATTATCATCGCTTGAGAAGTTGGGATGGGAGTCATTGTGGTTAACAGCTGCTTAGCATCTGCCGAAATTCTTTTGTATGTCACCTATCTGTATCGATGCTCCCTTGCTACATCTTCATCAGTAATTTACTACGGACAGGCAGACGACGCGAAACATTTTTCACTAGACGTTAGAAACAACGTTGCTTAACACATTTATTGTCTACGTAAGCATAACAAAATCCTGTCATGCATTAGGAGCGCTATCATATAGTGTGTTCATCTCTTCGGGAATGGATGGTCCTCATTCACTAACCTGTCAACTGCCGTGAGATACACGCTTGAAGCAAACGCAGTGTCATTTGTTCCAGCTGACGTTCTTAAGGCGCCCCCTTGGAAAAGGAGGAAACTTCGTTCTTAGGGAAGTATTCACGCTTCATAGCTAGCCATCTGAGCACTAAAGGGATCTGTTTATCGACCTACTCTCTGGTCTTGCTTCCCCTGTGACGCTAGTTGTGGCGCATGAAGAGCATAGCTATTTTCCAACGTTTCGTTTTAGAAAAACAATGCTCCTTCTTCACATCGCAGTAAACAGCCGTCCTCTTCCAAAAATATGCATTTGTGTTGTATATTCGGAAGGCATTTTGTATCCCCATGAAGGAAGACGTCTACTTCCAACTGAGTTTCACTATCTCATCTTCTCTTTAGACAGAGTCAGCTTAATATTTTGTACTTTAAGTGCGTTCCGACTCATTTAGCAGATACTTTATATTCTGACAGCAAATGTGGTTATATACAACGTGAGATTTGTAGCTTATACCTCAATAGTGCAGAGTTATCATAATATCTGAAGTCGAAAGTCAAAGTAACCCTATACTCAGGGAATGAGCACAGAGGAGAATGCAAGAATCTTGCCCCGCAGAGTTATCATAATATCTTAAGTCGAAAGTCAAAGTAACCCTATACTCAGGGAATGAGCACAGAGGAGCAGATGCAAGGATCTTGCCCCGCCGTTCTATGCAAAGTCCTGGCGGAGGTGGTTTGCCGTTGCCTTCCTGCAACCTGTTATGAAGTGTAGGGTGTGTGCCTGTGTCGGGTGGATGACTGTGATGAGCGCTTGTACAGCGTAGTGTAGCGTTTGTGTTGTTACCTGTGAATGGAAGGGAGAGGGTGAAATCCGGTTCCCGCACACAGCCTGTCCCCACCTGACAGGCGGATCATTATCAACAGTGTCATACGCCAGCTCTGAGCTCTGAGCACTATGCGACTCAACTTCTGAGGTCATCAGTCGCCTAGAACTTAGAACTAATTAAACCTAACTAACCTAAGGACATCACACACATCCATGCCCGAGGCAGGATTCGAACCTGCGACCGTAGCGGTCACGCGGTTCCAGACTGAAGCGCCTTTAACCGCACGGCCACACCGGCCGGCCATACGCCAGCACTTCACAAGACACTTCAAAGAAATTTGGTATTTAATCCATGATATTAGCGCTAAGGCTGGTGGCCAGGAAATTTAGCGCCGCCCCATCTCCTCCTCCCGCCGGCCAAATACTGGAGGTGAACATTTTGCACCAACAAGATTCGAACCGGCTTACCTCCGAGTCAAAAGCCACCGCACAGCTGTGCGATAAAGACCTCGGCTACCTAGGCGGATAATATGTGAAGGGGGAGAACAAATTTAGACATTTCGAAATCAGGAGAGAACACGAACAGCGATCACAATGGGACGACACTGTAAGTAACTTTCGGCCCTCTACTTCTACTACAAACTTCACGATATTTTAGACCTTACTACTGCGTCATTGGTTCAAAATTTCATTTACATGGCATTTGAACATTATATTTTCCAATGTTCTCGACACTTCTATGAAAAAAGGTATACCTTAATTTAATAATTTATGCAAAACATTAGTCTTACTGTTTCATATTGAAAGATTCCAGTAAGAATGCGTTACACGAATGATTCTTTACACGCAATTTGTAAGTAGGCCGTTTACGTTTTCTTATTGGCAACGTTACGTAGCGCTCTGTATGAAAAATCACTGGCTATGCTGTGTGCAGTCTGTGGCTAGTTTGCATTGTTGTCTGCCATTGTAGTGTTGGGCAGCTGGATGTGAACAGCGCGTAGCGTTGCGCAGTTGGAGGTGAGCCGCCAGCAGTGGTGGATGTGGGGAGAGAAATGGCGGAGTTTTGAAATTTGCAAGACTCGATGTCATGATCTGCTATATATATTATGATTTTTCAACACTATTAAGGTAAATACATTGTTTGTTCTCTATTAAAATCTTTCATTTGCTAACTATGCCTATCAGTAGTTAGTGCCTTCAGTAGTTTGAATCTTTTATTTAGCTGGCAGTAGTGGCGCTCGCTGTATTGCAGTAGTTCGAGTAACCAAGATTTTTGTGAGGTAAGTGATTTGTGAAACGTATAGGTTAATGTTAGTCAGGGCCATTCTTTTGTAGGGATTATTGAAAGTCAGATTGCGTTGCGGTAAAAAAAATATTGTGTGTTAGTTTAAGCACAGTCATGTATAATTGTTAAAAAGGAGACGTTTCAAATTACGTACATATAAAATCCCGAATTAAAAAAGGACGTTTAAATGATGCTGCTGGCTTACAAATGAACACATTTCTATTATATTTCAAGGCAGTTTCTAATCGCGTCGCTAAGGCAGAAGTTCCTAAGCTATAAATTAAAAAAAAAAAAAAGCCAGTAGATCGCGTGTATTCAACAAATGAGATAGATAACTGAGATTTATTCTTTTGCAAGTCTTCCGACGCCTCACTTATAAATTGAAGCTAAATAATAAGATAATGCACTCCTTGGCATTTATTTGCAATGCAAATGATAGTTTAATTTTTTTCCTTCCGTTATAAGAAAGGAAGATAGCATCTTATTATTGTAATACTAGCAAGATACTGAACAAATAGAATGATACCAGAATCGCAGAGAGATTAGCCCAGTGCAGGAAAATACAAGTGAGGAATTTTCCCCATCTTATACGTCAAAATACTTTTCTCAGTTGTTCAGAAACAATCTGCTCATCTGTTTGTACGAAATAGTTTCATACATTGTGTAATGGTTAGTTCCTCACAAGCGTGTTCCTCTTAATGAGCGCGAAACAAAAAATACGATTACAATAAATATTCTGAAGGATGTGACATAAAAGAACGTAGACACGTAAGGAAAAACAAGTGGATGAGAAAGCTTTCAATACATGACTCATTATAATTCAGTTCTGAAGGAAGACATGAACACAAGTTAATAATGACGTACCACAGTCAATATATTACATCTTGTTTGAAGCGTGGCTACCTATATCGGTGTCCGTGTGACTATCTGCACTGTTAAAGAGCCATCATCTCAGCCATTTTGCTGGCAAAATTCTCCCGTTTCTCTGTAAAAACTTTCGGTATCTTTGCATATGGTCTATAGTGTACAAAATATTTCTCTTGTCACCTATAACTTATTGTCTCCGTTTGTCTGCGGAATCCTCTGTTCAATACGAGGCTCGTTCAGTCTGATTTCTACGTCAGTGAAAAAAATATAACTGTTCTGCAACTGTTTATAGCCAACCTCAGGCAAAACTACCGCTTCTTTGATTAATTCTGACGTCTAACATACTCGATTCGAATATCTCAAATTGTTATGTTGAGACATTTTTACAGAAATCGAAAATCATAAATATACGAGTTTGTGTCTAGAGCAGATAATTGGATTGCTTTATGACACAGCTATTATAAATTGTAAGTCGAACGTCCACGACGGCCGGCCGTGGTGGCCACGCGGTTAAAGGCGCTACAGTCTGGAACCGCGCGGCCGCTACGGTCGCAGGTTCGAATCCTGCCTCGGGCATGGATGTGTGTGATGTCCTTAGGTTAGTTAGGTTTAATTAGTTCTAAGTTCTAGGCGACTGATGACCTTAGAAGTTAAGTCGCATAGTGCTCAGAGCCATTTGAACCGTCCACGACGCAGTAAGGCATTTCATAAAGTGATCTCACATTCGAAAATAGTCTTCCCATTTGTAAGAATTTTATTTAAGGCAGTGGACCACGTGAACGAATTTAAGAAAACGGCAAAAATAAAATTAAAAAGATCTACGAACATCGTATAATTCACGCACCATAAAAAATCTTGTTTGTTTATAGCTGAATCAGCACCATGTAAAATATAACACAAAGAAATATTCTTCATCGTCGTTACGGTAAAGAAGGACATATCGTAGGGGCTTTTATCGTTAAAGTGCCCCTTAACTGAAGATGACTCTGTACCCTTCCGTCTGTCCCGATGTGGTAAATTTTGTGTTATCCACAGAGAAATTCCTCGAAGGCTCCAGCCGTACAAACAAAATGATGTCTCGTGGTATTCCAGTTGATGATGACACTGATCTATGATGAACGGTAGTCAATAAAAACATTTATAAGAGAAGTGAGTAGTTGGTTTGTAAGCCGTACAGTGATAAAACACTTCTGCCCGGTCGCTTTTGATGAGCTTTATTTCTTAAATTTATTGTTCACGAGCCATATCAGAATGGAAATATTTTTTTCGAGTATAATTACGGCTTGAAAATAGCCTATAAGTAATGCAATACGTATCTTAACTTTACGTCAAGGTAACGGTTTTTCAGTCTGAAGCTTATTTTGAAAACGGCAGTCAATAGTCGTCAATAAATCACACAAATAAAATACAAGGATGCAGAAACACACAACGTTTATACTCTTCATAGTAATGTAAAAAATAAAAGGGTCAGTTCTTAGGCTCATTCTCTTCATTCTTCAGAGCTAGCAGGCTTGTACTACATCCTGCAACACAGATTTTCAGCACTGACGTAAAAACGGTCTCTGTGTAAATGAGACACAGTTTTTAGGTATACTTATCCCGAAAAACCTTGGATGGAAGAGGGACGAGAATAATCTGAATAAAAAGATAAATATATTCACATATCCTTTAAGAGAAATACCAGCCGTGCATCAATGTTCACAATGTAACTTGTCATTACTGATGGATGAAATTATTTTTTGGGGAGTTGCATAATTAGCAGACTAACGTATACACTACAGGAAAGATTGCCAGAATAATTAGATAAACTAAATACAGACCGTCTTGTAGATCAATATTTACAAGTCTCAGTATGCTGTCGCTACTTTCTTTATATATCTACAAAGCACTAATCGTCACAACTGGAAGCATCTGGAAAGATGAAAATATCTCAAAGTATAAATGTAATGCCGGCCGCTATGGCCGAGTGGTTCTAGGAGCTTCAGTCCAGAACCGCGCTGCTACGGTCGCAGGTTCGAATCCTGCCTCGGGCATGGATGTGTGTGATGTCCTTAGGTTTAAGTAGTTGTAAGTCTATGGGACTGATGACCTTAGATGTTAAGTCCCATAGTGCTTAGAGCCATTTGAACCATTTTTTATAAATGTAATTTTCACTCTTATGATATCAGGCAACACAATTAAGACAAACATACTGGCCTCATGCTGTAAAACACAACATCCTGTTTGAAATAGGTACAAAACTTATACAACTTTAAAATGAGACTTTAACAGTACTTGCTTGACCATTGCTTCTATTCTGTCTCTGAGTTTCTAGAGCAACATAAAAATAGTGTAATTATATGAATCCATGGTGTCTGTTCCTTCGGACATCTCCGAAAGAACAGACACCACAAGGGATCATCAGCGGTGATACATATTGTGTAAACTGAAGGGGGAGGGGGAAGAAAGGAAAGGAAAGGGAAGGAACTAAAGATACCAGCTGCATCGGCAGTTTTTGCGGAATAGGTGGCGACAAGTGACATGTCAGAAAGAATAGACACCACGCATTCATGTAATTGATTCGCCTCGATGGGCAGTGAATCCACAACTTTCAGTGCGGATGCATGTTTACATTCGACCTCCAACAGGAATCTAAAATTAGCGAGTATGGAGAACGTGGTCGGGGTCTGTGGATAGTTGGCGCTAGGTGGGAGTGTGAGGCGGTCGGGCAGTGCGCCGAGATAGTTCACGAATTTACGCTAATATTGTGCTGGGGTGGCACAGTGGTTAACACAAGTGTCTAGTAAGCAGGAGACCCCGACCTCGAGTCCCGGTCTGGCATATCTTTTCACTCTTCACCGCTGATTCCACACGAAGTCAGGATGCAGCTCATATCATTGGTTCCTTCCCTTTACTTTACTTTCTCCCCTTCGATGTACGTAATACATTGGTGTCCAAATTAAAGCAACAAACCGATATTTGCCCACCTTGTGTTTAATTCACGATATAACCACACAGACTGTCAACAGGTGTCCGCACAGTCGTGTTGTGCACGGAAGATGGCATTCCTGTCAACGGACAGTCACGCCAACGATGACGTCACGGCACCTATCAAACGGGGTAGTGTTTGATGGATAGTCCCACATCGACAACCGCTGTGTACACAGTTACAGATTGTGCAATATAGCTCAGTGAAGACACCTGTCAGACTCTCTGCCGTGGAGGGCCAGAGGAAGAACGGAAGCAGGGCCGTTGCAAAATGATGTGGCCCAATGGCTTAACGCGAATCGTTCTGTCGTTTCTCGGATGTGACGACGGTTAATAGAAACCAAAACTGTTTCCCGAAGACCAGGGCTGGGTCGACCACGTCTGACATGAGAAATAAAGGACCGTTAATTGACTGTAAGGACACGATGGTAGCGCCTTAGTACTTAACGGCATCTGGCATCTGGTCTCGTAGCATCCACTGGGCGGTATACTGAAGGGTTTGACAGAGTGGCTTTTAATGTCGAAGACTTGATATATGTGTACCTCTGACGTGTCTTCACATAAGGGAACGTCCAGAGTGGAGTCGTCAAAATGCCACGTGGACAGTCGAACAGCGGGCCAATGTTCTTTTCACAGACCTGTCCCGATTTGGCTTGGGGAGTGATTCTCGACGGATTTTCATCTGGAGGCAATGTGAAACACAATTTTCAGACCCAAACATTATGAAAAGAGACCGATATGGAGAAGGATGCTAATGATGTGGGCAGGAATTACGTTGAGCACTTGAAAACCTCTTTGTGAAATTGTACCGGTGAATCGACAAGGCTTAACTGCAGTCAGGTATCGTGACGAGATCTTGGGACCCTATATGCGGCTGTTCCGAGATGTCGTCAATCCAAACTTCATATTGATGGACGATAATGCTCGACCTCATAGAGCACAGGTGGTTGATGTTTTCCTGGAAACGGAAAATATTGCACGCATGGCGTGGCCTGCTCACTCTCCCGATTTCAGTCGCACTGAGCATGACTGGAACTCACTGGGGAGAAGGGTTGCATCGCATCAGGATCCTCCAACCACTCTCCGAGACAAGAGAGTATTCCGCAGGAATAGTGGGCGTTATTGCCTCAACATGAGATTGATGACATCATTCACAGCATTCCCCGTCGCCGCGAGGGATAACTGCGTGGTCAGGGGCGCCTTGCCACGGTTCGCGCGGCTCCCCCCGTCGGAGGTTCGAGTCCTCCTTCGGGCATGAGTGCGTGTCTGTTGTCCTTAGCGTAAGTTAGTTTAAGTTCGATCAAGTAGTGTGTAAGCCGAGGGACCGATGACCTCAGCAGTTTGGTCCCATAGGAAACTACCACCACCACCACCCCGCGTCGTTGTCATGCCTGTATTGCTGCTAGAGGTGAGCACACCCTACACTGAGCTCATTAACCAGTTTTCGGAATGCGTGTGCAAATCTTTTAAGTTGTTTCAAATGGTTCAAATGGCTCTAAGGACTGTGGGACTTAACATCTCAGGCCATCAGTCCCTTTGACTTAGAACTACTTAAACCTAGCTAATTTAAGGATATCACACACATCCATGCCCGAGGCAGGATTCGAAACTGCGACCGTAGCAGCAGCGAGGTTCCGGACTGAAGATCCTAGAATCGCTCGGCCACAGCGGCCGGCCTTTAAGCTGGAAAAAAAATTGTCCACCGTTGAAGTTGTTTACGTTCTGTGTTCTTTACATTGTTTCTACTTTACTGTCACGTGTTTACACTGTTTTGTTCTAAAATGAACGCAACATTGCAAAATTTTCGTTTGTTGCTTTAATGTTGGCCACCAGGTAGTAAATGTCGTGTAACTAGGGCCTCCAGTCGGGTATACCGTTCGCCAAGTGCAAGTTTTCGATTTGACGCCACTTCGGCGACTTGCGCGTGATGAGCATGAAATGATTATGATTAGGACAACACAAAACCCAGGCTCTAAGCGAAGAAAATCTCCGACCCAGCCGGGAATCGAACCCTGGCCCTTAGGTTTGACATTCGTTCGCGCTGACCACTTTTTTTTTTTTTAATTTCATTTTCTTCGTTTTCGTTCGTTGCATCTGATCGCGGATCGCGGCGGATGCCGTAAGACACCCTTTGAAGCTCGTTGCTGATCTATTAACTCAGTTTTTTTTATTATAGAGGTCAGCTAACCCTCTGACCTGACACGCTGAGCTACCGTGCCGACTCCTCCACTCAGTTACCGGGGGCGGTCACCAGAGTAGTGTAACTGATTAAATGTTCTCAATAACACTTATTGCTTTCAATAATCTTATTTGTTTTTAGAAATATGTCACTATATGCTACATGTATCGGCAGGTCCTATATAGTATGTACCGAGTATGTACCACATAACGATTTAAGGAACTAATGAAGAAATACAAATACGAATACGCATTACAGATATTATTCCCTTGCCTTCTACCTACCTCTGATCTGACTTACCAGACGGTTTCAGTTTAAAGTGACTCTGAACCATGTGCCAACATGATATGTTTCAGGTATATACAGCAATGGTAGAGGCACAAGAAATGACGACCTATTGGGTCTCGAACCCAAGGCCTTTGGATTATCAGCATGACACATTTAAGAAGTATTGGGCTGTTAAATGAAAAGAACACCAAAACAGAGGATACATTGCCTCATGAAACAGTAACATGTTGCACAGTCAGGAGAGGAGAGGACTCAAATAATCGTCCAATTATCCCGGTTTAGGAATTCTGTGATGCTGAATGCTGAGATGAGTCTGTAAACAGAGCATGGAAGATTCTGTCCCCTCTTCCTCTTCTTCTCCTTCTTCAGTTGAGTTAATGTCCAGCCCTAGACGCCTTGGGACGTTAAATTTAAACTCTTTTTCTCACACCGTGGCGTATGGAATGCGAATAATCTCACCTTGTTGTTTATCACAGTTTTAAGTAAGTTTAGTAAAAGTGAATTTTAAAGTGACATTAAACATATGAAAAGTCAGATTGGGCGCCAGGTGTGGGACGAAAAAATGTCGATTTTCACTACAAAGGTGTTGGAATGTCGGCCTTTTCAGGGCCCTAATCAACCGTCATAAAGAGGGGATTGGGTATTATTTTCAGAGAAACAGCTTCGATGACCCTTGGTGTACAAGAAATCAAACAGAAGATTGAATCATAGACGCACAGACATGCTTGTTATTTGGCTTATCACTGAAAGGTTGCGTGAAAAATATGGCTGTGAAATCCTTTCGAAAGCCTCAACTATAGGGAAGTGAAACGTTTTTTATGGAAGAAGTCAGCGTAGAAATTGTACCAACGATCTCTGATTGTGTATCCAAACATCGGATTTCAAATTTAACTGTAAATAAGGCTTTAATTTTGAGACGTACAAAATAAATTTTATCACGGCTAACTTTATCTGTCGCAGGGACAGATGGAGATATAACAGTGTCGGTAAAAATGGATGTCATCTAACCTCACTAGCTCTTCACCGTCCAGGAAATGTCGGTGATAGATCAATAAAAACTTAGTAACGAATTCACAATATTGTATGCAAACCACACTGTTAAGAATTGCTCATACAGAAAAATGGCTCTGAGCACTATGGGACTTAACTACTGAGATCATCAGTCCTCTAGAACTTAGAACTACTTAAACCCAACTAACCTCAGGACATCACACACATCCATGCCCGAGGCAAGATTCGAACCTGCGACCGTAGTGGTCGCGCGGCTCCAGACTGTAGCGCCTAGAACCGCTCGGCTACTCCGGTCAGCGCTCATCCAGAAGGAAGTCCCCTACCGCCAATGCTTTTTAACACCTATACAGGTGCCGGCCGCGGTGGTCTCGCGGTTCTAGGCGCGCAGTCCGGAACCGCGCGACTGCTACGGTCGCAGGTTCGAATCCTGCCTCGGGCATGGATGTGTATGGTGTCCTTACGTTAGTTAGGTTTAAGTAGTTCTAAGTTCTAGGGGACTGATGACCACAGCTGTTAAGTCCCATAGTGCTCAGAGCCATTTGAACCACCTATACCGGTGATCAAGTTGTTACGTGTGACAACACAATGAATGGGTTGAGCATTGGTACAGTTTAGTATTTAATCCGTCTTCAGTAACTGCAGTTGCATATAGCAAAATAAGTAGCAACGAGCTGCGTGAAGGAAATTTAATTTCTTAGCTGGTTTCACACAGCGTCCGTATTCAGAAGGATGTGGTTCATAGTACCTATGCAGAAATCGTGTAATGAAGCCAAACAACAAGATCAGACATCATGCCAGAACTCTAGCTCATCGGCTAATGACATGCGTGTGTTGAAGTTGGTCTCAGGAAGGGGGGAAAGAGTGCGATATGTACGTATCGTACTTTTGGTGTATTGATATAGTTGTTCGAAAGCATTGCCACTAAGGTGCTTCTTTTTGGTAGAGTAATTTTGTAAAGTGTTAGTGAATTCCGTTTGCCTCCTTACGACAGTTGGTTCTCCATCCGTTCTAATTATCTTGTCTTAGATGTTCAAGAGAATCGTCATTAAAATTAATATGTAAAACCCAGTCCACTGAAAAGTTGAGTCGACGCTTTCCACATACGCTGATGAGCCAAGACATTAGGACCACTGCCCACAGAAAGACTAAATGCTACAGAAAGACTGGTACTGTGAGCACTTGCACAGAATGGAAAATACATAAGTGGAGCAGAGATGAATGTAAACAACTCATTCTCGGTCCTTGGAAAGATCCTGCACATGCTCTGGACTTCTGATGCACCTAAGGGTGCCTTTATGGTATTGCCTCACTGCTTGCTGGCATGGCACATCGAAGATGAATGAAGAACACCGAGTCTTACTCGCCCATTCAACCTGCATCTCGCTTTCCATCCTGCTGCTCGCTACGATCCTCGCCATATGATTGTATAAAGCTGGTTTGTGTTTCACACCGCGACCACCGCCCTATGTCCTGAAACTTGAGCCGTGTTTAGCTGCTTCAAGGCCAGCCAGCACTGAGGATGCATCGGCATATGTTGATGCTGCAACCTCACTGCTTGCGCCTTGCTGCTCGTTGCTGGCACATTGTACCTCACCGACCGCCAGGGGTCTTGTTGCATTTACGCTGCAGCCTCGCTGCTCGCAGGGAGTAATTGCCCTGCAGCTGTTCACATAGCAAGCAGAGTGCTAGCTGGGTAAAACATGGTACTGCTGGTGTAGCCATGAAGCAGCCTATCACTTAAAATTTCCCCAATTGTTCTATGTACCCATTCCACTCTATCATTTGTCAGTGGATGAAGAGAATTAGCTCTCAACTTCTTCACATGCAATAACGAACATAGCTTTTTGAATAAGTCTGACTTGAAATTCGTACCTTGGTCCGTAACTATCGTACCTGTTACTCCAAACTTCATTCACTTACGAAACATTGTCTCTGTGACTATCGGGCCTGCTGCTTTGGTATAGCAACACACATTATTGTAAATATAAATCAGCTTCCTGCTAGTGTATAACTGAAGAGTCCTGATACACCAATCACAAGCATTTAAAATGGTTTTGATGCGTCTGGTAGCCTCTGCAAATGGTACTTATTTACGATTCAAGTCAGCTCACTGTCCACGCTTTTTGCAATTCATCATGTATTGATGCACATCCGTTTTCCTTCCTCTCCACTCTCCAGTTTGTTGCTCTGCACTTTCCATGACCAGATAACACATGATCATTTGTTTACTTTAAAATCTTCTCTTTAAACTTAGCTGATACTACTTCCCGAGACCCTACCCGCATTTCCTTGCACAACAGTCCATCATACTTGCTAATCTGAGACTGCCCCTGTTCTGTTTACAGACCCTTGCCTGCCACGCTGCAAGACTATGACCCAGAACTTTCAACACTCCTACCTTCATGTTTAATGCGTCTGCATTCCTGTGTTTCTTCCCGGCTTGTGTACTACTTCGTAGTCAAACTCGCTAAGTTTGTCATCCTGCTGGACGGTACCTTCAGTCCCAATAGCCACTTAAAAGCAGTATGTGGTTAGTCACTACTCGAAATCTTTTTGTAAAGATAACATCTAAAATACTTTGCACTGCAAGTGAGGCTCAACATCTATTTCTTTATTTTTAACAGAGTCTGAAGAAACAGACATCGGTGGGATCTCGCAGCTGCATTAAATTTATGAAATTTATTTGTAATCGTGCAATCTTTCTGGCATTAGCTGTGAAGATATTACCTATTGGTGAAACATGGAAAGTTGAGGTGAACTGGAACTCGAACCTGGATGTCTGCTCGTCACGAGCAATCGCCTTAATCACTGTCACTATCCAAGTACACTTCCAGGACCGACGCAAACTACCATATGTTGTAATGTCTATAGAACCTATCGCTTGAACTTTATTTGGACTCTCGCCACAGGGTTTCAAGGTCACAAACGTATTCAACGTTAGTTTTACGACCGTCATTTTGCCTTTAGGGGCTTGTAATCAGGTTTGATTCCCTAGCGAAACCGTTGTGCCCAGCTACTGTATTCATTTCAATTCGTAATGGGTACAGCAATCAGCTCCAATGATGTTTGTTGCATATCTCGATTTCGGTCACTGTGTGATGATCTTCAGTGTAGTAAAGGTAAGTTAAAACTTCTGACATGAACAGTTCAGTTGGGACTGCCTGTGAGAAAGATTCAGCAATTACAAATAACTTTTATATATACCTTTCTCTGTTTCTGAATAATTCTTCTCTACTGAACTGAGCTGTCTCGGCGCTTAGGCTAAAAGACGATCTTCAGTGTTAATCTTGTGGTTTAAGACACATCCCAAAGAATGATAAGACGCATCAAATGAAAGGGTAAACTCCCTCTGAAAGTCTGGAAATACTAAAATCGGGCTGGGTGTCAAAACACTCTTTAATTCTTTAAATGCACCCTGACACCCTTCTGCTGAATTTCACAGCTTTCCTAAGCAACTGTTTGAGTGGTCGTGCTATGTCAGTAAACCATTTTTACGAATTACGATACTGCAGTGTCTGTGTTGCTAAGAAGGACGAAGCAGTGCACTGCAGCAACTACAGCCGTTATGAAATACATATAAATGTATTCACAGTTGCAAATACGAACAACCATCAGCTGTACAAGGCAATGATGACGATGAAAATTTGTGCCAGACCGGAATTCGAACCGGGAAATCCCACTTTACGTGAGCGGTTTCCTTCACTGCTTTGCCTATCTGTGCACAACTCACGGCCAGATCCAGACTTCCTTATGTCGTCGTTTCTGTAACACAACTTGTACCCGTGACGTATTATGTAATTTCCATAAGGCGGAGGACAGTTTAATTGAAAGTCTCTGCCTGATATCGGCACATAAATATGATATCGCAGTGCCTGTGATGTTAAGAGGAACGCTGTGTGATGGAACGAATGACAACAAGTGCAAGTTTTGGTCTGACCGTGAGTCATATACAGGTAGCCGAAGCGGATCAGGCGACTACTCATTGGAAGTGGGAAACCCGGGTTGCAGTCCCAGTCCAGCACAAATTTTCGGATGTTGTTGACGCTACTCCACGTGTTTTGAAAAAATGGCTCTGAGCACTATGGGACTTAACTGCTGTGGTCATCAGTCCCCTAGAACTTAGAACTACTTAAACCTAACTAACCTAAGGACATCACACACAACCATGCCCGAGGCAGGATTCGAACCTGCGACCGTAGCGGTCGCGCGGTTCCAGACTGTAGCGCCTTTAACCGCTCGGCCACTCCGGCCGGCCACGTGTTTTGAGAATATGATGACATCTTCTAAGTAAACTAAACGCTGATGCAGTTTCATACCTCTCAACATACCGTTAAATTATCGTATTCATCTGCCGATACCAAACAGCGACTTTCACTTAAAATGTCCTCCCCTGCACAGGAATCACATAATGTGTATACAACTACAGGTTGTGACACAGGAACGATGACATGGAAATTTTGGTCTGGCCATGAGTCGTGTACGGATAGCCACAGTGGTTAAGGTGACCACAGATGTAAATTGGGAAATCCGGGATCGAGTCCTGGTATATTATAAATTTTCGTTGCCATCATTCCATTGTACCGCTGACAACTGTTCGTATTTGCAACTGCAAATAGATTTCATGCGTTTCCTAATGGCTGAAGGAAGATTGGATCGTTCTTCTTAACGACACAGGCACTACAGTATTGTATTTATCTGCCAATACCAGGGAGCGACCTTCAGTTAAATGTCCTCCCCTGTATGTGAATTACATAATCGGTGGTGAGCCACGAATGACAACAAGTGCAAGTTTGGGTGTGACCGTGAGTCATATACAGGTAGCCGAAGCGGATCAGGCGACTACTCATTTGAAGTGGGAAACCCGGGATGCAGTCCCAGCCCAGCACAAATTTTCGGATGTTGTTGACGCTGCTCCACATGTTTTGAGAATGTGATGACATCTTTTAAGTAAACTAAACGCTGATGCAGTTTCATACCTGTCAACATACCGTTAAATTATCTCTGAAATGCTGCAGCCGCATTTTTCAATCCAAAACGCATTGTCTTGAACTGTTAGTGCTCCTCTGGTACAAAAAATGCTGTCTTCAAGAAGAACCTCCAATTAATAGCAACTACTCCTCATAAACAGGGTCATAAAGTACAGACAAAATATAGATGGTCTGAGTAATGTTGGGGATGGGGTATGCATCAATTACAGTCTTGCTGTTGAGCTGACAGTAATCACAGCAGATCCCATATGGTCTAGAACCATCTGTAGACATTTATGATATCACCATGGTTCCTGGATCCAATGGACTACTACTCTCTTCTATTCTTCCATCAGCAAATTGCTAGTTAATAAAATCTTCCATAATTGGCCGCAAATACCTAGGTAAGCGATGGGGCTTCTGATGTACTCGTGCTTCGTTCTCTTTGTCATTTAGTGTTGAGTCACAGGTGTTGGGCTTTATAGTTTTAGAGAAGTGAAATATCTTGTTTTTCACGTAGGAGTGTGGTTCTGTCAGTCTTAACCAGCTTTCAGTTAATACAGATTTCGATAATATACATTGAGTCATGTGTATCATTATGTGAAGATTTGGATAACAATTCTGTCAAATTATAAGTTTTCCACAATTTTATTAAAAGTGCATAAACTGTATAGACAAATTCACCCATGACGAATACAGAAATGAAAAAAATCACAATAACTGTAAAAGAACATTATAGGGTAAATTTTATAATTACACAGGCCTACAAAAAATATTTTTGAATGGTGTTTGAAATTTCATAACTGACTTTTATGTACTTTTCAGTGCTGATTTCAAAAATGCAATCAATTTTTTTCTATCACCTCAGGTTTTCTCAGAAAAAGGGTGTATTTTTGGCTATAATAACAAAATTTAATCAATTAATCGTCTGGTAGCCATTGTCCATAAAACAACTTTGGTACTTCAGGTCCATGAGGAACAGGGTGAATGTGTGACTGAATGTTAGGGTAAGAAATTACCTTTTTGTTTTTCAAATTGAAACCTCGTACGTTGCAAGAAAAGAAATAGCAGTAATTACTATGATTTTTGGGCTCCCTCCAAACCATTGGTATTCCAAAACGTGGGATCTGCTTTTTACGTTGCCTCAGTTCCTCAACACACACTGAACAAACTTTGTGCGGGGCCCAAGACTTATCTTGACCGCCTAACTTTATACCAAAATAGGCGAAATATACTTTTTCAAAAAAATTGGAAATGTTTCTTTGTTTCTTTTTAACGGTATAGTTGCCACAAAAGAAGCAGAAGCAATCTGGCTAGTTTATACATCCTCTGGTAGCTATTGACCATAAAACAACATCGCAACACAAGAAAACAGTCACTGCTTTAAAGCACTAGTAATAACAACAAGTGAACAGCACAGAGTGAAGAGGTACTGTGAACTGAAGGACAACAGCGGAAGCTCACTGCTTGGTGATGACGGGGCAAGGGGCAGCGCGACAGACAGGCACTGACATGAAAATACTGCTGGTTTCTCATATTCTTTATTTTACGTATATATAGTATAAAAAGGCTAAATAATAGTTTATCGAGATCCTAAAAACCAAAATTCAAACTCACTAGAGTGGTGAAATATCGAAAAAAGTTAAAAGTAGACAAGCAGTTTGTGAAATAACTGTACGTGATGGAATGTTTTCACTATTTTTCCCGAAATCAGCATTAAAAGCGCTATAAAGATCACTCAACAAATTTGAAACAATTTTTATGTCACAGACCTGTGTTGTTTTTTATCCAAGAATATTTGTAAGAAACAAAAAGCTGTGTCTATTACTGACTCATTCCATTGTATCTACTTTCCTTCATTTGGCGCACGAGGATTGCTCAGAAAGTAATGCACGGCATTTTTTTCTTCAACATTTGCTTATTTAACGTAATGAGAATTACATACACGAAAGAATGGTGTTTTATCTACACACCCTATTTTTTCACGTAATCTCAATCCCGTTCTATGGTCTTCCTCCAGCGCCAGAAAGGGGCGTTTATGCCCTGTCGGTACCAATCCTTGTCCTGGCGGTGGAGCCAGTGATTCACTGCGTGAATTACATCCTCATAGTCGTCAAAATGTCTTCCACGAATGGCGTCCTTTAATGGCCCCAAGCAAGTGGAAGTCCGAGGAGGCTATGTCAGGCGTTTCAGGTGTGACAAGTGTTGATGGTCTCCCCGACCGCTGTAAATCGTGGAGCTCCGCCGAGCCGTCTTCTGATGACCTCACCCTCCGTGCCCGGCAACTAACTCTAGTCCTGTCGATAGCAGACGCTCCATAGACTTTGCGCAAGCGTTTGTAAATATTCCCCACAGTTTATTTCTCTGCAGTGAGAAATTCAATTACGGCACGTTGCTTGTAACGTACATCACGTACAGACGCCATTTTGAAACTGTCCTGTAGCTACGCTATCTTTCAGAAGTGACGGAAACTTGGCGCGCTATCTCAGGAGACTTCAAACAATGCATACGTAACGTTTCGCATTCGTAGCATTGTTTTCGGCTGAGAAGAAAATGTGGTGCATTACTTTCTGCACAATATATATTCTCAGGCAATTGATTTATTGATTTTCAACATTGATAAATAAAAGAAATTAATAGAGATATGTACAATGAGGTGACAAAAGTCATGGGATACCTCCTAATATCGCGTCGGACCTCTTTTTATACGGCGTAGTGCGGCAACTCGACGTGCCATCGACTCAACAAGCCGTTGGAAGTTCCCTGCAGAAATATTGAGCCATGCTGCCTGTATAGTCGTCCATAATTGCTTACGTGTTGCCGGGGCAGTATTTTGTGCGCGAACTGACCCCGCGATTATGTCCCATAAATGATCGATGGAATTCATGTCTGGCGATCTGAGTAGAAAAATCAGAATGTTCTTCAAACCAACAGCGAACAATTGTGGCCCAGTAACATGGTGCACTGTCATTCATAAAAATTCCATCGTTGCTTGGGCCCATAAAGTCCATGGATGGCTGCAAATAGTTTCCAAGTAGCCGAACATAACCATTTCTGGCCAATGATTGGTTCATTTGGACAAGAGCACCCAGTCCATTCCATGTAAACACAGCCTATTGTTAAGGACCCACCACCAGCTTGCACAGTGCCTTGTGGAAAACTTGGGCCTATGTCTTCGTGGGATCTGCACCACACTCGAACCCTACTATCAGCTCTTACCAACGGAAATCGAGACTCATCTTACCAGTACACTGTCTACACTGTTTTCCAGTCATATAGGGTCCTACCGATATGGTCGTGAACCTGGGAAAGACACTGCAGGCGATGTGGCGCTGTTGGTGGAGGCACTCGCGTGGGTCGTTTGCTGCAGTAGCCCATTAACGCCAAATTCTGCCGTACTGTCCCAACGGATACGTTCGTCGTACGTCCCACATTGTTTTCTGCGGCTATTTCACGTAGTGTTGCGTGTCTGTTGGCACTGACAAGTCCACGCAGACCCCACTGCTGTCTGTCGTTAAGTGAAGGCCGTCAGTCCCTGCGTTTTCAGTGGTGAGAGGTAAAGCGTGAAGTTTAATTTTCTCAGGACACTCTTGACACTGTGAATCTCGCAATACTGAATTCTCTAACGATTTCCGAAATGGAATGTCTCACTTATATAATTCGAGCTACCACTCCGCGTTCAAAGTCTGTTAATTCCCGTCGTACGGCCATAACCACGTCGGACTCCATTTCTCATGAATGACCTGAGTACAAATTGACACCTCTGCCAAAGCACTGCCCTTTTATACCTTTTGTACGCGATACTACCGCCATCTGTTTACCTGTATGTGCACATCGCGTTCCTATGCCTTTTGTCACCCCAGTGTATAGCAGACGTTTTTCCAGGGGATTTGACTGCTCTTCTTAGACATTGCCTTATTTTTAGCCAGTTCGAAGTGGAAAATGAATTTTATGAGCAAATGGGTGGTGTCGCAACAGGCGATGTATTGGATGCATCGAGCAATAATTTCCATTTGGAAAAATTAGGAGAATCAGGTCTACCAAAACAAATAAGAAACCATCCCGATGGTATCCGTTTGTGGATAATGCCTTTGTAGTTTGGTCAGCCGGTAAAAAAGTTTTAAAAGAACTCTTTTGTTATTTAAGTAATGTAAATCGAAAAGTTCAAATTATAACGGAAATGGAAAATGACAAGATATGTCTTGGTTTGAGAAAGATCTATTGTAGGTTGGAAGTTTTTTTTTTTGCGAAGTCTCGATACAGATAGATATTAACATAAGAGTTCCAACCATTATCTACAACAAAAGAGTTGTCTCATTAAAAGCCTTGTCTACAGAGCCAAAAGAATTTGCACGTCGGGACACCTGGACGCCGATTTAAAACATCTGCAGCAGGCTTTTGAGAAAAAAGGTTATCCAGGGAAAGAAGGAAGTATAATTGTACGACCAAATAACAACAGGCTGAAGGACCAGTATAAAACACAATGATAGAACAACACGTTTCTCTACCTTTTATTAAAAAAAGTACCTGATCTCGCCGGGAATATTTTACAAAAATTTAAAATCAGGCCGTTTGTTAGACCATCATGAATTTTTTGAATGCTGTATTGTTTTGCTTTTAGAAACGGCGAGCGTATAGCGTATCCATATTACTGAAGGGCACTATGTAGGTCATAAAGAAGTATATTTTTTTAAATTGTGAAGTTACCTACACTGAGAATAAAAGTAATTGAAACCAAATCTCACGAAAACAAGAACCACATCAAAGAATAGCAGTTTCCTGTGGGGATACAGCAGTTAGTTGTATGGGTAGGCTAAATATTATCTACTTAGACGATCAAAATTGGACAACAGAGTTCATGTTATTAGCTAGGTTTTTCAGGGTTATATTATCTTTTAGTTTAGATATTTGAATTGTTTTTAATTATGAATGTCTTTAAAAAAGAAAAATTCCTAACGGCCATATAAAACATAGTAGTACATAAGTTAAATGTGTAAGAAGGCTGTTTAGGTGCTATGTAAGTAGGCTGTTTAGGTTTTTATATAGGTAACGCCACGTAGCGGTCTGTATGTAAATCACTGGCTGTGCTGTGTGCAGTCTGTGGCTGGTTTGCATTGTTGTCTGCCATTGTAGTGTTGGGCAGTTGGATGTTAACAGCGCGTAGGGCTGTGCAGTTGGAGGTGAGCCGCCAGCAGCGGTGGATGTGGGGAGAGAGATGGCGGAGTTTTGAAATTTGTAAGACTGGATGTCATGAACTGCTATATATATTATGACTATTAAGGTGAATACATCATTTGTTCTCTATCAAAATCTTTCATTTGCTAACTATGCCTATCAGTAGTTAGTGACTTCAGTAGTTAGAATCTTTTATTTAGCTGGCAGTAGTGGCGCTCGCTATATTGCAGTAGTTCGAGTAACGAAGATTTTTGTGAGGTAAGTGGTTTGTGAAAGGTATAGGTTAATGTTAGTCAGGGCCATTGTTTTGTAGGGATTATTGAAAGTCAGATTGCGTTGCGCTAAAAATATTGTGTGACAGTTTAAGCACAGTCATGTATAATTTTTCAAAAGGGGACGTTTCATATGTCGACCCTTAGCCGAGGATACCTCACTGGAATCTTCTGATTTTTTTCTTGTAGTTTGTGTAATTATTGTAGCCTTTGTTTATTGCCAACGCGTAATCATAGAGAGAATTTCCTTTGTAATTGTAGTTTTTCATTGTTGTACAGTAAAACAGTTGTGACATGCATGTAGATTTGCACCAAGTATTTCGCAGCTGCGCTTGCAATTAAGTAGACATTATTTCCATTGCTATGTTATCTTATTTTTCTTTTCAAATTGTGCTTTTCTGTGTTATCGTGTGAAATATTGTGACAATTACGGCGTGTGAAAAACGTAATACCAGGCTCCAAAGTAAACTGAGAAATGACAGTGAAGACGAAAGCAGTGTGTTAGCGCCACCGTGTAATGAATTAACTAATGTTCAACATAGTAATTTGGTAATTGTGCATAGGGAAATGGAGTGGGCGGCAAACAATGGCGTAGGCAGTGAAACAATTAGTGAACAGGGAAGCATTATCGATCGATCGCTCGGCAACAGCTCGCCTCAGGAATCCAAAATGCCAGGACACAATTTTGCAAATACTGTAGATACAGGTTTTGCGTCCTCACCGTTCTCTTAAATAAGTCAAGACACATTTTCTGCTTGTCAAAATATGAATATTGCCGGTGCAAATGCACTGCCGAAAAGCGTAGAGGAACAGATTCCAGACACTAATGCATTGTTATTACAGGTAATGCAACAAATGGAACAAAATCGGAGACAAACACAGCAAAAGCTTCAAAAGTTAGACACCACACTTGAACAAAGACGTGAAGATTTAACTACTGAGTTACATAACATTGAATCGAAATGTCAAAAAGTCTGTAATGAAGTAAAAACACAAATTTGTGAGCATTTTCAACCTATTTTTTCGCGGCATGAAAATGCATTACAGAATCACAAAGCAGCCATAGAAGAACCGCAAACCATTGTTCATGAAAATCACGACACCTTGCAAGCTAAAATTGACTCAGTTGCACCTACCGATTCAGTTACGCAACTTGCAAAAACTCAGGAAAACTTAAAGGACACAGTAGATACTCTGAAACTTGGTTCAGAAAAACAAACTGAGGAAATAAGTACACTATCTGAGAAAGTAGCCGAACTTTCGGATCAGTTCACTAACTTATCTACAAAGGTAGATGATGATCTGAATGACACAAGACCTGTAGCCATCACTGACACAGAAGAGTATGAACAAATTAAGAAATTCAAACAAAATCAGAATCAAATTAATACGCAACACAAAAGAGATATCCGGGAAGTACAAGATCAGTTGGCACAAGTAATACAAAAATTACATATTTCAGAGGACACTCGCGCTCCAACATGGGAAGAGGAACTTAGAAATACGGAACAACCACAAAATAATAACACAGGACACTTCGGAAATTGTGAAAGAAATTGGCAAGGCACACCGAATTTTGAGATGGAACCGCCGAAACGACGTAACAATGACCGACATGTGATTCGCCGACATGATGATTTTGACTATAAGCTGTTCATTACTACACGTAAATTCAAAACATTTAAGAATTCTGGCAACGACATTCATCCACAAGCATGGCTCCATCAATTCTCTCATTGTTTTCCTCCCAACTGGTCGTTAGAACACAAATTAGAATTTATGTGTGGCTACTTAGAGAATGAACCAGCTGTAAGAATGCGATCGGTCATTCACGATTGTCACAATGAAGGAGAATTTTATCATACCTTCCTTTCAGCATATTGGTCTCAAGCTACACAAGACCGAGTAAAACATAGCATCATAATGATGAAACATTTTGAACAATCTCAATTTTCCAGTCTTGTGAAATATTTTGAAGACATGTTGCACGTGAATCAGTACCTGTCAAACCCATACAGCCCCTCAGAACTCATCCGCATTTGCTTAATCAAATTACCTGAACATTTACGACATATTATTTTGGCAGGACGTTGCAAAGACGACATTGAAGCTTTTCAGGGACTCTTACAAGAATTAGAAATTGACACTGACAATCACGGAACGCGAAAACAGGAACACAACAATTACAGGTCACATCCGTTGCAATTCCGCGATGAAAGAAATAATAACTGGACACGACAAGGCTATTCTCACAGCACAAATCGTGACCAAAACAGACACCACCCGTATGACAACCGTTGGCAGAGTAGTAATAATTACAGGGAAAGATTACCTCTCCGCGGTAATGACTATCACAGAGACAATCAGAGAATCAGACAATATGGGAACCAAAATAATTATTATCAAGGGAGACAGAATAACTTTAGGCGCAACGGTCCAGCGCGCAGTTACGATTCAGGGAGAAATTCTCCACCACGTGTCCGACAAGAAAGAAACTATGGAATCTACCGACATGACGACAGACGATATGATCGTAACGACAGACCTGAATTGCATCAGAACTGGCGGGATTTAAACAGGGCAGGGCCCTCTCGACAAGGTGAATTTGTAGAAGTTAGGTCTCCAAACCCCAATAACGACGCGCGCCAACAAGGAGACAATAGGCAATGACTCATACCGCTGGCAGCTACAAAACGTACGTATGAAACTAACGACGCAGCTGCCGCAGCTAGTAATTACGTAAGAATGGAAGACATTAGGGACATCTTACTCCAAGAACACGACGTAAAACATAACAACATTGCATATCCTGTGATTCACATTACAGTAAATGACGTAAAATTTACGGCAGTACTTGACTCTGGCAGTCCCATTTCAGTAATTAGTGAAACAGCCTTTAGCAAATGCAACAAATCGAACGATTGCCCCACACTTCCGTTACGTAAGATTAAATTACAAGGTGCAATCTTTGGAAAAAGTGTAGATGTACGCCAACAAACCAACTTAGAATTCTTTTGTCAAAGCCACAGCTTCTCTATGAACTTTCTTATTGTTCCATTACTGTCGACGGAAATTATACTGGGAGTAGACTTTTTGAATGAATACAAAGCAATCTCAAACTTTCACGATGCTGAAATAAGTTTAGAAAAAGAAGGTAAGTCAGTAGCTTTGAAATTTGAAGATTGGCTCTCAAACCATGACGAAGAAATTAATCGGCTTTACCTCCTGTTAGACAACAGTTCGGAATTTTCGACGGAACTTGACACTAACAATCACTCTGCAAGTACTGACAGGGATGATATCGACGGCGCTTTTGATACTAATGAGTTAATTCAGAATAAAATTCAAACAATTGAGAATTGTAATGACACTGATAGGGAGGACCTTTTTGAGATTTTACAAGCACATTCCACAGTTTTTACTCACAAAACAGGAACAATCAAGGGATTTCAATACCAATTTCGTGTTCGTGAGCATACTAAAATTTTGTGTTAGACCATACGTAATTCCGGCGCATTATAGGGACCGTGTTAGAACAGAAGTACAATCTATGCTTGACGAGGGCATTATTGAGCCTGCAGTAAGCTCATACAACAATCCATTACATGTTGTTGAGAAGAAAAATGGATCGATCAGGCTTGTCTTGGATTCGAGACAAATCAATACTATCATCATTCCTGAAACAGACAGGCCGCAAACGTTGGAAGAATTTCTTCAAAATTTTAATGGTGTAAAAGTGTTGTCTTCCATTGATCCCAGATCCAGCTTTTATCAGATCGAACTTCATCCAGAATGTAGAAAATACACAGCTTTCCTTTGTTTCGGCGTTTGTTATCAGTTTCGGAAACTCCCTTTTGGTTTGAACATTTCTTCGGCAGCATTCATTCACGGGCTAAATTCCATATTACCTGAGTTCTTAAAACGTCACATCACCTTATATGTGGACGATATTCTAATAGCAGAAGCTTCATGGGAACAACATAATCGCATCCTCAACAGTTTGTTACTTATTTTTCAGAATCTGGAATTACAGTTAACTTGGAAAAGTCTGAATTCGGTAGGTCAAAGGTGAGGTTTTTGGGACATATTATTTCTTCTGAAGGCATTCAGCCGGATCCTGAAAAGTTAGAAGCAATCAGAGCCATTCCAGTTCCATCCACAAAAAGACAAGTCCGCAGTTTTCTAGGTCTCGTAAATTTTTACCGTCGTTTTCTGAATATGCAAATTCTAGTTACACCAAAACTTTGTTCTCTCTCTGGAAAAAATGCTATTTGGAACTGGGACGAACAAGCTCAGTTGGAATTAAATTCTTTGAAAGAATCGCTACTTAACGCGCCAATACTAGCTCATCCAGATCTGTCACAAGATTTCTGCCTTAGCACGGATTCTTCTAAAGTCGGTCTTGGTGCTCATTTATTTCAAGAAGCCACAGAAAATGACACTACTGTTCAGAAAACTATTGCTTTTGCTAGCCGAGTGCTAATAAAATCTGAAAAAAATTATTCCGTTACTGAATTAGAAGCTTTAGCTATCGTTTGGGCATTTAACAAATTCCGTTTCTTTCTTCCTGGTAAGCACGTAAAAGTATACAGTGATCATCGTGCATTACAATTTCTTATGTCTTCAAAATTAAATCATGACAGGTTAAAACGTTGGGCATTGTTTCTGCAAGAATTCCACTTCACAATAGTCTACATTCCCGGCAAGGAGAACATTGTTGTGGACGCACTGTCACGCGCACCGGCTGGGCTTGAGAAAAGTAACACAGAAGGCAACCTCGAGAAAAATTTCAGTATTCTTTACATTCAGAAAGTCGCCTTTGAAAACTTCATCACCACATCTTTAAAGGACATTGCTCATGAACAAGATAAAGATTCGATTTGGAAAGACATCAAAAGTAAATGGAATGAAAAGCCGCACACTCAGATTCGGCATTATTATCTGGTTAGAAACAACATACTGTTCAAACGCTGCACTGTTGATGACAAGCTATGAGTACTTTGCATTCCTGACGATTTTGTTAATAAGCTCATTTGGTACATTCATTTCAGCTATGCACATTTTGGTCCACGAAAATGTTATCATATTCTTCGGACGACTTGTTATTTTAACAATATGGAAAAGAGAATTCGAAGAGTCTTGTCTATTTGTAAACTTTGTCAAAAGGCGAAACCATCTACTATCTCACATCGTGCTCCGTTGTTTCCTATTATTCCTTCTAAATTAAAAGAATTTGCTGCTGTTGATCGCTTGGGACTCCTTGTCAGAACATCGAATGGATTTTCGTACGTTCTAGTCGCTGTTGAACTTACTTCAAAATTTGTTTCTTTCACTCCGTTACGTAAAGCCACTGGACGGTCTGTATCCAACGCCTTTCTTAAAAATTTCTTACATGAAGTTGGCCACGTTGCTAAAGTCATTTCAGATAACGGACCGCAATTCAGATCTGCTGTTTGGTCACGCATGCTTCAGAATCATAAAATCAAACCTATTTTTATTTCATTGTACTCACCACATTGTAACCCGTCTGAAAGGATTATGAAAGAAATCAATAAGCTTTGCAGACTTTATTGTCACAGAAAGCATCAGCATTGGGACAGATATTTACACTTATTTCAAAACGTGCTGAATGAAATGCCTCATGATTTCACTGCTTTACCACATTTTCTTGTACTAAAGAATGAATAACCACCGAACAGAATCGGAGAGCTTGTACCTTTCCCGAATACATGTAAACTTCGACACAAGGACATAATGGATTTGGCTATTAAAAATATAAAATCTGCAGCAGACAAAAAGAGAAAACTACACGGTAAAGCAAAAGCAAAGAAATTATACATTGGTCAGAAAGTTCTCATTAAAGCTCATTCATTATCACATAAGAAGAAACACTTGAGTCACAAATTCTTTCTAGTTTACAATGGACCTTACAGAATCCGACGTATACCACATAATAATTGCGTTGAAGTTGAAACTCTGCGTACTAGGAATAGTAAAGGATTGCACCACATTTCACATGTAAAACCGTTTATTGAAAGATAATCTGCTTTTTAACTTTGTCTTTGCCATATAACTTTTCACGTTACATTACTAGTATGCTTGTCAGACTTAGAATCTGTTAACATGCAACAATGTTTGAAGTTAAATATCCAGTCAAGAACCAAGAGAACTTATTTAAACAGAAATTACGAATGCATTGTTATAGTGAACAGACGTCACAGTGTTATTGTGTGTGTACATTCTTGCTTGTTAGTTGCACGATTACGTAACGACTATAAGGCTTACATACTTAGAACATATACTGGTACTGCTAATGAGATTTTAATGCAACATTTTGGTTTACTTGAAAATACATTCTGGATTTAAAGTACTTTCTGTGAGATACCAGACGACACAGTTTATGTGACAACTACACGGTTTTATCACGACGCTACTAATGAGTGACAATTTACAATGTTGCTTTTGCGGTGTTTCTGTTTTATACCTGCACAGTTTTTCTGCATTATTCTGGAAAGTAAATCATGTTTTAGTAGTAACTTTTGTGGTATAGCAACAATGAGACAGTCTTTTTCGTGGCACAACAATACGTTACTGTACAGTACTTTCTTCATCACGCCAATAAGCATAATAACTACGATATCTATAGGCAAAGCATTCCACTTTTGTTTATCATGAGGTAAGTACATTGACTTCTGCAGAACTTAGCTTTCGGAGGACTATAACTATGACACTTCCACAGAGATTATGTTGCAACAAGACGCACAGTTTAGCGCTACAGTACACGTATTTGAGTGATTAATTTTATACTTAAAACATTTATTTTTGAAGATTTTTGAATTACAAAGAAAGTTTTCTGTGATACATTTCATTCCATTGCTGTAATCTGTAACACCTGAGGGTATAATTACATTAATCCTCAGGGGGGTACATGCCTACTTTGTGTACCATGTGTATGGCAAGCACAAGGAGCCCTAGCTAATATGGTATTTGCTTATACAACTTTACACATCGGTACCATATTTCTCTAACACACAAATTACACAGCTATCTGATCATTTAACTGAGAGAGACAAATATTTGTTTTACTACATCAGTGACAGATGTTTATGTAATTACACAATTGGATAACTTCACACTTATGAAATTGTATTTTGTCTGTACTTTGTGAAATGTTCATATTCTTTTGGAACCATTGTGATATTACAAGAGCTTTGAATGATGTATTTGGTATGGGATCATGATTTTAAAGTACGTTTGAGGTAGATGACACTATTGAAATGAGCAGAAATTTTTTTTTTAGGTTTTGAGAGTTGATTGAGGTGTTATGATGTTATTATTACGATGACTATGTGTATTATGCTGTTGTGGTATTTTTATGATCAATAAGCTGATGGTATATGAGTTATTTGAGTATGCTACATATCTGTTATGATGAAATATTGAAGAAGTGTCGATGAATAAGGTAAGGAATAATGAGTAGTGGTTAGGGACTCTGGTTTGTGAAAAAGGTTGTTGGAAGAATCGTACTTTAAGAGTTATGAAATGTATGTAAATGGGTGAATGTATTACAATGCCAACAAAAATTTTTTGGACTCTGTTATATCAATAAGATTTTGTTTCTGCAGATTTGTAACACAAATTCTTGACCTGTGAAATATTTTTATATGAGACTGTCACTGTAGCGGAAACTGCTGTCGTAAATATTTCCGTAAGAACGTTAAGTGACCACCTGCACGTAATGCGTCGTGGGCAGCTGCGTGACAGTCGCCTGGAAAAAAGCCATTAGTTTGGGCCTTTCAGAGGCACAGGTGGAAAAAAAGGGGCCATTATCCTCGCTATTGACATTCCTTTGTAGAAAGCATCACAAATACAACACACTCAAACTTGAAAACATATGATTATACTGTGGAGCTCTTAATTTATGATATTTACTAAAATGCCTAATGAAACGATGAGAAACATTTCATGGCTATTGTCTTGCTAGTTGAGAGAAGTGCCATATGGCTTGCTTAATGTATTTATTTACTTATTTTGTTTAATATCTAGTTTCTAGCTGCACTACAGCATTGGTTAAAATAAAATTTAATAGATGTACTAATATAAATATTTTATGCCTACAGATCCAGTAAATAATTTTATGATCTATTAAAAAAAACGAAGGAGCATAAAAAGACATTTCCCTCCACAGGAATTGCATATGGAATTTTCTTTTCAACTACTTGGCAATTTTTTGGTAGAATAACTTCTTGTGGTGCACCACTTTAATTACATAGACATTAAGATGTGAATATACATTTCCCTTGTCTGCATTGTTGTCTTTAGTGTAATATTTTTTCTGCTTGAGCTATGTCATGTTCAGATATAAGTTATTGCATTTGCTGCTCCTGTTTGACAGGCATAGTGCTACTAAATTTCACTTTGTATTACTCTGTTAAGCTAGTTTTACTACTGATTTATTTTTCTTGTTGCTGCACATTGGCTCATATTAGTTGTAATGTTGCATTGCTTGGTAATTTAGATTTACTGTAGCTTGCTTTACAATTTTCCATTTTTTTTGTCATTGCTGTTTGTGTTAATTGTTTTGTGCTGCTGCATTTCCTCGTCCCTTAGTTTAGCATCTGAGCTCAGTAGATTTAAGTTAGCTTAAGAGGGGGTAGCCTATAAGAGAATGAGTAGTGATGAATTTGAAGAAATGCACTGAGAGGCTATACGAGAAAAGTACAGAAAGCAGGTATAGATAGGACTTTTTGGAAATAATGAAGAACGAAGGCAGATCTTCGAGAAGTAAAGAAAGTTTTGTTTGCAAAATACTGCAGTAAAACAAACCCTGTCCTTTCCTTGTGTTATCCCACTATTTGTTTGTGTACCCTTGTGTATTTATGTTCTTCCTATCTTTATATGTTTATCTGATAAGACTAATGTTGTAGAATTTTTCTAATACTCAGCTACATGAACTATGATGAGGAATACTGTTATCCTCAAATATAATTTGCATTAATAATATGTTATTTACTTTGTAAATATGTTAGACATTATTAATTCTGTTCTGTTTTAATGATCATGTGTGATGTTGATGTTTCAATAATTATTCTGATCTTTTATGTATTTACTTATGTCATAATTCCTGTAACACTGATGTATATGTTTATTTCTATTCTTTTGTAAAGCCCCTATTACTACAAATGTTTATCTGTATTATTATGTTTTTAATGATGTATTTTGTACCGTTGTTATTGTATTCTTACGTTATAAAATTGTAATTGATACCAGTTCATCATATTATTAACTTGTAAGTTACATTTCACTGCACACATTTCTGTTGGTCATAGTATATGGACAATATGTGAGAAGTAGGGACTGTTAGTGTTTGCACGTGTGTTAATAATTCAGCAAGGGGCTGGATAACAGCATTGCTGGTTCTAAGGACAATTACAAAAACTTTGTGAGTGCACAAGTGGTGGTTATGGACTTGCTATATTATCCACAAGACTCTTCAATGGTGATTGTGCACCTGCACAGTCACAACAGATGGCTGCTGACCATCTCTACAAGGACTACAGTGGGTCTGCATCTTTGATGACCCACCAATACCATTATTTCTACAAGGACTACAGTGGGTCTACACCTTTGCTGACTCACCAGTACCCTTATTTCTACAAGGACTGCAGTGTGTCTGCACCTCTGGTGACCCACCAATACCGTAATCTCTACCAGGACTACAGTGGGTCTGCTCTGTGATGACCTACCTACCAATACTCTTCAAAATTTCGACTGACTCTGCTGTGGGTTTGCTCTGTTGTGGACCAATACCTGTCTGCATGTCAAGAGTCAGCACTGTCTTTCCTTAGGAAGGACAACACTACTTCTTCAAGATTGCATGGAAATCCATTAGTTCCATGTGCATTTTCTTCTACTGCTCAGACTTTGAGAAAAACACTGCTATTTTACTGTGATGAACGATCAGGACTGTCTTTATGGACTGTGAGAAAATTTTAGCTTTTGACCAACTTTGTATCAACATGTGTGCGCATTTGATTTCTTTGTTATTGTAATTATGAAAATTTTTTTCAAATCTGTATTGGCCACTGCCCAAAACAATTTGTAAAATTTTTTGTGGGGAGCATGGGGGCTATGTAAGTAGGCTGTTTAGGTGCTATGTAAGTAGGCTGTTTGGGTTTTTATATAGGTAACACCACGAAGCGCTCTGTTTGTAAATCACTGGCTGTGCTGTGTCCAGTCAGTGGCTAGTTTGTATTGTTGTCTGCCATTGTAGTGTTGGGCAGTTGGATGTTAACAGCGCTTAGCGCTGTTCAGTTGGAGGTGAGCCGTCAGCAGTGGTGGAAGTGGGGAGAGAGATGGCGGAGTTTTGAAATTTGTAAGACTGGATGTCATGAACTGCTATATACACTCCTGGAAATGGAAAAAAGAACACATTGACACCGGTGTGTCAGACCCACCATACTTGCTCCGGACACTGCGAGAGGGCTGTACAAGCAATGATCACACGCACGGCACAGCGGACACACCAGGAACCGCGGTGTTGGCCGTCGAATGGCGCTAGCTGCGCAGCATTTGTGCACCGCCGCCGTCAGTGTCAGCCAGTTTGCCGTGGCATACGGAGCTCCATCGCAGTCTTTAACACTGGTAGCATGCCGCGACAGCGTGGACGTGAACCGTATGTGCAGTTGACGGACTTTGAGCGAGGGCGTATAGTGGGCAAGCGGGAGGCCGGGTGGACGTACCGCCGAATTGCTCAACACGTGGGCCGTGAGGTCTCCACAGTACATCGATGTTGTCGCCAGTGGTCGGCGGAAGGTGCACGTGCCCGTCGACCTGGGACCGGACCACAGCAACGCACGGATGCACGCCAAGACCGTAGGATCCTACGCAGTGCCGTAGGAGACCGCACCGCCACTTCCCAGCAAATTAGGGACACTGTTGCTCCTGGGGTATCGGCGAGGACCATTCGCAACCATCTCCATGAAGCTGGGCTATGGTCCCGCACACCGTTAGGCCGTCTTCCGCTCACGCCCCAACATCGTGCAGCCCGCCTCCAGTGGTGTCGCGACAGGCGTGAATGGAGGGACGAATGGAGACGCGTCGTCTTCAGCGATGAGAGTCGCTTCTGCCTTGGTGCCAATGATGGTCGTATGCGTGTTTGGCGCCGTGCAGGTGAGCGCCACAATCAGGACTGCATACGACCGAGGCACACAGGGCCAACACCCAGCATCATGGTGTGGGGAGCGATCTCCTACACTGGCCGTACACCACTGGTGATCGTCGAGGGGACACTGAATAGTGCGCGGTACATCCAAACCGTCATCGAACCCATCGTTCTACCATTCCTAGACCGGCAAGGGAACTTGCTGTTCCAACAGGACAATGCACGTCCGCATGTATCCCGTGCCACCCAACGTGCTCTAGAAGGTGTAAGTCAACTACCCTGGCCAGCAAGATCTCCGGATCTGTCCCCCATTGAGCATGTTTGGGACTGGATGAAGCGTCGTCTCACGCGGTCTGCACGTCCAGCACGAACGCTGGTCCAACTGAGGCGCCAGGTGGAAATGGCATGGGAAGCCGTTCCACAGGACTACATCCAGCATCTCTACGATCGTCTCCATGGGAGAATAGCAGCCTGCATTGCTGCGAAAGGTGGATATACACTGTACTAGTGCCGACATTGTGCATGCTCTGTTGCCTGTGTCTATGTGCCTGTGGTTCTGTCAGTGTGATCATGTGATGTATCTGACCCCAGGAATGTGTCAATAAAGTTTCCCCTTCCTGGGACAATGAATTCACGGTTTTCTTATTTCAATTTCCAGGAGTGTATATTATGACTATTAAGGTAAATACATCATTTGTTCTCTATCAAAATCTTTCATTTGCTAACTATGCCTATCAGTAGTTTGTGACTTCAGTAGTTAGAATCTTTTATTTAGCTGGCAGTAGTGGCGCTCGCTATATTGCAGTAGTTCGAGTAACGAAGATTTTTGTGAGGTAAGTGATTTGTGAAACGTATAGGTTAATGTTAGTCATGGCCATTCTTTTGTAGGGATTATTGAAAGTCAGATTGCGTTGCGCTAAAAATATTGTGTGACAGTTTAAGCACAGTCATGTATAATTTTTCAAAAGGGGACGTTTCAAATGCATGGTAAAGTCAACCCACCTTCAGTTCGGTCCGTGACTCATGCTAGCGCCACCTCGCACATGTGGCTCGTAATATCAACTCATCAGTGCAGTTGACGAGGGCGCCGTACACATTTCCTGGCTGCCTACAGCATGGTAAGACATTCAAGCTCTATTGTACCTATCTGTCGAAGTTAACAAAGGTCAAAGCTGATACATTTAAATTTGGCGTTTTTAGTTAGTTCTCATAATTAAACAGCAGATAGGAGTTCAAATAGGTTTATCGACTTATAGGTACTCCGCGGTGTCAGTGAGCTTCACCATGGACTTCCGCTTTTAGGTTGCTGTTTGTTTCTTTCTCGACGATGAACGACGGGACTTGGCTGTAAGCAACCGCTTTGCCGTGCCATGGCTGTTTAAAAACCAGTGAGTACACGGCTCTCATCGATATATGGCGCTTTATGGTGATACACATCTATTCTCAAGCCACTGTAATTCTGTAATCTTTTCATTTTTTGTACAGATCATTTGAAGATGCATCTCTATTGATGCGAAGCACGTAGTGACTTTTTAATAAAAGTATTTTAACAGCTACAGTGAAAGATTTTCTTCACTTAGTGGTGTATGTACAGTATGTGGCTCTACAGTATCAAAAGTTTTATCTCAGAAACGAAAACACCGCAGTTGAGTTTTATCTCTGACAAGGATTATCTCTGCCAATAGTGTGTAAAGTTCTACCACGCCTATTTCTCACGGTACATATGTCGCTCCCTGGCGCCAGTCCTGTCAGTGAGAAGACTCAAAAATGGTTCAAATGGCTCTGAGCACGATGGGACTTAACATATGAGGTCATCAGTCCCCTGTAACTTAGAACTACTTAAACCTAACTAACCTAAGGACATCAGACATATCCATGCCCGAGGCAGGATTTGAACCTGAGACCGTAGCAGTCGCGCGGTTCCGGACTGAGGCGCCTAGAACCGCTCGGCCACCGCGGCCGGCTGGCAAGACTCAACGGAACCAGATGCACCTCTGAGGATGTCAGTAGCAGCTCTGGATGAAACGATCATATAGCCCGGAAGATTCACCAGCAGCTAAGACAGTGGTTCCCAACCTTTCTTCGACCAATATCTCTTAGCAGGATGAGATATTAGCTAGTACCCGCCCCCTTTCCCGCCTTCTCATAGCAACCCCCCCCCCCCCCTCCGAGCTCCACCCCCACCTCCCTCCTTAACTTAAGCGCCTAACAAATGATATTTAGTTTCTTGCATGTGGTTTATTAAACGGTAAATTAACGAGTCAGTAAGAGAGTTGGAACTGTTGATGTCTAACAACCGTTTTTAAATTTGGATTGTTCTTAGTGACTGCACAGCATAAATCATGTTCCAAATCAATTCAGTTAATTGTTTTTATTTTCATTGCCATTTTCGCATCTGCAAATCCTGAATACGACATTTGCTTTTCATGTGTGAGTTCGGGTGGCATGTGTATGTGTGTTAGAATGAATGATGAAGTAATTCCCGGTGCATCACGAGTGCTCCTTACAACTCCTCTTCAGGAAAGAAAGCTAAATACCCACCCTGACACTTGTTATAAAATGTGCACCCCCGCTCAGCTTTTCTCCCTCGTGGCTTCTGCTTTATTCGCACCCTGTTTCGCCATTTAAAATCAACCACTTTAAAACGTGAGGACTATATTTACTGTTCTAAATCACTTGTTTGTTGCACTCCTTACTTCTGAACTAGTATAAATTGGAAGATTTTAGTCTTTTAATGATTTGACCACTGAATAATAATAATAAAGATAATAATAGTACTGTGTAGAGTACTATAGTGTCGCTTTACCAGTTAGTTCATTTATCTATTCCCATGTGAGCAATGAAGCAATTTCCGATCTATTGCAGGAACCATTTAGTGCTTGGAGAAGATCTTTTCATGAGATAATTAGCGTTTGTTACATATGTGTCTCACTTTTACTGTTGCAGATGTATGGTACAGGGCAGGAAGTATGAGTGTAGTGGGTGGACTATACGAGGAACCTGTAACATCCACCGCAGTGTCACGTATTACTGCTAATAACTGAGAAAAAAGTAGTTATTGATAATTTTTGTAATCAATATTAGAGCTTTACAAAATTCTGATAAATAGTAGTGTCTTTTAAAAATAATTTAGTTTAGTGGTTTAAACACAATCAGTCCCCTCCCCCCCTCTCTTTACCCCTCAAGGGGTAATTACCACCAGGTTGGGAACCACTGACCTAAGATATCCGGTCGTGAAAGCCTTCGTTGTATGACTATAATGGAACTTTGTTTGCTTTTAAGTCATCAGTCTTCTCACTAGTTTGACGCGACCCGCCACCAATTTCTCTCCTGTGCCAAGCTTTTCATCTCAGAGTAGCAGTTGCCACGTACGTCATCAATTATTTCCTGGATGTATTCCAATCTCTACGTTCCTCTACCGTTTTTACCATCTGCAGTAAAGTTTTATCTCTGACAAGGATTATCTCTCCGATACGTGTGAAAATGTACCACGTCCGCTTCTCACGGTATATGCTCGTATGTCGCTTTCTGACGTGCGTCCCGTCAGTCGACAAGACTCAACGGAACCAACATTTCTGGACGAAAAGTTAGCAACGGAAAAGTTTCACGGACCATGACCACACAAACTAAAAGATTCACCGGTACCTAAGACAGTGCTTCCCAGCCCTTTCTTAGAGTGCACTTAGCTCCCTCTTTTTCCTGGCCTTTCGCCACCATTCCTCCCATCATCCCTCAACTTTAGCGCCTAACAATTTTTTTTGCAAGTGTTTTATTAAGCCTTGAACAAATGAATCAATGACACAGTTCGGACAGCCTATGTCTAAGAACCCTCATTAAACAAGAGTTATTACTCTTTAATTTTCAGTTAACGTTGTAGCTAATATTAATTTTCCTGATGCAATAATTTACCAACAGCCGTACGTATTGTAGAAATTTATTTTATAAACTTCTTATGTGCTACCAGTTTTGGCATTACATTGATGCCATCTTCAGGCTCCACACGTGATAGTCTTAAGACCGCTATACAAGGAAGGAGCCATATAACTGGATCCGTGAATCAAATCGTTATGCAACACCAAGAGCCTGAAGATGGCATCAATGTAATGCCGAAACTGGTAGCACATAAGAAGTTTATAAAATAAATTTCTACAATACATACGGCTGTTGGTAAATTATTGCATCAAGAAATACATGCCAGCCCTACGTCTCACGGTCCACAATGGATCAACGAAGACTAACATTAATTTTTTTTGCGTTATGTGGTTAATATCCCTTAAAAGTTTCAGGTATTGCATTTTGTTTGCTTACAGAGGCATTTGTTGGAAAATGGCCCGCGCCGTCCACACACTAGGTATTTAGCCGGTGGACTGCGGTGAGTGGTGGCCGCCTGAGCGACCGGAGGCAGCATCATTGCCGCCGCCGCGCCGGGCTGCAGCTCAATCGATGGCGTGGCGCGCTGCCAGCGATAAAGGGCTGTCGCACGCGTGTGCCAGCAGCACGCGCCCTCAGCTCGCCGTGTTCCGCACCGCTATTGCCACGTTGTTCCTCGTCGCACGGTCTGCCGGACCAGGCGATACGCGACACGAGACGCAGCGCAATCACACCGTGGTCGGTGGAGGGGAAACATCAACCGACGGACCCGGCTCAATTTTCACCACGCTTTGACTTCCGTAACACACAGCGCAACACAATCAAAGTATCAATTTTGGGAAATCACTTAACTGTCTCCCATTACGACACATAAGTTTTGAATTTGGCTTGGTACCCTGAGAGGTCACCTTCGGTCTTCGACGTTTCAAACAGAAAGGTGTCGAGAAACGCAGAAAAAGGCCAGAGCTTAGATGTTCATGTGAAGTGTAAGGTTGGTTAATGATGACAAATTTGCACCAGAATTCACCAATATTCTGAACACTGCCACTGTAGACGTGCGACACGATGGGAAGGTCGTCATACCCCTCTCATCCACATTTCACATCTCCTTTTGATGTCTCTCCGATGGAGGTCAGAACCGACCCTCCGGGGCGGAGTCAAAGGGAGGGGGGTGGTATAGAGAGCATCAATGAAACCACTCCTTCCCTTGGGATCCCCACACATATCGCTGTCGAAAACGACAGTTCACAATGTAACTTCCAGGCAGATTTGTGTGCCGGACCGAGACTCGAACTCGGGACCTTTGCCTTTCGCGGGCAAGTGCTCTACCTACTGAGCTACCCAAACACAACTCACGTCCCGTTCTCACAGCTTCACTTCCGCCAGTACCTCGTCTCCTACTTTCCAAACTTCACATCCCCCAGGCTGTGGCTAAGCCATGTCTCCGCAATATCCTCTCTTCCAGGAGCTGTGAGGACGGGGCGTGAGTCGTGCTTGGGTAGCTCAGTTGGTAGATCACTTCCCAGCGAAAGGCAAAGGTCCCGAATTCGAGTCTCAGTCCGGCACACAGTTTTAATCTGCCAGGAAGTTTCATATCAGCGCACACTCCGCTGCAGAGTGAAAATCTCATTCTGAGTTCACAATGTGATGAGCAACAGCACTATGTTCTTGACAATCGTTGGCACTATTAACACCACCGCACATTTAAACTCTTATCTGAGGACATTGTAGGGCTGCATCCCAATTGAACATAATCACTTTCATTTGTAGTGCAGCACGACTGCAATTCTTACCCTCGTGTGCAGGTGAGAACTACTAGCGACAGTTCGAAATCATTCCACGAAATTTGAACGTGATCCGAAGCTGCAATGGGTGCTTATGGATTTTCAGCCGTGCTGTTTCGCGGCCTTCTATGGCGTGATTACTGAGGGGGGGGGGGGGGGGACAGGGCGGAGCGAGGCGGGAAACATTGATGTGTGGGCGAAAAGAAAAAAATACGGCAACGTGCCCCTCTAACACCTCCCATCTCGGTAACAGGTGGCACTGGCCCACCTCTATTTAAAAAAAAAAGTACCTGTACAGAGGCAACTTGTGTACTAGTCCAAGGGATCTGCAGGCAGGCAACCCCTTGATATCCCTCTAATTCAAGATGCCTTCTGCAGGTGTCCAGGACCGGTTGTCTGCGTAAAGGCACTTTTTTAAAATTATCAATAAAGGTGGACAGGTGCTACCGAGGGTGTTGTAGAGTTAAGGGGGGCGGGGCTAACGGTTTGAGAGACACTTTGCCGTTTTATTGACTCATATGACATGTCCCTTCCGAATCCCCAGCGTCCTCCCAGAGATCAAGGCGTAGGAGACGGCGAAACAGCACGACTGAAATCGCATAAGCACCATTTCCTGCGTCGGATCATTTTCAAATTTCGTCGAATAGTTTTGAACAGTCCCTATTGGTTTCAAGCTGCACACTAGAGTAAAAATTGAAGTCTCGCTGCACCTCAAATTGGTGCGATCATGTTCAATTGGGATGCAGCCCTACAATGTCCTTAGAGAAGGTTTCAAACGTCCGGGGGTGTCAGCAGTGTCAAAGCTTGTCAAGAATGTCATCCAATTGCTCACCTCACTTACGAACTGTCATTTTCGACCACGACATATGTGTAAATGAATGCCCTAACGAAAAACTGTTTTCACTGACGCACTTTATGCCACACTCTGAGGCATTTTGGTGTCGATTCTGAGCGACAGTATGTCTGAAAGATTTTTGTCTGCCACACACAAGAAAATCGCGCGATTTCAACGCTAGACGACACGGTTCTGACATCCATCGCAGAGGTTTCAAAAAAGTTCTGAAATGTGAGTGACACGGGTATCACAACCTTCCCAATTGTGTGGCACGTCTACAGTGGCAGTGCACAGAATTTTGGTAAATTTTGGTGCAAATGTGACATCTTTGACCAATCTTACACGTCACATGAACTTATAAGCTGTGGCCTCGTTTCTGCGTTGGTCGATAGCTTGCTGTTTGAAGCGTCGTAGAGTCCGAGAGTGGCGTAGCAATTTCGAAAAAACTGATCCTTTAATTGTGTTGCGCGGTGTAGTTAAGGGTCGCCACTCTGGCTTTGATCCGTGCCCCAAATTTAGTCACAACTATGGCACTAGTGATATGTGATCTGGTTGGACTCAGATACGACTACTGTATAGGAGACAGCATTTCGCTAACAGTGTCACGCGCTTTACATACTAACTGGTTACCTGCAGTGACCTAGTAATTTTACAGAACAGCAATCTTAGGACAATAAGCTCACCGGACAAAATCCACTGATCACATTGGAGCGGTGTGGACGTAAGCCATGGCGGTCAAGTGTATGCACATGTGAGTTGTATGGAATAAGTGCCGAAAGACGGGCCTACATGGAGACGCCACAGAGTGGCGAAAATCAGCAATCGTGTTTGGACGTGCCCATGGAGCACAACGTGGATAAGTTGGTGTTTCAAAACAGACTGTCCACCTTTTGCAGCAAATGGTGTACCTCTTGTAGTCATTTAACACGTTGTAAAAACATTATAACCGATAGCAGTCAGTTTCAAAGCTGCTGTCAATTGTCCAGGTCGATGTGAACAATTCGAGCGAACGTTGGAGTCGAGTACCTAGCACAAACGCCATTGCCAAGTGACACATGAAGCTGCAAGTTTTAATGCACCATACAACAAACAAACTATACAATAGATGAATGGAGACGGGTACTGTCGTTCGATAAGTCGGTATTTAACCTCCTTTTAAATGATACAAAGCACCGACTACATCAATGGCCAATGAGGCGGTTAGCGCGCACACTCATTCGTGACACCTCCAACATGAGTCAGGATGTGATTCTTGAGCTTTTCCGGGCGTACTTCGTGCACAAAATGCCGCGCGAAGTGGCCGCGCGGTTTGAGGCGCCATGTCACGGATTGCGCGGCCCCTCCGGCCGGAGGTTCGAATCCTCCCGCGGGCATGGGTGTGTGTGTTGTTCTTAGTAAAGTTAGTTTAAGTAATGAGTGAGTCTAGGGACCGATGACCTCAGCAGTTTAGTCCTTTAGGAATTCACACACATTTGAACATGCCGAAATACACTGTCCAGTCACATTAATGTGACCATCTGTCAAACTCCTGAATAGCCGTCTTCTCCTGCACGGGACGTGCAGCTAGTCAACGAGCTTTTGTAAAGTATCAACAGAGGTGTGGAGCCCTGCTGACACCAGTACCGTGGCCAACAGTGCCAGGTTTCTAGGTTGAGAATCCATGGAGGGAGCAGCTCGATCGAGGAGGTCCCATAGATTCTTGCATTGTGTCTGGGGAGTGTACGGTCAGCTCATCCTGGTGCTCTTTGGACCACGCACGTACACTGTGTGACTTATTGCGTTGCCCTGCTAACGAATGCCGTCGTGCCGAGTAAAAACAAACTGCTCGTAAGGTGGACGAGATCACCCAGGGAATACCACAGAAACATTCCCCAGACCATAAAGTACCCTTTTCATTGCAGGATGTTTGCTTCTAAAAGTGTCACGTCGTAAACGCCAACGGGCATCTGTCAGTTGGAGCAAAAAACGTGATTCATCTGGAAAGGCCAACTGTCGGCACTCAGTGAATATCCACCTGCAGTACTGGCTTGCGAACTGTAGGCTACATCGACGATGAACAACAGTCAGTACGGGTGCATTAACCAGCAGCCTGCTGCAGAGGCCCATACGCAGCAACATTCGCTGAATGGTCATTGAGGCGACACTGATGGTAGTCCTTAGGTTCACCTGGGCCGTCAGTTGCTCAGCAGCTGCGTGTATGTTCACCAGTACAAAGCTCTGCAACTGTGCTTCACCCCTGTCATCTATGGCCCCTGGTGCGCCAGAGCTGACTCGGCACCAGTTTTTTGAATAGGGCCATTTTTCCGTGCGAGGTACATTTTAACCACGGCGGCACACGAACGGTTTACAAACTTAACCGTTTCTGAAATGCTTCCACCATTGGCACAAAACTAATGATCATGCCCTACGGATGTCAGGTAAATCGCTCCTTTCGCGCGTTAAAACAACTACTGCACTGCCGTCTGCGTTTCTCTTGATACGTTTTACATACCTCCACTGGTAATGCTGCCACATGCCTGTGAGTGGTTATTGCATGGTGACGTCGGACACAGGCGGTGGTCGCGTTAACGAGACTGGACCGTGTAGTTGAAGGGTGAACAGTCGGCTGTTCCGTGTCCAACGGGCACAATATTTCGACAAGCGACCACTTTGCCATCATCAGGTGCGCTGATGGACTGATTGTGGTGTAAAGCAGTGGATTGCTCCGCTGCAAATTCAGGAGCATTTTTTTCTAATTTCTTCACGCAAACGTCGATGAACATGCAAGGAGTGCTCCTTAGTGACATTACAATCTTGTGATAATAACTCCTGGTGCACTGTGCCGTAAAAATCTAAGAACAGGGTGAGCATAGCTTTCGCATTTGGCCGTACTTGTCGACATCTTTTCAGTCTTTGTAATCCACAGGCTCCCACTGGGATGAGTTTCGATGTCATATCCGAAACCCATGTTTCTCCATCTGTTATGACGCGTTCCAGAAGTTTCCAAACAGCGACTCATGAGCAACTAGCATTCGCCGAAGTTTGTGTTCGAAATTGAAGTATTTTGGAAAACATTTTACTTTCACACGTTCTACCGGAAAAAAATTCGTGGCATGAGCGTACTGATATGCCAATATCACCAGCGGTTGCTCTGATTGTGACTCGGCAATCGCTCGTAATAATTTCTTTCACTTTTTCCACGATTTCATCGATTGGTGGCGTGATGGTGCGTCCAGGTCGCTCGTCATTCTCAACGTCTCCAGGGTCTTCTTCGTAACGCTTACATCGCTTGTAAAGCCTTCTTTTATCCATAGAAGACTCACCAAAAGCAATATTTAACATTTCTAAAAATTTGTGGTAATTTATCAAGATCTCATATCAAAGTTTAATAGAAATTCTCGACTCGACATTTATACAAAATAAACAGTCGCCGATTCTACCAACACATATGCCACCTTCTTGACAGTTGACAGAATAATTATCCGATATGGCCAACACTGTAAAAAATACTTATCAGACATGTTTACCAACACAAGAAAAAAAAAATGAAACAAGCAAAATTTACGAACTTACCGACATTTTTTGAGCAGACCGCGTACCTGAAGAAACTTGTTGACTTTTTCTGCCCGAATCTTATTATCAACGTTAGAGGTGATGTCACACTGAATTAGCGCGAACTCTCCAGCGGGAGCCGATGAGGGAAACTAATGTTTTGGCTCTGAGCACTATGGGACTCAATTGCTGAGGTTATTAGTCCCCTAGAACTTAGAACTAGTTAAACCTAACTAACCTAAGGACATCACAAACATCCATGCCCGAGGCAGGATTCGAACCTGCGACCGTAGCGGTCTTGCGGTTCCAGACTGCAGCGCCTTTAACCGCACGGCCACTTCGGCCGGCACTAATGTTTTGTTTAGTTTGCTTAGTGCATAAGTACTAGAGTAAAAACACTCTTTATTTCCACTTTCTGGAAGTCAAAATATGTTCCGAGTAATGAACCTTGATTTGATCGACAATGATTATTGCACCAGATAAGATAACTTGCTTGAGCTGTGTGAGTGAGTAAGGTATTTGTAAACTGCTTGTATTCTACAACAAAGAACTGTCTGCAGAATCAGCCCTGGTAGCGCTTCCTTCATAAAACACACACATTCGCCTGCGATGTGTCCATGGTGCGGTTCACCATCGTTTGCATTTCATGACTGATTTTCGCAGGTGGACGTTTTAATCCGTTACAGGAAAATGCAGACACGCTGTAACGTCTAGTGCAACCGATTGGTGTACAGAAAGTATCGCAACAGGCGTCACTCTTATACATGTTCTGATCACGTTAGTGTGACCACTGCCTACGTTCGACGTCAACGTGCAGTAGTTACTCACATAAACACGTGGCAACACTAGCAGTGGAGGGTTATGTAAAGAGTGTCCGTGGGACACGAGAAACAGTACAGTTGTTGTCGCAATGCGGAAACGGAGCGATTTATGTGACATACAAAGGGCATAATCGTTGGCTTTCGGGCCAAGGGTGGAAGCATTTCCGAAACAGCTTAGTCTGTTCGCTTACCGCCGTGGTTTGCGCATGCAGTGTATGGCAAATTGGCACCATCCAAAACCAGCTTCGAGGCAACTGTGGTGCACCACGGGTCATAGATCACAGGGGTGAATGATAGCTGTGGAGATGTGTTCGACCAAATAGACGTGTAACTGTTGAGCAACTTGCTGCCAGATGAAGCAAGGGGCTACCAACAGACTCTAATCAACGAATGTTCAGCGAATGTTGCTGCACACCGGCCTCCGCAGCAGCCGCGTGGTTCATGCAGCCACGCTGACTTCTGTTCACCAGCGACGAACGCTGGAATTTGAACGCCAATACGACAACTGACCGTCCATCCAGTGGCGATAGGTGGCCTTTTCAGATGAATCACGTTTTATGCTTCATCAGTGCGAAATGTCTGAACGCAAACGCCCTGCAGCGTCTGAAGTGTTCAGGGCGGAGGAAGGAGCCTTATGGTCTGGCGTACGTTTTCGTGGCATTCCTTGGGTGTCCAAATCATTCGGGAGGCTCTTGTTTAATTAGCGTGTTAAATACGCGAAAGACGGGGTTTCTACGGAGGAGCCTCGCATTGAGATGGAAGAGAGAAAAAAATCGAGGATCAGTTTATTAAAAAAAGCTTGCGGTTATATCATTTAAATGCCGTAGAAAAACAGTCCATAATAGAAGTGTGTTCTGCCTATAATGATATTTTCCATCTGCCAGGGGATAAGTTGACATATGCTGATACAATCCAGCATCAATAAAACTGATTCCTGAAGCAGAGGGACGACTAATTTTCTCTCGCACTTATAGAATACCAGAGGTGCAGAAAGAAGAATCACAGTAGGAGATAAATCAGATTTTGGAGGACGATATAATAGTACCTTCAAGAAGCCCGTATAATTCCCCGTTAGCCGGCCGGGGTGGCCGAGCGGTTCTAGGCGCTACAGTCTGGAACCGCGTGACCGCTACGGTCGCAGGTTCGAATCCTGCCTCGGGCATGTGTGTGTGTGTGTGTGTGTGTGTGTGATGTCCTTAGGTTGGTTAGGTTTAAGTAGTTCTAAGTTCTAGGGGACTGATGACTTCAGAAGTTAAGTCCCATAGTACTCAGAGCCATTTTTGAACCAGTTCCCCGTTACGCATGTTTCCCAAAAAGATGGATGCACCTGGTCAAAGGAAATGGAAGGTGGTAGCTTATTACAGAAAACTAAATGACATTAGTGTCAATACAGTCCTCCCACTTCCACGTATAGTTGAAATTTTAGATGGACTGGGTGAGGCAAAATATTTTTCAACGCTTGTTTTGTCTAAGGGATACTGTGTTACTAGATGAAAAAGACCGAGAGTTTACAGTTTTCAGCACAAGGTACGCTCATAATATGTACTAAAGAAAGCCAATGGGACTCCGTTCTGCACCTTGCGCATTCCAAGAATTGATGAATTCCATTCTCATGGGTTTACAGGTTGAAGAGACGTTTATTTATTTAGACGACGTAGTAATTTTCGGCCCATCACTGGAAGAACGCAATACCTGATTGGGCGAGGCTTTTGAAAGGCTAAGGCGACATAACTTGAAGTTGCAGGTGGATAAATGTGAATTTTTAAGGAAGGAGGTCACGTATATGGGACACAACCGAAGATGGGTTAAAACTAGACGCAAACAAACTAAAGGCACTCGCGGAATATCCTCAGCCCAGTGCAACGAAAGCTTAAAAAAATTTTCGTAGTGTTAGTTGGGTACTATAGACGCTTCCTAACCAACTTTAGTAAAGGGTCAAAACCATTATATGAGTTGTAAAAGAAAAATGTTAAGTATGAATGGGGCGTCAAGCAAGAAGAGACATTACAAGTGATAAAACAGAAATTATTCAAACGCCCTGTGTTACAGTACCCAGATTTTTCAAAAAAAATTTTTTCCCCACGGATGCGAGCCAAGACGCTAATGGCTCAGTTCTTAGCCAATGGGAGTTAGGTAAAGACTTTCCAGAGCTTTGAACATTGCACAGCGAAATTATAGCACAATAGAGAAAGATTTATTGGTCATAGTTTGGGTGGACAAACATTTGAGACCATATGTTTTTGGTCGTAAGTTTACCATTCGTACAGACCATAAACCATTGCAATGGATCGGAAATATTAGCGATCCGTCCTTACAATTAATGAAGTTCGGATTGAAACTCGAGGAATATGATTATAAAATTGTATACAAAAAGGGCAAGCACAACTACGTAGCGGATGTATTGTCGAGGACAGGGGAAGTACACTCAGCTAATGTCGAAATAAGGGCAAAAGAAAGCGAGAAAGTGCCGGTAGTCGAGGAGGACGAACAGCAGAAGATAACTGTTGACGAAAAGGCGGAAATTTTGCGGGAATTCCACGACGCACTCATAGGTGGTGACCAAGGGATCGAAAGAGTAAATATCGAACGTGGTCCGGTATGAAGAACGATACTGAGGACCACATCAGAAAATGCGTTGGTTGTCAAAATAACAAAATGACACAAAATAACACAAAAATGCCGTTGGTTATAACACCAATACCAGAAGGAGTGTTTGATAGTTGTGATATTGATACCGTCGGTCCACTGACGATAACAGAGAGAAATATTAGATATATATTAACATTTCAAAGTTCACTGCGGCAGAACCGATAGAAAGGCAGGATGCAGAAACAACTCGTGTCCTGGTGGAAAGAGTAATTACGAGTAATAAAAGTTTCTCGGGCTTCCAGCCTCGTCAAGTGGTTTGAAATCCACGAGCTTTCGGCCGGGTACTCCTCGGCCATTGTCAAGTGGTGACCGTCGTCTGGTTGTTGCCGCCGTCCTTATACAGGGTGTTAGAAAAAGGTACGGCCAAACTTTCAAGAAACATTCCTCACACACAAATAAAGAAAAGATGTTATGTGGACATGTGTCCGGAAACGCTTAATTTCCATGCTAGAGCTCATTTTAGTTTCGTCAGTATGTACTGTACTTCCTCGATTCACTGCCATGAATTCATACGAGATACTCTACCTGTGCTGCTAGAACATGCGCCTTTACAAGTACGACACAACATGTGGTTCATGCACGATGGAGCTCCTGCACATTTCAGTCGAAGTGTTCGTACGCTTCTCAACAACAGATTCGGTGACCGATGGACTGGTACAGGCGGACCAATTCCATGGCCTCCACGCTCTCCTGACATCAACCCTCTTGACTTTCATTTGTGGGGGCATTTGAAAGCTCTTGTCTACGCAACCCCCGTACCAAATGTAGAGACTCTTCGTGCTCGTATTGTGGACGGCTGTGATACAATACGCCATTCTCCGCATCAGGGATTCCATGCACGGAGGGTGGATGCATGTATCCTCGCTAACGGAGGACATTTTGAGCATTTCCTGTAACAAAGTGTTTGAAGTCACGCTGGTACGTTCTGTTGCTATGTGTTTCCATTACATGATTAATGTGATTTGAAGAGAAGTAATAAAATGAGCTCTAACATGGAAAGTAAACGTTTCCGGACTCATGTCCATAGAACATATTTTCTTTCTTTGTGTGTGAGGAATGTTTCCTGAAAGTTTGGCCGTACCTTTTTGTAACACCCTGTATAGCCGCGCTGCGTGCCGTGACGTCACTGATACACGCTCCGGCATCACATATGGTGAAGTTTGCGTTGTGCGGTCGCCGCGCCCGCTTCAGCGTTCTGATGGCCGGGTCCCACGCTGTGCTTAGCTGCAGGCCGCCGTCTTTGTTGAGCGTGTTGTCACAAATTTCTATTTCGATAGCTTCTTTTATTATGCTATCCCAAAAACTGTTAGTCCGTGTGATAAGAGATGTTTCGTCGAATGCAATACGATCACCGTTTTCTAATGCGTGCTCTACTACCGCTGATTTCTCTGGGTACCGTAGACAAACATCTCTCGTGTTCTACATAGCGCTGTTCAATGGTACGCGCAGTCTGTCCAATATAGAACTGTCCACACACACATGGTAATTTTATAAACTCCTGGCGTTCTGTGTGCTATGTCGTCTTTCACAGACCTCAAGAGATGTCGAATTTTTGCTGGAGCCCTGAAGACCGAATCGATTTTATGCCTCTTTAGGAGCCGGCTTATCTTTCCTGTTATTGAGCCACAGAACGGCAAGAACGCATACTTTTTCGAGTCCTCCTCGGAGTCTTTCTGCTTACGTATTTTCGAAAAGATAGCTTGCGAAATCTGGCGGTTGTTGTAGCCGTTTTCCTTGAATACTTTCCGTAAGTGGCTCAGTTTCTTCGGTACGTTTTCAGAATCTGACACGGTTTCAGCTCGATGCACTAAGGTCCTCAGAACAGAGCGTTTCTGCGACGGACGGTGATAGCTGTTAGCGTGCAGAGATCGGTTGTGTGGGTGGGTTTCCGGTAAACGCTTTGCGGCGGACGAGGACATCAAGGGATTTCGAGGCACCATCTGTCTATCGTGAACTTGATGTTGTCATGGGTATTGTTGATGTGGTCCAAGAATTCTCCCAGCTTTTCACGTTCATGAGACCAGATAACGAACGTGTCGCCGACGTACCGATAAAAGCAACTAGGCTTTTCAGGAGCCGTGCCCAGGGCGATGTTTTCAAATTACTCCATGAACAGATTGGCAACAACTGGAGCTAATGGGCTTCCCATCGCAACGCCGTCCGTCTGGTTGAAATATTCTCCATCATACATCGCCGTGAAACTATGCACTCCTATAATAATTCTGAGATTTGGAGTACCCTCGGTAATAGTGACAATGGTAGCAATTTTTTGAGTGACACGCTAAAGAGAGCGTGCAGATTATTAAAGATTGGTAAGGTACAGATCTCCCGTTACCACCCCTAATCGGAGCACTGGAAAGATCACACAGAACTATAACAGAATTATTGAGGCACTACATCAATACGGCTCAATCCAGTTGCGACGAATGACTTCCATTCGCGTTATTCGTGTACAATACCACACCACACAGAGCCACGAATTATACACCAAATGATTTATTTTTCGGTAGTGCATGTAACATACCGGCTGTATTGCAGAGAGATCCCGCAGGTATTACTTTTAATTACGATGATTATGTGCTCGAATTAAAAGAGAAAATGAGACAGATGCTCCAGTGTGCTAGAGAATATAATAAACAGTGTAAGGAGAGGAACGAAGAGTGACATGACAGTGACCAGAATCCGAAAGATTTTAAAACTGGTGATCAAGTCCTCTCATATGATGAAAGCGTTAGAAGAGGCAGAAGCCGTAGGCTAGACTCGTAGGGGCGTGGACCATATACTGTAGTAAGGACAAAGGGCCACAATGTGGTCACTCGTTTTTTGGTCACTCGTTTAAAGAGAAACAGATATTTAACGGTGTATGCTAGTAAGTTAGAGGATTTCTACTGAAGTAGAAATTTTTCTTGAATTCGATGAACATGATGCCTCCTGTTTCAAATCAAATATTAATTTAACTGAAAATGAACAAAGGAAATTGCTTAAGTTGAACAAAGAGCAAGTAACCAATATTAACCATGCACTAGCCCTGCACGAAACGAAGAAATGACTGTTAAAAAATGGAAAAGCTTCATAGATACATGAATGAATATACTAATAGTACTGATCAAAAGGCACAGCACTTAGCTGTGATCACTACTGTTAATGAGCAGTTAACACAGTTGGTATCGCATTACACTGATTTACAAAGGGAATATGAGATGCTAATTTCTACCACAGTAAATGCTCAGAAAGGAATACTGAAACCTCATATAATTAATCCAGTGCAAATAGTTAGTTACCTGAATTTAATTCGGGACGATATTAAAGATAAGAAGTTCCCAATTGCTCTCACAGAACAGAGTTGGTACCAGTTATTACGCACAATTTTTGATGCGTTTATACCTGGACATATACTCAGTTATGTACCGAATGTATCATTAGTAGAAAACGAACTGTTTAATCTGTACAAAGTATTACTCCTAACTTCTGAAGTTGATGGAAGTCTAGGATTATTTATATACATACAGCCAGCAGATGATTGTTATCTGATTGAATCCAAGCGACATTATGCAAAACTGAGTAACGAAGAGCAGTTGTGTAAAAAGATCGATTGCCTTCGCAAAATTGTAAACAGAAGTTTGTTTTAATGTGCACAAATGATCACGAAACATATGAAGCAAGGGTGTAGTAACGCGTAAGGGAAATTCCCAAAGATTGTATCAAAACGTTGGCTAAACTGAATGATAGTATTTGGACTCCAGTGAGTCGGGACCAATGGTTATTTTTTGCTCCAAAGGAAGAAGACTGGACATATTTGTGTAATGACAACAATCCAACAGCTATAATGGTCAAAGATACAGGGAGACTAACATTTTATGGAAAATGTAAAGGGTATGGAATTCAGGCATTCATACAGTTCGAACAAACAATACAAATTAATGTGACCAGTGAAGACATAGTACCAGTTTTAAATATGAAGATTAACTGTTGTATTATAAATAAAAAAAGATGAACATTTGTGACTTACGGTTAGACATAGCATTGGAACATATAATAAAACATTTAGATGACCTTAAAGTAGCAGATCATAAAACTGAAACAGAAGAAGAAACAGCTTTCCAAGAGCAGCATAGTTTCTCAGATATACCTTAGTATCATTATTCGTTTTGATCTCACCAAGGAGTTGTGGTACTTACCATTATGTTTATATGTTGCTTATGCAGATATTTTAGAGACTGCTTTAAATACTTGTGGAAAGGCATGGGCGATGATTTTTGTGGTAGAATGTGTGTGCAGACGACCATAGTAAACAAGTGTGAAGGGTCGGAAATGACACGCATTCGTAGTAGATGGCCTCTTCGGTTAAGCAGAGCAAATGGTGAAAAGCATGATGAAAGATTTCGTTAGGTCTGAACGCAATGACGCAGCTACGTTGCCTGTGTCACCAACATGCAGAGATCAAAGATAATGCAAGGCACTGCAAAACTCCCTTAGTACGGAATAAATTACTGTTGTGAAATAAATAAGTAAAATGCAAACAAGAATTTTGTGAGATTGTGTGTTTTCTTTTCGATTTATTATTGTAAAGATGATATGTAACGTGCTGTATTGACATGTTTATGCATAAGTGATGTGAAGGAAAATAAACATATAAATATGGACGTGTACAAGTACTCCAAAAACAAATGAGAGAGAAAAATATTTGATTTTGCTGTGTATTTGTACCTATAATGTAAAAAAAGGGAAAAGTTAACTAGCGATTGATTTAAATTTATATTTTATGTAATGTGTGGATTCATGAAAAATGAACAAATGTTTTTCAACTATGCTTCTATGCTTATGTATCTATGTGTATACAAGTGCAATGAAAAATGAAACAGTGTTTTATGCTGGTGTTTACATGCCTGAAAAATGAAGTGGAATACGAACTTTACAGAGTGCAAAATGTAAAGAGAACTGAAGTGATTAACCAAGAATTTCTAAAATGTTGTTTCTAGAGCTATTTTAACTATAACAGAAGTCAGGTTACAAATTTGTTACCAAATAATTATCAACAAATTTTTTCCGAGAGGAGTGATGTCATATACTGTCGACATATTGACATGTACGTTGTTACTCTTAAAGCTATTTGGACCCATCAACGGCACTCCAAGGTAGGAAATCAGAGACACAATGCAGTCAACAGGCAAAAATGGTAGCGTTTAGGTTACCAGAGATAAATAGCAACACTAGAGCCCTGTAAACTGCAGACGCTCTGGGCAGCTCTCCCATGGGAGAAAAAAAATGACTCTGAGCACTATGGGACTCCCCTAGAACTTAGAACTACTTAAACCTAACTGACCTAAGGACATCACACACATCCATGGCCGACGCAGGATTCGAACCTGCGAGCGTAGCGGTCGCTCGGTTCCAGACTGTAGCGCCTAGAACCGCACGGCCACTCCGGCCGGCATAATAGGAGTGGTAGTGACATTTAGCTTTCACCTGAGTGCTGTTGATACCAATCTTGGAGTTTGTTAATGTAAAATCCAGAAGCATCCCTACCTATAGAGTAGGAATGAGAGTGGAATCTAAATGTGGTTGGACAGAGGCGCCCTGGAGGTGCAGAGTGACTCGTCACATTGGCCGAAACTTGTTATGTGCCGGTGGATTGGTGGGTCGAGTACAAGAAGGGAGAAACGGCGCCCCGCCACTGTTCTTTAAAAGCCCATGTTTTTGTATTCGGGGAGAGTTCTCAGTCAGAATGCAGGGATGCCGACTCCGTGTTGCTCGTGGCCGGCCTCGGTAAACTCCATGTCTGTTTTCTCACTTGGAGCGCTGTTCTTAAGTTTGTACTTAACGTGCTGCTAGTGTTCGCTACCTGTTAGCATCCACCCCGTGGCTTCAGACACTGACTTCTGCTGTGGAACCAGTTGGCGCCTTTGATTTTTCTAATGTTTAGAATTAGCTTTTTTGTTGTAGTTAGTCTGATCGCAAATAAGTAGTGCTAATCAGACTGCTGAATTCCATGAGTCTCCTGCTGCAAGCATACTCTCGGGTCCCAAAATCCACGTCCCTCGTAGATGCCCTGTGACAGCGTTTGGCGCTGATTCGAGTTATCCAACGTGATTTCACTGGGATTTTGCCTTTCTGCATTTGCTCCTCACTGCTCGGATATTGCAGGCTGATCTTACACCCCCTGTCTTCCCTCTATCCTGTGTTAGGACACGACAGACTTTCGAACGCATAGCCGGATTTAACGAAAAAAAAATAAAAATACTGACGTCTTCTCCGCATAATTTAGTCACCTAAATGTGGTGGTGGTTAGTGTTTAACGTCCCGTCGACAACGAGGTCATTAGAGACGGAGCGCAAGCTCGGGTTAGGGAAGGATTGGGAAGGAAATCGGCCGTGCCCTTTCAAAGGAACCATCCCGGCATTTGCCTGAAACGATTTAGGGAAATCACGGAAAACCTAAATCAGGATGGCCGGAGACGGGATTGAACCGTCGTCCTCCCGAATGCGAGTCCAGTGTGCTAACCACTGCGCCACCTCGCTCGGTCACCTAAATGTGAAAGTTGATTTGGAATCTTTTCACTGCTGATTGAAGTGACCTTTTACTTGCAGGTAATTACTTGCCTACAACGGCAATCAAAATAATTTCGTCTCGTAATTGTAAACTTGCATACTTTGTCTGCACTTGCAGCTTGAGAAAACTCAGTCAAAGAGCCGCGGTATAAATAACTCGCACGCTGCTGCGCTTTTAGTGTGCTGTTAGCGCCTTTCTTGATTAAACGGGGCACTGGCAACTACCTTGCTTACAGTCCGTTTTTATTCTGGCTGCGGTTCAAAATTCCACGAATTCTGTAAACATAAGCGAGCGAAACAGGTGCCGACTCCCCGAAACAAATGTGTCGCAGGATGAGCCCTGTGTTTATTTCAGAGTGGTTATGTGTTGTTACGTGTCACACACTCTGCAATCGAGTTATCCTACTACTTCCAATGCGGTTTTGTCCGCTAATCACATTAATTTCATTCATTCTTCAAAACGTCCAGTGTTCGTTTTTTTTTTTTTTTTTTTTGCAGTATAAAAACGTGACACGTGAAAGAGAGGACGTATTAAATTAAACAGACGAACCGTTATATATTTGGCCACAAATACACAGACACACACACACACACACACACACACACACACACACACACACACACACACACACACACGAACACACATACGCTACTATAATGTATTTTGTCGCTCATTATCAACATTTTAAATATTTTCTTTCTTATTTATGGATTCTTTCGTTACGTTTTGTCACATTAGGTTGTTTAATGGATTCTTCCGTTACTTTTTGGTAGAACAATTAGGTCGAATAACGAGTACATCGTTTTTATTCGGCTGAATTTCGTTTATTTCTTACTAGTTTTCGGCTTTTTGGGCCATCTTCAGGAAACAACTAGCTAGCGTCTGCAGGACACAAGTTCTTAGCTAACGAAATATTTTAAGCAAAGATACAGTCAGCTTGCATAGAATATTGTGCATCAAATTTGCTTTTCAACCTTGAAATTACTCTTTAGGCAGTAGACAATATTAAGCACAATAAACAATTAAACTACACAGTATTACAGAATTACCGGTTACTTGGCTACGATACCGTAGTGTCTAAGATCGTGAAATTGGTTGAGAATTGTCTAACTGAACACTAGTCACTTATGTTTCGCAACAAACAAGTTTTACATTGTAAATTACAGTTCACGCAATGGGAGATGCTAAAAAGAGCGTATGATTAAAACACACAATGTTACAGTATTACACGTTACATTGTCACACTGTTGAGGTTTGTGAGGTAAGCAAGGTGAGAAATATGAAATTCTATCGTATTTTGATTTTGTGTAGCAATATGTGCCCTGGATTGTAACTTTGCTTATAACGCTTGGTTAGGTAAGAACTAGTGTCTCTAAGCACTATGGGACTTAACATGGAACTAGTGTCCCTTGCAGACACTAGCCAGTTGTTTTCTGAAGATAGTCCAATAAGCTGAAAACTAGTTACAAATAAACAAAAATCAGTGGAACAAAAACAGTGTACTTGCTATTCAACTTCGAATATGTTGTTCCTCCTACAACTATAATGCAAGCTCGCTGCGATGTCGTTAACTGTGAGTACTACTTCTGTTACTTCAAGCTGTCGTTTTAACTTTTCTGTCGGTTGGTATATTACTGTTCAATAACTGAAGATGAGTAATCTTCCGAGCGCCAGAATTTTATTCAAGGTGTTAATGTTTGCGGACGAGATTTTTCCTTTCGTCTTGCTACGTCTATACTCCGCAAGCCACGTAATCGCGTGTGACCGTGGGCAATTTGTGCATTGCTGTCACCTCTCCTCTTTCGGTTCCAGTCTCGGATGGTCCGCGGGAAGAACGACTGTTGGTAAACCTCCGTGTGAGCTCGAATCTCGCAAAGTTAACCTTCACGGACGTTTCACGAGATATACGTGGGAGGGAGCAATATGTTCGTTGACTGTTCTAGAAGCGGACGCTCTTCCAGTTTTAACAATAAAACGCAGAGTGTTGCATAACGCCTTCCGGTGGAGTTAGCCCAGCATGTCCGCGACGCTTTCGATCTTATTAAATGAACCTGTGACGCAAGGCGCTACTTCCTTGGACCTTCTGTATTTCCTCTATCAATCGTATCTGCTGCACACTGACCAGAAGTACAGTACGTTTTTCGGATGCATGTATTTATTAAACTTTAACACATACGAATATGAAACTTTACACACATATTTACGAACCTCTCAAGTTCAGATTACAGATGTCCTCCATCAGCGACACGAACAATATCACACTGATACTCAAATTCCTCCCATTACTCCCACACTCGGGCAAGCATGTATGGATGATTGGGTATGGCCCTAAAGCGTGCTCGAATACGGATAGCCAAAGTGGTTAAGACAAACACTCACAACAAGTAGGAAATTTGGGCTCGAGTCCTGGTCCAAAACAAATTTTCAATGTCGTCATTCCCTTATACATCTGAAGGTTGTCCACATGTACGACGACATATGGAAATTTGGCTCTGGACTTGGAGCATGCTCAGATAGCCTAAGTGTTTAAGGCGACTGTTAAAGACAAGCAGAAAACCTGAGTCCGACACAAATTTTCAATGGTATCATTCCATTATACACCTGAAGTGTGTCCATATTATTCAGGTATTGGTCGAATGAGAATTTTGTGCGTCACCTTCCTCATAGGTGAACTACTTTCTTGAGGATTCTTCCAGTGAATCTGTCCAGCATCTGCTTTACCTGTGATCAATTTTATATAGTCGTTCCACTTTGAATTCCACTGTACCCATATTTCTACAAATTTAATGGATTGACGATCCTTTGCAGGTCTTACTGCATTTAGCTACGGTTTTCTATCATTGCAAATGTTCAAATGTGTGTGAAATCTTGTGGCAGTTAACTGCTAAGGTCATCAGTCCCTAAGCGTACACACTACTTAACCTAAATTGTCCTAAGGACAAACACACACATCCATGCCCGAAGGAAGACTCGAACCTCCGCCGGAAGCAGCCGCACAGTCCATGACTGAAGCGCCCGAGACCGCTCGGCTAATCCCGCGCGGCTCTATCATTCAAAAATGGCTCTGAGCACTATGGGACTTAACATCTGAGGTCATCAGTCCCCTAGAACTTAGAACTACTTAAACCTAACTAACCTAAGGACATCACACACATCCATGCCCGAGACAGGATTTGAATGGCTCTGAGCACTATGGAACTTAACTACTGTGGTCATCAGTCCCCTAGAACGTAGAACTAGTTAAACCTAACTAACCTAAGGACATCACACACATCCATGCCCGAGGCAGGATTCGAACCTGCGACCGTAGCAGTCGCGCGGTTCCGGACTGCGCGCCTAGAACCGCGAGACCACCGCGGCCGGCGCAGGATTTGAACCTGCGACCGTAGCAGTCGCCCAGTTCCGGGCTGAAGCGCCTAGAACCGCGCGGCCACCGCGGCCGGCGGCTCTATGATTGAAACTTCGCTTTTTACAACAGTATCATCCACGAAAAGCCTCATGGAACGTACGATGTTAACTTTTAGGCCATTCATATACACCATGTAACGGCTAGAACTGCAAATATTTTTGTGTGTAGAACCTTAATATTTACACACAGCGCTGTGTTTCTTTTTCCCTGCGTCGAACAGTCTTCCCATAAATACATTACAGACTGTATGGCCTGATGTTTTCTGCATGGTTGTAACTACACCACTAAGTGGACTACGCCTGTCAGTGTACACTAACCATTTTGAGTCCACGTGCCTCCACTTCAACATCCGAACAGCTGCTCAAGAGAAAATAGGCATTAATAGCCTGCTCTTTTCACATGTGCTTGGAAGTACTATCCACCCCAAAAAAATATCACTTGTAATAGCCATAATTATTATTCTGCAAAGGACGTAGATACTAAGTAACTTTGTTCAGTACACTGTTCTCAGTCACAAATAGAAATATTTGCACTTAAACTCTGTACACACTGTATACCATGAAAAGTAATCCTTCTATACCCTTGGGGTGCGGCCGATGTTACTTTTACGCCTGAGGATTTCTCTCCATTACGAATGATAAGCTGTGCCCCATTAGTTAGGACGTTTTCTGTCCAGTCACAGAGCTGATGTGATATTATGTATTTTGTTCAGTAGGTTTCAGTGTAGAACTGTATCGAACGCCTTCCGGAAGTGAAGGAACACATTATCAACCTGGGCGCCATATCTATTGCCTTCCTGAGTCTCGTGACGCAACGGTTTACATGAACCGTGTTTGCAGAGTCTATGTTGATTTTAGATCTGCAGAAATATCATAACATGTGAATATAAAAGGTGTTCCACGGTTCTGTAATATACAGACATGAGCTATAAGCCTACAATTTTGCGTGTCTGTTCAACGACCCTAATTGGAAAGGCGATTGGCCTACTCATTTTTTCAGCCGTGGGAATGCGTAGCTCCTCCAGTGACCAATGGTACACTGCTGTTAGTAAGGAGCTAGTTCTTTCGCGTACTCTATGTGGAGTCGTACAGGTATCCCGTCAGATCCAGTCGCCTTTCCGATTTATCTCAGTATTTCCTAGATGATCTATCCAACTACACGTCAACTGGAAACCTCTACTGCTCGGGTACCAATTCAATATTAAAAATGACCTCCAAGAGAGATCAACGAACCGAAAAACACGGAAGTATAACAGTCATTGAAAAACCAAACAACAGAATTGAGACTGGAGATATGAGTCATTTACAATGTAACACAAACAAAATACACGGAATTAGATGGAAAATCCAACACCAAATTCATGAAGTGTTCTAACATATCGATATGCAGCTAAATTTTAGAACAAATAATTAACTAAAAAACTAATGATTTTCCATAACACTTGTCGCAAATCAAGAATTCACCAACTCCTGTATGCTTCTTTCTCCAGGTATTATGCTGAGGAAACAGGGCTGTCAGAAAGCAAGAATTTACCTTCAGAGTGAGGTAACAAAGAACGTATTGGCACATGCAGATTTACAGTAGCTCCACTTTATCAATGTCTTTGACAGTATCTCTTCGGTTAAATAGTTTTTGTGCCATAAAAAATCACTTTCATCTGTTCGTAAATGCCCAGTTTCGACCGTGACTAGTCATTTTTAGAACTAATAGACAGAAAACGAAACTAATTAACGTTACAAAAGAATCTTTTCTAAAGATTTCAGAATATGGTTAGGAGTGTCAGCGATCTTACTTATGATAATTACTTCCAAAGAGACTGATCTATGAGAGCTTCAACGGAAGTCGTCTACTATAGTCGACACAGCTGTCTGATGATTGGTGCAAATAATAGGCTTTACAATTCGGCGGTCCGTATCACTCGGGTTTTAGTGGCGCCAGAGTGACAGAGAATTTAGTGGTTTCGCGAAAGTCACTGAGAAATGTAACTCCTGTGAAATCTGTCTCACCTAGTGACCTGTACAACTATTCCCCAACCGAACTGAAAAATGTTCTTTTCTAACATTGTGACAGGAAACTGGTAATACGTCTTTTTCCCTTGTTTCTCACACTCTTGATGTCTGTTTTTCATTTCCTCCTTTCCAAACATTGTGTATCCACAACCTCCTATACCAGAAATGTCACTGCTCCCTTTGGTGTATCTCGTAGGCATAAGGGCCTGGAAGTTTATAGTTAGGACATGAGGTACTCCAGGCCATGCCAAAAGCAAGATACACGCCTTATTGCGATCAAAATAGCCCCAATTCCTGCAGATATGCAATTGTTGATAGTAATACTGAGACAAGCAAAGCATCTCAGCGCGGAAAGGTCCATGATTCGTGAGGGCATTGTTTGCAATACAGATTTATAATTATTGTTGGCAGTAGAGGGTTATGGCTCTTACACTATTTCTCTTTCTCTTTCGCACTGACTTTCACTTCTTACATACGAGCGGCGTTCAATAAGTGATACAAGACGTTTTTCTGAAAGCTGGTTGGTTTTATTCGGGATTGCAGTATACTATATTATTGTTCATTCTTTTGGCAACAAAACCCTATCTTTCAGCACGATCTCCGTTCAGGGTGACGGCCTTACGCCACCTTACTGGAAGGGGCTGTACGCCAGCATGGCATCGCTGTACTGGTCGTCCTCGGAGCCAACGTCTTGCTGTGATAATAACCTCCCCATCAGCCACGAATTGCTTCCTGCGGAGTGCGTCCTTCATTGGGCCAAACAGCTGGAAGTCGGTAGGTGCGAGATCTGTCAGTACTACCAACAGAGAAGTCCAGTAGGTGAACGATGTGTTTGATTGTGATCACCTCGAATGACTGTCCACGCTTTCCAACAGTGCAGGAGTCACAACTGTGCGCAGCAGGCTGGCACGCGGGAGATAGGACAGGTTTGCGAGACTTGTTGCGATGATGACAGACGCTTCGCCGTGCTTTTGTTCATTGCCACATCTCCGTAGACATTCTGCAAGCGTCTATGAATATCCGCGATGCTCTTGTTCTCTGTCAAAAGAAACTAACTGACAGCTCTCTGCTTTGAACGCACCTCCATTACAGACAACATTTTGAAGGCTACGTATAGTGTCGCCATCAATCGGAACTTCATGAAACTATAGCGGGCTAAGCGAGAATATTTCAAAATGTCCTACAACGAATTCCGCATGTTTCATCCGAAACTGGTCGAGAGAAAAGTGTTTTGCATTACTTATAGAACGTCCCTCATTCTCCCTCTCAGGACACACACGCACATACACACATGCAGATACACTAGCGATTTAAAGTGTAACACATAGTATAGGCGGACTGTTTGTACAGTCGAGAGCGCACGCTTTCGGATCCAGCGGGAGCTGACGTGGATGTTCTGCGAACGCTGATGCGGTTACCGCTGTTTGTGACTTGGATCGAGTGTGCAGCGGGGTAACGCTGCTAAGAAAGCAGTCGCACAGGCATGGAGCTGTGTCGAGCACCGTACTCGCTTTGAAGTGCCGTTCCGCCTCGACGGGTGAAAGAGAATTCAAGCAGCTAATATTCACCTCTGCCGAGGCGTAACAGGGTACTTCCCAACGAGACTGTAACATATTAACGCTTACAGCCAACTTCAGCAGATTCTGTACTTACTGTTTTACTTTCCACATGACGACCAGGGAGACTAAGGTGGTGGCACTCATGGTTGATGTAATTGGACAGGTAAGCGGAAGAGAATGCCTACGCCATGCTCGTCAGTCCTCTTCTGAACTACTGCTGCGCAGTATGGCATCCTTACCAGATAGGAATGTCGGAGGACATGCAAAACGTTCGTAGAAGATCAGCTCTTTTGTATCATCATGAAGCAGAGGAGGAATTAAAACAGATATGATGAACTAGTTAGTGTGAGAAGGCAAAGGCGTTTTTTACAGCGGCAAGGTCTTTTCACGAAATTTTAACCACTTTCTCCTCCAAATCCCAAAATATTATGTTGACTCCTGCCTGCACATAGAGGAACGAGCTTCTACTAAAGTAAGAGAAAGCAGAGCTTGCACGATAAGTTTGAACTGTTCATGGCTCAAATGGTTCAGATGGCTCTGAGCACTATGGGACTCAACTGCTGTGGTCATCAGTCCCCTAGAACTTAGAACTACTTAAACCTAACTAACCTAAGGACATCACACACACCCATGCCCGAGGCAGGATTCGAACCTGCGACCGTAGCAGCAGCGCGGCTCCGGACGAACTGTTCATTTTTCCCATATGAAATTCGAGAGAGAAAAGCTAGAGATATAGTTCGAAAGTAGCTCTATGTGCACTATTAAGTGTGATTTGCAAGGTAATTATGTAGATGTAGATAATGTAAGAAATGGAGAGGTGACTAATACACTCTTACTGCAAAAATAAACAGATTAAGCATCATGTAGTAAAAAATCCAAAGAAAACAGAAAGAGGGGTCAAATTATAGGAGCAAACAAAACTTCTGAAACGTAAGAACAGACGAGAAATATAAATATGCATTATCCAAGGTCTTTAGCAATAAAATTTTTTATAGTAAAAAATTAGCACAATGATTTTGTGGCGTTAGCTGTTCCGACTCAGCAGTCATTAGCTCATCGGATGTGACTTGGCCAGTGGATGCTTGAGGTTTGCAATGATCCTGCCAACAGAGTCATTGGCCACAATCCAACAGCAGGGTTGTTAGAGGGGCATGACAAGCGAGTCAATACATAGCGTTTAAACCGTATGCGATCATAAGAGTGAACAAGTTGATGCAGCACTCGCCCGAAAACACTACGTTTTACATCTTGGCAAGCCAACAGCGAGGTTCAACGTCGTATTTTAATATGAGACGTCTGTATGGGCTCTGGTCAATGGAAGACAACGCAACATAGAAACGTGGGATTCATATTATTTTGTCTTCATGTTATATTATCCAACCCCTGTAAGAGCTCAGCAGCTGTTTATCGTCAGAATGAGGTCATAACAAGAAGCGGATCGAAATTAGAAATGAGTTGAGCTCGTGTCAGCAATGTTTTTCGTCTATAAATACAGCTGTCCGTCTTTGTTTTGCCAAAAGACGAGCGTAAGGGCGTAAATCACCAGAAGGCCCATTTGTGTCTGCGGTAAGCCGTTAGCCGTTAAGTTCATATGAGTTACTTGCTTCACTGTTACTTTGGACTGAAAATAACAAATGAAACAAAAATCAAAGCTACCTCTACTTGGCACCGCCACTTTCTCACTACCATAAAAAAATGAACTATCCCTTTTGAGACGTTGCCCCTAATTATTTCCAATAATTCTCTCAAGGCGATAGGATCCCCGGTTCTATAATCCGTTAATCCGATAGCTTGGGGGCGGTGTCTCGTAGCATATTTTTTGTTGGCGATTAGATACCACGTCGCAAGCACGGTGGCGGTCCCATCCGGCTGTGGAGACGCTCAGTTGACATTAATCGTGTGTGTGTGTGTGTGTGTGTGTGTGTGTGTGTGTCTGTGCGTATCACAAGTGATGTGTTTCATGTGAACACGAATATCTTCGTTTATAACGAGAAGAACAACGGCATAGTTGTATGTAAGAGGGGCTGAGGTAAATGATAGACTAAGATTCTGGATGGAGCGAGCGCGATGGCGCGATGGTTAGCACAATGGAATCTCTTTCGGAACGATGACGTTTCAACCTCGCGTCCCATCATCCTGATTCAGGTTTTCCGTCATTTCCCTAAATCGCTTCAGGCAAACGCCAGGATGGTTCCTTTGGAATGGTGCGGCCGATTTCCTTCCCCGTCCTACTCTAATCAGAGCTTGTGCTCCGTCTCTAATTACCTCGTTGTTGACGGGACCTTAAGTACTAAACTCCTCCTCCTCCAGATTCTGGATTGAAAAAAAAAAAGGACTCTTAATGCCAACAAATCTGTGGTAACGCTTCCAAAAAACCACATTCTGCATATTGGCTAGCTCTAGCGTGCCTGCTCCACAACGTACACTGTTAGAACCTTCCTGGACGAGCAAAACTGCCTGCTTACAAGGAGATCGTACGGACTTCCCTCACCGTTTGGATTCATACTGACAGGATGTCTAGGGCACGACTAGGTCTTCAAGATATGTAAATAGCCAGAAGCAATTGTTCTCGAGAAAATCAAATTTGAACGTGTTACACGTCTTTATATACTTCGAATGGTCGCTAGTAACCAAGGATTCCGCAGCCAACCGAATAAGAGCGCAGATTCATAAGCACGAGGTGTGTGGATCTAAGGTAACTTCCAGTACTCCTTTCTTTATTTCATTACCACGTAATTCTAGTAACAGATATGCGTGGTAGGTCGCGAAATTATTTGATGATCGAGAACCGCTTACCAATGTAGCCGACGTTTGTTTTGTAGTAGACACACTGAAAAAAAAACATGTACAAGCAAAGATTTGGCGTTCATTACAAGTGTTGTATGATGCAGTAATTATTGTTTGCCATGTTCCTATGATCAGTATCGTCCTGATTTGTACTGTTCTCCATAGGTTGCACATTACACTTGCCACAAATGTAGATGAAATAAGATAAAGAAAACGTCTACACTGATTTGCTTGAAAAGTCTCGTGTATCCATTTTTTCAATATAATTACGAAAACTTTTTTTCTAATTTCTTCATGGTAAGGATTATGAAAATAATAAATGAATCACTAAATAGCGTCAGTTTGCAGAGTCATAAGAATTACGTGGGAAGAAAAGAAAAATGCAGCCAGGGATATTCGATCGACGGACCTCACGTGCATTAAACTAACAAGCTAACACGCTCGGCCACGGACTTCTTGCGCAGTGCGACCATACAAAATACATAACTACGTGTAAAATTATCAAATGTAAAATTATCAAACTCGATTTTCTCGAAAACGGTTGAGAGTTGCGTCTTTCTATTTACATACGTTGAAGTCGTTGTCGTACCCTACCCATCTTGCCGATATGAATCAAATCGGTGAGGGGAAATTCGTACTGCCCGTTTGTTAGCCTGCCTGACTCTCTGCCAAATGAGTTGTCCAGAAACTGCCCGCTACCGGCCCTAAAGTTGTGAGGGCAAGTCGTCAGTGGAGCTTTGACAGCCGAATCGGTAGAACTTTTGCACGCGAAAGGCAAAATTATGGGCTTCAGTCCCGGTCCGGTACATAGTTTTAATCTGCGAATAAGTATTAAAACATCGAAAATGCCACCGCGAAGTGAAATTCATTTTGCGGTACTTTATTTCTTTTTTCAGCGTCGTAGGAAGAAATGTCACGCCAAGCTGGCGAGATAACTGGCGGCAGAGACGGTTTCGTGTCTGCCGCTGTTCCGGCTAACTCATTGTGACCGACATGGTTTTTTAACACGGTGACTGTTGTCACGGCTGATTAGACTGTCGAGGTCAGGATCTCAACGGACGGATCACAATGCCCTGTGCGGATAGACTCCTAGCTGATGGCTAATTCATCGGGTCAGACGAGTGCTCGAATGTATAGTTTCTCATCGATAAAATACTCTTACAGTAGAGTTGAACACGAATTTTGAGGCAGTAATGTGAAGCATGAAGCAAATTTAAGCGGTATCGTTTTAACATCACAACACATGTTTTTGTGAATGAAACTTTTTATTCATCTTACGCACAAATAATTTCAGAAACTATGTATGATTACAAAGTCTCTGTTTATACAGTGTCTGTATTTTCACATTACAATGTCTTCCGTGTCTGAAGGAACAGACACTGTTGTTCATACGGTGCCTGCATTTTCACGTGACAAAGTGTGAAGTCCTCTATGAAAACATGTACAAACAGATCAGCCAAAACATTATGACCACCTAACTCACCATCTTTGGCACGGATAACAACGTCGACCCTTCGAGCCATGGAAGCAGTAAGGCCTTGGTGGGGCACTGGAGGGAGTTGGCATACATCTGCACACACAGGTCACCACCTAATTCTCGTAATACCGAGGAGGGGGGCTATAAGCTTTGACACCACGATCAATTACATCACAGAAGTGCTCGACCAGGTTCAGGTCTGGCTAATTGGGAGGCTAGCACATCAATTGGAATTGGCCATTGTGTTCCTCGAACTACTCCATCACATTCCTGCCTTATAACATGACTCATTATCTTGTTGAAGAATGCCGCTGCCGTCGGGAAACACGATGGTCATGAAGAGGTGTGCGACACCCCTTGGCCGTCATGATGTCTTGAACGAGCTCCACTGGACCCATGGATGTCGACGTAAATGTTCCCCAGACCATAATGGAGCCGCCGCCAGCTTGTCTCCGTCCCGCACTGCAGGTGTCAAGGAGCTGTTGACGGATTCGCGCCCTCCCATCGGCCTGATGAAGAAGTATTGAAGTTCATCAGACCATGCAATGCTCTGCCACTGGGCCAATGTCCAGTGCTGATGGTCACGTGCCCATTTCAGTCGTAGTTGCCGATGTCGTGGTGTTAACATTGGTACATCCTGCGGAGGACCATCTTTAGGAGTTTCCGGTGCACTGTGTGTTCAGACACAATTTTATTCTGCCGAGCGTGAAGCTTTGTGTTCCTTCCACCACAGTTGCTCGCCTTTCCTGTTTTACCAGTCTGCCCAGCCTACGACGTCCGACATCAGTAATGAGGGGTGGTCGCACAATCCCACGACGTCTGAACGTGGATTCACCTTGGTTTCGCCATGTGTTGAAGACACCCCAGCACTCCTCGAACACCCGACAAGTCGTGCGGTTTCCAAAATGCTCGCGCCGAGCTTCAGGGTCATCAGAATCTGCCCTCAGTCAAACTCAGATAGATCGTGCGGCTTCTCGATTCTACACGCGGACAGCACGCTCATTGATACTACAAGCACTGTGCGTGTGTCTGACTAGCAGTCGTTCCTCGCCAGGTGACCCTACTATCGACTGGACGGGTTTATATCGATAGTAGGTCGGTGGTCATAATGTTCTGGCTGATCAGTGTATGGTACGTACACCAAATACTGTTCAAAAAGAACTTGTCAATTGACATCATAAAAACACCATAAAAATAAATTTTGTATGACGACGTTTAAAATCTAGGAAATCGACATGTGTCACACCAGCTTACGACAGGCGTTTTGGGAGGACAAGAACGACTGCTGAGAAGTGCTAGGAGGTGGCGCTTAAATATGGGAGAGACAAGTTACAGGGTCGGCTTGTAGGTGCCAGCCAAAGCAAGTGATGAGATAGATGTAGGCGCTGGTTATGTCGAGGGTGCGCATTGACTCGTCTTTTTGAGCTGACAAATGAAGTAAAACGTTTACTCACAAAATTGAAATCCGATCTAGTGAAGCATTTTATAGATGAATGATGGATTTGTCGATTTCCTTGTTTGAAGTATTTTGTAAGACGAAGAACGGATTAACTGGTCAGCTTTTTTGGATATACTCAACAAATTCAACGAGCTCACTCTTCAACTCAAATGTTCTGGCAGAAACATTTCTAAAAAACTTGAGTAACTAAAGGGGTTTCACAAGAAAGTCGTAGTGGTACAGGGTACCCTCCGCCACGCACCGTACGGTGGCTCGCGGAGTACCTAGGCAGATTGTAAATGTAGAAAGTACCATAGTGACTAAAAAAAATGTAGAAAGTTGTATTTTGGATCGAAAAATTTGTAATTTGTGGTAAGGTTCTATGGTACCAAACTGCTGAGGTCGTCGGTCCCTAGGCTTACACACTAATTACACTAACTTACACTAACTTACGCTAAGGACAACACACACACCCATGACCGAGGGAGGACTCGAACCTCCGACGGGGGGAGCCGCGCGAGCCGTGACAAGCCGCCTCACACCGCGCGGCTGCCCCGCACGGCTATTTTGGATTGATTGCGTTAATAAAGGCAATACTGCAGATTTACCAGCCGTGATGGAACATAGTGGACAAAATGAAGTTAGTATTGCTGATGGACTGCTGTAAATAGTCACATTCCACCTACAAAAACTCAGCTTTTAAAATACCTCCCAGAAATTGAGAAAGACGATAATACGCAAGACTGGATTGCATATCTGTTTTGCACCACCCCTATCAATTCCACTGATCTTCCCGTAAAACTAGAAGAAAGTCTTTTGGAAATGTCCTTTGACAGCTGACTGAAAATAAAAATCGAAAACACGCTAGTTTGTGATTTTGGTCTTTTTCACACAAAGAATACGCTGATTAGTGACACTGCCATTACACCACTTCATTCCCCACTGCTCATCTATGTGAGCAAGGTTTCTCTGCATTGACAGCAATCAAAACGGAACAAAGAAATCGCCTGAATACAGAATCACCATTGATACTCTCACTAACGAAGATTCAACTGGTATCCAGAAAACAAGCTCAGCCAGGTCAGTAAAGTATACAAATCCATGTGATTTGTATGTGTGTTTGTGTGTGCGTGCGCGCGCGAGTGTGTGTGTGTGTGCGTGTGTGTGTGTGTGTGTGTGTGTGTGTGTGTGTGTGTGCTGTCTGTAACGTAGTACGTGTATTTATTGCATACATTTGTAGCATAGTCTTCCATTTTGTCGTATTTGATAAGTTATGCATTTTATAATAAACGATAAATAGTTTGGACAAGAAGAGAATAGAAGCTTTCGAAATGTGGTGCTACAGAAGAATGCTGAAGATTAGATGGGTAGATCACATAACTAATGAGGAAGTATTGAATAGGATCGGGGAGAAGAGAAGTCTGTGGCACAACTTGACCAGAAGAAGGGATCGGTTGGTAGGACATGTTCTGAGGCATCGAGGGATTACCAATTTAGTATTGGAGGGCAGCGTGGAGGGTAAAAATCGTAGAGGGAGACCAAGAGATGAATACACATTCTGAAGGATGTAGGTTGCAGTAGGTACTGGGAGATGAAGAAGCTTGCACAGGATAGAGTAGCATGGAGAGCTGCATCAAACCAGTCTCAGGACTGAAGACCACAACAACAACAACAATCTATTTTAAATTCGGTTATGCATAATTTGATTTTAGGATAACCCTATGGTCCAAATCTAGGAGTGCAGGCTGGAATAGAAAATTGTCTCTAGGGGTACGTGGAGAAAAAGGTTGAATACCTCTGGTCTAGTGTACACCTTGATCGGCCTAATAAAATATTTTGTGCTGGAAGATATCACACGCATTTCGGATAAAGTCAGCACTTTAATGGCTATCACCATTACCAACATTTACTTCTACTAAAATAAGTACTTCCAATAAATGTAGGTCACATTTAGCGACTTCGGTGAAATACTTTGTGCCAATATTAATCGATGACGCAGGTCTTACAATAAGAATTTAACCTTAGCAGTAACAAAGTATACCAAGAGGGGAGAGGATAGTTTGTGCTCACCATAAAAAAGTTAAAAAAGAAGATTCGTTAATTGTTATTAATAACATACATTTTAAAGAGGTACTGATGCGTAAATAGGGCCCAGAACCTGAAAATATTTTTTAGTACACTGTTAGCAATATCAAAGCGTTTCAATAACGCGTACAACCGAACTGGAGGTACTTTATGATCACCACGAAAAATATAACATACAAATTTCATATGTCATTCACTGTGAAAAGCGACATCTACTGCTATGATTTACACATTTGGGTCATGTTCAACTGAAGAATTTATAACGTTTATGGAATCTGGTAGAAGAACCAATCAAAAACGACAGATATGTTTTTCAAAAGTTTAAAATATTAAGTAGCTGCCTAGATTACAATATTTTCAAAATATGATGCATTGTTTTATGAATGAGGTTATACGTTCTGCGAATTAACTGATTTATGTATTTTGCAACTGCATTAATTACGAAACAAGTGTCATATCACAAGGAACGACCACGTACAACTTGCAAGAAAATAATCGGAAGGAAGAGAAACTGGAGGGAAAGCTTATTAAGAGACTCACAAATTCGTAACAAATCTGATTGTCCCCTCAACATCTATCAAGCTAGAGAATACTGCCGTATGAAACGACAGCCAATTATTTTCAAATATGAACAGCAACTGCACAGAACTGAGTGGCATATCACTAGACTATTTGCAACTGGATATTTCTTTCTTTCAAAGGGTTTGAGTGAGCTCTAATGGCGATATCGTCGGTAATTTTAAATTTATGATATTGATGGCAGTAGTAATATTTCTAATAGCTTCGTTTATTTTTAATTTTGTTTCTCTTGGAAGGCGAAATAATGAAAAGAAATCTGAATATTAGTGAACATTTCTGAAAAGAACAAGGTATTGTTACCACTTTTGTAGTGAGGTGTGACTGCAATGCTTTTGGATCTTCTGGCGCAAATAAGAAGGTGAAGATACCGAGTAACTGATATGAATCCCTCTAACATTAGTAACATAGCTGCGAAGTATGATGCCATGGAGCTGTTCTGTTTCAGGTGTGTAACAATTAAACATGTTTTTGTTGTGATACCTCGAAAGAGCAATATCAGTTCGTTATAACTTATTAAAACATGTTCTTCAGTGGCAGAGATTTATACTTCCTGAACAGACATAAGTGCATGAATTTCGTGCAGTGAACCGCGTGTAGTAAGTCCCGCTACACCCCCATGATCAGAAACCCCTCACGAAAATGCAAAAGCACTTAATTTTCATAAACTAAAGAAGGAAAAAAAACTGTCACGTTTTATGAAGATTGCTGAGAATGGGAAATTATAAACTCGCACTTCCTGGAAGTGCCGTACAGTATCTTTCACATAGGAGTATTTAATGAATCCAAAATTAATGAATTGTATCGGTCGTATCTGGAAAATACAGATGTTATGATACTCAAAACCCGGCAATGGCACGCAGGTCCTAAGAAGAGCAAAGCTAACTTACTCGTCACCTGTAGCAAATATTTACAGTGTGGTCTACGATTCAATCATTCGTACACTGCTCTGCAAAACTTAAGGACGAGATAGATAAAATAACAAGACATATAAATAATTCGGTGGAAATGAAGTGTGGGCGCATGTTGCGCGAGAGGTCTCGCGATCAAGCACAAAATGCTGGACGTCACACAGTGAGGTCAGCGTGGTTATGGCGCCAGTTGAGGCTGGCCCCGCAACACGAGGCATTTGAAGAAACGAGAAAACAATGTGTGTGTGTGTGTGTGTGTGTGTGTGTGTGTGTGTGTGTGTGTGTGTGTGTGTGTACGTGTGTTAGTGATCATTAACGGTGGACTGTGGTGGTCTTCATTACATTACCCGTAGACAACATCTGGATGACTTCACACGGGGAAGAATGGTTCAAATGGTTCAAATGGCTCTGAGCACTATGGGACTTAACATCTGTGGTCATCAGTCCCCTAGAACTTAGAACTACTTAAACCTAACTAACCTAAGGACATCACACACATCCATGCCCGAGGCAGGATTCGAACCTGCGACCGTAGCAATCCCGCGGTGCCGGACTAAGCGCCTAGAACCGCTAGACCACCGCGGCCGGCACGGGGAAGAATCATCGAAACGAAAAACTGGAAGAAGAACGAGTGTGATGGGTATAGTTAAAAAATTTGTGGTATTGCTCACAGCAGTGTTTCAACAGCAACATATGACTGATACATTGTGCCACAGACACTATATTTAACAGGACTGCACGGCACGCAATATCAAGCTCGACATGGCACGACGACTGCTTGGCGGTCCCTCTGCCAGTCGACCATTATATTGGGTTCTGTTGACACCCGCACGTCGACGGTACCTTTTGCGATGGTGCCAAGAGAAGAGAGGCTGAACCCACGAGGATTGGGATCACGTGTTTTTCTCGGACGAGAACACATTTAGTCTGATGAGTGATTCTGGCCGTACCCTATGGCGGCAGTTGGGAACACGTAATACACCCAGGAACATTGTCGAACACGATCTTTTTGGTGACCCAGGCGTTATAGTGTGTTTAGTATAAGGCTGAATGGGCATATTGACCTCCAAATTGTTGAACACGGTACGTTCGTCAGTCAACGTTATTGTGACACTACACATCCTTCACGTGCGTCTTTCCAGGGGTGCACTTAACCCTAATTTCATTTTTAAGGATGACAATGCGCGACTGCATCGAAGAGCGCAGGTGCAGGGAACACGCGTTGGGAAGACGTGCTGCAACACGTCCACACGTACCAGAAGTTGTCAACCACGCTGTTATAAGAATGGAACACCCTGCCGCAAGGACAACTTTCCGGCCTCGTGGTCAGTATGGGAGCACGTTGCGGAACATGCATTGTCCTTTGCGGTGATCACACACTCTATTAACAACCACGTCCAGCATTTTTCATGTCCAGGGGACCATCATAAATAGTTTTGACTGCAGCATAACTGTTTTCTTTGAATACAAATGTCATTTCAGTTCGTCTTACTGCGTATTTCTTCCAGTTACCTTCTGTACAACACTGCAGCAGTTCTTTCTATGTTTGGTCCAAGTTTCATCGAGCTATGTTACTTGGGAGTGACACATCATGTGGAAATGACTTGGATCGTTAACTTTTTTAGACCCGTGTGCGTTATATAATGTAAGCTTAATGACATCACCGTAGTGTGTGTGTGTGTGAAAGACAGTACCATATGTAATGGAGTGAACCGTATTCTTGGAAGTGGATTACAAGGTGTGAAGCCAGCTTATGGTGGGAGACGCCTCGTCTGTTTAAGAAAGACGGGCGGTAAGAAAATATTTCGTTTGGCGTCACAGGTAGCTAATTATCTGGCTTCACAGTTCAAAGGCGTTTACTTTCAGATGATACACCTGTAGTGAAACACAACGTTATTCCGGCTACAGTAATGTGGGGAGAGATTGACGTGCCAATTACCAGCCGGCTGTCACTTTCACTTTGTCTCGTTTTAATCTGAAAAACAATGAGGCCGAATACACACAGGTTTTTATAAGTGTGAGTGCAATCTCCCTGAACGAAATATCCGATGCTGGTTTGGACAAATATTTCACGCGACAGCCTTCAGCAAAACTGGGTGTCACAGGCGATCCCTTCTGCTCTGAATTACGAGTACTCCCGACTCTTAGACAGTGGGAAACGGAGATTTCCTGATGTCACACCATACTCAATGCTTTACGTGGTGTATGTTCTAAGCAGAGCAAAATTATTATTTTTTTTTTTTGGTACAAATTCACGTATTTCCCGCTGTGGAAAAGTTGTATGGGAAAATAGCAGCGGCTCAGAATGGTTCAAATGGCCCAGAGCACTATGGGACTTGACATCTGAGGTCATCAGTCCCCTAGAACTTAGAACTACTTAAACCTAACTAACCGAAGGACATCACACACATCCATGCCCGAGGCAGGATTCGAACCTGCGAGCGTAGCGGACACGCGGTTCCAGACTGAAGCGCCTAGAACCACTCGGCCACAGGGCCGGTTAGCAGTGGCCAGTGCACGGACACGTTCCATTGAATCGATGTACATTGATGAGCCTAAATGTAATGACTGCTGCCTAACGCGCAGCTGAATGCCAGGTGGTGGATATGCGGGCACGTGCCGCATTAAGACGGAAGCACAGACGGATGAGAGATCATTCTAGCGACGATAGGGATTGCAAATGAGGGAATACACTAAGTAAGCGATTTTGCCAAGGGGCAGATTGCCTGGAACGAGCATTTCAGAAACGGTGAATTTGGTTGGCTGTTCGCGTACTACTGTCGTGAGTACTTATGGAAAGTGGTTGGAGGGTGGTGACACCGCAACTGGAGGACATGATGTGGGACGTCAACGCGCCGTCGCAGAACGTGGAGATCGGAGAGTTAAATGAGGACAGGTGGCGATCTGTAGCAGATCTGGCGACAGAGCACAATGCTGATGCACACATTATTGAATAAGGGATCCCGCAGCAGGCGAACCTTCCTGTTGACCCAACGAAACCGCCGATTACTATTGTTGTAGGCGCGGGACGATTGTGACTGGACCGTGGATCAATAAAAACTTGTTGCTTGGTCGGATGAATCACGTTTCTTGTCACACCCGGTGGATGGTCGTGTTCGGATAGACCACCAGGCAAACGACTGCTCGTAGCAAGCACCGCACGGACAGACGGAAGCCGGTAATGGAAGAATTATACAAAGGAGACACAATGGGGGCTGAGATCTACATGAAGATTATTGTGGACCATCTGCATCTCTTAGTGATTATATCTTCACCTATGACCATGGCATCTTCCAACAGGTTAACTGTGTGTGTCACAAGGCCAGAATGATCCTAAGTGGTTTGATGAACATGATAGTTCATGTTTTGGCCGAAGCAATCGCCTGATACGAACCCGATGGAAAACATCTGGGACTCCATTGTGCAGCCACAAACCAGAGGCCCTTAATTTATGTACATAGGCATCTGGTGCCATATACTTCCAGATACCTACCAAGGACTTGTCGAAACCATTTCATACAAACTCGTTGGTTTACTGCGTTGCATAGGTGGACCAACATACTCTTAGGCGGGTGGGTAATATGTTTAGGGTCACGAATGTAGATGTGGTGGTTTCCAAGATACAGATGACGACGGAATTTTTAATAACAAGTCGATCGTGTATGTTCTATTAATAATCAAGATGAATAAAGTGCGACCTGAGAAAACCTGTAATCTTGACGCAATAAAATGCATTGCAGCAGAATGCCTCCACCATCAGCAACGATGGGGAGATTAAATCAAATTGTCAATCTTTGACCCACTTTGTAGTGTTATCCAGATCTGACTCGATATTTGGGCAGTTCTTTCTGATATTACTTCAGTATAGATAAATGTATCATTTGCAAAAAGTCGGAGATTACCATTAATGTTGTTTGCCAGATCATTAACACACATCAACAGCGAGCACTACACACTTTTACGCGTGTCGATGACCCACCATCCGAGATAAGGAACTGCACCCTCACTGTCAATAAATCCTTAATTCAGTCACAAATTTAGCTTCATACTCTTCTGAGTTCCGTAAAAATTCTTGGTATTTCCATATGTGATACACAGTATATCTAACTTATCTTGACACCTCAACTAACATGAAGTTCTCAAGCAAAATAAAACATGTTTCAAGTGAAAGTTGTTTAACTACGTGGGAACATATTAATCAACAAGTTCACCTTTCAGTAACTTTGTTTGTTACAAAGATATGAACAACACAACTTATTTTTTAAATACTATCCTCTTCCAAAGAACTATTCAAAAACATATCACGTATTCACATAAATAAAACACTTAACTTGATCCGAACCAGAAACAGAAATCTTTAATACCGTTTTATAGTACTGTAACTCACTGGGAAATAAAAAGGGGTAAAGAATTCAAAGGTACTAAAAATGATGACCATGGGCAGCGATACACTGGTCAACACTTTGAATGAAAGTTCGTCGCAGCTTTCAGTGTTGCCTGCTGAAGTGAATTAGAGGCAGGCGCGATATCTCCCTGCATATTCACTGGACTTGTTAGGATATCGCAATACACTTCTTTTATGCATCAACAAATGAAAAAGTCTAGAGAAGTTACGTTCCTGGGTGAATTACGTGTTGCCACCTTTTGCCGTATGAGAGTAAGTCCAGGTCCAGCGTCTTCGAGCATGATCGTTTTGGTGGTCGAGGTGTCACGGTGTGGGCCGGCCGGAGTGGCCGAGCGGTTAAAGGCGCTACAGTCTGGAACCGCACGACCGCTACGGTCGCAGGTTCGAATCCTGCCTCGGGCATGGATGTGTGTGATGTCCTTAGGTTAGTTAGGTTTAAGTAGTTCTAAGTTCTAGGGGACTTATAACCACAGCAGTTGAGTCCCGTAGTGCTCAGAGCCATTTGAACCATTTGTCACGGTGTGGGATGTTATAATGTTGCATAGGCGTACTGAGCTCCAGACCTTTGGACACTCTCTATTCAACGTTATCGTGACACTGTACTCCTCCGCCACGTGCGTCTTTTATTGAGTGGATTCGGCCTTGACTTCATTTTTAGGGAACACAACGAGTGACCGCATCGAACAACGCAGGTGGGGGAGCTCTTGGAACGAGAGGATATTAGGCGAATGAATTGGCCTGCCGGTTCCTCCCGACTTAAATTCCAATAAGATGGTGCGGGATACGTTGGGTGGCGTATTTCAGCATGAGATCATGAACCAATGACCATCCATCAGTTGTTATCCGCACTAGTGTAGAAATGGAACGCCCTACCAAAACATCTCCTTGCCAACCGCGTGGCCAATATGGGAAGACATTAGAGAGCATGTACCGGCGTCCGTGGTGATCACATACCCTATTAAGTAGTACGTCCCGCCGTTCACGAATCGCAGTGACTTCAGTGTGATTATTGCCTCTGAATGAAAACGTCATTTCTGTTCTCATTGCGTATTTCTTTCAGCTGTACTATACTGTACTGTACTGTATTTTACTATACTGTAGCAATTCTTTCTTCGTATGGTCCAAAATTTCATTGGACTATTTTACTTGACAGTGAGACATTATGAGACGTCCTTAAGTTGTGTACATCAGAGTATGTCTACCCATATTGCAATTACAGTTCTGGTCGCACACATTCTTCACACTCAGGTAGCTTTCAAAAATTGTTCAAATGGCTCTGAGCAGTATGGGACTTAACATCTATGGTCATCAGTCCCCTAGAACTTAGAACTACTTAAACCTAACTAACCTAAGGACATCACACAACACCCAGTCATCACGAGGCAGAGAAAATCCCTGACCCCGCCGGGAATCGAACCCGGGAACCCGGAAATGGGACGTCCTAAATAGCACGGAGAAAGAGGTTGTTGTTTGCTAACCCTTACCTCCGAAGTTGGGCCGAAGGCGGATGTCGTAGCCCTCGAGGAGCCGAGATATTGTCTGCGTGACGTTCTCCAGCCGGTCGGAGGCCGTCGACCCCTGGTACTGGTCGCTGCTCCTGGGAACAGAACAGGGCATCGGAGTCGTTAATGGGCCTGTCGGAGTAATACAGGAGTAAGGCTTGCTGCTAACGTTCTAGTTTCTCTGTGAGATTGTTTCGTGGCTATTGCAATGCCTTTTACTGCTGAAATTGACACCGTGGGACGCAGAAGGGTGGTGAGGTGGTGATGGGACTACCTTCTTGGAGAAGCGTTGTTCACCATCTTACAGCATGAATCAGTTTTCTATACTAACGTTGAAATGGTTTCTAGATGAAGGGCATAGTCGAATTTGTCTCCAATCATTGTTCAAATGGCCTAGTGCAGGGTCTGAGGTCATATTTACATTCGTGCCATATTTAAGGCTGCGCACAAGTACGTGTAGGGGAAGAACACGGAAGGAAAACGGCTGTAACATTTCCAAAGGAATCATCATAACTAAGCCAGCATACATCATGACTGTTTTAAGGAAGTATGTAAAACCTGACTCAAGTTGACCTGACGAGGGTTTGAACACTGCATTTCTCGAATGCGGGACTAATGTCCTAACCACAACGCTATCTCTCTCGGTCTTGTAAACTGACAACAGACACTCAGCAGAAATGACTGCTTGTAAAACAGCAACAAACTTCTATTATCGTAGTCAAATATGAAGGGTGAATTTAATTTTTAAGCTTTGGTTATGAAAGTACCGTAAAAAAGGTATCGTTGAGAAAAGCATTGTGCTCGCAGGCTGTCACATGAGGGGAGCATGTTTTGCTACTGTGAACCGTTGCGTTGTGTTCACGTGATCAGAGAGCGACACGCTGGTGGAGACGCTGCAGAGAGGAACGCCAGCGTGGCAGTCCGAAGAGCGCAGTCACAAGGAATCGGAAGGCGCCGACAGAGACAAAGGGACGGAAGAGTGGCAGTACAGAAACGCACATAAACTCTACCCAAGAAACAGTTCTTCGCAAATACGCAACAATTAACTTCATGGCTAGTTAGCAAATGACGTGCTGTAGAAAAAAAAACGACGAAAAAGAGCACAAAAGACCGGTGTATAATAATTCAGTTCATTTAGCGATGTAATTTTAAGGTGAGTGTCTAAACAAGACAAAGCAAATTGGACATATTGTAATTCTTAGGCCTATAACAGTTAAATTATTATAAATTTGAAATTGTACTTTACAGAAATAAAAATTTGACCCACAGAAGATGACACATAGGTGTCGAAGCAAGTCTGGGTGAGTATGAAAAATAAACTAATTGTGTTTGTATAAGGCTGGTTTTCAAAACAGCCCAATTTATAAATTGCAAACACGGAAAAACATTAAGAGGAGCTTCACAAGTGGCTCTGAGCACTATGGGACTTAACATCTGAGGTCATCAGTCCCCAAGACTTAGAAATACTTAAACCTAACCAACCTAAGGACAGCACACACATCCATTCCCTATGCAGGATTCGAACCTGCGACCGTAGCAGCAGCGCGGTTCCGGACTGAAGCGCCTAGAACCGCTCGGTCACATTGGCTGGCTGGAGCTTCACACCTTAGTAAAAAGGGTATCAGTTGAATATATTATTCAGTAGCAGCATATCAACAGTAGGGGCAGTTACAACAGTATGTTCTATTTGGACAGTTAACCTTGAATTTACGCACATAACGGTGAGTACTGATTAATGGGAGAAACATGAGCAATTTATATACATTTCGTTAAGGAATTAGACGGAACTGTATTTAACTGAGACATTCTAGAGTAATTAATTATTGACTTCTAATTCCACTGCACTTAAAGCTCTTTAGAATTGGCTAAAAGAGATAAAAAATATATAAACTTTTGTCTGTGAAAGTAATTTACAGCGTAACACTTACACCAGGAAACTTTGTGCAGCTGCAATTTTTAAATATTAAGGTTCATGTTTAGGGAAAAGTACTACGGGTGTGTGTGGTCATCCCTAAAAAGAAACATCACCGACTAGACCTCATATTTTAAGGAGACAATAGCGCACTTGCAAGATATCGGGCCCAGCAATCGACCCTGTGCGAAAAATTTGGCTATAATTCTGTCTGTACATAGTTATGACCTTCAAAAAGTACGGATTTTAAATACGTGCGCAAACCGGTTGTTTGTCACTCGCTCCGTCCCATTGCAGTCGACTAATGCCAGAACGCGAAGTTTAGTAGAGCCGAGTGATAATCAGAGCCCTATTAGCGGAATGTCGAAGGAGAGGGGAAATTGGGGGAAGCAGACGTTTGCTGAACGTGAACGCGTTTTGAAATCTTGCTCGAAACGGCCGCTACTTTACGTGAAAAGAGAACATAGTATATCAACCTCTACCACATACATAATGAATTTGATTTAAGCAACGGAAGTATTATGAAATTTGCAATCCTTCGGATTTTTACACTGCATTTGTGAATCGAAACAAAGTATTTTTCAAAGCAAAGAGATTTCTGGCACCAGTTACAGGCTACAATCCGCGCACTGTGACACAGAGAACAAAGCGACGTACAGCAGTTCGACACAAAGCGTGAGAAGTCGAGCGGAGCGAGTCACAAACAACCGGTTCGCGCACATGTTTAAAAAAAAGCTGTACCTTTAGAAGGTCGTAACTGTGTACAGTCAGAATTATAGCCGAAATTTCCCCACTGGGTCGATGCTGGGGCTGATATCTTGGAAACGTGCCTTTTTTGTGCGTAAAATATGAAGCAAGTTGGTGACGTTTCCCTGTGAGACGAAGAGCGGGACAAAGTGTCCATAGCACATCCCGTCTTGTCACGACGTCCATTCCACTAAAGTTTCTCAACAAAGGAGTGGTAGCGTAAAACGTTATCATTGCGCATACTTGCAGTCATTTCTTTATGTAATAACGGGAGAAATTTGGTTTATTTGTGCGTCTCAGTTTATATACTACATAAAGTAAAAACACGAAATTTTTTGTCAACTGTTTACTTCTTTTCTGTAAGTGTTTCATCTAAAGGGAATAGCAGCAGGAATCGAGTCGTGTCGTACCATTAATTGCACTAAAGTGATCGGTTACAATGGAAAACAAAAAATGGACAGGTGCGAGTAAGACGCGCGCTTTGAGACTTCCGTACGAGCTCAACTATTTATATATACAATTCATTCGATCGGGAAGTCGAGAACCTCGACCATTTTTGCCTGTAATCGACATTGATACTGCAAAGATATCGGTTCCAGGGATCCCAAGATTTTCGAGAATGTTATAATTTCAGTAAAATAAATGTGACATAAAGGCACGCAGGAGGCAGGTAATTATAGTTATCAGTTGTTCTCCATTCAACTTGACTGGTTCGCAATGGTAAAAGTCAAACAACAGCCAAGGAACGAGTTTATTGTTCATATGACGCGTTTCGGAATTAATGCATCATCAGATATCCAGAAGCGATTACTGCACGTAGATATGATGCTTCACATACAACTTGAAACGCCATATCTTCGTGCCGTAATCACTCTTTGAGATCTGACGATGGATAAATTCCGAAACGCGTCATATGAGCAATAGTCATTCCTTGCCTGATGTCTGACTTCTACCATTGCTATACAGACAGCCTGAATGCAGAACTACTGATCATTAAGAAGTCGAGAAGCTTATGAGTTCTGACATAAATTAATAATGCGGATAATAAGATTAGAACTGAAACTTCCTCACAGATTAACACTATGTGGCCGACCGAGACTCGAACTCGGGATCTTTGCCTTTCGTGGGCAAGTGCTCTACCATCTGAGCTACCGAAGCACGTCTCACGCTCGGTACTCACAGCTTTACTTCTGCCAGTATCTCGTCTCCTACCTTCCAAACTTTACAGAACCTCTCCTGCGAATCTTGCAGAAGTTTGGAAGGTAGAAGACGAGATACTGGCAGAAGTAAAGCTGTGAGTACAGGGCGTGAGTCGTGCTTCGGTAGCTCAGTTGGTAGAGCACTTGCCCGCGAAAGGCAAAGGTCCCGAGTTCGAGTCTCGGTCGGGCACACAGTTTTAATCTGCCAGGAAGTTTCAATCGTGAAAATGATCTACGGAACAGGACATAACTAAACTAAACTTAATTTAATTTAGAGCTTGACGTCGGATAACAAATGACAAAATAATTCTTTTATTTTATATAATTACAAACTGTTAACGTGAAAATATATGCTCACTGGAAAGGACCATTCGAAGAAATGACGTCTCTAACGTTTGTCATGGGCAAAATATTACCATAAGGCAATATATGATGGGGGTGACGAGAATATTACTGAAAGGATTCATTAGTTTTCAAGTAGTCACCTCCTTGGAATTAAATCAACAATGAGTTCGCTCTGTAAGAAGGGAGCGTGCACATCCTTGTAACTTTCTGAGACTCTTACCCCTCAGTGCAGTCAGATATTAACTGCTACTCCCCTCCCACAGCCCTTTGAGTCACCCTCCCCCCCCCATCAACATCAACATTAGAACCTGACTAAACTTCAGAATGGAAAAGAATTTTCTTTGAAAGATAAATGATATTTACTTTCTGTTGAGTTTTTATTAAACCACGAAGTCATGAATCAATGAGACGATTGGTACTGCTTGTTTCTGACAACCGTTTTTACAGAATGATGAAGAAATTCTCAGGGCATCCCAAGTGGAACCTGTAGTCCCTTCTCAGAAAAGAAAGGCAACTACCCACATTGAGGATAGACACTTTTTACAAAATATGCTTCTTTTACACCACTGCTCTCCCTAGCGATACTTGCTTCACTCTGTACCCCTACTCAAAATTAATCGAATTAAATGTTTACATTACACCTAGCCTTGGTTTTTGTAAACCACTTGGCTGCTGGACTCCTTGCTTCTGAGCTGTCAGAAATTGGAAGACTTCAGGACGCCACTACTTTGTCTCTGACCACTCCTAATCATAATAATAATAATAATGAGTAAAGGAAAGTAAATTAAAGTCCTATGGCATGAGAGACCCAGAAGTGCAGGTTCAGCCGCCTAACTGGAAAGTGTTTTTGTATTTCCGCTCCCGCAGGGACCTTTCCTTCGCGAAGTATGAGAGCTATGTGTGTAAGTGTATCTGCTAAGTGTTAATGACTGTAATGAAGTGTGTGTGTGTGTGTGTGTGTGTGTGTGTGTGTGTGTGTGTGTGTGTGTGTGTGTCGTGTCGTGTTCGAGATGGTGAGAGAAGGGAGAGAGTGAAACTCGGTGGCAACACATTGCTCACTCCTCTCCAAGAACACCGAGGGTCCGCCAAGCTTAATGTCCCCATCAGACGGACGGTTCACTATCAACAGTTTTCCATGCCTCCAGTTCATGAAACATTGCGGAGATGTTTGATTTTTAATTTCTGGCAATGGCTTGTAGATTGATGATCAAGGATTTCACGCCACCATCTCTCCTACCCGCTCTGTGAAACAGGAAAAGAGAAAACTGTCAACATGAGGTGTACCCGGATGGATACGTATTCAAGTATGAGCCGCGCCCGATCGTGTGTAACTTGGGTGACCAGATGGGATCTGGTGTATTCTCATTCGCACGGACGTTAAAACACAATACTAATACTAATAATAATAATAATAATAATAACAGTAATACTGTGTAGGTCTTACTGCAATATAGTATCGATTGTATTCTTACTGTAGTGTTGTGCTGTCAACTTATTCGTTTATCTGTTACGAAGTGAATAATGAAGCAATTTCCGGTTCATTGAGGGGATTACTTATCACTCAGAGACGACATTTTCATGATATGATTAACCATATACACTGATGAGCCAAAACAGTTCTGCCAAACAAGAGTTGTAGGCTAACTGGTGGCGCTCAAGGCACGTGACGTGGTACGAGAGTATATGAGCAAAGCAGAAACGAATCGCTCTAGCGACGACAAGTGGCACAAGTGCGGAAATCCGGCGACTTATGCGACTTTGAGAAAAGCCAGATTGTTGTGGCCCAGTGCCTGGGAGCGAGCATCTCGGAAAGACGAAGCTGGTCGGATCTTTGGGTGCTACTGTCGTGAACATGTAGAGAAAGTGAAGAATGCTGAAACCACGAATGGGCAACAAGTAGTTCGACGTTCTTACCTCATCACAGAACATAGGGATGGAGCCCTGCCCGCTCTCTATATCAAAATAAGCGGCGATATGTGGTAGATCTGACGCCAGAGTACAGTGCTGGAGTAGACACAAGTGTTTTGGATCACACTGATCAGCGCGCATTGTTGAACATGGCATCCCGCAGCAAAGGAACCTACGTGTTCTCACGCTGACTCAACAACATCGTCAATTATGAGTAACGTGGGCATTGGATCATTGCCCGCATCTCGTGGTCGTGCGGTAGCGTTCTCGCTTCCCACGACCGGGTTCCCGGGTTCGATTCCCGGTCAGGGATTTTCTCTGCCTCGTGATGGCTGGGTGTTGTGTGATGTCCTTAGGTTAGTTAGGTTTAAGTAGTTCTAAGTTCTAGGGGACTCATGACCATAGATGTTAAGTCCCATAGTGCACAGAGCCATTTGAACCATTTGACCCATGGGATCATCGAGGCTGAACCGTGGTTCAGTGGAATCGTGTCCCCTGGTCGGATGAATCCGGTTAATTGTTAATCCAGGTCCATGGTCGTGTCCATATACGCTGTCGTCCACTGCGCCAAGGACACAGGCCGGTGGGAGCAATATTATATAATGGAGGGACATTCACCTGGGCTTCCATGGGACCTGCGGTACTAATCGCTAATCGAAGACAGCATGACAGTTGCAGACTACGTCAACATTATCAGGGACCATTTGTGATCCGTTATGCTTGATGTCGTCCCCAACAGTGATAGCATCTTCCAGCAGGACATCTGTGCACGTCACATCGTGTTGCATAGGTTTGAGGAAAATGACAGTGAACTCACGTTCATATCTTGGCCATCAAATTCTGTTTATCTGAATCCGATGAAACCCAGCTGGTACACTATCGGGTGCCAGCTCCGCCCCCAGAAACTAACCGCTCGCAGATTACGGGAAGTGTAGGTGGTCGTAATTTTTTGGCTCATCAGTGTTGATGAATGTTTTAGTTTCACTGTCACAGATTCGTAGCGCAAAGTATACGTGTGGTGGGAGGTCTATGTGATGAAGATGACGTTCATACATTTATTTCTCAAGCTGAAAATTCTACCAAAGACTGTCACACATTAATGGTAGTATTTAAAAAATTATGAAGTCCTCGTCAGGATTCAAGTTTCACGAAATAGCATTAACGACAATGATCTTTAAAAAAATAGTTCCGCGGCCATAACATGATCAAACTCTTTTGTTTTTGCCTCTCAAAAAATTTCATTTCACCCTTTATGGGGTAATTACCTTCAGGTTGGAAACCAGTGTCATAGAAATTGGTACTACTGCCTTTGATGCTGAAGGCGATGAAACAACGCGGCACCCGTTATGTCGTGCACGGCGCAGCAGCCTGGCGGCTTTGGCAGCGACTCCTCATCTTGTGAGGTTATTGCGAGGCGCAGATGTTCGAGGTAGCAGCCTGGTCACTGCTCCGGTGGCAAAGCTTCAGTCTGAAAGGCGGTTAATTACAGCAGCCAAAAATTAATTACCGCCCTAGTTTACTTTAAAATTGGTCCCGTCAAACCCCAACTTCCAATATCTTTTCTTTCGTCCAGTCTACTAGGGAGATCAAAGCGATGGATACGAATCTAAGCTTCTACAGGAAGGGCCCAATTTGTTTTATGTACTGTCGAGTTTGGTTACGCTCGTCTGAATGTGCCGTATATTAAGGAACCGTGCTATCACACTGTCATTTCTTTCCTACTCGAACTCATTTAGGACGCACTCAATCACAAGGCGCACTTTTTGAATATGTTGAGAGTATAGCGTTATTCTCGAATTAATTATATTTATTTCTGGAATCGCCTAGTATGAGTCCAGTAAAATTAAGGCGTCTTAATTTATCTGCGTGCACGTAAATTGTTTGCAGTCTATATGGAGTCTGTATTCATTGAGAGAAAAGAAGAAACGTACTGAGGATACCAGCGAGCAAAGGCAGTTATCTCGGTATGTAAATTCATACAGGGCATGAGAAGACCGTACTCCACAATAAAATTAATTAACTTTGCCGTATTGGTCAGTGCTAAAAGATTGATAGCTCACAGGAAGTTTCGAGGTGGCTAAATATCAGAGAGAAACAATAAAACTATGGAGCACATCGAAAGTATATCTTGTAATTTGATTTCGCTGGGTTCGTAAAATCACGAGTGCACAGAATTACACACGAATATCACAAACGTCTGTCCGTTGCAAGTTCTTGGAGGATATTCTATAAAGACAATCAAAAAGTTTCAGTATTGGGGCGTTGTTGCAACCTGCATGCAATGTAGCGCGACTCTGACGCTGCTATACAAACATCGACATTTAGACAAGGGATTAAAGCGACATTCGTGTATTTCTGAAGTGCGTGCGGTAACTGCGAAACGTGAACTATGGCGACGTTATTACCAATTGTGTACAAACCGGACCAACGGGGAAGGACAAATACAGGTAGGCGGTCATCAAACAATTAAGGCGAAACGTCCTAGAAAACTGCTACAAGCGGTGCTTCTGCTTCATATAACGCACGTCCTCACATTGCAAATGCCGTAACGCAGAAGCTACGCCAACTCAAATGGGAGACATTCGAGCACACGCAATATAGTCCCTACCTCTCCCCATGCGATTATCACGCCTTTGGTCCCATAAACAAAGCCTTGAAGGTCGATGATTGTTTTCGGACGAGAATGTGCAGCAGGCAGTTACAGTCTTCTTCAAGCAATAGGCCAGGGTGTTTTACCAAACGGGTATCTTCAGCCTGGTGCGTCGGTGGGATGATTGCCTCAGCGCTCACAGTGATTTTTCCAGATTGGCATACCGATTTTGGAACGAACGGTCTCCAAATGGAAACATTTTGATCACCCCTTTATAAATTCGAACGTGATATTTCTTGGAAAACAGAAGCTTCTATGAAAGGATCAGCACATGTTAATGGAACATCATTTCTATGCAACACAATTTCTTTATGCATACACGAAGTCTACAAAGGCTCAGGGGAATGAGTAGGTTCCGCCTACCTTAAATTTCGAAAGAAGTTCAACACTATTGACTGATGAAATACTGTTATCTTTTTAAGAGTCGTTTGTCTTTAAGAACCCAATGTGCTATACTGATAAATAAATGTTTACCAGCAATGTAACGGTGTATTAATGCTATTCATTGAATAATAATATCAATGAAATTGGACAAGATGACACTTCTACATTTACGAAATCTGTAAGTTTGCAAAATGAAGACTTAATTCTTTAATGTAAATTGTAACGATGGCAATACTGGAAGTAATTTACATGGATGCAACAGAATTTGCTGAGGTGGAGGCGGACAACACGGTTCGGAATGATAGAATAAATTAAATCATCGTCGCCACGTCCACCTTAGTACATTCCATGTCACTATACAAAATTTCTTCTGGATCCACCATACAGCTAGCAGAGAGAACAGGCAAAAATGGGTGGCGTTAGCGGAGTACGCTAGCATATACGGGGTGATTCCTTGATGATGTTACAAACTTTCAAGAATGATGGAGAATGGTAAAGGCATCAATTTGAGATGAGGAATCCTGGTCTGGGAACGACAGAGTAAAAAGTTCGCTTCTAACTTCCTCTTGTACTGAAAAAGTGCCGTCGAATGTGGCCATCACATACACGTGGAGTAACCAGAGCACTGTGACCACATGATCGTTATTCGAACGTGACAAAAAGAACGCGTAAACCACGTGAAAGGGTGGAAGATTAGGGTTTAACGTTCTATCGACGACACAGAACTAGTCCGGATTCGTCATGGACGAGGAAGAAAATTATCAGTGGCTTTTTTTAAAGAAACGATTTCGACAATCACTCTAAGTGCTTTAAAAATATCGCGACAAATCTAAATACAGATATTCTTGAACGGCATTCCACTGCATTAACCAAAGCGCTACCTCGATCGGTTGCCTGTTTTGAGTGCTGAATGACGCACAAAAGATACGTCACTGTTGGTTGGTGTGCAACGAAATCATTCGATTTACTGCACAGCGCGAGAAAGGTTCGTCATATTTTTATGCGCCATTATCATCAGTATCTTTGGAAAGTAGACGAGAATTGTGGTGAAAGAAACAGAAGACAAAACTTTGGTGGCCTGTTCTACAGAATGCAGATGTCTGGGTATTACTCCCCCCCCCCCCCCTCCCCTGTATAACACAATAGGAGACAGCCACAATGAATCTGAGAGAAGAATACAGTGTCTGGGCTGCACAATAATTCGACTACAAACTCAGTCGTCTTCTTCAGGTAGTGCGAAATGTGTTGTAATGACAGTTTCATTGGAGTCTCAGTACGCATAATAACACAGCTCGAAGCACCTGAAGAAGACGACTGTTTCTTGCTCTCTCTCTTGTTATTGCATTTACGGGAAACACGTACATATCATTAACATTTTATTGTATTCTTAAATATTAACTGAAACCGTACTTGAGATGGTACTATATTCTGTTACTTTTATGTAGTACTGTGTTTTGAAGATTAGGAAACAGTTTCTATTATTTGATGCAGAACTATTGTTCATCTAAAGATATAGATTAGTTATGTTGCATTCAAATAAGGAGCGGTGTATTGAATAGCTGTTAACTTTATTTTTTCCTTTTTCGATTCAAACGGTATTACTGTCTTCTAGCCAGAATTGAAAACTTCGGGGCAATTAATTTTAGATTGGAATTTATCGTGAAGGCGGCCTACTGAGCAAACTTTTTCGAGCTATTGTGCTAGACATTAGAATGTAGGCATTAACTCGTAAAGAAAACAGAAATCTGAACTCCATTGCGGCTTCTGAGTTACATTACATACGCATGATTAAGGAAGTATTATTTAGATTCTGGCAGAGTGTTGTGTGAGGTTACTGTATGCTAATTATCATAATGCTCATTATGATGTGGCTTCGTTTAGCAACTTTTCAAGTGCTCATACACCTCTCTAATGCCACTGAATACTTTTCTGTGTAATATTGTTTCTAATTGGGTTTCACTTGAAGTGCATCTAATTGAGAATAAAATAAAAACACAGAATATTTTGTCCACTGCAGAAAAAAAGTCTCTTGTCAGAAAACTCCGATTTGTGTTCGAGAGCCTGCATTGTGAATTAGTCTACGACAGCTAATACTACGACAGTTCAGTGTCTCCTACTCAGAATAGTGTTAACAATGGAACCTTTTGGACTATAACTCTTCCATTTGCCCAAACATCAGTCTCCTAAAGCTGTATAACGTAATTCTAAAAAAACTCGAGAAAATGGTGATTGAAAATTAGAAGATTCCCGACAGCTGTTAAGTACAAAACATCTCGTGTTTATAAACAAAGTACGAGTAGCTAGTTCCTGACTGCGCAGCTTGCAAGTATAGTAATGCTGAAGTTAAATGTTTGATTCAAGTTAGAAGCATTTTTTTTACTTTTATTTAAATTTTAAACTTATTTTCAAATGGAAGTGTCGATTACAAATACTGAATCTCAATTTCTTAGTAAATATAACACCTTTTGATTTTTAATTAGAGAGAATAAATTAAATTTTAATACTGCAATGCGAAATGCCTTAGTGCTAAATGAAAAAATTATATGCACCAATATAAATGTTCAATATCTAGAAATAAAAAACTCTTTTATTTCAATATGGTATTTTGCTTTTTTATATTAAATCTACTGTGAATACTCCCAGTTACATCCAATTAGTAGTTAAAATTGCAGATGTATTGAAAATAAAGATATAATTTAAATAAAAATACTTTCTAGATCCGAACCAGTGGCTTCAGGTGTCTGCGGCTTGTACACTACGCATTTGTCTACGAGCGAATATGTTAATTCACTCGAAAAGTTTTGTATTTAACAGCGGTCGAAAATCTAATTTTCAAATGTGATTTCGTTAGAGATTTTTTAAAATTGTGTCAACTGCTTTGATAAATTTATGTTCAAGCGCTGAGCTTCAAATACTACAAATATTAAGAAAATCGAAAAGAGACGATCCGGAATGTCCCCTTGAAAAATGTACTACTTATGACATTATATGTTTATTGTGATTGTATATGCACCTGGCGATCATGAGTTTGTTTTTTGATCTTTATAGTTCTAGAGTTGTGCAGTTTACACAGGCGACGAAGTTCCGATTAAACTAGTGGGATCTCGCAGACTTCGAAGCAGTGTTTGTGCTTTGCCTTCGCGCTGGCTGCAGTTCTCCTGGATGCAGGGCCGTGACGCCGCACGATTTCCGCTTAATCGCGACGCCTCTGCCGGCAGCCGGCGGCTGTAGCAGCAGCAGCTGCAGCAGCAGCAGCAGCAGCAGCAACCGTAAACAGGAGGCGGGCTGCGCCGCGAGTCAATCAATACGCCACGCCGTGCCGACACCACCTTGGCGCGCGCGCCCGCCGCCTCAGCGCCTGCAGCTAGGCTACCAGGCACTACAAGCGGCCAGCGCCAGCCCGCACTACCGGCGGGTGGTGACCGTCCGACTACCAGACCGCTTTGTGACTCGTACCAGAGCACATTCCACGTAGCTCATCACAGTATATGAACCACCTCTCTGCCGTATAGCAGTGTGCCATGTGTACGACTAATGGTTACCTATTAAATGTAGAAAGAGGAAACAAGAAAATAGGGGTTGATGCACAGAGAAAATTTTCTCTGCCTCGTGATGGCTGGGTGTTGTGGGTTGTGTGCTGTCCTTAGGTTAGTTAGGTTTAAGTAGTTCTAAGTTCTAGGGACTGATGACCATAGATGTTAAGTCCCATAGTGCTCAGAGCCATGTTTTTTTGCACAGAGAAAGTAATCAACAAGACTAAAAATTTGTTGTTGCCTTCCATTACCGTTCTTCACACCTACAAAACCTTGAACGGAGCCATTACTCGTATCCTTTACTAAAGCACAGAAATATGTCACAATATGCACTTAAAAAGTTAATAATAATAAGCAGCAGTAAAACATATAGAAGTCCCCAAACAATACGCTGAAGAAACTGAATTTAATTTATCTGCAGTAAACATAACTTATAGAAATCAAATATGAAACATGGGCAAACCATAAGGGTCAGACATTGCAGCTATCTCGGAGACAACATAGAACTGTCGGGGATAGTAGACGAAACACAGACAGTCAGATTACAGAAATTCAAGAGAGCTTACAAGGGAACTCATAACAGCTACAACAAGCAGTGCGCACCCTCACATACGCTGAAGAGCCAAAGAAACTGGTACACCTGCCCAGTATCCAATATCGTGTAGGGCCCCTGCGAGCACGCAGAAGTGCCGTAACACGACGTGGTATGGATTCGACTAATGTCTGAAGTAGTACTGGGTTGCCCATAAATCCGTAAGCACGTTACAAGGCGTCCAGATATGCTCAATAATGTTCATATCGGTGGAGTTTGGTGGCCAGCTGAAGTGTTTAAACTCAGAAGAGTGTACCTGGAGTCACCCTGTAGTAATTCTGGACGTATGGGGTGTCGTATTGTTCTGCTGGAATTGCCCAAGTCCGTTGGAATGCACAGTGGACACGAATGGATGCAGGTGATCAGACAGGATGCTTACGTACGTTTCACATGCCAGAGTCGTATCTAGACGTATCAGGGATCCCATATCACTCCAACTGCACATGTCCCACACCGTTACAGAGCCTCCAACAGCTTGAACAGTCCCCTGCTGACATGCAGGGTCCATGGATTCATGAGGTTGTCTCCATACCCGTACAAGTGCATTTACTCGATAAAATTTGAAACTATACTTGTCCGGCCAGGCAACATCTTTCCAGTCATCAATAGTCCAATGTCGATTTTGACGGGCCCAGGCGAAGCGAAAAGCTTTGTGTCGAGCAGGCATCAAGAGTACTCGAGCGGGACTTCGGCTCCGTAAGCCCATATCGATGATGTTTCGTTGAATGGTTCGCACGCTGACACTTGTTGATGGCGCAGCATTGAAATCTGCAGCAATTTGCGGAAGGGTTGTACTTCTGTCTCGTTGAACGATTCTCTGCAGTGGTCGTTGGTCTCGTTCTTTCAGGATCTTTTTCCGGCCGCAGCGATGTCGGCGATTTGATGTTTTACCAAATTCCTGATATTCACGTTATACTCGTGGAATGGTGGTACTGGAAAATCCCCACTTCATCGCTACCTTGGAGATCCTGTCTCCCATCGCTCGTGCGTCGACTATAACACCACGTTCAAATTCACTTATACCTTGGTAACCTTCCATTGTAGCAGCAGTAACCGATCTTAACAAAATGCGCCAGGCAATTGTTGTCTTACATAGACATTGCCGTCTGCTGCGCCGTATTCTTCCTGTTTACGTATCTCTGTATTTCAATACGCATGTCTACACCAGCTTCTTTAGTGCTGTAGTGTATAAAGGTTAGACATTACAACACGGCGATCAAGCCTGAAGCTTTATACGCCAAACGTTGGGACTGAGAAACATGATTAGGAAATCGGAAATTTAAAAAATGTACCATGGATCCAATAAGTTCAAAAAGACCTAGGGAAAGCCCAGACAGAAGCATTGGTAGTAGAAGTCAAAAGGTAAATTGTTAGGCATGACAGGCTGAGAACGAGGTTCCAAAAAGATCTGAAACCATGTGGACTGAAGAAAGAACAATAACTTAGAGAGAGAGAGAATAAGACCCATATTGAACATCAGGGAAACGAAATTAAAAGGCCTGCTTGATGAAATATGGTCCGTACGCGGATAATAATAATAATAATAATAATAATAATAAACGTTAGGAAGACAAGATCCAACTTACTGTGTTTGATGTGAGTGACAGTTGGACGTATGAACGTCTATTACATCTATAAGAATTGAGCCCTTTTTCGAAGATGATCACTGCTGCATAGGACCATAAGACTTTGTACCACGAGTATATGAGCAGCAGAATCTCCTCAATCAAAACTAAATGGAATGAATAAAGAGTGTAAACGACAAATGTTTACAACATACCACTGTATAGGGAGGCAAGACGACCAATTTGACACGGGATCCTTGTGATCTATGAAGTCGGGAAACTACCTCAGTTTGGCCTACGAAAACCATCTGAGCTACAACGCATGAGCTTCGCGCCAAATTTTAAACATTCTTGCTATCTTCGCGCCAACTATTAGCCGTAGTCAAAAAAATAATAGGACCTTTTTGTAGGAAATGTATTCTAGTTTAATTTTTTAGCTGGATACGTTTTCGCTAGAGGCCGCGATTTTCGAGTTATTCAAGAAAAAAGTACAAAAGTGATCTTCAAACACACTCTCACCCTTCACACTCACCCCATCCCCAACCAGTTAGGAATTTTAGTATGCTGTTCATGGCACTCTCTCCTACCACTGTAGAATATTTTGGTACCACACGAATTGTCTCCCATATTCGACCTTTTTTGGTCTTCATCGACTGGACTATGACTCCACCGGCTTCGTCGTACACTTAAAAACTACAAATTGACGTTGTGTCAATTTTACTTTACTATTTTGTGAATTGTAGTGCCTTCGAATTTTTTTACGTGAAAACTCCTAAAGTTTTTTAAATAAAACGTACGGTTTTAACACTCTTCATCTTTGTTCATCACGTCTACATATTTATTTCTCAACATAGCGACCCTGGCGACGAATCCATTTCTCCCATCTAGGGACCATTTGTTGATACCGTCCCCGTAGCATGTTTGACTTTTTGATGGAGCCACAACTTCACCCTGGCTAACGTTTAGGAAAGTCTTTTGTTTCTTTCAATACCCTCACCGGAAAGTTTAAATTAGTAATGCTTAAGAAGCAGCTGACTAAACCGGTGTCGTAATAGCCCAGTCAGTGAAGAGCAAAAAAGATCGAATATGAGAAATAATTTGTGTAGTCTCAAATTTATGTACAGTGGTAGAAGGGAGAACTATAACAACATACTGAAAATCCAGACTGATAGGGCGAGAGAATGTGAGTTGGGGTATTTTTGAATGTCACCTGTGTACGTTTTTCTTGACTAACTCAAAACTGCGGCCTCTAGCGAAAACATACCGCACTACAAAATTAAAATACATTAAATATCCTACAAGAAAAGTCCTATTCGCGTTTGCACGAAGCATATTGAAGCGAGATGGGCGTGTGTTGTAGCTTATATCTTTCTTTGGCAGGCCAATCTGAGGTAGGTTACCAACTTGAAAGATCATAGGCGTTCTATATCAAATTGTTTGCCTCGACTTCCCCAAAACCATTGTGATTTGCTGTAAACAATTATCGTTAATACCGTGTGTAGAACAAGGTGCATTTTTACGAAATATGACATCCTTCTAAATGAGCTGAAAATCCGTTTTAACTGAAGGAGGGAGGTGGTTAACAGGTACTCAGCGGTTGTACGAGAAACAAGTTTGTAATGTGATCCAGCATTTTCAAAACAGCAGCTCACAATCCGTAAAGCAATAATGGAGGCAGACAGATTGTAATTATCCACCATCCTATCTGGCAGAAGTGTCCGGAACAGTCCCAAGGTCTACGACAGAAATAATTAACACCAAGATAACAAATCGGCTTAGAAGTGATCTACACAGGAAACTTGTGACTAACCTCAGCAATGATAATGACGATTTACAACCATCGAACAAGTAGTTGAAGTACGCAAGGATTTCCGACAGCGATAAAAGATCAGATCACTGCGACGAGTAACTACAAAAGGTGTATCTTGAATCACGTGTATCTTGAATCTGATTACTCAATGTTAATTAAATTTATGAGAATACACTAGTATAGAGCTTACAAATTAAAACAAACTATTCAAAAGGGACGCGCTGTAAAAGAAGTCCGGCTCAACTGTTGATCCAATTGGATAATTTCACAGTCAAGGTGAGTTTCAGTTTCACTACTCATAAGGCTTTCTTCTTACAGCGCTCGGTGAACGCTTTTGGTGTATATCTGATACTTCTGACATTATTTCAGATTTCCAGCAACGACAGTTCGTTTTATGCTCAGTATGTAAGCTCGTCCGCCTCCATAGCTGAGTTGTCAGCACGGCTGACTTCTATGCGGAGGGCTCCGGTTCGATTACAGGTACTGTCAGGGATTTTTCCTTAGCGGGACGACTGAAACGGGGCGCACTCGCCATGCCAACTGACGAACTACCTAAATGAGAAGTAGCATCTTGAAGAATTGGAAGGCCAACAACGGGAGAACGTTGTGATGGCACCACACCTCACCTCACATCCCCATGATCCCACATGGCAGAGGATGATATGGTGGCCGGTAGGTAGTATGGTGCGGTCCTCTGATCCTGATCGCGGAAGACTGTAAACTGGATGTGTCTCCTTTATAAATTACTGGTCGTAATGGTATCTCTTTCGAGCAAAATTATTAATATCGTATTACGTTCGAGTGTTTTCATGTAATTTACGAATCCTGCAGGAAGCTCAAGAAGTCGTTTAAAACCGATGGATTAACTGTCATACAACTGAGCTTAGGAACTTGATTCATATACGGGTCACATGTTGACGTGAAAATGGAGTCCATCATCAAAATAACAACAGAGTGAGTCGTAAACTATATGAACAGCATCAGAGACCGCATATGATAGTTTATCTTCATGTTTTCCTCATTGCTTTCCGAGTTGATTACTTGTGCCTGTCCGAATACCCGCAGAACAGCTTTTCCGGCGCGTTTTTGGCTTCGAAAATACCGTGTGCCAACACTAGCCCACGAGAGATGTAGGTGATTTGTGTCGTACCTAGCCTTACAGAAGAGGAGCAATAACCACGTCGTACAAATATTCTGGTACAAATAAACAACGAGTTTTCAGTGCTCACATATTACGGACAGTTTCCGTACACATAAGTTCATGAACACTATTCTTTCTCAGAGGAAACTGTTCAATTTTGTCTGGTGGTACACCGCTACATTTGACTGTTTCAGACTGACTATGTTAGCAGTAGGAATTAACACACTCATGTTCCAACTAGCTTTCTGACTACAGCCCCACCCGCGCAAGCACATATTTTACACATATTTCAGATGTAAAGATGGTCATCACTAGCCACAGTCGATAATATCAGGAAAAAAGTTGTTTTCGATCATAGAATGGAATAAAAGAAACAAATTCTGCATTTCCTGGATCACTGTTTTTATTCGCGACTACGTAACAGCTTGTAAATTGAACATATTTAGCACATATTTCAGCTGTATATTTAGTGAATTTCCCACTGCAGTTTCAGCTGAACCGTGACGAAATTTTAATTCTAGCTGTGTAGGAAGTATAAGAAAAGTTGTGGTCAATGGAAAATACTGTCGCTACACTGACTTACGTAATGTGTCAGATTTTCTAACTGGGAAATAAAGGAAGTCATACTTCAACTCTTTCGCCTACAATAGCAGCATTGGGGATGAAAATACCGCCAAATGCATTCCGTAATTCGGTTTAGTGGCAAATATTTTCTGAATTGTTGACATTCATACCAAAAAGTAAGGTGTACCGAATGAAAGAAGTGAATGAGTTGTGTATCAATGGCATCGTTTGCTAAGGAGTGTAAGGATTTGAACAACGTTTCGCAGAGTTTTGGTATTGTTTTGTGCAAGGTATTGACCAAGCAACACAGGAAGCACAACTTCTGTGCTCGTTGTGTTAAAATACTCCTTTCTGAGAGCTCCAAAACTTAGTGAATAATGGCATCTCTAGACTTCCGTTTCTGTACTATAAGAAAGGATAGGACCTACTGAACAATTTTTTCATCTCTTCATGAACGTGTGAAAGTGCCTCGGCTCCAAACACCTGCGACGAAGGAATTCAAGATGCTGCCATGATTTGGCAATAGTACCAGGAGGCAGTATTTTAAGCATTGGGGTTTTGCGACTTCGTTAAGAGGAATGATGAATGGTTAAAACCTGAAAGGTAATTATGTAGAGAAGTAGTATACAGCTGTAGGAGACGGTTTTTACCGGTATGTGACGCATCTTTGTAGCTTGTCATTTTATAAACTAAATAGATCCTGAAGGGTGCTGTACTATAGTGGTTGTTTGTGCAGTTTTATCGGTATTTTGAAAGAGCCATTAGTTTCCATTAAGTTAGTGCAGTGGAATGATACATGTTTTGCCACCATTTGTTGTCATTTTTTCTAATGTGAATTTTAAGAGGTATGACTAGTTGTGTAACTCGTTATTAAACGCATTTATAATAGGAATAACCTTCATATGTTTCTACATCCAGTGAAAGAATATTTGAGATGCTGACGCTTAAAGAAGAAAGCCGATGAAAGGAAAAGCGAAAATCGGAAAGTAACGAAAAATAACGAAGAAGAAAGCAGTTCCTTTTGAGACAAAACGAAGTACAAGAGAAAAACTGATTTTCCATAATTTGGATGTGAATCAGATTTTGACTTGACCAACGCTGTGCGACGACAATGAAATAGATCATACGGACGGCGATTCGGGAAAACGATGAAATTGAAACAGTACGGGGAAGTTTGCGTATCCTACTCGTGTTGGGTCCATTTAGAAAACTATAGATGCACCATTCAGTGATTACGTGATATATGTTTATGCAGACAATGAATCTCTAATGTTTTCACAGAACTGTTCAGCAATGGATACGATGCTCTATTTCTATAATTAAAATTTGAAGATTCTGTTTCTCAGCCTAATTTGGATAATTTAACACGCTAAAACGAAATTAATTTCTGAAAGGAACTACATGAAGCAGAAAATTAAGCATCATAAGACGCACTTTATACGCCATGTTACCCATTTTCCCGCGACGTCCAGGTAAGATGGTGCAATGTAAAAATTACGGTAGGTCACATTTTCTTAACACTCAGTTATGGACTCATGAATGACAGTTTATGAGCATATTCTATGGTTTTAAGAATACAATCATATCACGTGAATGCAAACTTTCTTAGCGAATTTCATTGATGATCTTCCCGGGTTATCAGCCGAGACAAGATTTCACAGCGTTTCGACGAGTTTCCTATTCGTCATTTTCAGATGAAGATATCGAGTAGGAGATTCACTGAAACACGGCGTCAGCACGACGCCACGTCACGGCTGAGAAAGCAAGAAAATTTCATCAGCATTCTTTATGATTGTAAATCAAAATCACTTACGTGCGCCAAATGCCTCCGTTTTCTATCACTTTTAAAATTTTCCTATTGATATTATTTTTATATATTCCAGTATTTTAATTTTAGCCTAATGGAATTACTTCCAGGATAGCCATTGAGAACTAGTAAACACACACTGTTTGATTTTATTAGGGCTGTAGCTGAAGTTCACACGTTACGTGTATCGCTTCGGTCCAGGAGATCGGCCGATTCTTGAATACAGTGTGTGAACGGCTCCGACTCTCCGTGAAAACAAATGGCGGGTGCTGTCACAGGTATTGTTGTGTGACAGGCGCCATTAGACATCACAAGGTGATGTGTTTGGCCGAGAGTGCATCAAGAAAGCGAAGCGCCGCCGACATTCGAGTCGGTTCTAGTGGCGGCGCAGCCAGCGTCGCGCTAGACAGGAGGCGCTAAAAATAGCGGATTGGCAACCGGCGGACAGACGTGGGCGGCACGGCCGTCGCGTCGCCACCTGTCGTCCAGCTCCACGCGGACTCGCCGCAGCCGTTGCGCGAAGATGCGCTCAGCATGGTCGTAAAGTACACTACTGGCCATTAAAATTGCTACACCAAGAAGAAATGTAGATGAAAAACGGTATTAATTGTAAAAGTATATTATACTAGAACTGACATGTGATTACATTTTCAAGCAATTTGTGTGCATAGATCCTGAAAAATCAGTACCCAGAACAACCACCTCTGGCCGTAATAACGGCCTTGATACGTCTGGGCATTGAGTCAAACACAGCTTGGATGGCGTGTACAGGTACAGCTGCCTATGCAGCTTCAACGCGATACCACAGTTCATCAAGAGTAGTGACTGGCGTATTGTGACGAGCCAGTTGCTCGGCCACCATTGACCAGACGTTTTCAGTTGGTGAGAGATCTGGAGAATGTGCTGGCCAGGGTAGCAGTCGAACATTTTCTATATCCAGAAAGGCCCGTTCAGGACCTGCAACATGCGGTCGTGCATTATCCTGCTGAAATGGAGGGTTTCGCAGGGATCGAATGAAGGATAGAGCCATGGGTCATAACACATCTGAAATGTAACGTCCACTGTTCAAAGTGCCGTCAATGCGAACAAGAGGTGATCGAGACGTGTAACCAATTGCACCCCGTACCATCACGCCGGGTGATACGCCAGTATGGCGATGACGAATACACGCTTCCAATGTACGTTCACCGCGATGTCGCCAAACACGGATGCGACCATCATGAAGATGTAAACAGAACCTGGATTCATCCGAAAAAAATGACGTTTTGCCATTCGTGCACCCATGTTCGTCGTTGAGTACACCATAGCAGGTGCTCCTGTCTGTGATGCAGCGTCAAGGGTAACCGCAGCCATGGTCTTCGAGCTGATACTCCCTGCTGCTGCAAACCTCGTCGAACTGTTCATGCAGTTGGTTGTTGTCTTGCAAACGTCCCCATCTGTTGACTCAGTGATCGAGACGTGGCTGCACGATCCTTTACAGCCATGCGGATAAGGTGCCTGTCATCTCGACTGCTAGTGATACGAGGCCGTTGGGATCCAGCACGAGAGCACTGCACCATTTATTAGGGTTTCTTCCCGGTGTACTCTACTGTGCAGCACGGAAAATGCCTGCTTAAATGCCACTGTGCGCGATGAGATTAGTCTAATGTTGTCTTCACAGCCCCTACAATAGCGATATCTACATCTAAAACTCCATCTCCATCTTCATGTATACTCAGCAATTCATCAAACGGTGAATGGGGGACAGTACCTTAAATCACCGCTAGTCATTCCCCATTCTGATCCACTGATAAATGGAGCGAGGGGAAACGGTTGTCTACATGCTTCCGTGGGAGCTCTTATTTCTCATTTCTCTTGTCTTGTATTGCCAACGGCCTTGCCGCGGTGGAAACACCGGTTCCCGTCAGATCACCGAACAGCGCTGACTGGCTGGGTTAGCACTTGGATGGGTGACCATCCCGTCTGCCGAGCGCTGTTGGCAAGCGGGGTGCACTCAGCCCTCGTGAGGCAAACTGAAGAGCTACTTGATTGAGGAGTAGCGGCTCCGGTCCCGGAACTGACATACGGCCGGGAGAGCGGTGTGCTGACCACATGCCCCTCCGTATCCGCCTCCGTTGACCGCTATGGGCTGAGGATGACACGGCGGCGGGTCGGTACCTTTGGGCCTTAATGGCCTGTTCGGGAGGAGTTTCATCTTGTATTCGCGGTCCTTACCTGGGTTGTATGCTGTCCGCAGTCACATTAATGTGACCACCCTATCAAAAGCCCCATAACCTTTTGCACCCCAAGAGAAAATTTCTTAGAAGTTTATCTGATAGTTCCTATACTTCATGACCTCTGGAATTAGGTAAATGTACTGAAAAAATTCTCATGGAAATAGTTCCTTCAAGACGTTGCTAACACGATCGTGCTTCTCAAAATACAAAAACATATGTAACATCCAAAAGACGCTTCATGCACGTGTTAAGACACCTTACATGAGTTAAATGAGACATTATTAATTTAAAATAACTCAGGAATTACCTTCACCCAACGAAATGTAGGAAATATTTTATTTATCTCGGTGATCCATGGCTTCGTCCTCTCGTTGAAGTTTGAAATGATCTGTTGCGCTCTGGTTGTCACAATACTTATAAAAACAGCTGCGAAACGGAAGCCGCGTACTCGCAGAATCATTGCAATCCGGAGTTACAAAGGAACGTGATGTTGTTGACCCACAAAAAATGTAAAACCAGTGTGGAAAGGAATAACCACCATTTACAGTGCAAGACGTGCAAGAACAGAGTGAGCGAGGTTCTGGAAGATACCGACCTGGATGTAGAGGCACGCCGACTCCAGTACAGTAGCCAACTGCGCTAGGCTTTTCGGTTGAGGATGCAGCCCGATCGATGTGGTTCCACATATTCTCCATTGGGCTTAAATGCGAGGAGTTCGGTGACCAGGGGAATAAGGTAAACTCACCCTGGTGCTCTTCAAACCACGCGCGAACCCCGCAAGCTGTGTGACACAGCCATGGTACCGAGGAAAAACAAACTGCGATTAGGGTTGGACTTCGTCGTGAAGGGTAGACACAAACTTGTGCCTTGCAGAATGACGACATCACCCTAGGAATGCCACTGAAACATTCCCCAGATGGAAACGCTCCCTCCTCCGGCCTGGGCCCTTCCGAAGTTTGCTGCGGAGTGCTTCCTTTTTGACGTTTCACGTTGTGCACGCAGACGGCCCATCTGTTCAATGGAGCATAAAACGTGATTCGTATGAAAAGGCTAACTCTTGTCACTCAGTGGACGTCCAGTTGCGGTACAGGGGTGAACATTCCAGCCTTCGTCGCCGATGAACAGCAAGCAGGTGGCATGGGTTCGTGAACGGGGGGGGGGGGGGGGGGGGCATGTTCCGGAGGCCCATATGCAGCAACGTTGGTAGGCCCTTGCTTCATCTGGGGGATCAGGTGCTCAACAGCTCCACGTCTATTCGCCCGTACAAATCCCTGCAGTATCGTTCATCCCTTCCACAATTGCCTCGTCATCGGTTTTGGATAGCGCCATTTCCGATGTTCGGTGTACTTTAACCATGGCGACACGCGAACAGCGGTTTCGCAAATGCTTCCACCCTTGGCCGAAAAGTCAGTGATAATGCCCTTTAGCATGTCAGATTAATCGTTCCATTTCCGCATTACAAAGACTGCACCGTTCTCCCCGTCTCCAGAACACGCTTTATACATCCTCCATTGTTACTGCTGCCACCTGCAGTTTATGAGTGATTATTACGTTGAACATGGACAGCTTCGAATCGATCCGTAGTCCGTCGCAAATGCCGGTTCTCTAACTTTCTCAACAATGTTTCGCAAAAAGAACGTCTTCTCCCTCTCAAGGTTTCCAGTTTAAGTTCACTTAGTATTTCCGTAATATTCGCGTGTTGTTCGTACATACCGGTAACAAGCCTTGACAGCATTCGTCTGGATTGCTTCCATCTCTTCCTTAATACGATCCGGATGGGAGCCGAAACACTGGAGCAGTACTCAAGAACGGATAGCATTAGTGTCCTATACGCGCTCCTTTTTTTGGATGTGCTGTATTTTCCTAGAAATCTCCCAATTAACCGAAATCAACCACTCGCCTAAAGCCGATTTCAGGTGCTCGTTCCATTTCAGTCGCTTTGCAACGTTACGTCTAGGTATGTGTCAAGTCCACTACTAACACTGCATTCGAATATGACTGACCTTCCCACTCATCTGCATTAACTTACAATTTTTCTACATTCATCAAATTAAACAGAAATTCTATCCAGGTTGCCTGTGAACGGGAAAGCGTTATGCAGATCTTGGTGCCTCTCGCGTCCATCTAGAAAAGATAACCTGAAGATGCCTAAATAAGGCGAAAAGCGTCGTTGAAAAATAAAAATAAATAAATAAATAAAATTGCAACCAAGACTGTTTTTAACCAATACAGGTCATCCTGTATCCTCATAAGGGCACTCAACAACAACGCAATGGCGACCATGCAGCGTTATCAGCAGAAAATGGCAGATTTCTGCTCACCCTACCCGTTAGATCGTTTATATAGGGTGGTCATAAAAAGCCTGATAAGTTTGTAAGGGTGTTGCAGGGTGAGGTGTGCTGAGAAAAAAATCGTTAAGAAAAAAAGAAATCGATACGTTGCACCGTTTCCGAAGCTAGCCGGTCAGGCTGTTGCGCTCTACAATTGATGTGGCCTGCCAGATACAATCAGTGTCTGTTGTTCTCACAGCTCAGATGATATCACGCGAGAGTGCTTAGCCTTTGGCTCGTGTTCGAGCCTTACTGCCGTCGCATGTCGAATTGTTGCCTCGCTCTTTTGTTCGTCTTTTGGAAACCAAACGAAGTACACGTCTGGCGACACCGTCTCTAACAGCCAGCTTGAATTTGCGCGGACAACAGCTTGATTGGCTAACTTTAGTGCTAATTACTCTGAAACGGCGCAACGTTTCAAATTTTTTCCTTTTCCTGCAACATCCTGACAAGCTATTTACACTGTTTCCGACCACGATGTATCCATACATATTACAAAAATGTATCTGTGTGTGTGTGTGTGTGTGTGTGTGTGTGTGTGTGTGTGTGTGTGTGAGTGTGTTTCATGTGAATACCAACATCTCCTACTAAACCAATGGGACGATTTCAGCCAAACCCGGCTTACTGTCAGGCAACAGTCGCTGTGGAGGTAAGAACCACCTACCTGTTATAGTTCAGGAGATATTAACAATGAGATGTGTAAAAAAACGGCTGTACAACGCATGACGTTTAAATGTATTACTTCTGTGCTGTGAACTGCATTCGCAATAAATTTCGCAGTCAGCATCTACTTATCCGCTAAATGCACGTACAAAAGTGTATCATGGTACCACATGTACACCAATGCAAAAAAATCTCCACACGTAGAAGAAGTTGTGCGACATAAATGAAAGCTGGTAGGCGTGTTTCTACGTCTGAATGATGACACCTGATGAAATTTCGCATCAGTCGCATAAGAGTGACGCTAGTAGCGCCACTATGAAGATGTAAATCAGGTTTGCTTTAAACACCTACTGTACGTTCGTGAGCGCCAGTTATCTTTGAGACTGGACGTGGCTAGTTGATGTTAGCCAAAAACGCCTTTAACACGACAAAGGTGCCATTATCATCAACTCATTGAGTTTGAGTGAGGTCGTGTAATAGGGCGACGAGGACTGTTGCTTCTGTTATACTGTAGAAAGGCATGGTCGGAATGTAGGCACTGTACGTGGTTGCTAGCAGGACTGGTCACGAGAATGTACCGGGCTCTAGGGTTCGGACGGCCATGTGGCGCTACAGAGAGGAAAAAAAAAAATGGTTCAAATGGCTCTGAGCACTATGGGACTTAACGTGTGAGGTCATCAGTCCACTAGAACTACGTAAACCTAACTGACCTAAGAACATCACACACATCCATGCCCGAGACAGGATTCGAACCTGCGACCGTAGGTGTCGCGCGGTTCCAGACTGTAGCGCCTAGAACCGCTCGGCCACTATGGTCAGCTCTGAGAGGAAACACCACTGTGTTCACGTATGGCTGTGGCACTTCATATTGGATCTTCAGCAGAAATCTGAGCAGAAATTGACACCACAGTGACACAACGAACTGTTACAAACTGATTACTTCAACGACGGCTCCGATCCAAGAAACCACCGACTCCAAACCACTGCCGTTTCGACTTCAGTGGTGTCAGACGAGAGCACATTGGAGGACAGGGTGGAAGTCTGTTGTTTTTTTCTGATGAAAACTGATTCTGCCTCGGTATCAGTGATGGCGTGCGTTGGTTAGGTGGCCAGTTGAGGTCCTGCAACCAACCTGTCTGCGTGTTAGACGCACTGGACCTACACCTGGAGTTATTGTCTGGGATGCGATTTCCTATCAAATCAGGAGCACTCTCGTGGTTGTCCCATGCATCCTGACTGTAAATTTGTGTGTCAATCAGGTGAGTCGACCTGTTGTGCTACTATTCACGAACAGCATTCCAAGGGTTGTTTTACTATAGGATAACGCTCGCCCACATACTGCTGTTGTAACCCAACATGCTCTAAGGAGTGTCGACAACTCCAGCGTCATCCATAACCAGCATTAACCATCTACGTATTGACCGACCAAGTGCAACAGCCGTGAAACTCCATCCCACATACGAGGGTTGGACTTAAGTAGTGACAACTATTTATTCACAAACGATACAGAAAAGTTACATGTTTGCACCTGTTATCGTCCTTCAAAGTAGTCACCAGCGTTGTGTAGAACCCGTTGCCAGCGATGTGGAAAGCGTAGTATACCTTTAGCAGAGCCTGATCTGTTGATGGTGCGAATGGAACGGTCTACTGCCTGTCGAATCTCTGGAACAGTTCTGAAGCGAATGCCATGAATTGGTTCCTTCATCTTCAGAATCAAATCAAAGTCACAAGGACTTAAGTCCGGGGAGTATGGTGGATGGTACAGCTTGCGCTGTATGCGTCCGCGCATTGTCGTGCAAAATGATGGGTGGGTTACTCAGAAAGTGTCGCCGCTTCTTTCGCAAAGCTGGTCACAGGTGATGCACCAAAAACGAACAGTAATACTGTGCATTGACGGTCTGCCGTGGAGGAACGTAATGCTTTAGGATAACACCATCACATTTGTACACGAGAATCACCATAACTTTAGACCGCTCCATTCGCACCATCAACAGAACAGGCTCTGCTAACGGTGTATTACGCCTTCCACATCGCTGGCAACGGCTTCTACACAATACTGGTGACTATTTTGAAGGACAGTAACAGGTGCAAACATGTAACTCTTTTGTATCGGTTGTGAATAAACAGCTGCCACTGTTTAAGTTACAATCCTCGTTCTTACAACCGACACCGCTACAACACAATGCATGCACGTCTGCATGCTTGCATTCGACATTCTGGCTGTTACACCTGCTGTATATACTAGCTTTCCACATTTGCAATGGCCTGTTACGCGCTTATTAACCTGTGATCTTGCAATGTCAATCATTTAAATATGTTATCTAGACAAATGTATTCCAGAAATTTCATTACTCTACATTAATTATTTTTTGCTGATATGATTTTTTTCGTCACTGTAGTTCAGGAGAAATAATGTCAAAAAAAGGAGATGCTTGAAAAACTGTCGCATTTTGCATGACGTATAAATGTATTACTTCTTTTTTACAAACTCTATTCGCAACAGAAATTGCAGACAGCATCCACAAATTATATCATTGCATGAAACATAAATAACGAGATATGACGTCATAAACACTTAGATGCGTGAAAACTTTCGCATCATGCATGACGTTTAAATTTGTTATGTATTTGCTACTAACCCTATTCGCAACATATTTCGCAGACATATGCCACTGAATGTATTTACATAAATATATCATTGTACGAAACATGTAATGGCATAAACACTGACATACGTGAAAAAAATGTCACATCAAGGAAGTTTTAATACATTTATTCTTTACTACTAAGACACTCCTACAGTCAAGCCAACTTAAGGAAATCCCCGACATCCGGCAGCGCTTTTAACAGTTTTCAACTGCGAAGCGCAAATGGCTGTAGGGTAAAATGATAGCCATCTATATAGCTATGATGAAGAGTAGCGATTGAGATGTTTACAAAATCCCGTTTTAGACACGTGAAGCAGTTGTGCCTGGCTTACGCACGTTGTCGGGGATCATCTTCCTTAATTTGAATCCTGTACCTATACATCTGGACATTATGCATGTTTCTTTTTATGACTGTTTCATAATTTCAATGGTGTTTTCACGAATACAGGAAAATGAAATTTTTTCGATACATCATTACGAAAACAGTTATTTTTCTTTTGCAATAGAAAACTCGCGAAATGAATATCCGGACAATGCTGGGATTGTAAGCTAGTAGAGATATAACAGAAGCTGTCACATCATACTTCCCTGAGGCGCTCCTCACGATACCTCTGTCTCTGATGAACACTCGCCGTCCAGGACAACGTACTGCCTTTTATTACTTAACAAGTCCTCTAGTCACTCATATATGTGAGAACTTATTGTTGGCACAGTTTTCAGTGTGACAATGTGTCAAACGCTTTTCGGAAATCCAGGAATATGGAATCGACCTGTTGCCCTTTATCCACCGTTCGCTTATTCAAGAACCCTTTTCACGTAAAATATTCACTTACTTCCACTGGTTTCTTGTCTTAAAATACCCAGTTTGGGACACTTTGTATAACTTTTAAGAGCGCAGTTATCGATACCGCTACGAAGTATCGAATCTTACCATAACCAGTCTCTGATGGAGACCGTCAGCTAGGTAGTGAAGTGAACTGTTGGCGCCTGCAGGAAAGGGCGTAAGTAATGAATATGCGGGGTCGGCTCATCGACTGAACGAGTGTGTGTGTGTGTGTTTGAGGTTTACGGGCGCTAAACAGCGGGGTCATCAGCGCTCGACTGAACGAGTGGGGCAGCGGGCCCCGATGGCGCCAATATGGCCGTGAAATATTTTCTCGAACAAGGGAGCCACCGGACTGGTTTTATGTTTGTGGTACCTGAAGTTCAGTACTCGAATATCAATCAGTCTCACAAAGCTGTTCCATGCGACTCTCAAATGTTCTCGATAAAATCGAGCAACTTTAATTCAGTGAAAGTAATACAATTTTCGAGGGGACGCGTGGCTGTATCTGTAGTACTCGATGCTGGGAATAGCTAATTCGCTGGCTGGTATCTCGTTACGGTCATTATTTCTTTTGCCTTTTTTCGCGCACTTCGAATCCCTGAGTCACTTAAATATAAAATTTTTCAAAAATATGGTAATTCAAGTGTCGAACTAGTGGGATTAGATCGTCGTCAAGGTAGCCACATGTGTATAATTTTGAATGTATAGTAGCCTAGTTGTTTCTGCGGTTACTAGATGGCGCTCGTAGCAACACCATGTTTACTTGCCCACACTTTATAACGTGGGCGCCTCAGTCTTGTTGCAACCCTTGTTCATACAAGTACGAACAGCCCTTAGCGGCTCGCCATGTTATTGACAACTATTCACGACGTCGCCTTTCCGGCTTAGATTTTTTAAAATGTGACTTGTAAGTACTGCATCTCTTTCCAGTCAGCACAAACTTTAATTTTATTAGTGTATTATATACCTAACATGTTTTAGTTCAAAATGGTTCAAATGGCTCTGAGCACTATGGGACTTAACATCTATGGTCATCAGTCCCCTAGAACTTAGAACTACTTAAACCTAATTAACCTAAGGACGTCACACAACACCCAGCCATCACGAGGCAGAGAAAATCCCTGACCCCGCCGGGAATCGAACCCGGGAACCCGGGCGTGGGAAGCGAGAAAGCTACCGCACGACCACGAGATGCGGGCAACATGTTTTAGAACAGTTAGTTTAATTCTGAAAACGACGCTCATAGTAGCGTCGAAACCTGGTCAATTTTGACTCAATATTTGTGACCGAGGGCTTATTTGCTTCTAACATAATTCTGACATGGTCACTGAACCTTAGCAGCTATGTTCAAAGTTTTATATTTTAAAGTCATGTGTACTCAAACTCAGAAGAAGAAAAGAAACGGAAAAATAACTGAAGACTGAAACGAGAGCGAAACCCGCAATCCAGCGATTTCTAGTCTCGAGCAGTACCGAAAGAGCTATGTGGCCCGTAGACCATGCTACTCCCTTTAGTATATTAAAGGCGCCTGGGGAACCTCAAAGCAAATTTTCTCGAGAATTTTAGAGACACATCGAACTACTTTGGGCGAATGGTATTTGAATTCTGATTTTCAAGTAGCGTGAACATAAAATAATACAAAAATCCTATAGCCGTGTGGTCTCCTTGCACGACTAGTATGGTTTAACGTGGTGCAATATAGTTTTTTTACGGTGACCCATCGGAAACAAAACTGGTAATGGGTAAGTGAAGTTACAATGTGAATGTTCATGTACTCTCATTTGTAGGGACATTTCCATGCACTCAAGACATAAATTATTTAATTTCAAGATACCTTTTCATTAAAAAAATATTTATTTTGTTGTACACCTCAGAGATGAAAACTCCTATTACATTGTGACGCATCCATCGGCTAAGTTGTAGTATGGGCTATTGTGAATGACATAAATCTCGAAAACGGGCCAGCCAACAAACATTATATGTGATCATTGACGACCTGTGTTATACAGGATGAAAATACACTCGTTGGTAGAATGGGGGCGTCTTTACTTTTCTCCGGGAGGAGACCGAGTGGATACTCTAACACATATTATTTCACTTTATTACAACACAAATAAGAATGGGATAACTATGACCAATTCATTTCCACAGGAATATCATGTGCATTTACAACTGTCTCTGAACATTAACGTGTCACTTGATACAAACAAAATACAAATCTCTCACTCAGAGTACGTTTAGTAATAACTTTCATGTCGTGTTCTGCCTAATCCTTTGATCACACAGGTGGCCTACTGGAAGACGATGCTGCCGTCTTAGTCGGTGACAGCGGACTGAGCTGAGCGGTACTGTGCTTGGCGGCGCAGCGACACGTTTCTGGGAGTGGATACTCCGGTGTCGCTCATTTGTCCACGTGGCTTGCACTGACTGCGATTTGGCTGCGAGGTACCAACCTTGCTGTGGCACCTCGCTCTGTAGTCACTTTAATGTGCTCAGTGATACTCTATGCCAATAATATGGCAGATGTGAACTGAGGATTAGGCAAATTAGATAGCCCAAAGAAACATCAAGAATGCCTGACGTATCGTCGTGGAGGAAAGAAAAAAAATATCCTCTTGGACAGTTTGGCGCAACACTTCGTCAGGAGATTTAGGTGGTATGCTTCTGTGACGGTTTTCTCCTAGCGTGCATAGTCTGTTAGTACCACACCACACTCAGCTTCACTTTGCCCGCGATGGTTGGGCCTTTGTCCCTTTCGGTGGTGGTGAATCCACATGTTCGCACCGCTTGCTTTGCTCCTTCGTCTCGGGGTCATAACAGTACACGAGCACTCGCCCATTAGGCGGCTAGAGAAGTCATTTGGTCTGGCCTGATGCAGCTGTTGTAACCCTGGTACGGCGGGATTTTTGAATCGACGTGAACCACGAAATCCAGCGGAGGACGATTTTTGTCATGCTAGAAATATTGTTCAAGATGTTGAAAATTGATCCATGACTAAGTTTAACTTTTTCCGCTACAGTCTCGTTTGAGATACTACGGTCTTCGAGCACCAGGACAGTTTCTTCTGTTGCGATCTCGTGGTTCTTCACAGAAGGTGGTCTACCATTTCGTTCTAAGTCGTTCTGATTTTTTGTCTTTGGCATCTAACCATTCTGTCGTGTGATGGTAGTTTGTTGCCACATACTATCACCAACCCAGCGTGAATTTTTGCAGCGTAGTTCCCACTCAAATACAGAAAACGAGTTACCGCACGGTATTCTGCGCTTTCTCAATGGTTACCCAATTTGGATTTGCCTCCTCTAGCAGTGTGGCGCGAGGATTTCGTTGTGTACCAGAGCTGGAGGCGTGTGTCTGGAAACAAAACGAATAATAATTACGTAACGTGAATTCTACTCTCTCAGTGTGATCATTTCGCTTGTCGTATGTGGGAGGAAGGACTATGTTGTCCAAGTCTTCTTGGAGTGTACCTTTCACGAGTAAACCTCTCCGAGATGCACAACGCCTCTCTTGTAGCGCCCGCCACTGGAGTTTGTTGAGCATCCTCGTAACGCTCTCGTGTCGACTAAACGATCCCGTGACGTAACGCGCCGCTCTGGACTTTGTCTTTTCTAACCGTCCTACCTGGTAAGGATTCCAGGTGGATGGTTCAAATGGCTCTAAGCACTGTGGGACTTAACACCTGAGGTCATCAGTCCCCTAGACTTAGAACTACTTAAACCTAAGGACATCGCACACATCCATGCCCGAGGCAGGATTGGAACCTGCGACCGTAGCTGCAGCGCGATTCCGGACTGAAGCGCATAGAACCGCTCGGCCACAGCGGCCGCCTCCAGGTGGATGAACAACAGAATCGGTGGAGCAAGCGTCTTGTAAGCCACTTTTTGGTGGATGAGTTACATTTCCTTAAAATTCTTCCTATGAATCTCAGTCTCGCATCTACTTTTCCTGCTATTTGTTTTATGTGGTCATTCCACTTGTGCTCGCTCTGGACAGCTACTCCTAGATATTTTACGGCAAATACTGTTTCCAGTAATTTGTCACCAGTAGTATAGTTGTACAGTGGTGGATTTATTTTCCTACGTACCAGCAATACAATTTACGTTCAGGGCCAATGTCAGTGTCTGCAGCATTCATCAATCTTTTGCAGGTCGTTCTGCAAATCTGTACTGTTTCTGGCCTTGCTACTTTCTTATACGTAACTGCATTATCAGTGAACTGTCCTAACGAGCGTTCGACGCTTTCAGCTGGGTCATTTATAAACACTGTAAACAGTTTTCCGATATGATTAAAATTTTATGACTACTCCACGTATGTAGGCCCCACCTATGCCTGCTCTCCCATTATTCCTCACATAAAGTGACAATTTGTATTTCTCGTATATCACAGTACGTACACAGCAATGGCACATTTGGAACAAAGAACCGTTCTGAGGCTGATCTTTAACCCAAGTTTTCTGTTTTACGACGCTGGGTAGCCGTGCGGTCTTAGGCGTCTTGTCACGGTTCGCGCGGCTACCCCCGTCGGAGGTTCGAGTCCTCCCTCGGGCATGGGTGTGTGTGTTGTCCTTAGCGTGGGTGTGTGTGTTGTCCTTAGCGTTAGTTAGTTTAAGTTAGATTAACTAGTGCGTAAGCCTAGGGACCGATGACCTCAGTAGTTTGGTCCCATAGTCCTTACCACAAATTAAATTATCTGCTCAGAGACCGTGCAGGCCACAAGTTAGTCTGCTTTGTAAGGCAAGTTTTGCAAGAAAGAGATTGACCGTGTTCTTTCCAAAGAAGCTGTCCCCGAATTCAGCTACAGTAATTTACAGAAATGAAGAAATCAATAATTCGATGTCTTATCGCTGTTAATGAATGAGCTGCTTTAGTACAGTACGAACTAATAGTCTCAGCTAGATTAGAAAATCAGCAGCTTCAGTTGATGGTGAACTTTCTTCTGATTATTTGCTTAGTGCTAATTTGAAGCAGGATGGCACCTTACTATATTGTCTAGCTTCAAAGATAATTTTGGATGAACTCCACAGAAGAGCTACATCTTTATGGTAACGTATATTCCCCACCAGTAAGTCAACTTCTTTATGAAATCTGCACAACGTGTTTTATGACTGAATGAATCTATTATCCTGAAGTGACTGTGTACCTGGTAGAACGTTATGTCTCTTTTTAAATGAGGACTTAATATAAGGAATAAGAAAATAAAGTTTCGAATTAAGAAGCAAAATGAAACAATCGAGAAATCAGCAGCATCATTATTTTAATAGACAGACACAAAGTATTTCACCGTTTTCGCAGACGCTTGTACCAGGGAGAAGCTGTGGATGCTTGTAGTTGGTTCTGATCCAGGAGCCCAAAGATAATTTGGGCAGATACCACGGACCGCCCACCTCTAAATCACCTGCACAGATAGCATCATCTCATTTAACAGGCAGTTGCTTCGTGAATTAATGTCACCAGCCAGGTACTGGATTTGTAGGTTCCACATCGTGTTACCACTTATTTATAGACAGTATTATTTGGGACGTGTTAGAATTCGAACTGGTGTTACTGACATTTCTCATCTTCAGTCGTTCTGAAGGGATGAACCCATTTCTCGGAATATTCTACCATTCTGCCCTTCGCCATCTCAAGTTATTAATGTGCGAAGAGAGACATATGAGCTTAATTTATTTATTTATTCGTGTTTCACTGAAAATTTTCGAACATGTCCTAATCTTAGACATTTTAATGTTAGATGAGATTCTCAAAAGTAGTCTCAGGATAATTATGCATGGCTTAGGACGTTTCATTTAGTTTGGCAGATTGCTGATTATTGAAAGTTGATTATTTGACCGCAGATTTTTCTGTGGTGAAAAGACGGTAGCTACCATTTGGGTTTATCTGGCAGTACGATTTTCTAATGAAATTTAATGCTGTTTTTAAGGTACGGCTGCTTGTAAGTGCTGGAAGTGTAACTAGTACAGAAAAGGCTACTTGCAACAAATTTGTTTTGTTATGGCTGTTAGGTTTGATATGCAATGTTCTGTAGACCGTTGGTTTGCTTTGTGATCTTCATTGTTTTGGGGTTGTGCAGTTCACACAAGTGAAGAAATTCCGACCCCTCCCCCTCATCCTTAGCACCGTGCAATGAGGACGTTGTTCTTTCCACTGTGATTTGTTTGTCACAAGTGGGCGTTATGCTTGGTGGTCTTTCTGCTGCAATTCGAGCGGGCAAGGCTGTTTGTCAGCACTGTCTTTCAACCCCATCCCGATCTCTCTCCAACATCAACAATACAAACAATTTGTAATAGAAACATTCAACATAGTCACCTACCGTTACATAAGAAATGTAAGATGCACATTTTACGAGGGAATCGTGTCAGTAAGCCTGAAGAAAGAAAACGTTTCCCGGGAGGCCGCTGAGTCTCCTACCGACAGAACCGTGACTCTTACGTCTTTACAATTTCATACATATCCCGCATAGGTATATGGGAAGAATCCGAAATCCACCGACAGGTTTCCGAGGCTGTGCAGGGATATTTTCAGATATTTTGGTTTAAGGCTCCATTCTCCTCAGTAAGCCCATAAAATTAGCAATTTTTACGATTGTTTTCGAGAACTAATGAGGCAGTCATCGTAAATTTTTTGACACATTATTTATTGATTCTTGGAGAACCTTTATTTTGATTTTTAAAGAAATTAAGTCACCATTAAGGCCCCCGTCCGAGGAGTTAAAGTTGCTCTGTACAAAATGAGGTGTGTCGTTGGCGGATGTCCTACAGTCTGAAAATCTTATTTCAAATCAAAAAGCAAACACTTTTCTTAATCTATAAGGTATTGCCCACGGAGAGATAGCACCGTTTCTTTTTAATTTAACAAAATAATAAAATGATGAACGTTTGAAATAAAGATATAATTTTGTCGTGTGTTTTTGGTCGCGTTCTTTTTGCAATAATAAATAAAAATCAAGCTATTATTACTTGGGGAAATTTCCGAGCACTAATTCATCCAAATTTCACAAAGTTATCTTTGTTAGTGTGCCTGCAATCCATTCCGTCAGCTTCAAATACACTATAGATCAAGCTGACGAAAAGGATTGCAAGCACACTAATAAAGATATCTTTCTGAAATTTAGACGAATGTCTGCAAGGAATAATAGCCTGATTTTTATTTATTTTTTCATTAGCTATCGCAAAAAACATGACCATAAACAGACGACAAAACTATTTGTTACAAACGACCATCATTTTATTATTTTGTCAAATTTAAAAAAAAACTGTCGTATTTCTCCGTGGACAATACCCAATAGATTAAGAAAATTGTCTGTTTTTTGGATTTTAGATAAGAATTGCGGACTGTAGGACTTCCGTCATAGAGGTGCCTCATTTTCGACAGAGCAACTTTAACTCCTGGGATGGGAGGCTTAATGATGACTGAATTTCTTTAAAACATCAGAAAATATTGTCCAAGAATCAATAAATAAAGTGCAAAAGGATTTACGGCGATTTTTTTATTAGTTTAAAAAAAAACCGTAAAAATCGTTTATTTTAGAGGGTGACTGAGAAGAATGATTCCTTAAGGGATCTGTGTTCCCCGGTCTCTCGTTACAGAGTAATACCGTAATTAGGATTTATTTGCTTTGTAATAAGGATTTATTTTTATTTATTTGGTTTATTAGGATTTATTTGATTTTTTTTCGATTTTGTGGAAATATTTTCACAGCAGTGAAAAAGCCTGTAATACGCAGTCACCAAGAGACACAAAACTCAGAGCATGCAATAATGCCCCAGAAGCAAAAGTATTGTGATGTGCTTGAACACATCAGCACAGCCGCGTTCCGCCGCCCTTCCACTGCATTATGTGAACCCATACACAAGGTGCACATCGGCCATCTGCTCAGCAGTAGAAGTTTCCATATTGCTATCACTGTTAACCTGCATCTAACACTGCTGGAGAAACAAACCCAAGATAGAGCAGAACAGTAGTAAATGTGTACTTGACAGGGGAGAGTGGAATGTAGTTAACAGCAAGTACCGTGAGTGAGACTGAGCCACATTGTTTCCAAACGAGACAAGGAGCGCATACTGTCAACGCAATACTGATATACAGGGTTGTCAGAAACAGTCTGATAGGCTTGTAAGGGTGTTGCAGACTAGGTTGTGCTGAGAAATAATTGTTAAGAAAAAAACTGGATACATCGCACCGTTTTCGGGTTAATTAGCATTGAAGTTAGCCAATCAAGCTACTGCGCAAGCAAATACAAGCGACCCGCCGGAAAATAATAGCCTGATCGGCTAACTTCAGTGCTAATTGACTCGGAAACGGCGCGACATATCTATTTTTTTTAACAACTGTTTCTTAGCACAGTCTCCCCTGCAGCTTTTCATATTGTTTCTAGCCACTCTGTATACATAGACCAGTGCGAATAAGAAATTAAACGAAATGCAGTTATTCTGTAACGAACACTGGAGACCAAGGATCGCTCGTACCAAAATACTCAGGAAATATGACTGAACAACCTCCGCAATTTTGTCTGTTGTGTTCGATTTCACACTGTAGGATTTAACCTCACTGACTACATTGTTAAATTGGTGTGCCAGATTTTATTGATCTGTCGGCACCATCATGGCAGTTTCAAGCAAAATTTCCTTTGAATGATTTTTTGAGTCATCAGTCTTACAACTGGCTTGATGCGGCCCGCCACGAATTCCTCTCCTGAGCAAACATCTCAGAGTAGCACTTGGAACCTACGTCCTCAGTTATTTGCTGGATGTATTCCAGTTCTGTCTTTCTCTACATCTTTTACCCTCTACAACTCCCTCTAGTATACCATGGATGTTATTCCTTGATGTCTTAACTGATGTCCTTTCTTCTTGTCATTGTTTTCCGTAGCCTGTATTCCTTTCCTCGCCGATTCTGCACAGAACCTCCTCATTCCTTATCTTATCAGTCGACATAATTTTGAACATTCGTCTGTAGCACCACATCTCAAATGCTTCGTTTCTCTTCTGTTCCGGTTTTGCCGAAGTCTGTGTTTCACTACCATACAATGTTATGCTCCAATGTACATTGCCAGAAATTTCTTCCTCAGATTAACACTTATGTTTGATACTAGTAGACTTCACTTGGGCAGAAATGCCCTTTTTGCCAATGCTAGTCTGCTTTTGATGTCCTCCTTCTTCCATTGTTGCATTGATTAACAATCGAAGGATTGATTGGAGACAATTTTACGATATCATATACAATAAATTTTTTCGATTTATGTCAGTGTTGTTATTTCCGCCACGAAAAGTGAGCATATAGTTCGGAGGAGCGTTATCAACAATTCACCAGCCAGTTTGTAATTAATTTTAGAAGACGTACAACAAAAAAGACAAATTTATTGTTCACTACAGACGAAATAATTGTTTTGAGAGATTCAGCTACCGGATCTATATGTAAGAATTTCTGTTTATTGTTTCGCCTCAGTTGCTAAAGAATGTGCAGCTGAGATGAACAATAAATGAGAATTAAAAATTTATTGTTTTTGATGCAGTGTTGACAATCGCAGCCTGAGTCTTATGATTAAATTATCAGCGATACTGATACAAGAAACTGCTTTGGTGGATTATACGAATATCAGGATTGGAAGGACAAATACACTGCCGGGAAAAAAATTAGCACTCCTGGAAAGACGACCTCGATTTTGATCCGATGACGGCAGATGCCACCCGGGGGATAATAGATGTGCTGGTAATGGTTTCAACGTTGTACAGATAGCGTAGTGGCATCGCTACCAGAGCGCCATCTGTGTCTACACTTTAATAGGGAATGCTCTGAGCCAGAAGGCTTAGTGTGGTACAAACGTGTGAAGGAGGCAGGCAACTATGGCACGGAGATGTGCTCGTGCTTCCTACAGCCAACTGAGTGAGTCTGAAAGGGTTGAAATTGTGGCCTTTCGAGTGGGGCGATGGTCCTTTCGGAGAACTGCCACACAAAGTGGACGTGCTGCGCCAGTTGTGCAACGACGCTGTTAACAGTGGTCTGGACGTTCGCGCAGCACAGACGCCCGTCAGGATCGTCGCATTGTAAGTACAGAAGTGGAAGACCGTACAGCAACCACAGTACAGATAAGAGGGCTTGTGAGCCCAGACATGTCCATACGGGTTATTAACAGTGGGGCTACGGGCACGCGCACCTCTAGGCCGTCGTCCACTTGCGCCACAGCATCGATGTGCACAGCTCAACTGGCGCCGCCAGAGGATCACTTGGTAGATGGAACGGCGCGCCGTTATCTTCAGCGATGAAAGCAGACTCCGTCTGTACGCAACTGATGGGCGTTTCTGCGCTTACGACATACAGTATGTGATCGTATTAGGTGCATTGTGCTGCCACCCTACTGCCAGGTACTCCATATCAGCGACCTCAGCAGTCATTAAGTATCGTGAGAGAGCAGAATGGGGCGCTCCGCGTACTCACCGCTTCGAACGTGGCCAGGTGATTGGGTGTCACACGTCTGTACGGGAGATTTCCACACTCCTGAGCATCCCTAGATAGACTGTTTCCGATGTGATAGTGAATTGGAAACGTGAAGGGACACATACAGTACAAAAGCGCACATGCCGACCTCGTCTCGTGGCTGACAGAGACCGCCGTCAGTTGAAGAGGGTCGTAATGTGTAATCTATCCAGACCATCACACACTGCAAGTACTGTGACAGGCGGGAGGTGAGAAAACTTAGATTTCATGGTTGAGCGACTGCTCATAAGCTACACCTCACGCCGCTAAATGCCAAATGACGCCTCGCGTGGTGTAAGGAGCGTGAACATTGGACGACTGAACAGTGGAAAAACGTAGTGTGGAGTGACGAATCACGGTACACAATGTGGCGATCTGATGACAGGGTCTGGGTATGGTGAATGTCCGGTGAACGTCATCTGCCTGCGTGTGTAGTGCCAACAGTAAAATTCGGAGGCGGTACTGTTATAGTGTGGTCGTGTTTTTCGTGGAGGGGGCTTGCACCCCTTGTTTTGCGTGACACTATCACAGCACAGGCCTACATTGATGTTTTAGGCACCTTCTTGCTTCCCACTGTTGAAGAGCAATTCAGGAATGGCGATTGCATGTTTCAACACGATCGAACACCTGTTCATAATACACGGCCTGTGGCGGACTGGTTACACGACAATAATATCCCTGTAATGGACTGGCCTGCACAGAGTCCTGAACTGAATCCTATAGAACACCTTTGGGATGTTTTGGAACCCGACTTCGTGCTAGGCCTCACCGACCGACATCGATACCTGTCCTCAGTGCAGCACTCCATGAGGAATGGGCGGTCATTCCACAAGAAAGTTTCCAGCACCAGATTGAATGTATGCCTGCGAGAGTGGAAGCTGTCATCAAGGCTAAGAGTGGACCAACACCGTACTGAATTCCAGCATTACCGATGGAGGGCGCCACGAACTTGTAAGTCATTTTCAATCAGGTGTTCGGATACTTTTGATCACATAATGTAGAACTGGTGAACCCTGTCACTTAGAGTTCATTCGTCGAAGAAACATTGACCCCACCACTGGCCTCATGGCCTGGGTGCGATAAGCTATAACTCTCGTTCTCTTTGGTGTTTCTGTAGGGGAGCTAACCAGTGCTCGGCACGAAAGAATCTTGTTACACCCGTTCTTTTGTCGTTCTTGCAACAGGAAAGTGATGTGTTGTTCCAAGAGGAATGCTCGCCCGCACCCTCCTTGTGAAACTCATCGTGCTCTGCAAGACGTGCAGAAATTTCAGTGGGGAGCACGATCTCTGGTCTTGTCACCAATCGAGCACGTGTGCGATATGGTGAGACGAGAAGTGACTCGCGTGGCTCATCAAGCAACAGCTGTCACAGAACTACGTGAACAGGTCGAGCAGGCGTGGTATAATGTATCCCAGGACAGTATTCGTCATCTGCACGATCGACTTAATGCCAGAGTCAGGGCGTGCATTGCCCCTCTGGAGGCTACTCCACGTACTAATATGAGTGTTTCGGTATGGGTCGATACCTGGTACTTCAGAACCATTTATACTATAGATCTGTAAAAGTAATCATTTCATGTATTCCATAAGCACTGTTGTAACCATTGAGTGAATTGGAAACCTCAAAAACGGTGTAGTAATTTTTTTCTGGCAGTGTAGCTGAAAATGAACCTTACGTAACTGACGGAAGTTTGTCGTTAGGCGTGGGACAAATAGTTAGCTACATTTCTGAAATTTGGAAGGTGAAGTAGTGCTAATAATGTAACACAAATGAGCTATCTGAAATGCGTTATGAGCGACTATAACCGTTCAGGCGGAAACGAGCCAGGATGGAGCGGTAAGGTGCTGGTGACCAAACGAAACTATCTAGTACACTAAACGAATTTACTAAACCAACTCCATATCTTGACAAACTACAGAGGTCCGTGATTAACCAATTTTACACAAAGCACGACTCTCAGCCAATCAGAACCTAATATAATTAAACTGTACACGTTACTCTAAGGTCAGCAAGCAAAGGTTACTCAACCTTCAGAGATCAGTAGTAGCGGCTGCTTTAAACTTTACAGTCGGCCTAAGTGGCCGAGCGGTTCTAGGCGCTTCAGTCTGGAACTGCGAGACCGCTACGGTCGCAGGTTCGAATCCTGCCCTGGGCATGGATGTGTGTGATGTCCTTAGGTTAGTTAGGTTTAAGTAGTTCTAAGTTCTAGGGGACTGATGACCTCAGAAGTTATGTCGCATAGTGCTCAGAGGCATTTGAACCATTTTTTAAACTTTACACCAAGACAGACATTCAATTAAATTCAAATAATGAAATAAATTGTTAATATAAATGAAATAATCATTAAGCGAAATTAAACCAAGCTTAGAAAATTTAAAACGATTCAGAAATACACGATTGACGGCTGCTCCAAAATTTAGCTTTAAGTCAAAGAATTCGTGACATAGTAACCAATAGCAAAAGATATGCTGGTTGAATAAACAACAAAATCAAAATGTCTTAATGAACAATATGGAGACGCTGTATATAAGAAAGTTTCGGCAGCAACAACTACTTCAGGCCTAACAGCTCAAAATAAGAGCTTATACTCATTAGTTTTTTCAGGTAACTTAGGGAAGACAATTACTAAAAGAATCGGAAATGACTTAAACTTTACAGTGATCGGTCTATGAGACAATTTAAAGTCACGATTCAGTACCTAAAATCTTGACAAGTCACTCAGTGCCAACTAGCGAGTTAATGGGGTTGGGTTGTTTGTGGGGAGAGACCAAACTGCGAGGTCATCGGTCTCGTCGGATCAGGGAAGGAAGTCGGCCGTGCCCTTTCAGAGGAACCATCACGGCATTTGCCTGGAGCGATTTAGGGAAATCACGGAAAACCTAAATCAGGATGGCCGGACGCGGGATTGAACCGTCGTCCTCCCGAATGCGAGTCCAGTGTGCTAACCACTGCGCCACCTCGCTCGGTGGCGAGTTAATGCCTCAATTTATTATTTAACAGAGCCACTGCTTAACCGGTGGAAAGCTCCACCAAAACATATCGCACGCCAAAAGGCGCCAAGTCTCAACAGCAATTAATCTTACGCCCAGAACACAATGAAATAGTTTGTTGATACAGAGATTAAAATAGTAGACTAACAAATATACCTTTGTCATACAGGCTAGCACGCTGTGGAACTAATTTTTACACTCTCTCGGATTCATGCCACTTAGGTAATCAAACACCAACCCCGTAGGCAGTGGTCTACCTTAGTGTCATAACTGAAACATACAACATAGCAGTTATCGAAGTATAAAAAACACAACGGTACACATTTGTAAAATCAAAAGGAACAATTTGACACCATATTGTCTAAAACCTAAGGCTTCGTTTCATGTATAAGAACTTAACAACTTTTTAACACGTACAGTAACTTAACAACTTTTTAACCTGCTACCTTATTTGATCATGATCTGTACTCACAACCTTTGGCAAACAGACATAATACAGGTATTCAGATTCAGTGGCGTGACTCACGCACCACTACACAGTATAACATAGAAACTATAATTGGCACCCAGTCTACATATAACAGAAACGACAGAACACTAAATTTCAGTAATACAGTATACAAATCCGAATGCACACGATGAAAAGAATTATGTCTGAAGTGCCACTGACATACTGGGTGATCAAAAAGTCAGTACAAATTTGAAAAATTAATAAATCATGGAATAATGTAGATAGAGAGGTACAAACTGACACACATGCTTGGAATGACATGGGGTTTTATTAGAACCAAAGAAATACAAAAGTTCAAAAAATGTCCGGCAGATGGCGCTTCATCTGATCAGAATAGCAATAATTAGCGTAACAAAGTAAGACAAAGCAAAGATGATGTTCTTTACAGGAAATGCTCAATATGTCCACCATCATTCCTCAACAATAGTTGTAGTCGAGGAATAACGTTGTGAACAGCACTCTAAAGCATGTCCGGAGTTATGGTGAGGCATTGGCGTCGGATGTTGTCTTTCAGCGTCCGTAGAGATGTCGGTCGACCACGATACACTTGCGACTTCAAGTAACCCCAAAGCCAATAATCGCACGGACTAAGATCTGGGTACCTGGGAGGCCAAGCATGACGGAAAAAAAGCGGCTGAGCACACGATCATCACCAAGCGACGCGCGCAAGAGATATTTCACGCGTCTAGCAATATGGGGTGAAGCGCCATCCTGCATAAACATCGTACGTTCCAGCAAGTGTTTATCAGCCAGGCTGGGGATGATGCGATTCTGTAACATATCGGCGTACCTCTCACCCGTCACGGTAGTAGTTTTGTTAATGTAACAGTACAGCCAATGGCCTAAATGCACTCAGCCTAATTCACAGCCAAACGAACACAAGTTCCTCAGCGACAGAAATATCAAAAGCTGCTTAATGACCAGACGCTGGGGTGCTTACCATGAGGTCCAGTCCATAAGATGATAGGAAAATTAAAGCTCAGCCGCCATCTGTGCAATTTGAAACGGCTGTCTGCAGTGACTGCCGCGGCACGACCACCGCCTGTTCCAGTACCTGCCGATATCACCAGCGTCGCGTCCTGTCCAACAAACTACAACGGACCTCCACATTGTCTCCAGACGTAAACTCAGCCCTGCTCACGCTGTACGAGCCTCTACATCCGCGTTTTCGGCACCTCACGGCCTTTTCAACTCTGCAAATCCCCAAGCCAAAATCAAGAAATGGCACTCTATCGACCAATCGCCGGCGCCTTGCTTGTTTGCACGGGTCAACCGTCAACACCTACAGTGTTGGTATGGTTGTCTTTAGTAATGCCGGCAGTGCAAATTACACCACCGATTTTTCAGTTATGATTGGATTTATTCAGTTTAATATGGAATCAAATATTATTCGACTTCATTCGGTAAGAGTCACAAAGGCAAATTCACAGAATTGTATAATCACGTAAGTAAATTATGATATTTTTCTTATCGACTGTGAAGGCATTTCTTTTACAGAATGATAGACTTGATAGATGTTATACAACAATCGGCAACAACCTCATTTTTCCTATATACTCAGCATGTGTCTTTATCGTCCTGTGGTCTCCGTAGGTGCCATCTTGTTTTTATATGTTCAGTATCACGGTAACTGTCGGAGAAATGTTCTGCTGGCAATTGGAGAAGAATAATGGGCTCACACAGCATCTCTATAGACTGTCACATTAGCGGTATTGTTAGTGGTATTTTCTACGATCGTTGGTATGTCAAGTATTGGTCAAGGCGTTGGTCACTACGATTAGCCGACCTAAAACGTTCTTCTTGGAGGTGTAAGTAGGCTTTTTAGGTTTTTATATTGGTAATGCCACGTATCGCTCTGTATGAAAATCACTGGCTGTGCTGTGTGCAGTCTGTGGCTAGTTTGCATTGTTGTCTGTCATTGTAGTGTTGGGCAGTTGGCTGTGAACAGCGCGTAGCGTTGCGCAGTTGGAGGTGAGCCGCCAGCAGTGGTGGATGTGGGGAGAGAGATGGCGGAGTTTTGAAATTTGTAAGACTGGATGTCATGAACTGCTGTATATATTATGACTATTAAGGTAAATACATTGTTTGTTCTCTATTAAAATCTTTCATTTGCTAACTATGCCTATCAGTAGTTAGTGCCTTCAGTAGTTTGAATCTTTTATTTAGCTGGCAGTAGTGGCGCTCGCTGTATTGCAGTAGTTCGAGTAACGAAGATTTTTGTGAGGTAAGTGATTTGTGAAAGGTATAGGTTAATGTTAGTCAGGGCCATTCTTTTGTAGGGATCATTGAAAGTCAGATTGCGTTGCGCTAAAAAAATATTGTGTCAGTTTAAGCACAGTCTTGTATAATTGTTCAAAGGGGACATTTCAGAGGTATGGAGCGTATAAGCGCGTCCAGAAGAGATAGTTACTGGAGCCATTTCTGAGGTTTTTAAAAATATCATAAAACCATTATAACATTCCAGTAACTCACTTATCTGTTACCATTCAACTGCAACGCCTTCAGTCCAGAGACTGGTTTGATGCAGCTCTCCATGCTACTCTATCCTGTGCAAGCTTCTTCATCTCCCAGTACCTACTGCAACCTACATCCTTCTGAATCTGCTTAGTGTATTCATCTCTTGGTCTCCCTCTACGATTTTTACCCTCCACGCTGCCCTCCAATACTAAATTTGTGATCCCTTGATGCCTCAGAATATGTCCTACCAAGCGATCCCTTCTCCTAGTCAAGTTGTGCCACAAATTTCTCTTTTCCCCAGTTCTGTTCAATACTTCCTCATTAGTTATTTGATCTACCCATCCAATCTTCAGAATTCTTCTGTAGCACCACATTTCGAAAACTTCTATGGTCTAAACTATTTATCATCCACGTTTCACTTCCATACATGGCTACACTCCATACAAATACTTTCAGAAACGACTTCCTGACACTTAAATCTATACTCGATGTCAACAAATTTCTCTTCTTCAGAAACCCTTTCCTCGCCATTGCCAGTCTACCTTACCGCAAGCATTTATAACGAAAACGGAAGCAGTCTTACTCGCTTACAAAACTGACTGAAACTTGATTTCAGAGAGATCTCAAATCGGCTGCAGCTTTAGTGGATCCGACAGCAACCAAAGATACATTAGTTGATGTAATTCCACATCTGAACCAATAACGTTTCTCAACGACAATTTCTACAATCGATGGTTTTCAGTTCCCCTGGCTCCGATTCTGTTTAATATGTCAGGGTTACCAATGAGACGATGACATTAATATACACCCTCTCTCATTCTACTGTAAGCCTCATCTGCCAGTGATGTAACCTGCCTAGCAAAGAAGGCTCTGCTGAAAGTATGTTGGCAGTATAGCCATAAGATCGAATACAGAGGAAATATTGTAGCATACGTAGGTGGGTTACGAGCTGTAGTACATAAAACTCTGGGATGGCGGCCTCATCAACAGTTTATCTGAGATCACATTCAGGGGCTCAAGAAACGTACTTGCAAAAGTCATTCTATCCTTGGAAACGGGATGATTTACCGGGATGCAACACTAGCAAGAAATGGGAACAACAGAAACGGTTTGTTGAAGCTTGGATAGTTGCACCTGGGACGTCAGGGGAACTGCTCTTAAGGAAATCGAATTAGCTAAACTTTTGAAAGAAAGGGAAACAGATTTCCTGGAAATTACGGGAACAAAGAAGAAAACATCTGGAACTTAATACGTAGATGTCTATATTATAATCTACAACGGAGTAAAACAAGAACGAAGAGCAAGTGAAATAGTTTCCACCTACATTCATAGAAAATAGAAAGACAAAGCACTGGACTGTGAACGCATTATAGTACCAGGAATTAAAAGCCCTAGAGAAATCTAGCATCCTATGGCCCAGAAGATGGCGAAATTGACGACTGCAAGGGCTTTTACAAACAATTGCAAATGATATAAGAAGGATGCAATAAAAATTAGATTTTGCTCGTCTGAGAGCTCAATGTTAGAATTCGAAACATTTCAGTTCCAAAAGTAGTAGGCACTTTTGGAGAAAACATATATAATGTAAAACGTCAAAATATTCGAATTTTGCTACCTTAAATCATTTAAAAATTACCAGCGCCTTCATAGGAAGAAAGGCACACACAAATTTACCTGCTCAGTAAGAGGATACACATCTGTTACAGATTATATAATAATATATCAGAGATTTCCTGGTCAGGTCGCAGATACCAGAGTTTATCGACGATTGGATGTTGGATCAGACTGCTTCTTATTTGTGTCGATAATTGACATCTATCCAAAATGAAGAAAACCCAAGAAATCAATTAAGGATAAAAAGGAAGAACAAGTTTTTAAGGTGCACAATTTAGAAGATATCAGCATGAGGGATATCTACAAAACTCAAATGACAAAACGTTAGCGAATTTGGAAACAGTAGACTTGGATGAAGATTGGAAAAACTTAAAAGAAACCATATAGAAAATAGCTAATGAGGTTCTGAGGTAGATAAAGAAATACAGGGTACTTAGAGGAAAGGATTTGGACAAAGCAATTAAAGGAAAACAAGAAAGTTTCAAGACATACGTAAGTAATCCCACAAACGAAAACTATAAAGAATATAAAGAGAAAAGAAATAATGCAAAATACATAACTCGGAAAGTGCATGCAGCGTCATGGGAACGCTTCAGTAGCAATATAAGCATGATTCACATAACAGACAACCTATCGCTTATAAATGGTGAAATCACTCAACCAATAAGAAAATGATAGTACACACGTCAATAATATAGGGAAGAGCGAATGGATACCTCATTATAAAAAATTATGGTATGACAGTACCTCAGTTCAGACATTACCCGAATTAAATGACACATAGGGCTTGGACGATACTGATGTGAGAGAAATGACGGAAGCTCTAAAAGCTACAAAAGAATAGGAAAGCCACTGGCTTAGATGGTATTCGTATGATAAAAAGGAATTCTCACGATCAGGCCTTGAAGACCACGCGGTAGTCGACCAACGGCCGTATCATCTTCAGCTAATCACCGGTGCGGTGTGGAGTGGCGCGGGGTCAGCACACAGCCCTCCCGGATGTTGTTTCGACCTTGGAGCCGTTACCTCTATCAGGCAGCTTCTCACTTCGCATCACGAGCCGGAGTGCACCCCGATCCCGTCCTCCCACCAAGGAAAACTCCATGGCAGTGCCGGGAACCGAATCCGGGTCCCTACTTGCCTACAGAGGCGGACGGTATTAATATGGAACTGTGGGAGTATGGAGAGTTATTCTTACATCGAAGATTTCTTCATATCTTCAATCAGTCTTGGAGAAGTAAAAAGGTGCCAAAATACTGGCTAGGATCCGTAGTAATATCTGTCATTAAAAGGGGCTATAAGAAATGAATGTAGTAACTATTGAATCATATTCCTTTTGGATTCAGCCTATAAATTATATGCCAAAGTCCGTAATGCAAGACTAAAAAATATAATGGAAAACCTAATATCTGAAGAACAATCAGTTTAGAATGGAATAATAAACTATTGACAATGTTTTTACAATAAAACAAGTTTTAGAAAAGAGAAGAGAATTCTGTAAGGGAAACCCATCTTGCTATTATAGGTTTTGAAAAAGCAAATTTATACTGTGAACAGAGAAATGTTATGAAACATATGACTGACCGATGTTATCCAACTCATCTCATAAATGCTATTAGGAGTCTACATACAAACTCTGAAATTGTTTTAGATATGGGAAATATAATCACACCGCCAATGAAAACAAACACAGGTGTACGACAAGAATGCTGTATGTGGACAAAACTAAAGTGATGGGATTTCAAGGCTTACAGCCAGTAAGATCAAACATAGCATTGCGTAATAAAACTTGCTCTATAAGACCTGGTAATAATGCATCAGAACAGAGATGTCAAGCATTGTGAGGGTAAATTCTTAAGTGATCTCACCTTACTAAATGAGAACTTTTGCAAATGAAGACTCCAGTCAAAACCAACTTTATAATAAAGAAACACACACGAAGTTTACACGACTTTATTAATGGGGCCGAAGTTTTCCATATTTAAATCTAAGCATTTATGATTGACCGCTCGATTGGCGCTGCCATTTCAGCAGCATCGTACGTATCTACCAAAAAAGCTTGATTCAAGAGCAAAACTGCTTCATAAAATATTTGGAAATACCTGGAAAGCAGTACTGCAGTTCGACTTGTGTATTCGGCTTGTGAATATTGTGCCGTTTCTAACAAACCTACCACAACAAAGGTCAAAAATTAATTATGATTATAGTGTTGCTCACGCTGCTAAATATTGCATTTTCGGGCAACAACAAAGTTATATTATGTGAAATAATGGATAAACTAGGCACTCATCTTTTCGTGTTTCCCACGCTGGTCTCGTTGTGAACTCATGGTTCAAAAATGGTTCAAATGGCTCTGAGCACTATGGAACTCAACTGCTGAGGTCATTAGTCCCCTAGAACTTAGAACTAGTTAAACCTAACTAACCTAAGGACATCACAAACATCCATGCCCGAGGCAGGATTCGAACCTGCGACAGTAGCGGACTTGCGGTTCCAGACTGCAGCGCCTTTAACCGCACGGCCACTTCGGCCGGCCTGTGAACTCATGGCTCAATCGTCGAAAATCTAGGTAGTGATGATTCAAAGCTCGGATCCAAAGAGGCCTAGGTGTTATTCTGCGATATTCAAAAGTTTTATAGATGTATTTCATAAACCATTCTTGAAGATTACACTTTTGCAAGTTAGGAAAATGGTGATGTAAAAAAGTAATCAGCACTCCGAATTTAAGTTACACTTCTTTTTTACTACTTTTGTTGCAACATCACTTCACAATATAAAACATACTTGAAAATATCTTCCTCACTGTTAAAGTTCACATTTCATAAACTGACTACAATTTGCGTCTTTTCAACATGACGACCAAGACTTGACTCTCTAATAACCGCTTACGCGCCCAAAAATCAGAGTTACAAGTACGTCAAAGATCATAGTGACAAAAGAAAGAATACACATAAGAATAATATCATTGCAATATAGACATATCGATGCATCAAAGTACCTCTACATTAATGAAATCAAATCTGTATGTTGTCACAGAAATATGTTAATTATTTTACAAAAACACAGTAGAATATTGCTGGTACCGAGAGGTTGAGGTGAGGTGCCGTAATGGTTACGTAATTCAAGTACCACTACACGCTGCATGGAACAAGTGTTCACACACAACTGAGATAGATGTATGTCTGTATGAGGCTATTAGGACCATCATTAAGATCTAGTCCAATTAAGTGTCTGCCTATTCTACCCAACATTGCCCCTCGGGACCTTAGACGAAAAGCAGTCTAAGTACAAATCCTTAAGAAGATAGAGTCGCATGAATAGCGCTTTTCAGAATTTACCAGCTATAATTTACCTCCTTGGGTCGAACTTGATGTCATAGAAGTTTGCATTGTCAGCGGAAAGTGGAAAGAACACAGCAATGAATATCCTCCGTAAACGCAGGACTTGATCGCAGAATTTGATCTCCACTGCGAATAGTTGAGAATCAACAGCATCCAGACGGGACAAAGCAATGAAGTTATTGTAAAAGTGCTGCTTATGACTGCCGTGCGAAGGAACGGACAATAAGAGGTATTGAGGAGAACTTCTGACTCCATGCTTTTACAGGTGATATTAAAGACGTGAATGTACAGAAACCTGTGGTCTGATTTTCTAAATTAAACATATTCATTCTGTATGCACGTGTGTAAGTTCTGGAGTGCCATACTATAGTAATAATAATAATAATAATAATAATAATAATAATAACTGTTCCTCGAAAGTTATTTCTCCAGCAATGCTACATTTGGAATAGATGTTTGAAGCTATGAATATTGAGGAACAAAAATGGTTCAAATGGCTATGAGCACGATAGGACTTAACATCTGAGGTCATCAGTCGCCTAGAACTCAAAACTACTTAAACCTAACTAACCTAAGGACACCACAGACATCCATGCCCGGGGCAGGATTCGAACCTGCGATCGTAGCGGTCGCGCGCTTCCAGACTGAAGCGCCTAGAACCGCTCGGCCACCCCGGCCGGCTTATTGAGGAACAGACAGAAGCAAACATAGTCGTGGAACTCTCGAATTCGAAATGTATGATGAGGATGCTGTATGATGAGGATGCTGTATGATGAGGATACTGTATGATGAGGTTGCTGCTGAAGACTCCATAGCAGGAAGGAGAGGGAACAGCTTAGTTATGACACTTGTCACCTGTTTATTAAATTCGTTTGTCCATACAGCAGTATTCTTTGAAAATTTGTTGACTCGCATGGGTTCGATTCATGGATACTCCCATCCTTAGGCTTCTAGAGGCCGTGAGTAGAGAGGCAGTGACGGCGTCTAAGCCTCTGTGGGTTCTACGACCATGGCAAACCACCAAGCAACACACCGACTGCCAAATTCATTATGTAACATGAAGTGGTGCTCATACTTTCTGCTTATATTTGTTTTCATCCATTGTTACGTGATGATCTCTAATAGAAACTGAAAGCTTTTGCTGTACGATAGAGGTAGGAAGTATACGTGGAGCTAGAACTCTGCGTGTGGTTGAGTAGGATTCAGCTGAAGTTCTGTTTTATCGCGCCAGTCATAAACAGCTTGGAGTACAAAGTTACACTTAGATTTCTGGCCTGGCGATAAGATACAGTTGAAGATCGCCTGCATATGAAAGATAGCTGCCGAATAAGAACGTGCATGATATGCTTTTTATACGGAAGGGAGACAGCAGAGGCGCACACACTCATTATTGAGGGACACCTGTCATTACGTGTCTTCTTTATGCGCCTTTGAGTTTCGTACATTATGCACTTTTGTCACATTATAAAAAAAGGGCAGACAAAGGTTTAGACGTTTATCGTATTTGTCGAAACTAAATCATGTTGAAATCAAGAAGGATCAAAGCAACAAGGGGTTGTGGGTTTTCTGTCAGTTCGGTGTCGTCTCTTTCATAAGAGCAGTTTTGGGACCGTGATTTCCCCAAAAATAATTCACGTTCCTTAGCGCATTCAGGTAACTGATCAAGCGGTACATAATGTAATGCGTATGAACACCGTGCAGGACAACATTGGTCTACAACAAGAGAGGAAATTTACTGTGTCTTTATTTATCAGTGGTTCTAATGTGGTGTACGTAAAAGTAAAAGCTAATAAAGATGACTTAAGAGAATGTTTGTATCCTTCGGAAACAGATTTGATCCACATTTGCCTAAATAATAATACATCATAGAGCGGATTTCTCAACAGGTTTTCAATTTACTTTTCTGGCACAGATATCATCGGTCTTTAAACGTGGCTTGATTGCACCTGATGCTGTGTAGACTCAATCAAATGGTTCAAATGGCTATGAGCACGATAGGACTTAACATCTGAGGTCATCAGTCGCCTAGAACTCAAAACTACTTAAACCTAACTAACCTAAGGACACCACAGACATCCATGCCCGGGGCAGGATTCGAACCTGCCACAGTAGCAGTCGCGTGGTTCCGGACTGAAGCGCCTAGAACCGCTCGGTCACCGCGGCCGGATAGACAATCGTTTTGCTCAACAGTAGAGATGCATTTTTAAGCTACAGGCAAAGACTGCGTTCAATATAGTTTGTTGTTAGGGTGCGTTAACTTTATTAATAGGGAAGTCCGCAAAATCCATTGAACATTAGGATACAGCTGTGCCTCCTTGAAATCATAGGTTATCAAGTGTCTTTGAAGAGAAGCTTTGTCAACATGCTTTTAAATTCTGTCCAAGCACTGTAAATTTAACTTCAGAGCTCTGCTTTTTACGAGGTACTTAAAGTCGTGTCTCACGTTTATTTTGTAATTTGTGCTAGGCCATAAAACTACGAGCTTGTGTAAGCTCTTGCCAGTTTTACCCGACCCCTACACCACAGAGTAGGAGAACTTTCCAGCATTGTCTTCAGTAGACGTTCGTTTTCAAGGCTCCAGTATCTGCTACATGATGTCTGCGATATGGCCCACAGAAATATACTTCTAAGTGTGCTCCTAGTCCGTATGTTATCCTCATGTATTTTCGGGCACTTAAGAAAGGTCATTTTGGTTAGTGGGACCACCAACATTAAGAGTGTTGATGGAAAGTAATTCTATGAATCAACATATGGCTATGGTTTTGCTATATTTCGAATGCTACCAAGAGTTGGTCGCAGTCAGTGTGCTCCCTGCCGCCGTTGGATAAGCAGCTGCAGCAGCAAGTCGTATACTCCTAGCTCACTCATTTGTTACATAGTTTAATTCTTAATTTCTTTGCGTGTTTTTGGTACTTGCATTGTTTAATTCATAAATTTCGAGCGTATTATAGTATTTGAGAGTTGTAGCATCGCGTTTTAGTACCTGAATAGTGTAAATTCGCGTAGTCGTTTGTCTACTGTTTTGTTTTGAACGGCCAGTGTCGGTTGGTCGCAGTCAGTGTGCTCCCTGCCGCCGTTGGATAAGCAGCTGCAGCAGCAAGTCGTATACTCCTAGCTCACTCATTTGTTACATAGTTTAATTCTTAATTTCTTTGCGTGTTTTTGGTACTTGCATTGTTTAATTCATAAATTTCGAGCGTATTATAGTATTTGAGAGTTGTAGCATCGCGTTTTTAGTACCTGAATAGTGTAAATTCGCGTAGTCGTTTGTCTACTGTTTTGTTTTGAACGGCCAGTGTCGGTTGGTCGCAGTCAGTGTGCTCCCTGCCGCCGTTGGATAAGCAGCTGAGCAGCAAGTCGTTTACTCCTAGCTCACTCATTTGTTACATAGTTTAATTCTTAATTTCTTTGCGTGTTTTTGGTTCTTGCATTGTTTAATTCATAAATTTCGGGCGTATTATAGTATTTGAGAGTGTAGCATCGTGTTTTAGTACCTGAATAGTGTAATTTCGCTTAGTCTCCTTCCGCCGCCGAGCAGTGTCAGCAGTGCGCAAGTAGCAGCATTACTGCATTTACTAGGCAATCTTGTATTTTAATAACCGTTTAAATTTTGTCGATTTGTTTGCGCTCTCTGTAGATTAGTTCAGACGTTCTTAGCAAAACAGTTCTTAGCATGGATAGGGACTGCAACTGCTGTGTTCGGATGCAGGCTGAGTTGGCATCCCTTCGCTCCCAGCTTCAGGCAGTGTTGGCTTCGGTCACACAGCTTGAGGCTGTTGCCAATGGGCATCACTGTGGGGGTCGGGATGGGGGTTTGTCGGGGACGGCCAGCTCGTCCCACGCATCCCCTGATCGGACTACGACTGTGGTTGCCCGGGATACTGCCCGCATTGAGGCTGATCCCTCACCTGTGGTAGAGTGGGAGGTCGTTTCAAGGTGTGGCAGGGGGCGAAAGACATTCTGGAGGGCTGAACGGAAAGCCTCTCCAGTTTGTCTGACGAACCGGTTTCAGGCTCTGTCTCAGGCTGATACTGATCTTCGGCCTGACATGGCTGCTTGTCCTGTTCCAGAGGTTGCCCCTCAGTCTGCAAGATCCGGGCAGTCGCAGAGGGTGGGCTTACTGGTAGTTGGGAGCTCCAACGTCAGGCGCGTAATGGGGCCCCTTAGGGAAATGGCAGCAAGAGAGGGGAAGAAAACCAATGTGCACTCCGTGTGCATACCGGGGGGAGTCATTCCAGATGTGGAAAGGGTCCTTCCGGATGCCATGAAGGGTACAGGGTGCACCCATCTGCAGGTGGTCGCTCATGTCGGCACCAATGATGTGTGTCGCTATGGATCCGAGGAAATCCTCTCTGGCTTCCGGCGGCTATCTGATTTGGTGAAGACTGCCAGTCTCGCTAGCGGGATGAAAGCAGAGCTCACCATCTGCAGCATCGTCGACAGGACTGACTGCGGACCTTTGGTACAGAGCCGAGTGGAGGGTCTGAATCAGAGGCTGAGACGGTTCTGCGACCGTGTGGGCTGTAGATTCCTCGACTTGCGCCATAGGGTGGTGGGGTTTCGGGTTCCGCTGGATAGGTCAGGAGTCCACTACACGCAACAAGCGGCTACACGGGTAGCAGGGGTTGTGTGGCGTGGGCTGGGCGGTTTTTTAGGTTAGATGGCCTTGGGCAAGTACAGAAAGGGCAACAGCCTCAACGGGTGCGGGGCAAAGTCAGGACATGCGGGGAACAAGCAGCAATCGGTATTCTAATTGTCAACTGTCGAAGCTGCGTTGGTAAAGTACCGGAACTTCAAGCGCTGATAGAAAGCACCGAAGCTGAAATCGTTATAGGTACAGAAAGCTGGCTTAAGCCAGAGATAAATTCTGCCGAAATTTTTACAAAGGTACAGACGGTGTTTAGAAAGGATAGATTGCATGCAACCGGTGGTGGAGTGTTCATCGCTGTTAGTAGTAGTTTATCCTGTAGTGAAGTAGAAGTGGATAGTTCCTGTGAATTATTATGGGTGGAGGTTACACTAAACAACCGAACTAGGTTAATAATTGGCTCCTTTTACCGACCTCCCGACTCAGCAGCATTAGTGGCAGAACAACTGAGAGAAAATTTGGAATACATTTCACATAAATTTTCTCAGCATGTTATAGTCTTAGGTGGAGATTTCAATTTACCAGATATAGACTGGGACACTCAGATGTTTAGGACGGGTGGTAGGGACAGAGCATCGAGTGACATTATACTGAGTGCACTATCCGAAAATTACCTCGAGCAATTAAACAGAGAACCGACTCGTGGAGATAACATATTGGACCTACTGATAACAAACAGACCCGAACTTTTCGAATCTGTATGTACAGAGCAGGGAATCAGTGATCATAAGGCCGTTGCAGCATCCCTGAATATGGAAGTTAATAGGAATATAAAAAAAGGGAGGAAGGTTTATCTGTTTAGCAAGAGTAATAGAAGGCAGATTTCAGACTACCTAACAGATCAAAACGAAAATTTCTGTTCCGACACTGACAATGTTGAGTGTTTATGGAAAAAGTTCAAGGCAATCGTAAAATGCGTTTTAGACAGGTACGTGCCGAGTAAAACTGTGAGGGACGGGAAAAACCCACCGTGGTACAACAACAAAGTTAGGAAACTACTGCGAAAGCAAAGAGAGCTCCACTCCAAGTTTAAACGCAGCCAAAACCTCTCAGACAAACAGAAGCTAAACGATGTCAAAGTTAGCGTAAGGAGGGCTATGCGTGAAGCGTTCATTGAATTTGAAAGTAAAATTCTATGTACCGACTTGACAGAAAATCCTAGGAAGTTCTGGTCTTACGTTAAATCAGTAAGTGGCTCGAAACAGCATATCCAGACACTACGGGATGATGATGGCATTGAAACAGAGGATGACACGCGTAAAGCTGAAATACTAAACACCTTTTTCCAAAGCTGCTTCACAGAGGAAGACCGCACTGCAGTTCCTTCTCTAAATCCTCGCACAAACGAAAAAATGGCTGACATCGAAATAAGTGTCCAAGGAATAGAAAAGCAACTGGAATCACTCAATAGAGGAAAGTCCACTGGACCTGACGGGATACCAATTCGATTCTACACAGAGTACGCGAAAGAACTTGCCCCCCTTCTAACAGCCGTGTACCGCAAGTCTCTAGAGGAACGGAGGGTTCCAAATGATTGGAAAAGAGCACAGATAGTCCCAGTCTTCAAGAAGGGTCGTCGAGCAGATGCGCAAAACTATAGACCTATATCTCTTACGTCGATCTCTTGTAGAATTTTAGAACATGTTTTTTGCTCGCGTATCATGTCATTTCTGGAAACCCAGAATCTACTATGTAGGAATCAACATGGATTCCGGAAACAGCGATCGTGTGAGACCCAACTCGCCTTATTTGTTCATGAGACCCAGAAAATATTAGATACAGGCTCCCAGGTAGATGCTATTTTTCTTGACTTCCGGAAGGCGTTCGATACAGTTCCGCACTGTCGCCTGATAAACAAAGTAAGAGCCTACGGAGTATCAGACCAGCTGTGTGGCTGGATTGAAGAGTTTTTAGCAAACAGAACACAGCATGTTGTTATCAATGGAGAGACGTCTACAGACGTTAAAGTAACCTCTGGCGTGCCACAGGGGAGTGTTATGGGACCATTGCTTTTCACAATATATATAAATGACTTAGTAGATAGTGTCGGAAGTTCCATGCGGCTTTTCGCGGATGATGCTGTAGTATACAGAGAAGTTGCTGCATTAGAAAATTGTAGCGAAATACAGGAAGATCTGCAGCGGATAGGCACTTGGTGCAGGGAGTGGCAACTGACCCTTAACATAGACAAATGTAATGTATTGCGAATACATAGAAAGAAGGATCCTTTATTGTATGATTATACGATAGCGGAACAAACACTGGTAGCAGTTACTTCTGTAAAATATCTGGGAGTATGCGTACGGAACGATTTGAAGTGGAATGATCATATAAAACTAATTGTTGGTAAGGCGGGTACCAGGTTGAGATTCATTGGGAGAGTGCTTAGAAAATGTAGTCCATCAACAAAGGAGGTGGCTTACAAAACACTCGTTCGACCTATACTTGAGTATTGCTCGTCAGTGTGGGATCCGTACCAGGTCGGGTTGACGGAGGAGATAGAGAAGATCCAAAGAAGAGCGGCGCGTTTCGTCACTGGGTTATTTGGTAACCGTGATAGCGTTACGGAGATGTTTAATAAACTCAAGTGGCAGACTCTGCAAGAGAGGCGCTCTGCATCGCGGTGTAGCTTGCTCGCCAGGTTTCGAGAGGGTGCGTTTCTGGATGAGGTATCGAATATATTGCTTCCCCCTACTTATACTTCCCGAGGAGATCACGAATGTAAAATTAGAGAGATTAGAGCGCGCACGGAGGCTTTCAGACAGTCGTTCTTCCCGCGAACCATACGCGACTGGAACAGGAAAGGGAGGTAATGACAGTGGCACGTAAAGTGCCCTCCGCCACACACCGTTGGGTGGCTTGCGGAGTATCAATGTAGATGTAGATGTAGAGAGGTCTGCGTAGGAAAGAGGCCAATAACGAGGAACTGTGAGAGCTTTTCGGAAATATTTTTCAATTCTGCACTGCAATTAGCTGATGGAAAAGTTACTAATATTGGCATGATTTTTTTGGTCTGTAAGGTTCCTCGTTATTTGCTTTTACTTGAAAAATGATCTAGCTTATGGACTGGTATAAGAAAATGCCCCGGTTCGCTGTGTTCTCTCAGTTACTTTTGCATAAAATACAAGTCTAATTTTAAACACCCACAACTGTGACACATTCTGCCGAAATAGTTAATGTTATTACCAGGCAGGAAAATCCATTTGGCTGGGTGAAATGAAATTATGCAACTTACATGTTGCTTTAATGACACATTGAAGTTAAAACAAGAAGAAAAGTAGATAAATGTAGCCTCGCTTCAGAGAGTTCCGAAGACAAAAAGAAAAATAATCACGTTCGATAGACTAGTGAACAACTGGCTGTAGCTTTTGCAAGTGAGTCTCGTACTGTAGCCAGATTTATCTTGGCCACAAGCCTAGAAGTTTCCTACGGCACACAAAATGCCGACACACAGTCTTTATTTTCGATGAAGGAACATCAACGAGGATTTAAGAAACGCAAACGAGTGCCGCAGTAAAATTGTAACTGGTTGCTCGTTGATAGTCTCAAAATTCGCAGCGCCCCCTTTGTCCTGCGACGTGTGTGTGTTTTGTAAAGGAGCGATACGGCGTGCCGACGTGAAATGTTGGAGGTGTCACTTTGTGGGTCGGCAATTTGGCGCCGGGCCAGTCCGACCCCGGGCTGACCGCGGCGAGGCGAGGCGGCGCAGCAGCGGCCGGCCGCGGAAGGAAGCGCCTCTCCCTAAATCAAGGGGCGGCCACCGCCGCTGATTCGGAGCCAATTTCACGCATTGTCTGCGCAGGTGCCGCAACGCAGCGGCTAATTGTCTCCTAACAGCTGCGGACGCGCGTGGGCCCGGCCGCCACGCATTCCTCGCTTTCTTCTGCTGGCGCGCTGGCCAACGTCGCACCTAGGCAGTCGGCGCGAGAAAATGGCGCAGATTTCACTGTAGACGCAGTGCAGATACATCGGCGTATTCGGATTCCATTTATGTTTACAGACGTACTTGCACGACTGAAATTAACCTGAACTTCAGTGAGTGATGGACAGTATGCAGGACCTTTCAACAGGAGTAGTAAATACACTGCTCGGAAGGATTAGGGGAATATGACTTTGCGTCTGAGTAATAATCGAGGACTGGTTACACTACCAAATCATACCTTTATCTTTCACAAATCAAGTTCATAACAAAAAATCATTACTTCCTCGATCATCTAATTACCAAGAACCGAAATATTAGACAGGTGTCGAAAACAAAGTGAAAACAATCATTCAGCCTCTCATCCTAGGTGCTTTTCATTAGGCTTTGAGATCTTCAATAATATGTATGCCATCCGTGAGAGTTTATCACTGTCTGACACCTACGTAGCGTGCTCCGTGTAAGTCTACAGAGGTCACCAAAAAGTATCCACTCTCATTCTTCAGTGAGAGACCATGAGAGTTCTTGCAGAGTCTGTGGTGGATAGGATGACCACGAACACACCTGTCAAGCATATCCCACATACGCAAGATGGGGTTTAGGTCGAGACTCACCTCCGGCCATTCCGTTACCTCGATGTTCAGGGTTCTCAAGACATCCCTACTGACGCCCGCGCCCGCCACATAGACCCTGGCGTTAGAAGGAATTCAGGGCCACCATGGTATGCAGCAGCCACTACATGATAGGATCTGTTCGATGCACTGCCTGGCGGTGCGTCGACTGTGAACACCGATAAGATCCGTATGGTTGTCAACACTGGAGCCTCCTCACGACATCACAGAACCGTGGAGGTCTATCGATTTCCTGGATAGCATTTGGCAGGTACCGACCACCACGGGTCTCCTTACACGTACACGGCCATCATCGGATATATGGACCCGTCTGTGGATAACACGTTTCGCCAGTGACGAAGCTGCCATTTACGTGGGAACGGCGGAACCGAAAGTGAGCTCCAAGATGTCGTGGTCTCAAGCGGGGTGCTCTAACAGGTCGGGGGCCGGAGGATCGTAAGGTCCTTTCCCGTAACCTATTCGTTACAATCCGGTTGGACACAGCGGTTCCATTGGCTCTTCTGAGATCATTTTGCGGTACTCTGGCGGTACGTGTACGACGCCGAATCTCAGAGATGGTTAGATATCGGTCTTCACCTGCGGTTCGAATGAGTCGGCGACCTTGTCCAGCTTGCCTTTTGTATTGACCTGTCTCCATTTAGCGTTTTCACAACCTATGGATGACACATGGAGAGGCACTGGCATCTGTAGCAACACGACCGAATCCCTTTTCTATCAAACAGACCACCCCTGCAATTTACACTGCATTAAGATTTCGCACTGCATGACCTTCGTTGAATACAATGTCCACAAATGACAACGGCCGTCTGTGCACCTCACTAGAGAACACTGGGACACCGGTATTCACTTTTTTCTCAGGGGTCACCTGTCAGTGTGATGGTCAACACAGCTATTTTAATCGTTGCCTATATTGAAAGCGAAGATCTGGAGCCACGCAATAAGATCACAGGTGCCGCCTGTATCAAAATAGATTTAACATACCGGACGTTGATACTCGTGTTCCCCTAATTCTTGTGAACAGTGTATTTTAGGACGTGCTTGCACAGACCGATTCGAATAAAACACCCCACACAAGTGTTTAATTTTTCTTGCTTAAAGAAGCAGAACTGTTAGATCGAAACCCAAACAGATGCTCATAGGAGCTGTTAAACAGAGGCAAATGATTGAGTGCAAAGTTTATTTTCATAAATTCCACCTCCAACTTCACTACACTTGCGAATTCTCCTGACACCACGTGTAGCTCTTGTGAGGTCGTATGGCGTTATTTTATGAAGGCAGCTCTGTTCCTAATCAGAACGATCAATTCGTCTCTTGTGTTTACTGCTTTGTGTATTTTGCCCTTCAACCGTTTCTACTGGCAAGAATGTTAAGCGATAAGGCCCGGGGACTTTGATGGCCAAGAAACGTGACCAATTCTGCAGATCTATTCTACGATTAATGTTCGTTTTAGATCAGTGTTTTTCAAAATTTTTGAGTGCACAGCCTTCATCCATCACCTCAACATGAGAAGCTGCGGCTCATTTCGCACATGACATCCGACTTGAAAGGGGGGGGGGGGCAAATTAAGTTTGGAAAAAAATGAACAATAATAGATATTTCTTTCTTAACTGTTGGCAAGCAAATGTCATATGTTCCTGACATTAACCGTAGCAGATCCGAAAAAGATGACATAGTCTTTCCGGAAGCGGTTATTGAAATAAATGCTTTTTAAGATTTTTTTTCTGAGTTTAAAACAAATTTTAACCAATCTTTAATGTTATTACATCTCATTTTTGTAACAAAATAAATGGGAAGAATGAACTTGCTTCTTCATCATCAGTTCTTCAAATTGTGGAACATAATTGGAAACTGAAGCTTGCATCCCTTTCTCCACATTCATTCATGATCTTTATTTCGTGTTATGAATGCCAACGCTGAAAAACCCACCTCACACAAGTAGGACGTTGTAGAAGCTATCGGAATTCTTAGGGCCTCGTTACCTACTTGAGGATAATCCTGCTTCACCAAGCACCAAAGTCAAGCAGTGATGAGAAAATGAGATTCGATTTTAATGTGGAGTCTGAAGAAATTCTAATAAATTGCTGGTGTTCTTCAGTGGTATGTGTTGATTTAGTTCTGCACTGACATCATCTTTGAACCAGTTGTGCTGATCAACTTGTTCTGGAAAGTACTTTAGAAACTAGTCATTGACTCCAATTAAATGGTTCACAAAGTCAGACTTCAGTTTTTCACCCGGCTGAAAGTAATTGTTGTCTAAAACCGTGTGAAGAGTAGGGAAATATCTTTATCATCCAACTTTTTCTTCCACAACAGTAATTTTTTCTGAAGACTAAAACTTTATCTGACAGTTGCAGGATGTTCGTCTCATTATCTTGAAGGGATACATTCAATGAACTGAGACTTTCAAAGATGTCACAAAGATACGCCAATTTCAAAGTAAAGTCACTGTCTACTAACTTGTCGGAAGTCAAATATTTCTCATGAACAAGTGAAGAGTGAGGTTCATTCCTGAGTTCATACACCCTTTTCAAAACATTCCCATGGGTAAGTCATCCAGAGTTCTTGTAGTAAATTTGGGAAATGTGCTCAGCCTCATACCAACACACATTTGTTGCAAACAACTCGCCTTTCGTTGTCGACTTTTAACTAAGTTTATCACTTCGATCACCGATTTAAGAATCTCATTAAGGACAGGATTTATGATTTTTGATACCAGTGTTTCTCGGTGAATGAAACAGTGTGTATAAATAGATTAAGGAGGCTCTTTATAGAACAGAATTTTCAATGCGACGTAACAGCCAGCCTTACTAAGACCTCCATTTGTACAGAAACCTACACAATTTTCCCAATTACTGTTGTTTTCATTCATAAAAGACTATTGTACTGCAAAGGTGCCCGTTGATTTTCTCCAAAGAGTTATTTTCCTAGAGAAAATCAGATCTATATGAAAATGTTGTGATGTATAAACCGAATTGTGATTGGCCGTGGCTAAATCGAAATGAATAGCGAAAACGCCAGTACGTTAGCGTTTTTCGTCCAAGTGATCAGTGATATCGCCACGCACATCGAGTATTCGACGACTAATAGTGTCGCCTGACAAAGGCACACTTGCCAGTTGCTTTGCAGCTGACTCACCTAATAGATAACATGTCTATTCGACAAAACTAACCTTCACACTGAGTGATACTGAAGAAAAATAAATGAGTCACGTAGTACAATTCGACTGCCATCTACCACGGTGCCGGCTCACTAGATATCGTTTCTAGCGCACATGTTATTCCTTTACTCACAAATCAAATAAACCAAACTATTACTTACTAATTTCCAGAAGTTTAGGAAGCATGACATTAGCAACTATTCTCGTTAACCAAATTACGAAATAAAATGCCGATAACCGTCAAAGTTGCAATATTCATTTCGTTTATTACTTGATTACTTGCTTCGAGCCTAAGCTCATTATCAAATCATCCTAAAAAACCGAAACCAAATAGTAAGTACTTCGGACGTTGCAAAGCAGTGTCACAGCACAAACATAACTGATGGCAATTGGTACATATCAGTAAGCTATGCAATAACATACATTATGACAGCCACGTGAACTTTCGTTGTAGTTAAACATGTTTTTAGTATACAGCAGATATCACGACAGGGAGCCAACGAGCTGCTTTTAGGATCAGTTTTATTTTACGTATATTTTTTTCTCTTTTCTCGTTTTTTATATACAAAGCATTTCAAAATACGTATTTCAAATAAAAGCAAAACTCTTTACAAGAAGGTATTTCAGTTACAATTTATTACGAATGAAGAAAGGAGTCTATTTGTCATCACAGCAGCATCATTCTCGGCAAATGAACAAAAGACATTTTCGAACGCCTCAAAAAAGCCAGTAATACAATAGCAAATTCTCAGATCACCAACAAACAGAATCATAGACAAACTTAAAAGACAACTTAGGACTATACTGTAAGAAGGGAAGTCCAGCGTGAATAAAATCACGCAGTCGGATATAAAACCGTTACATAAAAGTCAGGCATAAAACAGTGATAAAACCGCACAGCCAAGTATAAACGATTAGGTGAAATAGGCATAATAGACAACTAAGTACGACATGGTAAGATAAGAAAGTTCAGCATAAATAAAAGCACACATCAGGTACGGAAAAATAACAGAAAAATCAGATATAAATTAGTGGTAAAACCACACAGTCACGAATAAAACCATTACATAGAATCGGAGATAAAATAGAGGTCTATCTGCCTTTAAAATCCTATTAACAAAGTCCTATGCTCACAAAAAAGAGGACATACTCATAAAAGTTTTAAATTATCGAATGTCAACGTAACATTTTCTGACACTATTGACTCCATTCTTTTACCTCTCAAAAATGACTAGAACAGAAATCAATAATAAAATATTGAAATATTAACGTAAAAGCATATTTCTAACATAATTTTAAAATAGTGCTTCACTCTTAAGACATAGCTTTGTGGATAGAATTGCTGAGAACGTCAAATGCTGAAAAACGAAAATACTATGATTACATATTTTATTATTATTTTTATTACATATTTTGTTTGTAATGCTTGTTACCACATGTGTGGTCAACCGTTTTATAAAAACTGAAAAAAGAGAAAAAAATGTAAAATAAAGCTGATCCTAAATGCCACTATTCTGATAAGCGCCCCTACCCTAGTTTTTCTGATATCTTCCACACTTCGATATCCGAGTAAGGTGAATCAACTTCAGCCCTGTACTGCTTTACGCTAAAGACGTGTTTAACTATAATGAAAATTCATGTGGCTGTTGTAATATATGTTATTGCACAAGTTATTGGTGTGCACGAATTGTTATCAGATATCTTTATACTGTGTCACAGGTGTGTAATGTACAAAATAATATATGGTTCAGTTTTTTTTAATGATTTGCTAATGAACTTAGGCTCGAAATTAGCCTTCAACTGATAAAATAAATTAGTATTGCAACTTTGACCGTTCTCTGCAATTTATTGCATAATTTGGTCAAATTATTATTTTAAGGAAATGACCACGACACCCCTGGGCAAGACTGCGACGCCCAGGGTGCCGCCACGCGCAGCTTGAAAACCACTGGTTGACGACTAGAATGTCCAACGGCCCTACCACCTTGTAGAATGTACCCATTGTTGTACTCAAAGGAACCTCTTTCAATAATACTGGAAGTTCGTTTTCAAGAAGGACACTATAAGAGCATTCACTGACATAACGGGCCAATCAAATGATCGTCTATCGTACCATATCACACTTCTGCAGAGAAGCGATCTTAAAAATATCTGCACAAAGGCATGTGGGTTTTCGTCTATACGGATACGCTGCAAATCACATTCAAGTGCCTGGTAGAGGGACGTCGGACCACCCACGTGAGTTACCGAGTTTTATTAATACTACGAGTTAAACTGGCTTAATCAGTAAACACTATTAATGGACTACTCTGCGATTTACAATTGGCTAACGACAAAGTTACAATCGTCTACCTTCATCTCCTCCCCGAAGAGAATGATAATTATTTCGTACGGTGCGTACGTAAATTCTGTCATATTCTTGTACGTGGGAGACCGATAAGTGTAGAAATTGTGTGTGTGCTTGTTGAAGGATTAAGTTCTACTAAATGAATAATGTCTTAACACTTCAGTCACATTCTGTTTATTTGCAGATTCAGATGAAAAATGACTGTTGGACACTGCACCAATTTCAGACAGTTTAGTGGAAACACGAGTAAGTGTTCTAGAACCTGTTACTCTGCGGTTAGAAACAGTCTGCCGTATTCTCTTCAAGCAGCAGCGTACCGTTACAAAACCCGTACCTGAATACCGTACAGTAATCAACGCCTTTGTAAACACAGCGAAGGAAAAAAATCGCAACACCAAAAAATAATTAATGTAGAGTAATGAAATTTCGGCAATACGTTTGTCTAGGTAACATCTTTCAGTGATTCACTTGAAAGATCACTGGTTAATTTAAGCGCGAGATAGTAAATTGAGCCGGCCGTTGTGGCAGACAGGTTCTAGGCGCTTCAATCCGGAACCGCACTACTGCTACGGTCGCAGGTTTGAATCCTGCCTCGGGCTTGGATGTGTGTGATGTCCTCAGGTTAGTTAGGTTTAAGTAGTTCTAAGTATAGGGGACTGACGACCTCGGATGTTAAGTCCCATAGTGCTCAGTTCCATTTGAATCATAATTAATTGAAAATGTGAAATGTTGGTACATTAACAACAGGTGTAACCGCCAGAATGTTGAATACAATCATGCAAACGTGCATGTCATGGCTGTTGCATTTCGTCGGCCCATAAAGGTATGTTTAATGCTGTTCGTGGAAGATGGTGGAGTTGTCCGATGTTGTCCCATATGAACTTGATTGGAGACAGATCTGGTGATCCACCAGGCCACCCTGCAGAGCATGTTGGGTTACAACAGCGGTGTGTGAGCGAGTGTTATCTAGCTGGAAAACACCACCTGCGCTGTTGTTCATGAATAGCAACACAACAGGTCGAATTACGAGACTGACGTACAGATTTTCAGTCAGGGTGTATAGGATAACGAAGAGAGGGCTCCTGCTATCACACGATCATACCCCAGATCATAACTCCAGTGTGTGCAGCGCACAGGCAGGTTGGTTGGTGGCCCTCAAATGGCCTCCTTCTAACCAGCACACGGGCATGATTGGCATCGAGGCAGAAAACACAACATACATCCACCCTGCCTTCCAATGGGCTATTGCTTGACACAATTGAAGACGCAAAAGGTGGCTGTTTAGAGTCAGTGGAATGCACGCTACACGGCATTTGGAGCGATCCTAGAAGTAAGTGATTTACAACAGTTCGTTGTATCACTGTGGTGCCAACTCCTGCTCAAATTGCTGCCGTAGATGGAGTACGATGCGCCGGAGCCATACGTCGAACACGATGGTCCTCCCTCTCGGTAGTGCCATGTGGTCTCTCGGAGCCCGGCCTTCTTGCAACCGTACACTCTCGTGAAGACCGCTGTCAGCAGTCATGTACACTGACCAAATTCTTGATAAGTCTTTCCGCATTATCGCAGAATGAACATCCAGCTTTTCGTAGCCCTATTACGTGGGTGAGTCAAATGAAAACCTTAAATATTTGTTTAAATATTATTTATTATGCAGAAGTGGTACAAAGCTGCATCACTTTTCAACATAATCTGCTTCAAGCTCAATGTGAGTCCTCCAGCGCTTACAAAGTGCATAAATTCCTTTAGAAAAAAATTCTTTTGGTCGTCCGCGCAACCACTCATGCACCTCGTGGCGTACCTCTTCATCAGAACGGGACTTCTTTCCTCCCATTGCGTCGTTGAGTGGTCCAAACATATGGAAATCACTTGGTGATGAGGAATGGCACCATTCCTTGCTCGTTCTCTTCGTTTCCGGTTGGTGGAAGTGAACCCAGGTTTTGTCCACAGTAACGATTCTTGCAAGGAAGCCATCGAGAGTTCAAAGCGCCGAAGAAGTTCTTCACAAGCATCAACACGTCGTTCTCTCATTTCAGGAGTCAGCTGCCGTGGCATCCATCGTGCAGACACTTTGTGAAACTGGAGAAGATCATGCACAATGTGGTGTGCTGACCAATGACTAATCTGTAAACATGCTGCAATGTCATTCAGTGTCACTCGGCGGTTTTCCTTCACTATGGCTTCAACTGCTGCAATGTTCTGTGGAGTCACAACTCGTTGTGCCTGACCTGGACGATGAGCATATTCCACGAAAGTCACACCATTTTCGAACTTCCTACTCCGTTCGTAGACTTGCTGCTGTGACAAACATGCCTCACCGTACTGAACTTTCATTCGTCGATGAATTTCAATAAGTTTCACACCCTCACTACGCAAAAACCGAATAACAAAACGCTGTGCTTCCCTGGTGCAAGTCGCAAGTGGGGCGGCCATTTTTATACTGGTACTGCGACGGTATGTTTGCATCCGCACTAAGCTTCCACCTACAGGTCATTCTGCACGTTGTTTGTAGCACGCTTACCAACTTACAGGATAACGGTGCGAAATTTCGATTTGTTATTACAAATTTAAGGTTTTCATTTGACTCACCCTCGTACATGACCTCGTTAAAAGTTAGTGAAGTGTTGATAATGGCGTCTTTGTCCCCTTAAAGGGTTCCTTGACTAGGATCAGCTCACCACGTCCAGTCTTAAAGGTAATTAACGCCCACGAGCGCTACAGCGTGTATTTAAAGCAAACCTGGTTTGCAGTCTCATGGTGGCGCTATTAGCGCTACTGTTATGCGACCGGTGCGAAATTAGGAAAAGACATCATCTTTCAGATGTAGAAATACGCCTACCAACTTTCGTTTACGTCGCACAACTCCTTTTTGATGTTGCGATTTTTGTTTTTCTGTCAGTGTACTTGCGACAAGCATTAACGATACAATAGAAATGGCGAACAAGTCACAATCATAACAACGGTTGAAAAATTAAATTATGTAAACTTAAGCATAACTCCACTGCCTGAAGTTCAAAACAAAAATGGCTATCGCTAAATAAAGTTGCAACATCCGGAACACCAACACGCGAAATGAAAACTTCTCTCTTTAACCAGTTGTACCTCTAACCAACAATAGTTTGACACATGTTATATGGAATCTTTTATTCGAATTAATCTGTACTATCACTTCCTAAAATGTTAACTGGTCGTCCTGAAACATCTTGCAGAGCAGAAGTCACAAATCCGCAACAACGAAGCAAGTAGTAATAGTTATAAGTTTTCATCGGAGCCAGGGGTAACATCGGGAAAGCCTCAGGGAAGTGTGGCAAGACTGTTGCTATTTTCTGTATATATATATAAATGATCTGGCAGACAGCGTGGGCTGCAATCTGCGGTTGTTCACTGATGCTGAATTGTACAGGAAGGTGTCGAAGGCAAGTGACTGTAGGTTGATACAAGATGACCTAGTCAAAAATTGTAGTTGGTGTGATGAATGGAAGGTGGCTCTTAATGTAGAAAATTGGAACTTAATGTGGTTGAGTAGGAGAAACAAAACCCATAATGTTCGGATACGGCATTAGTAGTGTCCTTCTTGACAGTCATGACATTTAAATATCTGGGCTTAACCTTGCTAAACGATAGAAAATGAAACGAGCATATGAGGATTGTGGTGGTGAAGGCAAATGTTCGATTCGGTTTATTGGGAGAATTTTAGGAAAGTGTGGTTCATCTAAAAGGAGACCGCACGTAGGACACTAGTGCGACCTATCCTTGAGTGCTGCTCGAGTGTTTGGGATCCGCACCAGGTTGGATTCAAAAGAGGACAAGGAAGCAATTCAGAGGCGAGCTGCTAGGTTTTTTACCGGTAGATTCCATCAGCATGCAAGTGTTACGAATATGCTTCGGGAACTCAAGTAGCAATCCCTGGAGGGATGAAGACATACATTTCGAAAAACACTGCTGAGAAAGTTTAGAGAACCGCCATTTGAAGCTTACTGCTGAACGATCCTACTGCCGCGGGCCCCGAAGTAAGATACGGGAAATTAGGGCTCATACGGAGGCATATAGAAAGTCGTTTTTTCCTCGCTATGTCTGCGAGTGGAGAAGCAATGGAAACGACTAGTTGTGGTACAGGGTACCCTCCGCCAAGCACCTTACGGTGGCTTGCGGAGTGAGTATGTAGATGTAGAAGTAACGGTTTTATTTGTCGATTCCAGGGTACAGTGAAACCTCTGATAACGACACAATGGGCGTCATAAGAAAACGAGCAATGAACTTAGGCGAAATATTAACTGATAAACATCCTTACCGTCTAGCGGTTCTAGGCGTTCAGTCCGGAACCGCGCGACTGCTACGGTCGCAGGTTCGAATCCTGCCTCGGGCATGGATGTGTGTGATGTCCTTAGGTTAGTTAGGTTTAAGTAGTTCTAAGTTCTAGGGGACTGATGACCACAGATGTTAAGTCCCATAGTGCTCAGAGCCATTTGAACCATTTTTGAAACATCCTTACCAAGGCAAGGAAGTCTTAATCAGTGAAGAAAGCGAAGAACATCTGTCAGGCGCAACGAGACTAGGCCACGAACTTAAAAGCAGTGCATTAGAGCTGGTTGAGACCTGAAACAGCATTATCCCCATAGTTAGCTTATTGGAACAGAAGCATGTGATTCATAACAACACATAAATCATGGTAAATTTCCAATCCATCCGTTCGCGATAGGATTGTAGGAATCTCCATTTTGTTATTTATGCAATAAAGAAGCAGACTTGGACCTACTGTTTGTGTGATCTAGATACAAAATGCAACAAAAATATTTTGACGGAGTATTGATTAATGCCGAGGTTCCCCATCCAACAACAGCTGCTGTCTTTCTGAAAATTTTAAAGAATGTAGCATTAAATTAGAGGTTGAACTACTTAAGTATAAGTGATATATACTGGACAGTCAAATGAAAACGAGACAGATCATTATTTCAAAAGTAATCACCATAACTATCAGTACATGCAATTTCCATATTTTTGGAACCCTGAAGAAAGACTTTCGTTGCCGTGATCTTGCTTCGGACAAAGAGTGGACGTCCCTATTCAACCATGTTTCCGTAGTCAACCACAACATTTTTACATGAAAGCACTGACCGTCTTGTCAAACGTATACGGGGTGGTCCACTGATAGTGACCGGGCCAAATATCTCACGAAATAAGCGTCAAAGGAAAAAACTACAAGGAACGAAACTTGTCTAGCTTCAAGGGGGAAACTATATGGCGCTATGGCTGTCCTGGTAGATGGCGCTGCCATAGGTCAAACGGATATCAACTGCGTTTTTTAAAAATAGGAACCCCCATTTTTTATTACATATTCGTATAGTACGTAAAGAAATATGAATGTTTTAGTGTACCTACGTTCTGTATTTTAATTTTTAAAAAGTACCTGTTACCAACTGTTCGTCAAAAATTGTGAGCCATACGTTTGTGACTATTACAGCGCCATCTATCACAAAGCGAAAAAAGTGGTCCAACTAAGACATTCATATTTCTTTACGTACTACACGAATATGTAATAAAAAATGGGGGTTCCTATTTTAATAAACGCAGTTGATATCCGTTTGACCTATGGCAGCGCCATCTAGCGGGCCAACCATAGCGCCATCTGGTTTCCCCCTTCAAGCCAGACAAGTTTCGTTCTTTGTAGTTTTTTCGTTTGAGGCTTATTTCGCGAGATATTTGGCCCGATAACGATCAATGGACCACCCTGTGTAGTTGTGGCGATTAATTTTGAAATAATAAGCAGTTTACTTACTTTTTTCCATCTGTCTCGTTTTGATATGAGTGACCGTTATATCTAGTGATACTGTGCACATGATGTCTAAATACTTCGTACACTTCTTTTCTTTTCTTTTTTAAATCCTGTGATATAGACTTAGGTGACAAAAGTCATGGTATACCTCCCAACACTGTGTCGGACCTCACATTGGCCGGTGTAGTGCAGCTACTCGACTTGGTATGGACTCAACAAGCCGTTGAAAGCCCCTTGCAGAAATATTGAGCCATGCTGCCATCCATAATTACGAAAGTGCTGACCGTGCAAGATTTTGTGCACGAACTGATTTCTCGATTGTGTCCCCTACACGTGTGGTGAGATTCATGTCGGGGTGGTAAAATAATTCGCTCGAATGGTCCAGAATGTTTTTCAAACTAGTCGCGAACAATTGTCGCCCAGTGACATGGCGCATTGTCATCCACAAAAATTCCATCGTTGTTTGGGAACATGAAATCAATGAGTGGCCACAAATGCTCTCAAATTATACCAACAGAACAGTGACTGGGCGCACGTAACGAGGAACATGCAATCTCCTCCAAAGAATGGCGGGTACGACTGATTAAAAAAAATGGCTCTGAGCACTATGGGACTTAAAATCTGAGGTCATCAGTCCCCTAGAACTTAGAACTACTTAAACCTAACTAACCTAAGGACATCACACACATCCACGACCGAGGCAGGATTCGAACCTGCGACCGTAGCGGTCGCGCGGTTCCAGACTGAAACGCCTAGAAACGCTCGGCCACACCGGCCTGCTGCGACTGATTCCCTGGCCTGCACGTACACCTGAGAAGTCGTCCATCAAACATGTCTGTGATGTGATCGTTCATTAACTTGCTGCTTCTTGTCCTATTGCAACCAGTGCCGATGCCGTATAGATACTCCTGCAAACTACGGTCAGTGTTTTCCCCAACACCATATCCACGCCTTTTTTGATTCCATGCCACGATACCTAGTGGCTCAGCAGAGCAGCATATGGCAGCAACACACCATACTGAATTCTGACAGTCCAATTGCATATACAGTTCTGTAAATCTAATCGTTTGTGTACTGTCATGAGCCTAATACGGGGAATAAATTTAATTGTAATCACAAGTCTCCTTCTTGGTGTTGCAATTTGCACGAACAGTAGTGTAGATTTATCCACGATTTTAATAGAAAATTGAGATGTAACGTATCTGAATTTCTCACTGCTCTGTTGCAAGTGACTTACTTATTGCCAGACAGGTGTTACTATAGGATCTGACATCAAGACAGAACGCAGTATGTAATATTCAACTAACTTGTAGCTCAAGATTTATTCATCTTTATGACATGTTTAGGACTGCAGTCAAGCTACGTCGTTCATGGGTTGTGGAACTGCCCCTTAGCGACAAAAAAGATAGATTTCTTTAAAGTTTTGAGTTACTGAAGCATCGTTAGTTACACTAGTATTGGCCATTCGTGGAATGAATCACTCTCGCCTACGTTTTCAGACAGTTACAGCTTCGTTACGTAGGAAAAAATTAAACCTGCAACCGCATCTAAAGTACTGTGCTGCTAGTAATTTGCGCATAATCAAAGTCATAATCACGCTCAAGTAGTTTATTTCGAACAAAAATTAATGAGACTAAATCAAAGAAAATGTATTACACTCTTGTGCCATCGCGAAGGACTTCAGCGGCACAAAACTGCCAGAAAACTCAGGTATAAGTAACGAGGAAAGGGCAGCTAATAATTAAAAGACTGGATGTTCTCAGACGACCTGAGGAACTGATGAAGGAACAGAGACTGAAATCTTCCTGAAAGATGAAAGACTGGTTATTCATTCACGAGGCGCTAACAGGGTACTGGATGGAGGCTCAGAAGGAAGAAACTGCGTCACGGGTGAAAGACCAGAGTACACGAAGCGGGCAGCGAAAGATACGGCTTCAGAAAGAACGTCGAGATGCAGATTGCGAGGTAGGAGATGAGTAATCAGTTGCACAGCGACGTATGCTGTAAGGCAATATTCATTAGTGGTAGTGTTTTACTGTTATCTGCGAGGGACAAATTTCGATCGCACGTTTAACGACTAACCATTTGCCTTATTTAACGTTGCTGTTTATGACTGCAGCGAGGTTTTGTCGAGAAGGGTGTATGGCAGGATTGCAGCTTAAAGCCTCTGTTCCCACATTGAATCTCTCTCTCTCTTCCTGCAGCGGAATCTGCGCTGTTTTCAAACTTCCTGGAAGATTAAAACCTTGTGCTGGACCGGAAACCTAATCTAGAATCTTGCCTTGGGAGGAAATGATTTTACCTACGTTTCTTATTTTTTTCTTTTGACGTAAAAACAAGAATTTAACGAATTAAATTTACAAATTGTACAATGAAAAATATCTTACTTCAGAGCTTATGAAACAGATGTTGAACTGGTAGACAACCATTGTTTACTCTTAACAAGAACACTATAAATCACTTCCACTGCTGTCTTCAGCCAAGGAGCCTTCTTGAGCGTATGTAGTTACACTTCCAAGGGGATCATCAGAAATACCATACCCATTTCCATATCCATTTTAACCGTAGGTCCAAAAGCACCAGCCATAACAGTGTCCGATGAAAGCAGAGATGTGGGAAGGATATTTCCACTTATTTTCTGATATACTTCATCAGCAGGTACCTGTCCTTTGTTTTATGGAAGCCTTATTAATGCAAACAGAGGCCTGTCAAGCCCGTGCACCATAGTTGCTTCTCTTGCAATTTTTTCCATGTTCGTCAGAGTTACCTGACCTCAAAGCCTTAGTGGCCATCGTGCAAAGGGTTCGAACCCTTGTGCGGAGTGATACTTCTTGCTGAGATTCAAATTGGCACCAGTTATAGAGCGTGCGCAGATCACCTCAAATACAACAAGCCTCGACAGAATTGCTGCAGTGTCGCGATTTTGTAATATTATTGGACATTAATTTTCTGTAATATTTTTAAATATGTGTATAATAACTACCTCATGTATTACTTCTTTATCATCTTTACTTCCAGCCAAAAAGAAATTGCCTCGAAAACGCTTTTTTGGGACGTGACAGTGGTGTTACCCCTTAAACTTATTTACAATATTTATAAGACTGAAAATGGATAAGTATTCTGTCCGCACCGCACTACGGATTTGATTACTAGGGTATGTGCTCCCTAATAGAGTTATTCCACATCATATGTAATTGTCGCTGCATAACGAATATACCACGAAGATCTAAGCACGGTTTCGTTACTGCTTGTAACGTGTCATTAATCGCAGGTTTTCTTCCCTGCACGCATTTCGTGTCCGATTCGGGCTGAGCCAGTAATTTTGGTATTCGTCCGATTCGTTACCCAAAGCAGACTCAGAGTGACGGAAACGTTCCGCAAATCACATTTGTTGTTCCCCATGCGCTGTTCGACATGGTGACCATGTAGTTCTCTAATTCCACCGATTTCTTGTTCACAGTGGCTCTAACCGGTAGTGACATCGGAGATTCGTATCTTATGTCTTCTTACTGCCAGACGCTGTGAATTCAAAAACCGTTCGTGAGTAATATCTGCCGCAAGTGACTCGTACGGGAACTGTATGCCTGCGACTTCAATTAGCCCGACCTGGCTCCGTGTGTTACAAAGTTTTCAGCTCGATTGTTCAGCTCAATAGTGGTGTTAGCTGAATGGTGGGATTACTTTTATTTTAAGACGACTCATACAATTCATATAAGTTGGCGTTAACCATAACTTAGACATTTCCTCATCGTATAGTTCAATTCTGACGTAAAGAAGGAAACGGAGTACTTTTTTCCAGAGAAGAACCACGAAATAAAGCAGAGTATCGTAAGTTGCGAGGGTCATAAGTGCGATTTCTGTCGACAAAGAATTACAGTTGAGGGGGGGGGGGGGGGGGGGTCCACAGCAAGTACAAAAAAATCATTTATACACAACGACAGTCAGCAATAAAGAAATGACTAACGAATACTCATAAGGAGTATGTTTATCAACAGTACCGAATACATTAATAACAACTATTTTTATTATAACTTTCCTTTATTATGTTGCTCTACATATAAAGAAATAACGTTTGGCACAATTAAAAGAAGTTGAAATAAATATTTTAAAAGTTGTTATCTATTTTTCGATGTTTCGGGTGGCTGGTAGAGAGTGAAGACGGAAAGTTCAAATTTGGCAAAAAGCATGTAATTACGAAATATAAAAATATCAGATTTATTCTTCTCTGTTCACAAGCAGAAGAGAGAAAATTTAGGAAAAACTAGCGATACACGAATATTAATAAAACCAGTATTGGTTAATCACCGTTTGATTTGGAGTTACTGTTGAACATTTTAGCCACGATCCACATCTGAAGGTTTCTCTCAGAACATACAGGCGATTCTGCCACATACTTGAAAAAATCCTACTAGCTTTGTCTGTACACAGTTTAATAGTTGACTTATTGTATTAATTTAAGATCATATCTCTTAAATAAGTCAATTGTAGCAACATTTTAAATTTTCAGATTCGGACAGTAATTAATAAATCCTGAAAACCAAATTTTTGGTGCCCCTATAAGTCAGTAGATAGGCAACCAGTACCTGCGAACCAGGTGACTGGCTGCCAGTTTTAATCATTCAGTAACATAAATTACCTAATTACTGAAAATTCCCAGATTGGAACGCAATTATCCAATACGATAATCAAATGGGGTTGATTACTAGAAGCAGAAGCGGGCAAGAGCTGTCCAGAGAGGGAAAGGGGGGGGGGGAGGGGGGGGGGGGAGTGTGTCAACGGCGTCAATCTGCTCCTGTGGACCGCCAGAGAAGGGGGCGCGCATTCTGACGCACGCAGCCTCCACGTGTCCCCACGCTGTGCCTCGGGTGTAACAGGCCTTTGCTAAATCTTAGGTATGGCTTTTGCGGGACGCAAATTCACGAAGCTGTTTAAAATATAACGAAAAACATATAAGTGTGACATAAAGCTATGCAGTACTCAGGGAATCATTATTATAAAACGTAATCAGTAGTTCTGTGTCCAGGCTGACTGGGTCGCAATGGCAAATGTCAAACATCAGGCAAGGAATGATTTTGTTGCTAAACGTATTTGGGAATTTATCCACCGTCAGATGTACAGAAGCGATTGCTGCACGTAGATACAGAGTTTGCAATTGTGTGTGAAACAAACATTCGCAGATCATGCTTGTTTCACATACAACTGGATACTTTACATTTATGTGCAGAAATCTGGATATTTGATGGCGGATAAATTCCGAAACACATCATATGAGCAATAAAGTCATTCCTCGCCCGATGTTTGTCTTTTACCATTGCGATCCAGTCAGCCCGAATGCAGAACTATAGATTATTCAAATAAAAGCAGTCTAGACCACATAAAATATTTTATTTTAAAAAAAGGTGACAGGTTTCTGTCAACGGCTTATCATCCTCAGACAGTTATGTACTCTGAAATTGGAGTAAATTGAAAGTTATTAGTGGACGCATGCATATAAACACAACAGTAAAAATCTATATAACTACAGTGTAAGGGAAGAAAGTGATACCTTCGCTGACTGGTGGACCTGGTGCCATGGAGCACTAAGTGCTCTTCGTTGGTGTGAAGGGCAGCTGCTGGTTGACGTGGAGTTGCCGCCACCTATATAGCGAGAACTCGCCGCAACGTCCCCAGCATCACGTTAGTGATGGCCGATGGCAGTTAAACACGAATAAAATCGGCAAAAATAAAGTTATAGTACGATATATTTGGATCACCACCACAGTCCTGCAATTACACTGACGAAAAATAAATTCGAGGCATCAAGAAAGAGTTGTACGACGTAAAGGAAAGTTGGTAGTCGTGTTTCAATATCTGCAGGGTGATGTCTATTCAAATTTTTGTGCCAGTCTCATAAGAGTGGCGCTAGTACCGCCACTATAAAGACGCAGATCCGATTTACTTTAAATACTCGTTGTAATGGTCGTAAGCGTTGTGTACTTGGAAGATTGGACGTGGTGAGTTGATGTTAGTCAAGAACGCTGTTAAGGCGATAAAGAGGCCATTATGAACACCGCACGGAGTTTGATCGACATCATGTAATACGACTACGAGAATCTATCTGTTCCTTCTGCGATATCTCAGAAAGTCTTTACAGGAATGTAGCCACTGTACATGATTGCAGGCAGTTGTGGTCATGAGAAAGCTCGGCGGCAAGAAGAGCGGGCTTCAGATGGTCACGTCACGTTACCGAGAGGGAAGACCATTTTGTTCGGCGTGTGACTCTGGTGCATCATACTACATCTGCAGAAGCAATCTGAGCAGCAATTTGAGCAGCTGTTGGCACCACAGTCACACAACGAACTGTTACAAACTGTTATTTCAAGGACAACTCCGAGCCAGACGCCCCGTGGCGTGCATTCCACTGATCCCAGACCACCGACATTTGCGACTTCAATTGCTCATTGGAAGGCAGGGTGCATGTCTGGTGTGCTTTTTGATGAAAGCTGGTTCCGACCCAGTACGAGTGATGGCTGTGTGTTGGTTTAGAAGGGTGCCAGTTGAGCGCCTGCAACCAACCAGTCTGCGTGCTAGATACAGTGGACCTACACCTGGAGAGGTGGCCTGGGGTGCGATTTTGCACGACAGCAAGAGCACCGTCGTGGTTATCCCATGCACCATGACTGCAGATTTAACGTCAATCTGGTGATTTGACCTGTAGTGCTGTCATTCGGGAACAATATTCGAGCCGGCCGAAGTGGCCGTGCGGTTAAAGGCGCTGCAGTCTGGAACCGCAAGACCACTACGGTCGCAGGTTCGAATCCTGCCTCGGGCATGGATGTTTGTGATGTCCTTAGGTTAGTTAGGTTTAACTAGTTCTAAGTTCTAGGGGACTAATGACCTCAGCAGTTGAGTCCCATAGTGCTCAGAGCCATTTGAACCATTTTTGAACAATATTCGAGAGGGTGTTTTCGCCCACATACCGCTGTTGTAACCCAACATGCTGTACAGACCGTCGACATGTTGCCTTGGCCTGCTCGATCACCAGATCTGTCTCCAATCCAGTACAATGGGACATCATCTGACGTTAACTCCAGCGTCATCCACAAACAGCATTAACCGCTCCTGTATTGATCTTCAGACTGTCATTGTGGTTACTGATGGCGTCCTTGAAAGACGATGAGCCGAGCTCTTGCTATATATGCGACGGCAATTCGCAGCAGTTAGTGCCACCAGCTCCAGCAGCCAGGGAAGAAACCTCTTTCTTCACTTACATCGTAGTTATGTAGATTTTTACTGTTGTATTTATATGCCTGTGTCCTCTAATAACTTTCATGTTACTCCTTTAACAGAGTATGTAGCAGTCTGACGATGATCAGCCATTGGTCGAAACCGGTCACCGTTTTTTAAAGTAATATATTTTATGCCAAATAGACTGTGTTATTACATTTTCAATAATATTTTATGACCACTGACATTTTCTAAAGCTATGTTTCAAGAAATTCTTGGAACTATGTTTTAACACTCGAATGAGTCAGTATGTCCTCGGTGTGGTAAGTATGGCGACTTGAGACTGATTTGGACTGTTGTGACAGATTAGTAGCCGCGCGGGGTAGCCGTGCGGCTGTAGGCGCCTTGCCACGGTTGTCGCTGCTGCTTCCGTCGGAGGTTCGAGTCCTCCCTTGGGCATGGGTGTTTGTATTGTCCTTAGCGTAAGTTACTTTACCTTACATTAAGTAATTGTGTAAGCCTAGGGACCGATGACCTCAGCAGTTTGGTCCCATAGAACTTACCACAAATTTCCAAATATAGAGATTAGTATTTTACTCTTTAAGGCGGGCAACTGTGAGGATTGAACTATAACGACATCAACTTATCAGGAAACGTTTTCTCGTTGCGTAAACAGTAACGTTTGCGAATTTCGATATCTACATCTACATCTACACAGATACTCCTCAAGCCACCGTACGACGCATGGCGGAGGATACCCTGTACCACTACTAGTCTACATCTACATCTACATGGATAGTCTGCAAATCACATTTAAGTGCCTGTTACGCTCGCAAAAAGAACGAGGGAAAGAGGACTGTCTATTTGCCTTCGCAAGAGCCCTAATTGCTCGTAATTTATATTCTTGGTCCATGAACGCAGTGTATGTTGGCGAAGGCAGAGTCATCCGGCAGTCAGCTTCAAATACCGGTTCTCTAAATTTTCTCAATAGTTTTTCTCGAAAAGAACGTCGCCTTCCCCCCACTGATTTCCATTTGAGTTCCCGAAGCATCTCAATAACACGTGTTGTTGAGACCTAACGGTAACATATCTAGCAGCCGGCCTTTGAACTGCTTCTATGTCTTCCTTCAATCCGACCTGGTACGGATTCCAAACGCTCGAGCAGTACTCAAGAATAGGTCACACCAGCGTCCCATATGCGGCATCCTTTACACCTTTACAGGTGAACCACGCTTTCCTAAAATTCTTCCAATAAACCAAAGTCGACCATTCCCCTTCCCTACCACAGTTTACACATGCTCGTTCCACCCCATATCGCTTTGCAACGTTGCGCCCAGATATATGAACGGCTTGACTGTGTCAAGCAGGACACTAGTAATACTACATCTGATCATTATAGGTTTGTTCTTCTTACTCATCCGCATTAACCTACATTTTTCTACATTTAGAGCTAGCTGCCATTCGTAACACCAACTAGAAATTTTTTCTAAGTCGTATCTTCCTACAGTCACTCAACTTCGACACCTTAGACACCTTACTGAACGCCACAGCATCATCATCAAACAAGCGCAGATAGCTGCCCGCTCAGTCCGCCAAATAATTTATGTACATACAGGGCAACAGCGGTCTTATCACACTTCCCCGGGGCGCTTTGACGATACCCCCGTCTCTGATGAACTCATACTGGGCTTTGTTATTAAGAAGTCTTCGAACCATTCACATAACTGTGCACTTATTCCATATGCTCTGACCTTCGTTAACAGCCTGTAATGGGGCACCGTGTCGAATGCTTTCCACGAATACAGAAATATGGAATCTGCCTGTTGCCGTTCGTCAATAGTTTGCAGTATATCAGGCAAGAAAAGGACAAGCTAAGTTTCGCACGTGCGGTGCTTTTTAAAATCATGCTGATTCGTGGACATATGCTTTTCTGCCTCAAAAAGTTTATTGTATTCGAACTGAGAATATGTTAAAAGGAGAAACGAAGGTAGGGATATAGGTCTGCAATTTTGCGGGTCCATTCTTTTGCCCTTCTTCTATACAGGAGCCACCTGCGCTTCTTCCAGTCGCTTGTGACTTTGTGCTGGACGAGAGATTCACGATAAATGCAGGCTAGGTAAAGGCCGTACAGTACTCTCTGTAAAGCCAAAGTGGGATTCCACCCGGATCTGGTGACTACGCCTATTCAGCTGTTTAAGTTTTATTTCTAGACCATGCCCTCGTAGACATATTGTAGAATTAGGTTTATCTTCTGAAGAAGGCTCAATTACTTCGGCTGAAACCTAGTTAAATGTTGGTTTCATTACCGCAATCGAGGCTGATAGTTTCTTATATGTTATGTTGTTATTATCATGTTGTAGACGTGAATATCAGGCAGTGATATAACGTTTTTCACAAGAAAAGTGGAGTTCGAAGTAAATCGAGGTGAGGGAAGGTGCCAGCATTCAAGATTGGAGGTGAAATTTTTGTCCGTACAAACAAAACATGTTTACAGAGCTTGTGACATTTTGTTTCATTTTTCTGCCGCCATTTCGTGATAATTTTAATGTGGGCGCTGAACATATACTCCTGGAAATGGAAAAAAGAACACATTGACACCGGTGTGTCAGACCCACCATACTTGCTCCGGACACTGCGAGAGGGCTGTACAAGCAATGATCACACGCACGGCACAGCGGACACACCAGGAACCGCGGTGTTGGCCGTCGAATGGCGCTAGCTGCGCAGCATTTGTGCACCGCCGCCGTCAGTGTCAGCCAGTTTGCCGTGTCATACGGAGCTCCATCGCAGTCTCTAACACTGGTAGCATGCCGCGACAGCGTGGACGTGAACCGTATGTGCAGTTGACGGACTTTGAGCGAGGGCGTATAGTGGGCATGCGGGAGGCCGGGTGGACGTACCGCCGAATTGCTCAACACGTGGGGCGTGAGGTCTCCACAGTACATCGATGTTGTCGCCAGTGGTCGGCGGAAGGTGCACGTGCCCGTCGACCTGGGACCGGACCGCAGCGACGCACGGATGCACGCCAAGACCGTAGGATCCTACGCAGTGCCGTAGGGGACCGCACCGCCACTTCCCAGCAAATTAGGGACACTCTGGCTCCTGGGGTATCGGCGAGGACCATTCGCAACCGTCTCCATGAAGCTGGGCTACGGTCCCGCACACCGTTAGGCCGTCTTCCGCTCACGCCCCAACATCGTGCAGCCCGCCTCCAGTGGTGTCGCGACAGGCGTGAATGGAGGGACGAATGGAGACGTGTCGTCTTCAGCGATGAGAGTCGCTTCTGCCTTGGTGCCAATGATGGTCGTATGCGTGTTTGGCGCCGTGCAGGTGAGCGCCACAATCAGGACTGCATACGACCGAGGCACACAGGGCCAACACCCGGCATCATGGTGTGGGGAGCGATCTCCTACACTGGCCGTACACCACTGGTGATCGTCGAGGGGACACTGAATAGTGCACGGTACATCCAAACCGTCATCGAACCCATCGTTCTACCATTCCTAGACCGGCAAGGGAACTTGCTGTTCCAACAGGACAATGCACGTCCGCATGTATCCCGTGCCACCCAACGTGCTCTAGAAGGTGTAAGTCAACTACCCTGGCCAGCAAGATCTCCGGATCTGTCCCCCATTGAGCATGTTTGGGACTGGATGAAGCGTCGTCTCACGCGGTCTGCACGTCCAGCACGAACGCTGGTCCAACTGAGGCGCCAGGTGGAAATGGCATGGCAAGCCGTTCCACAGGACTACATCCAGCATCTCTACGATCGTCTCCATGGGAGAATAGCAGCCTGCATTGCTGCGAAAGGTGGATATACACTGTACTAGTGCCGACATTGTGCATGCTCTGTTGCCTGTGTCTATGTGCCTGTGGTTCTGTCAGTGTGATCATGTGATGTATCTGACCCCAGGAATGTGTCAATAAAGTTTCCCCTTCCTGGGACAATGAATTCACGGTGTTCTTATTTCAATTTCCAGGAGTGTATATGCTAGGGAGAAAGCTTTACATTTTCCTCGCTGGGAACATACACTCCAGTGTGGTCTCAGATTTCTATTGGATGGCGAAGGCATTTAATGAATCTTATTAAGAGAGGCGTGCCTCCTCAGGGAGATGGGTGGTCTGCGGAAGTGGGCTGAAGCCTGCTTCGTGCTTCTGTGGGCGAAGCCGACAGCTGCCCTCACTAAGGGCAGAGAATGCCATGCCGCCACTGCCGTCAACACAGAATAACTGAGCATGACAGTGTATCGTGCCACACTTGGCACGAAGAAGTCGACAAATCAAGGAACACTGCTGCAGGCTGGTAGTAACCTCATGTTTGACGATGTGTGTTTTGTATACGAAGAGTGGGAAGTTTTTGCTGCGTACCCATGTTTTTTTTTGTAATAAATCAAATTGTCGTCCATCACATTGACAACAGCACTGAGTCGCCCCACCCATGCGGAGTTTTTTGGAAAGCATTGAGTTGAAGATGGAGAACTAAGATTCCCCTGGCTACTGTCGGATGCTGATGGGTGCACGGTTTGCTGATATTTTTGGAAATGCAAGTGGTAATTAGTGATAGCACGATACATATTCTGAGCAGCTCAGACTTACTTTCTCTGGTATGCAATTAGAAGTTTAATTTGGGATTTTGTCTCATTAACTTCGAATTCCCGAGCTACCAGATAAGGATATCTTACTGTGTTTTCTCCTTGCAGTCTTCCATATAGTTTGATTCCTCTGCATAGAGTTAGCGTCATTTTGTATAAATCTCATTGAGAGTTTAGATAATTTTACTCTGTCAACTTCTTGAAAAGTGTGTCCATCAATTAGAGCAAATTATAAATGTGTTTTAATCAGACTTTTTTAAAATTTTCCTACGACTTTTCCATTGTTAGGAAACTTATTAATAATAAATATTACCTGTTCTACTCCTAAGTTTGTTTTTCTCCCCGTGACGATGTTATCGTTGAGCACAGTGGACAAACTCATCGACCAGTTACTTACTGTCAATGAAGGTAAGGAGCGTTGCACTCGCTCTTCTTGTATGAGTATAGTTTCTATTTATAGACTAGGGCCGGCTGTGTCGAATTCCCCGAGGATTATAGCTTTGCTTTGTGTTGTTTTATGACAATTTGGCTATCAACCTTTCAGATTTAGACGTAATAAGCAACAACATTTCATTAGTAACGTCATATCATAACGCATGTCAAGGGTACACTGCCTTCACGATCGGAGACACAAATACGCAACTATGATTATGGGGACTGGAGAGACATTCAGGAGTAGAACTCAAATCTCTGTCCAATCTATAAAACTTTGATGTTTCCTATGTTCTTCCTAAACCGCTTAAAGCGATTAGAGCGACTGTTCCTTTGAAAAGGATGTGGCTGATTTCTTTCCCAGTCCTTGCCCAATTAGAGGTGGAGATCCTTCTCCAGTGAATTCATTATCGAAAGAAGCTAAATCTTACGTTCCGTTCACGCCACATTTAGATGGCGTTATGCTTAAGAACCGCGGAAAAGCCGTCATAGGCGATGGCTGTATTATACACTCCTGGAAATTGAAATAAGAACACCATGAATTCATTGTCCCAGGAAGGGGAAACTTTATTGACACATTCCTGGGGTCAGATACATCACATGATCACACTGTCAGAACCACAGGCACATAGACACAGGCAACAGAGCATGCACAATGTCGGCACTAGTACAGTGTATATCCACCTTTCGCAGCAATGCAGGCTGCTATTCTCCCATGGAGACGATCGTAGAGATGCTGGATGTAGTCCTGTGGAACGGCTTGCCATGCCATTTCCACCTGGCGCCTCAGTTGGACCAGCGTTCGTGCTGGACGTGCAGACCGCGTGAGACGACGCTTCATCCAGTCCCAAACATGCTCAATGGGGGACAGATCCGGAGATCTTGCTGGCCAGGGTAGTTGACTTACACCTTCTAGAGCACGTTGGGTGGCACGGGATACATGCGGACGTGCATTGTCCTGTTGGAACAGCAAGTTCCCTTGCCGGTCTAGGAATGGTAGAACGATGGGTTCGATGACGGTTTGGATGTACCGTGCACTATTCAGTGTCCCCTCGACGATCACCAGTGGTGTACGGCCAGTGTAGGAGATCGCTCCCCACACCATGATGCCGGGTGTTGGCCCTGTGTGCCTCGGTCGTATGCAGTCCTGATTGTGGCGCTCACCTGCACGGCGCCAAACACGCATACGACCATCATTGGCACCAAGACAGAAGCGACTCTCATCGCTGAAGACGACACGTCTCCATTCGTCCCTCCATTCACGCCTGTCGCGACACCACTGGAGGCGGGCTGCACGATGTTGGGGCGTGAGCGGAAGACGGCCTAACGGTGTGCGGGACCGTAGCCCAGCTTCATGGAGACGGTTGCGAATGGTCCTCGCCGATACCCCAGGAGCCAGAGTGTCCCTAATTTGCTGGGAAGTGGCGGTGCGGTCCCCTACGGCACTGCGTAGGATCCTACGGTCTTGGCGTGCATCCGTGCGTCGCTGCGGTCCGGTCCCAGGTCGACGGGCACGTGCACCTTCCGCCGACCACTGGCGACAACATCGATGTACTGTGGAGACCTCACGCCCCACGTGTTGAGCAATTCGGCGGTATGTCCACCCGGCCTCCCGCATGCCCACTATACGCCCTCGCTCAAAGTCCGTCAACTGCACATACGGTTCACGTCCACGCTGTCGCGGCATGCTACCAGTGTTAAAGACTGCGATGGAGCTCCGTATGCCACGGCAAACTGGCTGACACTGACGGCGGCGGTGCACAAATGCTGCGCAGCTAGCGCCATTCGACGGCCAACACCGCGGTTCCTGGTGTGTCCGCTGTGCCGTGCGTGTGATCATTGCTTGTACAGCCCTCTCGCAGTGTCCGGAGCAAGTATGGTGGGTCTGACACGCCGGTGTCAATGTGTTCTTTTTTCCATTTCCAGGAGTGTACATATATTTCATTACTAGCTGACAAGTCCGGTCCTGCCCGGGTATTCATTTTGCCAATTTACTATTGTAAAGGAAAACAAAAAGTAAACTTTATTTGTAATGAAATGTCGAAAAAATTTCATTTAGCTTTATTCGTGGAAACACCTTTGCAATTATGAAACAGTCATAGAAAGAAATATACATAACGTACAAATATAGAAGTAAGGTATCCAAAATAAGACACTTGATCTCGGACAGTTTGCTACGCCAGGCGCAGCTGATTCTCGTGTGTACAACAAACACCACGAGTATCTAGCAGGTGTTGCTACAACTCGAGTTTGTAAGCTGCATGCTACCAGTGTTAAAGACTGCGATGGAGCTCCGTATGCCACGGCAAACTGGCTGACACTGACGGCGGCGGTGCACAAATGCTGCGCAGCTAGCGCCATTCGACGGCCAACACCGCGGTTCCTGGTGTGTCCGCTGTGCCGTGCGTGTGATCATTGCTTGTACAGCCCTCTCGCAGTGTCCGGAGCAAGTATGGTGGGTCTGACACGCCGGTGTCAATGTGTTCTTTTTTCCATTTCCAGGAGTGTACATATATTTCATTACTAGCTGACAAGTCCGGTCCTGCCCGGGTATTCATTTTGCCAATTTACTATTGTAAAGGAAAACAAAAAGTAAACTTTATTTGTAATGAAATGTCGAAAAAATTTCATTTAGCTTTATTCGTGGAAACACCTTTGCAATTATGAAACAGTCATAGAAAGAAATATACATAACGTACAAATATAGAAGTAAGGTATCCAAATTAAGACACTTGATCTCGGACAGTTTGCTACGCCAGGCGCAGCTGATTCTCGTGTGTACAACAAACACCACGAGTATCTAGCAGGTGTTGCTACAACTCGAGTTTGTAAGCGTCTCAATGACAAAGCCTCTTCATAGCTGTATAGACACCTATCGTTTCTGCCTACAGCGTTTTGCGCTCCGCAATTGAAAGCTGTCAAAAGGCTGGAAGGTGTCAGGGATTTCCTTAAATTGAGTCGAGTGTAGGAGTGTCTTAGTAGTGACGAATAAACGTATAAAACTTCATCCATGATGCGGCGTTCTCTTTTCTCGGTGTTTCACATATGTCTTGAACTATGTGTCGTACAAAGATGTAATGTTGTAGGTACAGTGGTGTGACGGAAGTCATGGGATAGTGATATGCTCATATACAGGTGGCCATATTATCGTGCAACAGGGTATAAAAGGGCGGTGCATTGGCAGAGCCGGAAGATTCCCGGCGTGGTTATTGCCACATAACGCGAATTAACAGACTCTGAATGTGAGACGGTAGTGGGAGCTAGACACATTGGTCATTCCATTTCGGAAATCGTTAGTGAATTCAGTATTTCGAGATCCACAGAGTCTAGATTGCGCCGAGAATACCAAATTTCGAGTATTACCTCCCACCACGGGCAACGCAGTGTCCGACGACCTTCACTTAACGACCGAGAGAAGACCATTGTGGACAACTCGAGCGATTGATTTGGTCACCAAGATTGCCCGACATGAATCCCGCCGAACATTTATAGGACACAATCGAGAGGTCAGTTCATGTACAAAATCCGGCAGTGGAAACACTTTCGCAATTGTGGATGGCTATAGATGCAGCGTGGCCCAATATTCCTGCAGGGGACTTCCAACGACTTGTTGGGTCCATGCCACGTCGAGTTACTGCACTATGCCAGTCAAAATGAGGTCTGACACGATATAAGGAGGTGTCCCATGGCTTTTGTCACCTCAGTGTGGATACTGTCTGCAAATGTGCTGCGAATGCAGTTGGTAGAAGAGAAGTACTAAATTTAAACGTCTTGCACAATGTGACAGTTTTTCACACATGTTTGTTTATGACGTCATAGCGGTTGTTGCCTTATAATTAGGGATATGTACACGAAGTGTGCTTGAATTCGTTTCGTTGGTTTAGAAGGTAATGTGGAGCATACATACACACACACACACACACACACACACACACACACACACACACACACACACATACACATACACACACACACACATCCATTTTTATAATACACATGGATTTATTCACTCTAGTTCTCATTATATTCATGAAATCGTTATCATAATCATTTTGAGTGCATGCTACTATACCAAATTTTTAACTATCCTACTATATCTGTTATTTTACATTTTCGTAACTTTTGTCTGTTTCTGCAACTATCACTCTAAAACTTAGTAACCACTTTACCCTATATACTGTTTGACTATGGCAGCTTTTTTCATTCTGTCAGATGTTTCTTTCCCGCCCTTAGAAAAGTACCGTAGATGTTTATTATTTCAATGTGTTATACTCATAATTCACTGATGCTACTATCACAACAAAAGCAACCACTTCAATTACAAATATTAGTAGGCCTTATTACTACTACTGTCCCCTACTAGTAGGTTTCGGATACAACTACTACTAGTATTCTTATAATGTACGTCTGTTGCGATTTTCTAAGTGTTTGAGGTGTGATGCTATAGAAGGACGTTGAAAATTAGTTGGGTAAAAACTGTAGTATATTCAGCAAACAACTGAGGATGTAGGTCGATTGCGTTGCTCTGGTGTCACGAGGTTGGTACAGGAGAGGAATTCTTTGTGGGTCGCATCAAACCAGCCAAAAGACTGACGGAAAAAATATTATACGCAGCAAGAAGTACTACTCGGGTACTGTTCCGCACACCTTGAGTCCCGAGTAACGACGACGACATGTGGACACCTGCCGCAACTTGATTTTCATCTGATTCTGAAGCCTGATTCCAGTCACAAACTAAACACTTGTATCGACGACTCGATATATCCTTCAGCATGATTTTCATGTTTATGAAACACAAGCTATTAACACGTCCTGTAAACAACACTTTACAACACTCACTGCTCTATTGATATTAGCAGCAGGGAACTATATGCTTACAGCTGGTAACCGAACTTAAGTTTTGCACGCCAATGATTACGAGTTCACTGAAATACCGCTAGGTACGAGTCATTCTCGGATCAATGGCATGTGGCTGCGAACTGCATGAACTTTGTAGTGGTTGGTGAGAATATTTCCATTGTCGCGTATGCGTGAATATTATGAACTGATGCAAAAGTTTTGTTTTAAATTCACGGAAAATTGCTGCAGAAACCCATCAAATGTTGAAGCAAGGTTTTGAAGAAAACGATTTTGATCAATATACACTTAACAAGGATCGAAAATCTCAAAACACCAACTGCATCAACTAGCATCAAATCAGAAAATACTCAGAAAGTGAGGGTACTGACTGTGGCACTGCGGTGAAGTATGTGTCAATACGAGCAAAAGCCACATCGCATGGAAGTCTGGGGGCCCGAGCCTCATAGGGGACACAAGTCTCCCAGGGTGTTCAGTTGGCAAATATCAGACTACTACTGTAAAATAAATTTTGTATCATATAATAAATAAAAGAATATAACCGTAGTACCATCACTGTCAAACTAGCTATTGCTTATCACTTCCGTTCTGCAGTTTTGTGAATGGTTCAAAAATGGTTCAAATGTCTCTGAGCACTATGGGACTTAACATCTGAGGTCATCAGTCCCCAAGAACTTAGAACTACTTAAACCTAACTAACCTAAGGACATCACACACATCCATGCCCGAGGCAGGATTCGAACCTGCGACGTAGCGGTCGCGCGGTTCCAGACTGAAGCGCCTAGAACCGCTCGGCCACACAGGCCGGCTTTTGTGAATCTTACAGGCTACTTGCATACAATTCTATTTCGTGTTTAGTCTTGAATGCACAATATTTGCCTTAAGTATTGTTGGAAATCCTACCAAAATATTTCCCCAATAAGCGAAAGCGGCACCAGCTGTGAAACAACGTTATAGAATAGCCGATAACATTCAAAGATGAGCGTTTCTGATGCTATCGCAAGATGATTTTACACGAAATATGCAGAAAACATTTAACATTTTCCATTCAAGAGTAGAGAAAAAACATATCTACATGTGTAAATACAGTTGTTCTGGAAAAACCGTAAAAGTGAAGAAATGAAATGACATACAAGAGGTACAGTACGTTGGCAAGTAAAGAGCTAATGCCCTTCTTTTGTTCGTCCGTAGAATACCCAAATTACATGGGAACTCTCGTGGTACATGATGTGATATTATTTCTTGGTCAAAGAGGCTCAGAATTCAGAGATACATCTCACAAAATTGGGAGAGCCAAATAATGGAAATTTTCTCGGAATATCAGAGCTCTTGAGTCACTATGATCCAATTCCTGCAAAACACATTAACAAGGTCGGAGAAGGACAAGAACCTGGAAATCGTTTACAAGTGATATAGAATTAGTTTCTTTCTCTTGGTTCAACGATGTCAGGAGTACCATTTTGTAACAGAGAGAGAATGAGAAGTATTATTCAATTATTGTTGATGCAACTCCTTATTCAAATCATAATGAACAGGCAAACTTCATCCTGAGTTATATTTACTTCAATAAGGAAATTGATAAATAGCAAATAAATGACCAGGTTTTGGAATTCGTAGATCACAATCAGAAAACAAAAGTGCTAATGCACATTTAATCAGACAATACTCGTGTAATACTCAGTTCCTATCAGTGAATGTCGCTGACAAGGTTTTGATGACGAAAGTAATATGACTGGGGACTATACAGGAGCTCAGACACATTTTCCTCAGTGGAGTTCTCTTGCAAAATTTTCTCTGTGTGCGTATGTAGAGTACATACAGCTGAGAGTTGTCATGAAGCACATACTTTTTTGGAGTGATTCAGCTTCGCTACAACCCGTTGAGATGCAGGCCACAACGATGGGAAATTCTGAAGTAGCGTGTTGGATGCTCTTTTTATTCATTGTCTGATTCCCGTTGGAATGCTAGCACTGCCACTGTAGCACGAGTTGTAGCTCACTTTAATGACATTACCATTGTTATTGAAACACTAAATTTGTCAGCTGATACACGTTCTGTAGTACGGAGTGTTTTGGATTATGTGAGATTTTTCGAGTGATTAATCATGGCTGAAGTTGCTGGTACCAAATGATTGCAGAAGCAAATTGCTACAAGTTCAAAGTACTACCATTGTTATTGAGTCATTCTGAGTGCTTTTTAAATGACTTAAAATATCGTTGTGAAAATTAGGATTCCATTCTCCCTGTCTCTGAAGTGGTTGCCAGTGTAATTAATATCGCTCCTTTTCCCAAGGGCACGCAACTTTACTGTATGGAGAGCTGCATCAAACCAGTCTCAGGACTGAAGACCACAACAACAACAACAACAACAACAACTGAATTTCCGGAAGTATGCACTAAGATCATTTCATGAGGAATCCAGGAATGAAGTGACTGATGTGAATTCAGAGGATTTATTCAAGATAAATGTTGTTACGTCATTATTGGCGATCCAGTGTCTAGATTGAAAATCTGGTATGAAAAAAATGAAGATTTTAGATGAAAAATTTCGTTTTTAACGAAATACTCAAAAGATGGCTGACGATCAGGTAACTGTAGCATGCAAGTTGTTTATTTCTGAACAGATTTAGAAGAAGAAATTAAATGTTTGGAAACAGTTCATACTTCAAACTTGAACAACATTACTTTGGAACCACTAGACTTCTCGAATAAGACGCACGAGCTTAAAATTTCAAGCATATTTCCAAATGTACGTGTACTATGCGCATGTTTTAAGCTCTACAAGTGACTGCAGCTGAAGCAGAAAGGTCATTCAGCACTCTTGTTCATGTTAACAATTCTCCGCTCAGCTGTGCATCAACATCGTCTCACGTATTTGGCGACGTTGGCAACTGAATGTAATTTGACAAGGCAACTAGACTTTGCTGCTGTGATTCAAACATTTGCTGAACGAAAGGCTGGCAAAGTGCCATTGACAGTGTGTTCTGGGCAGGTGGATTATAATATACTACTCGTTCAACGACGCGTTGCGGTTAACATGTGAGCACGCTGGTGTGTGTTTAGTGAAATACGAGTATTGGCACGCCAGGAAACGATCGGGGGGAAAGAGCTCCATATCGCAGTGTAGCTGGCACCAGGCATGTCATCTATGTATAAGTCAGTGTAATACTTAGGCTTTTGTTTGAAAGTGAAGTGGAAGAAAATTTAAACACTCTAAAAAATAAAATTAAATGGAGCGTGCATACATTTTACAATAAATCGCTATTGAGTCATATGAGTTTTCTCTCTTGCCGTGTAGGTCTCTGTCGATCTATCATCCAGTCCCCTAGCTGTAGTGGTCTTGAGTTCTTGATAGCTGGCTTCGTCGCTACTTTTGAAACCAATATTTATTACTATTATTTCAGTCTCGTACTCCACACAAGCATCATGGCGCTGGTATTCTTTCTCTATATGTTTGACCTTTACACATCTCATTCATGATTCATTCGAGTTGTGTATTAGTCCTTCGAAAGCCGCAGTGAGAAATTGGAGACATGGTTTAAGACGATTTTTTATACTACATTCCAAATGATTTTGATCGTAATAGAACATTAAACTAGGTGTATCATATTATATATTTCTAGTTTTCTAAAATGGACCGCATGAAATTAAACATTTTTCTTAACGATTATCCAATAATTATTTAAATTTGTAGTTACCGCGATGTATTCTGATTTGAAATGTGTGCAGAAATCAGAAATATGAATGCAGAAAATGTGCTTGGAATAAAATTACGTACTGGAAGCAGTAAACCTAACTTCCAGTGTCAATTTTCATCTACATCTACTTGGCTACTTTGCAAATCACACTCAAGTGCCTGGCAAAGGGTTCATCGAACTACCTTCACAATAATTATCTACTACAAAGTATGGCACTTTCGAACAGCGCGGAAAAACGAACACCCATATATTTCAGTGCCACCTCTGATTTCCCTTATTTCATTATGATAACGCCCGATCGCATATAGGCTTACATTATGTTAGTATTTTTTTTACTAGAGACAAGATGACATTTTTCTAAAAATCGTGCTTCACAGAGTTCACGAAAAGTATTTTATTGTAACAAAGCCCTCAAGCTGCGAAAAAATTGTTTTTATTATTCTGGAACTACTTTCAACATTTAGGTCATCATACGACAAAGCTTTCAAAGTTTTTCATTATTAACACCACATGTCCACAGTTTTAAAATTCAAGCCATGATTACTTGTAGAGATATAAACTTAACGAAGTCGTGCCATATGCCAGGGCATACATATATTTGTGCAGTGATAAGTAATCACGGATTACATTTTAAAATTGTGGACACGAGGTATTCGACACGAAAAACTTTATAAGTTCTGGCAGATGATGACCTAAAGGTTGAAAGAAGTTTCAGGATAATAAAAACATTTTTTTAACAGTTAGAGTGGTTCGTTTCAACAGAAAGATGCCAGCGAGCGCCGTAATTTGTGTAAAGGGGAGCTGCGATCGTTAGAAATTAATAATTGTAGAGCAGCCAGAAGACGCATGGAACTTTTTTTTTATTTTTACAGGTTTCACTCGACGAACGCGAGCATCTTCAGAACCGTGTAAAACATTGTGTTACACTACCCTACTATAAGACAAATTCACATATTCAACTTACAACGTGATAACTTACATTACGTAGCCGAGGGCCAGACGTTACAAATATCGGGCCGTATATAGCGCAGCCAGCATACGTGGAGTGGAGTATGTTGGTTGTGTGCAATTAACTCTCTGGTCAGGTACATTCTAAGAGTAAACAGCAAGACATATCATTTGTTGTTGAGCGAGCCAACGACCTATCGAAATGTGTTTTGGTTGAAACTACCTAATGTAAAACTAATGTAAAACAAAAAAAATACTAATAACAGAGAACTGTGGCGAATATCCGCCGCTTTTTCGGTCGTTTACAGCTGCAAGCCTAAAAAACATACCTGGTTATTAAAATAATCTTAAAAATACATGGAAAAATCACAAATTAAAATTATAACTGTCACTTTTACAAGTTTTAACACACATACGTAATGTATATAACAGATTGTTAATGCCACAAAACTGACCTGTATTGTCGTAGATTAAACATGTCATTCGTACATGATGGCATGATTCCTCTTACCTCTACAGTATTAGAGTGCAGTATGTGAAGAGGAAGATATTTACAAAATACACTATTATTCACAGTGTGCATATTTGGCATGTATAATTATTTTCGTGTATTCATGAAGGTAAGCCGGCCGTTGTGACCGAGCGGTTCTAGGCGCTTCAGTCCGGAACCACGCTGCTGCTGCTGCTGCCGCCGTAGGTTCGAATCCTGTTTCGGGCATGGCTGTGTGTGATGTCCTTAGGTTAGTTAGGTTTAAGTAGTTCTAAGTCTAGGGGACTGATGACCTCAGATGTTAAGTCCAATAGTGCTCAGAGCCATTTGAACCATTTGAACTATGAAGGTAACAAATTTCAAACTGCACGTAACTTTCGTATTTAAATCAGACGTCAGACCATTCATGCTGGCTCTGATATCGTCAAAAATATGACATAGAGCAGCCGCTTTCAAAGGCATGAACACATTTCTAAAATTTATAACTGGTTATAAAAACCTTTTAAATTAACATAAAAAAATTAAAATTGCCATTTTCTCAGGCGCTGATTTGGGTATGTCGTATTTAAAAATGCTCATTGAAATCTTTAAAAACCACCTACAGCTAAATGTATTACAGAAGTCGAACATAGAGACATTTTCATTTAAAGATTGCAGTTTATTAAGAAGCATGAAATTTTCGCATTTAAACAAGACGGCATACAGATCGTTCATGGGCATGACGGATATCTACTATTAACCACTGTTTTAACGTGACGTATTAAGAAACACAAATAAAAACTGTAAGTGGCTTTATAACTGGTGTTAAGGTGGCAAGCACAAAAACAGTTAAGTATCATTTTGTAAGTTGAATCAGTGAAATTATCTTATTGTATGGTGGTGTAACACATTGTATTTCCACGGTTCTGAAAGATGTTCGCGTTGGTCGAGTGAAATAAGTAAAAAAAAAAGTGCAAAAATTATATGCGACTTTAGCTGAGCTACAATTTTAAATAGAAAGAATCGTTCCCAAATATGAAATTCAGTTTGACTTAATTTTCTCATTTTGAGAAATTAACGGCCTGTTTCACTTGGTAAATCTTATACTTCGTCTAATGCAGTTCTTTAATGGTTAGAACATGTTCAGCTAACGTAAACAGACGTGCTGCTGTCCATTTTATTGTGTACTGTGAATTTTATGGCGTACCAATCATCTGTGATGGCTACTCATGTAAAGTTTTTACTTACGACAAAGCTTTGCATAATGTGCTACATTTTACCCACTAACATGACAAGTTTTATATCAAAAATTTTTAAAGACCTGTATATGATAGCAGTCTGTAGAGACCCGTTACCGTAAATAAAGAAATTTTTATGCGATCTCGGCTTTAAAAAGTTTTTACCAACAATTGGTGAATATCCAAATGGAATCGCAGATGTAACTAAGCACTACCAAAAGAGAGACTTCGGGGATATAACTCAAAAGTGGCATAAACATTAGGATATCTGTATTCGCCCCAAAGAGGACAACTTTGAAGTTGATGGTGCAGAGCAATATCTAGAAAAGATGTGAAAATTTAACTAATGTCTTTCGGGAGCTTTTAGATACCACCTCGTATCTACTCTACTCAGTTCCCAGCACACTTTTGGCTCTAGAGTCATAACTCCCAAGTTGTTTGAGGATGTAAAGGAAATATACACTCCTGGAAATTGAAATAAGAACACCGTGAATTCATTGTCCCAGGAAGGGGAAACTTTATTGACACATTCCTGGGGTCAGATACATCACATGATCACACTGACAGAACCACAGGCACATAGACACAGGCAACAGAGCATGCACAATGTCGGCACTAGTACAGTGTATATCCACCTTTCGCAGCAATGCAGGCTGCTATTCTCCCATGGAGACGATCGTAGAGATGCTGGATGTAGTCCTGTGGAACGGCTTGCCATGCCATTTCCACCTGGCGCCTCAGTTGGACCAGCGTTCGTGCTGGACGTGCAGACCGCGTGAGACGACGCTTCATCCAGTCCCAAACATGCTCAATGGGGGACAGATCCGGAGATCTTGCTGGCCAGGGTAGTTGACTTACACCTTCTAGAGCACGTTGGGTGGCACGGGATACATGCGGACGTGCATTGTCCTGTTGGAACAGCAAGTTCCCTTGCCGGTCTAGGAATGGTAGAACGATGGGTTCGATGACGGTTTGGATGTACCGTGCACTATTCAGTGTCCCCTCGACGATCACCAGTGGTGTACGGCCAGTGTAGGAGATCGCTCCCCACACCATGATGCCGGGTGTTGGCCCTGTGTGCCTCGGTCGTATGCAGTCCTGATTGTGGCGCTCACCTGCACGGCGCCAAACACGCATACGACCATCATTGGCACCAAGGCAGAAGCGACTCTCATCGCTGAAGACGACACGTCTCCATTCGTCCCTCCATTCACGCCTGTCGCGACACCACTGGAGGCGGGCTGCACGATGTTGGGGCGTGAGCGGAAGACGGCCTAACGGTGTGCGGGACCGTAGCCCAGCTTCATGGAGACGGTTGCGAATGGTCCTCGCCGATACCCCAGGAGCCAGAGTGTCCCTAATTTGCTGGGAAGTGGCGGTGCGGTCCCCTACGGCACTGCGTAGGATCCTACGGTCTTGGCGTGCATCCGTGCGTCGCTGCGGTCCGGTCCCAGGTCGACGGGCACGTGCACCTTCCGCCGACCACTGGCGACAACATCGATGTACTGTGGAGACCTCACGCCCCACGTGTTGAGCAATTCGGCGGTACGTCCACCCGGCCTCCCGCATGCCCACTATACGCCCTCGCTCAAAGTCCGTCAACTGCACATACGGTTCACGTCCACGCTGTCGCGGCATGCTACCAGTGTTAGAGACTGCGATGGAGCTCCGTATGCCACGGCAAACTGGCTGACACTGACGGCGGCGGTGCACAAATGCTGCGCAGCTAGCGCCATTCGACGGCCAACACCGCGGTTCCTGGTGTGTCCGCTGTGCCGTGCGTGTGATCATTGCTTGTACAGCCCTCTCGCAGTGTCCGGAGCAAGTATGGTGGGTCTGACACACCGGTGTCAATGTGTTCTTTTTTCCATTTCCAGGAGTGTATTAACAACTGCGAATATGAACAACCATCAACTGTATATTGAAATGACGATAATTAAAATTTGTGTCGGATCGGGACTCGAACCCCGATTTTCCGTTTTGCGCGAGAGTTCGCTTTTACCGCCTTTATTTTATTTGTCATTGTTCTCGTTATTTTATCGGGGTGGACGTTGCGTAACACCCCTTCAAGTTCGTCGTTATATATTAACTGAGTTTTTTAAACTTTTTATTTATTTATTTTTATCACAGAAGGCAGCCAGCCCTCTAACCGAACACGTTAGCTACTGTGCCGGCACCGCTTCGGCTGTCTGTGCACGAATTACGGCCAGACCTAAACTTCCGTACGTCGTCACCCACGTGTCACAACCTGCACTCGTACGTCACGTATATTCACGTCCAGTAACCACTTATTTACTGAGAGTCGAGAGCCTGGTATTGGAGAATAAATACGAAATAGCAGTGCTTGTGTTATGAAGAAGTACGATGGAGTAATGTTCCTTCGGACATGAATGCTATATGAAGGAATATTGCATCGAATTTCTTAATAACACAGGCTCTGCTGTTTACTATCCGTGTCTGTTGATGATTCTGCACACCCAGAAACGACTAACATGTGAAACACTGGACAATACCTGTAGTTTTTGTTTCTCATTCATGAATAACTCATTTTTTAAGTAAGATGCCTTTTGGTGGATTTAATCTATTGCGAAAATCAATCGCTAGATAATCGACTTGGGAGTGAGTAAATATTCTTGAATTATAAAAAGAGATGGGCAAATTATTTGCCTTCACGGCTGGTACTTTAGGCAGGGAAACAGTGAATGATTCGAGATTGCTGGGTTTGCATTTAAAGCGGCATCTGCCGGAGGCGCTGTAACTGTCCGCCCACGGCGAGCGGAATCAGCTGCCGCCCCCGCCTCCGCCGCCCCCCCCCCTACCCCTCCCATTACCGAGATGTAACCGGCGGCAGGGCTAATGGCACTCCACGTTCAACTGCTCGCCATGTCGGACTAAATGAATGGCTTCTGTCCAGAGCACGAAATATGAAATTCATGCAACATATTTTTTACTGATTTCCTAATTTTCTGTATCTGCTAATACAATTCCACTAATGTTATTTAATAATATCTTTTCATACAATCGTGTAAAAATGAGATGTAAATTTGATAACAATTATTCTCCTTTATCTTTTGTAATGTTATCGTATTAGACTTTCCAATTTTTTTCTTGGCCATCTTTTTTTAAAAAAAGTCCTATCCGTAAATCCCGAACCCGAAGTCTATCTCAGTTTTCCTCGTTTCTTATAATTTACGTGATCGTTTACACCCCTAAGACAGAACCGGTCTTCTGATCATGTTTCCATTAAAGACGTAAAGATTTTAAGCGTTTCCATAAAATTTTTATGATTTGTTCCATTAAAGGCATTCACTACTTTATGCCATTTTTATCATGCGTGAGTCCTGATATGTTTGCTCTTTATTCGCTTTAGTCGTCAGCAAATTCAGGGTGTTCATAAATTATTTATACAAAAGAGACCTTTAATTGTAAAAAAAGTAGGTAACTTACAGAAATGTTTGATGCAGCACTGAATACTGCTTATCTTCAAGTTTTACTTACAAATGTTCAATGTAGACACCTCTTGAATCACGAAAAATGTCCCATCCATAATCAGTTTCCTGCCAAATCCTACGAAGCAAGATTTGATGTATAGTGGCAATTGCTTGTGTTATCCGCTGTCGCAGCTTGTCAACGTTTCCCGGAAGCACGGGAACAAACACTTTGTCTTTAATGTAATCCCAAAACAAAGGTCCATCGGGGGTTAAATCAGGTGATCATGGTGGCCAGAGTATTGTTCCACCACGTCCAGTCTAAGTCAGCAAATTCTTTCGGAGATACGCGACAACTTGACGATGATAATGTAGTGGCGCGCCATACGGCTAAAAAATAAATCCTGTGCCCATATCCTGTTCTAATTGAGGCATTATATAATGTTCAAGTGTGTCCAGATACGATATGCTAGTTACAGCTGACTCAGCAAAAAGAAGGGACCGTAAATACTGTTACAGTTTACAGTGCAAAAAATGTTTATCTTAGGTGAGTCCTGTACATGTCCGATTACGTGACGTGGTTTGTGCTCACCCCACATCAGCACATTATGCCGATTCACTTCACCGCTGGTATGGACGGTGGCAGTTTGATTAAGAAAATTATCTTCAGTCAGCATTTTCTTAAACATTTCTACACAAAACTCTGCCCGTTTTTCTTTGTCACTATCTCTTAAAGCTTGCAACAGTTCCAGTTTGTAGACTTTGAACGATAGACATTTCCTAATACCTTTCACATTGTAACACTAGGCATGTTCGATTCCAAGCTAGCACCGTCTTCTTGAACGTGTTTATTTGCTGTGTCGGAGACTGCTGACCGACGTCCTACGTGATACACACCTAGTTTCGGTGAAACGCTTGCACCAGTTAATAACAGTTTTGTCTCTGAGGTGGTCACTTATGATATTTATTCCTGAATTGTCTCTGAACTGTAGCAGCGGATTTGGATTCATGAAATCATAAATAACCCTGCGCACGTTCATCACCGTTGAACGACTTCATGATCGCTTGGAATAGCTCATTCGCGCGTGCCACCTAACGGGAGTACCGAGAACTAACGGCGTTAGGCGGGACTAGAACTTTCTGCATTCATTAATCTAGCTTGCAATCCTGTAAGTCATTTACCCTTTTCACAATTAAACGTTACTTTTGTAAAACTAATTTATAAACACCCTGTATTTGTCGCACGCCTCTAGTCGTTAATAGCACTTGCACACGTGGGGAAGGAAGGAAAATTACATTTTAACGTTCCGTAGACATCGGGATCATTAGGGACGATAACGACAAGTGGTCAGTTACTCTGCCTAATGTCTTACAGTTTACATGCATGATATTATTTTACATTTATGTGCATCTGTACATGGCAAATCATATGAAATTAATTGCAAAGAGTACTAATGTCATCATTTATCGGACAGGTTTTTGTACCAACAAACCTCTGGAGCTCTGCAACAATGAGTACTGTATATTAATATCGTACAAAAATACCAGAAATGACCCACTCTTATCTTCAAATTTTGTTCATGGGCGATATCCTACATTTCTCAGTGAACTTCAGATATTCAAATTTTTGTGCATATACCACCCCCAAAAGAAAAATGAGTCATTTGTATGTGGTCAGTTTTTAGGCCTTTGCAGTGTTGTGAATCCTCGCGTTTCCCATATTAAACTACCTTACTCAGAGTATACCTCTACAAAGGGTTTTAAACGTTAACCAACGAACCATTGTGTCGTGCGAGCAAGGGATCAGCTTCGAGGTGAAGAGTTGTGTAATAACAAGAACACGACATCGATGTTAAGAGAAAATGATAACTTTTTTAATATACAAGTCGCTAGAAAAAGTCTGTCGCCTTAACTGTATTTTTCACTGAAGGTTATATAAAAACGGACTGATGAATGCAAAAAGATTGACTTTTTTCCTCTTTTCATACGTGTTAATCTGGGTTAACGTGTTGAGTAGTGATAGCATAGATTTATAGACATTTGAATATAATTCCACACAGAAACCTATAAGTTTAGTATAGCTACTTCGCTAAGATAAAGACGGGCAATAAAATAGGAAAATATTAAGATATTAAAGAGCATAGAATGATGGACAACAAAACAATAGGTCACTCGTCCCATGTTTTATGAACTTCTTGCAGAATGTCCATCGTCCCACATTATATGTGATTCATAATATGTTCTGGAAGAGCGCGACTGCTACGGTCGCAGGTTCGAATCCTGCCTCGGGCATGGATGTGTGTGATGTCCTTGGGTTAGTAAGGTTTAAGTAGTTCTAAGTTCTAGGGGACTGATGACCACAGATGTTAAGTCCCATAGTGCTCAGAGCCATTTGAACCATTTTTTTGTTCTGGAAGTTTTAAGGTATTAAGCTTTTAACGCTTACAACAAGCATGAAAGGCGAAGAAGCGAGTATTGTATTTTACGGTCACTGTTTCTACGAGCAAGTGGAACACCTACGGTTTATAAAAAGATAAATACAACAATATTCAATGTCTTCAGTGAAATTTTTGCAGAAAGACTCATAAAATGCCGCTCACTCAGCAGAATTTGCTCCTCCGCTGTGCTATATTTACGTGACTGGGGCGGTGAAATCTCTCAGCAGCCAAACCAAGCAGCATGTTTAAATTCTTTGCCTCTTTTTACAAAAGTTTTACTAAACAAGTATTGCATTACTGAACTCCTGTTTTTGAAAACTATCTAATTTCATCATCTACAGTAACTTTCGAGAAAATCTCGTCGAGAACTGGGATGCAAGTGACTGGAATAAACAAAATACCACAGAGTAAGTACATGGCAAATGTCTGAGCCTGCAGAACTGTATATGATCTCTAATTTTTAAGAATATAATACGGCTTGTACCCTCCACGTATTGCGATCCCAAATGCACAAAAACCTGCAGAAGATAGACACGCGATGCAGGGAGCTGACTCTCAACGTAAATTGCGAAATAAATAGGATAAGCAATCCATTACTGTTCGATTACACTATTTATGTTAAATAACTAAAAATAGCGAAACCGTAAAATACTTAGGACCAGGATGCCGAACAATCTTAAGTGGAACGACAACATAAAACATGTTTCAGGTAAACAGATGACAAGCTGAGGTTTATACTAAGAAATAATGAGACTTATTGGATTTTGACGTTCGAATCGGCATGGTTCAAAGCGATTCTCCGCATTCCTCCGCTGGAATCACAGAGTTAATCAAGAGTTGATAATGTGGGTTCCGAGCAGTGAGCTGGTTTAGAGAGTGAATGCCATATCTTTAATTCCCCGCATATATCTCTGAATTCACAGTGATATTGTATTCACTTCAGAATTGACTGCAGCGGTTTTGATTTTCTAGTTTGAAATTCTTACCCAGAGATTCTACATATGTTGAAGCGCTGGATGCAGTTTCTGCTTTTATTGATTCCTCCTCTTTTACTGATTCCTTCTGCTATTATTGTTTCTTAAACAATACACTGCAGGACATGCTTGAATTCACATCATAAATAATTATTATTAAACGCTTTTGGACTGGTTTATTGAACTACCTCAAAATCTGATATTATAGTATGAAAGTATGCAGTATATGTTAGCTTTTATTGTATCACCTAGTCTAACAATATGAGTATTACAAATAAAGATTCGTTTAGGCGTTTCAGGCGTTCGGTAGTCTTCTCTTACCATCGCACGTTATTATCAAGTTGCAATCCTAGTAATTTAATACTCAACCTCTTCTACTTGTCATCATGTTTTTGACATATAGGCCTCTACTGGTTGGAAAACTTTGACAAGTTATGAACATCATATAATGTTTCTTTTCAAAGTATAGTTGCAAAGATTTGACTAGAAAACATTTATTAATCTCTATAAAAATGTCAACAAGTGTTGGATAATCAGCCTACAAAATAAACTTATTAGGTGGTAATATTACTGGCGAAAGGTCATTAATATACATAATAAAACATCAAGATCTTAAGGTACAATCTCGCGGCACACCATATGTAATTATTTCTTACTTAGATGGGGAGTGATGGATTAATAGAAGGTGCTTTTTGTTTGCTTTTTCTGATGTAAATGACAGACGTTCCTGTGACACCACAATATTGTAATTTATTTAAAAATGTAATATTATTTTCGCTGTCAAACGTCTTTGAGAAACCAGAGGTTATACTAGTAGCCTGTAATTTACAGTCTGATGAATTTAGTTCATTCTCTATGTATGTGCAAGCAGCCTTCTCAATGTCGGAACTGTTTATAAATCCAAATTGTGATTCTGACAATATATTAATTGCACTGAGACGGTTAAGGAGCTGTCTGTGTATTGCGTTTTCTAAAATCGAAACAATTATGTTCAGACCTAAGTTAAAACCTTCTAAAAACTTGACAGAAGAAGATCCTGAAACGTTACAGAGTCGAGTAAACACTGCAGACGAAGCTAGACGGTCAGTTTCAACCATGCAAGTAAATTGGTGGGAATCCCATGCTATGACACATTTCGTTGTCCGGAGTATGATCACAGTTGTGTTAAACCGTGTTCTATACACTGCGTCTAGAAAATCGCCATTTTTGTGGCAGAATACATTGTAGGAGCCAAAATATAACGATAAGACAACCCATTTCCCGAATTTTGTTCGTGCTACACCTTTAGAACTCGTTTATGTTCTCTTATTGAGCCCTTTTTATGTGACAAGGGACGATGACATCTCCCAACGCTGACCCTAGTGTGCGTTTTCTGTCTACAATATTCAGTTGTTTACCGTGACGCGCTGCTCCGCAGATCGACCGAATGTGGAACCACTAAAGTCATCATTTCTGAGTGTTTGGGATTCACGCAAGTGGCTGGTGTACGATGAAAAAAGATAAGAACTCTTCAGTTTATCGGTAGAATAAACTGTCTCACAAACTAATCAAAAATCATATTTGCGTTCTATGTCTTATCGAAAAGCTTAAGCATCGAGGCTGGAGATATTAATGTGATGCAGTTTAGCTACCTCATAGTTTTCTAATATAGTGGTCAGCCAGTCACATGTGATGTACTGTTATTCTTCGGTTCTTTTACAGTAAATTTTCTGAATAGCTGATTTGCTGATTTATAGTAGACGCGAATCAGCGTGTATTTCTGTGGCAGAGGAAATAGAATAGCAATCTATTTTACTACACATACTACAGGCCTTTTTGATCATTTTTGTTAGTTTTAACGTGACTCGCTTCTTATTGCTTTACTACAGACACACAAGCCCGTGGCCAGAGACAAATATCGTAATTTTCCCAGGTTCACCCCTCTTCTAAACCATGTCGAGCCTTTCACAGCGAAAGTGAGGTTGGTGCAACACCATACGATTTAATGTGCATGACTATGATTAAAATCTGCTTAATTTGCTTACTTAAATTTTCTTTTAACAGTTTTACAACTTGTGAAGTAGTGTGCGTACCATCACTGGAAACAAACTTGTATACTGATTCTCTTATTTACGGATGACGTAATTGAGAATTTGACTGAGACGATCACATTCTCTTAGGCTCAGGAACTTATTTCCTAACCGCTCGATTATTGTTTCGCTCTATGTCCACGCGCAGTCTACGGGAGGTAGAGATCCTGAGTATTTGCTATTCTGTTAACTAGGTGCAGAATGAAAAAGAAATAGTTGATCGTTAATAAACATTTCGCCTATTTTGTCTTCGTTTCTTAGCTTTAGGAAACCGGATCTTCCGCCTACTACGCGTTTAGTAGCAGCCAGCCCAAACGAAGCAACAGCCAGGATGCAGATCGAGAAAGGTTTAATTTTACTTCATTTTTAGCCGTTCAGCTATTCTGACCTGGCGCCCACTGTTCGCCAGCAAAACGACCGACATGATGGAAAAGCTCCTGGAAACAGATCGGCAAAGTTCCAGCAGCGATTGCAGCTCACTGCGGCTTCCACCAGACGTCTGACTTCTGCTCTTGATAAGGTGCCGAGTGAGATAGTTGAACACAATGGCTGCACAAGTTAATTGTAGAGCGTTTGTCTGATGTTATAGCACAGAAAGGAAGTTTAAGCGGCATAAATAAACAGTCTCAGCAAGATGCGAAATGTTTCATGCATCAATATCTAGTGGCATCTTTCACTACTTACAATATGTAATACTTATCGGAATAATATGGAGAACAGGTCAGCGGAATTTTACTCGGTATGTGACAGTATATGTAAAATATTCACAAATATGGTAAGGCCTGAAACAAGACCATGATTTAAATCAAATTTATCGATTAAGAATTTACATCTGCGTACATATTCTGCAAGCCTCCACACAGGGCACGGCGGAGAGGAATGTCTGCAGTCAGCTGGATTGGATGAGGAAAGTAGCTTGTTGGTCTAAGGGCGCCGGCAAGGTAGCTCAGCGTGTTCGGTCAGAGGGCTGGTTGCCCTCTGTAATTAAGAAAGAAAAAAAAACAAGTAAACGAATCAACGATCAACTTCAACGGGTGCCATGTGACGTCCGCCCAGGCCAAACGCAACGAACAATGCCGAAATAAAAGGTGGGGGGGGGGGGGGGGTATGATTGCTGGTTTGGGAGTAGTAGGTCCCAGGTTCAAATACCGGACGAGGACGACAGTTTTGACCGTCCTGAAGAAGCTATCTATTCTGGCAGTTCCGAGAAAATCGCAAGAGAAGTTTTACGAGTCTGTTATCTGACTGATGTATCTAAGCAAATGGACTGGCTGTGAGAAGTCATTGGGTTCAAGTGAATAGTGTTCGCGCTGTGCATGAGGATCGCGGACGAGGCGACGGTTCGAATCATTCCAAAACAATTTTTTTATTCCGTATTTTTTTATCACTGGTCACATTATTTAATTCATATAACATGAAGGTGTAGCGAATTTCGTATGTTATTTGACTACTTACTATTTTTAATTAAATTTTCAAGCACGGGGACAGGCTTCGAAAGGCCGAATCTGACCTCGATAAATAATGATTCGAATGACGTTTCTCAGTAATATAGTAAGACACGATGTGCCAGACCACAAGAGTAATGTACAATTACTCGTCGGATGTGCTCTTGAACATCACACATTGCAGGATGGTATTTGTCATACAGACATGGAAAACATGAATTGATACGGCATATACTATATCGAATGAATTCAGTTTTCGCGCATTTACTGGGAATGTTCATTCTAAGAGAAAGCACGCCATGTTGACGTTTTGAAAAATTTCTCTTCTTCCGATAGAATATATTAAAAATTAAGTTTGAGCTGGAGCCAAACCGTCGCCTCATACATGCTCGTTTGAACGAATCTCGAACGCTAACCACTTGACCGCCACGAACTCTTTACATCCGGCCCTACGTACAGGTACATAAGCCACATACCAGTTACTTAATACTTCCTTTGCTATTTTCTCGAAATGGCAGAATAGTGCACCTTACTACTTGCATATTTTCTTGTTTTAATGGCGTACTAAAGATGTACCAAGTTTGAAGTAAATCTATTACCCCAACGTCGCGCCCTCCGCTTCTCAGTAGTGTGTCGCGAAAGTAACGTTTTCATCCCTCCAGCGGTTCTCATTTGAGTTCACGGAGTATTTCCGGACGACGTGTGTCCATCGGAGACATCGTCATAAGTGCCCCAGAGAAGAGTGAGAAGACCGCTCTTGTTATCTATAAACATAAAAGAACCAACGGATAAGGTAAGCAGTAGTCCGTGTCAGTTTGCTGATGATCCCGTAATGTACGGGATAGCTCCTTCTTTGAGTAACTATAGAAACATGCAGGGTACCTCCTGCTTAGATGAACACTCGTCGCCCAGGACAACTTACTGGGTTCTTTTCGACTGATAAAAGCCGCGACAGCTGTTTCAATACGATTTCGTGTTATTACAGTCACATCTTCAGGTAACAGTTTTAAGGACATTATGTACTGAAAGGCTAACAGTTTCCTACCTGAAGATGTGACTATAACGCCACGACACTAGTCGTGTTTAATATAGCGCTTTGATGCGGCTGTTGCGGTTTTCATCGATTGAAATGTATCATCACAGGCGTGGTTACCCCTCGTACCAAGAGATTTGTAACTTTCTGGGTTCTATTACTTAAAACGATTTACAGTCTCTCTCATATCTGAGAACCTATTCCCTATGCTCAGACCTTCGTTAACGGTCTACACTTTGGTACTGCGTCAAATGCGTTTCACGAATCTTGGAATATTCAATATGCCTGCTGGGTTTTATTCATGGTTCTCAGGATAGCCTGCGAGGAAAGGGTAAGCTGATTTTTACACGAGCAACGCTTTCTAAATCCGTGCTGATTTGTGCATAGCTCTTCTCTATCATGGAAATTTGTTTTGTTGGATCTTAGAATGTGCTTAAGAGTTCTGCAGCGATCCAGCGTTAAGAATATTTGTTTGTAATCTTGCAGATTACTAATAATTCACTGTTGGCACTACACATGAAGACCAGTAACGTCCTCCGGGAATTTGCCAAACCCAGACACTTGCATTGGTTCTTCATAGGTTACAGTGTGTTTATTCACTCCAAATCACTAGTTTCCAGTCATTCACTGTCCACTGAAATCACTCTTTACAGCACCCCAAACGTCGCTTAGTGTAGACTACAGAAATGTGCGGTTTATGAGGAGCTGCTCAAGTATACTTCTTACCTCGCTACGGACAGTCACTGTGCAAGCTGGACTGCAGATAGCATTTTGGAACACACGAGTGGATCCATCAGCTGATTCCATGTGATTTCTTACAGCTAGCATCCGAAACGCTCAATGGTTCTTGACATTCATACATGATGTCTGCCTGGTATTGATTTAGTTGCGGTTGCCCCTTCGCGTTTCCACTTGACGATTATATTTGGAACTGTCGAATCGGGCAGCCAAAGTGGTTTTAAATCTCCCTGATGGATTTCTTGCTCAGTTGAGATCCAGTGAATAGTCCACGATCGAAGTAACTGACCTCTGCTGGCCGATCCACTCAGTTATTACTGCTGCTCTACTAACCACACACTGCGCTTTGCCTACTTTCCTACTGGCAGGTCCACCTCTCATGACGTGGAGTGGTCAATTTCTTATTACTTATGGGTATTCTGACACTTTTGATAGACAGTGAATGTTGCCATAAAAAGCAGACTAGCACTGGCAAAAAGTTTACTCCTGGTCAACAATAGTCTACTAGTATCAAATATAGGTCTTCATTGAGGAAGACATTTCTGAGAACATACGCTTGGACCACAACACTGCATGGTAGTGAGAGATGGTCTGTGGGAAAACTGGAACAGAAGACAATAGAAGCATTTGAGATGTGGTGCTCCAGAAGAATGCTGAAAATTAGGTGGACTGATAAGGTAAGTAATGAGGAGGTTCATCATAGAATCGGCGAGGAAAGAAATATATGGAAAACAGTGACAAGAATGGACAGGATGATAGGACATCTATTACGACATCAGGCAGTAAATTATATGGCACTAAAGGGAGTTGTAGAGGGTAAAAACGGTAGAGGAAGACAGAGATTGGAATACATTCAGCGAATAATTGAGGACATAGGTTGCTACACTTAGATGAAAAGGTTGACACAGGAGGAATTCGTGGAGGGCCACATCAAACCAGTCACAAGATTGACCGAAAAGAAAAGAAAAGTACTGGCTGAAAACAAACTTGCTCTGATACTCCGTCCGTCTTCAGTAACTGTCTTGTACGAGATGGTCACATACAGGGGGTGTATAAAGCTCTGTAAACAACTCAGCCGGCCGGAGTGGCCGAGTGGTTCTAGGCGCTTCAGTCTGGAACCGCGCGACCGCTACGGTCGCAGGTTCGAATCCTGCTTCGGGCATGGATGTGTGTGATGTCCTTAGGTTAGTTAGGTTTAAGTAGTTCTAAGTTCTAGGGGACTGATGACCTCAGATGTTAAGTCCCATAGTGAAAACAAAAAAAAAAAAAAAAACAACTCAAGTATAACATAGTACCACGGGTAATGCTGTATTGGAAACCCGTTCGCATTCAGAGCAACTTGCTGTCTTATGGAAGGGATAAATACAAGTCCTGTAATGTTTTCAAGAGTGCTTTACATCAGTCTTTCTGCAAAATAGTGCCAAGTCCAGGTAACGATGATGAAGGTGGATAGCGATCGGGTACCCTTCTCCCCAAAGGCTCAGTAATATTGAGATCTTGTGAGTGTGGTGCGATAGTTCATCCTCGTGTTCACAAAATCAGTCATGGACAATGAGAGTCGCGTGAACACGTGCCCCGTCACCTTGGACCTCAGCATAAACAATGGCGAACGAATGTTGTACCGTGGGAGGGATCTGATCACCCAAAATGGTCACACAGTCGTTGGAGTTAATGCTACATTGAAGCGTGGGAATACACGATATGGCTGTCCAGATCATCACGGAGTGCTCGATATGGTCCACTCTTGGGAGGTCAACTTGGCCAGAAGTTGGAAACAGTGTCAAACACGACTTATCCGATCAAATGACTTTCTTCCGTTGCTCCATAGTGCAGGTTTTACGGCTTCGGCGCTACCTTTCACTGTTACGGTAATTTGCATAACTGACGAGTGGTTTCGGAATCCCAGCTTGCCTTGCAACTGCCTGCTTATGGAGTTCCCTTAGCGTTGTTTTGGCCCTGAAAGATTTCGGGAGTGCGATGTTCTGTTCTGCAGCGGCTTTTGCAGCTGTCTACTTCGTATTTTCCCTCACAATCCTCTCGAGCGACCATCACTCGACACACACCTTCGTCCGCGTTGCGACTTAGTGGACGAAGTTTCTCCGCTTCCCCTGTATATAAATCTTCGGCGTGGTTCCTCTTGAAACAACTAACACTTCTGATACTTTGGTTGCGTAGTAACGAGTACCAACAATTTGCTTCCGTTCGACTTCACTTCAGTGCCGTAGACTTACATCGACACACAACATTGTTCTGGCTGCGACTGACAATTGCAATATACTGAGTGTATTGCACAGGAACAATTCGTAGTAAAATACAAAAGTACAACCTGTATGTTTAAGCATGCATTTCTTGCGGTGTTTCCATATTTTTGCTCAATTCCTGCGGCTCATCCTAGGGTTAGCGCAGGTGTTAGTGTTCGTTGTGACTGAAAACTGACGATATTAAGGTGACTGGGTTGTAATGTCTAAAGACACGTAGAGTTATTGTTTCTGGAACTGAATGTACAGGATCAGAAATGTTAAATCGTTGTTGTCCACAAAGCTCTCAGAACCGGCGTAGTATCGTCGTTGCAGCCTTGCCTTCACTATCTACTAGTGCCACGCTGTGGTGCTATCCTTATGGCAGCTAAACTCGCGATCTTCATAGAAGACTACTTAATGATATGATCATTACATACCTAGGTCTAACATTCTTAAGCAACACAACTATAATTTGTATAGGTATGGTAACAAGGAAGAGGAGAGTAAAAGTGATTTGAACCAATGAAAATTCTGCTCCTGATCTTTCTGCTTAAGACGTAATATTCAGAATACATTCTGTAGCGACCGACAGAGAATATTCGTGCTTAATAGTGAACAAAAGCCAAAAACACTTCAGCCACGACTCTCTACCAAAGGGATGTTCCGATACTACATGGCAGGGTGTAAGTAATGTCACTTAGAGAATAAAGTTCGAAAATTCACTTGCAGACACACCGCACATTGATGGGAACCGCGCCCAGCGTTCTGTCGCAGTGAACTGACAACATGCTTCACGGCTGCCTATAGACTTTCGCCATATAATGGATAAGCAAGGCTCAGCACACGCAGGATTTAAACGAAACCAAACACCTCAATTTCTAGAAAAGCCAAAGCTTTGTGCTGCTTTTCGTAGTTGAATTAATTGGCTGTATCTCGAAATCCATCAGTTTTCAAGTTTTAAAAAATGACAGTCGAAAGACACACATTCGAAGACATACACATTTTTCTTGAAACATGTTTTCTGCGAACAGAGAAAGAAAAGCCATCATGAGAAGCTCTTGAGCGTACGGATGGTAAATATTTTAGCGTATTATAAAAACATCTTCAGTCTCTCTCTTGCTAGTAGTACGTACACTGGTCTGCAAAAGTTGAGGAACAAAAGTAGCTTTGATATAATGTATCTTGCCAAGTAACACAGCTCGATGAAACGTGGACAATACATACAAGAAACTGCTAGAGTATAGTACAGAAGCTAAGTGAAAGAAATACTCAATGAGACCAACAGAAATTATAATTTTATTCTAAGAAAATAATTACACTGAAGTCATCGCGATTTATAACAGGTCCCTGGACAAAAGGCGTGACGTTGTTCTTTATAGGGTAAGTGGTCACCACGGACAGCAACGTGCCCTCACGCTGGATACAAGGTTGGTAAGGAGTCCTTGTGGTATGGTGTTGCACTGCTCCTAGATCGCGGTTGACAGCCGCCGGATGTTGGCTGCATGTGGAAGGGCTGCAACACGTCTTTCCAACACATCCAACGCATCCACCATGCATCAAATGGGATTTAAGTTGGAGAAACTGGCAGGCCACTGCATTCGCCGAACATCTTCTGGTACCAAAAGACCATCCACCTGCGCTGTTCGATGTGGTCGCGTATTTTCATCCATAAAAAACGAAGTCAGGGTCGAAGGCGCCCCTGACAACACGCACATGGGGATTACAGTACCACAATAACGTTGACCCGTGGGTGTATAGTGTTCTAAGATTTAGAGGTCAGTACGCCAAAGCAACGTTTTACTTCGCCACTCGATAACGAAACGATCATGTTCGCCGATGTTGCTGGGTGTATTACGTGTTCCCACAATTCGCCATGCATGGGCCGGGCCAAAACCACGGCTCACAGTCGAACTGAATCTCTTCCAGTCCGATTCCCGGCTGGCTCGGAGATTATCTCCGACCAGGGACTGGGTGTTGTGTTACCGAGCGAGGTGGCGCAGTGGTTAGCACACTGGACTCGCATTCGGGAGGACGACGGTTCAATCCCGCGTACGGCCATCCTGATTTAGGTTTTCCGTGATTTACCTAAATCTCTCCAGGCAAATGCCAGGATGGTTCCTCTGAAAGGGCACGGCCGACTTCCTTCCCCGTCTTTCGTAATCAGATGACCTCGCTGTTTGGTCTCTTCGCCTAACCAAACCAACTCTTCCAGTCCGACAGAGCGAGGTGGCGCAGTGGCTAGCTCACTGGACTCGCGTTCATGAGGACGACGATTCAAACACACTTGCGGCCATCCGGATTTAGGTTTTCTATGATTTTCCTAAACCGCTCTAGGCAAATGCTGGGATGGTTCCTTTGGAAGAGCACGGCCGAATTTCTTCCCCACCCTTGACCTAACCCTAGCTCCTGCTCCGTCTCTAATGATCTCGATTTCGACGGGACGTTAAACCCTATCTTCCTTCCTCTAATCCGAGAAGAGCACGCGCATGCAGTGGTCGTTGGTCCTTGGCGCCCTCGCAAACAGTGAGGCCGATGCGTGGCAGCCAACGGCACACAATGCACTGCTCGTCGGTCTGAGACCACCGTCACCACGCAGTCGTCGTGCCACTGTGGGGCGCGAGACGGACACCCTGCAGTCTAGTTAAATATGGTTGCAACTACACCGGCTGTTTGACGTGGGACCCTTCTTACGTACTACACAACGAAGCGGTCATCTGCTGCTGTAGTTCATCGTGGTCGATAATTTTCTGCTTAGGGAAGCAGTGCCTGTCGTTCGGAACGCTCCTCGTGCACGTGAACAACGCTGTGAGCCTTACCAAATTTCTGGCCTACACCCGTCACACTTCGCCCTTCTTCCAGTTTCCCGATGGCCTTACCCCGTGTGACGTCACCCTGATGTTGTTTCCAGGCCATGTTGTAACGAATAGCTGTTCATTGATTCATACGCACTGTCTTTTCCTGTTCCTTCAACTGCTTCGTTTTCATATTTCGATCTACGAGTATACCCAAAAACGATAACTGCAACATCACCGACCCTTCTAAAGGCCGATTAACGTAATTACGTAGGAAATGATAAGTTTTGGCCTTCATTGTACATAAACAGTTGACTGATCAACTTTGCATTTACAACACAGTCACGATAAATAGTAATCAGCCTACCGAAAGTACCATAGTGTATTAACTGAATTAATTAAAGTGGTTGATGATCTCAAACAAGCCGTGAGCAGACGCGAATCAGCCATTATAGGATTGCTTGTTACCAGTAAAGTGTCTGACAGCATTTACCTCAATGTATTCCTTTTGAAGATTAATCCTTTCGTGGTTAATGAGGCATGTACACCCACTAAAGTAATATGCAGTCCTGAACGTTGGGACGGAGATAACTCACATCTCTCTAGTGCCAGCATGTAGCAAAATGCTTTCGTAACTTGGAGGAAAATACTACGGACCATGGGAGGGATATAGAGGAGGCTGTGAGCGATCAAATGGGCGGCGTGTGTTTATAGTGTACCTGTTCCATGAAAATCAGATCAAATCACCATTTTCTCCATTCCAAAAGTGTTCGAAGTAACTAATTGTGGCCGGCCGGTGTGGCCGAGAAGTTCTAGGCGCTTCAGTCTGGAACCGCGCGACCGCTACGATCGCAGGTTCTGCCTCGCGCATGGATGTGTGTGATGTCCTTAGGTTAGTTAGGTTTATGTAGTTCTAAGTTCCCCATAGTGCTCAGAGCCATTTGAACCATTTTTTTAACTAATTGTGTTTTTTTACACACCATAGACATTATTTTAAAAAATTACTACATATCTCAGGAATTCTGCTGGTCTGTACATAATCAGTATGTAGTGGGGCATATACGCCCCAGAAAACTTCATAGAATATGTGTGGTATGTTAAAGCCATCTTCAAATGTTATATTGAAAAGTTGTGTGCAATATGTCATCTTTTTTGTTTTCAGGAAAATAAATGTTTTGGTACTGGTTTATTATATTTTTTTCTGTAACTTCCATTCTCATAAAATGTTTCTAAAATTAAACGTTTAAGCCTGACAACCCTAGGTTCATGTGAAAACATGGATCTAGTTAGTTTCATGGGAGACACATGTCAGACTTCACCGTCTTTCAAAATCAGTCAGCTTAAATTTTTTTGGTAAGGAAAGTGTATTATTTATCACAGAGGAAAGCGGGTTTTGAGCCTTTATTTTTCAAAAATATGCTAAATAAGTTTTATCCATGAAATAGTTAATTTCTAAAATATTGTGGAACTGTGTTTGGACAGCAAGCTGAGAAAAAGACGTGACGCAGTCATCTATAGATCACAGACATCATCACAGTAAGTTATGCTCTACATAGTGCGTTAGGGTTCTCATCACGCTTCGTAGATAACTGGTCAGCATAGATGGCTGTCATGCAGAGGACCCGGGGTCGATTCCCGGCACTGCCAAGGATTTTTCCTCGGTGAGAGGCCAGCTACGAGGTGCACTCAGCCTCATGATGCCAACTGAGAAGCTACTTGAACGAGAAGTAGCGTCTCCAAGGTCTAGAAAATCGGCAGGCAGGAAAAATGTCGGGGAGAGCACTTTGCAGACCGTGTGTCCCTCCATACTGCATCCACATCACGCCGCAAGGCAGACAATGACACGGTGACCGGTAGACATCCCTTGGGCTTCCACGTCCTGGACGAGCTGCTTGATTTCTTTAGTCCCCTAAGGTTCAGTGCTTTGCCTGCTGCCTTTTCCCTGCACACATATATCAAAGATATTCCGGCTGTGTTAGATTCTTATCAATTCAACTGACAATATAGCATAAATTATACCTAACGTTCCGAATGATTCAGTTTTTCCACATATTGCTTATACAGGGTCGTCCATTGATCGCGACCGGGCCAAATATCTCACGAAATAAGCGTCAAACGAAAGAACTACGAAGACCGAAACTTCTCTAGCTTGAAGGGGGAAACCAGATGGCGCTATGGTTGGCCCGCTAGATGGCGCTGCCATAGGTTAAACGGATATCAACTGCGTTTTTTTAAAATAGGATCCCCCATTTTTATTACATATTCGTGTAGTACGTAAAGAAACAGGAATGTTTTAGTTGGACCACTTTCTCGCTTTGTGATAGATGGCACTGTAATAGTCACAAACATACGGCTCACAATTTTAGACGAACATTTGGTAACGGGTAGGTTTTTTAAATTAAAATACAGAACGTAGGTACGTTTGGACATTTTATTTCGGTTGTTCCAATGTGTACCTGTTTTGAACTTATCATTTCTGGGAACGCATGCTCCTACAGCGTGATTACCTGTAAATACCACATGCAATAAATGCTCAAAATGATGTCCGTCAACCTCAATACATTTGGCAATACGTGTAACGACATTCCTCTCGACAGCGAGTAGTTCGCCTTCTGTAATGTTCACACATGCACTGACAATGCGCTGACGCATATTGTCAGGTGTTGTCGGTGGATCACGATAGCAAATATCCTTCAACTTTCCCCACAGAAAGAAATCCGGGGACGTCAGATCCGGTGAACGTGCGGGCCATGGTATGGTGCTTCGACGACCAATCCACCTGTCATGAAATACGCTATTCAATACCGCTTCAACCGCACGCGAGCTATGTGCCGGACATCCATCATGTTGGAAGTACATCGCCAGTCTGTCATGCAGTGAAACATATTGTAGTAACATCAGTAACATCGGTAGAACATTACGTAGGAAATCAGCACACATTGCACCATTTAGATTACCATCGATAAAATGGGGGCCAATTATCCTTCCTCCCATAATCCCGCACCATAAGTTAACCCGCCAAGGTCGCTGATGTTCCACTGTCGCAGCCATCGTGGATTTTCCGTTGCCCAATAGTGCATATTATGCCGGTTTACGTTACCGCTGTTGGTGAATGACGCTTCGTCGCTAAATATAACACGTGCAAAAAATCTGTCATCGTCCCGTAATTTCTCTTGTGCCCCGTGGCAGAACTGTACACGACGTTCAGAGTCGTCGCCATGCAATTCCTGGTGCATAGAAATATGGTACGGGTGCAATCGATGTTGATGGAGCATTCTCAACACCGACGTTTTTGAGATTCCCGATTCTTGTGCAATTTGTCTGCACCCGATGTGCGGATTATCCGCGACAGCAGCTAAAACACCTACTTGGGCATCATCATTTGTTGCAGGTCGTGGTTGACGTTTCACACGTGACTGAACACTTTCTGTTTCCTTAAATAACGTAACTATCCGTCGAACGGTCCGGACACTTGGATGATGTCGTCCAGGACACCGAGCAGCATTCATAGCACACGCCCGTTGGGCATTTTGATCACAATAGCCATACATCAACACGATATCGAGCTTTTCCGCAATTGGTAAACTGTCCATTTTAACACGGGTAATGTATCACGAAGCAAATACCGTCCGCACTGTCGGAATGTTACGTGATACCACGTACTTATACGTTTGTGACAATTACAGCGTCATCTATCACAAAGCGAAAAAAGTGGTCCAACTAAAACATTCATATTTCTTTACGTACTACACGAATATTTGATGAAAATGGGGGAACCTATTTAAAAAAAACGCAGTTGATATCCGTTGGACCTATGGCAGCGCCATCTAGCGGGCCAACCATGGCGCCATCTGGTTTCCCCCTTCAAGCTAGACAAGTTTCGTTCTTTGTAGTTTTTTCGTTTGATGCTTATTTCGTGAGATATTTGGCCCGGTCACTATCAATGGACCACCCTGCATATAACGTGTATGTTGACGCCATACTACTATATATAAATGGCAACCCTGCCACTGTCGCTTCTTCCGTTTTTGACCTGAATATGGCCTTTGATCAGTATCAAAGCGGGCGGGAAACCTAAGTCTTAAAGTAAAGTTCCATAAGCCAAAAATGAGGCTCATATCGCTCCGAAAGCTCTTAACCATTGGACTCCCCAGCACTTTCTTCTCATGTCAAATACTTATCTTTATTCCGTAATCGCAATACAAGATTTGGTACCTGCAGCACCTTGGCTGTACCTATCATAATTATAAATATTTACCCCTCTTCCTTTTCGGCTATACGTTAGCCGCTGATTCAAAATCATGCTGTATCAAAAGATATCTAACGATTTTCCTTTATCTTCGACGTAGCTTACCTGTCTGCATATCTCACTAGTTTCCCTCCAGTGCGATAGACAACTATTGGACAGGAGGGAAACTAGTGGGATATCAGCGCTGTCCCAGACTTCGTTAGCCCTCTTACCGTTTCTTTCTTCCTTCCTTCTGTTTCTTTTTTTCCTCCGTCTCTTTTTCTCACTTTTCTAGGAACAATTTACTTCTGCAAATTTAATCTTTCGGTACTACTGCCTTTTTGTTCGAACTACTTTACCCGCATTTGACAGGAATCTTACATTATGAGAAACGTACTTAAACGAAATTCAATAGCACCGACATTACTATGATTAAGTCATTACTATAAAATAATAGTAGTAATAGTTATTAATATTAGCGTATTATTCGATGTACAATGTCCGTTATGTTAAATGTAAAAAGAAATTCTAATAATCCCTGGTTGATAAGGAGCTAAGGTACTGCCATTGTCACACAATATAAATGCTCAAGTAATTAAATAAAGAATATCGTACAATAGTGCCCACGTTTGGTGAAAGTACTGCTTACTAGTCACAGAATAAATACCTCAGCTCTGTCAAAACAAGGAAGTAGTAACATAAGAGAAGAGAAATGTAACTAGAAATAATGGGGAAGCGTCTCATTCAAACAAATGAACGTAGCCTTCTCCCAGCTGTATTTTAGTGCGTAAAACAGCTGCTCAACCTGAAGCCTTTTGTGTCTGAATGAACCAGTTGCTTCCTTTTTAGCTTCCTTATTCCGTAACGCTGACTTTATTAATGGCTAACACCAAACTTTGCAGTGTTTAGAAAAATCCCAGTCACTTCCTGTTTTCATATTTTAGTAAGTTTATGCAAATCTCTAGACTGGGTGTTTATTATTATTATGTCACCATTACTTGTATTAATGCATTTCATATTTCAAAGTTTCTTTATTATTTTTCCTTAAAAAACTCATCAATATGTGGTGAATGGCTTTATGATATTTTGTGATATGCACACAACAATAAATATTCACGATACACATGAACGTCCACGAATTACAATAAATGTTTGTGTCATAACATCGAAACACCAGTCTAAAGCTATTCCAAAAGTTTATTTATAGACCTCTGATCTTTGCATGTCTGGATCTGTTTTCATTTTTAATTTTGTATTCAGGCATTTCATATTTCAGAGCTTCTTTATTTACTGGCTGTCTTTAAAAATGTTCTCAGTATGCGACGAAACGCTCCATGATAAGGTATCATACACACAGAAGATCTAGGGAATAAAAGTAATAAATAAAATAGGCCATACATGTGATGTTTACGTCATAACATTGATACACCAACTTCAGACGATTCCAACACTTCAAGTATAAACCTCTGGTCCCTGAGTGTCTGGATTTCATTTTAAAAAAGAATGTATGAATTCTAATTCATAGTTATATCGAAGCAAAACTTGTACACTTTGCATTTTATGTGTGTTTCTGTTGTTTTTGTGAGTATGTATTATGGTAGAGCTCAAGGCAAAAGTGGCTCGAATTTAGATTTTTTAGATTTTACATTTTTTGTCATCGATTTCCGGATTGAAATGATGAAAACAGGTGGCAAATTATTCGAATAAAAAAATTACGCAACGCTATTGTAAATATGTAAATTTTCTGTCAAAATCTTGTTAATAACTATTAAAAGTAAACATAAGAAGAGTGTTATAACGTTACGCTAACTGCGCTTTCGGTGTGCATAGCTGCAGCGTTTAGTACTGTTGAGAATAATCCGAGACGATCGTATTAGTGGCTTTTTAAAAATGAAACAGAATATTGTATTCTGTGACTAATGACATACGTATTGGAACCATTGTTTCTGTGCGGAGCTGGTCTGAAAAACCTATGTTAAGAAAGGAAGTGATGATTCTCTCTCAAGAATGTATCTGAGCAGTCAGTGATTAGTTTGCTACTTTAAGAAAAGTTATTTTTATAATTTTATTTTTGATAACACCAGGAACATTAAATTAATTTAGATATTTTTTTCCACATAGGAACCACAGATTTTCGCGTGTTTTAAAATTTCTAAATTGTCTTCAAAAACACACACACACACACACACACACACACATACACACATGCGTATGTGTGTGATTAGTGTCAGTTACATCTGTTTGTCACAGTTTCTTTCAATCTCTGCTACGGTGCAAATGTTAGATGGTGGTCTGTACAGTTTAGCATGCTGTTGATTAAACATTTTCACGATTATTACATGTCACCAGTAAAATTTTTATGTCCGCTATTTTGCTGACAGTCCAATCGCAGATCACGCTTCAGAAACAAAAGAAGGTAAAATCTATGACGGATGTTTAAAAAGCGTTTCATTCTGTCAAGATATTTCCCACATTAAAAAGAAAATCACTTATTTTCAGTGACTAAGACACAGACGGCAAGCTTACACAATAATGAGATTGGACTCGCCACAGCCGACCAGGTAATAGTTCAAAGTTGCCTTACTTTTGCAGATCGTTGGTAGTGAAAATTTTTAATATTGATGATACATTTGAGATGTTGAACAGTTACGTATGTTTAAAATTTAACGTTTTGATTGTAATATCGAGCTAAATTGTGAGACACGTCTAGCCTCGTGTGACAGTTATATTATCGGAGAAACGTGAACGTCAGAAACGGCAGAGAAAGCGTGACTACTCACCCTGCCGAGGACACCTCTGCCGCCGTCCATGCGAAGGTGAGGAGACATAGCAAGCTGGCAGCCGCCGTGCCCCTCAGCATCCTTCTCGGCGTTCCACGTTGTCAGCCCTCTCAGCGAAACCGCAGAGGCGGCGGGACTTCACGTCACTTGGTTGACGAAAGGCATCGCATGGCTGTCACACATGTTTACGAGAATTCGGGATCGGGGGCAGTGGCGGTAGGCAGTCGCCGGTGCGCGTGGTGGGCCAGCGCTCGCAGCAGCATCTCAGGCGGCAGCGTCACATGGGGCGGGCGTATTGTGGGGGCTGCGAGCGGCGTGGAATCTGCACGAGCGCTGCTCCGGGTTTCGGCACTGGGCGAGGAAATTGGCGGCGGGCGAGCGCGCGCGTGTGTGTGCGTGAGTCGGCGTCCTCTGTGTGTGTGCGGCGGAGGCGGCGCGCCGCCACGGCGCATGCGCGGACGCGACCGCAGCATCGACGCTGGCGACGCCGCGCCTCGCCGAGGGAGATGCGCCGCTGCCGCTGCCGCTGCCGCTGCCGCCACGACCACAGATGGCAGCACGCGCGAGGGACCGCCTCCGGATCTGCTACGTCGTTCCTACCATAAGACCAATTTGAAAAATGTTGTTTCTACAGGGTCCACAGCCGTGACAACATTCTTGAGAAGAATTTCCACTTGCTGACAAACCCGGCATTTTCCGGGTATTAATTCTTCCATTTTTCTATTGTAAACGAAAACGTATAAGTACTATTGTAGTAGACTTGGTCGGAGATGATTCAGGATAATTACCGTACGCTGTGTGCAGTTACTTCAAATGTCCACAACGCGATTTTGTAAACGTCTCTATGCCAACGCTTCTTCATAGCTCTATAGATCTATATTTTCGCCTATGGCCGTTTGCGCGTCGCAATTGAAAGCTGTCAAATCACCAACTTTCTCTTCCGACTGCGTAAATAGATCTCGCCGCAAAGAAAACCGCCTTTGTTTCAGTGATTGCCACCCCAACTCGCTTATCATATCAGTGACACTCTCACCCATATTGCGCGATAACACGAAACGACCTGCCCTTCTTTGCACTTTTTCGATGTCCTCCGTCAATCATACCTGGTAAGGATCCCATACCGCGCAACAATATTCCAGCAGAGGACGGACAAGTGTAATGTAGGCTGTCTCTTTAGTGGGTTTCTCGCATCTTCTAAGTGTTCTGCCAACAAAGCTCATTCTTTGTTTCGCCTTCCTCACAATATTATCTATGTGGTCTTTCCAATTTAAGTTGCTCGTAATTGTAATTCCTAGGTATTTAGTCGAATTGACAGCCCTTAGATTTGTGAGATTTATCGTATACCCAAAATTTATCGCATTTCTTTTAGTACCCATGTGGATGACCCAGCACTTTTCTTTGTTTAGTGGCAATTGCCACTTTTCGCACCATACAGAAATTCTCTCTAGATCATTTTGGAATTGGAATTGATCGTCTGATGATTTTACCAGACGGTAAATTACAGTGTCATCTGCAAACAATTTAAGGGGGGCTGCTTAGATTATCACCTAGATCATTTATACAAATCAGGAGCAGCAGATGGCCTATGACACTACCTTGTGGAACGCCAGATATCACTTCTGTTCTACGCGATGATTTACCGTCTGTCACTACGAACTGTGACCTCTCTGAGAGGAAATCACGAATCCATTCGCACAACTGAGACTACACTCCATATGCACGCAATCTGATTAATAGTCGCTTGTGAGGAACGATATAAAAAGCCCTCTGGAAATCTAGGAATATAGAATCGATCTGAGATCCCTTGTCGACAGCACTCATTATTTCATGGAAATAAACAACTGCGTTGCGCAAGAACGATATTTTCTGCATCCGTGTTGGTTATGTATCAATAAGTCATTTTTTCAAGGTGATTCATAATGTTCGAGTACAGTATATGCTCCAAAATCCTACTGCAAATTGAGGTCAGTGATATGGGTCTATAATTGAATGGGTTACTCCTATTTCCTTTCTTGAATATTGGTATGACTTTTGCTACTTCCCAGTCTTTAGGAACAGACCTTGCGTCAAGTGAGCAGTTGTATATGATTGCTAAGAAAGGAGCTATTGTGTCTGCATACTCTGAGAGGAACCTGATTGGTATACCATCTGGACCGGAAGACTTGCCTCTCTTAAGTGATTTGATTTGTTTCGCAACACCTAAGATATCTACTTTTATGTCACTCATGCTAACAGCTGTTCTGGTTTCGAATTCTGGAATATTTACTTCGTCTTCTTTAGTGAAGAAATTACAGGGGCGTTTAATGCTGTTTGTGGATGACGCTGGACTTGTCGTCCCATGATGTCTCCTATATACTCGATTGGAGACAGAGCTGGTGATCGAGCAGGCCAATCCAATGTGTCGACATGTTGCGTTACAACAGCGGTATGTGGACGAGCGTTATTCTGTCGAAAGACACCCCATAGTATTCTATTCATGAATGACAGCACAACAGGTCGAATCACCAGACTGACATACAAATTTGCAGCCACGGCACATTAGATAAGCAAGAGAGTGCTCCTGCTAGCATATGAAATCGCACCCCAATTCATAACTCAAGTGCAGATCTAGTGTTACTAGCATGCAGACAGGTTCGTTGCATGTTCTCAACTAGCCTCCTTCTAACAAACACGCGATCATCACTGCATCGAGGCAGAACCAGTTTTCATCAGAAATTATAATAGACCTCCGCCCAGCCCTCCAATGAGCTCTCGCTTGACACCACCGTTAAATCGCAAATGGCGGTGGTTTAGGGTATATGGAAAGCACGTTACAGGGCTTCTGGCTCGGAGATGTCCTTGATGTAACAGATTTTTAACAGTTCGTTGTGTCACTGTGATGCCAACTGCTGGTCATTTTGCTGCTGCAGATGCAGTACGATGTGACAGAGCCATACGTCAAACGCGATGGTCTACACTCTAGATAGTGCCACGTGGCAGCGCAGAGTTCAATCTCGAGACATCCTCTGCCAGCAGTCATATACAGTGGCTACATTCCTGAAAAGTATTTATTCAGTATCAAAAACGGTTCAAATGGCTCTGAGCACTATGCGACTTAGCTTCTGAGGTCATAAGTCGCCTAGAACTTAGAACTAATTAAACCTAACTAACCTGAGGGCATCACACACATCCATGCCCGAGGTAGGATTCGAACCTGCGACCGTGGCGGTCACTCGGTTCCAGACTGCAGCGCCTAGAACCACACGACCTATTCAGTATCGCAGAAGGAAAATCCAGCTTCTCGTATCCCCACCAAAAGACCTAGTTCAGACTCAGTGATGTGATTATAATGGCGTCTTTGTCGCCTTAAAGGCATTCCTGACTTACATCAACTCACAATGTCCAGTCTCGAAAGTAACTAGCGCTCACGACCGTTACGGCGGTCATTGTGAGGCCACTAAAGCCTCCCTTGCGCCACTGGTACGAAATCTGAATAAAAATCTTTCTCCACATATAGAAACACGCATACCAACTTTTGCTTATATGTCACAACTCCTCCTTGCTGTTTCGATTTTTTCCGTTAGTGTATTTCATATTCCGATAATATTAGGTTGAAATTGAAAATTAAAAACATAAAATATATCACAAAAATCAGAACAATCGAGAAAATCCTATCAAAAATAACCAGCATTAATATCCCTCGAAGGGGAGAAACAGGGAATACAATATTCAAAAGTCTTATTCAACCCTACTGTAATCTACAACAGTTTGTCCGCTAACAACACTTCACGTCTTGATGAATTTATTGCGTGACTTCATATTCTTTTTTTATTTTTTAATGTTGACGGCAACAACTTAAGGTGAACAAAATGTGTTTTCAAATCTACGTTATTGGGGTTGGTTAAGTGAAGTGTAGCCTATGGCTAGTAGAAGAGTAGGTCTATTGATTTAAGATCATCCCATTCCCTGGGGAGCTCATTTTTTCAACCTTGAAGTCTGACACATTTTCCCCACTCCCCTAGCGCAAAAAATGATATTTTAGTTTTTCAAATTACATATTTTGGCTCATAGATTAAGTAGCGCAAAAATTACATTTTCTTTTTCCATCTTATGTATTTCGGTCTGTAGCCTACTCACGCCGTAAAAAATTCACATCATTCTTTCCATTGTGTGCCAGCCAGTCCCCTGTAACTAGCTCTGACGTCATAAATGTTGCGCAATACTTAGAAGTCAATTAAATAACCTAAAACGATTCTAGCATGTCAGGAGTAACACTAAATTAATAGGTGTTGAATATCAGTTCGATAACTTTAACCATTTTCGAAATTTGGACGTTATTCTGTAAAAATCATTGGCGCAACAGAAAAGAGCTAGAGACTTAAAAATTTATATTTAGATATCTTTTTCATAATTATTTAATAGAAACAGTCTTCTGGATCTCACAAATTAATTTTTTGTTGAAATTCATGATTTTATGATTTTTGTCTTAAAACTTACGGAAGGAAGATAGATTAAGTAGGCTAATAAATAAGGCTAGGATGTTTATATTTAAGTAGAATGGAGATCCGCTATAATCATAAAGATGTGAGAAATTTCAATTGAATAACTATAAAACTATAGTGATAGCGTATCTCCAAAGGGCAAGTTCAGAGCTCGTCTACTGCGTGCAGTGTAATTAAATTAAATCTCTCGCTCAAAATATTTAACTTAGCCACGTCAAACTTTTATTATGATTACTTACGTGTGTGCTGATTGCGCATTTAAATTGAGAGCTTCATCTGCCATCAGGAAAAGAAGCTATGATTTATTCAATGACTTAAAGTGGTGCATTACTAGCCCAGCGGCTAGTCGGGAGAGCCGATTTGATCAGGCGTTCCCTTAGCCGTCCGCACCGCGGCTTTATATATAAGAACGCTGCGCGAGGAAAAAAGGCCCCAGTTCTCTCCAGACGCTGAATAGCTCACCATCTGTGTCCGGAGTCGCGTCACGTCGCGGCGGTATCATTGCTATAAACAGCCTCGGATGCCGTATTAAGTTACTCGGGATACACGTAACCATGAAATCATTTTCGAGTGAAGTGTTAATTCGGGGATGACTTTAATGATCTGTCTTCAGTTTGCGTAAGTCGTATTTTCACGTGCCGTCGCGGGACAGACATTCTTCCATTATTTTGCGTGGTGTTTGATGAACATTATCATCAAATTAGGGCGAGCATTCATTTAAACCTTTAATTTGGACAGTTATAGTTGCATCAGCGCATTAGACTCTGAACTGCTCTGTTAGTCAGGTTGTGGGGATTCTTTTTTTTTCATCTGTGACTTTCAGAATACAGAGAACAATTTTTTTTCACGATCGTTTTTCATTATGAATCCCAGACAAGCTCCTAATTCCTCAGAGCTATAAGCTGTAGCTATAAGTGTATTTCTCAGATGAAGTGGGCACCAGGAATTCTAATTACAGGCTTCACGTTTTGCTAATCACTTTCTGGTTGCCAAAATTGTAGTTAGAGAGCCAGTGTTGAGAACGGCAAAACAACAGCATAAATAAGAGGAACATTTAAATAACAATAATTCTACCCGCCGCCCCACATTTGGTGCATCGGCCGGGAAGTGTTTCAACATTCAAACATTTATACCACCGAAAAATAATTCTACCCACCGCCCCATATATGGTGCATCGGCCGGGAAAGAAACTGAGTAAAAGCGAAAGTGATTTTTAAATATTCGAATTCGGAAATGAAATGCGACGCGCAACTGAGTAATAGAACAGTGAATGTGTTACGTGTGCATGTGGACGACGCAAGTGGATTAACAACGCATCTGGATTAACGGACCTGGCGCTGAGTCTAGCGGCGCTGCCGGCATCATGAGAAGCCAGTTTCGCCTCACCGCAGTCGTCCGCCGGAACAACCGGAGCCGCGCCTGCAGTTGCGGGCCATGCAAACACACAGCAGCCGTTGGAGTGCCGTCTGCAGTTCAACGCGCCGCGTCGCATCAGTAATCCTGGTATGCTGCGCCGGCAACGCCATACGTCGTGCAGAAGCAACTAAGTTACGTGAAAATCTGTTAAAAATTTTACTAACCTGCACTAAAAGACTGTCGGCGATGGAACCGCCAAAAGAAACTGAGGTTAAACTTAAATCTGGACCTATGTCTGTTGAGGGAACTGTAAATCCAGACAACGGTTCAAGTGTCAATATGCATGAAAATAGTAATGTTAAAGCGAAATATGAAGTATTGTCTGCTGGCTGTAGTGTGGGAAGGGGCAATGATTCAATAATAGAGACCCCTGTAGTAAAACAGAAAGCAGAAAGCAGAAATTGTTAATTTATTGGATGATAGTTTATCTGATGAGTTAAAAACGAAACAGCCATCAGAGGTGGTAGAGTTTAAACAGGAGAAGTTAAATATGACTGATCAATCAGAAGTTTCATTTAGTTTTGATGATTCTGGTTTTGGAGCTAGTTTTTCGCCACCTGAGTGTGATAAAAAGCCAGCTAGTGAGCAACCCAAAGATAATGGGGCTATTGATTTAAATGTTATATTACAAGCAATAGCTACCAGTAATGCTAGAATGACAGCTGAATTAAAGTCTGAAATAACTGAGGTCAAAAGCAGTAATGCTGAATTAAAGTATGAGATTGTGGCCAGTCAAACTAATTTTAATAAACGATTGGAGGAAATGGACAATACCTTCAAGGCTGGTTGCAATAAGTTGAAAGAGGATCTGGACAGTTAGAATTATAAAATTGATTACAACCATGAGGATATTAAGAAAAAGGTTGCTCAACAATTTTCTGAAATGTATAGAACAGTAAAATCCGAAGTTGCTGAGGTTCGCAAAGACTTCCAAATGGAAGATGCGAAGATGGAGCACAAGTTAACAGAAAAGATAGAGGCGGAATCTGAACTGTGCTCAGATAGGTTCAAAGATGTTAATATAAAAGTAAACATATGTCAAGCAGAAGTAGATGCAATCAAAACTGACACTACTTATATTGTGCAAAGAGTAGATAATGTTGAAATCAGAGTAGAAAATATTAGTACTAACATTGCTAACACTGAGAGTAAAGTAGCTTCAGTAACTTCTGGTAATGGTAGTATACAACAAGTTGTAGCTGCAAACGCCACTTTTATCGGGTGTCGGCAGTTCTTGCGGTTCGCTCCAGATAAAAATATCCACCGGCTAGATTTCTGGAACGACTTTAAAGATGTGATTCCACCAACTTGGTCTGAACGAGAGAAAATCTCATTTATTAGGAGCCATTTAGCAGGTGACGCCATGCGTTGGTCAGCTGATGTTATGTTGAAGTGTAAAACATTAGCGGAGTTTAAAGTAGCTTTCATTAATGAGTATTGGTCTAGCAATAAGCAGAATGAAGTGCTGAGAGAATTTTGGAGTGGAAAACGCTTCAATGCAGGCAAGGAATCTATTAAAGAATTTGCTAGGTCATGGATTTCACATTTGTCAGATTTGGCGGAAAAGCTAAAACCGGAAATGATTGTACTAGGTCTTGAAGCCAAACTGTCATGGTATTGGCAAACTAGAATTATATCTGCCCCTAGAGACAATCTGGATCGTTTCACTGAATATTTGGAACGTGTAGAACGTGTTGCTGCCAATGAGGAGCAAGCACGTAATAACAGAAATGCTAATAAATATAGTAGTAATTTTAGGAACGAGCAAAATGGCAATGTAAACATCAGGACAGTAGGTGTTCGCCATCCTAAGAGAGGTAGTAATTGGAAAAGTGATTATCAGAACCAACAATGGCATCCAAATGATAATAATTTTGTTCCAAACAAAATTATGCAGGTAAACAACAGTACGGAAAGCAATGCTGTGCCAGTTAACTATAATAAAAATAAAGGAAACAGTAGTAGGCCGAGGCAGGAAAACTAGTTCCCGTCTATGAGGATAATGGCGCTCACCAGGCGGTTACTTTTCCTAAGCCAGTATGTGGGGCGGCTGATAAGTTTGTAAAATAATTAAAATCTGATTGCTGGATAAATGCTTGCATGTTGAATCAGTTTCTGGCTTTTAGAATGTTGTTAATGCTGTCTTTCGCCGTTCTCAACACTGGCTCTCTATTTACTTTTTGGCACCCAGAAAGTGATTTAATAAAACATGGAACCAGTAATTAGAGATCCTAGTGCCCACTTTATCTGAGAATGTTATTATAGCTGCAGCTTATAGCTCTGAGGAATTAGGAGATTGTCCGGGATTTCTAATCAAAAGCGGTTTTCCAAAATAGTTGAGTATATTCTGAAATTCACTGATAAAAAACACAATTATCCCTACAACCTAACTAACAGAGCAGTTCAGAGTCTAATGCGCTGATGCAACTATAAATGTCCGAATTAAATGTTAAAAAGAATGCTCTCCATAATTTGATGAAAATATTTCATCAAACGCCACGCTAAATATTTGGTAGAATGTCTGTCCCGCGACGGCACTTGAAAATACGACAATACGCAAACTGAAGCTAGATAATGAAAATCATCCCAGAATTAACACTTCACTTGGAATGTTTTCATGGTTCCGCGTATCTCTAGTAACTTAATACGGCACCCGAGGCTGTATGTAGCAGTGATACCGACGCGACGCGACTCCCGACACAGATGGCGTGTCATTCAGCGTCTGGAGAGAACTGGGGCCTTTCTTCCACGCGCAGCGTTCTTATATATAAAGCCGCGGTGCGGACGGCTTAGGGAACGCCTGATCAGATCGGCTCTTCCGACTAGCCGCTGGGCTAGTAACGCACCACTTCAAGTTACATAATAATTTATAGCTTCTTTTGCTGATGGCCGATGAAGCTCTTAATTTAAACGTGCATTCAGCACGCAGGTAAGTATTGATAGTAAAATTTTGACGTGGCTAAGTTAAATATTTTGGGCGAGAGAATTAATTAAATTACACTGCACGCAGTAGATGAGCTCTGAACTGGCCCTTTTGAGATCCGCTATCGCTATAATTTTATAGGTATTCAAAAGAAACTTTACACATCTTCATAGTCATAGCGGACCTCCAACGTATTTAAATCTAAACATCCTAGCCTTATTTATTAGCCTACTTAATCTATCTTGCTTCCTTCGGTTTTGAGACGAAAACCACAAAATCATGAATTTCCACTAAAATCTTAATTTGTGAAATCCAAAGTACTGTTTTTATTAAATCATTATGAAAGATGAATCTAAATATAAATTTTGAAGTCTCTAGCTCTTTTCTGTTGCGCCAATGATTTTTCCAGAAAAACGTCCAAATTTCGAAAATGGCTGAAGTTATCGAACTGATATTTAACACACATTAATTTAGTATTATTCCTGACATGCTAGAAAAGTTTTAGGTCATTTGCTTGATTTTTAAGGTATTGCGCAACATTTATGACGTCAGAGCTAGTTACAGCAGACTGGCTGGCACACAATGGAAACTGATGTGAATTTACTACAGCGTGAGTAGGCTGCTTCCCTACAAGTAGTTACGGGAATTGGTGAGACAGATCAGAATACTCAGACTGAACATGTGGATGAAGAGTCGGTTGCACCTAAGAATACAGCAGAAATATTAGATCACTCACAGTATTTGATAGATACCGTGTTAGAGACGCTTTCTAAGTGGGAAGAGAAAGAGAAGGCGCAGCAGGGTAATGATAGGGAGGAGCTACAAAATACTGAATTGTCAGGTGAAGAAGCAGAAGAAATTCGTGCTTATATTTACGATGAGGATGATGTGCTCTTATCTAAAGTGCCTGTGCAGGATGTTGATAATGTACTAATAGATTTAGGACAGGAAATAAGTGAGAATGTAGAGGGTAGCCTTTGGGGGTCGATGAACCCAGTAGCTGTGACCAGTTGTCACTTGAGAAGGAACCCGACGGTAATGGTGAAAGTGGTTTAGCTGTAACTAATGTTATGCCCGGTCTAGAGGCGCAGAATCGCTCAGACTACAGTAATTTGGGTCATGCTCAGCAAACTAAATGTAATGAAGTCGTGCGGTGTTTCGATTTGAAATTAATAGACCGACTGGAAAAGGCAGCTGAAAATGTAATTCAGAAAACCCCTACACACTGTGACCTAAATGTAATGAAGACAGATGTCGATCACTTTAGTTGGAGACAAATCCAAAAGGAACTATTGGATGAGTTTGAGGAACCACCTAACTGGAATAATTACGGTACCTTTTATTGATAAACATGTAGTAACTAGTGATGAAACTTGGGAGCTGCCTATACGAGTTCTGAAAAATAGGAGATATTGGGACGAAGGTGTTAATCTTAGTAAATACCAAGGACTTCTCAGGATCATAGGAAAACCACATGCCAATGCATATAGGCTAGAGTACCCTAAGAGTAAAAAGATATTAGGTCTCAGGAACGTGATCGACCTAAAGAAGTTCATAGATAGTGAATGAATGCTGTAGGGAGGAGGTTGTTCTGTAACCTCTACACAGTGTGGCAGCTCTGCAGTCCCAGCTGTGTGAGATCTTCTTTCCATTTCAGGTCTCACTCATTCTTCATCTTTTCTATCCACAAAAATTTCGACCCCTTCTTTCCAATATGAAAATTTTGTGAAACCAATGAATGCTGTAGGGAGGAGGTTTTTCTGTAACCTCTACACAGTGTAGCAGCTGTGCAGTCCCAGCTGTGTGAGATCTTCTTTCAATTTCAGGTCTCACTCAATCTTTATCTTTCCTATCCTCCAAAATTTCGCCCTCTTCTTTCTAACACATTAAATCTTCCGGTATGACTATCAAGCCAGCATTAAACTAATGAATGCTGTAGCGAGGAGGTTGTTCTGTAACCTCCACACAGTGTGGCAGCTGTGCAGTCCCAGCTGTGTGAGATCTTCTTTCCCATTTCAGATCTCACTCACTCTTCATCTTTCCTATCCACCTAAAATTTCGACTTCTTCCTTGCAATACTAAAATTTTCTGTCATGGCTATCAAGCCATGAGTTCTGTAACCATTCTATCCACCGATTAGTGAAGAAAATACCTAATGTGACACACCCAACAGTGACATAAACAATAGAAAAGTATGACGTAATTAAGATACAAATGTATTTGAGTAACAAGTATGTATAGAACCATGGTAATATTGTAAGTACAAAGTTGTTGTTTTATTGGAAATGGTCCCACAATAATATTTTAAAAAAGATGTACAAATTCGTGTTCAAGCAGGATCTGAAGTGGCAATAAAACCTATTGTATGCTTAGAGCTAACTAATTAATAGTAAGAGAGAGTGCTTTGTGTTATGAAAAATATGCAGATAAGTTGTGAGAATAAACTCACCTTGTGTAGCAAGGAATGACAGTGTAATAGAATTGAACAGTGTTTGTGGTTGAGACGTGAAGGACACGTCTTTGAAATATTTATAAGGTTGGAGCTGGCCATTTATTTGGTGTAGTGTGTGACAGAACACACCTACAAGTACTGAGGTTATGAGTTGGAGGCGTGAATGCGACCATAGGTACCCTTATGTTAGATGAGACAGAGCAGCTCATGGTGTCCTATAGGTTCAAGGAATTTAGCATTACGCTCGTCCATAATTACTTGATGCATTTTAGTGGTAGGTCGAGAGAGACTATCTGTGGTTTCAGCGTCCGATCGAGTGGAAATGGATTGCCACGTGAGCAAACTGATCAGCTGCAATACACTATAGATACGAAATAAATGTGATATCCTGTGCTTTAAATTTTAATGGAGTGAATATTACTTAAGTTCATACACTAGCAAAGTAAGTAAGTACATAATGGCAGACGTCAATTATTATTTATAGCTCAGCATAAATACACTTCGATAAAGTAAGTACATAATTGCCGATGTGGAACTGACACAGCAGCAGAGGACCAATAAGTGGATTTAGTAGTCAACTAAACGTAGAGTGTTTTGAACACTCAGAACTGTACTATTACCACAAGTTACTCACATGTACAAAGAAGCTGAGAAGACAATTACTAATCAAATATACTCATACTATCTCTAAGAATAAGGTAATCAAAGATGAGTCAGCTAAGTGAATAAAATACAAATGTATCAGGAATGTACCGAGCATTGGTTCAGTGTTCCGGCCCAGAAATAATAAATTGAAATTAAATAGGATTTATGATTGTATGCCTTCAGCATAAATTTTCTCTAGTACGTGACTAACGGCGTTTTGAGCCATTTGTTTATCGATTTTGACAATTAATTAACCGCGAAAGTAAAATTGAAAAAGTTCTGTTAACTTTGTTCCAGTAACATATTGGAAGATAAAATGTGTATATATCCCCATTTCATTGTGACCCACCCTTAGATATTAAGTGTACAGAGTCTGAGGCACTCTTTTTGTTTGTTCTACAGGACAAACCAGATAATGGCAGCCTGGTAGCTGCGTGAAAGCGTGTAGTGACTTGGACACAACTCACAGTGACCCCTCCCCTTTCCCCATGTAATTTAGAGTGAACGTGAAGGACGCACACCATAGCAACTTCCCCTCCTCTACCCTTGTGAACGGAAGTGTAGAACTCCAGCCAAAGCGGCTACAACCACGTGTGCAAAAATTATTTGTGAAATTTTCTTTCAGGTTTAGAAAAGACTGCTAAGATATATAATCATCTGTTTATGTATCTTGAATAACTGTGTTATTTTCTTTGAATTTGTGTATGTAAAAATGTATTTAATGGATTTAAGATTTTCATAATTTTACATATTTTTATGTGTTTGTTTGTCTAAGGCAATATGATGCCAAAGTGTTTCATTGATTTTGCTTAAAGTTTGAGGGATAATGTTGCTTAAGAGGCAGTGAACATGCCAACAATTTAAATAATTAATGTAGGTAATCAGTTTTCTTTTAATATTTCTACATGTTTACATTTCAGTTTAAATTTTCATAGGGAGTTAAGCTGTACTCTTGCTTCCCTTTTTGTAGTTAAATTTTTTTTCGTTCATTAACATTCAAAAACAAAAAAATTTAAGTAGAGGGTGATGTAGGGAAGCAGCCTACTCACGCCATAATAAATTCACATCATTCTTTCCATTGTGTGCCAGCCAGTCCACTGTAACTAGCTCTGACGTCATAAATGTTGCGCAATACTTAGAAGTCAATTAAATAACCTAAAACGATTCTAGCATGTCAGGAGTAACACTAAATTAATAGGTGTTGAATATCAGTTCGATAACTTTAACCATTTTCGAAATTTGGACATTATTCTGTAAAAACCATTGGCGCAACAGAAAAGAGCTAGAGACTTAAAAATTTATATTTAGATTCCTTTTTCATAATTATTTAATAGAAACAGTCTTCTGGATCTCACAAATTAATTTTTTGTTGAAATTCATGATTTTATGGTTTTTGTCTTAAAACTTACGGAAGGAAGATAGATTAAGTAGGCTAATAAATAAGGCTAGGATGTTTATATTTAAGTAGAATGGAGATCCGCTATAATCATAAAGATGTGAGAAATTTCAATTGAATAACTATAAAACTATAGTGATAGCGTATCTCCAAAGGGCAAGTTCAGAGCTCGTCTACTGCGTGCAGTGTAATTAAATTAATTCTCTCGCCCAAAATATTTAACTTAGCCATGTCAAACTTTTATTATGATTACTTACGTGTGTGCTGATTGCGCATTTAAATTGAGAGCTTCATCTGCCATCAGGAAAAGAAGTTATGATTTATTCAATGACTTAAAGTGGTGCATTACTAGCCCAGCGGCTAGTCGGGAGAGCCAATTTGATCAGGCGTTCCCTTAGCCGTCCGCACCGCGGCCTTATATATAAGAACGCTGCGCGAGGAAAAAAGGCCCCAGTTCTCTCCAGACGCTGAATAGCTCACCATCTGTGTCCGGAGTCGCGTCACGTCGCGGCGGTACCATTGCTATAAACAGCCTCGGATGCCGTATTAAGTTACTCGGGATACACGTAACCATGAAATCATTTTCGAGTGAAGTATTAATTCGGGGATGACTTTAATGATCTGTCTTCAGTTTGCGTAAGTCGTATTTTCACGTGCCGTCGCGGGACAGACATTCTTCCATTATTTTGCGTGGTGTTTGATGAACATTATCATCAAATTAGGGCGAGCATTCATTTAAACCTTTAATTTGGACAGTTATAGTTGCATCAGCGCATTAGACTCTGAACTGCTCTGTTAGTCAGGTTGTGGGGATTCTTTTTTTTTCATCTGTGACTTTCAGAATACAGAGAACAATTTTTTTTCACGATCGTTTTTCATTATGAATCCCAGACAATCTCCTAATTCCTCAGAGCTATAAGCTGTAGCTGTAAGTGTATTTCTCAGATGAAGTGGGCACTAGGAATTCTAATTACAGTCTTCACGTTTTGCTAATCACTTTCTGGTTGCCAAAATTGTAGTTAGAGAGCCAGTGTTGAGAACGGCAAAACAACAGCATAAATAAGAGGAACATTTAAATAACAATAATTCTACCCGCCGCCCCACATATGGTTAATCGGCAGGGAAGTGCATTCTTTACTGCAGTTACATTACATTTTTATATAACTACGATAATTTGCACCCGCCGCCCCACAGGTCCATTAAGTAAAAATGGACACTCACATAATACAGGATGGTTGAGTTCCTCATAGTCTACAGCTTTGCGATGTAAAATTGAATGTACAACCAGCAAGCCAACAGGAGTCTTTTCTGTCCACAGAACAATTGTAAATTGCTGTTGTGCCCCCACTGACATCAGTGGAGTGCGGATTTATAGCGGAATTGGAGACAGATTATTGGCATGCGTATAGTGCTGTCATATTTATGTAGCAGGAAGCCACGCGTCAGGATGTTGGAAACGTCTCTTTATACAGCTCGGAAAGCGCTGTACGAGGAAAACATAGAGAAAATCATAGAATGGAGGCTTTCACGCTCAGTATATGGGTAGTTACAGATACTTGTTTTATGGATCACGGCTCTATGTCCATAAAACAAGTATCAGCTAATACACAGAGGAAAGATGCGGACACTATGTACAGGGTGACAATTATTGAACTACATGAAATAAAATCGTAATAATTTCTGAACGGTTTGCGTTAGGACATTCAAACTGCACGGTTGGCCGCGGGGCATGATGGGTGTTAGTATGGTTGGGTTTAATGACGAAGCCCACTTTCATTTGGATGGTTTCACCAATAAGCAAAACTGGCGCATTTGGGGGACTGAGAATCCATATTTCGCGATCGAGAAGTCTCTTCACCCTCAACAGGTGACTGTGTGGTGTGCAATGTCCAATCACGGAATAATCGGTGCGATGTTCCTTGATGGCGCAGTGACTACCCAACGGTACGTGAAGATTTTGGAAGATGATTTCAACCACATGTCCGAAGTAACCCTGATTTCGACAAGATATGGTTCATGCATGACAAAGCTCAACCCCATCGATGCAGGAGAGTGTTTGATGTCCAGGAGAAGCACTTTGGGGACCGCATTCTGGCTCTAGGGTACTCAGAGGCCACTGGCAAGGGCCGCGATTGGCCGCCATATTCTCTAGATCTGAACACATGAGACTCCTTTTGTGAGGCTATATTAAAGACAAGGTGTACAGCGATAACCCAAAACCATTGGTGAGCTGAAAACAGCATCGATTTTCCGACACTTCTGTGGGTCAAACGGGATTTCGCTATTCGTCTGCGCCACATCATCGCCAATGATGGCAGGCATATCGAACACGTCATAATCTAAATCCGAATATCTGTAGTGAAGTTTACATGTTGAATAAAGTGTGTGGGCGCTGTAGTTTGTAACTAATTTACCTTTTTTTACACATGGCTCAAAAATTGCCACCCTGTATTTCGGCACTGTTCTGGAAATGGTCGCAGCCACTTCCCTGCAGAACAGCGGCGAAATCGTCGCCACACCAAGGAACTGGGATAGTTTCCCTTGAATAGCATGACAACCAAATAAGCAAAAGATGTAAAGTGACTGATAAAGTCAGTGTTTGCCGTTGCGCTCAGTTATTTTAAATCTGCATTTTAGAAGAAACGTAGAAAATCCGATAGTGCATTGCCGTTGTTGTTCAGAAGCAGGATACAAAGTACTGAGGCGACTGCAGCCGTTATGGTTCAAATGGCTCTGAGCACTATGGGACTTAACATCTGAGGTTATCAGTCCCCTAGAACTTAGAACTACTTAAACCTAACGAACCTAAGGACATCACACACATCCATGCCCGAGGCAGGATTCGAACCTGCGACCGTAGCAGTCGCGCGGTTCCGGATTGCAGCGCCTAGAACCGCTCGGCCACAACGGCCGGCTAACCGTTATGAAATACACGACATGTAATCGGAGTTGCGAATCTGAACTACCATCAGCTGTACAATGGAACGTCAACAATGAAAATTTGTGCCAGACTGGGACTCGAACTTTTCCGCGAGCGGTCGCCTCATCATTAGGCTACCCGAAACCGCTCCACGGCCAGACCCGAACTTCCATATGTCAACTATGTCTCTAAAATCTGCACTCGTACATTCAGTATGTACATTTCCGTACTGGGGAGACATTTTAATTGAAAGTCCTTTCCCAGTATCGGTGAATAAATACGGCATTGCAGTGCCTATGTTGTTTGGTTTTACGATGGAATATTCCTTCTGACACGCATGCGAAATCAAAGAACATAAAATTTCACGTAGAATGATGTACTTAAAAGTGACAATCCGTTTAGCCACAATCGATCATCGAAGATCGGCAATTTTTACGAACTTGGAGGAAAAGTGAGTTATGCTCATGTTCCAACGTCTGCAAATGAAAAACGATTACTCCAAATGAAAAGTGTCATGCATGAAAGTTTTGCGTAAAAAAGAACCCCCAAATTTTAAAATTCGCTGACTCCTTTGGAAAGAAACAAATAAAAACGTAAAAGCAATCGTAGTGCTACATTACAATAAAGGCTTTTTGTGGAGTTAAATTACTTTTGAACTCTAAATGATATTCATCCAAATATTCACATTTGAGGGCAGTTTAGTTAGGGTCCTACCTACTTAGTTAAGTGGCTCTTTTTGTTAACTGTTATTCAAGCAGGTGATTTATAGTGTATTCTGTCAATTACTTGTGTTTGTAGTCATCATACAAAGAATATCTAATAAAAGTCAAGGGAAAAACGTTAAGGAAGCGCAGGACCTGAGTGGAACCCAGTAAAGTCTCTACGAGTTGTGAGGCGTAGTCAAGATGAATGGTGAACCACTCCCTGTCAGTCCTGATCCAGTGGGATCAGCCGTCTAATCCATTACCATATGAAGTCACCATAACCGTTCGAGTCATACTTTGCCTTTGAGTTAGGCCCATATTCTTTAACTCTTTTTGATGACCCAAGACAAGACATCTTTAAACTGTTCAGTCCAATCAGTGTTAAAATCACAAACAACAGAGACTTCATCATTGGCGGTGGGTTCCTCTTACGCCGAATTGTGTGGAATACTGACGAAGTGTTTTTCTCCGTTCTTGAAAAGTATGTGAACTTTCTTTGTCGAGAACACTTTGTGTCCAATTGCACCAAAGTTTTTCATGGATACCCTGATGAGAGATCTGAAAAAAGTAGAAAATCTGCTGATCGTGCCCGAACAGCTTGCTCTATGTCAACTGTTACTGTTTTGTTTGATGAGACAATGCAACTAACTACCCTAAAAGAAAGTTTATTACTAAAAGAACTTACTAAGAAACGTATTATTTCAATGCTCACAGAAAAATAATGTGGTGAAGGGGTATAATGTCAAGCAGGCCATGGAGAACGCAGACCCTTGATTGCTGACAAAGCCATAGAAAAGTCGAGACAGGGGGGCGTATTCATGATCGAGGAAAATACTAATTTGTTGATCCTGCTGACTGATCGCATAGCTGATACTAGTGAGCAGGAAGAAGCCGTCACCAATATCTCCCTTATGAAAACTGGAAAAGGCAACCAAGACACATTCACTTACATTCCCGACACGGCGACTTGGGCACACTGGCTCCGACCCAACCGTGCACAGGTAACACTTGCCCATTGGCAAAAAACATATGTTAATTCTTCACGCCTTCAGTGGCTGTAAACACTACGTCTACGTTTTTTGATAGCACAAAATCGTATTTATAAACGCATTTCAAAAGAAGGCGGACCTCCAACACGTCACCTCAGACTTTATGGCTTCCAACGCCATTCCTGACAAGGTCGCTGAAGCGGGAGTGAAGTTCAGTGTGTGTTTGTACACAGCTGACAGCTCCAGATATTTACATGAAATTTGTCTGCAACTGTTCCAGAGAGCTTTTTAATTCCAGTTAGGCACGTCTGTCTCCGACTGAAGCCGTCGCGCACCAGAGCGCTCTCTCAGGTTCTACTTCCAGATTCAGATCTGGATCGGCTGAAATAGGGACAGAAGACCACAAAAACGGTCTGATCCCCTTTCAAACCACCAACGCCATAGAAACAGCTCAACCCAATATCGTGCATGTGCAAGAAGCCATTCCAAACAGCTTGTCCCTGCAGAATGTCGTCTATAAAGTGCTCTGCCACATGCAGCAGTTGTTCGGGATGACAATTTCCTTGATTCGACACAAATCGACGATGAGACCGAACTCGTCGAGGAGGGAATCGATTTAATTAAGATCCCGTGCCAAAAATAGACGAGGACTGGATGATGACGTTTCCTCGCGGACCATCTTTCCCGAAATGCAGAAAAATATAAGCAAAACATAATTTAATTGTGTAGGCTTCACGGCCAAAGTAAGCTGGCATAAAAGTTTTGTGAGTATCGCATCGTGTCATAATGTAAAAAACCATAACGGCAACACCAACGTTTCGGCCGCTGTTACAGTGGCATTTTTCTGGGTCTAAAGATCAGTAAAGGTAATTTGACTTCCCAATACAAAGTATTAGCAGGAATTTAGCGCCACGAATGCTTCCACGTTTTAATTTGTATCTCTGCAAAAAAGGGAATGAATTTTAAAATTTAGAAGCTCTTTTTACGCAAAATTTGAGACTCTACAACTTCCATAAATGACAATTTTCATGTGAAGTAGCCTTTTTTGAGTTACAGGCGTCAGAACATAGGCATAACTCACTTGCATACCAATCTGATAAACAATTGCCATTTTTGACGATTGATTGTGGCTAAGTAGCTGAACTGATTTTAACTTGTAGGTACATCGTTCTAAGCGACATTTTATGCTCTTTTATTCTGCATTTTTGAGAATTTTCTGTAGGATGTATTGTTTTTCAATTATAAGTGAAAAGCTGATGAAGTTCAAAAGTTTCATGGTTTTGCGGCCATCAGGCGTTTACCACAAACAGTCGCACACTCAAATTCTTGTTTGGGATGCCTAAAATCGATTAATTATTTGCAGCTTGCACATATTTATAGGCCAGCAAAAGTCTACTTGACCTACACTATGATCGTTTTAGCCCATTGTTTCTAATGGTGCTGTTTTTGAGAGGAAATTTGGAAATCTGTACGTTACCTTAGATCGTTTTGCTACTGGAAACTGTAGATAACAACTGTTACATAATGTTTTTATTGGATCAACTTACTTTAGGTTTTATATTTCCATAAAATTTCGTATTTTATATCACTATTTTATACAAATGTCCAGGAGCATCATGCGGGCGTGACCATATTTATCAATACAAAATACGTCAAACAAAAACGCCACGAAAATAGTAGCACGTATAGTTACATTGTTTATCGTTTTATCTTAATATTCATAATAGCTCTGTTTCTAAAAAGGAAGATGAGAACCTGTACATTATCTTGTTTCGTTTTATTGATGCAAATTGTATATGACAATTGTTACAATGGTATTATTGAGCATCTTATATTTCAATGGTATTAGCTACAATCCTTGTAGACAAAATAAACAAATTAATCCTTCCTTTCTTCCCTTCCTAAAATTCATGTTAATACCTTAAATAGCGCAGAGCACACACAGAGCATAGCTGTTCACTCAGGTTTATTGTTGACTTGTGTGCCACGAGGTGTTCGGTTGTCCCTGAGAACAGTAAATGGCGCAGCTATATGCTACCGTCTGTACTGCACCTAATATGATGGCTACACCTTTCAAGCCCAGTAATGCGGTAAACGTTTTTATTGTATGATATTTTCAACAATTCCCTTCTTACAATTTTTGCTTGTATGTATATACTGTGTAATCTTTATTTATTATATCATACTTTATTTCTTAAATTTTGAATAAAAATCATCAGCAATGGGGGCCGAAGACTTCCTGCCTAAGAAGTGACCCTCATTCTGCCAACGGCCTTGTCGAAGAGGCCGGAGGAGCGACAGAGGTTCAAGGCATCTTCTTGACTTTGAAGTGGTAATCCGCCCTAAAAAGCGGAAAAATGAGCAATGATCAACAGCATGACGACGCAGAAGGCAATGGAAACCATTGCATTAAAGACAGACAGTACATATATCCATCGGACATCTGCTTTGTAATCCAAAAAGTGTCATGACTATCTCTCCATTGGCAAACGATTCCGAACTTGTCCCCCATTTGGATCTCCTGGAGGGAACTGCCAAGGGTGATGTGACCATCATAAAAATATTGAGTAACCAACGAAAGGGTAACATTCATCGAGTCTGGGCGTGGAACGTGAGAAGTTTAAACGTAGTAGGGCATCTATAAAATCTGAAAAGGGAAGTGCGATAGCTCAACCTAGATATAGTGCGTGTCAGTGGAATGAAATGGAAAGAAGACGACGATTTCTGGTCAGACGATTGTAGGATAATATCAAAAGAAGTAGAAAATGGATGAAATCTGGCTTCGCAGGACAGAGCGGATTAGGTTATGGTTGTGGAAAGGGGCCATAATCAGTTACTGTTAGCCGCACAAAACACACAAACTTTATTGTCCTAAAGACACTTAACTGCACATGCTCTTATCAAAACAATACGGCTGAAGACCCGAACACAAGCTGTTAAAATTTCTTTAAGGAATACACACGGCTGAAGGCCTTAGTTAAAAAAAAGGAAAAAAATTACATAATTACTCGGCTGAAGGCGACATATTGAACATTGAAGAACTGAAGACTTAAGGCCTAAATAAGAAAGATTTGAATTAGAGCAAAATCTCCTTTTTTAACGTAAGTTTTAAACAATTCAATCTTGAAACCTTAAACTAAGTCGGCTTAAGACCTTATTTTAAAATTAAAACAGACTAAATTATAGACAGCTGAAGGCCTCGCACAGTACTTAAGACAAAAGAAAATCACAATCCGAAGACAACAGAACAGTGGTGCTCAGAAGTGTTCCAAGGGTCGGCCTGAGGAGGTAACTCTAACATAAGTTTAGGTGAGACAGGCAGCCAGGAATAAGATTAAGTAATCAGATGGCAACGTGACCCAGAGACGGCTGACCATCGGCACGATAACGGAAAATGTCGCCCTGAGGAGGTAACTCTAACATAAGTTTAGGTGAGACAGGCAGCCAGGAATAAGATTAAGTAATCAGATGGCAACGTGACCCAGAGACGGCCGACCATCGGCACGATAACGGAAAATGTCAGCCGAGAACGAAGCACTACGTCTTCAAATTGGCGTCTAAAAACAGCCAAGGCACAGTAACCACTCGAAAATGTGAACAACACCAAAGGCTGTCTAACTACACGCCACGCGGTACCGGACAGCATCAACACGGCGAGGGAAAACTCACTGCGGAACACTACGCTAATGCCCTGCCGCGGAGACCTCCTCGCTGCTCTGTCCCAACCGACCGACTGCCTACTCCAGTACGCAGTCAGCATTAATGTAACTGATCAGTCGAAATTACACAAGCTAGACACAGTTCCACGGAAACACTTGCACCAAGAACTCTGATAATCCTAAAAACCAATCATTGTGGAACAACAAGGACGAATCACAAGTCGACACACGCAGAGTTCCCATTAAGAGGTCGGCGACCAAATACACGCCGTCCGATGGGACGACCGATCGAACGACCAACCAATGTCGTCCCCATTTAAGTTATGTGTGTCGGCAACGGTCGGGCAAGTCATGGCTGTCCGGGGCTCACTGCAGCTCCATCCAGACTCCCTTGTTGTCCATTCGGAACTCGGAGACACGGCGACTTGGGCACACTGGCTCGGACCCAACCGTGCACAGGTAACACTTGCCCATTGGCGATCCAACATCTCTGCACAAGGAAGGAGCCGACCCACGTCCGACAAGATAACTGACGAGGCCCAGAAACGGTCAAAAGATCAAATACACGTCGCCCGATGAGATGACCGACAGAACGACCAACCAACGGTCGCTGCCGGCCGAGGTGGCCGATCGGTTCTAGGCACTACAGTCTGGAACCGTTCGACCGCTACGGTCACAGGTTCGAATCCTGCCTTGGGCATGGATGTGAGCGATGTCCTGAGGTTAGTTAGGTTTAAGTAGTTCTAAGTTCTAGGGAACTGATGACCTCAGAAGTTAAGTCCCATAGCGCTCAGAGCCATTTGAACCATTCTGAACCAACGGTCGCTCCCGCTCCAGTCTCCTTCCGTCGGACAGTGCATGTGTGTCGCCCACGGTCGGCGAGTACTGGCTGTCCTGACCTCACTGCTGCTGTGTACCAACTGAACTCCCTGACACACGACGAGCCGGAAATACTAGCGGTCGCTTCAGAGATAATACGACAGTGTTATTATCGATAAACGCTGCTGCTGCTACTCACGGGCAGCCAAGCCAGCAACTTAGTGACGCCAGTAAATCGAATAAGAAACGGGGCGCCAGTTCCGTAAAGACAAGCTGTCAAGCAAGAAACGGCAGGAACACGAGCCGCGCACGGCTCAATGGAATAACGGGGATAGGATGTTTTATGAATAGAGCAGAGTGTGGGTGGCTGTGAAAAGTTCAGTGATAGGATAGTTCTCATTAGATTCGACAGGAAGCCAACAACGACACTATACATGCCGATGTCGCAAGCAGAGAACGAAGAGGTAGAGAAAGTATATGCGGATATTAAAGTAAAGGGAATGAAAGTCTAATAGTCGTGGGAGATTGGGATGCGGTTGTAGGGGAAGAAGTGTAGAGAGCGTTACGGCAGATTATGGGCTTGGTAGTAGGGATGAGACAGGGTAAAGACAACTGAGTTCTTTAATAAATTTCAGCTAGTAACAGCGAATACTCTGTTCAAGATTCACTAGAGGAGGTATACCTGGAAAAGGCCGGGGTAGGTGGAAAGACTTCAGTTAGATTACATAATGGTCAGACAGAGATTCCGAAATCAGATATTAGATTGTAAGGCGTACCCAGCAGCAGATATAGACTCAGATCACAATTTAGTAATGATGAAGAGCGGGCTGAAGTTTAAGACACTAGTCGGGAAGAATCAATGCACAAAGAAGTGGGATTCGGAAATACTAAGGAAGAAGAGATGTGCTTGAAATTCTCTGAGGCTGTAGATACTGCGACAGTTTAGTTGAAGAGGAATGAAAATCGCCAAAAAGATTGATAACAGAAGTTGGAAAGAAAAACGTAGGTACAAAGAAGTAATTACGAAAAAATCATGGATAACAGAAGAAATATTTCAGTTGATCGTTAAAAGAAGTAAATGAAAAACGTGTGCAGAGAAATTCAGGAATACGGAAACGCAAGTAAAAAAAAAAATTGTTCAAATGGCTCTGAGCACTATGGGACTTAACATCTATGGTCATCAGTCCCCTAGAACTTAGAACTACTTAAACCTAACTGACCTAAGGACATCACACAACACCCAGTCATCACGAGGCAGAGAAAATCCCTGACCCCGCCGGGAATCGAACCCGGGCGTGGGAAGCGAGAACGCTACCCCACGACCACGAGGTGCGGACGAAACGGAAGTCAGATAGGAACGAAATAAACGGGAAGTGCAGGGAAGCTAAGGCGCAGTGGTGGCATGAAAAATGTGAATAAATAGAAAAAAGAAAAGATTACCGGAAGGACTGACTCAATATATAGAAAAGTCAAAACAATCTTTGGTGAAATTAAAATGAAAGGCGGTAACATTAAGAATGCAATGGTAATTCCACTGTTAACTGCAGAGGAGAGAACCGATGTTTGGAAATAGGACACTGAAGGCCTGTGATGACGTGATAGTAGGAGAAACAGGAGTCGACAGAGTAGATATAGGGGATCCAGTATTGGAATTAGAATTTAAAAGAGCTTTGGAAGACTTAAGATCTGATAAGGCAGAAGGGATGGATAACATTCCACTGAACTTCTAAAATCATTGGGGAAGTGGCAACAAAACGACTACGTAGAATTTATGAGACTGGCAATGTACCACCAGACTTTCGGAGAAACATTATCCATACAATTTCGAAGAAGACAAGAGCTGTCAGGTGCGACAATTATCGCATAATTAGCTTAACAAAGGTTCAAATTACTCTGAGAACTATGGGACTTAACATCTGAGATCATCAGTCCCCTAGAAGTTAGAACTACTTAAAGCTAACTAACCTAAGGACATCACACACATCCATGCCCGTTAGCTTAACAGCTCATGCGTCCATACTACTGACAACAATAAAGTATAGAAGAATGGAGAAGAAAATTGAGGATCTGTCTGGTGAAGTTCAGCTTGGCAGCTTGGCTTTAGGAAAGGTAAATGCACCAGAGAGGCTGACGCTTCGGTTGATAATGGAAGCAATACAGAGAATCAAGACATGTTCATAGGATTTGTCGACCTGGAAAAAGTATTTGACTATGTAAAATGGTGCAAGATGTTCGAAATTCTGAGAAAGATAGGGGTGAGCTATAGGGAAAGACGGGTAATACACAACTTATACAAGAACCGAGAGGGAACAATGATACTGGATCACCAAGAACAAAGTGCTCGGATTAAACAGGGCGTAAGACAGAGAGGTAGTCTTTCAGCCCTACTGCTCAGTCTATACCTCGAAGAAGCAAATGACAGAAATAAAAGAAAGGGTCAGAAATTCCAGCTGAAAGGATATCAGTGATAAGAGTCGCTGATGACGTTGCTATGCCGAGTGAAAGTGGAGAAGAATTTCGGGATCTGTTGAATGGAACGAACAGCGAAATGAATACGGAATATGGATTGAGAGTAAATGGGAGAAAGGTAAAAATAATAAAAAATAGCAGAAATGAGAACATCGAGAAACGGAATATCAATATTGGTGATCATGGAGTAGACGAAGTTAAGAAATTCTGCTACCTATGCAGCAAAATAACCCATGATGGACGGAGAACAAGGACATAAAAAGCAGACTAGCACTGGCAAAAAGGGCATTTCTGTTCAAGATAAGTCTACTAGTATGAAATATCGGCCTTAATTTGAGGAAGAAATTTCTGAGAATGCACGTTTGTGTGGTAGTGAAACGTGGACTGTGGGAAAACCGGAACAGGAGAGAATCGAAGCATTTGAGGTGTGGTGCTACAGAAGAATGTGCAGTTATATACTTATATTGATATGGTGTCTGTTTTTTCTGACATGTCCGAAAGAACAGACACCATATCAATATAAGTATATAGTTCTGTCAATACCGGCCATGACCTTCTTCTTCTGTGTGGATGCACACATATTCCTCGAACTCTTACGGGACTTGGTAAGAATGTCTTCCACGAGTAATGAGTGTGTTGGGGTGGGATTCTACGAATGTAGTGTGTGGACAATGAAGGTGATAATGTGGGTCTCGCGGGAGGCGTGCGCGAGATAATCCCTGCAGTCGCACTGTCCTCTTTGCCCTCGTTGGCTCAGATGGATAGAGCGTCTGTCATGTAAGCAGGAGATCCCGGTTTCGAGTCCCGGTCGGGGCATACATTATCACCTGTCCCCGTTGATACATATCAACGCCCGTCAGCAGCTGAAGATATTGATATAATTCTAATTTCGTGTGTACAATTAGTTGGAGTCATAAGGTATCTAATGAGGAGGTTCTCCGCAGAAACGGCGAGGAAAGGAATATGTGGGAAGAAGAAGAAAAAAGATGATAGGACGCCTGTAAAGACATCAGAGAATGACTTCCGTGGCGCTAGAGGGAACTGTAGAGAAAGACAGAGATTGGAATACTACCAGCAAATAACTGAGGACATAGTTTGCGATTGCAACTATGAGATGAAAAGACACAGAAGAGGAATTCGTGTGGCGGGCCGCATCAGACCAGTCTGAAGACTCATGAAAAAAATTTAAAAAAAGAAGAAGAGGAAGAAGAAGAAGAAAAAAACCAATGACGGGCTGCCAATAAAAATGACTACAACCAAAAACAAATATAGAAAGTAGGTTAAATATTGTAAGTGCTGGTTTTAGCTTGATTTTACTCTGATTACTCTAACCAATAGTTGCTTTGTAGTTTGTGTTGTGATTATATTTTTCTGTTATGTGTACAGCCATTTGGGAATAGCTGCACAGTCGCAACGCCGTACTGCACGGAATAAAAATTAAGTGGAAATAAATAAGAGGCAAAGTACGAATCTCATTTCTTTCAACAACTTGAGGAACGCAGCGTATATCAGTAGAATCCTTATTTTTCCTGCTACTGCAACTGTAGCTTCTTGAAACAGATAACCAAGACTCAGGATATTTTTACTGACAAAAGTGTCGACATAGGCTGGATAGTAGTATAATACATGTAGATTTATTTGGAAGAAAAAGTTATGTCAGATCCGTATGCGCCTCTTGCATATGTATGTTCAGTGGCACAGCAATTTAAAAGCTAAATATTAATACTTCAAATTACAAAACAACTTTCTTTTTTTCGTCATAGTCACCATGGTCTAGTGCCTGTAAATACTGAGTTGACACGTAGTCAGTATTCTGAATACTTTACGTGTCCAAACGATGCTTACACGCACGAAACTTTAAATACGCTATGGTGCCAGTAATTTCGGTGTATGTTGTGTGTATTAAAACGCCACTATAAACCGTCGTTCTGCTGCAGATGGACATTAGACACAATCCAGGCCTGCGAGATAAAAAAAAAAAATTAGTAATTCCTACCACATAACAGTAACCCTGAAGTTCTCAAATTCACGGGAGCTATGCAGCACAGTGCGTCAACACAGATGCGAGTATTTCGTTACGTGTATACCTCCCTCTACGCATACTGGAATTATAGCTGACCATGGATTCCCACCACCCATCATATCCTCACAGCACTGACAAGTCCTACCAAACCATTCCCCGCCCCATAGCGGAATAGTTTTGTGTTCTTGTGGGATTCCCTAGTGTTAGCAGTCGCCGTTATACTGGACAGCAACATTTCCCTGTCATAGGGTATTCAGTCATTGTCATTAGATACGGACCACTGTATTAAGTACACCGGACAGAAAGGAGACGGGGGTGTCTGTATTCACACATTTATACGTAATAGTGCTCGTAATCATTCTGAATGGTTCGTTGTTATCTTTGTGAGTACACTGGGAACCCCGTTCCATGTTTGTAAAGATTAGTGTTATGTGCATAAAATCTTGTGGTAGCTCCGCCGAAATCTGGTTAAATGTTACACTTAGACCCAGAAGAAGGCCGCTGCAATCGTCGCCGAAACGTTGGTTTTTCTATAGCAGCAGTAGTTTTTACATTATGACGCGGTACCAAACCCAGAAAACTTTTATGTCGACTGTGACACTTTTGTTCCAGTTTTATGGACATTAATTCATTCTCTTATCACAGTCTTGCTCAGACCATAAGAATTCCCAATCATTATGAGGCGCTTTTCGAAATAAAGTTGACGAACAAAAGCAGGTACTTTGCATTCCACCTGGTTGACCGCACCTCGAATGCAGATGCCTTCCAGTCGTTGGCGAAGGACATGTAGCGCGGGTTCGAGGGCCGCCGAGAGTAAGAACATCCCTTTTGCACCTGTTGTCCAAGACTGACGTGTTTGGTCAGGCGGCAGTTTACCATAATCCAACAGCGCGCACCGTGGATTAAACGCAGAATCACCTTAGTTGACGTCTGTGAGAGGCCCATGCCTTCAAGCACGGCGTGAAGAAAACCGTGGTCGATATGCTCAAAGGAGTGATCAAAATCGTCGGCGGCTTAGGGCGCCTCGGAGGCTGCAGCCCGCTGCCAAGGCCTTGAAGTCGTGGAAGGCGCCAAGTTCCCTGTGAATGTTGTTGTCGGCGCCTAAACACGTCGTGTTAGAATACATTATGTGTCCGATTGTGGCCTGAAGACATGTGTGAAGGACACGGGCGAAAAATTTTTAATCTGCGTTTAGGAGAATAAGAGGACGATAGACATGACAATGGTGTGAACCACTCGGTTTTGGAACGAGTATCACGATGCGTTCGAGGAAATCCGTGGGGATGGAAAATAGTGGCGGAGGGGGTCTTCGAACATTTGAATCCACTGAGTGCCTGTCACGGAATAGAGGCGCAGTAGAATTCGTTCAGTCAGCCGTCTGATCCTGGTGATTTGTTCACGGTGCCACGCTCAAGGCCACAGATAAGGCTTCAGCAGTTATAGGTCGTCCTGACACACTACTCTGGTTACAGGCGAATCTCGCGAGATGCCTTCGTAATCGCGGGTGGTTCACAGGTCCTCAGCATAAAACGTCCTGTAATGCTGGAAGAACGCTACGGTGATGGCACACTGCGTGTCACCACGTCCAGCCACTGCTGTCTCTACTCATGTTATAACGTGGCGCTTACGGTGACGTCTCTCTCGGATGACGGTATATACGGACGCCATTTCGGTGCGGATAGTATCCTGTGCTCTCCTGGACACGGGCGCCATCAATTTGTTCCATAGTGAGGCGTATTAGGCGAGATTTGAGACGATTAACCGCTGTCTGCTTGTTTCGGGACGGTGGCTGTGTTATTAGTTCCCTCGGCACTGTGTCATAAAATTCCGACGTCGTCCGACACCAGCAAGCTCTTTCAGGGACATATCCCATGACCACCCGTCGCAGGGTCGGCTTGGTGCAGTCCAGCCACCAATGTAAGGTAGAAAGCCTTCTTGAAATAAGAGAGTCTGGTTGCAAAACATTTTTTATTTACACTAAATGAGGCCCTTTTGGGGCATCATGAGATTGGCGTAAAAATAAATGTGGAAAACCAACATTCGTTCATTAATGCCATGGGCGAATGTTGGTGTTCCACGTTAATTTTTACGCCAATCTGATTTTGCCCCAAAAGGGCGAAATGCGTCATTTCTTGTACATATAAAAGATCTTGCAACCGAGAATGTCTTATTTCAAGAAATTCATAACTGGTCGCTGTACCAGACGGCCAGTATGGAATGGAACGGTCCCACGTAGCAGCAATATCCCGCCGACATGCGTCCTCGAACAGATAAGAAATGTTCGGTATCCGTGGACCGCAACTTCGCCGTGTAAGTTGTCGGGGGAATGTAAGCAAACGGATGTATGCCAAATGATCGGTGAAGATTGTCGGCCACAGTTCCATATCCCTTGAAGTGACTTGGTGTCCTAGGGAAATGCTTATCTGGTCGAGGCAGCTGGCGGAGGGGTCGGTGAAGTACCGGTGATCAAAAAGTCAGTATAAATTTAAAAACTGAATAAATGACGGAATAATGTAGATAGAGAGGTACAAGTTGGCACATATGCTTGGAATGACATGGGGTTTTATTAGAACCAAAAAAATACAAAAGTTCAAAAAATGTCCGACAGATGGCGCTTCATCTGATCAGAATAGGAATAATTAGCATAACAAAGTAAGACAAAGCAAAGATGATGTCCTTTACAGGAAATGCTCAATATGTCCACCATCATTCTTCAACAATAGCTGTAGTCAAGGAATAATGTTGTGAACAGTACTGTAAAGCATGTCCGGAGTTATGGTGAGGCATTGGCGTCGGATGTTGTCTTTCAGCATCCCTAGAGATGTCGGTCGATCACGATACACTTGCGACTTCAGGTAACCCCAAAGCCAATAATCACATGGACTGAGATCTGGGGACCTGGGAGGCCAAGCATGACGAAAGTGGCGGATGAGCACACGATCATCACCAAACGACGCGCGCAAGAGATCTTTCACACATCTAGCAAAATGGGCTGGTTTGTTTTTTGGTTATAATAAAACCCCATGTCATTCCAAGCATGTGTGTCAATTTTTACCTCTCTATCTACATTATTCCGTTGTTTATTAAGTTTTCAAATTTATACTGACTTTTTGATCACCCGGTATGTATATCGGCGGCGGTCCCCATGAAGGAGACGCCAAGTGTCTTGGAGCGCCAGATCTCGTACGAGTGCCTGTAGCGTTGGACGGGTAGGGTAGAGCAGCGTTTGGTCTGCAGGATGCAGGACACTGTTAAAATCGCCGCCTATGGTGTAGTGCTCCGTATTCCCATGCAGGAGTGGAGAAATTTAATCGGAATAAAACGTGATTCATTCTTTGTAGCAGGATGTCCCAGAGGGAGCATTTACATTGACAATACAGGCTTCCCCCATCATAATGGCCAGGCCTCATGCAGAGGGCAGATACGTGATGTCTGATGCCTCGATGCCATCGTGTAAGAAGATGGCAATTCTGCCGGCAGCGTCACTTGATGGAGTGCTGTAGGCAGTATACAATCGCAGCTCCAGCTCGACTAATTGAAGGAGGGTGGTATCCAGGTCTGCTACCGGAAGCATGTCATGAAACATGCGTGTTCTGATGAGAGAGCGCATGCCATTGTCGTTGACCATACCCACATGGTTGGGACTGGGACATCTTAAGGTAGGGTATATAGATGCAAGTGGCGACCCCTTGGTGGTAATGGGGCCGCTTGGCTACCCAGCCTTGCCGTTGGCTTGTTTAACGCGGTCCTTCTGCGGGCGTCAGACTCCCCCCAAGTGGGGTGACAACCCTGTGTGGCGAAGGAACGTCAATTGTGTGTGGTGCATCGTCTGCGTCCATTTCAGCGGCCCAGTCACCGAACAGGGAAGGGGTCGGTGGTGGCATGTCATTGCGGGCAAGGGGGTCCATCGCCTGGTTTCATCCTGAGGTGCGTCGGTCAAGGGATCGTCTGAGGTGGGCAAGGCCGCCGTCCTGCCCTCGGCGTCAGATGCCTGCCTTGGGGCGGTACTGGTAAAGTCCATTGGCAACGACGAGTCAGAAATGGTGTCGGCAGCTTGCTCTCTAACTCGACCCCACTGGTCGCTATTCATCGAGAGGCGGCATTTGTTATGACGCTTCGGCGACCGTCGTTTCCGGGACTGTGTGTCCACATCCCTCGAAAGGCAGGGATCAACACCTTCGGCCGTGAGGTCAACGTTCAGAACCGATGTCCCTGGTACGAGGACGGTTGTGGTGGTGGCGGGCGTCGTGTCCTTCGTGCGATGCCGTCGGCGGTTGATCTCGTGTTCGCGTGTGGCTGCCTCATGGTCGAGGAGTCTGTGCGCACCGGCCGCACCGCTTCCACATAAATAAGCGGTAATGCGGTCGCCAACGTTATCTGTACTGGTTCCGCACGTGGCACCTGGACGAGGCGGAGCTGTAGGCAGTCTGATCGGACATGGCCTTCCTGTCCCCATCTGGAACATATCCGCGGTTCACCGTCGTTGGCACGGCAACGCCGATGAACACTTACGACAGCACGTGTTTGCGGACGCCATTGAGAACTTGGTACGTTTCGAAGATGTTCCACTTCTCTTCCGTGTAGCTTAGGACCGTGCCACACTGCCGTAACGCGTCAGTGACGAGCGCGGCCGGCACTTCGAACAGCAGTTCGAATATCCGCAACGTACGCACCTCCATACCCGCGTGGTCCAGGGCTACCTTCGGTCGTCGAATGTTTCACCGTCGCCTGGCGGTAAGAGAACGACATATCAAGTCAGAGCTCTAAATCACAACATTCGCAGTACCTCGCGCCAGCGAATAAAGAGAAACACGTGCGAAGCACCGCTCGGCGAGCCACGCGTCCGAACCATGTCGTGGCTGAAGGTCGACTGTGCCATCTGGCTATCCCTACACGACTCACAGCCAGACCCAAACATCGATATGTCGTCAACCATGCATCTACAAGCTGTACTCGTACATCAAAATAACACAGGCACTACAATATCATATTTATCCGCCCACACCGGGAAAAGTGTCTTTCAAGTATGGGAATGTACATAATGGATGTACGGGTATAGAATGTAGACGCATGGTTGACGAAGTATGTAAGTTTAGGTCTGGCTGTCTTTCTTGCACGGATAGCCAAATGGTAAGGTGATCGCCCGCTATAAGCGGGAAATCCGGGTTCGCCTCTCCGCCCAGCACAATTTTTATTGTCGTCATTCCATTCTACAGCTGATGATTGTCTATATAATTGCGAATACATTTAATGTGTAAAAAATAGGTGTTGAACTACCAGCGTTATTTCCAAGGAAGAGACAAACCTGCTATAAAACTACGAGATTTTCAGGCCATGAGATCTATCTACCAATGAGACAGGCTTCCGTATGATGCTTTAAAAACATCAAACAGTGCAGATTCTAGTGAACGTGATGAATGTATTTAATATTGGACATATTAATTATACTCTCCAAACTATGTAAATGTTTTCATGACTTTGCTTTGATAGTGTTCATTTGTTAAACTAATTTACTTTCTTAAGGTTCAACTATCTGTGCAAAAGTAAGAGAAAAGTTTTTTTTTTTTTTTTTTTTTTTTTTTTTTTTTTTTTTTTTTTTGTTTCCATTAGGAACAGCGTCCTTCGTGATCTTGTTAATAAGATCCAAGAAAGGTGGAAGGGCAACATCAATCGTAAGTTTTTAGTCTGTTCATTGCAGACCCATTTGAGCTACTATGTAGCTATCTTCAGTGCAGTTATACCGAAGTCATGATGACTAGTCGTAGATAAAATCGCATATGGTACCACACTGACATTACAGATAAAAGTTTTCTTTCGATTTCTTGTATTTTCTAGTTACATGTACTACACTGACGAGCTGAAGCATTATGACGGGAGTGAATGCCGCCTGGTGGCTTTATAAGCACGTGACGCGGCGAGGAAGATGCAAAAGTGGAGCAGAGACGAATTGGGAATCACTCAAGCGAGGATGAGAGCCGCAAATGTGGAAAACTAGTGATAAAAGTGACTTTGAGAAAGAGCAGCTCATCACAAACCAGTGTCTCGCAACTAGCACCGCGGAAAAGGCGCAGATGGTCTGATGTTCGTGTGCTACTGCCGTGAGCGTCTACGAAAAGTGGTTGGAGTGCGGAGAAATCACACGTGGGTGACTATGTGTTCGATGTGGTCCATGCCTCACCTCAGGACGTGGAGATCAGAGGCCTGCCCACTACGTAAAGCAGGATAGGAGGCGATCTCTTACAGATCTGACAACAGAGTACAGCACTGGTGCAGGAGCAGCAGTCTGGCGAAATTAGACATTAAGACAGACATTGTCAAAAATAAGCTGTAACTTTTCAGACACGTCCAGGACAATGACGGATCAAAATCACGAAAGTCTAAAAAAATCCACTTTGAGGAAAATCTACCGTCTTGACCACCGCCATCTTGGAGTTTTCGAGTTTTAACCTTAGTCATTGAACCAAGCGTTCGACTGGGTTCATTTTTCCACCAAATTAATGAATTACGCAGTGCTATCGTCTAAAACGATAAAATTATGTTCTACAATCCATGGTCATATCAGTCAAAATGCTAGACCAAAACTCTTCAGATCGTCGGACATTGTAGTAGCCTTCGTTGACGAACTGATGGTGTCCAAGAGTGTCATATGTTTTCAAGCTGCAATATTTGCTAAAGCTGAAGTGTCGCGCACAGTGCCTTGCACGCAGGACCGGTGAAGGGCCCAGTCTCCCGAACGATCGGCTGTCACAAACATTCGCATGATGCCTACTACTCAAAAGTATTGCACCCGAAGTTTCGCAGCGCGCCGTCAAGATGAGGTGGGGTGTTTTAGTTTTGCGTCGATCTCTGAGACATTGCTATTCATCACAAGGACACAAAGCAAATATTCTGCCGAAGTATACAGAATATTAATTCTTCCTGAGTGTTTTTTTAAAACTAAAATAACATTTTCACACAGTACAACCGATTATTTTAGCTTTTATATTTTACCTCTATTTTTGGTTAAAAAAGACCACAGAACAAACAGTTTGGCGCAAAAATGGAGCCAGTCGGTCGCTTGGTCCGTTACTATGTTTGAAAATTCCAAGATTGCCGATATCCACCTAAATGGATTTTTCGGGACTTTTGGATGCTTGACCCAGACATCATCCTGATCCTTCCTGCCAGTTTTTTTTTTTTTAATGTTAGCGTTGGCGTGATTTTTTGTGTAATTTGACTAGATTGCAAGCGGCTTAAAAGTTTTCTGGGTATTGTACCGCGTCATAATGTATAAAACTACTGCTGCTGGAGAAAAACCAACGTTTCGGCCACGGTTGCAGCGGCCTTCTTCTGGGTCTAATGGTGCGTTCTAGCTATGCAATGTCCTTTACATGCCGTCATAATTTTAAAAAGATAGTTAGTTTCATTGGTCACTTAAGGAAGAAGGCGAGGGAACTTAATTTTAACAGGCTATTGCGGTGGAGGGAGAACGTAACCTCTGTTCTCTACGGGCTCTTGTGTTATGTGGCATGATTGGTGGTCACCGTCGAATGAGAAGTTGGATGCTATTTCCCAACTTCTCATTCGAGGTGACCACCAATCACGGCACATAAGACAAGAACCACAGCAGCAGTAGTTTCATACATTATGACGCGGTACCATACCAAGCAAACTTTTATGTCGACTGACTCTGGCCGCGGAAGCCTACCAAATTATATTACATTAGAAGCGTTTCGGGCATACCTTTGAGACAGCGGGCATTGTTGAAAATTGGGCTCCGCAACAGATGACTCGTGTGAATCCAACGAGATTGTCAATTGCAATTTCGGTGGGAGGAAATAATTGAAAATGAACCGTGCATTAATGGAAACTTTCTCCTTGGCCGGACGAATCATATTTCTGTCATTTAGCTCGTTCATTGTTGACTGGCATCCGCCCCCCCCCCCCCCTCCTATGAACCTGCAAAGTAGCAGTTTTACATGTATGTCGATGAATGCATAAAAATAGACTATAGTAGGCCTACTATCCCGCCACCAAATGGTGTTGCTGCTTGCCACAGGTGCCGTGTTGCAGCAGAAATTATTCCGGCTTGCGAGCACGCTGGTGGACGCTAATAAGACAACACGGAAGCATACGAGCTGGGCAACAGTGGACTGTCTGGTTTCACAGCCATAAGAGGTTAGGAACAGACCGCAAATGCGTGTTTCGTTGGGTATATGAATTTTGAGACGGCAGGGGCTGTGTTGAAAAATGCAAAAGCACTGGGCGTCCAGCAGCTGCGCTCAAACTAAACAATGCCCTACGCGTCGATGACGTGATAATGGAGTACAAGCGAATCACATTTGATGAACTAGATAGGGCTACAGGTCTGTCACGGGGAATCCCCCCCCCCCTCCCGCCCCCCACACCATCATCCAGGACCGATGACCTCAGCGGTTTGGTGCCACACGAACTTGCCGCTATCATCATCCGTGAGGATTTGAAGACGAAGAAGGCGCGTGCGCAGTGTGCGCCCCATTCCATCACCAATGTGCAAAGACAGAAGTGTATGGAGATATGCCAATAGATGGTGCAACAGTACAGTGCAGATCCAACGGAGTCCTTCCTGCGCCTGGTCACCGTCGATGAGTTACGCTTCTTCCACGAGACTCCGGAAAGAAAGTAAACGCCAGCCTATAGAGTGGCAGCATATTAGGAGCCGTCGTCCCAAAAAGTAGATCGATGACTATTCGTGCAGAAACAAATGACGAGGGTGTTCTGGGATCACTAAGGGATATTACAGATGGACTGGTGGACTGTCTCCCTTTCAGTGCGACCCTCAACAGTGATAGGTACTGCGGTTCACAGTAGCAACTCCCCCGACGCATTCAACAACGCCGCCACGGAAAATAGAGCCGTGGCGTTAGGCTCCAACACGTCAACGTGCTGCCACTTATCAGCCGCCAGACATGGCCACCGTGAGTGAACTGTCACTATGCTGCCACATACTTCGTATTCGCCGGATCTACACTACTGGCCATTAAAATTGCTACACCACGAAGATGACGTGCTACACACGCGAAATTTAACCGACAGGAAGAACATGCTGTGATATGCAAATGATTAGCTTTTCAGAGCATTTATACAAGGTTGGCGCCGGTGGCGACACCTACAACGTGCTGACATGATGAAAGTTTCCAACCGATTTCTCATACACAAACAGTAGTTGACCAGCGTTGTTGTGATGCCTCGTGTAAAGAGGAAAAATGCGTACCATCACGTTTCCGACTTTGATAAAGGTCGGATTGTTGCCTATCGCGATTGCGGCTTATCGTATCGCGACATTGCTGCTCGCGTTGGTCGAGATCCAATGACTGTGCAGCCGCCGCGCGGAGTGGCCGCGCGGTTAGAGGCGTCATGTCACGAACTGCGCGGCCCCTCCCGCCGGAGGTTCGAGTCCTCCCTCGGGCATGGGTGTGTGTGTTGTTCTTAGCATAAGTTAGTTTAAGTAGTGTGTAAGTCTAGAGACCGATGATCTAAGCAGTTTGGTTCCTTAGGCATTCACACACATTTTTGATCGTGCAGCCACGTCTCGATCCCTGAGTCAACAGATGGGGACGTTTGCAAGACAACAACCATCTGCACGAACAGTTCGACGACGTTTGCAGCAGCATGGATTATCAGTTCGGAGACCAAGGATGCGGTTATCCTTGACGCTGCATCACAGACAGGAGCGCCTACGCTGGGAAACCTTACATTTCAGCAGGATAATGCACGACCGCATGTTGCAGGTCCTGTACGGGCCTTTCTGGATACAGAAAATGTTCGACTGGAGCCCTGGCCAGCACATTCTCCAGATCTCTCACCAAATGAAAACGTCTGGTTAATGGTGGCCGAGCAGCTGGCTCGTCACAATACGCCAGTCACTACTCGTGATGAAGTGTGGTATCGTGTTGAAGCTGCATGGGCAGCTGTACCTATACACGCCATCCAAGCACTGTTTGGCTCAATGCCCAGGCGTGTCAAGGCCGTTATTACGGCCAGAGGTGGTTGTTTTGGGTACTGATTTCTCAGGATCTATGCACCCAAATTGCGTGAAAATGTAATCAAATGTCAGATCTAGTATAATATATTTGTCCAATGAATACCCGTTTATCATCTGCATTTCTTCTTGGTGTAGCAATTTTAATGGCTAGTAGTGTAGCTCCTAACGACTAAGCGCTTTCGACGCAGTGAAAGAGATCATGTGGGATATGAAGTTCACCACCACTGACGAACTTCATTCAGTTGTCCACTAGTGGCGCCGTGGTACCCTCAAATAATGGTTTTTCTATGCAAATACTGAAGATGCCAGAACGATGGAAAAAGTGCATAGGCGTCGACAAAATCTGTATTCGTATTGTCAGCAAATGATTTCTGTCAACTAAAAAAAAAAAAGAAGAAATGTGATGTCAATCATTTTTGAGTGCCCCAAGACATAAGGTAGATGGTCATGGTCGGATACACCGTCATCTAGGCGAAATGCTGCTCGAAGTATGCATCGCGCCATGGACGCAGAATTGTGCTATGGCGGACTTCCATGGGAGCTGTGATATTAATCGAAGACCTTACGACAGCATGGATTACCTGAAAGTAACTGCTCACCTCCTGGAACTCTACTTGCTTGACATCTTTTCCGATGGCGATGGCGTCTACCCGCAGGAGGACTTAAAAGGCCAGGATCATGCAGCAGTGGTTCGATAAGCGTTATAGTTGATGTCTTGGCCACCGGATTCACTTGATTTGAGCTCGATGAAACACTTTAGGACGCTATCGTGCTCCATCCCGCGCCAGCCACATCACCTGAGCGCACACATACGGTGTCACATACTGAAAAGGTTTCGACCGAAGAATAGTATTACCTCAGCAGTTGATGAGATAGTGCTGTACCAATCTCTTTGGCGGACTGTTTTGCCGGCTCCGTGGGTAGATTACGCCGTGTCTGCCAAGGGCGAGGCCGTTTGCTGCGATTGTGGCTGCCACAGTCTTCGTCTCCGCTGGGGCTAGCATACTCGGGTGACAGTCTGTTTAAGCGCTCAAGAGCGAGAATTTACCTCATGCGTGGGGTTTCCATATACCTTCTCATTTTTCGTCATCATTATCAGTTCTGAAATTAAATTTGATCTTGGGAGTTGCCGCTGGTTGAACCTCTTTCAGTGTTTAACGTCTCCTAAGCCAAACTTATATTAATTTCGTCGATTTGTATACCACATGATGACTAGAGACCTTAAGATGTTTTTTTTTATCTAATTAAAGAGGGAAGAATTTGTCCATCTTTCACGAGATAAGACTATTTTTACCCGGTAACATATATGATACTTACCCGATTTAGTTTTCAGAAGTTTGCATTTTTATTTTAATTCTACAATACCATCAGCTTCGTGGCAGATGTAGGTATTACTGTTTGTCGTCATGTTTTCTATTTTAACTGTGAATGATGTATCTTCCCTTCTTTGTTTCTTTAATACACAACGTCAATGGGTTTAGATTTCGTTGACTTGGTTAGCTAAGTCTTCATTCCTCATTGTTCTGTTCCAGCACGGAGCACGTGTGTCATGTAATGGTCAGTTAGTTTTCCTTTGAATAATGCACTCGTCTGTTCATGTTTTGCAAAATCATAACTATATTTATATTAAAATATCCAATATATGACTGAATATAGCATCATAGCACTGATAGTAGCACTGTCTCCAATAGTCAGAAAATATTTACGTACCCATCTACGAGGGTTGACTGAAAAGTAATGCCTCCACCTTCGTAATTCTTCAACAGTTGGCAGCATTGTTATGCGACAGGTACTGGCTTGTTCCGTTGCCTCTTCTCTACAGCTCCAGTTGGCGGGAAGCCTCAGCATTGAACGGTTGTGTTGTTACAGTGTAAAGTATGGAACCTGCACAGACGGTCGGTAATGTGATTTAACCAACGCGCAGTCATTGAATTCTTGACAGCAGAAGGTGTCACCCCAAAGGAGATTTATCAGAGAACGAAAGCAGTTAATGGTGATTGTGTTGATGTGAGTACTGTGCGTCGTTGGGCGAGTAAGTTTCAATATGTTGAGGCAGGGACATCTGACCTGAGTGACAAAGTGTTCGCCGTCCAGTAACAGCAACTACCGAGTTTCACAATCAAAATGTTGACAGATTGATTCAGGACGATCGTCGTATCACTCAAACTGCAAGCACAATCGGCCTTTCACAAGAACGTGTCTTCGCATTATTGCTTTGCTTGGCTATCGGAAGGTCTGTGCACGATGGGCACCCCGGATGCTGACTCCTGAAATGAAAGCGCACAGACTTGAAATTTGCCAGGAAGTCCTCTCCCGTTACAAGAATGAAGGTGACGCCTTTCTCCAGTCAGTTGTGACAGGAGACGAAACGTGGGTACACCGTTACGACCCGGAGACGAAACGTCACTCTATGGAATATCGACACAAAGACTCGCCCCAGAAAAGGAAATTCAAGACGCAGTCTCAGCTGGAAAAATCATGGCCACAGTGTTCTGGGACGCAGATGGTGTTATCGATGTTGATTCCCTTGATCGCGGAACAACAATAAATTCAGAGCATTACATCACAATGCTGCGAACTCTGAAACTACGGCTCACAAGGGTCCGAAAGGAAAAGAGAAATGTTTTTAGGCAGCATGACAATGCCAAACCATACACTTCACGTGCCACCACAGCAGAACTTCAGAGACTGAATCTCACAACCGTACGGCATCCTCCATACAGTTCAGATTTAGCACCGTCTGACTTCCATCTGTTCTCGATTAAGAAAGACGATCTGCGAGGACATCACTATGCCTCTGATGAAAACGTTGAGAGAACTGTGAGAATGTGGTTGCGGAAACAGAGTGTCGACTTCTTCCGTGACGGCTTTAAAAAAACTTGTTCATCGTTGGCAGAAATGTATCCAATTCGCTGGTGATTACGTGGAAAAGTGAATATTGGTAATTAAATATCACAAATTGGCTCTGAGCACTACGCGACTCAACTTCTGAGGTCATCAGTCGCCTAGAACTTAGAACTAATTAAACCTAACTAACCTAAGAACATCACACACATCCATGCCCGAGGCAGGATTCGAACCTGCGACCGTAGCGGTCTCTCGGCTCCAGACTGTAGCGCCTATAACCGCACGGCCACACTGGCCGGCTAAAGATCTCATTCTAAGGATTATTTCTGCGTTTGATTTATTAAAATATTCCCATACAAACCCAATTAACAAAGGTGGAGGTATTACTTCGCATTCAACCCTTGTATATTTTTGGGACAAAAGCAATTTCTCGTAATTTTTTTTTACTGGGATTTGCCAACTTGTGGGATAGACCCTCTGCAGCAAATCGCCAGTTTCACTACAACAAAATTGTGTAATTGCCTAACCGTACAAGTCCGACGTAGAGTGGTGGCTCTCTTTGGCACTGTCGATAGATGAGTTGTCCATTTCAGCAGAGCAGCCGTACAGTATTTACAACCGCATCTCAGCAAGAGCGGGTCGCGAGCAGGCGTGCGGCGCGGGCACCAGCGCTTTCGTGCTCGGTACTGCCACCGCGACGCCTGGTTCCACCTGCGACTTCTCTGCTGTTATCTGAGCTGCGAGCGCGAGAAAGGGAAAAACTTTGCAGCGCCAGAACAAGTTGCGAGAAGTATCGGATGCAGTTCCTGGCTGAACTTTGTGGACTCGATTTTCACCTGTGCTGTCCCAGCGTGACTTCTTCGAGAAACTGATCGACATCTGTCTCTAATGCGTTTATAAAAAGAAAGTTGAAGAAACACTGTAAAACCTCAACATATGTGTACTATGGTCTGTAATGTTTTTACTCTTCCTTCTACAGTGTACGCTGAATTTCATACACATGCCCTACATTAATACATATTGTAAATATTGCGTTCAGAATAATAACCAAATTGTAATGGTAATTTACCTCACTGGTACATTTAATGTGTAGAGTTGCAAAATCATAGATTCTGTTTAACTGAACTGTTCTGTATTATTTCGACATATTATTTTAGACTGAAACAGAACTCCTAAGTTTCATTGTAGAACCTAAAATCTGATATTCTTCTCAGTCCTTCCAAGTTGACAGGCTTCAGAACATCTTTGAAAATTAAGTCAGTTATCAGTAGCCATCCATAGACGTTGCGGTTCGTTGCAAACTTAATGTAGATATAATATTCTGTGATCAATTGGTTTGCATAAAACCAGTTTATAATTCTACTCTAAATCACCAAATGAATTATTTTTGTGGACTTGATCACTTGCACTCACTTTTAAAGAACTTGACATCCCTGTTCAAAACGTCTCTGTTGTGACCAAAGCACTTTGTTCAATGTAATAAGTTATATGTCACATACCAAAGATCAATATACTCAACAACATTGTTTACAGTTCGTCACAGTTCGCAAATTAGAATGTTCTTACTATTGGCTTTTGAATGTTGATTGTCTTTTCAGTTCATAAATAAAGAAATTCCTTTCAAAGTCTCTCACTAATAGGCTTGTGGGTTATTAATCAGTTTCCAGTAAATCGAACAAGTACTTTTTTCTTGCCGATGTAGAGGTACTAATCTACTCAAAAGATGTACTCGACACAAATTAACAAAGACACACCTTTTTTTAATGACAGAGTGATACGTGTTGCTTAGATCACTACATGTGAAAGACTTTTTCAAGATTGATTTAACACTGGTAGATAATCTTTTTTGAACATTTTGTTACTTACATTCAGCATAGTAGTTACTGCCGTTATTGACAACGAAGCCCAGCTTGACCCTACGACACCCTACGATCAGTGACACGCTCTGTCAATCACTGCATTGGCATAACACTACTGTTACACATTGCCAGGAACATACAAAAATAAGAAAACATTTTTTGTATACACATCACGTACAATGTACGTGAACGAACTTTTAAGTTTTTACTGACTGGGCGTCCCTTAAGCGGAAATGAAGGACGGTGCTACTTCTTAAAATCAGGAGCACTACATAACCTCATCCTAAAGTGTGCGACCTCATGTTTCTTGTTCGAAACATTTATGGGTTTAATAGTAACATAACATTTGTACATTTGTTATTTATATATAAAATATTGATTAATATCTAACACAAACTGACTTTTCTCCCAGAGAGGGATAACTGAATTTTACTAGTCGTCTTTAAAGTTTTCCTTTCAGAAAGTATTATTTAGTTAGTTAGTTATTGTTGCATATTCCGCGGTTCATTTTGCACTGTAGATGGTAGTTATGTGGAACGAGTCATTTTACATTCACATCTCAAATTAATTTGTACATAAGATTACATATGAACATAACTAAGTTTTTTGTTTTTTACGTTTTATTACAAAAAGAGAAAAGGTATACAGATGAGAGCTAGTAATTCCTACTCACAATTTTTTACACATCTACATCTACATCTACATCTACATACATACTCCGCAATCCACCATACGGTGCGTGGAGGAGGGTACCTCGTACCACAACCAGCATCTTCTCTCCCTGTTCCACTCCCAAACAGAACGAGGGAAAAATGACTGCTTATATGCCTCTATGCGAGCCCTAATCTCTCTTATCCTATCTTTGTGGTCTTTCCGCGAAATATAAGCTGGCGGGAGTAAAATTGTACTGCAGCCAGCCTAAAATGCTGGTTCTCTAAATTTCCTCACTAGCGATTCAGGAAAAGAACGCCTCCTTTCCTCTAGAGACTCCCACCCGAGTTCCTGAAGCATTTCCGTAGCACTCGCGTGATGATCAAACCCACCGGTAACAAATCTAGCACCCCGCCTCTGAATTGCTTCTATGTCCTCCCTCAATCAGACCTGATAGGGATCCCAAACGCTCGAGCAGTACTCAAGAATAGGTCGTATTAGTGTTTTATAAGCGGTCTCCTTTACAGATGAACCACATCTTCCCAAAATTCTACCAATGAAGACGACTATCTGCCTTCCCCGCAACTCCCATTACATGCTTGTCCCACTTCATATCGCTCTGCAATGTTACGCCCAAATATTTAATCGACGTGACTGTGTCAAGCGCTACACTACCAATGGAGTATTCAAACATTACGGGATTCTTTTTCCTATTCATCTGCATTAATTTACATTTATCTATGTTTAGAGTTAGCTGCCATTCTTTACACCAATCACAAATCCTGTCCAAGTCATCCTGTATCCTCCTACAGTCACTCAACGACAACACCTTCTTGTACACCACAGTATCATCAGCAAACAGCCGCACATTGCTATCCACCCTTTCCAAAAGATCATTTATGTAGATAGAAAACAACAGCGGACCTACCACACTTCCCTAGGGCACTCCAGATGATACACTCACCTCCGATGAACACTCGCCATCGAGGACACATTACAGTAATAGAAATGATTCTACGGAAGAGGAGTTGTCAAGGTGAAACTTTCTGAGTATGTTTTCAAATTATGCTTTATATCACTGGGTAAGTGATCAAATATTTTTGTTGCAGCATTTTGAATGCCTTTTTGTGCTAAAGACAACCTTAATGTGGAGTAATGAATGCCATTTTTCCTTCTGGTATTGTAATTATGTACATAATTGTTTCTTTTGAACTGTAATGGATTATTTACAACTAACCTCATGAGGAAATAAATATACTGTGAAGCTGGAGTCAGAGTGCGCAACCCCTGAAATACATGTGTACAACATGTTGGTGAGCGAGCACCACATATTATACGTACAACACGTTTTTGCACACTGAGGACTTTCTTTCTTAAAAATCAGATACTTCAGAACATTACTCCATATAACGTTATTGAAAGAAAATATGCAAAAATATATCAAGTTACTGATTTCTCTCTCCCCAAAATTTGCAGTGACTCTAAACGCCAATGCGGCCGAACTAAGCTGTTTTCCAAATCGTGTTTTTTCCAATTTAAATTCTCATCAATATGAATCCCTATACATGTAGAAGTTTCCACCCTATTTATTATTTCCGCAGCGCGTGTTACATTTATCATTGGTGTAGTACTCCCAGATGTGTGGAAATGAATGTGTTGTGTCTTTTTAAAATTGCGTTTAGATCATTCGCAGAAAACTAATCAATGTAGCTTTTAAGAACTTTGTTTACCATTTCTTCTGTTTCTGTATATATCCTGGGACTGATTGTAATACTAGTGTCGTCTGAAAAAAGGACTAACTCTGCTTGTTGTATATTAGATGGAAGATCGCTTACATACATGAGGAACAGTAGTGGACCTAAGATTGAACGTGGGGAACCAAATACGTGATTTCTCCCCAGTGAGAATTATGTCATTGGACCATATTAGAATGAGATTTTCACTCTGCAGCGGAGTGTGCGCTGATATGAAACTTCCTGGCAGATTAAAACTGTGTTCCCGACCGAGACTCGAACTCGGGACCTTTGCCTTTCGCGGGCAAGTGCTCTACCAACTGAGCTACCGAAGCACGACTCACGCCCGGTACTCACAGCTTTACTTCTGCCAGTACCTCGTCTCCTACCTTCCAAACTTTACAGAAGCTCTCCTGCGAAACCTGCAGAACTAGCACTCCTGAAAGAAGCTTCTGTAAAGTTTGGAAGGTAGGAGACGAGGTACTGGCAGAAGTAAAGCTGTGAGTACCGGGCGTGAGTCGTGCTTCGGTAGCTCAGTTGGTAGAGCACTTGCCCGCGAAAGCCAAAGGTCCCGAGTTCGAGTCTCGGTCGGGCACACAGTTTTAATCTGCCAGGAAGTTTCATTGGACCATATTGTTTGAATTTCTACGGAAAACTTTCTGCGCTCTCTTGGTTAGATATGACATTATCCATTGGTTGGATGTACCATGAGTCAAATGAAACGTCAATTTGTCTTGGAAAATACTGTGTTTCACATAGTCAAATGCCTTATGGAGGTCGCAGAAAATACCAGATGGCGCTATTATATTATTTAATACTTGTAAAATCTGGTGAGTCAACATGTCAATGGCATTTTCATTAGAACAATACTTCTGAAAGCCAGATGGCATGTGCTAAGGATATTGCTGTTGCTGAAGTGAGATACTATTCTAGACTACATCACCTTCTCAAAAATTTTGGAGAATGATGTCAGCAGTGAAAAAGGTCGGAACTGATTGACAACTCTTTTGTCATTTATACTATTCTAGAATACATCACCTTCTCAAAAATTTTGGAGAATGATGTCAGCAGTGAAAAAGGTCGGAACTGATTAACAACTCTCTTATCATCTTTTTTAAAGAGGGGTTTAACAATGGCTTTATTCACTTATTACATGGGAGAAAATCTTTAGTACTATATTGGAAATACCATCAAAACCAGTTGAGCTGTTACTTTTGAGCAAATGTATAATTTTCTTAATTTCAGAAGCAGGAGTTGGTGATACATTCGTATGATTGAATTTTATCAGAGTTTCAACACACTGCTGTTAATAGGGACTTGCATTTGACACCCAATAATCATCTTCATTTTAAAATTCATCCAAATTCTCATTAAATTTCTAAAGATTTTGAATGAATAATTTGTATATTATAAGCTCAAAGGTAGCAAGCTTCTTAGAACTCAGCTTCATCCACATTAACGTTAACACCTGCGCGATCAAATTTCATAGCCGGTATTTCCTATTTAGGTCCTAAAATATTTTATGGCTTCGTAAAGTAGTATAGGAATTAGTCCCCATGTTACATAATCTAAGACGCTTATAGCATCATGTTTAAAGGAAAAGCACTGTTGACTTGTGTAAAACTCAGCGCCTGTCTGTCGGTCGTACACCCGAGATGGAAGCGACTCCATTGTCTTACTGAACACCGGGCCGCCCTCGTGGACAGACTTCATAGCAAGAGACACCGATTGTGCTCACAAGGAAGGCGACCACGCTTTTTTAGAAGCCCAGATGCTTTCGTGGAAGAGCCTACGGCTGCTTCTTTGACTTCTGCCACTATGGCCACAGCTTTCTGCCGTCCTCGACGACACAGAAAAAATATAGTACCGCAAATACTACTGCTAGTGCCAAAAAAACTCTGTAATTCCCTGTCATACCTACAATTATTCGTCCTGATGACTCGCTACATAGCTGAGATGACTGCAGTGCCTCTGAAAGGACTCTACAAGGACAGAGGGTACCAATTTTCAATATGTATTAACTAAATCATTTCCATATTACTAACGTCTTTAGTATTGCTTCTAACAAGACCATCCTTCATCACAGTGCTACTTTGGGAATCCATTATAAAAAAAACTCTTCTTGCCAGTATATATTGTCCTATTTTCCTTTATATGATATTACTAATAACTACGCTTCTGCAATATCAGTTAGATGTTACCCATTACTTCCAATTTGGAAAAGAGAAGCTTTGTTTTATGGAAGTCATTTCCTTATCCATGCTGCTGGAAAGATTGAATTTATCTTTTACATCATAATAGTTAGATACAATTTGTTTACTCCCCATTTTGAGCCAGGTTTCACCATACTCTCCTTTAAAGATATGCCATTAAGAGATAATAAAGTGAGTAAAATTGAATGTAACCTTCATACCAGCATTGATAAAATTTTTAGCTAACAATGTGCACACCCGTTTTAAATCGAGGATATGTCTAACAAAGATGACAAGGTCTAGCATTCTGTGTCCCTTAGCGTAACTCTCATTTAATATGCCAGTAAGTATAATTAGAAGTGATTCACCCTATGGTTCTGACAACAAATCCCTTTACCATCTTGATCGTATTTGTACCAGTGACATAAAATGCTAGTCACCAAATAATCAGTTCTCTTATAAAAATCCTAATGAGCAGCTGATGGCTTTTAATTTGTATAGCACTACTGTTTTTCCAAACGAGCAGCAACAGCCCCAATGACAAAATTATTTCCCATGCAGTTGTCATTGCAAAGATTGCTTCCATGCAATACTCTGGGCACTAATCAAATAAATATAAATTACACCTCTAGAGGTTAGTGGTAATCCTTGTGCCAACATTTTGGGTTACTAGGATGTAGCACATAAAGTATCTCCGTAAGAATTGCTGCACCGCACTCTCTATCGTACCTTGAGCTATCTGCAATTTTTGAACATCGCTGGCTAATTTCTTTACCACTTCAGGTAGGCCCTCATAACCTTTCTTCTAAACTAGAAATTTCTGTCGAGATGCTTGATAAACTAGAATCTGTTCCCTTTCCTAATTCTTTATCTCGTTCGTCCATTCAAGCAACAGATTCCTTTTCTCGTTCAGCAAGTGTGGTATTTATCTGCAAAACGAACTGTTTTACCATCTAATAAAAGTCCTTCCTTAAATATTGTTCTCCCATTTTCTTAATACAGCCGCTTCATATTTTCGCTCTTTCTTCAGATAACGTGATTCATTGTTCCAGCATTGTATATCGTACTCAAAGACACAACATGTAATTACAAATAGTAATGGAAATTTTCATACAATCGAGCCCAACATTAGGCGCCAGATATAGTGTTTTTAAAACCTCCTGTTTCACAATGAGAGGATTATTTTAAAGTTTTCTCAGAGGTGCGGCATTAATTTAGCAATTTGCAAATTATGCAATTCCGTATGTTATGACAGTCACAACATGGATTTAACCCACACTGAGGATGGACAATTTGTGCATAAATGCAAAGACGCAGTGCAGCACACCGAAGTTTATAATAATTGTTTACAGAGTACCTTATAGCAGTCCACCATCAGATTTTTTCACAATCATTAATTTTATATAAGGCCAATGAAAAGGCTGGCAGGCGCCATAGTTCGGAAACGGCAACCGATCAGATCCGCATAATTCTCGCTATAAGATATTGCATATATACCTGAAAAATGATAGAATAAAGTATCTCAGTGGGTTCTGACTTTTAACTGAAAAGCAGTTAACGAAAGAACATCAGTAATGTCCTGCCGCCAACCTTGACTGTTTTCCCCGTGAAACATATATAAGTCACAACGTAAACTGAATAAATAATAAGGAAACAAGTTGGTGACTTGAATTAATGGTGGACTCGACAGAATAATCGTATATAGATGTAGATAACATTTACCGAGCAAACAGTCAAGGATTACACAGCTTACATCAGCTCAGCTTGAGGTCTCAGGAACAAGAGACATTTGACAAGACTACAACACCTTCACCTTCTTCAGTGGACGTAGATTCACCAGGTACGCAGTTTCTGGAAGTATCGATGTATCAAATATATCCTTTGGGTCTTTGGCGAATATTGTCATTCACTAGATAGTTACTTATTCTTGCAAATGAAATTATTTTTTCTTACTATACATTATCACATTCCAATTAACCGAGGAGGAACTAGGAGAAACGTTTGAGACAGAGTAGGTGGTTTTGGAATTTGTAATGTGTCAGTTTGAAATGTAAGGTACATTAGGTATCTAATTTCGCATCAAAATATTCTACATCTACATCTACATGATCACTTTGCAATTCACATTTAAGTGCTTGGCAGAGGGTTCATCGAACCACAATCATACTATTTCTCTACCATTCCACTCCCGAACAGCGCACGGGAAAAACGAACACCTAAACCTTTCTGTTCGAGCTCTGATTTCACTTATTTTATTTTGATGATCATTCCTACCTATGTAAGTTGGACTCAACAAAATATTTTCGCGTTCGGAAGAGAAAGTTGGTGACTGAAATTTCGTAAATAGATCTCACCGCGACGAAAAATGTCTTTGCTTTAATGACTTCCATCCCAATTCGCGTATCATATCTGCCACACTCTCTCGCCTATTACGTGATAATACAAAACGAGCTGCCCTTTTTTGCACCCTTTCGATGTCCTCCGTCAATCCCACCTGGTATGGATCCCACACCGCGCAGCAATATTCTAACAGAGGACCAACGAGTGTAGTGTAGGCTGTCTCTTTAGTGGACTGCCAATGAAACGCAACCTTTGGCTCGCCTTCCCCACAATATTATCTATGTGGTCTTTCCAATTGAAGTTGTTCGTAATTTTAACACCCAGGTGCTTAGTTGAATTGACAGCCTTGAGAATTGTACTATTTATCGAGTAATCGAATTCCAACGGATTTCTTTGGGAACTCACGTGGATCACCTCACACTTTTCGTTATTTAGCGTCAACTGCCACCTGCCACACCATACAGCAATATTTTCTAAATCGCTTTGCAACTGATACTGTTCTTTGGATGACCTTACTAGACGGTAAATTACAGCATCATCTGCGAACAACCTAAGAGAACTGCTCAGATTGTCACCCAGGTCATTTATATAGATAAGGAACAGCAGAGGTCCTAGGACGCTTCCCTGGGGAACACCTGATATCACTTTAATTTTACTCGATGATTTGCCGTCTATTACTACGAACTGCGACCTTCCTGACAGGAAATCACGAATCCAGTTGCACAACTGAGACGATACCCCATAGGCCCGCAGCTTGATTAGAAGTCGCTTGTGAGGAACGGTGTCAAAAGCTTTCCGGAAATACAGAAATACGGAATCAACTTGAGATCCCCTGTCGATAGAGGCCATTACTTCGTGCGAATAAAGAGCTAGCTGCGTTGCACAAGATCGATGTTTTCTAAAACCATGCTGATTACGTATCAACAGATCGTTCCCTTCGAGGTGATTCATAATGTTTGAATGCAATATATGTTCCAAAACCCTACTGCAAACCGACGTCAATGATATAGGTCTGTAGTTCGATGGATTACTCCTAGTACCCTTCTTAAACATTGGTGCGACCTGCGCAATTTTCCAATCTGTAGGTACAGATCTATCGGTGAGCGAGCGGTTGTATATGATTGCTAAGTAGGGAGCTATTGTATCAGCGTAATCTGAAAGGAACCTAATCGGTGTACAATCTGGACCTGAAGACTTGCCCGTATCAAGCGATTTGAGTTGCTTCGCAACCCCTAAGGTATCTACTTCTAAGAAACTCATGCTAGCAGCTGTTCGTGTTTCAAATTCTGGAATATTCCATTCGTCTTCCCTGGTGAAGAAATTTCGGAAAACTGCGTTCAGTAACTCCGCTTTAGCGGCACAGTCGTCGCTAACAGTACCATCGGCACTGCGCAGCGAAGGTATTGACTGCGTCTTACCGCTTATGTACTTTACATACGACCAGAATTTCTTCGGATTTTCTACCAAATTTCGAGACAATGTTTCGTTGTGGAACCTATTAAAGGCATCTCGGATTGAAGTCCGTGCCAAATTTCGCGCGTCTGTAAATTTTAGCCAATCTTCGAGATTTCGCGTTCTTCTGAACTTCGCATGCTTTTTCCGTTGCCTCTGCAACAGCGTTCGGACCTGTTTTGTGTACCATGTGGGATCAGTTCCATCTATTACCAATTTATGCGGTATCGATCTCTCAATTGCTGTTGCTACTATATCTTTGAATTTGAGCCACATCTCGTCTACATTTGCATAGTCAGTTCGGAAGAAATGGAGATTGTCTCTTAGGAAGGCTTCTAGTGACACTTTATCCGCTTTTTTAAATAAAATTATTATGCGTTTGTTTCTAATGGATTTGGAAGAAACGGTATTGAGCCTAGCTACAACGACCTTGTGATCACTAATCCCTGTATCAGTCATGATGCTCTCTATTAGCTCTGGATTGTCATTATAGTGTGACAAGGCAGCGTTTGGTTTATTACTAAGTTGGATAGTAATTCTTAGTGTGAAGGTGTTCTACGTATGTTAGTTGCATTCATGTTTTAGAAAAAATAAGTTCTGAGGGATTTCGTCGCGACAATGGACGAGACTAAAGATGATCACACGCAGCGTTGCCGTAAGGGAAAGATGCTGAGGGGCTCTCATCGAGCTGGCCGCTGTTCGACGACGAGACGGCTACGAGGGAAGTTATATTAACTGTTAAAAGTGTGGCTAACGCTGTTCATTTACTAACCTAAATGGCTTCAAATTCTGTTGGATGGGTTTCACAGTAGTCTGGTTTTAAGTGCCGTACGAATAGGAACCACTGGTACCGGGAGTAAGGTTACAGCTGTGGTAGGCTAATTCGATGCGTGTTCGTTGGGAAGAAATACTGGATGTTCATTTCTGAAGGTAATTTGCATTTTTGGTCGTCATAATTTGATTTGATCACTGGCTTTGAGAGTCGTAAAGCCGACTATTACGGAAGTTGCTTTGCACTGGTTGTAAGATATTGAGTAGCTGATCTCATTAAACTTATCGAAGAAGGAACTGGTGATTTGTCGGTAGAAAAAGAAAAGTGGTTACCTAAGAAAAAATGGGTAATTACGAACAGCTACATCTGAACCATACTGTAGACGTTCATTGAAGTATCGTCGGTATGAGTTCGGCTGGTATGGGTTTGGAACTGATTCGTCTTTGACACACTCGTGAGGTGTTTCGTATTGGAATTATGGTGAGAGATTGTTTGGAGTGCGAGGTTACAAGCACAGTTTACTCTTGGGGATAACAGAGTAAAGGTGAATGATATCAGACTTCTGATTTTGTTCCTAATTATTCGAGTTGTAACATAGGTCTGTTTAGTGTTGAGATCATTTGCAATGTAGAGACTGACAATTTTAATTGGAACAATTGTGACGACAGTTGACAGAGTTAGCCACTATTTGAAATAAATGTTCAACAAGTGACTATTGGGATCGAGAAAGAGTCACCGTAGAAGCCACGCTTGAAGATGTCCAGAATTGTGACATCATTGATTAAAGTTTAGGCATAAAGTGGCAGTGGTGACTTAGTGATTTATTTTCCTTCATTTTTTTATATTGAATTTGGCTCTCGACCCAAGTCATACCAAGTTCATGAATACTAAAGGACGAAAAACATAGGCTACTTCAGAAAGAAAAAAAATAAATAAAAAATAAAAATAAAATAAAGTAAAGAGGAAATGTAAATAGGACATCATTTTTTTCATACATTGTTGCATAATATATCCATTGTATTTTGTACAGTTACAGAACACAGCATGTTGTTATCAATGGAGAGACGTCTACAGACGTTAAAGTAACCTCTGGTGTGCCACAGGGGAGTGTTATGGGACCATTGCTTTTCACAACATATATAAATGACTTAGTAGACAGTGTCGGAAGTTCCATGCGGCTTTTCGCGGATGATGCTGTAGTATACAGAGAAGTAGCAGCATTAGAAAATTGTAGCGAAATGCAGGAAGATCTGCAGCGGATAGGCACTTGGTGCAGGGAGTGGCAACTGACCCTTAACATAGACAAATGTAATGTATTGCGAATACATAGAAAGAAGGATCCTTTATTGTATGATTATATGATAGCGGAACAAACACTGGTAGCAGTTAGTTCTGTAAAATATCTGGGAGTATGCGTGCGGAACGATTTGAAGTGGAATGATCACATAAAATTAATTGTTGGTAAGGCGGGTACCAGGTTGAGATTCATTGGGAGAGTGCTTAGAAAATGTAGTCCATCAACAAAGGAGATGGCTTACAAAACACTCGTTCGACCTATACTTGAGTATTGCTCATCAGTGTGGGATCCGTACCAGATCGGTCTGACGGAGCGGCGCGTGTCGTCACAGGGTTATTTGGTAACCGTGATAGCGTTACGGAGATGTTTAATAAACTCAAGTGGCAGACTCTGCAAGAGAGGCGCTCTGCATCGCGGTGTAGCTTGCTCGCCAGGTTTCGAGAGGGTGCGTTTCTGGATGAGGTATCGAATATATTGCTTCCCCCTACTTATACCTCCCGAGGAGATCACGAATGTAAAATTAGAGAGATTAGAGCGCGCATGGAGGCTTTCAGACAGTCGTTCTTCCCGCGAACCATACGCGACTGGAACAGGAAAGGGAGGTAATGACAGTGGCACGTAAAGTGCCCTCCGCCACACACCGTTGGGTGGCTTGCGGAGTATCAATGTAGATGTAGATGTAGAACAGCACGAAGCAGAGATGCGCGCACCTACTGTGGGCACGCCCCGTTCAGCGGCGGTGCTGTGCATGCCACTGCGTCGTGCCTTGTGGCACTTGAGGGGGGCGAGGCACACATCATAAGCTATACTTACCCAAACAGGTAGACACGCGAGGACAACTGACGTTATTGCATGTATAATAGATTACCTATTCACCATCGCTCATCACACCAGAACTACTGATATGCGAACACAGCCAAAGGTAACAGCTAATATTCAATAAAAACATCGGATACAGATAGAAGAAGCTCTCTTAGTTAGTTACTGTGATAGAACTGAAGTGAGTGGCAAAGAGCGCTTAAAATCTCCATCTCCTGTAGGGTAATGGGTTGGTAGTCAGTGTTCGATCAGCAGGATAAAATTATACGTAATAAGTGCTGAATTACACAAAAACGTGAAGGTGAACAAGAGAGAAATTCTGTCGAATGATACTACTGCAGGAGTTGAATTTTTAGCATTCCCTGAGTGAGTGATTCCTTGTTTAGAATGCGTTAGCACTTTCGGGTTTGGAATACTTATGCCGAATCATACTTCTGCAGAGATACATTTCTGTTGAGCCTAGGACACTTGCTGTAATAATCGGCTTTTGCCCAGGCAGCATGAAAGCACACTGGGAATTTATTACCTGTATAACAGTGAAGCGGTATTTGTTGTAGTCTATGACATGTGTTACAAGGAATTAGTTTTATTACATGTTGAAAGGTTGAGAAAACTTCAGCCTATGAAATTTGTAAGAAAATTTCTTTTGCCTTGACCGGTTTCAGGCTGGTTTGACCCCCCTCCCCCTTTTCGACGAGGTCTAATAAATGTGAAAGCGAAAAACCTGGCTGTGGTGTCAGAATGATCTGGAGCTTATGCCGAGATCCAGGTTAGATTGGAAGGTGATAGGCTGGTTGTAGGTTAGCGAAGTTGACAAATATGTTCCGGGCTCCGCAGAAACGTCAGCACATTTCATCTATCCACAACTGTCACAAGCTTAGTGCTTTACAGCTATCAGTATAATTTCTGCAAATCAAGTTGTTGGGACTATTGAGCAAAAACCTACTTAAATGTGTCCTCGGCGTCTTCTGCGGTGCCATCTTGGACTGCCGTGAGGAAGGGAACATGCGTTTCCGCGTTACGTACAGTCAGCCTCTGAACCACACGGCCCTACAGCTTAGGCAACATGATTGGCAGCGTTCATTACTCCTGAAGGCAGACGTTTCGGGAAGGATGCCGGATTTCAACGTGCAACCTATTTAAGCGTGTTTCAATAAAATCTTCTCGGTTTACAAGCCGCGTCACTTCGAATAAAACACTCGAACTTTCGATAGCTCTCGACTAACGCCATCAGGAGTTAAAATGACTAACTCCCCGGATTTCACGGTGTTCTACTTGTACAGACGCAGTGGCGGCGTCTGGAATCTTCCACAGAGGGCTGAATGGAGCATGTGCGGTAGGCAAGTTGGGCACCTCCCAGCAGCTACAACCGGCGCTACAGTCTGGAACCGCGCTGCCGCTACGGTCACAGGTTCGAATCCTGCCTCGGGCATGGATGCGTGTGATGTCCTTAGATTAGTTAGGTTTAAGTAGTTCTAAGTTCTAGGGGACTGATGACCTCAGATGTTAAGTCCCACAGTGCTCAGAGCCATTTGAACCATTTGAACCCAGCAGCTCCGTCCCACCGCGGGACGAAGTGACGTTAGATGGCGCGAGGGGCCGGCGCCACGTTTGAAACTACCGTCCCTCGTCCCCACGAGCTCAAATACCAGTATATTATAAAAGAAGGGTCTAAAATTGGAAAGAAACAACGTTTTAACAGAGACCAGAGGTACACACATATTAGGGCATGGGGGCGGGGTTTGGACATTGAGTGAAAGACGGAGGCTTGACGCTTGAAGGGACACGGGATAGGGCAGTTTCAAACGTTGCGCAGTCCCCCGGTGTTATCTGACGTCACTTTGTCACGCGCGAGGCCTACGAGAAAGACAGGCCGAGGTGCGGACGTCAGGAAGGTAGGCCTGCACTCGCTCGCTCGCTCAACTCAGAATACAAAATGCTTTGCCAAACCTGTTAACTTGTGACTGGGTGTGTACGTACTAAAGAGAATTGCATCTTCTTCTGGAATCTGCTATTATGATGTCTGATTACTAGTCGTACAACAAAATTTAAGATCAATTCTCGACATATATGGTATAATGGCTTTTTCATAGCATTTAGTCTCTTCTGCGTAACAGTCTTCATTTCATACAAGATGTGGTGCCTTATGCAGCTGATAATAATTTTGGCGTGATTTTAATTTTATTATATCCCAGTACAGCGGTAAAATAAAATGAAATGATCGTATGGCACTGTTGGCCGGGATGTCCCATTCGGGTTCGACCGCCAAGTGCAAGTCTTATTTCAATCGGCGCCAAATTGGGCCACTTGAGGCCGATGATGAGTAAGAAAAACATAACATTCAGTCCCTGAGTGGAGAAAATCTGAAACCCGGTCGGGAATCGAACCCATGCCCAGTGCATAGGAGGCAAGCACTTTACCACCGAGTTGGACAGGCGGACAGTACAGCGGTAATAAATTATTAATAAGCCTCTGGACTTCATATCGTTGTAGGACAACTAAACAGCAAAACTCCATAATAGTGGATTCCAGTAGAAGATGCAATTCTCGTTTGTACATTGGTATACACCCAGTAATGAGTTAACAGGCGCAGAAAAGCAGTTTGTTTGCCGAGCTGTGCGAGCGAGCAAGGGGGGTTTGGGTTGGCTTGTTTGGGGGAGGAGACCAGACAGCAAGGTCATCGGTCTCATCGGATTAGGGAAGGATGGGGAAGGATGTCGGCCGTGCCCTTTGAAAGGAACCATCCCGGCATTTGCCTGGAGCGATTTAGGGAAAGCACAGAAAACCTAAATCAGGATGGCCGGACGTGGGACGAGCAATGGGGCTCGACCTACCTTAGTGACGTACACGCCAGAATCTTTCTCGTAGGCCTCGGTCTCGCGGCGGGATGGATTCGCTGGGAGCTGCGCAACTTGCCTTCCCCACGTGCGCCACTCCGGCCCTCTCTGAAAAGTTCCAGACTGCATCTGTGTAAGCAGCCACTGTGTCAGCCCCAGCAGTCAGTGATTTTAACTCCTGATAAAGATGGTGGAGACAGTTATCGAAAGCTCGAGTATTTTATTCGAAGTGACACGACTTGTAAATCGAGGAAAGTTTATTGAGACACGCGTAAATGGCATGCATGTCAAAATCCGGCATCCTGTCTTCAGGACTAATGAACGCAGCCAAAACATGTTGCCTAAGCTCTAGGGCCATGTGGTTCGGTGTTGACTGTACCTACAGCGGAAACGCGTGTTGCCTTTTTCACGGCAATCGGGGTGGTGGTGGTGGTTAGTGTTTAAAGTCCCGTCGACAACGAGGTCATTAGAGACGGAGCGCAGGCTCGGGCTAGGGAAGGATTGGGAAGGAAATCGGCCGTGCCCTTTCAAAGGAACCATCCCGGCATTTGCCTGAAACGATTTAGGGAAATCACGGAAAACCTAAATCAGGATGGCCGGAGACGGGATTGAACCGTCGTCCTCCCGAATACGGCAATCGAGTGGAGCCCGAACCTTGTTTCGGCTGTTGTTGAAATACTGGATCCCAAACGAATAAGCTGACAGACAAAGCTGACGTTAAATTTTTTACTAGACAGCGTAATTGTATCTTTTTTTCAGCAGTTCTGGAAGATACTTGCAGGTACTTGTGTCTCTTAACGAACAACTTCACCTTGAAGGTGTGCGAAATTACAATGAAATCCAGACCATTAGCTGCTTACAGGCGTTGATAAATATCAACGGGAACAGTCGAAAATGTGTGAAACAAAATCGGTACCTATGTATCATCGTTATCTATTTATCATCACTAGGTTGATCTCTCATCACACATAAAATTATGAGTAAATTTGTCGATTCGTTAATTACTGAAGTTTCTGAATTAATTTTTACTTCAATTGCTTCATTTTCTACAGTCTAAATAATTCTAAAGCTTTCTCGTCAGTGGCACCACCATTGCCGGCCGGTATGGCCGTGCTGTTCTAGGCGCTTGAGTCTGAACCGCGTGACCACTACGGTCGCAGGTTCGAATCCTGTCTCGGGCATGGATGTGTGTGATTTCCTTAGGTTAGTTAGAGTTAAGTAGTTCTACTAGGCGACGAATGACCTCATATGTTAAGTCGCATAGTGCTCAGAGCCAGGGGCACCACAATGCATCACCGATTCCTCATCGATTACACTACTGATTTGTCGACAAATGCACTTGCGCCTTTACTTCTCAGTTACTGTGTGCTGTCGCCAAGTAGAACATGCGTAAACGCCAGAACTACGGAGCAGAGTAAAAGTGTACCTATGAGTAATTATTTTCAGATCGCGCATAGCTAAGTAGGTAGAGCGTGAGGTCGTCCTACCGAATATCCCGCCTGCGAACCCCACTTACGAATTTTTTTTAACTGTTTACACGTGAAACTCCTATATGGGGGAACATTTTCCCCACATGTAAAAGGACTTCTCGGAGTTTGTAACAATGTCCTTTTGGCAGTCCTCTTTCGCTTCGATAGTTCAAAGCAGTAAACCTATAGAGTACATTTGAGTAGACAGGCGTTATTTTCTGCCGGACATGTGCTACTTTCAACTGACGAAGCAAAAGCAGACTGCCAAAAGAATATTGTTACAAACTCCGAGAAGTCCTTTTACATGTGAGGAAAATGTTCTCGCATACAGCAGTTTCACGCGTAAACAGTTAAAAAAAAATTGTCGTCAGTAATGTTGAAAGCGGGACCTTTGGTCCCACGACTTCATTTTCTACCAACCCACCAATCACTAACAAATGCGCTTTTCCTCAGCTCCGTAGTTCTAGTGTTACTTTTCATTACCGTTTACGCATATTCTACAGGACGACAGCACACAGTACGAACTAAATCGGTGTTTTCATTGATATTCTATCGAGATACAACGTTTGGTATCGATCTGAGTGCCTGACATCTGGAGGTTTGGGTTTCAGTAGCAACAGATATGTCAAGTACTTTATAGGTAATGGTGATCAGTCTCTGTTGAAATGCTAAATTTAGTCGTTATCTTCACAGCCCTGATGCCACAAATATATTCCTTCTTCTTCTTTCATCAAGTGTTAGAAATTTGCTATTACGTCCTCTTGTTTAGTTTCTCTGTTGTCTGTCATTAGTTGCTGTTTGACCCTTTCCACCTCTTTCTTGGTCTAGCTGTTAATACTTTCCATATCGGTAGATAATTCATTACTATTTTAGGCAGTCTGTTTTTATTTTCTTGTGACATGATCTTTCAATTAATTTTTATACTCCCTGATCTGTTCATTTCTGCTTTTAAGTCTTATTGTTGTACTCCGTATCATATCCGATAGTCCACAGCCGGTTGCACATCGCAAAAGCCCCATTTCCGCGGCTTACGTTCTTCGTTCCTTTCCAGCTGTCGTTGTCCAAGTCTCACTGCTATAAAGTATAAATGGTATTACAACTGTTTTGTAGAACTTTATTATGTTTTCTTTCCTCAGTTTATATTCACTGTTCTGTATATGTCCCATTAATATAACTGAATCTTCCAATTTTTTTTCGGCATGTGATGGATGTGGTATCTCCCTAAGAAGCTGAAATCATTCACCCCATTTTACGGTCGTTTATTGCTATTTATTGACATTTAAAAACTATGATTTTGTTTTTTTCGGCCAAGTTTGTTAAATTATAGGTTTCGCAGTAATTTATAATAAATAAAGGGCTTTTTGAAGGGTGTCATCGGTGTCAGCCATATAAAAATGGTCATTAACGAAGAGTGTTGTCATTGTATAATTTCGTTGACTGACGTTATCAATGTAAAATATATCATCAAGATAGTACTGGATGCCGGTCGTTTGTGATGTGACGAAACTTCCATAAGCTCACAGGAATTAATTGAACTGTGCGTAACTGATTAATTTATTTAACAAAAATGATACAAGACAGTAATATATTTAATTAGTGCCAGGGAGACTATTTACCAAATGAATCAAGATTACAGATCAAATCAGTTTATTACAGATGGAGTTTAGAACACATGGACATGAATTTAACCAAGCAATATGACTGAAGACCAAAAAACGCAGGTACACGGGTTAACTGCTTAGTGAACAAGAGTATGTGCCGTGTAATTCTCTCCCCATTCGATCTTCATGACTTCTGTCCCTCAAAAAAGTCCTTGGAAGGTCGATGATACCTGCCAGCCTCTCCAGTCAGCTGGACACCGTGTTTTACCAAAAAGGAACCTGATGTGTTGGTGGAATGATTGCCTCAATGCTCACGGCGATTTTGCCTGTGTGGCTTACCGATTCTGCCCTGCATGAACTTCTCTATGAAATTGTACATGCCTTTCAATTTCTGTATGCTGGCAAATGTGAAGCCTCAACCCAGTTGGCTCCTTCAAAATGGTTCAAATGGCTCTGAGCACTATGGGACTCAACTGCTGAGGTCATTAGTCCCCTAGAACCTAGAACTAGTCAAACCTAACTAACCTAAAGACATCACAAACATCCATGCCCGAGGCAGGATTCGAACCTGCGACCGTAGCGGTCTCGCGGTTCCAGACTGCAGCGCCTTTAACCGCACGGCCACTTCGGCCCGGCTCCTTCAACAAGGTGTTAATACATTGAGGTGGCAAACGTCATGGGATAGGGATATACACATAAACAGATGGCGGTAGTATCGCGTACACGAGCTATAAAAGATCAGTGTATTCGGGTGATTCATGTGAAAAGATATACGTCTTGATTATGGCCGCATGACGGGAATTAACAGGTTTTGAACGCGGTATGGTAGCTGGAACTAGGCGCATGGAGCACTCAGTTTCGGAAATCATAGAGAATTCAATATTCCGAGATCCAAAGTGTCAAGGGTGTGCCGAGAATATCAGATTTCAGGCATTACCTCTCACCACTGACAACGCAGTGGCCGACGACCTTTACTTTACGACCGAGCGCAGTGGCAACTGCATTGAGTTTTTAGTACTAAGATAAGCAAGAGTGCCTGAAATAACCGCAGAAATCAATGCGGGACATACGACGAACGCGTCCGCTAGGACAGTGTAGGGAAATTTAATGGGCTATGGCAGCAGACGATGACGCGAGTGCCTTTGCTAAGAGCTCGACATTGCCTGCAGCTCTCCTGGGCTCGTGGCCGTATCGTTCGGACCCTAAGCGCCTGAAAATCCGTCGCCTGGTCAACTGAGGCCCGATTACAGTTGCTCACAGTAGGGTTAGAATGTGGTTCAGACCCCACGAAGCTATGGACCCAAGTTGTCAACGAGACGCTATGGAAGCTGGTAGTGACCCATAATGATGTAAGCAACATGGAATGAACTGGGTTCTCTGGTTGAATGAACAGATCATTGACTGTAAATGGTTAGTTTTGGCTACTTGGAGCCCATTTCCAACCATTCATGGACTTTCATGGAGGAATGCCGTTACCGCTTAGCTCGTAGCTCAGCGGCCCAGGCGGGAGGCGGCCTCTCGTGAATGGATCCGCATCTGGCGGGACGCGCACCTGTTGTGGTCAGCGCGCGTTGGGGGGAGCGCCGAGGCCCAGATCGCTGGCAGCCTCCGCGCCGCGTTACCCAACGCTAACAGCCGCCTCTTACGCGCGCCTTCTTGTTCCTCCTGCTGCCGCGCCCTGCACTGCCTATAAATACGTGCCGGCGGTGTATTTATACAGGCGGGCGCCCACCGCAGAGATTTGGGGATGTTCGCTGCAGCTGCCCGCCGGCCGCTCTTATTTCGGCGCCAGTGTGCCTGGGCGGGCAGTCGCCGGCCGGCCCAGTCATCGCACGTGGCCCACACGGCTGCCCAAGCTACAAACTCCGGTCGCGACAGTTCCTCGCCTGATCGGCTCTCCCCACGTACCCGGCCACGTTATGAACTGAATCCAGCAGGCTTCGCGAGGCGTGGGTGGTGTTGGAACAGCCGGTCACAATGGAGCGGTTCTGCCTCGTAATTGTCACTTTGTGCCTGTTGGCGGCTCCAGACGCTTCGGCGTCTGTGCTGAAGGACTACCGCTCTCTCTCGAAGAATTTCACGTCGTTGCTGGACACGTTGTTGGACAAGAGCAAGTACGACAGAAGGATTCGCCCTGATTACGGAGGTACGTACTGCGTCACTTATTACAAGTCTATAAACGTCTTCTTTCTTCTTATTAGTTAAAGGCTAAGTAAGGAGCACTTTAGAGCAGCTAAGTCACCAACACATCATCATCTATTCATACGATTCCTTCCTTCCTTGGAATCATTGTTCTCTATTACCTTGAAAATATCTTTGTTAATTTTGTGGCTATATTTTTAATGCCTCTACTCCCACGCTTATTTATATTCATTTCATCCAAGCCCTTTCCAAAGCCTGTAACAGTCAACTTTCAGTTTCTCGAACTATTACATAGTTTTCTTTTCGCCTTCGTAGACTTTACTATGAACGTAACTTCGTCTGTGTGTTGAGTGATCATTGTGAAGGATATGTTCAGAAATAACAGAACACCTTGAACGACTAGAGATAGGACGTTCATATTCACAGGACGTGTACATTAGTATGTTCTGCTGAAATGATTAGCATTTGAACCATGTCGGCCAGCGGGTTCAAGGTAGACATAGCTATCGCGGCGCAACACTACCTACCGGTAAACTGCGCTTGCGGCTCTTTTTGTCGCTACAAACCGAAGGTAATTGATCAGTGCGACTTGAGCAGTCATGCAGGATGCCTCCCAGACGTATGCGTGAACTGTACCATCAAATCAGTGAGCCTGAAAGAGATCGGATTATTGGCATGAGAGAATGTGACGCATCCATCCGGTAAATTGCTGCACGTGTGAGACGAAGTCTTTCGACAGTGCAGCCCGTGTGTGGAGAATGGTTCACAAAAGGCCGTAGAACATGACGAGATGGGTCAGGCCGCACCACTCAGACCACCCCCAGAGAAGACCGCTATCTCATCCGAATGGCATTGCAGGACAGATCTGCTTCCTCCTCGGCTCTGCCGCAGCTGTGGAACAGTGTAACACATGGAACGCTACCAGGGGTGACAGTTCGTAGCCGTCTATTACGGCGTCTGTTACGTGCGCATGGTCCACCTATCAACCTACCTTTGACGAATGTACAGAAACACGCTAGACGGTAATAGCGTATGGGACGACATCACTGGTGACATGAACGGCATCAGATACTGTTTTCGGAGGAATCCAGGTTCCGTTTGTTCGAAAATGATGGGTGCATTCTAATTCGCCACAGCCAGGGGGAGCAGTATCACAGCGACTGCATTTGCTCAAGACATACAGCGCCATCTAAAGGCCTTACGGCGCAGGTGCTAGTGTGTACAACCACAAATCACAGTTTGTTCATGCCCAGGACACTGCGGCTAATGTGGCCTACGTGAACGACATCCTGGCACCTCTAGCCTTGCCATTTTTGCACAACATCCCAGACACCCTTTTTCAGCAAGACAATGGACGACCACATGTTGCTGCACAAGCACGTGCCTTCTTGGTGCCACAGGATATCAGCGTTTTGCTCTGACCCGCCAGGTCACCAGACTTGTCACCAATCGAAAATGTGTGGGATATGGTGTAACGATGGATGCAGCGCTGCGAGCCAATGCCAACCACCACAGATGAACTTTGGAACGATGTGAATGCAGAGCGGATAGCTATACCACAGGACGCCATTCGCGCCTTATAAGCGTCGATGGCATCACGCGTGGAACTAGCTATCAGGGCCCATGATGGACCCTGTGCCTACTAGGCAACAGGACACTTGCTGAACTGAGGTGGCTGAAATGTTAATCATTTCTGCAGAACATACTAATGTAAATGTCCTGTGAGTATGGACATCTGTCTTTAGTCGTTCAAGGTGTTCTGTTTTTTTTCTGTACATGAGTGTATATTCATCGTGGAAAGTATTATAACTGTCTCTTTTTGCTGTTGTTCCTTTCATATGCTTTTAATTTTCTCTAGAAAACTTTTTTCATTTCTCCTGTAACATTGTGGAATTTTGGAGTATATTGTGAGCAGCCCCCTAGTACCTTCCCCATGATCTTTCTTTCGCGTTGCCTAACATCTTCATTTCCCTTTATTGGTTCCCATCAAATTTATCTACTGTGTGTTGTTGTTGTTGTTTGTATATTGTTAGTTTTAATTATCCATTCACAGACTGGTTTTTGTACGCATGTTTCTTCAATTTAAATAGAGTTTCTTCAAATGTCTGGGTGGGTCGTAATATTGTTATTTTTTCATCGTGGCCTCTTCTGCAAGTAATTCTCATCTGGATGTTGTACACTGCCTGAAAAAAAAAAAAAAAAAAAAAGATTGAAGCACCCAGAAGTCACACTTGGATGTCAATGTAACTTTGTAGATATCATCGGCGAGTATGTAACTGATTAGTAATTATCTATGACAGGTTAAACGGTCACTAGAGTGCAGTAGTGATCTTCATGTTTAGCGTAGTTACCGGCTCTGGTACGGCATATAAGGTGCGGAAACAGTGTCAGATGTATGATCACTGTGGAGGTCACTCATATGAGACCGCATTATGGACACCTACCAGAGTTTGAAATAGCCTCATACTGGATCTTGCACTATCAAGATTAAGAGGGCACTCGGAAGTGACACTGCCCAATGTAGGACTGCATCGGAACATCAGGCAGCATAGTCGTCCAGCTTCCGGACGATCTCCTCTCACCATCTCAACGAAGCATCGTCGTATTGTGCATCAGCCACGACATAGCCCTTTCATACCTGCGTCTGGGATATGAGAATATATACTGAACCTTCCTGAAACACTCTGCAACGATCTAGGGAATTACCATCCTATGCGCAGATTCCGTTAACACCACAAAAGAAACTGCTGGATGGGGAGTGGTGACGTGTCCAGAGAACGTCGACTGCTGATAACTGGAATCCTATTGTATCCAGCGATGCATGTCTGTTCTGGATTACCGCTGATAACCATATTCTGCAGGTATGACGACGATCTTGGGAGAGGTCCCATTCTTACGATGTTTCGGAATAACTCAGCGGTTTCACTCCTGGCATCATGGTGTGGGATGCCATCCGGTATGACTACAGTTCACGACACGACCTCATGTGTTATCTCTCATGTGACACAGTCGTGGTGCCATTTTTCAACAGGAAGATTGTCGTCCACACGTAGCTTGTGTCCCCATGAACTGTCTGCATGATGTTGAGTACTTCAGTGGCCAGCTAGATCCTCAGGTCTGTGCTCATAGAATGTGTGTGCGACCAGCTCGGATGTTAACTCCGTTGCAGTGCCAGTACACCGGGTATCGAGGACCAGCTACAACAGCTGTGAGCCAGCTTGCCTCAGGAGAGCCAGCCCACCCGAATCATTGCATGTATCCAGGCCAGTGGAGGTGCGATATTATAAAGATAAGTGGCTTATACTACCAAGTTGTTCGTAAATTTGATATGGTTTTGCACCGGTGAAATAACACCATATACCCCCACAACTCGTAAAGTTTCATTTCGTTTCCTCATTCCTTTATGGGTACTTCAATTTTTTTTTAATTTTTTTAAATATTTTTTCTCAGGCAGTGTGTTTACCGCCCTGACGGAGGTCACTTGCAACTTTGGCAGGTACATTGGTCTGTGTAACAACGCGATGACGAAATTAATATTCAGAAAAAAATTTAATAAGAATGACATGGCTTCGTAATCCGACATGTGCAATTATTTTTTTTTTTTTGTTCTGTTGTTTGTCATATAAATCTATAAAACTTATCACTTTGTTTCCCACGTTTAGACTGGAAGATTTATTAGAGATTCTTAAATTTATCCGTTTTCTCATTTTTCCAGTTCCAGTCTTTAATTGTTATTACTCATAACGTCTGTATTTGCGAGCGAGATTTATCGTCCTGTCTTTCTGTGATTTGTTTAACTACTACTTGGAGATGTTTTTGGAGAATATTTACTCTGTCAGCACTACTAGATTACTTACAAATGCTAAAAAATCAATTGTGATGTAACATTTTCTCAAAATTATTTGTATTCTATTTTGATATTAGGTTAGGAAGGTAGCCTGATAGCGATAATAAGCCACTTTAAGATATGCATTTCACACTATTATTATCGAGACTTTTAGCACTTTCATACAATCTTAAAGAGACATAGTCGTTTCTTATACTCAGAATTGGTATCTTCTAAATCCCACTTGATATTCTCCTGATTATTCATTCACCTTCCCCTCATTTATCCTGTGCGATGACTGAGAAAGAATTTTTATGTTACAGGCAGTAAGAACGTTGACTATAGAGTTTGATATTTTCCTACTCCCCAGAATTTAACTATTAGCGTAATTATTGCAAACTTCTACTGAATTTTAAGAATTGTACGATCTGATACTTTAAAACTGTGGATAGATTTACAAATTATTTCTGTTTTTTCTTCATATGACGAATGCGTTATTTCTTGAATTTCCTTAAGTTTTATGATTTTAATCTTTCAGTTTTTTACAGTTTACTAATTTATCAAAATACTTGGTTAAAACTTTAAAATACTCTCTATTGTTGATGCAAACATATTCTTTCATTCCAAAGACATAGGCCCCCACATTTCTAATTTCCTTACTTTCATCCTAAGAAATACATGAATCTTTCTGTTGTACCCAGACTAATGAACGGGCGTCGAGAAGAGGTTCGCGAACTTACACCACTTATTGCCCTAACCGCCCGTTTCTGAGCCAAAAATATCCCTTGAGAATGGGGAGAGTTACCTCAAAATATAATACTATATGTCATAAGCGAATGAAGATAAGCAAAATAGACTTACTTCAGATAGGGTTCTAATACTAAAAGTTGCCTTGTTTGAGCCAGATCGTGAACATGGGCTTTCCACAACAGTTTACTATTTATCCGAACACCTAGAAATTGAACTGTTCAGTTGCACTAATTATATGGCCATTCTGTGTGCTTAGGACGACAGGTTTCGTGGAATTGTGTTTTACAAATTATAAAAACTGAGTCTTACTGTGATTTAGCTTCAGTTTAATTTCTACAAGCGATGAACTTATATCCTGAACCGCACTATTTGAAACAGTGACAATGTTGCACACAACATCTTTTACTACCAAGCTAGAGTTATCAACAAACAGAAATATTTTAGAATGACGTGTAATACTAGAAGGCATATCATTTATATAAATAAAGAAAAGTAGTGTCCCCAGCAGTGATCCGAGGCACCCCTCATTGAACCATGCACCACTCAGACCCTACACCATAGTCATTGTCAATACTGTGGAGAATGATCTTTTGCTGTCTGTTCCAAAAGTAACAGGCGAACCACTTATGAGCTACTCTCCATATGCCATAATGATCCAACTTCTGGAGCACTAATTTGTTATGAACACAATCAAACACCTTAGTTAAATCAAAAAAGATGCCTAGCGTTCGAAACCTTTCTATTAAATCCATTTTCAGTTGTTAAACCACTTCTAAAATCAAACTGCACATTTAACGGTTCCCATTCCCCAGTGCCCACCACCCTCTTCATCTTAACTAGTTCCTCTTTTGTGTTTTGTAACTGCACTTGAAGGGCACAGATCTTACGCTCCTGCTACTCTATTAACTCATTTCTGCTACAACTTCGGCATTTTCATGAGAAGATCTCTCTAGAATGCCCACTGGTTTCCCCACTTTGAACAAATCTCACACCTTAACCCACTACTCACAAACCTACAATAAAGCCCACACTTCTCATTTATCGTATATTATCAACAATTACTGAAAATGCTATACGCCTATTTTAACCAGGCTCAGTTACTACAGTAGAACGATTTAAAGAACTAAAAACACTGATCTTGAATTTCGCTCTCTTCTAAGGAAGCAGCTACTTCTGTTAATACTACTAAACCAGAACTAATACCAATACTAAAAAAAAAAAAAACTTCACACAATTTCTTGTCAAAAACAAAAAATTCAAGCGTCCTTTAAAACACTCAATGAAACTAAACACAGAGAGCAAAAGTATTTACGGAAATATTTCACTAGAAACAGCAAAGAACACCGGCTGAAAACTACTGCACTAAATTTAATAAATGACGACAACCCACAATTAACGTTGAGAGGTGGCACGCCACTCTCTGACTTTAAGAACACTGCCAGTCGGATTAATATTAATATTTTAGGTACTACATTTGGTATGTGTAGTTTATGACTTTTTTACATGGGGAAATTGTGGGCAGAACGTTCGTATAAATGCATGTGTAGCCTGTGGAGAACTTACACCCAAGGGTCCATAGTGAAGGCGCCAAAGAACAGGGAGAGATATGGATTGCGAGCCATAAATGCTGAGCCCAGTGACCTGACTGTCCGAGTAATTCTGTGGATCGTTCTTTCAGAGGGAGTTCAAGCCATGGCACTCCCCTCTTTCTACCTAGGGTCAGAACAGGAGGGCGTTGGTTCGCAAAACATTTTACCTGGGCCAGATGACAGTCTGTCGAGAAAGTGGCCATTTAGTGGGAAGTCGGTGGAGGAAGCCATTTAAGAGAGAATAATGTAATCTTTTGTGAAAATGTTGGGAAGGTCATAAAAATCCAAGCATTCTCATTTTAGAAGGTGGGACGATATGGACAGAACAGCTAGTGCACGTGTTTATTGGAGGCAAAACTGTAACTCCCCTGAGGCCAAGAAGTCGCCAGGTTCTTTTAACGAGCGGCAGAAACATGTATTTCACTGGAACGACTGTCTGGGACGCTTAACAGCCTTCTTTCAGAAATTGGAAATGGTCGGTCTGGAAAGATTAAATCTCTCCGTAAATGATGGACTGTGGTCGCATCTAGGTAGACGTTTTTTGGCGAAATGTGGCCATGCGTACCATGAGAACGGCGCCTCTCTAATCTAAAATCTTCTTTCTTCAGACAAAAGAGATTTTGAGTCGCCGATTGGCTCCTCTCAGGATATGCAAAGCAGAGGCTTGCTCGCCCAGTGTGGGAACCCCAGTGCTGTGCCTGGATTGGCTACGAGACCAGCAGAACAGTCAAGAGGGGAGATTCAATGTGCAGACTGTAATTCGGTTATTTTGTACAATGTGGAGCCGGTTTCGTTTTTCCTAATTCGGCTTCCGTACCGAAGCTTGGTGGAAAGTGGTTGTGATTCTTTGGCTTCTTCGTCTTCTGGTCCTACCCTGGTGGAGAGCTTCCAGTCTGTCCTTAGCGCGTGAGGCTTGTGGTCTGTCTCTTGTGGTGGGCTGAGAGCCAGTGGCAGTTTCCAGCTGTACCCGCAGTGGAACTGCGCATCATCTCACGCATATCGTACGTCTCGACGGTGAACTTATTCGTCCTGAGTGGGCCACCTGACGTTTACAATTCCAGCACACACCGTCGTGCATGTGAGTCAATTTGGTTCGGCCAGGCCAGTGAACGGGTGCACATCACTCTCAGATCTGCTGGGATTTCAGGGCTCCGACAGGGAAGTTCCCCGCTTTCTAATAATCCGGACACCATTTCGCGTAGTTTTCAAATTTTCGTGTATGCGTCAGAACATTACAGCCGCCGCAGCGCGCCGCTCCTCTCTCACAGCGCGCCGTTTTCTGTTGCCACCTGAATCGAGGTGAAAGGGTAAAGTATTGTTGCACCGGCGTACGGTTGTTAAGGATGCAGGGTACTTAAAAGTGGTGGAAAAAATCGACATTTTTTTATGAACTTATCAATTTCTATAGTCTTTTCTGATTACATTGATATATATATATTATAGGGTTTCAAATGAAAAATGACCTACATACACCAAATTTTAAAATTACGGTCATGTATGCCACCATGCCCCATTTATTTCTGTTACAGAAACCAGTGTTATTTCGAAAAGAACTGTGAATTTTCAGTTTTCAGCGATTATACGTATGATACATTGTATATGTTAGTAACAGTGCAGGTTTCTACTGTCTGTAAATGATTATCTTTGCTAGTATTTACTTTTGTTTCGCTGGAGAAGTTTGTTCACGTGTTACTGAATGTTTGTTTCCCAAGTGCTACATATATTCGTGCAAGTACATAACCCTTAGTGTGCAATAAACACGAACTATGCCACGCATCAAGAAATTCAATAAAAGGAAATTCCTTGGTAACCAGTTCACAAACAAATCGAACCACACTGTTGATAGTAATCTATGTATCAGTTGCTCAGGGAAGAAACACCCACATGGGACGCCTCCTGGTGGTTCAAATTTTTGTGTTAACAATGACGCTGTTTGTAGTGGATTGTTGTTCTTGATGTGGACATCTCATTTTCTTTGATAAAGGAAGTGGCGAAATGTAAACAATGAGATGGTGTAGGCTGTCTGGAAATAACTGAACAGCAAAGCAGCAGGAAGGGTTTAGCGTCAAAATTAGTTGTTCTGTGAAGATCCTGCACTAAATCTACCTCTAAAATGACTTAGAACATTGCGCATTATTCATATGATGTGAATTTGAAGTTAGTGTATGCATTGCGTGCAATAGGAAAAGTAAAAAAGGCTGCTCAAACATTTTGTCCTCCTCCCAGTAGATTCAGCAACGACATAAAAATACTTTTAGGTGTCTTGACGGCTGTGTCTAAAGCATCTATGAAAAGTGCAGTAGAAGAAACTGTAAATAATAGTGCAACCAGGGATATTGCTGTTCCGCTTGATGGGACATGGCAACGTCGAGGACATCGTTCCTCTGGAGAATGGAAAAGCTGTTAGTGTTGGGTGCTTATCTAAGTACTACCACGCATGCCATGGTAACACTGAAGACATATTGAACATCAGTGTTCAAAGAATTATTATGGTTGTAGTGGAGGTATGGAGTGTGATGGAGTTCTAAAAATATTTCAGAGGTTGCTGCCCGTTTATAACGTTAGACATACGAAGTACTTAGGCGATGGGGACTCTAAATCTTTCAATAAAATTAATGAGTTCAATGTTTATGGTGATAGCTTGGTAACAAAACTGGAGTGCTGTGGACATGCGCAAAAGAGAATGAGTGCTAGATTGAGGAAGCTAGGAAGAGAAATGAATGCAAAGTGGCTATCTGATGGAAAATCTTTATCTGGCCGAGACAGATTCACAGAAACTGAAATAGACCTTCTTCAGAGTTATTATGGACTGGCCATTAGACGAACTGCACCTCTGAATGATGTTACAGCAATGAGAAAAGCTGTATGGGCCACCTATTTTTATAAGTTGTCCACAGATGACCACCCTGTTCACGGACTTTGTCCTAAAGGAGCAGATTCTTGGTGTAGCTACCAAAAAGCAAAAGAGAGTGGTCAAATACACCATCACAAGCATTCTCTTGCTGAGCCTGCTATGAATGAAATAAAACCAATTTTTAGAGACCAAAGTTATCCTGTTTTGCTTGGTAAATGTTTTCATGGGGGCACTCAGAATACAAATGAAAGTTTCAACCAGTGCATATAGGAAAGATTACCCAAGAATGTTTTTGTAGGACTAAATACATTAAAAGTTGGTATACTAGATGCAGTGATATGTTTCAATGATGGAGTGATAGGAAGGTTGGAAGTCCTGAGAAATTTTGGCATAAAAGGTGGCTCTAACATGGAAGATCAATTGCTTGCATGTGACAGACAACGGCTGCATGAAGCTGAAAGATTTGCTCTTCAAGTTACCAAAGAAGCAAATTTGAGGGAGCATTCTGGAAAAAAAAAGTTGCATCAATTTCTTCGTAATTTTTTTTAATAAACCTAAGCAGGTTCAAAAATATGCAAAATACTTCTAATTTGTTTAGAACGTGTACTGCATTACCTGATATCAACAAAAAAATTGTAAAACATATACATTATAAACAGTGCTTGAAAGAAGTAGGTGTTGATTTTTACATAATATTGACCCGGAAAAGTACATAGTTTGTGGTGTACTTGGTCGTAGTTGATGTCATTTGAGTAGAATAACGCCTCACATTGGATTCATGTAAACAAAGGCAGATTGCGCTGTAAAAGGGGTTAATTCAGGGAAGAAATTATATAGCTTCTACCCCAATGAATGTTTTGCCAATCAGTCACCATGGCTTTACTCATTTGTGTTTGTCATTTTTTGTAAGATTTATCAGCTCATTATAGCTCTTCATTATTTTTGTAAAATTAAATACGTCACTGTTCTGATTCATATTCCCTCAACTATTCAGTGTTTGTATTTTATTGTACTGATACATGGGTTCACCAGCAATTCAAGTTTCAATCTTATTAAATTAGTTAACTTGATTATTAGTTTGAGATCTGAAAGTGACCGCAGACATGGGCAGCAGAAGTGCCATGAGTAAATTACTAATTTCATGTATAAAAATTAAGGGTGTAGCTCACGATTTGAAGGTTATAGAGAAGATAATACAACACTTGGACATACATTTATGATTAAAACAAGCGACGGCTTGCAACGTTATAAAACTCAGTGAGCGAAATTTTCCGAAAGTTTATTCAAGAGTACGAGACTACGTTGAAAAATACTACTAAATTTAATAACAAAACACTGTGCACAAACACGTTTGTCAGTACTTAGCTTTAGAACAGCGCTAAATGTAAACACACTGCTGATATTTCCACGAACGATTGAAAACCACTAAATTTAATAACCGAATACAGAACACAAATGACTTGTCAGTACTTGAGACTCGCTACAGCTGCAACTGCTTGCATGCCATTAAATGTAAACACACTGCTGAGATTTTGATGAACGACGTAAGCATACTCACGAAAACAGACCATTCGACTTAATAATACGACAAGAAAGAGAGATAAACGAAAACGCACTGATAAATTCCTTTTACAGCAAAGATTATGACGAGTAATCGTTAAAATAAGTTTCTTAAAGCCAAAACTTAGTAAAATATTGGCTAGCGTCCAAGCATCTGCTTACCAGCTGAACGTAGATTCTAGATTTCCGTTTGCGAGAAAATTGCCGACAGATGTAAAAAATGAAATCAAGGTTTTTCTTTCAGCCTCATACATATAATTTACGAAATCATGATCCTTAATGAGTTGCCTTATTTATGGACCGTCAAAATATTCCAGCTTTTAGTTTTTTCGTAGTCAGCTGAGGCATTTTTTGCTATGTATGCAAAGCGTGATGTAATCTTATCAAGAGCCTTTACAAAATGCTTCATAAGGCCCAGCTCTGAAGGAAGAATGGTTTCCTCGCGTTCAGCTAAGGTGAAGAGCAAGTTATGAACTCTTTGTTTCGCTGTATTTATTTAAAGTTGTGCAGACGTACGACAATTAACCTTCAATGATTGTCATTTAGTACAAGAGAGAAAAAGAGAAGCATGAAGTGTAGCATAATACACTCTGAAAACCTAAAGCACTTCAAAGTGGAAACACATTGCGTACACCACTTTTGCAAACAACTTCATATTAACAGAATTACTACCCTACCGGCAAGTACGCAATAATAATAATTTGTAGACAATTAATGACAACGTACTACAGAAAAGATCCATTACATTAGCTATAACCACATAAGACACGCCACCCTTTTCACTTGAACAAATTAATTTTTGAGATTATAGTCCATGCCTAAAAATTCCAATAAAGATTTTACCTATTTGAGGTTTCGAATAAACCTGCGATTTCTAACTAAGGGGATCTTAATGACATTTACCCAGCGTCCATCAGTTTCTCATGTTGTTTACTTTTCTTAATGATGTTTATGAATTTTATTCTGTCGTTTATTGTGTCCGGTGTAATATATATAAAGAGGGGTAGGGAGGAAATGGACATCAAAAGCGGAAAGGAGCCGGTGAACAGAAAGAGGGGGCAGGAGAAGAGAGGGGGGGGAGGAAAATACGGACACAGAAATGGGGAGGAGGTGATGGACAGAGGGAAGGAAAGATAGAGAGGGAGCAAGAGGTAATGAAGAGAGAGGCAGGAGGAGAAGATCTACAGAGAATGGATGAGGTGATGAACAGAGAGAGGGGAAAGAGAGGCGATAGAGGGGGGAGGGGAAGAGAGGATGGACAGAGAGAGAGGGAAGGATGATGAGACGGACAAAGAAAGGGGGAGGAGGAGATGGGCAGTGAGTGGGGGAAGGAGGAGGACAGAGAGAGAGAGAGAGAGAGAGAGAGAGAGGGAGGAAGAGACGAACAGAGACAACAGGGAGAAGGAGACTAGGATATACAACCAATAGCCATACATACTGGAAACGTGTGCTTTCTCTTTCGTGTCTTTCCTATTTAAACACAGCTAGTTGTTCAGTTTAGCACGAAAGGCCGGAAACTGTGCTGTACTAACAGTCTCGCAACTCAGTTCTAGAAAATCTTCTCTCATATACAGAAGCAAAAAAGAAAAAGAAAAAAAAATTTCAAAAAAGATAACAGCATTAAAAGTTCATCAGCGTAGACGTATTTCGAAAAAAGAACGGCGGCACTGTCACACCTTCCAGAGCCGTCATGTGACATTACAGACAGCTCGCTCGACCGTAGTTTGAAATTGACAGCACGACTGTGGGTCCGGCGAGACGCGTTGTTGTGGTGGACAGCTGTCAGCTCGGATGTGGACAGGCGGGCCGAGCTATAGGGAGCGGCGGTCATCGGAGTTTTCCTGGCTAGAAAAAAGGAACGTGTGAAGTCCGGTGGCGCGGTCGCGGGACGAGCTAGACTGGAGGAGCCCTGTAACTTGAAGTAACATCACTAAACGAAATATGAAAAAATGTGTAAAACCCCTTACAGGTTGCTAGGACAAAAACGAATAACAGCCTTGGATCCGAGGCAATAGTACTGTTATTTTAGAACGAAGTCTTTCGCGACGGCACTGTTGCAAAAAACATTCTCGGACTTCCTGCCGCGTAATGCGAGGTAAAACCTCGAGCTTTCGACGATTACCACCATCGTCTTCGTCAGTAGCAAATTACTATCAGAATTGGTGCTGTGGTGACCTTATATAGCGCAAAGACGGCTTCTGATTGGTCGGTAATTACGTCATGCTGTCACAGATGGTGTCAACGTCTGCGCTGGACTGTGATCTTTAGGCTGATCACGTCCATCCCGTAGTACAATGTTTGTTGTTCAGTGATGTTGCTGTGTTCCAAGACGACAGGGCCCCTGTTCACTCAGCTCGCATCGCCAAGTACTGACTTTAGGAGCACGAGGATAAGTTGTCGCATCTCCCCTGGACACCACAGTCACCAGGTCTCAACGATATTGAGCCTTTGTGATTTACTTTGGAGAGGGGAGCACTTGATCGCTATCCACCTCCATCATCGTTGACTAAATTTGCAACTATTTCGCAGGAAAAAATAGTATTAGATTCCCTTGAAAACTATACAGGACCTGTACTTATCCTTTCCGAAACGGCTGGAACCCAGTTTCAAGGCCAACGTTTTCCTACAACGTTTAAAGCATGCTAATGTTATGTTTTCGGTGCTCTCATGCTTTTGCCCAACTCCTGTACATTACGACTACAGACAATACGTCACGTTTATCTGCAGTGCCATCTACCGCAGCAGCTGTTAAAATCAGTTGTTACTGGTTTTTCTGTCTTGAGCTAACTGCAATTTAATTAAAGAGAATTTTGTACTAGACGCTTTTCGCTTTTACTTATAAAGCATCTTCCGGGGTAATTCTGCAAATTGGATGCATATGTTTGTACATTTTTGTTACTTTTAGAATTGAAACAGCGTTTTCTTTATAAAGTTGGGTTGTAAGCTACTTACGGTGTTTCTTTACGTATTCTCCAAATCACTGCTTGTTCCCTCCTAGCTAGCAACGGCTGATGTCGAAAGACTTCGATTCACATATACACTTGGCAGTTTTTGCCATTTTGCAGAATTCCTTGCGCTGCATTTGGGCTATTTACACTTCACCTTCGTAAAATGAACTGAAGTTATGCGTGTTTTCTCACTCTGCACATTATTAGCGTTTTTATATCCGTACGCGTGTTTTCGTGCAGGTTGTGAGCACGGACGCGTTTGTGTGTGTGTACGTGTGTGTAACAGGGAGATGGGGAGGGAAAGGAGACACACACAGAGAGAGAGAGAGAGAGAGAGACAGAGAGAGACAATAGAAAGTGAGGGAGGTTAGACGGTGAATATGTGTGTGTGTGTGTGTGTGTGTGTGTGTGAGTGAGAGAGAGAGAGAGTTAGTGTAACTTTTTTAATGTAATTTTTTTAATTGTTTGGGCGGGGGGGGGGGGGGGGTTATGGAGTGAATGGTAATTATAGGACATAATCTGGGAGGGGATGGTAGTGGTAAATGGAGCCTTTGGTTATATGTGTATATTTAATGTTATATTAAGTGGCCAAGCAGTTTAAAGGGTGTGTGTTTTTCCAGATTGCTCTGATCATTTACGACTTGTTTCTTTTCTGTTGTAGTGTTCTTGTAAGGTGAGGAGGTGTTTTTTGTTGTTGTTAATGCTTATCATTTCCATGTCTGTGCCTCTCAGTGGTAATTTTGCGTTGGTGTTGGTGTAAGTGTTCTCCAAAAATTGAGTGGTTTGTCCTATACTTCCATGCTCTTACATGTTCTTTGTATCCAGTGTCAAATGTCCTCCTGGTTTGACCTATGTATCTTCCGTCACATATACTACATCTCAGTTGGTATATTCCTGATTTCTGATATAGGTCAGTTTTTCCTATTGTTTTGCGAATTATTTTTGAATCGAATTGCTGGTTTGGTGGGTTATTTTTGAAAATTCTCTACGTATAGTTTTAGTTGTATGTCATTGAGTACCAACTTTTGTTTTCTGTCCCTTTCTCAACTTGTGTTGTTCCAGTTCTCGTAATTTGTGTGTTTGTTTGCGTGCGATTCTGTTCTTGTGTCGGTGAGAGCTGGGTGTTTGTTCTTTTCGTTTCTTGATTTTATTGTTCATCTGATTTTCCTTTGTATCCATTGTTTGTTGCTATTTGTGTTGTGGTATTCATTTCTTTTTCGCAATTTTCTATCTAATGGTACTGTGTTTAGTTGGCGGAGCGTGTATCTAAGTGCCGCCCGCTCTTGGGAACTATGATGTTGTGATGTCTCGTGTATAATTGTGTCTGTTGTTGTCTGTTTCCGGTACATGTCAAACGTGTGATCTTTGTTTTGAATATTTATGGTGATATCCAAGAAGTTTAACTACTGATTTGCTCTGTTGTATAACGTATATTGTTACGAACAGAATTTATGTCTGAGTAACTAGTCAATTTTATTGCTTGGTTCATCTATCAACCAGGAGATGTCACCCACATATCTAATCCAGTTAATCTGGTTAATAAATTTGTTTGCTATGGTTTCAGACACTGGATCCCATTGGCAGTCCTTAACTTTGTAAACCGAATTCATTATTGAACTGGAAATAGTTCTGTTGTTAGTCCTAGCAACGTGACTTTTTCTTTGATGATGTGGAAGTGTACTATGCGTCTTAAGATTTTGTTCTATAACGTTTATCATTTTAGCTATTGGTATATTGGAATCCATATTCTCTATATCAAATGACAGGAGGTTGGCCGTGTCTGGAACCTGCATGTCTTTTATGTAATGAATCAGTTGTGTGGTGTTTCTTATAGTTCTTTCCTCTTGTAATTTGTATCTCTCCGATAAGATTTTCAACATGTATCTTGCAACCAGGTAAGTGGGAGCGTTTTTATAATTCACTGTGGCTCTGACAGGAAGGTCTTTCTTGTGTAGTTGTGTTGACATCGGAGGGGAGGTGCACTGGGATTTACTTGTAGCAGTTTTTTTCGTTGTTTTCTATTGTATGTTAAATCTACTTCAGACTGTTTGTCAAATTCGTTTGGAATCTGTTAGTTGGATCTGATTTTAGTTTTGCAGTTTAATTCTTCGTGATGCACTCCTTTTTTCTTATTGATGTATTGCTCTTTATCTATGAGAAACACTGTGTTTCCTTTATCTGCCGTTGTGATGATGGTGTTATGTTCCTGTAGATTCTTGCTAAGTTTTGTCAGTGTTGTGGTTTCTGTATTGTTTTCGTTCCTTGTGTTTTCTCTCATCTGTGTTATTATATTTTTTCATTTCATTACTGACTAGCTCTCTCGTCAGACCGATGTTTACATCACTTGTTTTGTTTCTGTTTTCCTGAGTCAGAGTGCTTTCTGATTCAACTATGAACTTTTCTATGTATTTTGCGTTTATTTATGTGTTGACGCTGTGTTTCAGACGTTTTTTGAGCAGTTCTGCTTCTTTTTTATGCAAAACCGTGTCAGTGAGGTTGACCAGTCTTGGATGGAAGTGATATTTTTCATTAGACTGGGTGTAATTCGTGGCTGTGTTTGGCGTTTGATTAGCATTTAAATTTCCAATCTTTCTTTTGTAAGATTTTTCATTTTTTTCATCCCACTGCATATATACGATTTTCAAACTTGCTAATAAGTCAGGAGAAAACAGCTGCATTATTCAGAATCCTCGTAAGATTAAGATGTGCTTTATATAGCTCCCCAAGTAGTGTTTGCTTTTTGGCATAAAGAGACTTGATTTCGTTGTTTGGCGAAACTTTTTGAGGTATTTGTTCTGTTTTCTGTGCACTGGCAAAACTGGTTTTAACCTGTACATAAATATATTTAGGCATAATATTATTCAATGAGCAAATGTTATTAATCTTTATAAGTTGGACAGTTTTATGCGGATTGAGCAGTATCCTTCTAAACTTCGTGTAGAAGCGAACTTGGAAATGCCTGACAAGGCGTCCATAATACGTTTTTTTCGATAATCATCATCCGCAGCCACTGTTAAAATGAGTTGTTATGGGTTTTTATGTCTTGAGCTTATTGAAATTTGCTTAAATAGAAGTTTACAACAGACGCGTTACGCCTTTATTTATAAAGCATCTTCGGTTATTCTGCAAACTGGATATATATGTTTTCGCATTTTTGGTTGTTTTAGATTGCAAACAGCGTGTTGTTTAAAAAGTTGGAGTGTTCGTCACTTACGGTGTTTCTTTACATAATCTCCAAACCACTGCTTCATCCCCTCTCGCTAGCAGCGGCTGACCTCGAAATACTTCGTTTCACATATACACTTGGCAGTTTTTGCCATTCTGCGCTGCATTTGGGTTACTTACACTTCAGCTTCGTAAACTGAACTGAAGTTAGTGTGTTTTCTCACTTTGCACCGTATTACAGTGCTTATGTCTCGTCATGTGTTGACGTGCAGATTGTGAGCGTTGCTAACCTGTGCAACAACTTTTTTTTTATTTGTGTGTGTGTGTGTATGTGTGTGTGTGTAAGAGGGGGATGGAAAAGATAGAGAGAGAGATATTAGAAAGTGGGGGAGGTTATAGGGCGAATGTGTGTGACGTGTGTGCGTGTGCGTGCGTGTGTGTGTGTGTGTGTGTGTATGTGTTGTTGTTGTTGTGGTCTTCAGTCCTGAGACTGGTTTGATGCAGCTCTCCATGCTACTCTATCCTGTGCAACCTTCTTCATCTCCCAGTACCTAATGCAGCCTACATCCTTCTGAATCTGCTTAGTGTATTCATCTCTTGGTCTCCCTCTACGATTTTTACCCTCCACACTGCCGTCCAATGCTAAATTTGTGATCCCTTGATGCCTCAAAACATGTCCTACCAACCGATTCCTTCTTCTAGTCAAGTTGTGCCACAAACTTCTCCTCTCCCCAATCCTATTCAATACCTCCTCATTAGTTACGTGATCTACCCACCTTATCTTCAGCATTCTTCTGTAGCACCACATTTCGAAAGCTTCTATTCTCCTCTTGTCCAAACTAGTTATCGTCCATGTTTCACTTCCATACATGGCTACACTCCATACAAATACTTTCAGAAACGACTTCCTGACACTTAAATCTGTACCCGATGTTAACAAATTTCTCTTCTTCAGAAACGATTTCCTTGCCATTGCCAGTCTACATTTTATATCCTCTCTACTTCGACCATCATCAGTTATTTTACTCCCTAAATAGCAAAACTCCTTTACTACTTTAAGTGTCTCATTTCCTAACCCAATTCCCTCAGCATCACCCGATTTAATTTGACTACATTCCATTATCCTCGTTTTGCTTTTGTTGATGTTCGTCTTATATCCTCCTTTCAAGACACTGTCCATTCCATTCAACTGCTCTTCCAAGTCCTTTGCTGTCTCTGACAGAATTACAATGTCATCGGCAAACCTCAAAGTTTTTACTTCTTCTCCATGAATTTTAATACCTACTCCGAATTTTTCTTTTGTTTCCTTTACTGCTTGCTCAATATACAGATTGAATAACATCGGGGAGAGGCTACAACCCTGTCTCACTCCTTTCCCAACCACTGCTTCCCTTTCATGCCCCTCGACTCTTATAACTGCCATCTGGTTTCTGAACAAATTGTAAATAGCCTTTCGCTCCCTGTATCTTACTCCGGCCACCTTCAGAATTTGAAACAGAGTATTCCAGTTAACATTGTCAAAAGCTTTCTCTAACAAGGGGAGGCCGCCAATTGTGAAATTCAGATTCGATTCATACTGCGCATAATAAAAGCTCATGGCCAGAGGTGTAATGTGGCAAAGCACCAAGATGCACTTCTCAGCCGTTGTCGAGAAAATCGAGAGTTAAAAGAAACCGTTGCGGTGAAATACTCTCTACGGTTTACAATTTGCTACAGCGACGTGGCGCAGCGGTAAGCGCTCGGGTTCGTAACCAGAAGGTCGCCGGATCGAATAGTGCACCACGGAACTTTTTTTTTTTAGTATTTGTTTTTTGTAATTCAAATATATATATATATATATTTGAATTACAAAAAACAAATACTAAAAAAAAGTTTATATATATACACATTATTATATATATAAAATTCCCGGCAATCAGTTGCAACAATTATCCATGTAATAAGTTGTTGAAAGTCATTTGTCGTGGAAAAACTGGCGACTTCGAACATGATTATGTTTTCCGGAAACAAAGTTGCATTTCACAAATGTTATTAATTGTCTTCGTAATGTTTACACGTGTAGTTAACAGAAGACGTAGAAACGATATTTCGAAACGAATACTTATAGTGTAAGTCAAACGTTCGAATTAGAGTAGAGACCTTACGATATATATATATATATATATATATATATATATATATATATATATATATATATATATATATTAATTACAAGAAATAAATACTAAAAAAAAAAAGGCTGCATGGCGCGAGATTCGATCCGGCGACCTTCTAGTTAAGAACCCGAGCATTTACCGCTGCGCCACGACGCTGTGGGAAATTGCAAATCGTAGAGAGTATTTCACCGAACGGTTTCTTTTCACTGTCGATTTTCTCGACAACGGCTGAGAAGTGCATCTTGGTGCTTTGCCACATCACACCTCTGGCCATGAGCTTTTATTATGCGCAGTATGAAACAAATCTGAATTTCACAATTGGCGGCCTCCCCTTGTAAGTCTACAAATGCTAGAAACGTAGGTTTGCCTTTTCTTAATCTTTCTTCTAAGATAAGTCGTAAGGTTAGTATTGCCTCACGTGTTCCAACATTTCTACGGAATCCAAACTGATCTTCCCAGAGGTCCGCTTCTACCAGTTTTTCCATTCGTCTGTAAAGAATTCGCGTTAGTATTTTGCAGCTGTGACTTATTAAACTGATAGTTCGGTAATTTTCACATCTGTCAACACCTGCTTTCTTTGGGATTGGAATTATTATATTCTTCTTGAAGTCTGAGGGTATTTCGCCTGTCTCATACATCTTGCTCACCAGATGGTAGAGTTTTGTCATGACTGGCTCTCCCAAGGCCACCAGTAGTTCTAATGGAATGTTGTCTACTCCCGGGGCCTTGTTTCGACTCAGGTCTTTTAGTGCTCTGTCAAACTCTTCACGCAGTATCTTATCTCCCATTTCGTCTTCGTCTACATCCTCTTCCATTTCCATAATATTGTCCTCAAGTACATCGCCCTTGTATAAACCCTCTATATACTCCTTCCACCTTTCTGCCTTCCCGTCTTTGCTTAGAACTGGGTTGCCATCTGAGCTCTAGATATTCATACAAGTGGTTCTCTTCTCTCCAAAGGTCTCTTTAATTTTCCTGTAGGCAGTATCTATCTTACCCCTAGTGAGACAAGCCTCTATATCCTTACATTTGTCCTCTAGCCATCCCTGCTTAGCCATTTTGCACTTCCTGTCGATCTCATTTTTGAGACGTTTGTATTCCTTTTTGCCTGCTTCATTTACTGCATTTTTATATTTTCTCCTTTCGTCAATTAAATTCAATATTTCTTCTGTTACCCAAGGATTTCTATTGGCCCTCGCCTTTTTAACTACTTGATCGTCTTCTGCCTTCACTACTTCATCCCTCAGAGCTACCCATTCTTCTTCTTCTGTATTTCTTTCCCCCATTCCTGTCAATTGTTCCCTTATGCTCTCCCCGAAACTCTCTACAACCTCTGGTTCTTTCAGTTTATCGAGGTCCCATCTCCTTAAATTCCCACCTTTTTGCAGTTTCTTCAGTTTCAATCTGCAGTTCATAACCAATAGATTGTGGTCAGAATCCACATCTGCCCCTGGAAATGTCTTACAATTTAAAACCTGGTTCCTAAATCTCTGTCTTACCATTAAATAATCTATCTGATACCTTTTAGTATCTCCAGGATTCTTCCAGGTATACAACCTTCTTTTATGATTCTTGAACCAAGTGTTAGCTATGATTAAGTTATGCTCTGTGCAAAATTCTACAAGGCCGCTTCCTCTTCCATTTCTTCCCCCCAATCCATATTCACCTACTATCTTTCCTTCTCTCCCTTTTCCTACTGACGAATTCCAGTCACCCATGACTATTAAATTTTCGTCTCCCTTCACTACCTGAATGATTTCTTTTATCTCGTCATACATTTCTTCAATTTCTTCATCATCTGCAGAGCTAGTTGGCATATAAACTTGGACTACTGTAGTAGGCATGGGCTTTGTGTCTATCTTGTCTATCTTGTGTGTGAGTTAATGTATTTTTTTTTTTTTTTTGTATGTAACTTTCGTGCGGTGAGTTGGATGGTGATAATACTCCCATCGGATTAGGGAAGGTAGGGGAAGGAACTCGGACGTGCCCTTTCAAAGGAACCACCCCGTCATTTGCCTGAAGTGATTTAGGGAAATCACAAACAACCTCAATCAGAATTCCCGGACGCGGGGTTTGAACCGTTGTCCTGCAGAATCCGAGCCCAGTGTGGTAACCACTGCACCACCTCGCTCGGTGATCGTGATTACCAAGTGGTCAATCAGTTTAAGCGTGTATGGTTTGCCAGGTTGGTCTGATCGTTTATGAGCTGTTCATTTTCTGTTATGGCTTTTTAAATGTGCTACTTTTGTTGTAAGATGAGATATTATTTGTTGTTGTTTATGCTTGTGATTCGCATATCTCTATCTATAGTGGTAATGTTGTGTTGCTGTTGGTGTGTTCTGCAAAAGTTGAACGATTTTTTCTGTACTTCCATACTCTTACATATTCTTTGTATTGTACTGTATTGTAAGTCAATGTTTTTCAGAGTGTTTGTCAACTTCGTTCGGAATCTGTTTGCTGGATCTGATTTTGGTTTTGTCATTTTATTCTTTGTGATGAGCTCCTGTGCATTATTGATGTACTGCTTTTTCTCCGTGAGAACCACTGAGATTCCCATAATATCTGATTTTAACAGCTGCTGCGGAAGATCGCCATGCAAACGTAAGTATTAGGGATGTCTTTCAGTCATTTCCAAGTGGCCTCTACATGAGGTTTAGAAGGATACGTCTTATCCTGCGTAAAGTTGTCCAACGTATAAAGTTTTAGAGTGTGTAGTTTGCTAAGTTGGCTTGATCATTTAAGAGTTGTTTCTTTTCTGTTATGGTTTTTTGAGTGTGGTAGTTTTCTTGTGAGACAACTTTCCTTTGAAAGTGCACGGCTTGCTTCCTTCCCTAACCTGATGGGAGTATAATCACCGTCCAGCCCACCGCGCAAAAATTATATTACACTAACTTACAAACACACACACACACACACACACACACACACACACACACACAAATTAAAAAAAGTAGTTGCACAAGTTCGCAACGCTCACAACATCCACGAAACAAACGAACAGAGCAAACATTGTAATACTGTGAAAAATGAGAAAACACATACCTTCAATTCAGTTTACGACGGTTAAGTGTAAATAACCCAAATGCAGTGCAAGAAATACTGCAGAATGGCAAAAACTGCCAAATATGTATGTGAAACGAAGTCTTTCAATATCAGCCGCTGCTAACAAGGCGGGAAAAAGCAGTGGTTTGGAGACTACGTAAAGAAACACCGTAAGTAACTTGCACTCCAACTTTTGCAATCTAAAACAACCAAAAATGTACAAACATATGTATCCAGGCTGCAGAGTGACCGAAGATACTTTATAAATAAAGGGGAAACGCATCTGATGTTAACTTCTATTTAATTAAATTGTAATAAGTTCAAGACATAAAAACCCACAATAACTGATTTTAACAGCTGCTGTGGAAGATGGCCATGTCAACAAACATATTATGGACGTCTTGTCAGTCATTTCCAAGCGTCCTCTATATGACGTTTAGAAGGATACATCTCAACGTGCATAAAGGTATCCATCATATGAAGCTTAACAACATTTGCAGAGCCAATAATATTTTGCCAAAATATATTAATTTACAGGTTAAAAACAGTTTTGCTAATTGCACAGAAAACGAAAGAAATAGCTCAAACGGTTTCTATAAACAACGAAATGAAGTCTCTTCATGCCAAGAAGTAAATCCTGCTTGGGGATCAATATAAAGCATATCTTAATCTCGAGAGTGAAAAACCAATAATAACAGACCGTATGGAATTATCCTTGTGGTTACTTCTTAAGCGAACGAGCTGAAGAATAAAGTGTTGATGTTAAAGACAAATATTACAGTAAAAATTTCATATTAATTTGAAATTTTGTACTGACTATTAGTTACGAAATTATCACAACTATCGAAAACTGCCTAAACCCACATTTTTTGCGTAGAAAAAGAATGGCGTAATCAGTTATATAACACTCCAAATGAAGAAAATAATACCTCTGTTTAATTTATCAAGTGACATTAGAAGACAAACCAACTGAATCCATAATTCGTGATTCTGAAAATTATACTGTGATCAGGTCTAGTGCGAAAATCGTCAAATAAATCGATAAAACTTATTTTATAATCGTCACTCGTTAAGTGTTGGTTTATTGGTGTAACGAACATATTAGTGTTTTCTTATTTCTCTGAAGCTTTTTGTGGCAAACAGATGTAACTAGCTACTGTTATCACAAAAAGCTTTTTTAAAAACACCTGAAAGTAATACTATTACGGTGACAGATCAGGAAAGCTGTGATATACTGTACAGAGCACCTTGTTATACGCTTTTCCGGCGGGTAGATATTATCCCAGAGGTAGATTACTGGTAGGTCTTCAAGAAGCCCGTCTTTTAGTTTACTTAACATCATAATCCATAAATCCTGCGGAGAGCGATCTCTGGGTTGTGAAAAGAAATCAGACACATGAACTTAAAAAAAAAAAGATCAATTTTTATTTCAGACACCGGGTGTATACAGCATTAAGGTCACTGTTGCCATAACTTACCACGTCGCGGTGTGTAGGTAAACTTTCCGTGCGTAGCAAAAGACGGGCGAAATTGCTCCTCTGCTGTGTTTTATGATCAACGGAATGCTGTGCGTTGTTGTCATTACACCTTGCGCATTGAAGCTCTTTATGAATGTTAGCAATTTCACCAGCAGTCCTGTGTCAACAAATTATTTTAAGTGATGGGCACAAATACTTAGGTATGTGACATAACTGTGTACCGTGAAATGGGTTTAGTTTGAAGACAATAATAAGAAAAGAAACCGTCTCATGATGGAATAAATATGTTTTTGCAGAATATTGGGAAACTTAATATCGGTGCCGTACTCCCAGCTCTCATGGAACTAGAACACGAAATGCAGATATAACGAAGCAGATACAACGAAGTTCGTGTACTCATGTATGTTCCGGCGACGAGGTATTATTACCGTATAATGTGATTCTGGCGCGTACTCCACAGTATCGACACCATACAGCCGCTCGTCATTTTGTTTGTAACGTGCTGCAGCGCGCCTTCTCGTTGTGAGACTTAGCAATAAAGCGACCGCGCAGCTTAGCGACGGTGCGTCCACAAAGGCTTGTGCTAAAAGCCAAGGAACAGCCCGGCGCCTGCGAGCAAAGGGGAGACGCAAGTGGTTCTGCAGCGGGCGGTTACCTGAGTGCACGCACTTGGGAGGCGAGCGCGCGGGCACGCTGAGTGGTGGCGCTAAACGGCCGTGTAAACACGCCGCCACGCCCCGCAATTTGTGAGGCGCCGAAAACAATACACGCCGCGGCGGTCACGGAAACAAGCGGGCAGGCGCGTGTTGGCGGAGCGCCCGGCTCGCGACGGCCTCACAGACGCCGCGTGTTTCAGGCTACTGACTGCCGCAGCTGGCGAGTCTGGAACCATCTACCGGACACGCGGAACTTCATGTCGAGGACGCAGTCACAGCGGGGAAAGTGAGCAGCTGACATGACTTCCATCCAGACAGCTTTACCAGATGCCAAGTTTTGTTTTGCAGATGTTACAAACACGGCAATAAATAACAAAATAAGTACAATTTTAGAGACCAACTTGAGAGGTGGCCGTTGTCTTTGGCAATGGCAACTCTCACTTATATTTCGCATAATGTAACAATATTTAATGCAATTGATCATGTTCTTCTGAGAACACGAGTTTGATCGTAATAATATCATTTTTTGATCGTAATAATATCATTTAATTTACTTAGCACAGACTTACTGTTGGTGTCTGCAAAACCAATGCCAAGTTATAAAAGAATGACCAGAAGAATCTAACTGTTTTTATTGATTGAATAAGTTAAAACTGCCCACCGTTTCCTACATTTCCTTATCCTATTGAGTCCATAGCAGGAGGGAGAAGAAATGAATGTATGAAAATAATTGCAGGAAGGATGTTTGGGGAGAGAATAAAGATCGAACGATATTTAGCGATTGTGGGTGTACGATAGGGAACAACTAGTCGATAGGCAGCGATTATAGAAGCTCTGAATTTCAGCCTTTGGCTGTAGCGAGGTGTAGGAAGGTTGGATAGTCTGCAAAACTTACGTTTCAGTCTTTGGTAGAAAAAGCACGGGCTCTTTCTCATTGTGTAGAAGCGAGGTTTGACCGGGAACTTTAAACTGGGGAAATTCTGAGCTGATGACTGGCTGGGAGCCGCCCCCACCATGAGCGACCAGGCGGGCAGAACGGTAACGTGGGTCCGAGTCGTGGACTGCTGCTGAAGACTTGGACGAGAGACGACGCTTTTCTGATTTGGGTCGAGCCACGCTCCATTTAAATGTGGGAAATGTGCTATATTTATGACTGATGGTTTCACATTTGTTGAACAAACATTTTTTTTTTTGGAGCTAGACGTAAAGTAATATTAATATTTTGAGGGAACGAAATTTACTTAGGTAGGTAATGTGCAGTAGTAGGTGGTGTAAAATTGTTGCTTTTCTTTGGGATAGTAATTTAGAACTTTGGGATTTAATAACAATTTCGCGGTGAATAATTTAATCTAATTTGTTTGAGCAAGCAAGTTCATTAGGAAAAATTAAATATTTAAGTGCGTGTGGCAATTTATTTAGTTTAACACCTGGCACCCACCACGTGGGGCTGAACATGAATTTTATAACTAGTGGATGCACGAGTGCTAGGGACCCATAGCATGCAAGTAGGAAGTGTGCTATTACATGATATATGCGTGTAAAATTAAGTACTGTTATAAATTTTCAATTTTCTTACATATCTGCAATCTTGAAAGATGTAGTAACGTGGATCCTTTGTTAAGGACACGTGGTATCTCGTGTGAAAGCGTGTGTCGAATTTTAGCAAACCAAGTGAAGGTTGTTGCGGGTTGATATTTGTAATTATAGACACTCTGGAAACATTGATTATCCTTGAATTAATGTTATATATTCCATGATGAACGTTCCTTGGAGAGAAATAAATTAATGTTGTACTGGAATCACGGTGTTGTGTGTCCGTAGTATTTTGGTGCCGAAACCCGGGAAGAGATTGCGATTTCCTGCGTGATTTCAACAATTAACGGCTTACTTCACGCTGTAGGAAACAAGAGACGACGTCGGACCGCATCACAAGCTAAGTCCATTCCAATATAACATGATCGCATGAACTGGTTGCTTCAAAACAATTTTTGCGGCTTAGTATTGCAAGCCTGAAACTTGCACTCAGAGTAGCTAGTTTTGTTAAAAGATTTTCGTTCACTTAATGTTTGCGCATACGCTGCTTGTTAAACGATTAAGCTATTCACAAGTGCACTCGGTAAACAATCTTACTACGGCCGTCTTTAGTAAGACATAATGCAGGACGAATCAGAGATAACAGCAAACTTCAAAAGAAAGCGAACTAGGAAGAAGACTAATGCTACGCAATTTTGTACGGCTGTTGATGCTCTTACCACAGAAAGTCCGTTTGATGATTTTGAACATTACAGGGAACGTCTTCAAGAAACTCTAGAGAAGCTCATTTCATTAGACGACGCTATTCATAATTTTCTCTCTGACGATGAATACAATGCAGTCGTACTGAGCTGTGAGGAAGGCTACAAAAGCAATTGATTACAAGCTTTTAGCCACAACGTCGCAGACGAATATCACGTCACCACCAGTGCTCACACAACCAACTGTATTCCTCTCTGTCAAGCTACCAGCAATTAAGCTTGAATCATTTTGTGGAGATGTCGAAATGTGATCCCGCTTCTGGGAACAATTTGAATCGACCATTGATAAAGACCCATCCCTTTCTACAGTCAACAAACATGTTTTCCTACGAGGGTATCTGTCAGGCGAACCGAAGTTGCTAGTAGATGGAATACCTATAACGGCTTACACGTATGAAGAAACAAAGAAAATTTTATTGAATAGATACGGAGATAGCAATCGCATTTTACAGGCGCACCTCGATTATTTGGATGCGCTAAAGCCTGTACAGACACCTGAAACGCTGAACAGTACATTCCTGGAATGTAACCGTCGTATTCAAGCACTGCGTGCCTTAGGAGAAGACGTCGTGGCATACGGTAAAATTCTCACTCCGAAAATTCTGTATGCATTTCGCGCTGAAATGTGCCAGAAATGGGTCATTCATGCTAGAAGAACCGAAGTAGCGGAAGGAGATGTACTGAAACTACTTAACTTTTTGGAAGAAGAAGTTCGTGGTGCTCTCACTGCACAAAAGATCCGTACAGAATATCAGTCATCTCCTAGCTTCACGCCCACTGCAGCAGCTCTTCACATAAATTCAAAGCAAGCGAAAAATCCGCGTAAGCCTAAACGAGAAGTACCGGTACAACCATATTGCGTATTTTGCGAAGCTCGCTCTCATTGGGCCCAAGACTGCAACATAGCAACTGACAGCCAACAACGTATCGATAAACTAAAGCAAGATAACCACTGTTTTATATGTCTAAACCGAGGACATAATGCTAGAAACTGCAGTAAGAAGGGCAAGGTCTCGTGTTCTAAGTGCAAGAAAAGTCATCACAAAGCTATCTGTACTGACATTACTGCCTCTTCTTCATCTTCTCAGCAAATTAGCTCTACATCTGTAGGAAGAATCGACGTAAGTTCAGCAGGTTTTACTTATCTTCAGACAGCTCGAGTTTGGGTCAGTGGACCCGCAGGATTAAGTAGACTTACTCGCTGCGTTCTGGATAGCGCTAGTCAGTCCAGCTTCATTTCCAAGTTCCTGATTGATGAGCTAGGTTTAAGAACTATAGAACATCGTGATCTATCTGTCAACGCCTTTGAAATGCCATCCGCAGCTTCAACGCATCGCAGAGTCGTAGAATTCACACTACAGGGTACATGGACTAATTCCAATACGTCTATGACTGCGTTTGAAAGCACATACTCATTTTCCGCGCACCCAACAGAGCCTTCCGATTTAAGAAAATTTTTCTCAGGCAGCGTTTGACAGATCCCACCATCCGTTCCCAGACTGTCGCCCGCACATTTCCTTGTAGGTGATCGACTCACAACACTACCTACTGGTCCAGAATCTCCAATTAGAAAAGACTTGTCCAAGAAATTTCAACGGCTAGTGAAGATGGTAGAACACTTCTGGAACAGATGGAAGAAAGAATATTTGATCCTGCTCAAAAACTTCCATGAAATTCATCAACCAAGGCCAGGTTCAGGAAGACTCCAGCTGGGTGATGTCGTTCTCTACAAGAGGATGTTCGTCCACGACACATGTGGAGGAAGGCGCGGATAGAAGATCTTCATGAAGGAAGAGATGGGAAAATACGAACTGTAACCTTAAGAACTTCAGAAGGATCCATAATCTCACGTCCAATTCAACTGGTCATTCCTCTAGAAGTTGACAAGGGTGGGGAGAGTGTTGCGGGTTGATATTTGTAATTATAGACACTCTGGAAATATTGATTATCCTTGAATTAATGTTTTATATTCCATGATGTACGTTCCTAGGAGAGAAATAAATTAATGTTGTATTGGAATCACGGTGTTGTGTGTCCGTAATAAAGGTAATGCTTGCTTATTCATGTTTATTGGAATGTAGAGTCACGTGGAGACATTTTCTGAATAATTAAAATTGCATAGTGGGGAAAGAGATTATTAAACTGATAACGTACCCATGAATTTGGGCTGCAACAAAGTAAGTAGTTCATCTCGAGTGTGTGTATTTTGTATGTGTAATTTTGGGAGGGTTTTCATATTTCAATGGGTGAATTTGTGTCGGGATTGGGCAGCAGTACAATAGTTGCTATTAAAGTGAATGATCAAGTAGGCGCGGAAGTTGTAAGTAATAATTTTGGTTTTCGGTAGAATAATTTTGACTAGAGATAGTTACGGTATGGTGAATATCGGAACTGCTAACGGCTCGATCCTTACGTTTCTCCTGTGCATATGTTGGTGCAGTAATTGTGGGTGTATGTTGATTAATGGATACAGTTGTGGAATATTCTTTTCTTCCGATCCAAAAGTGGGAACTTGTGGTAGTAAAAGATAGCAGTCCGTAGGAGGCCATAGTTTTAGTAAAAAGTCAGATGCGTTAACGATAAATAAAGATACAAAGTCAGATGCGTTGAATTTTAGGAAAGTCAGATCCGCGTAAATTACATCGTGGAATGTGACGCAAATTTCAGGCTGTGTAAAGATTAGCCACCTTAATATTTGTTTAAAGAAGTTAGTTTTTTTTGTTCTTATAATAATCTGAAATGCTTAATGGATAAACCAATTTGTTCTAAGAAAATTCAAATTTGAGTCGGAACATCCTTTCTATAAGAATAGACAAACCTTTCATTATTTTGTTTCATTATCAGTAAAAAAGAAATTCTTATTTAGTAATTTTACTAAATGTATGAATGTCAATCATTGGACCAAGCAGAATTGACATAGCTTTCAAGATATGGCATTAATGCGAAGGTCCTGCAAGTAAATCCGTTGCGCATAGTGGAAAACTGAAGCAGTAGTGGGTACCTAGCAAGCAGATGACATTTTCATTCACATTAATAAATTTTCCTAGGCAATTCTTCACAACTAAAATTAGAAACGACGCAGTATTCACGGTAGCCTAAAATGTTGCCACAAACTTAAAGGGACAAATCGAGGATAAGAACCTGCGTCCTGAATCGTCATCCAACGACGCTACAGAACCTCGAAATTATGGGCGCCGGCGCCTGCCACTAGACCACCCATCCGGCATCTAACTTGGCTTTCTACGCTGACGTACCGTGGCCGGAACGTCTCGCAATGTTGTTTGTCATTCAGTGATCGCCACGGTCGCCAGTGGAGAAAAATGGTTCAAATGGCTCTGAGCACTATGGAACTTAACTTCTGAGGTCATCAGTCCCCTAGAACTTGAACTACTTAAACCTAACTAAGGACATCACACACATCGATGCCCGAGGCAGGATTCGAACTTGCGACCGTAGCAGTCGCGCGGTTCCAGACTGTAGCGCCTAGAACCGCTCGGTCACTCCGGCCGGCGCCAGTGGAGAAGATGAAGCTAGTTGCTGCATAGAAAGGTCCCATCTAAAAAGAAAATGACGCTCTGTTGCCTCAGTGAATAATGGCTTCAGACACAGGTTTCCATCCGCAATTTATTTTTCTCCTGGAACCTTCTAAAACCTTCAGCGTTCTTCAGTATACAGGCGAAAAAAATACTGCAGATGGAAACCTGTGTCCAAAAACGTCATCCACCAAGGCAACAGAACATCGCATTCACAGAAGACCAGGCTTGTCTAGGCAGCAGCTAGCACCATCTTCTCCACTAAGGATCGTAGCAATCATTCGGGATCACCGAATAACAAACAACATTACGAGACATATCTCCTATCGTCTGTCAGCACACAAAGTCACACTTGTTGCAGAAGGGGTAGGCTGGTGGCAGGTGCCGGCGCCTGTAAATTCGAGGCTCTGCAGCGTTGTTGGATGACGTTTTCTGACACGAGTTTCCATCCTCAATTTGCTCCTCAAGACACCCTCCACGACGCCTGGAAGTTTGCTGCAATATTTCTTTAACTTCTTGTACGCAGTTCAGAAATTTTAAGAGATTTTCTCTAGTATGTATCCAAAATATGACAAGACCACATTGTGTAGAGGTTAGTTGGAGTGTATTTCAGGCTGGTATTTGCGCAAATATATGCAATTTAACAATTATTTTATTTAAACATTAAAAGAACAGAAATACACTTTCGCCAAATCAAAATATTTCTGTAACCTGTCAAAATCCTTATGTTGGGCTCCACACAGTCAGTTAAAAACATGCCTTCCATTAAATGAGAGAATAAAGTACAATCTTTCCCTAATGTACGTAACCGAGCAACAACATTAACTATTTACAATGCCAGTCGTGATATCTGAGACTTCATCAGTAAAACATAAGATGGCAGAACAAGCTTTATATTTAACTAGGATCATAGCACACAACTACGCATTGGTCCACTACCGCTACCATCATCAGATACGACAACAAGCTACACACAGTACTCTAACGAAACTACCTACGCATATATCTTAACTAACGAACTCAGCAATGCTTCATATTGCTAAATATATTTGGGAACTGAATATACATCATAATCTCCTTCTCCGCCATTTGTCTTTCCAGGTCATTCTCACCCTCTCTCTGTCCATCTTCTACTATTCTATCCTGTCTATCACCTCCCCCCCTTTCTCCCTCTGTCCGTCTCCTCCTCCCCTTCCCTCACTCTCTGTCTCCTTCTCCCGCCCTCTGTCTCTCTTCATCTCTTCCTGCCCTCTCCGTCTGAACTTGAATCTTTTTTATTGTTATTGTAAAATCGCACATCTTCATGTCACAGCAGAACACAGCATTTTATTCCTCGCAGATGGTTTTACAGAAATCCTGAACATTATTGTTTAAAGAAGTGTATGGCCTTAGGTTATCTGACTGTTCATGAGAGTACTGTGCATAAATTTTAAGTAAATGTGTCACGAACTTTCCGAGATTCTCGGTAACAACGTTACCCCTTTATACATTTTATATATATGCTGTCAGACAGGTCATATCAGTATCATGTAAACATTGATGTAAATCCTCAAGAACTTCTCGATATTTTTGGTAACTACGTTTCCCTTTCTATGTTACATATATATTTATGTATTATATATATTAAAAAGATATATAGCCTGTGTCCGTCCGAATGTTTACTAAAGTGCCCTGTAGAAATTTGGAGTAAATCAGTGAATAACTTTTCGAGATTTTTGCTTACAACTTTTCTCCTTTATATAGTATATACGTATCTGTAAACCGCATATGTTAAAAGATGTGTTACCTACGTTAGTCAGAACGTTTATTAAAGTGTCACGTCACAATTTTAAAGTACAGCGCTCATCAACGTTTCGATTATTTTGATAACAACGTTAAACAACGACTGCACTGGTGTGTAGTATTTGGAATTGATAATAAATACAGGGATTATATGCACCAGTTATAGGAATGTAAGAAGAATACGTTAAATTTTATTTTTAAAATGAATCTGTTCTGGACCACAGCTAGTAAATTTTAGTTACTTTTGACAAAATACAACTGCCAAGCAATTGATATCTTTCCATCACTGTGATTAAAATGGGAAAACAGTTATATGCCCCTCCGTGGATGAAAATATCTAGGGCGTTTTCCTGGGTTTTTGTTACTCTGATACAAACAGATATGGTTGTCTGGATGGGATGAAGAAATTGGTGGGCTGTAAGAAAAGTTGTGTAAATAATTTGAGCGTAACATGGAACCTCTTGTTCCCTTAAGAGTGGGGTGTGGATGTGAATGTTTTGACATGTAAAAATAACTAAATTAGCATGCAGTGCATAATTTACTCTGATACAAACAGATATGGTTGTCTGGATGGGATGAAGAATAACAACCCAAATGTTATTTAACCCTTAAGGGTTGCGTGGGGGGGGGGGGGGGGGCAAGGCGGGAGATGGTAAGAAGAGGTGACGTATAAGACATACTGAAACTCCGGAATGCTAGGAGCAGTTTCAACCAAACGTGATGGGCAATTTGAAAAGTTCACGGATTCACCATCAGATATCAACCTAGCGCAAGCAAATTCCTGCATAATAACAGGACATCCTTTATGAACAACCATGTGACGCGTCAGTGCTCCGGATGGAAACCAGTGGTGCGGACGTCTCTTTGTTGTTGTTCCCGTGTAGTGTGATTTGTGAAGATGGGAAAAATCGAATTTCGAGCAGTAGTTAAGTGCTCCATGAAGCAAGATATGAAAAGAAAATTATACTACGCTGCTTTTTCAGAACATACCGGGGGACTCTGCTCCTTTACATTCAACTGCTACGAAGTGGGCAAACGAGTTTAAATTTGGTCATGACGGCTAAGATGATTGTACACGTATTGGTCGGCCAAGATGTCACTACCCCAAAAATTATTGTAAAAGTGGATAAAATAGTGATGGACGATCGCCGACTGAAAGTGATAGAAATTGTGAAGCCGAAGAGATGTTATCTGATGGGCCATATCACATTTTAACGTTGAAATTGTGTATGACAAAATTATCTGCTATAGTCGAGGCGGCGTAAGAAGATCCCTGACAGCTCGCAGCTCTGTTGCCAGCTTTAAATTGCGAACCACTAACGGCTGCAGGCTAAAACAGTAGTCTTCTACAGACATAAGACAATCGCGTTACGTTATTGGTTGGGGTAGGCCCACGAAGCTGCCGCGCCCAGCCCACTGCAATGTCAGGATCAACTTACGTCGACTCAGCTACAGACGGGTGTCGCGACTGTGAACGCTGGTTCAGAAATGCATCACACTGGAAATGTCCGAACAATGTTTCAATGATTTAGTGCAACCAACAGGTTTGTGACCACAGATGAAACTTGTTTCCTCTGCTACACGTCAGAGACAAAACAACACTCAAAGCAATGGAAACACAGTGATCTACCATCACCAAAGAAAAGCAAAGGCCGGAAAGTCTATGGTGTCAGTCTTATGGAAAGCGAAACGGATTCTGCAGACAGCTTATATTCTCACTGATCAAACAATTACAGGTAAATACTACGACCCACCTAGACCAACTACAGCAGAAGATAAACGAAAAAGACCAGGTTTGGCAAGAAAGCAAATCATCTTTCATCAACACGATGTGCGCCTACACACAAGTGTCTTTGCCATGGCTTGATGTGGCTCCGGCAGACTCCCGTCTCTTCTCCAAGCTCAAAATGTTCTTCGGCACAAGAAGGTTCGCTTCAAATGAAGAACTGAAAGCCGAAGTTGATGGATATTTTTGCAGGCCTGCAGGTATCTAATTTTAGCGACGGAATCAAGACACTGGAACCTCGTTTGCCCAAGTGCATTAGTGTACAGGGAGACTACACTGAAAAATTTCTGTTCTATTCCGAGAGCTTTTCAAACTACCCCTATACTCTAAAACTCCCGGTATTAATATCGATTCCATTGTTTTCGGTTTCGAATGACTAATCGATGACAGCTCTCATGACAGTTGTTGGGGATAGCGTCGAGGATGGGTGTGATGGGAAGTGACATCAAAATAGTCAAAAACAAGGAATATTAATGTCGAATCCATCGACAGTTTGTTCGACTCATTGGTAACAGCCTTGATGACGTTTAATCCAAAGGAGAAGGCGTGGGGCTGAGATGGGCGCTCTCACGCCAGGGAATAGTGCAGAGCAGGGCGTGTCTCAGCCGCTAATCACGCGGCGCTCGACGGGTCATTGGGGCAGAGTCCCACCTCTACTCTCTGTAAATTATTAGCCGCTGACTAGCATCGTTTGTGTCTGCCAGAAACTGCTAGTCTCATCCTTCCTAAGGTGGATCTCTACTACGACGATCCATGCATGAATAAGGTACTGATTGTAGGGTTACTTTACTGTGGACTTGATGTCGAATGGATTAATTTCATCAGGAACGTGTTTGCTGTGACTGACCTCTGTACAGTAACAGCTGCACACTACCCTTTGCATATTCCTTTTTCTGGGGAGGGGGAGGAGGGGTCGGGGTGGGGGTCTTCTGGCTGGTTTGGTGCAGCCCACCATGAATTCCGTCCTGTGCCAATTTCTTCATCTCAGAATAGCACTTTTATCCAAAATCGTCAGTTATTTGTGGGATGTATTCCAATCACTTACCCTCGAGCGCCATGGACGTTATTCTTTAATGTCTTAAGACGTACAATCATCTTGTCCTTTCTCCTTGTGAATGTTGCCCACATGTTGTTCTACTCGCCGATTCTGCGAACAAGCTCATCATTTCTTGTAAGTCCAGCTTATTTTCAGCATCCTGCTGTAACACGACACCTCAGATACTTCGATTATCTTCTATTCCGCTCTTCCCACTGTTCATGACACACTTTCATACAGAGCTGTGCACCAAATGTAAATTTCACAAATAACTTCCTCAAATTAACGCCAGTGTTCGATACAAGTAGACTTCTTTTGGACATTGTTTGCCTGTGTTTGTTTTGTACACCATGCATTATTTTGCTCCCACGGTAGCAGAATTCGTTCAGCTTATCTACTTCGTGGTCCCCAATTTCGATGTTAAGTTTACCGCTAAATTCGTTTGTACTTCTCATTACATCACCTTTCTTCAGCTTGCTTCCTCTCCATGGTGTGTACTCATTAGACTATTCATTCCATTTAATAGGCTCTGCAATCCTATCTTACTTTCACCGAGGATAGAAATGTCGTCAGCGATTTCCGTCATTTCTTGTTCCTTGTATAGGCTGAAGAGTGAGGGGGCTTGGGGTGTGTGTGTGTGGGAGGGGGGGGGGGGGGCAACAGACTACATCCCTGTTAATGTTGGGATAGCAGCTGTCGGTAAGTGTGGCGTTTATATAAACTGAAGAGCCAAAGATACTGGTACGCCTGCCTAATATCGTGAATGGCTGCCGTGAGCACGCAGAAGTGCGGCAAGACAAAGTAGCATGGACTCGACTACTGTCTGAAGTAGTGCTGGAGGCAACTGACACTATGAATCCTGCAGGACCCTCCATGAATTCGTAAGAATACGAGGCAGTGGAGATCTCCTCTGAACAGCACGTTGTAAAGCATCCCAGAAATGCTCAATAATGTTCATGTCTGGGGAGTCTGGTGGGCAGCGGAAAAGTTTAAACTTTGAAGAGTGTATCTGGAGCCACTCTGTAGCAATTCAGGATGTGTGGAGTGTCTCATTGTCCTGCTGGAATTGCCCAAGTCCGTCGGAATAAACAATGGACATGAATGGATGCAGGTGATTGGGTAGGATGCTTACGTATGTGTTACCTGTCAGAGTCGTACCTACACGTATCAGGAATCCCATATTACTCCAACTGCACACGCCTGCCAGCCGCTGTGGCCGAGCGGTTCTGGGCTCTTCAGTCCGGAACCGCGCTGCTGCTACGGTCGCAGGTTCGAATCCTGCCTCGAGCATGGATGCGTGTGATGTCCTTAGGTTAGTTAGGTTTAAGTAGTTCTATGTCTAGCGGACTGATGACTTCAGATGTTAAGTTCCATTGTGCTTAGAGCCATTTGACCCATTTTGCACACGCCCCACACCATTAGAGAGCCTCCGCCATCTTGAACAGTCCCCTACTGACAAGCAGGGTCCATGAATTTATGAGGTTGTCTCCATACTCGTACACGTCCATCGGCTCGGTACAGTTTGAAACGAGACTCGTCCCACCAGGCAACATGTTTCCATTCATCAAGAGTCCAATATCGGTGTAGACGGGCCCAGGCGAGGCGTAAAGCTCTGTGCCGTGCAGTCATTAAGAGAACACAAGTGACCTTCGGCTCCGAAAGCCCATATCTTTGAATGGTTCGCACGCTGACACTTGTTGATGGCCCTGCGTTGAAATCTGCAGCAATTTGCTGAAGGGTTGCCCTTCTGTCACGTTGAACCATTCTCTTCAGTCGTCGTTGGTCCAGTTCTTGCAGGATCTTTTTCCGGCCGCAGCATGTCGGAGATTTGATATTTTACCGAATTCCTAATAGTCACAGTACACTCGTGAAATGGTCGTATGCGAAAACCCCCACTTCATCGCTACCTCGGAGATATTGTGTCCTATCGCTCGTGGGCCGACTATAACTCCACGTTCAAATTCACTTAACTCTTGATAGTCTGCCGTTGTAGCAGCAGTAGCCGATCTGCGCCAGACACTTGTTGTCTTATGTAGGCGTCGCCGTCCGCAAAGTCGTATTCTATCTGTTTACATGTCTCTGTATTTGAATATGCACGCCTGTACCAGTGTCTTTTGCGCCTCAGCGTATATTTTAACCAAACTTGGTACACACGTCGCTTGCTGGCTTGAAAACACAGGAGGTATAACATATCTAACGCCCTTATTCGTCTGGGTAGGGACTGCTAACGTTAGTGTAAGACAAAGGCCTTCAGAGTGGTTGACTAATTGATCCTAGTTTCGATGGTGCTTACTGGTGCGATTGCAGGAATGGGGGAGGGGCGTGGGGGAAGGGGGTAATATAAAAAATATGTAACCTAGTAATAGGCTAGTATTTCAGAAATGGCTCAGAATATCGAAATAAGTTTGGTACAAAGTGTGCCAGTTGGCACGTCTTTGCTTGTCAAATAGGGTGTGGCAGTCGATAGACTGCGTGTCACGCATCGCTGGGAGGACTGCGACGGCAGCTGGGACATCTTTTACACGGGGGACCGCTGAGCGATAACAAGCAAGTGCGGGCTTTATGTGGAGCAGGACGTAACGGAACGTGTGTATTGATATGCAAATGTGCAGTGATTGCTATGGTTAAATCCGTGCAGATTTTGAGTCACTGCTTCCAGAGAGGTACGAGGCCTGTATAGCATGGACATGATGGTATGCTGATTTTGATGGAGAGTTGTAGGTGGGCGCAGCTACCTGTTCTGTAGTACGCATGGGCAAAGCCAGGGGAGTGTTATGTGGTAGGCCTTTTGAGTAACCCCGTATGGAAGGGAATTTGCTACTCTAAACTCACGTCACTGTGTTTTGCCACAAACTCGTGGACGGTATAGTTGATTATTATTACCTTATGGCCTCCTTAGCATTACAGAATTCACATAATAGAACAGACGTTACTGGTGATTGCATATCGGGCTAGTGCGTATACTGTGTTCGGAGTACAAAGTCCACAGTTCGGTGATTAAGGGACTGTCTTATGGTATATTTTTCATATCAAATCATTTTCATCTAACTGTGGAGTGTTAACTATGTTGTTTTACCTCACGTGGATTTTTCTGTATCTCGCTGGACGGCAGGAGCTGTATCGTACAGTATGGCTGTTTCAGATGAATGTTAGGTATGGGAACGACCAGTTATCCGTGTGGACAGTAAACAGAAACGCCCAAACAAGTAACGGCGATTAGACGGGTTAATATGTACCACGCTGTTGACAAAAGATGCAGCTGGATAAGCCACTTCGCCGATGTTCGCAAGTTACGTAAATGTTCGTTTTTTATCTCTGTACCCTAAATCAAAGTGCTTTTAAATTTATTAATTAATGAAAGAGATTGTAGTTTTGGATTTTAGTGATGCTATTGTTGGTTTCATATTTTAATAATGCTGCCACTGACATTAAGCGAAAACTTTCAAATAAGAGTGAAGGAGGACGTAGATCAACTCGAAGTACATGAAAGATTCACACTAAAATCTGTGTTTGAGTAATTCTGGGGTGCGCTCGTTTTGGAACCATACATGTCCTGTTAGTATTACGACGTTGTTATTCCTACTGTGAAATGTGGGACAACTTATGGTTCTGGATATGGTTGTTATGTTACCCGTGTGCTGTTGCTTTCGATTTCATTGGAATTGAAGCATTATGAACTATAATGTCTTTCTGTAACGGCTTGTTCCTGTTCCAAAACCTAATTGTATTATGTTTTCTGTGAAGGTTTTGTTGTGAGAGGTTTAGTAACGTAATAGGAAAATGTAATATTAATGTTTTAAGAAATGTCATTCTGTATTCATTTCCCAAGTTTAATCTGAGCAGACGAGGTTCCACGGCACAAAAGGCATATTATGTCATCACATATATAGCCAACTATTTTGCTATACACATAAATCCTCTTCAAGCTTTGTTTACACCGAAGAGGGAATGTTACTGTTAGCTTAACATCTTACAACGGGTGGTACGAGGATGCAACTGGGAAACGTCTCAGATTCATAATGTGTACCTAGCCTTCGTCTCAAATGATGTGAAGAAACTACAGATAACAGTAGCAGTAGTAACAATAACAGTAGTAGTGTTTTCATTCCTCCGTGAGCCAACTTGACTCGCAATCGCGAGGACGACGGTTCAAACCCAGGTCCAGCTATCCTGACGTAGGTTTCCCGTGATTTCCCTAAATTGCTTAAGGCAAATTCCAGGGTGGTGCATCTGAAAGGGCAGGGCCGGTTTGACTCCCCATCCTTCCCTAATCCGATGGGAGCGATGAACTCGCTGTGCCTGCGGGAGTGGCCAAGCGGTTCTAGGCGCTACAGTCTGGAACCGCGTGACGGCTACGGTCGGAGGTTCGAATCCTGCCTCGGGCATGGATGTGTGTGATGTCCTTAGGATAGTTAGGTTCAAGTAGTTCTAAGTTCTAGGGGACTGATGACCTCAGAAGTCAAGTCCCATAGTGCTCAGAGCCATTTGAACCATTTGAACCTCGCTGTTTGGTCCCCTCCACCAAACCAACCAAGCAACCAAGTGTACTCGACATGTCATGGTTTACAATTTTAGGAAACTAAACTACTAAAAACTCCATCCCGACAGCTCTTAACTTCAGTGATCTGATGGGAACCGGTGTTACCACTGCTGCTACCACAGTTTCAGGACAAACCCATAATTCCTATATACCGGCATTTACATACTTACAGGTATCAATCTGGTATACGGCTGGTTTAAATTAGAAAAATGACCAGTCACTGGCAGAGATATTCTACACGAAAAAAAAGCAAACTTAAGATTTAAGGAAACACGTTAAAATTTTCAGAGAGCATACGAAAAAAAAAAACACATTACAGAAAAAGTTGTCAACTTCTGAAATTAAGTCTCATACAGAATCTAGGATTTGAAGACTTGAATTTATCAATTTGTTTTTCAGTACAGCTGCAAGCTTACGGAAAGTGAAACCTCTGAATTATGTGCGGACTTTCTGTAGATTACTTAAGGAAGTGTTACACACCTGCAAATCAATTTTCCGTCTAGTGTTCTCCGAATAGTTATTGCAGTTTCCTCTGTATGAGCCAGTATCGTCGACAAGAAATCACACGGAGTGTACATCAAGGAATGCCACAGTTAGCATTCTGGGACACCTGAACTACAACCTAAACAGATGTTCGCGAACTGAAACCGCACATATGCAACACCTCGTCGTTGCACCTAGAGTTTATGCTGATGCATGAACAGAGAAGCTCATAGAAAATATTTGTGTTTCTGAGAATCCCCTGGGCTTGTAAATAGCTTTTCGCGAAATATGAACTTAGTTGGAATTGGGTGAACTTAATGAGACATTAGCATTTAACATTTCCCAGGCGTAAGTACGCCTTTCAAGCACACACCTGGATCAAGGTTGATAACAGATGTTACTAATTAACACTAACGCATAAGCGTCGAGATAGTAATTAACAGAGTCAGGAGCTGTGGAAATTTTAAAAACAGCAGATGCTTGGCAGGTCGTGGCTCCTCTGAGGAAACTTCGTTGATTTGTTCCCACTAACTTGGTTTCCAGTCCATGGCCTAAATCGACGAATGCTTTTTGCCCTCCCTTCGATTTCCCAGTTAAATTCGACGTCTTCGTCGGTTCAGACAACCACTAATTTGTTTCCTTTCGCGCTTTACCTTTTTTCCGACGACTGCGACGGCGCGATTGATCGTCGGGCAGCTGGCGACGGCCCAGCAATTAAATGAGTTGCGGGCTTGTTAGGCGCGTGCCCTGCCCACCGCTCGAGGACACTCCTCTTCATTCCGCTGTTAATTATGGAACTCCTTTCCGGCTGCTTTTATTCCTCTCTCTGCTGCCCCGTCCTCCTCTTCACCCTCGCGACCCGGCTGTCTCACCAACTCTGAATTATTCGCCCTAGCGTTGTCAAGCTGACGCGTACGATTAAAATTTCGTTAACTTCCAAGTTGTGCTGCGAACTGGTTCAATATTTCGAAGCTATGGACAGAAAGGTTACGATTCCACTTTTTTCTGAAAGATATTTTATAACAAGTCAGTTATCAAAGGTGGCATTTAACAGGTGTCACTCATTTATTTAAATCGTCACACAAGCGTCAAAACTTTAGATGTCGAAATAAGTGACTGCTGGATAGGAAAACAACTGAGATGGCTTAACAGAGAAAACGCGTGGACCTATACGATTCTGCGCAAAATGTGCGAAAGAACTTGCACTTATTCTAGCAGCTGATTACTGGTTTTGTCTGTGTGTGGTCTGTGGTCGGTGTACTTGTTGTCGAGATGCCTTAACAAGAATATTTTGCACAACAAAAATATATAGTTTAAGCGACACATCGCAATAAAATCTCGTCTTAACGTCTTCCTCCTTCGTTCCGTCCTAAAATCGTGCTTCACCAGTTTGTTTGTCAAGTTGGTTAAGTTATATGTATGTTTTGTTACCTCCTGTATTTTATTAGATGTTGGAGTTATTTAGTATTTGATTATGGGAAATGCACTTATACAGATCCTTGGCACAATAGTTCCAGCTGGTAAATATTGAAGCCTTATAGAAAGCTGGGGAACACAGCAAGGTCCGATTCTACCCAACTGTATTGAGCCGTAATGTGATGTTTTGCGCAAAGAGCATAGTTTACACGAGTTACTAGGACAATCATCGAGATGGCGACCACAAGATTGACCATTACGGAACAAGAAACACGAAATGTTTCAGTCAGCTAATAAACGGGACAACAACGGGGCTTAGAGCGTTTTGCGGGAAAAACTAAAAAAAAGGTAATAAAGTTAAAATCACTCCAAAACAACCAAAAAATCAAAAACTCACGCACACGAATTCCTGTAGCATAAACCGAAGGAAAAATACAGGAAACACAAACCTGGACTCGAATAATTGGGTTGACCTGTCAACTGATACGAGACATGCTCCACCATCGCCACGACCCAAAAAAACAACATAATGAAGAAATTGCACACACGAATCCCTCTAAAATAAACCGAACAAAAAAGAAACACACACAGTGTTGGAATCGAATATTCGCTTGACCTATACAACTTTAAGACCGGGACACCAGACATACCCCACAAAAATAATACACACAATTTCTCCTGAATAAAGCAAACGAAAATATATTAAAAAAACACAAGTGTAATCGCAGTGTATGCTTCATCTACATGACTAAAAGGAAGACAGGAATACCAGACACGCCCTCACAAAACGATTTGACCGAAAAATAACACAGGCAGACTATTCCAGAATACCGAAAGGAAATATAAAAATCTGATTGGAATCGTACTACAAATGGTAAGTACGAGTTCTAAAATCGAAAACAAATAAATAACCAATAAATACCAAAGATCTGATCCCATACAGCTGAACCATTACTGCAAACTACGTCACAAAAACAAACATCCACCACAAGAGTCAGCCACCTGTAACTACACCACTACTCATATAAGAACAACCCATTTCATACACGTAGCGTCTCCACGACATCACATTCGAACGAGACAGCCCAGTATATGTGAAACAAAAATTAGAAATAACATCACTACTCGTTTCACTCAAGATCATTTGATCTATCACTCACCATCAGCAAACGCACTATGTCACAAACACTGAAAAATGATTATAAAAACAATATTATAATTGTAATCACGAAACATCTGACTTGTAACATTCTAAGCTGTGCTCTTAAATTTGTGTCTAGCCTTACCCTCGGAAATCGTGCCAAATCCAGGAAGAAATAGACAAATATTTAAGAGAAAAAATAAAAATATAATCGCTGTTATTTTTCTATCAACATTTTAATCAGTGCTCTCAGGCTCCACACTCGTACATCACAACATATTTTCGATAAATAACGTTGTTTACAAACAACATACATTACACCACATACTAAGACAATCAAAAAGAACGTTCAATAAAAGGCCGCTTACTTTCTTCGCAACATAAACTCATGACGTCACGCAGGACGTAACGGGTAAAAACACACGGGTGGAAGTGGACCGTGCGCTTGAGCCGAAAACTGTTATTATAAATAACCTCAACAAGGCCTTATTATTTGTAACAAAACGTTATAACGCTTAATCAGTGTCAATGAATATATTTGAATATATTATTCTAGATTACGACATGATACATTATCCTCTTCTCTCTGGCTCTTCCTAAGATAAATATTACTGAAAAAATTGCAAAAACGTCAGGTGATGACAGTACTGTGTATGAACCACCAGCAACAAATCATCAGAGTGAAACGTCAGCACCTTTATGTATATTCGATGTGGGGACACCATTGTAACATTTGAAAAACGTCACATAACAATTTAAACGCGGAAGCTCCATTTCGCCTTGCGATAAATGTAGACCTGAAAATCAGACTCACTTACATTCTTCCAACATATATTTTCTGCAGTTACAAGGTAGGTCAGATTAGTGTTGCTGCATGGCCTCATTCAGTTTAGCAAAAAAATTGGTTCAAATGGCTCTGAGCACTATGGGACTTAACATCTTAGGTCATCAGTCCCCTAGAACTCAGAACTATTTAAACCTAACTAACCTAAGGACATCACACACATCCACACCCGAGGCAGACTGAAGCGCCTAGAACCGCTCGGCCACACCGGCCGGCTCAGTTTACCATGTTATTTTTTTAGCCACATGTGCTTAAATTTGGAAATAGCATTGAGGCACTTACTTCAAGAGTTTGCAATCATTTTTAGGCATGCGTTTGACGGATATGTGTATGTGTCGAAAATAACATTGTGACACCTGATGTTAACATCCCATTTTTTCTATTGCTGCTTATTTTATCAAACATTTGGACATGGGAAAACGTTGTGACACTTGAAAAGCCTAACGGAACAATTAAGATGTGGAAAATAATTAATCTGACGAACCGATGTGCCTTATGCCATGTATGGTGCAACAAGCGAACTATAAACTCTACCATCTCTTCGCGGTGACAAGTAACAAAATTTACAAGTGACAATTTATTTCGCATTTTGAAGTTATGCAAAAACTCATCTTTGGCAACTACGTACTTCTACATCATTAATTATATTGCATAAGTGCAATTTGTTAGCTGTTTATGGAGAGATTTCATACACGTTCTCATATTTTATGTTGAATGCTGTACAGTTGCCAGTGGAATTTACAGACGTTATAAGATGGGCATGTCATTTTGATTTTTGTAAGATATCGATATGCGCGTCAGACAGAGAGAGAGCAAATTATGTTACTGTTAAACAATCTTTGGTCTTGCTGTGGAACAGGCTTTGCTTCTGTGCAGCGTGATACGTTCTTAGTTGAAGTGAGGTAGATGATGGACGTATTCAGTAATGCAGTGTTGACATGTGATTGTATCTGTTAGATAAAGAAAGATTTATTGTAAAGGACAGCGAGGATGAATATGGTGAATATATTGGAAGCCGCAAAAAATATAAATTTTTAACAGTGCAGTTATTGTAGAAGAGAAGAAGTTTGAGGTAAGACTGCAGCACAGTTCAAATTAGGCTTTATTTAATCAAGGATCAGCATACAAGTTTAAGATCGATAACTGTTTGTGGGTACATAGTTTTGATAATACATAGACTTTTTATAGAGTGGGAGGTAAAGTTGGACTAAATTTCATAGCGAAATACATGTGGTGGGGAGGTTACAATGTGAAATGGAAAGTTTACTCATGAGACAGTAGAGTATTTGATGCAAGCATCTTTTTGCTGTGAAGAATGAAAAAGTAATTGGAAATATTCTTTACAACATATTGCCATTTTACATAATTCATGAGGAAGTTACATCTGTCCGTCAAGTGTGTGTGTGTGTGTGTGTGTGTGTGTGTGTGTGTGTGTGTGTGTGTGTGTGTGTTTGTAATCAGATGTCTTTTAGATATGGAAATATGAATATACTGCAAGTCACACACTTTACATAATTTTTGGGATATATGATTTTAAGTGTCGCCCAAATAATTCAGATTATTCAGGCTTAGGGGCTACATTGCGATTGGTTGTTTCATTTCAAGGGGCTTATCGTTATTATTGTTTTAGTGAACATGGCAGTAGCACGTGAGAACTAGTAAACAAATTATGTAAACCAAAGAAAACAGAGAAACCTAAACAATTTGGATCTTCTACGGTACACGTTTTACTTTACTTAGTTAGCTGTTGTTTGTTTTGTAAGGCCGTTGTCAGACCATAACTGACTGTTGTCATCAAAGATTAAATGTTGAACAATATCGAAAATGATATTGCACATGAAGAGACAGGTGGAAAGACGGGTAAATGGGATTTTTGATACTGCAGTTGTAATGGTATTGAAATTTTAAAGCTAAATAACAAATAAATGTGATGGAAACATACCAGTGAACGACAAATCTTAGCACTGAAAAATATTCTGTGTGTATGTGTGTGTGTGTGCGCGAGATAGAGAGAGAGAGAGAGAGAGAGAGAGAGAGAGAGAGGATGAGGCCGAACAGTATGAGAAACAGAAATCGTACTACATATAAATATAAATTTGTAACTGCTTTAAGTACTACATAATGGCATATTTATAAGTATAAAGAATTGCACTTAACAAAGAAAGTACATCTGGTAGAATAACCCAGTATCACTAGTAACAATAGAAATTAAATTGTCAATCAAGTTAAGATACAAAAGTAAGAGTGCTGAAGGATAACTTTAACTAATAAATATGGAATGTTATGTAGAAACAACATTAGAGATATTAAGTCAGTATTGTTACACAGTTAGAAATAAAAACATGAGATAAACTGCAAATCAGTTATATGGCTAATTACAGTTTACTGCAGCGGATATGTTGATATGATACACAGCTAAATATATAATAATTTGGTACATACTGACAATCATAATAAAACAGTCTAGTACAAAGCAAAATGGATAAATGAAATGGAATGGAATGTGGAAAGAGCTCGATGCATAATGCTTAGATACAACCACGGTGAGGACATCCTCAATACATTTTTATTTCCAGCTATGTAACAATATTAACAGTAATACGTCTTATTGTGTTTCTACATAATATTCAATATTTATTAGTTAAACCCATCCTTCAAGATTCTTATTTTTGTATCTTAACTTGATTGTCAATTTGATTTCTATTGTTATTAGTGATATTGGGTTACTCTACGAGATGTACTTTTTGTTGAGTGCAATTCTTTATGCTTATAACAGCTTATATACAACAGTTGCAAATACTCCATACATACATGGTGAGGAGATCGTCAAGACGCCGAACATGTCTCAAAACAAGGGTACATAACATATATTTGCAAAGGAAATGAGATTTACTTATGTGCCTTCTGCAGATACCAACAAAAATGGTCCTGATGGCCATGGAATAATTCAGAACACTTTAAACTTTTTTTTCATTTAGAAAGTACAGTCGACTCTTGATAAACGGACACTCGATAATTTGAAACTTTCTATAATTTGAAATTTTTCCCTTTCCCTTGAAAAACTCGATAAATTAAAAAAAATGTGTTTTGATCCCCCGGTAATATGAAGTTGAAGTGGTGAGGGTACTTCGCCAACACTCTGTGAGCTGAAGTCACTCTCTATTATTTGAAGTCCTCTACTTCTGTGATTCTGACTGAAGTCCCCCTGCTTCTGTGATTCCCAGTACAGGTTCAGACTACCTGTAGTTTGTTCCTCGACCTCATGCCCATTCAGTTTGCAGTTTGTTTTCGTACTGTGTTGCAGTCAATCCGTGTTACTTGAAACTGAGAAACGCCATGAGTTTTAGATGACAACAGTATCTTTCAGTTAATAAATAAAAGCTTGTTTTGAAATTGTGACGAGTGGAATGTCAAACCTAGAAGTCGCAAAACAGTTCGCTATTTTACCATCTACGTTGGTGACAATTGCAAAAACTAAAGACCGTGTCACCGAAACTGTCTCAGGCACAGGAAGAAAAAGGTCACGTCATGGCGAAATTCCCCATCTGTAGGAGTTGTTGCTCTAGTGGATAAATCAGTGTAAAGGACAAAACATTCCCTTGGTTGATTTCGTGCTGAAGGGATGAGCGAAGTCTTTTGCTCAGTCTCTCGGGATTGAAGCATTTGTGGCAAGTGAGCGGTGGCTCTCAATTTTAAAAAGAGCCACTTCTTCACGTTAAAAAAGTATGCGAAGAAAGTACGAGCGTGGACAGTTCCCTTTGTATTGATTATACTGATGAATTAAAACAGCTTTCGAATGGCTACGGACCGCGCAACATATTCAACATAGATAAAACCAGGATTTTTGTTCCTATAAATATCTGGTTCTTAGCACGCTAACATTGGAGGACGACTGAACAAGGACAGAGTAACTATCCTTCTAGCCTGTAACATGGACAGATCTAAGAAGTTGAAACCACTCATTGAAATCTGTAACACAACGCTGTTTCAATGGATTAAATCGCTTCCCACAACTTACCGCTCAAATAAGAAAACATGGATGACGACTGAGTTGTTTAATGAATGGCCGACCTCAATTAATAGAGATATGAAACACAAGAAACACAAAATTTTACGGTTTTTGACAGTTGCACTGTACATAACAAGCCACCACCACTCGATCGCGAAAAATGGATTTTTTCTCTCACCCAGGACGAGATCAAGATTGTAATTATTGAACCAGGGAATTATATGAAATTTTAAAACACTCTACCGCAGAGGAATTGTTTCACTAGTGCTGGATAGCACTGAAAAAGGTGAGCGAATATAACAGTTTTGAATGCTGCAACCATGACTGATAAGGCCTGCAAATATGCCAGCACTACCACTCATAACAACTGCTTCAGAAATGGGGGGTTTATAGTGAAAAAGGAAAACGCGGAACAGCCATCAGAGTCATGTGAATAAATGAACTCAATCCCACCGGTCTGAAACGGGAAAGTTCTACCCTGCTGTGGTGAGTTAACCGTTGGCGATTTCGTTCATGTTGACGATGCCTTCGGTGCCCATGGTCTTCGAACCGATGCTGAACTGCTGGCCTGTTAGGATGAGGAAGAGGAAGATAACGAAGAACAACCGCTAAATCCAGTCACATTGAACGAGGCAAGGTCCTGGCTTCATACCCTACACTCATATACCCCAGAACAGAAGTGATTATTTCTTCTCAACTCTCGTCACTATCGAAAATTCGCTAGACATCTGGACAATGTCAGATGGATGTCATTTTCTCAAAAGAAAATCACCGACCACTTTTCAATATGACGTGTAACATTTTCATTAGTAACGTGTTGACCAGGGCCCAAAAGTGCGAAGAGATGAATGGTGGTCACTTTCAACGTCTGCTGTAGGCAGGTTAGTACTGTATTTCCTTGCCCTGGAACTTTGCTCTTTGGGCCACTTTTACTTGCCCTACCCTGCGTATGTAATATGTATGTAATTCGAACTATCGGTGCCGGCCGCGGTGGTCTCGGGGTTCTAGGCGCGCAGTCCGGAACCGTGCGACTGCTACGGTCGCAGGTTCGAATCCTGCCTCGGGCATGGATGTGTGTGATGTCCTTAGGTTAGTTAGGTTTAAGTAGTTCTAAGTTCTAGGGGACTAATGACCACAGCAGTTGAGTCCCATAGTGCTCAGAGCCATTTGAACCATTTTTGAACTATCGGTAAATTGAACTTTTTCTCTGTCTCCTAAAATTTCAAATTATTGAGAGTCGACTGTAATAAGAAACATATAACAAAACATGTAAATGAACAATTCACTGACGAGCATATGATAATATTTAGCCTGTTGTAGTCACGCGTCATAAAAAGGAAAACTCAGTTAACAGCACTTATTTATACTGATCACATTATTGTGCTGAAAATTTACGGAAGTCAGAGTTAAAGCAATACATTTCTTGCTGCCGCTGATAATGTATAGAAATCAGGCAGTTGTACCAAAAAATTCTTCAGTGGAGTCGAAATAAATGGCTTCCAAAAAAACCTTTTTGGCTCTTGTTAAACTGAAACGTAAAACTGTTTTTATGATTGCTGGCGAGTTATTAAAAATGTGTGTTCCTGAATAATGGACGCTATTCTGTAGCAAAGTAATTGATTTTAAATTCTTGTGCAAATTGTACTCATTTCTGTTATTGATTTTGTGAACTGAACTATTGCTTTGTAAAAGAGACATTATTTATGCTAAACTTCATTAAGGAGGAAGTATATTGGCAAGCATTAGTTAATGTTCCCAGTTCGATGAACAGCCATCTCCACAAAGTTCTTGAGTTCGACCCACAAACAATTCATATAGCACTTTCTAGACAATAAAAACTTTTGTTGGCTTCGTGATGAGTTACCCTTAAACTTTATCCCGTATGATAAAATGGAATGAATGTAAACGAAGTATTTTTATTTTTGTATCACCTTCCTGGCAACAGCTCATTTCAAATGGAGATTTATTTAGCCGCTTCACCAGTTCCGTGATATGCTCCCTCAAGCTGAATTTACTATCGTGTAGTAATCCCTAGCATTTAACATTGCCGTTGCTGGTCATATTTTAGGCACATAGTAGGGGAACACGTCCTACAAGTTCTGAATTGCATATAGTGTGTTTTCTTCAAAATTTAATGACTTAAAGTTGCCTACAACCACTTTTTAATAATCGTGGAAAAATTATTAAGTGATCTTTCGAAAACTATACTTGATTTGCTGTATATTGCAATATTGTGTCATTTTCAAACGAAAAACAACTTGGCGTCTAGTGTTGTGGCAGATGAAAGGTTATTTATATACACAAGAAGAGGTAAGGACACTAAGATTTTACCTTTTGAGACAACACATGTAATTATTTCCCAGCTAGATGTTGTTTGATAGCTTTTCTATTGACACACTTTTGTTTCCTGTTACTTCGAAATACTATAATTTGCTTAACAAGATGTTGTGATTTACACATTCAAGTGTCTTTGACAGATTGTTAAATATACCATTAGCCTGTAATTTATTGAGTGTTGAATTAAGAACTTGCTCGCTCTAAGTCTAAATAGCTTTCTGAACACTGGAACCCTTTAGAAATCCGAGACATTACTTTGACAATATATTATTTGTAGCCCAACGGTTAAGCTCCTGGTTATATATTACCTTTTCTAAAATTTTCGAAACTGCTGACAAAAGTATAATTGGACTGAAATTTAACGCTATTTCGTTCTCTCCTTTCTTATACAAAGGCTTAACTTCAGAATATCTCGACCATTTGGGAAATACTTCATTGATGAATGACTGGTTACACAGGAGTATTAGTATGGTACTTAACTCAAAAAATGGTTCAAATGGCTCTGAGCACTATGGGACTCAACTGCTGAGGTCATTAGTCCCCTAGAACTTAGAACTAGTTAAACCGAACTAACCTAAGGACATCACAAACATCCATGCCCGAGGCAGGATTCGAACCTGCGACCGTAGCGGTCTTGCGGTTCCAGACTGCAGCGCCTTTAACCGCACGGCCACTTCGGCCGGCGTACTTAACTCAGAACAACATTATTAATTAAACTTTGTTTCCATTTTATCATAACCATAGGATTTATTCATTTTAACATTTTTTGATGGTGTAATGAAGGTCATATTCATATTACTCAAGTTATTAGTAGCAGGTATTCTACAGCAGCATACACTGGACATGAAAACCCCATCTTTTCAATTATGAAATGCCTACGAAAAAATTTTGCAACTCTTCATACATCAGTTACCAATGTGTAATGTACTTTTTATGTTATCTGCTCCTCTTCACTTCTGGCTCTACCATTCCGCTTGACTATGTCCCATATTGTCATTATTTTGTCACCTGATGTGACTATATTTTTCTCATAATGCAATTCTTCGATGCCTATGTTGCTTTCGTCACTGTTTTGCAGTACATCTTGTAATGGGCCATAGTATTAACATCAGAAGACTGGCACTTAGTTTTATTTTTTATTTATTTTTTTATAAAATACATTTATTCCTTGAGTAATCTGCGGCTTCCTTCTAGACTTCGCTCTAATCTGCACTAGTTTTGTGGGGGAAAACCTTCCAAATAAGATAAGGACTTTATTAATAAAAGCGTTGTTCTTTTCAGTCCAATTTATGTCTTTGAGCAGTTACCTTAAATAATCAATTCCTGGTTTACTGACTACCCCATTTAACTCAAATTTAGTAGATTTTGTATCCTGATCACTGTTGACATTTAACAAAAAGAACTGCATGATCCGAGACTGTATTGACTATTGTTTCTGTAATGTAATTTTGTTCATTAGACTTTTCTCTAAATATATTATCAGTGGCTATTTTTTGAACAATTCACTATCCTATTTGGGATATTTATGGTAGGAATTAAATTGAATGATAATGTTACTAACTGCAATAAATTCATACTAGAATAGATTTTAAAGAAATTTACATCAGAGTAAGCAGAAATCACAATTTATTTTCCTTTTACTCTTAAATAGATCAATAGTGCTTCTAAGTGGTTTATGAATAGATTAAAATTACCTGAAAGTACCCGATGTTCACTATTATAAAGGTTTTATTATGACATTCTGTCACATATGCTTCCATAGCTGCTCTAAGCAAATTTGATGGATATCTTTGTTCCTAAGTTTATGGCAATTAGTGTTGAATATGTAACTCCTCCTTTTCCCATTTCTGTTCTACAGAAATAAGATGCTGAATTGTGCCCAGTTATGATTTAACACATCTGTGCCAGTCGTCACTTATGTTCAGAGAGGTAGATTATGTCAACTGTGTCTATTGAGTGTAATTCACGAATGCAGAAGCCACAAGCTAGAATCATGTTGTTGTCGAATTTCTTTATGAAACTGAAAGTTTTGTCAATCCTAGTCTCTGTTAAAACTTTATTTCTTCCTGTCGTCTCTATTTTAGAATATGTGCTACTCTGACAGCGGTATTTTATCACTCATGACAGTGCATCTTCCATGCTCCCCCCCTCCCCCCGCTCACTCTCGCCCAAGTTTTCTGCTAACAGCTAACCTTCCTTTTCCTGTTGAAGTGAAGGGCATGTCTAGTGTAATTCCATCTACTGACAGAATCCACAGGATCACCGCAATAGGTGACCCTTCACACGACAAAAGCAGGCTTTCCAACTCTGAATTAACTCTCGTGACCCTGACGGAAGAGTTCAAATGAAATCAATCACGACGTCTCAGAACAGATACAAAGTCAACATTGGTATGTCTTGATGTCGATGCAGTCTTTACCAGGTCACACTCTATTTTGTACCCAGGATCTGTCAATACTACTGCCTGGTCACACACTATAACCATCGAGTCTTCTTTCACGAAATCCTTACATGGTTATGCAAAATCATCTGTCACCTGATACACGCCAGCATCGTATTTAAAAAAAAATTAGTAACCTGGTACTCTGAAGCTACTTCAGATGCAATAGCTGGTCTGTACCTCTAGCTTCCTTCTGTTACCTGTCACACTTTCCACGTCTCTCTACCTATCTTCCTCCTTAACATGTCCAAATCTTTCCTAATCATATCTGCATACACTGCAAAAATCACTGAAGAGTCTCATTGACTTCTCCAGTTCCCAAACCACTACACTCACCTCAGTGGAAGAAACTGCAGCAACCATCACACAATAGTCCAGAACTAACAATTCAATAGCAAGTCGGGCACTTTCCACTCATGGTTGAATAATAGTTTAGTGAGAATAGGTCCAGTAAATTATCGATAAACAAGAAAACACATTTACAAAACTTTTAACTTATGTGCAACTGTATGTAAACAAACTACGTGTGCAAAGCTGCTGATCCAAATAATTTAAAATTTATACTGCTTCCTGCAAATATAAATGAAATAATGAAGAGATACGAGCTACTTAAATTGCGGGATAGAAAATAAAAATTAAAGGAGCTTCTCTACATTTTCTGTTCCTAAAGGTAAACAAAAATACAACAACCCGACTTTACGATGTTTAGCTTTTTTTTTTGTAGTAATATGTATAGAGAATGAGATATTTAATACTATGCTTTAAACATATGCTACTACATAAACACAGTAGCCTGTAACATGTAATAAAATATCGAACTTTAAATAAGGGCAATTTGATAATTTAATACTAGATTAATACTATCTGGCTGATGTTTTTTAATGGTCTCCTGGGCTTCCAACGGATTCAGTTATTGTCTTTTGTTTTCCAAATGGAGGTAGCTGTGAAATACTTAAAGAAATCTTTAGACGCATATATAATTTTGTTTCAGTAGTCAGAAACTGTGGCATATGCGATCCAAATTGATGAAATTGTCTAGAGATTATCTTCGTTTTTTCATATTTTTTGCAATCATTTCTCTTGTCGCATTGTCGTAACTTCTCACATTCTATGTATGGCTAATTGCTGTTGGATGAATAGCTTTAGCTTATGTAAGCTACAATATGTCATTTCCCTGGTGCCAATAGTCTACACCATAGAACTAAGGTCTTTATTTTTACCTTGTCAGCAGTGTCGTCTCTTCTGGTGATTTTTTCACCATGCACGGACAATCTTGAACTTACTCGTACTTCGTCAGAGAGATCTCGTAGGTTCCTTAGTCGCCGCATAAGTCGTGATAATCAGTGACACAAGTGAGGCCCTCCCTCTAAAAAAATTACTGTTATTATACACATAGGGGCTAAAGAAATTGCTATAAGCATGCGTACTCGAACACAGAGATATGTGAACAGGCAGAATACTGCGGTGCGGTCGGCAACGCCTATATAAGACAACAGGTGTCTGGCGCAGTTGTTAGATCGGTTACTGCTGCTACAATGGCAGGTTATCACGATTTAAGTGCGTTTGAACGTGGGGTTATAGTCGGAACACGAGCGACGGAACTCAGCATCTCCGAGGTAGCGATGAAGTGGGAATTTTCCCGTACGACTATTTCACGAGTGTAAAGTGAATATCAGGAATTCGGTATAACATCAAATCTCCGACATCGCTGCGGCCGGAAGAAGATCCTGTAAGAACGGGACCAACAACGACTGAAGAGAATCGTTCAATGTGACGGAAGTGCAACCCTTCCGCAAATTGCTGCAGATTTCAATGTCGGGCCATCAACAAGTGTGAGCGTGCGAACCATTCAACGAAACATCATCGATATGGGCTTTCGAAGCATCATGTCTATTGTGCATTCCGATGGACTTTGGGAAGTCCAGCGGGACAAAACGACACCCAAAAGTCCAGAATTTCTGCAGAGCAGCTCCGGAAACACTCTCCTGAGTTAAAACACTTTCGCTGGCCACCAAACTCCCCAGACATTCTTGAGCATATCTGGGATGCCTTGCAGCGTCCTGTTCAGGAGAGATCTCCAGCCCCTCGCATTCCTACGGATCTATGGACAGCCCTGCAGGATTTATGGTGTCAGTTCCCTCCAGCACAACTTCAGACATGAGTAGAGTCCATGCCACGTCCTGTTGGCGGCACGTCTGCGTGCTAGCGTGGCCCCTGCAAGATGTTAGGCAGGTGTACCAGTTTCTTTTGCTCTTCAGTGTAATGTTGTTCTTATTATGAAACAACTTGTAAATTACAAAGAAATGTTTGCATAACACCACTAATTATTGTTTCTACGGCTTTCAGAAGCGACGAACGAGGTGACGCAGTGGTTAGCACATTGGATTCACATTATGGTGGGCGACGTTTCGAAACGCCGTCCGGCCATACAGATTTAGGTCTTCCGTGACTTCCCTTAATCCGACCACGCAACTTCCGGAATGGTTCGTTTGAGAGGACAATGCCTATTTCCTTCACCATCCTTCTTTGTGCTCCGTCTCTGATGACCTCGTTGTCGATGGGACGTTAAACTCTGTCTTCTTTCCTTCCCGAAGTGCAAGATCAAAATAGAAACCTCAGTTTTTGATCAAAAACGATATGTTTTTTAGAACAGAAAATCGTATTCTGTAATTGAACTTGCGACCCTACTTACACCAAGTCACTCCTCCACTCCCTTTCCTTTTAGGGTGTATTCAACGGCAGAAACATTTTTGGACCATAGTGAAATCCAGAATGTTTCGCATGATATTCATGTAATATAACCTCTTTCAGATATCTCCGATGTAATCTGCAAAATTTCATTCTCACCCATACTCTACAGGACTCACCCTCTGGATGTAGCTTCCACCGAACCAATTGTTGTATTCAGGCCGTCACTTACGGGATTGAATACAGTAATTGTACGGGTTACCATTCCTCTCTTGTGTGCCTCGTTCTAGTGAAACACTTTACTATTAAACTACAAATTAATGTTAGTGATTTCGGGCGTGGAGCCGGATGTTTCCCAGCACAGAATTATACATTACTGCGTTATACATTCGCAACTGTACAAATGTGGTAGCGGTGCATAACATCACACAGTTTACTTTGTGTTTACAAAATCAAGATCAGTTAGGCATAAATTTCTTGGTTGTGCTGTTTGGAACAAAGCAACTTTAGGGCTGTTTCATCGCACCACGTAGCTCTCGCTCTTCGTCGGTGTTCTTAAAACTTACGAGAACGTCACGGAAAAGCAATAATCGTTGACCTCTTTTTAAAATCACTTCACGACGACAGTGCTCTCGATTACTTGTTTCCTCAGTTAGTAGTATCATTCCAGCGGTGAATGTCCCTGAATAATCTTTCGGCAACTACTGCAACATTTTTTATTAGTTTTGTTACTAGTCTGCGTAAAAACATAATATAGGTGCAGTTACAACACCCTGTGGCATCATAAAATCCGAACACAGCCCGTTACTTTCGCTATGTGCGCGCCTCTCGCTACATCATAAATTTAATTTTCGCTTATTCTTTGTTGTGCAGCGAAAAGAGACCACCGAGAATGTAGTTTATTTGGATGTGACTCAATGCATAATTTTAAGCAAGTATACGTAAGCGGGAACTCCTTTGTTGGTGTTAGTTTTTAAAACTGTTTATTATCTTTCTTTCAGGCGCTCCTCTGATCGTCACTGTGAATATGGTCATAAAAAGCATGGGAGAAGTGTCTGAGGCAGGAGAGGTAAGAATCGTTCCAACTCTTTGTAACTGACTGTTAGTTTGGGCGACCATTATTTTTTCTCTTGAAGTTTCACATAAATTTATGCAGTAGATAAATGACAGCATATTCTTTAAAAATTCTTTCTTTTCAACGCAGCTATCTCTCCATGCCATATACTGCCTCATCAATGTCTTACTAATATGCAGAATCACTAAACTGGATGTGTACATCTACATCTCTATTCCGCAAGCTACCTTGTGTGTCACGTACAGTGGTACGACCCTTCCGGTCGTGAGAGGCGTAATGAATTTACGCTAAATGAAATGTTATGCGTCACGTCGTTTCGAAATCGAAATTGCTGCTATACAGAGCATCACACTTCACAGTAATCCGAAGAGTTTACAAGTATGTTAGCAGATTCTCTTATCTCTCTTGCGATTGAATAACGGGCACAAGAAACCTTGTCTCCTTTTTTCGTTAATGAAGTTCAAAATTACGCAATACAATTTTGCTTGTAAATAGCGCAGTTGATTCTGTTAATTCCTGACTCGCAAGGTGCAATAATCTCTGAGACGCAAAATAGGCATTTTCGATTGAATGAAAATTGCTATTTCATCTTAGTGCTCACTAAGATCTCTTTCGGAATTATTAATTAGCGTGCTTTTGACTGACAGAAGATTTACTACTTCTTTCCCTTCATTTTTTATTTATTTATTCGTGTGGCTCAAATACAGTTTAAAAATACAGGTATGATATAAAATCGTCATAACTTCTGAAAGGTTTGCATTGGGACATTCAAACTGGACGGTTGGCCACGGGGTATGATGGGAATTAGTATGCACTGTATGGTTTGGTTTAGCGACGAAGGCCACTCTCGTTCGGATGGGTTCGTCAATAATCAACGCTGGGGCATTTGAGGGACTGAGAATCTGCATTTAGCGATCGAGAAGTCTCTTCATCTTCAACGTGTGTCCATTCACGGAATAATCGGTGCGATATTCCTTGATGGCATGGTACCTACCGAACCGTACATGAAGGTTTTGGAAGATTATTTCATCCCCATTATCCAAAGTGACCCTGATTTCGATAAGATGTGATTCATGCAAAACGTAGCTCGATCCAATCGAAGCAGGAGAGTGTTTGATGTCCTGGAGGAGCACTTTGGGGACCGAATTCTGGCTCTGGTGTACCCAAATGCCACTAGCATGGGCCTTGATTGGTCGCCATATTATCCGGATCTGAATACAAGAGACTCCTATTTGTAGGGCTACATTAAAGAAAAGGTGTACAGCAATAACCCGAAAACCATTGCTCAGGTAATCGACAGCATCTATATTGCGACGCTTCAGCGGATCATGTAGAATTTCGCTATTCGTCTGCACAACATCATCGCCAATGATGGCAGGCATATCGAACATTTCATAACCTAAACCCAAATATCTGTAGTGACGTTTACATATTGAATAAAGTGTGTGCACGCCGTAGTTTGTAACTAACTTACGTTTTTTTTTTCATAGAGTTCAATCATTGTCACCCTGTATATAACATTAGTATATTTATATAACAAAAACACGGAAAGACAAAACTACATATAAAATTAACTAGATGTGAGTATTTAAGTTCCTGATCCATGTAAGAGCTGTATCATTAGCTTTCATGAGGTCGGTGCAACTCCCCTAACAGGAATGCTAGGGGCATTCATCTAACGTGCTTGATTGTCTGGTTCGGAGCCCCATAGTTACAAACGTGAGAGTCTGTAGCACTCCATTTGTAAGGAGAGTCTGCGCATTGTCCATGCTCAGGGCGAGCTCTGTTCAGTTTGACCCATAGTCTCCTGTCGAGTTCTGTGCCAGCAGTATCACAATTATACTTTCGGAATCACTCACGTTCTTCAGAATTTTCAATAAGTTGACAGTTCCGATCCCACAGGTCTCTAACCCCGATATTACTAACATCTAGCTGTTCTTCTTGCCGTAATACTGGATTTCTTGAACCGAGCGTACTTCGTCGTAGACTTGGTATGTGTTCGTCTACGGGTACCTCCAGATTCTCCTGTAGCTCGCAATATTCCCTAAGCAAAGCCTGTTTTTGCGGATTGCGAGTGGATAGATGTTGCTCAGCTAGGGAAACCAATAATACTACACGTGCTCCAAGGGTAATGCTGCATGAGCTAGAACGAATCGGCAGCCAGACCAGATACTGGATTTCCTGGCTACAAACATGCACACAAATCAAAATCAAAAGGGCTTAATAATGGACCTTTTCAGGAACAAGTAATTAAAAGACTTGGCCGCTTTGGCCGAGCGGCTCTAGAAGCTTCAGTCTGGAACCGCGCGACCGCTACAGTCGCAGATTCAAATCCTGCCTCGGTCATGGATGTGTGTGATGTCCTTAGATTAGTTAGGTTTAAGTAGTTCTAAGTTCTAGGGGACTGACGACCTCAGATGTTAAGTCCCATAGTGCTAAGAGCCATTTTCAAACGAGCTATTGCGAATACCTATCCTTCCTTTAAGAAAATATCAAATAACTTGTCGTAATTTCAGTTTGTCTTAGTATTTCAATATCAGAGATACAGCTGCAACAACCTTTTGCTGCTGCGCTATAGCTTTAACTTCAATGAGTTAAGGTTTACCATTAATTAAATATCACTCCTTCAGGAAAAAGATATTCAAATATAAGTCCATTTAAAAGCACTGAATAAAACTGAAGACTTCAGAAATATTTATTGTGTGTCAGTAATATACGTAAGTGCCACGCAAATGAATCGTTGCGTTAACTAACACAAGAGTATATCCAAGCGTAACTAAAAATGTACGTGAGTGGTCTCAAGAAAAACTGATACATTTCTTTCACAGAATAATATATGTTGAAACCTTTTTATTACAGAATTAAACGACGGCGTCTTGAGATAATTAGTAGCCTCTTATCCCGTTGTATGACTGTCGGCTCGGCCACAAGCTGTTCCGGGATGTTCTCGTCAGCGAAATACTGCCAGAAGAGCCCTCCGCTGCCATCAAGGTTCCGTGTAGTACACGAAATAAACATAAAACATACATATTACGAAGCGTTTGCACAATATACTTAATTCAGTAAAATAGTTAATCCATTACTAAATAAAATAGAACAAAATACTGTACCATGTACTGCGGGACTGGAAATTCTTAGATAATCAGCTCAAGCTGGATTACCACATACGGAGCGTACTTCTGGTACCTGCCTCCAGTTTCCTGTTCCATTTAGAAATGGCGCGAGAGAAGAAAATGTCGGGAAAAGCTCCGGTAAGAAATATGATTTCTCTCATTTTCTCATCTTGATGATTTCGCGGGGCGTCGTCCTACTCTTCTGGGTGCCCAAGCTCTCGAAATTTCAGCCTCTCTTGCAGCATCTGCCACTGCAGTTAAAAGAGCATTTCTGTAACGCTCTCGCGCCGACTAAACGATCCCCTAACGAAACCCGTCGCTCTTCGCGGTTCTCCGTCTCTTCTGTTGGTAAGAGTCCCAGAATGAACAGAAATATTCAAGACTCGGTCGAACGAGTGTTTTGAAAGCCGCTGCTTTCGTGGATGAATTATATTTCCTTAACTTTCCCCAAATGAATCTCCCAGTGACAACTATTTTTCAAAAAACTTGCTTTTAACAATGTCTGAAGAGACACATTGGTAACGATCTCGCAGCGGTACTAAATTTACTCGCAGCTGCATAATTTTTCTGACATTAGCTGAATTAGGATTGAAGATATTACCTACTGGTGACACGTGAAAATTTGTGCCAGACCGGAACTCCCATTCTGATTTCCCACACGTCCCGAGCAATCGCCTTAGCTACTTCGTCTCTCCGAGCACGCATCCAGGATCGACCCAAACTTCCATGTTCATTGTATCTACGATCCCATCACATATCACACGTACTTGAATTACCGCCATGGGGACGTTTTCAGAGTTAGTATTACGATCGATACTTTGTCGGTCGAGCGTTGTAATATTTATTTTGAACGATGTCTGAAGTGACAGACATTGGTGACGGTCTTGCAGCTGTACAAATTTTCGTGCCACCTATAGATAATACCTTCATACCTAATGCAGCTAATGTCAGAAACGTTGTGCAGCTGCGTATATATTTCATAAATTTAGTACGGCTGCAAGATCGTCACCAACTCCTGTGTCCTCAGACATTGTTTTACGATCGTACACCACTGACTTTCCTGGCTTCAGGCGCCGAGCGCGACGTTCTCTGCGTGCGCCTTTTGCGTCCACCCATCATCCAGAAAACACCTGCAGTGAGTCTGGCGGGCCGAGTGGGCTCGTTTCCTACTCCAGGGGGCGCTGTTTCTCTCACAGCGGACGTCTTCCGCACTGAAAGAGCCACCACTCGGTCGCAGCAGTCAGCTCTAGATTGCAGCGTTTTTTGCTTTATTCAAACTTCCAGATGACTGCAGACATTTTCCTCTCCTTCAGAAATTGCGATAAAATGACGACCCAAATATTCTTCGGGTGATTCTCAAACGTGCTGCGTTCAAGAAGTACGGTCTTCACAAGTACTGAACTGTAACAGTAATAAAACTAGTTTATGAGATGTCCAAGTGGCTGTCATTTTGTGAGTGACATAACACGCCCGTACGAGTATACAGGGTATGCGGAAGCAGCCTGAAAAGCATGTAAGGGCGTTGCAGGGAACGTTGTGTTGAGAAACAAGTGTTGAAAAAAAATTTCGATACGTTGCGCCGTTTCTGATTTAATTAGCATTGAAGTTGGCCAATCACGTCGTTGTGTGTGCAAATTCAGGCGGCCTGTGAGAGACAGTGTCGCCGGACCTTCTCCGTTTGGTTTCCTTAAACCGACCAAATGTAGATTTTGTGTGCCTAGCTTCAATTTATCACTTCAGAGGTACATTGTAACTGGTTCAAGTGGCCCTAAGCGCTATGGGACTTAACATCTGAGGTCATCAGTTCCCTAGACTTGGAACGACTTAAACCTAATTGACCTAAGGACATCACACACGTCCATGCCAGAGGCAGGATTCGAACCTGCGACCGTAGCAGCAGCGCGGTTCCGCACTGAAGCGCCTAGAACCACTTGGCCACAGCGGCCGGCTTGTAACTGGTAATGAGCGTTTGGACAAGCGGTAAATCAAGGACCTACAGACGTCTGTGCATTACCGCATTTTAGCGCTTGCTTCAATTTGTGAGCACAACGACCTGATGTCTAATGTAAATGCAATTTAAATCTGGAACGGCGCAATGCATAGAATTTTTTTCTTAGCCGTTACTCCTCAGCTCAATCTACATTGCAACAACCTTACAACCTATTCAGGCTGTTTCTAACCATCCTGTATATACACTGCAGGAAAAAAATCGCAGCACCAGGAAGGAGATGCGTGACATAAGTTCGCAGACGTGTTCCTGCATCTGATAGACGATGTCTATTCAAATTTCACGCCACCAAGAAGATGCAAGTCAGGTTTGCTTTAAATACACGCTGCAGTGGTTGTGAGCGTTAGCTATATTTGAGACTGGACGTGGTGAAGCCAAGAATACCTTTAAGGCGACAAAGAAGCCATTATAAACACCTCACTGAGTTTGAGTGATGTCGTGGTAATAGGACTACAAGAAGCTAGACGTTCCTTCAGCAATACTACAGAAAGACTTGGCAGGAATGTAGCCAGTGTACATGATTGCTGGCAGCGGTGGCCACGAGAACGTACGGTCGCAAGAAGACCGGACACCGGCCGGCCATGTGGCACTACCGTGAGGACAGACCATCGTGATCGGCTTATAGATCTGGCGCATCGTGGTGCATCTTCAGCAGCAATTTGAGCAGCAATTGGCACCACATAACGCTACGAACTGTTACAAATCTGTTACTTCATTGACAGCTCCGATCCAGACGCCCTGTAGCGTGCGTTCCTCTGACCCAAAACCCCGCCATTTGTGGCTTCGGTGTTGTCAAGTGAGAGCTCATTGGAAGGTAGGGTGGATGTCTATTGGGTTTTCTGATGAAAGCTGGTTCTTCCTCGGTGCCAGTGATGCCTGTGCCTTGGTTAGAAGGAGGCCAGATGAAGGCCCCCAGCCACACTGTCTGCATGCTGCGCACACTGGACCTACCCTTGAGTTATGGCCTGGGGTGCGATTTCGTATGAGAGCAGGAACACTCTCGCGGTTAGACCTGAGTTTCTCCTGGCGTATACAACTTTCAAATAACTTCTGGGAATTCAGCCAGGTAACACTTTCAGCGACCGCCGATATTTCGGCGGGAGAACACCCCGCCATTTTCAAGGCAAACTGCAACGGACAGGCGGCGTACATGCAAATTTAAAACCTCGGTTCTCGGACTGAAGCAGGAAAGATAACACACACACTGAACACTAGTGCCACCAAAGATGACCAAAGTCAGAGCTATCGATAGTGAGACTATGAATTCGCAGGTGAGGTAGCATTGACTCTGTCCCTCTGGTTTTTGACGAGAGAGAGAGCCGAATTCCAAACAGATTTTAAACAGAAACCTCCATCCCTGTTAACGAGGTTGCTCGCTGATTTAAACTCAGCTGCCTCCCTAATAACACTGTCCCAATAGCTGGACGTGCATGCCAATATCTCGGAGTTATTATATAACATGGGGTGACCACTATCCAAGCAATGTTCGGCAATAGCAGATCCATTTGACAGCTGTAATCGTGTGTGCCGTTGACGACGCAACCTTATCCGTGTTAGGGAAGGGTTTAAATTTAGCACCCACTCCGAGAAGTTTGCCGGTAGTTAATTTTATTAGTTCAATTGAACAGGCATTTTGCAAACTACCTCCTGACGCTGCAGAGGAGGTTAGGAGGGAGGCATGCCGTGTTTTGACTAGGGCTCGTCCACCCAAGAGTAATGTAAGAGCATCAGAGAGGGCTGCTTTACGCTCTCTCAAAGTTGATCCTAATATTGTTATTTTACCTGCGGACAAGGGCAATGCCACCGTTGTTTTAAATAAACACGATTATGTACAAAAGATGCAACGTTTACTATCTAATTGAGCGTATCGCAGAATCGTTGCTGACTCCATAAAAAGTGTTGAGAGAAAGACCAACAGCCTCCTGAAGAAAAGTGGTTAGTCGCAGGACACTATAAAGAGTCTTAACACCTATAGTGCGGTTCCCCCTAGGTTATATGGCCTTCTGAAGGTTCACAAGGAAGGGGTTCCTTTCCGTCCTATAGTGAGTAACATCGGTGCTCCGAGATGTCGTGTAGCCAAGCATCTTGCTTCTCTGTTGAGTCCACAAGTAGGTAGGTGTGAACATCATATCAGGAACTCAGCTGATTTTTTACGTCGTTTGGAGGGACTGAGGTTGAATGACTCTGGTGCTGAATTAACTAATCTCTTTCGGCATGTGTTGACATCCACATACATTTTATTTAATGACCAGTATTACGAGCAGACAGATGGAGTTGCGATGGGTAGTCCGTTGTCTCTTGTGATCGCAAATTTGTCTATGGAAGACTTCGAGGTACGTGCATTGGAGTCGGTGCCTTTGAAACCCGCCTGTTTCCTTAGATACGTTGACGATACCTTCGTTGTTTGGCCTCATGGTAGGGAGAATTTTAATGTGTTTCTAGAACATCTGAACTCGATCCACCCGAACATTCGTTTTACGATGGAGGTGGAAGAGGATGGTTGCCTTCCCTTTCTTGAAGTGTTGGTTAGGAGGAAGGATGATGGATCATTGGGACATGCAGTCTACAGGAAACGTACTCACACCGACTTGTACTTACAGGATAATAGTTGTCACCATCCGGCTCAGCGTGAAGGGGTACTTCGTACCTTGGTACACAGGGCACATGTCGTTTCTGACGCTGAGACTTTGCCAGCTCAGCTGTCTCATCTTGAAGTTACATTTCGTCAAAATGGTTATAGTGATAGACAGATTGAACGTGCGTTGCGCTATCGACCAACTGTACATCGGGTGATTGGTGATAATACTGAGTCAACACCTAAGTCTACTGCCTTTTTGCCTTACGTAGGAAACACGTCCAACAAGGTCGGTCGTATTTTACGGAAATACTATGTGAAATGTGTTTTCCGACCTCCATCTAAAATTAGAGCACTTTTGAGTTCTGTTAAGGATGATCTTGGACTGCGTAAGGTGGGTGTATATCGTATTCCTTGTAGCTGCGGCATGGCATATATTGGTCAAACTATCAGGACCGTGGAGGACCGATGTACTGAGCATAAACGGCACACACGATTACAGCAGCCAAGTAGATCTGCTATTGCCGAACATTGCTTGGATACTCGTCACCCCATGTTAAATAATAACACCGAGATATTGGCATGCACGTCCAGCTATTGGGACAGTGTCATTAGGGAGGCAGTTGAGATTAAATTAGCGAGCAACCTCGTTAACAGGGACGGAGGTTTCTGTTTAAAATCTGTTTGGAATCCGGCTCTCTCCCTTGTTAAAAAGCAGAGGGACAGAGTCAATGCTACCTCACCTGCGAATTCATAGTCTCACTATCGATAGCTCTGACTTTGGTCATCTTCGGTGGCACTAGTGTTCAGTGTGTGTGTTATCTTTCCAGCTTCAGTCCGAGAACCGAGGTTTTAAATTTGCATGTACGCCGCCTGTCCGTTGCAGTTTGCCTTGAAAATGGCGGGGTGTTCTCCCGCTGAAATATCGGCGGTCGCTGAAAGTGTTACCTGGCTGAATTCCCGGAAGTTATTTGAAACTCTCGCGGTTATCCCACGTACCCTAACTGCAAATTTATATGTCAGTCTGGTGATTCGACCTGTTGTGCTGCCATTCATGAAGAGTGCTCCAGGGGGTGTTTTCCAATAGGATAACGCTCGCCCACATACCGCTGTTGTGACCCAACATCCTCTACAGAGTGTCGACGTATTGCCTCGCCTGCTGGATCACCAGCTCTGTCTCCAGTCTACCACGTATGGGGCATCATCGGACGACAACTCTAGCGTCATCCACAAAAGGCATTAACCGTCTCTTTATCGACCGACCAAGTGCAACAAGCGTCGAAATCCAATCCACAAAATCACATCCGGCACCTGTACAACAAAATGCATGCGCATTTGCATGCTTGCATTCACCATTCTGCGGGTTACACCAGTTATTAATGTACCAGCATTTGACGCTTTCAATGGCTTATTTCGCGGTTACATTAACCTGTAACCTACTAACGTTAATCGTTTAAATATGTCACGTAGACAAATGTATTCCCGAAATTTCGTTACTCTACATCAATTATTTTTTCATGTTGCGATTTTTTTCGTCAATGTACTATGTAACCACAAGGCTCCGGATATTCATAGGAGTCCGTCCTGAAGTTACTAGCCATGTAACTAACATTGTGTAGGACCACCTGTTACAGTGCTTAATCATCGAAGAGGGTTTCGCTAAAGTTGCTGTGCAGTGAAGGATAATGCTGTTTTCATTTTTCATTAACGCTGTGGTACACATGTACACTGCACAGGACGTATGTTTATGGTCGCTTCTTCGGCGTTTTCAGTCATTACTGAGACTGCAAATGCACGCAGGGCACAACGCCAGTAGGGTGTGTCCACTGCAGTGCAATGCGTGCATTTTCAGCCTCAGAACTAATTAAAAACGCCAAAGAAGCGACATCCACAGCTGTCGATTACAGTCCACATGTGCACCACAGGGTTAAATACGGTGAATAGTTCCTGCTGGATTTTTTGGATAAACAGATGTGACACTCTGCCAATTCGCATGTTCGTTCCAATGGTTTTGTTTGAGATGAGGTCGGAGTTATTCCAGTCGGTTTCTAGAATTCTTGAATCTGGAGACTACCATCACTTTCGGAAAAATAGGATCTTGGTTCAAATGGCTCTAAGCACTGTGGGACTTAACATCTGAGGTCATCAATCCCCTAGACTTAGAACTACTTAAACCTAACTAACCTAAGGACATCACACACATCCATGCCCGAGGCAGGATTCGAACCTGCGACCGTAGCAGCAGCGCGGTTCCGGACTGAAGCGCCTAGTACCGCTCGGACACAGCGGCCGACCAATAGGACATTCACCATCTCGAAGACTGCACGGGCTGGAAAGTGGGGAAACTATTCCAGCTCATACAACCAAGATGTTAACAAGAATAATGTACCGAGGAGTGGAAACAAAAACTGATTGTTTGTTAGATAACGATCAGTTTGGCTTTAAGAAAGGTAAGAAGGTCAGAGAGGTAATTCTGCCGTACTAGTTAATAATTGAAGCAAGACTTAAGTAAAATCAAGACAGGTTTATAGGATTGTGGCCCTAGAAAATGTAAAATGGTGTAAGATGTTCGAAATTTTCAGAAAAATTGGTGTAAGCTGTAGTGAAAGACAAAATTCATGGTGGAAGGGTGTCGGGATAATATTCGTTGAAGACATGGCTATCCTAATTGCAGGACATACTGAATGGAACGAACCATCTACTGAGTAGAAAGTATGGACTGAGAACAAACTGAATGCAGACGAAACTTATGAGGGATGTGGGAAATGAGATTAGCGAGAAACCTTCAATAAAATTGGGGACCAGGTAACAGACGAAATTAAGGAATTTTTCTACTTTGTAAGAAGTTAACTCATGAGGGACGAAGTAAGGACGTAAAAAGCAGACTAGCACACGCAAATACGGCATTCATGAGGAAAATAACCCTCCTTGTACGAAATATAGGACCAGAAATTTATGAGAATGTATGAAAATTACATTACATGAAAGTGACTAGCAGACTGTGGGGAAATCGGAAAATAAGAAAATCCAAGCGTTTGAGACGTGGAATTGGAAATCAGGTATGCCAATAAAATAATAAGTGAGGTTGGCCACAGGGTCGTCGAGGAAGGAAATAAGTGGAAAGCACTCACAAAGAAAAAAGAAAAAAAAAGAAAGGGACTGGATGATAGAACATGTGTTAAGACATCACGGAATAACTTCAATGTTCTCCGTTAGCACTATTAAAACGCACATTTCCTCTGTTGTCCATAAGCTAGTGATGCTGTCTGTAGATAAATAAACAAAAACTTCAGTATGAACAAGTTATAAGGAAAAAAGAAAAGTGCTGTGTCCAGTCAGTAAGGACATCGGATTTTAAAAGTTCCATTACCATGATCATCAGGACATTTTAAATACAAGACTTGGAACAAGGAAGTGCAAAAAATCTTACAGCAAGTAGTGCAAGCTGTCACGCAGATTAATCCAATCGAATAACTTCAGTTCTCAGAGAGAGCGCACTTTACATGACATCGAATGTTATAGAACATACTTCTATTAAACTAATAAGACAGTATTATAGCTTTCTGGAAAACGCACGTCAGCAACTGGAAGCAGTTAATTCCAGGAATTATCTGGGAGTAGGTATTAGGAGTGATTAAAATGGAATGATCATATAAAGTTGATCGTTGGTAAAGTGGTGCCAGACTGAGATTCATTGGAAGAATCCTAAGGTTCAAAATGGTTATGACCACTATGGGACTTAACATCTGAGGTCATCAGTCCCCTAGAACTTAGAACTACTTAAACCTAACTAACCTAAGGACATCACACACATCCATGCCCGAGGCACGATTCGAACCTGCGACCGTAGCAGTCGCGCGGTTCCGGACTGAAGTGCCTAGAACCGTTCGGGCATCGCGGCCGGCAAGAATCCTAAGGAAATGCAATCCGAAAACAAAGGAAGTAGGTTACAGTACACTTTTCGCCCATTGCTTGAACATTGCTCACTAGTGTGGGATCCGTACCAGATAGGGTTGACAGAAGAAATAGAGAAGGTCCAACGGAGAGCAGCGCCCTTCGTTACAGGATCATTTAGTAATCGAGAAAGCGTTACGGAGATGATAGATAAACTCCAGTGGAAGAATCTGCAGGAGAGACGCTCAGTAGCTCGGTACGGGGTTTTGTTGAAGTTTCGAAAACATACCTTCACCGAGGAGTCAAGCAGTATATTGCTCCCTCCTACGTATATCTCGCGAAGAGACCATGAAAATAAAATCAGAGAGATTAAAGTCCACACAGAGGCATACCGACAATCTTTCTTTCCACGAACAATACAAGACTGGAATAGAAGGGAGAACCGATAGAGGTACCCTCCACCAGGTGGCTTGCTGAGTACGGATGTGGATGTAGATGTAGAAACTCACTCTTTCTTGAAGAAAACTTATCAGTTTTTCACGCTCCATATTACGTGTGCTAGAACGTCGGTCGATTTGACCGAAGAAAACAAACTGGTTTGAACTTCACTGATTGTCGTCCGAAGTCTGTACTTGTGTGTGTGTGTCTGTGTGTGTGTGTGTGTGTGTGTGTGTGTGAAATCTTATGGGACTTAACTGCTAAGGTCATCAGTCCCTAAGCTTACACACTATTTAACCTAAATTATCCTAAGGACAAACATACACACCCATGCCCGAGGGAGGACTCGAACCTCCGCTGGGACCAGCCGCACAGTCCATGACTGCAGCGCCTTTGACCGCTCGACTAATCCCGCGCGGCGAAGTCTGTACGTTCGCGGATAAGATCGGCTATAGTGTGACCGCGCACGTAGTGGTGAATTGATTTGAAAAGATCGGCCGTCACCGACCGACGTCGGTCGTCGGCGGATTCCACCGATATCAGAGCCACTGTCACCGTAGCCTTAGGCGCGATAGTGTCGGTCAACCAAGGCAACTTCTGCCAAGCTGCGTGACGTTTATTCTCCCTGTCTCTCGCATATCGCAACAGAGGGAACACCCCGCTACCTGGCACGCGTCTGCGGTACTCCTTTGACCGTGACCGGCAAGTAGGCTCCAGCAGCTGCGGAGAGGGCCTCAGCCGACAGACGAGTCCCGTGCCGTGCAGGCGAGGGCAGGCTTTGAGCGATGTTTACGGGGCGCTCGTCTGCTGTAAACACGGCCGCTAATCGCCGCCAGCTGTGCGCTGTGGCGACGCGCGTCGCGGCGCGCCAGCCGGCCCGCTGCCAGCAGTGCTCAGGGCTCGCTTCTCTTGTTTCTGTTGGCACTCAGCGGGCCCAGAAGCGCCGCGCGACTCGCATTGTTGTTCCTCGGTGTAGCTGACACCTGCGGCTCGGCCCGCCAGCGATGTCCGACTAGCGCCACCCGGGAAGAAACGACCAATTGGGCTTTAATAAATTATAAGAAATTAGATGGCGATCAGTTTGTCTTCAGGAACGGTAAAGGCACCAGAGACAGTTCTGACGTTGAAGCTGATAAGGGAAGAAAGACAAAAGAAAAATCGAGACATGTTCGTAGGATTTTTCCACCTGGAAAAATCGTTCGACAGTGTGAAATCGTGCAAGCTGTTCAAAATTCTGATAAAAATAGGGGCAAGCTATAGGGAAAGACGGGTAATATACAATATGTACAAGAACCAAGAAGGAACCATAAGAGTGGAAGACCAAGGACGAAGTGCTTGGATTAAAAAGGGTGTAAGACAGGAATGTAGTCTTTCGCTCCTAATGTTCAATCTGTACATCGAAGAAGCAATGACGGAAATAAAAGAAAGCTTCAAAAGTGGGATAAAATTCAAAGCCAAATGATATCAATCATAATTCACTGATGACAATACTATCCTATGTGAAACTGAAGAAGAATTGTAGCATTTGTTGCATGCAATGAACAGTCTAATGAGTACAGATTGGGGAGTGAGAGTAGATCGAAGAAAAACGAAAGTAATGAGAAGTAGCAGAAATCAGAACAGCGAGAAACTTGGCACCAGGACTGGTGATCACTAAGTAGATGGAGTTAAGGAATTCTGCGATTTAGGTAGAAATGGATACAGCTAGAAACTTAACATCAGGATCGGTGATCACAAACTAGATGGAGTAAGGAATTCTGCAACTTACGCAGCAAATTAACCCATGACGGACGGAGACGGAGAAAAGAGTACATAAAAAGCAGACTAGCACTGGAATAAAGGGCATTCCTGGCCAGGCGAAGTCTATCAAACATAGGCCTTAATTTGAGGAAGAAATTTCAGAAAATTCATGTTTGGAGCGTACCACTGTGTGCTAATGAAAGACGGACTGTGGGAAAACCGGAAAAGAAGAGAATCGAAGAGTCTGAATTGTGGTGCTACAGAAGAATGTTGAAAATTAGGTGGACCGCTAAGGTAAGGAATGACGAGGTTCTCCGGAGAATCAGTGAGGAAAGGAATATGCGGAAAATACTGGCAAGGAGAAGGAAAAGGATAGCAGGACTTCTATTAAGACATCAGTGAATAACTTCTATGGTACTAAAGGTAGCTATAGAGGCTAAAATCTATGGAGGAAGACAGAGGCTGGAATACACCCAGCAAATAATTGAGGACGTAGATTGTAATTGCTGATCCGAGATGAAGAGGTCGGCACAAGAGAGGCCGCATCAAACCAGGCAGAAAATAATGATTAAAGAGAGAGAGAGAAATACGTTCTTACTAAGAAATAACACATCGCTAAACTGAATCATACCTCTTTAGTTAAATACCTACATTATTTAAACATACCTCATTACCCTCCACAAGACTTCAGAGTACAGGGTGGTTATGATTAAACTTCAGCTACATGAGAGTGTTCGCATGGAACTTTGTGGGAATGTTTGTAAGGACACACGGAAGAGAAAAAAACGAATGAACTATTGAGAGGAACACATTTTAATTTCCATATGAGGGGGTTCAATTCTGCTGATCTTGGTGGGTATGTAGTTTGGAACGATAGGCCTATGACTCGGTCTTCTCCCCCTATGTTACAGAGTAACCGAGTGACCTCACGACAAGTGTGAGGTGGATCTCCATTGTGCATCAAAACATCTGAGCCCAGAACACCTTTCTTCTTTAGAGCACGAATCACAGACTGGCGAAGCAGATAGTAGTAACGTGTGCCACTCACGCTATATGTCCTTTCTCCTTGGGGTCCTAGTCCTCCAACAAAACTGGACCAACCATGAATTGAGCCGAGGAGCCAGATCACAAAGCAACACGTTCACTGTGAAGGGAACCACCATGGAAATTCCTTGGCGCTGACTATCCCGAAAGGCGACAGTTGTGAGTGTAACCTCCCGCAGTGAACGTAAAGTGTGCTTCATCACTCCACAAAATATTCCAAGACAACATGTTATCAACTTCAGCCGTTCCAAGGAACGTCAGAGCAATGTCTACTCGAATGTCTGCGTCGCGTGGCAAAAGTTGGTGTTTAATGTGAAGTTTCTACGGATATCATTTTACAGTTGTTCACATCACTGTTCGATCTGTGAACCATAGTATGTTCAGCTGTCGTTACACTTCGTGTACTGACTGAAGATCGCACATTGTGTCCAGCATTCTGAGCAATAGCAACAGTAACTTATTTAACAATTTGTGGTGTAATTTTCCGTCGGCCTTCTCAGTGTTTGTAGAGAAGAGTTCTAGAACAGAGCTCGTGTAATAATGTCTCGATGATAGCTTCCACAGTGGCGGCGGCAGCTGAGAGATGGACGTGATGTTGCAGCACTACACGATGGACTGCTACTTCCGCCAGGTGTGGCGCGACCGCCGGCTCACGTTCACTCTACCCGGCCTGGAGGAGTTCTCGCTGCCATGGCTGTTCCTGGACCGCGTCTGGAAGCCCGACACCTTCTTCATGAACGGGAAGCGCTCGCACCTGCACCGAATCACCGTCCCCAACAAGTTCTTGCGCCTGCGCGAGGACGGCTTCCTCACCTATTCTATGAGGTTCGTACAGCACAGGGCTTCAAATAGGATTTGCAGAGCATTTTGCTGACATACACTGGATGCATATAGTATTAACGTAACATCTGCGCTACTGGCTATTAACATTTCCACACCACACAACAAACGTCAAATTACCCTGCTTGGACATGTAAGTGGTTAACATTGCGGAGGGACTGTGTAAAACAGGTAGCAGTAATGGCCTCTACATTCAGTATGTAAAGATATATTACGTAGCGGAATTCTCATTCAGAACCAGCAGGTGAATGTTGGTTGTTTCTGAGAAAATTGTTCTATATGTCATGTAACAAGGAGCAATGGCCACCTGCACGTGTTGGAATTTGTCGCTAGCAGTTCAACAGAAGCTTCTCGAGACCGCTGCTTACAATTCCGCGATTTTTTAGTTCGGGCTTATCGGGACTCCATGGCTGTCATATGAATATACACAAATAAAAAAAAAAGTTCTACATCACTCCGGTTCCCAGAACTCCTGAAGATAGACGTCATTTCATCCCCATCGACGCGAAAGTCGCCGAAGTGGCGTCAAATCGAAAGACTTGCACCAGGCGAGTGGTCCACCCAACGGGAGGCCCTAGCCACAAGCCATTATTATATTCCTTCCCTCGAAAATCCCTTCTGCTACAGGTGGCTTTAACGACCACCAAACATTCTGAGGTTACAGAAGTGCCAACGCAATGTGAAAAATACTAGAGCATGCACTAGATTCGGAAAACATTATAGTACTAAATTATAGCTCACCCACACGAATAGTTCGATCAAATGAAGCCGAGACGGCAGTGGACTTGAGTATGCGAGGTGCATTCAAGTTCTAAGGCCTCCGATTTTTTTTCTAATTAACTACTCACACGAAATCGATGAAACTGGCGTTACTTCTCGACGTAATCGCCCTGCAGACGTACACATTTTTCACAACGCTGACGCCATGATTCGATGGCAGCGGCGAAGGATTCTTTAGGAGTCTGTTTTGACCACTGGAAAATCGCTGAGGCAATAGCAGCACGGCTGGTGAATGTGCGGTCACTGGGAGTGTCTTTCATTGTTGGAAAAAGCCAAAAGTCACTAGGAGCCAGGTCAGGTGAGTAGGGAGCATGAGGAATCACTTCAAAGTTGTTATCGCGAAGAAACTGTTGCATAACGTTAGCTCGATGTGCGGGTGCGTTGTCTTGGTGAAACAGCACATGCGCAGCCCTTCCCGGACGTTTTTGTTGCAGTGCAGGAAGGAATTTGTTCTTCAAAACATTTTCATAGGATGCACCTGTTACCGTAGTGCTCTTTGGAACGCAATGGGTAAGGATTACGCCCTCGCTGTCCCAGAACATGGACACCATCATTTTTTCAGCACTGGCGGTTGCCCGAAATTTTTTTGGTGGCGGTGAATCTGCGTGCTTCCACTGAGCTGACTGGCGCTTTGTTTCTGGATTGAAAAATGGCATCCACGTCTGATCCATTGTCACAGCCGACGAAAAGAAAGTCCCATTCATGCTGTCGTTGCGCGTCAACATTGCTTGGCAACATGCCACACAGGCAGCCATGTGGTCGTCCGTCAGCATTCGTGGCACCCACCTGGATGACACTTTTCGCATTTTCAGGTCGTCATGCAGGATTGTGTGCACAGAATCCACAGAAATGCCAACTCTGGAGGCGATCTGTTCAACAGTCATTCGGTGATCCCCCAAAAAAATTCTCTCCACTTTTTCGATCATGTCGTCAGACTGGCTTGTGCGAGCCCGAGGTTGTTTTGGTTTGTTGTCACACGATGTTCTGCCTTCATTAAACTGTCGCACCCATGAACGCACTTTCGACACATCCATAACTCCATCACCACATGTCTCCTTCAACTGTCGATGAATTTCAATTGGTTTCACACCACGCAAATTCAGAAAACAAATGATTGCACACTATTCAAGTAAGGAAAACGTCGCCATTTTAAGTATTTAAAACAGTTCTCATTCTCGCCGCTGGCGGTACAATTCCATCTGCCATATGGTGCTGCCATCTCTTGGACGTATTGACACTGAACGCGGCCTCATTTTTAAAACAATGCGCATGTTTCTACCTCTTTCCAGTCCGGAGAAAAAAAATCGGAGGCCTTAGAACTTGAATGCACCTCTTAGTATCCCCTGCGCTATCTACTGGAACAACTGGGAAAGTGAAAGTGATATTGGATACTTTAAGTTCGGATCACTTACCAATTCAGATCATAATAAACGTACAGGCTAGGGAGACTGTGAAACACGCAATCAACCGGAAAGTGAACCCAAACAAAGCCAACTGGAGTCTTTAAGAAACATTACTATAAGACACACTGGAATCGAATACCGATACTGGGAATTCCGAAAGAGATTCTGAGGTCTTGGTGTCGCTTATCAATGAAGCAACGGAAGTCTCAATACCTCAAAAAGGACATAAGTGGACCAATCATCGTCCATCACACTGTTGGTGGGTATCAGAATGTGACGCAGTCCTCAAGGGACGAAGGGAGGCATTAAGAAAGTACAAAAATCTTTTTAATGATACATACTTCGTTGTCGTTAAGAAAGTACAAGTAGCAGGCGAGAAATTATTGAAACACAAAAAAAGAAAATCGTGGCATAATTTCTGCACTGCAATCTGTAAATAAACTCCATTAACCAGGATCTGGAATGTAATACAGAACATTTATGACTGTATATGATTATTTCTTGTGGGGGTTTATGAAAGGCTCTGTTTATGTGCCTCCGTTACCAGCAACAATGAATGAACTGAGACATCGCATAACAGCAGCTGTGGAAGCTGTGACTCGAGACATGCTCGCTGCAGTGTAGGAACAATCTGAATGCCGCATTGACATATGCCGTGCATCTCAAGGGGGGGCATATTGATCACCTATGAAAAGTTATGAAAAAAAACTTTTTGAGTTTCCCGTTCATCGAAAAAGAAAATTCATTCTATATATTTACTAGTTTCACAAATAAAGAAGTGCCAGATCGGATGATTCTTTTTGGTACACTCTTAGTCCCCTAACAGATACCTTATATGTCTTTTCATTGTCTCAAAAAAATTTTCCGAGATTAGACTATTTTTTGCTCATTTCAATGAGAACCTGACCTTAATGACTTCGTCTACCCGAGCAGGTCTCCAGGACCGATCCAAACTTCCGCGTCACAGAGTCTACAAACATTACGCTCGCACATTTCGTGATTCCAGCACGGGTAGAGACAAATATTTTATCGTACTTTTATGCCACTGAAGTGTGGATACATTATTGACGGTTACAATGTATGTGTTTATATACTGACTATCCTCAAATTACGATGACTGGGTGTTTGTGTTGTCCTCATCTTTTCATCATCATTCATGAAAGTGGCGCGTTTGGACTGAGCAAAGGTTGGGAATTTGTACGGACGCTGATAACCGCGCAGTTGAGCGCTCCACAAACCAAACATCATCATCATCAAATTACGATGTTCTTCAGAGATGCATGCATGTCATTTATTTCGTTCTCTGCTTCAGTTCTCACTCTTTTAACGTTCCAGATACCAGGCCACAATGTCCTTTACCTGGGTAGTAACTGTCACAAGTTTTTCTTATTTGCGTTTCGAGGCTTCGCTTCGCAGTGTGGAGCTAAGAACTTGTGGCAAATAAAGGGATGCTGATCCTTTGATCCAGCTCCCAACCTGGAACGACAGAATTTGTCATGTTTACTCTCGTAGACTTCTCCGGACTGCACCATGCCTTAATATCCTCCACTTTTCCTTCCTCTGAAGATGGAATATCAGTTCTGGAGGGATGGAGAGCCTTGTTGATTACACTGAGGTGACAAGTTCAAAATGGTTCAAATGGCTCTGAGCACTATGGGACTCAACTGCTGTGGTCATAAGTCCCCTAGAACTTAGAACTACTTAAACCTAACTAACCTAAGGACAGCACACAACACCCAGCCATCACGAGGCAGAGAAAAATCCCTGACCCCGCCGGGAATCGAACCCGGGAACCCGGGCGTGGGAAGCGAGAACGCTACCGCACGACCACGAGATGCGGGCGAGGTGACAAGTCATAGCGATATGCACATGTACAGCGCTTACACAAGGCTCTGTACACATTGGCGGAGCTGTCACTTGTACTCAGGTGATTCATGTGAAAAGGTTTCAGATGTGATTATGGCAGCACGACGGCAGTTAACAGACTTTGAACGTGGAGCTAGACACATCGGACACTCCATTTGCGAAATCGTCGGGGAACTCAATATTCCGAGATTCACAATGTTAAGAGAGTCCCGAGAATACCAGATATCACAACGGATGGCACAGGGGCCGACGGCCTTCACTTAACGACCTAGAGCAGCGGTGTTTGCGTAGAGTCGTCAGTGCTGACAGACAAGCAACACCGCGTGAAATAACCGCAGAAATCTATGTGGAACGTTCGATGGACGTATCCGTTAGGACAGTGCCGCCAAATTTGGCACCGACACGAGTGACTTTGCTAACAGCACGACATCGCCTCCAACGCATCCTGGGCTCGTGACCATATCGGTTGGACCCTAGACGACTGGAAAACCGTGGCCTTGTCAGATGAGTTCCGATTGAAGTGAGAGCTGTTGGTAGGGTTCGAGCGTGGCGCACGCCGTAGACCCAGCTCGTAAAAAAGACACTGTACAAGCTAGTGGTGGCTCCGTAATAGTGTGTGCTGTGTTTACAGAGAGCAGACTGGGTCCTCTGGTCAAAATTAATCAATCATTGATTGGAAATGCTTACGGTCGGCTACTTGAAGACCTCTTGCAGCCAGTCATGGACTTCATGTTCCCAAACAACGATGAAATTTTTATGGACGACAATGCGCCACGTCGCCGGGCCTCATTTCTATGCGATTAGTTTGAAGAACATTCTGGACAATTCGAGTGAATTATGTGGCCATCCAGGTCGTCCGACATGAATCCCACGGAACATTTGTAAGAAATAATCGAGAGGTCATTTCGTACACAAAATCCTGACCCGGCAACACTTTCGCAGTTATGGACGGTTACAGAGGCAGCATGGCTCATTGTTTCAGCAGGGGACTTCCAGCGACTTCTGAGTCCATGCCACGCTGAGCTGCTACACTACGCCTGGCAAAACGAGGTCCGACACGATACTGGGAGGTGTCACGCGACTTCTGTCACCTGAGTTTGTAACTATGAACAATTGTTTTAATTAATTTTAATAAACTTTCGTCGCAGCACGAGATGAAAATAATAATGCGATAGTAACGTCAAAATGGAAACCAGAATTAAGCCAAACGAAACTAAATGTCTGGTTGTGAACTGTGACACTAGGTCCGAACCATACTTCAGTAATGACATTGTGATGAGGAAAGTATAGAAGTTTAAACACTTGTAATCTTATATTGATATAAACTGCACCGGGAAGTACGGAAATAAAATAGATAATACAACAAACGTGAAGATTATCAGAGCATCTGCATTAGTTTTTGTGGGATGATAACGTTTAATATAAAAATAACAAAAGATCCTGTTGGCTGATGGCTGAATCTGTCCTCTGTTATGGATAGAACTATGAATTTTGAACGGTGATCTCGTAAGAATGCTGTGAAAATTGATTACTTACGAAGGAAGGATAATTAGAGATTAGCGTCCTTTCGACAACGCGGACATAGAGACGAAGTTCCAGCTCGGATTACGAAAGGGTGGTAAATGAAATTGACCATTTTCAGACGAACCACCCCAGCATTTTCCTTGAGCGATGTGAGGAAATTATGGAAAACGTAAATCTGGACGGCCGGACGGTAATTTAAACCGCCGTCCTCTCGAATGTGAGTCCAGTGCACTAACAATTGCGCCACCTTGCCCGCTGCTTGCGAAGCAGCACGGGGATATCAAGAATCGAATGAAAAGCAAACTAGCGATTTTAAGATGGTTAAGCTGGTATGGTCTCTTATTGTGTATGCGAGATCAACGTTAGCGATGAAGACATTTAAATGGAGGCCAGACGTAACATGAAATCGAGAATGATTTACGCCATTCTTAGAAGGATAGGATCACGACGAAGTTACGCACCACACCCGACTTTTCCGTCTCTTTGCTTTTATGCAACCCACCACTGGTGACAACATGTCCAGCACTTTCACATCTAACATCTATTTAACTTAGCTCTGGTTTGTCAAGCTGTTTGCACTTTCCCCGTTCATGCAAGTCTTGGTCCGACCGTTATCACCGTGTAACTGCACCAAGGGAGATAGCGACGCGCTGAGATGCCAGACTCGCATTCGAGATGTCTGTCATTCAAACCCCTCAGCAGCAATCTAAATTTAGTTTTCGTGCGTTTTTACTTAGCGACATGTAGCAAATAACGGTATAGTTTCATAGAAATACAAATGGTCAATTACCTTCCCCTTGTCCGGTTTTCAACTTTGTCTCTAACGACCTCGTCGTCGACGGAACGTTAAAACCCAGTCTTCATTCTTTGCTGCCTTCGTCCAACTGCCACTCGAGAACAGGATTTTGCTCACGCACTTTCCAGGAGGAACACGAAAGGCTGAGAGGTTTTCTGTAATCGGTCGGCATTTACACAGTTGCAGGGTCGTGCGCTAGCCTCATTCTACTTTCATTGAAACAATGACTACTGCTTTAGCCACATCACTATGACACCCAGTATTAGAAAATTCATTTCCACATACCGCTGCGTTTCCTCAGTTACGAGCACTTCTCAGTAACTCAGTATCATCTTCTGTAGTCATCAAAAGCGAAACCTTGTTACTCTTTTTTTCTCCAGAACAGATGTCTTCTACACACACAGAATGTGTAACGTGACAGATACGAGGGCAGTTCAATAAGTAATGCAACACATTTTTTTCTCGGCTAATTTTGGTTGAAAAAACCGGAAATTTCTTGTGGAATATTTTCAAACATTCCCGCTTCGTCTCGTATAGTTTCATTGACTTCCGACAGGTGGCAGCGCTGTACGAAGCTGTTAAAATGGCGTCTGTAACGGATGTGCGTTGCAAACAACGGGCAGTGATCGAGTTTCTTTTGGCGGAAAACCAGGGCATCTCAGATATTCATAGGCGCTTGCAGAATGTCTACGGTGATCTGGCAGTGGACAAAAGCACGGTGAGTCGTTGGGCAAAGCGTGTGTCATCATCGCCGCAAGGTCAAGCAAGACTGTCTGATCTCCCGTGTGCGGGCCGGCCGTGCACAGCTGTGACTCCTGCAATGGTGGAGCGTGCGAACACACTCGTTCGAGATGATCGACGGATCACCATCAAACAACTCAGTGCTCAACTTGACATCTCTGTTGGTAGTGCTGTCACAATTGTTCACCAGTTGGGATATTCAAAGGTGTGTTCCCGCTGGGTCCCTCGTTGTCTAACTGAACACCATAAAGAGCAAAGGAGAACCATCTGTGCGGAATTGCTTGCTCTTCATGTGGCTGAGGGTGACAATTTCTTGTCAAAGATTGTTACAGGCGATGAAACATGGGTTCATCACTTCGAACCTGAAACAAAACGGCAATCAATGGAGTGGCGCCACACCCACTCCCCTACCAAGAAAGAGTTTAAAGCCATACCCTCAGCCGGTAAAGTCATGGTTACAGTCTTCTGGGACGCTGAAGGGGTTATTCTGTTCGATGTCCTTCCCCATGGTCAAACGATCAACTCTGAAGTGTATTGTGCTACTCTTCAGAAATTGAAGAAACGACTTCAGCGTGTTCGTAGGCACAAAAATCTGAACGAACTTCTCCTTCTTCATGACAACGCAAGACCTCACACAAGTCTTCGCACCCGAGAGGAGCTCACAAAACTTCAGTGGACTGTTCTTCCTCATGCACCCTACAGCCCCGATCTCGCACCGTCGGATTTCCATATGTTTGGCCCAATGAAGGACGCAATCCGTGGGAGGCACTACGCGGATGATGAAGAAGTTATTGATGCAGTACGACGTTGGCTCCGACATCGACCAGTGGAATGGTACCGTGCAGGCATACAGGCCCTCATTTCAAGGTGGCGTAAGGCCGTAGCATTGAATGGAGATTACGTAGAAAAATAGTGTTGTGTAGCCAAAAGATTGGGGAATAACCTGGTGTATTTCAATGCTGAATAAAACAACCCCTGTTTCAGAAAAAAAATGTGTTGCATTACTTATTGAACTGCCCTCGTATTACCTTACAGCCTACGAATACCTCCAGCAAGGTTATAGAAAGTGCCGCTGCTTCCTTTGTGAACGGCACACCCATATTACTGCTTTCTTTTTAAGTGGAATGCCCAGGCTATATCAGCATTATGGAACAAAGCAGTGGTCTTCATATCAACTGTTGACGCTGCCAACTAAAATATTCCTCACGTCGACAGATATTCTTAGAGGTAACTAAAAAAATTAAAAACACGCTCAGTCAGAACGTGTGATACTATAATACAAGTGTGCTACCCAATTGTTTTCCCCTTTTTGTTTAGTGTAAGTGTGATGTACTTGTTTTACTCTGTAACTCCTTAGGTACTAAGTGTTAATGAGAAATAAGATATATACCGCAGCCTGTGTAAATTAATTTGTATTATGATGTATTTACTCTGGGTTAACGCCGTTAGGGAAAGTTAAGAAAAACAATATTGTTGACTGCAAGTGAAAACAGGTGTAGGAGAGCTGTCTGTGGACGCTAGTGTGACGCCAGCACACAGCGCGCAAGAGACTGCCTTGGCTGTGAGACGGGAGAGAGAACGCAAGCAAGTGGCCTGCACCGCCGGGCCCAAGAGAGGCGCGATTGTTACCAGCGACTGACCAAGAGCGGGATCAGTGTGGGCAGATGTAAAAGGCTCCAGTAACATCGACATCTTGCCCAATAATTGGTCGCTGTGAATCAAGGTGTGCACGCAATGTTACATGGAGCAATGGGAGCATTGTAGATGACGGCTTAACAGCTGGAACGAGCAGTAAGGCTGTTTTAGTTTACGTTAGAAATTTTGTGACGCATCACCTAGTGACACTCTCAGTGAACTTCGTTGCACTAACAAGTGTTGTAGGTAAAAACTGCAGGCACCTGATCTTGTCATTATCCTCAGTCGTTGTCACCTACTTATGGTCGCATTCTTTTCCAGTTATGGAATAACCGAGTGTCGTTGTTTAAAGAACTAAAAGAAAAATATTAAAATCATTGCCAATTTTATTTGTTTGCAAAAATGATAATTGAAAGTAATTAATAATGAAGTTTCAATATGTTATCAGTGTTTTTCAATAATTTTAGGGGCAAAGTGGTTCTTGGTAACTGAGTAAAGTAAAGTAAAGTAACTAAAACAAAGGTAACCCTGGCAAGCTCAAATTAAAGAAGAGAATAAATTAAGTTTACATGTTTCATATCTGTGTGCGTTGTAATAACGCTGGCGTGTGCTAGCTTGATTCGTATTTCGGCGTTGACAATCTGTAGAAAGTCAACAGTTGCTTATTTGATCCAACAGAATTTCCATAGTAATTACAATCTGTTCGAAGTATGTAGCTTGCCATGTCCATGAATCTAGTGCACGTAAGTAAACGTTACTCTGAGATTAGGTAAATTACTGCCGAAACAAAAGAGCTACCTGCAGTCAGTCATTTACTTTTAAATAACGAGTTTAAATATCTTTTCCAAATTAACATAGTTGAGTATTAACAGTATCACATCATCGCTCTCTTTACCCATTATTATTTCGTAACGTATTGTCAGAAATGTGTATTAACCTCCTGATGCCATATGTACATCCAAACTGTTAGATATTCATTGCTGTCCGCATTATTGATCAGTTATTGGACAGACAGTGCCCTAATGGACTGGCAAACGCGCTAATGTATTACTGTATCTTTTCAACTAATTTTTTTCTAGACTCTTTTACTCATTGTTATCCCTTTTCGTTTCGTATCTTACGTGAGTGATGGCGCTGTTTTACGTATTAAACAAAAACTATGTAATTATAAAGTGCTGGAGTAGAACAGCTTGTTCTTTAGAACGACTTGTTATACACTTTGCCGGCCGGTGTGGCCGTGCGGGTCTAGGCGCTGAGTCTGGAACCGCGTGACCGCTACGGTCGCAGGTTCGAATCCTGCCTCGGGCATGGATGTGTGTCATGTCCTTAGGTTAGTTAGGTTTAAGTAGTTCTAAGTTCTAGAGGACTGATGACCAAAGATGTTAAGTCCCATAGTGCTCAGAGCCATTTTGTTATACACTTTTCTCCACTAACCGGTCAAATTTTCTTCGAAGACGATAGTGTCATCCGAAATCAAGTTCATAAGGCATACGCGATCACGGTCATATCATCACATTAACCGATCAATAAGGGGGAAGGTTACAAACGCACAGGCATTGACACACCTTTTCCATAATTTCCTAGACTCGATGAGAAAAAAGTCAAAGAGGCCATATTTTATGGTCCTGACATATAAAATTTCATCAAATATGAAGGAAACCCTTTTTGGTGATGTGGAAGGAGAGGGGGAGTGAAAAGAAGCTTGGGCTTTTTTCCTGTAAGTATCGGAAAACTGGTTTGCCAATAACAAAAATGGTTCAAATGGCTCTGAGCACTATGCGACTTAACATCTGAGGTCATCAATCCCCTAGAACTTAGAACTACTTAAATCTAACTAACCAAAGGACATCACACACATCCATGCCCGAGGCAGGATTCGAACCTGCGACTGTAGCGGTCTCGTGGTTCCAGACTGAAGCGCCTAGAACCGCTCGACCACTCAGGCCGGCTTGCCAATAACAACCCCAAGCGCATAATGCCGAAGGCTTATAAATAATGAAATGTAAAAGTTTCTAACAAGAACTTTCCTCCAGACACAGTTACACTCTTACCCGGAAAATATTGATGAAATAAGTGATTAACTTGGAGAAAGTTTTCATCAGCAGTTTCTAAGCCCCCAGAAGCGTTACGAAGAAATCTGGTATTAATCTTTTCTTATAGAATTTTGATGGTCGATCGTGTGAGGAACAGTTCATTCGAAATCAACTCCTCTCTTAGGATAAAAGTATTCATTGCACAAAAGAAAGTAATTAGAATAATGTGTGAGGAATACACATGTACATCTTGCAGATATCTCTTAAAGCAACTGGGAATACACAGGGATCCAGAAAAATGTAGACACTCTTCCATAGTCAATGTTAATGGAACAAAACGACATACCATTACAGTTCTCGCACAGAAGGAAGATTAATTTGTGTGTTCACAGTGACTTCCATTAGCAGCCAAATAACATCGATGTCGCTGAACGGTTGACCGAACTGCGGCTGTCAGTGTTGCCGGTGTGATAGCCGCACAGAACGCCTCGATGTTTTCTCGTATCTCGATCAATGTAGCTCGATCAGTGCACCTGTTGATACATTTCATTTTTCGAGGTTCCCCCATACGTAAAAGTCAAGATGTGCAAGGCCTGGAGACCGTGGTGTATAGTAAACAGCTCCTCTTCGACCTATCCATCATCCAGGTAGATTTTCGTTCAAGTAGGCTCTGACTTTTCTGGGGTTGTGAGGCGGAGCGCCATCTTGTTGTAGTAGAAATCTTTTGTTTCCAAACACCTCACGGATGGCAGGTAAAATCGCTGTTTGCAGCATATGAAGATACATGTCATCTGCTACGGTACCATTAATGGGCCACTCAAACTGCGCCATGACAAACCATGCCACACATTAACATCCGGTAGATTAACATGTTTATCCATGTGAATCTTAGGATTTTGAGGAGCCCAAAACACGCATTTGTGTTGGCTTACAGTACGGCTCAGTTTAAACTGCACCTCGTCACACCATATAACCATCCATGCAAACCGTTGATCATAATGAAGCATGCCTTCAAACCACTCCCAACATTCCATCGATCGACCCGGGTCTTCCTCGCTCATAGCGTGCAGCGATCCTGGAATGTACAGTTTCCACTTTGCAGCCTTCAGAATTGGTCGTATGTTTGATAGGGTAACCCCGTTTTCATGTGCAACCTGCTTCACAGATTTTTGAGGTGACCTAGTAGAATGTTGCAACTAAGCATCGCTGGAAACTGGACTTGCTGATCTCTTTGGTTGGCTAGATCATTCCTTATACACATCGTGAGCAGTATCGTCGGCTTCAAATTTATCTCGAATACTATAAATTGTTGTACATGTTGGTGGCTGAGTTCCGTCCAAGCATCACATCAGAGCACAGCTTTTCGTTTGTGAGTTATACGAGTTTCTAATTACATGTGACATTTACTGAGTGCATTTTAGTTTAAATTCTTAAAAGTCTTGCATGTTTGTTATCTTGTAGCAACACTTCCGCGCACTAATAACTCTCTAATGTAAAATTCAGCGATGTTAAGTATGCATAAGGACTGTGACTGCCGCGTTCAGATGTGATCATAGTTGGTGATCCTTCACTCACAGTTGCAGGTGGTTATGGCTTTGATCACACGGCTTAAGGCTGTTGCCAATGGTCATTATTATAGGGGGGGGGGGGGGATCCAGGCAACGTCCAGAATAATCCTCGTATCCCCCGATCGGTCCACTACTGTGACCACCCCAGTTACTGTCCACACTATGGATGACCCGTGATTAAGTCTGTAGTTGTTTCGAGATGTGACAGGCAGCGAAAGACCTACCGAGGGGCCGATCTAAAGGCATCTTTGGTTCGTCTGACAAACGGGTTTCAGGCGCTGTCTGTGGATCCTGAATCAGACGCAGTCGATTGTCCTGTTTCAGAGGAAGACGCTTGGCCCACAAGATCTGTTCTCTGTCAATAAAACGCAGTCTTTGGTTCGTTTTTTCCACAGCATTTTCAGTGTGTTCTCTCCAATTTAAGTTGTTCGTAATTGTAATTCATAGGTATTTAGTTGAATTTATGGCCTTTATATTTGATTTATTTATATTGCCACCGAAGTTTAACAGATTCCTTTTAGCACTCACGTGGAGGAGCTCATACTTTTAATTATTTATGATCGATTGCCAATTTTGGACCTTACAGATATCGTTTTGCAGTTTCTTATGATCTTCTGACGACTTTACTAGACGATCTCTAAATAACCTAAGACGGCTGCTCAGGTTGTCTCCTAAATTGTTTATGTAGATAAGGAACAGCAGAGGGCCAATAACACTGCCATGGGGAACGCCTTTTAGAACGAAACTAATAAAAACTACTGGTAGCGTAAAAGCCAGTGACAGTACTGTAGTTCAGCAGCACAAATAATGAAAGTATTTACCATAAACTACTGAAACTGACCTATAGTTGAGCAAAAAAAAAACTGTCTTGTGAAGCCCAACAGAAAGCATAAAAACTGATGACTACACAGTTGTAATTCATGCTAACCTTTTGCATGAAAACTCAAGGTAATACGATCATGTAAAGGAAAAACTTCAAACAAGGTGTCTAGTAAAATCTGACTCGAGAGAGCATTAACCTTTAATTACACGGCAATGCATGAAACACAATCAATGCTCATTGCTACAGAGTACAGCCAAGTGGCTTCTTGAACAGGCTCAAATTAGCTCGCGAAACCTGTGTCCAACTTCAACGGCCAGCATGCTGCAGATTGTAACTGGTGTCAGATCGTTGCACATAGCGCCGGGTACAACTTGATTCGCTCCAGTAGACCACAATGGTATCTCGTAAGTCATCAAATGATGGGGGAGATACGCATCTATTCTGCAGGCAAAAGAAACGATCGGGAGAAGATGATCGCCACATCTGACAGACTTAGTGCAACTCCAATCAAAGTGACCACACAACTTGTAGACGTACGATGCCATTACGGCACCACTGAACACACGTCGACCCACAGAATACCTGTGCCCAAGACTCAAAGAGAACCCTCCCGCCGCTAACATGAAATAGTAACATCTTCGTAGCGCCAGCGCTACGCTCGCCTAGTGAACGCTGCGACACGTGCTGGCCGGCGATAGCGTGTATAAACGCTCACAATCGATCGAAAGCACAAGCGAAGGTACCAAAACTGGCTCAGTAGTATAGGCGGTAATTGAGAGATTTGTATCAAGTTAATCAATAAAATTTGGAACTGATCCTCCATTGTACACAAAACAGTTCAGAACACTGTAGATCAAGCAAGGAAAAACAGCATGGCAAATTGAAAAGAACTCAAAATCTCCAAGATTGGCAATGCTTTACTGAAGCTCGAAACTTAGCGCAGACTTCAATACAAAATGCTTTTAACAGTTTCTACAAAGAAAGTGTGGCAGAAAATCCAAAGTAATTCTAGTCATATGTAAAGTACGCCTGTGTCAAGATACAATCATTGCCTCCTCTGCGCGATGCCGAAGTTAACGTTGTCACGAATGCAGAGTTACAAAGCAGTTTTCCAAAATTCCTTTACCAAAGAAGACGAAATAAATATTCCATAATTCTTATCAAGAACAGCTGTGAACGTGAGTAACTTAGAAGCAGATATCTTCCGTGTAGCGAAGCAACTAAAAACACTTAACAAAGACGAGTCTTCTGGTCCAAATTGTACACCAATTAGGTTCCTTTCAGAGTAGGCTGGTACAGTAGCTCCGTACTTCTCAATCGTATACAACCACTCGCTCGACGAAAGATCCGTATTTACAGACTGGAACGGTGGATAGGTTACTCCAGTACTCAGGAAAGGAAATAGGAATAATCAGATGAATACAGGCCCAAATGATTTACGCCGATTTGTAGCAATATTTTGAGCAGATATTGTGTTGGAAAAATATAAACTAACCCGATGAAAATGGTCTATTGACAAACTGCAGATTCAAAAAATATCGTTCTTGTGAAACACAATCAGCTCTCCTCGCAAGAGACTACAAATTAAATTGCATGCCTAAGGAGTATCGTCTGTTGTGCTAATGGATTCATGATTCCCCGTCAGAAGGGTCACAGTTCGTAGTAATCGCCGGAAAGTCATCCAGTAAAAGAGAAGAGACACCTGGCGGTCCGCAAGGAAGTGTTATAGGCCCTGTGCTGTTCGTAATCTATATAAAACATTTAGGAGAAAATCTCTTAAATTTTATGCAGATGATGCTTTCGTTTACCGTCTAGTAAAATCATCCATCTTTTACAAAATGACGTCTACGACAATTATATGGTGCGAAAAGTGGCAATTGAGTACAAATAGGGAAAAGTATGATGTCATTCAAGTGAGTGGTAAAAGGAATATGTTAAATTTTGTTTAAGTAAAATTACACAAATCTAAAGGCTGTCAGTTCAACTAAATACCTAGGTATCACTATTACGAGCAACTTAAACTAGAAGCATCACATAGATAATGTTAGGGGGAAGGCGGACCAAAGACTTCACTTTATTCGCAGAACACCGAGAACGTGTAACAGGACTACTAAAGAGACTGCTTACAGCCGCCTGTTTTCAGTGCGGAACCGCGCTGCTGCTACGGTCGCAGGTTCGAATGCTGCCTCTGGCATGGACGTGTGTGGTGTCCTTACGTCAATTAGGTTTAAGTAGTTCTAACACTAGGGAACTGATGACCTCAGATGTTAAGTCCCATAGTGCTCAGAGCCATTTGAACCATTTGAACACCCGCCTGTAGTCCTCTGCTGGAGCACTGCTGTGCAGTGTGGGATCCTCCCTAGGTTGAGATGACGGAAGACATCGTAGAAATTCAGAGAAGAGCAGCTCGTTCTGTACTATCGTGAAATAGGGGAGAGAGTGCCATGAATATGAATCGCGATTTGGGGTGACAATCATTGAGACAGTCATTTTTCGTTACGACGAGATCTTTTCACGAAATTTCAGTCAACTTTCTTCTCCAAATGCGAAAATATTTTATTCACACCAACCTAATAAGGGGCATATGTTCGTCGTAATAAGTAACAGAAATCAGAGTTCGTAAGGGAAGTTTTAAGTGTTCATTTTTGGATGTTGGAGAGCGGAACGGTTGATACGTAGTCTGAAAGTGGTTCGAAGAACCCTCTGCCAGGCACGTAAGTGCGAATTTCGGAGCAGTCAGGTAGATATTGAGCCACTGTCCTCAATGAATCTAACTTAGGCACAGAAAGATGTGAAACAAGCAACTATAAAACTGTATATCCAAGGAAATAAAATGTCTGACAGATAGCAGGAGAGTTTTCAAATGGCAGTTAAATATGTTTCTCCTGAACATCTGCTTCTACACAACTGAGGATTTATTGAATACAAATAATTAGCCACTCATACAGCAAAAAATGTAAATGGTCTCAATGTTGCCGTATAAAAGACAATTAATTCATTATTCAAAGCTAATTTATTTCTCTGTTGTCATAATGAAATGCAGATGTTTGCTTCTTGCGCCTAATTCGCCGAGCGATAACGGAGGAATAATGACACAAAAGCCTTCTAGAGCAGATCACGGCGAGAGGCCAATCTGCGACGTAGCCTCGTATTTCCTGCCATAGACGGGTCGAGGGCAGTGTACCATTCTCATCCTTTCCTTTGGCGATCTGTAGCTGGCACGTCCCAGCCGATCAATCTCGCAGGGTGGAGCTGACAACTCAACCAATTCTGAGAACCACTCCAGGCTGAAGACTGCGAAAGAAACGGAAATATTCTTCTACAATCAGCACGATGCTCACATACGCTAGATACACCAATTACATGTAGTGTCGAGAATTGCTGATAAGTTCCTGTTAAAGTTTAGCGTACGGAAATGCGATGTTGCGGTGTTTTCGCAACCACATCTCTGTGGTGAAACGAAATGGCACTAGAACGTATACTTCTCACGTGTTTGCGTGAGGCTATCCGTCTTCTGCACGAGGCAGTTATTCAGGCCAAAATCAGCTCGGTTCGAAGCATGTCGAACATATGTTAACCTCTAGAACGTAGTTAGTCACTGGTCTGCTTGGTACGATGAAACAGGAGTGTTGGGATGGGAAGTTTTATCAAAATTTGGTTGATAAAATCTACGAAAAGAGCTGACCGTGTAAATCAATTTAGGAGCCCTACAATTTATTTTTGTGTGAATACACTGACAGATAAGAACAGTAAAGTACCCAGAAGATTACAGTTGCAGTATTCTGTGAGAGGGAGAACGGCTGGCAGAATCCATTAGTGTTGTTCATGTTTAGTGTTGTTACTAGACCTGATAAGGTATACAAGCTGCGTGAACATAATCAAATGTTATCGCTGTGAAGGACATAGAGATGCCGTGTATTGGTGGGAGACAGTGTTATCACACTTGACAGAGTGTGAAATGAGTCTCTTTGTGGGTATCCATTTCGCCAGCTGGTCGAATAGTGCAATATCCAGATTTCTGGGGCACTCGGATGTGACAGTGGCCCGATGTTGGGCTGCATGGGAACGTAGTGGCAGGTATAATCTTCGTTGAGGTTCTGGTCGACCACATCTGACCACCACACGGGAGGATCCACGCATCGTGCAGCAAGCACGCTATACGTCTTTCACATTTGCGCACTAGCCGTAACCAGATTATAGAATTACTGTCACATATGTAGGTTGCATTTGGAGTGATGCCGCGTCTGGGAAGCATGGACTGCTGGTGAATGGTGTCGCATTTTATTCAGCGATGCATCGCGATTCTGCACTACCCCGGGTGACCACCGTCGACCTGAAGGACCTGAAGGAAGGTCGCGTTCTTCCGCTGTTTTGTAGAAGCATGGCGGCGTCAAGGTGTGGGAAGCCGTCGAGATAACGTCAGGTCATCGATACTAGGATTACGCAACAACAACATGTCAAGGTATCCTGTGGTCTTGCGACAGTACCGTGGTTCCTTTTTCAACAGGACAATGCTCGTCCAAGCATGGCATTCATCTCTATAAACTGTCTGCGTGTTGTTTACTCCCATAGATACCAAGATTCCCATATACGGCCCCGATAGAACACATGTGGGACCAGCTCAGATATCAGCTCCATCGCAGAGCCTGTATTCAGAATAAGGACGACATGTTACATGAGTTGTGGGCCAGCTTGCCTCTGAAGAGGGCACACATTTCCCAACCGAATAAGTACCTGCGACAGAGCGGGTACAACGTCATACTGTTAAATGGGCTCACACTGACAAGTTGACTCGATTTTGTAATCACTGAAATAACACCAAATGTACACCCAACCCGTAAAATTTGATGTCGTTTCTTTCTCCCCTTTTGGGAGTTTCACTTTCTTTCCCACACAGTGCAGTTCATCACAAAGTCAAAATAAATTTTGTACCTATTTCCCTCACTTTTCTCTAGTAGTAAGTATCATGTTTTTGAATGGCAGTAGTTTGCTGCAGTGGCTGTCGCCTCTTGAAATAGAACACTCTTTTATTTTGTCTTTTTCACTACCACTCAATTTCGACGATGTAGCCATTTTCAAGTGTCTGAAATACATTCCAGATGTAACATCGTTAAAATACAAATATAAAATAACTGTTAGATGTTTAATGAGTAGAATAAAAATTGAAATAAAAGAAAACCTGTATGGCGTAAATACGTCAGACGGACATATTTGTGTTCCATTCAAAACGTACGTTGATCATACACTGTCATAACGCAGTTTCGAGGTCTGGTAAGGAATAAATCGAAGTACAATTAAATTATGTTTGGCACAGAGTAGGGGACAGCATCATAGGACAGAATATTTTACTACATTGATTGGCTTTAAAATAAGCAAAGTGACATAAAGTGTTTTTAAATAGTTGTGAAGTAACATGCCACTTCGAAGTATGACAGCACACAATGTTTGGTACAGAGACGCCTTGTGGCCACCTGCTCAGGCAAAATTGAGCAGCAAGATACGTGATTAAGTGATTTTTGTTAGTACTTTGCTGAATGGTAGGAAGAGAAAGAAGTATTAGCATTTATTTTTCCTTTGAGCACACTTCATAGGGAGGTGATATCCAACTTTCTCTTAGAATCGATGTAACTACTGTTACAGTAGTTTCGTAGGTGAACAAAGATCACGTAAATGTGTGCAACAAATAGTGCATGTCTTACCGCTTAATCTATGACAAACCTAAGTTTTGAATCAAACCCGTGTTTTTCCTTTTGGCGGGTTGTACCACGTAAGTTCTTTTTTATTTTATTTTGATTTTCATGCTCTTGACTAAGCAACTAATTGTTGTATCTGAAGGTTGTTACAGAATCAATGTAAAATCTGTGTTACGTTCTTTATGAATGGGAATTATTCTTTATACACTGTAGTGCGAGGTTATGCTACGATTGTTGTTGTTGTTGTGGTCTTCAGTCCTGAGACTGGTTTGATGCAGCTCTCCATGCTACTCTATCCTGTGCAAGCTTTTTCATCTCCCAGTACCTATTGCAACCTACATCCTTCTGAATCTGCTTAGTGTATTCATCTCTTGGTCTCCCTCTACGATTTTTACCCTCCACGCTGCCCTCCAACACTAAATTGGTGATCCCTTGATGCCTCAGAACATGTCCTACCAACCGATCCCTTCTTCTGGTCAAGTTGTGCCACAAACTTCTCTTCTCCCCAATCCTATTCAATACTTCCTCATTAGTTATGTGATCTACCCATCTAATCTTCAGCATTCTTCTGTAGCACCACATTTCGAAAGCTTCTATTCTCTTCTCGTCCAAAATATTTATCGTCCATGTTTCACTTCCATACATGGCTACACTCCATACAAATACTTTCAGAAATGACTTCCTGACACTTAAATCAATACTGGATGTTAACAAATTTCTCTTCTTCAGAAACGCTTTCCTTGCCATTGCCAGCCTACATTTTATATCCTCTCTACTTCGACCATCATCAGTTATTTTGCTCCCCAAATAGCAAAACTCCTTTACTACTTTAAGTGCCTCATTTCCTAATCTAATTCCCTCAGCATCACCCGACTTAATTAGACTACATTCCATTATCCTTGTTTTGCTTTTGTTGATGTGCATCTTATATCCTCCTTTCAAGACACTGTCCATTCCATTCAACTGCTCTTCCAAGTCCTTTGCTGTCTCTGACAGAATTACAATGTCATCGGCGAACCTCAAAGTTTTTATTTCATCTCCATGAATTTTAATACCTACCCCGAATTTTTCTTTTGTTTCCTTTACTGCTTGCTCAATATACAGATTGAACAACATCGGGGAGAGGCTACAACCCTGTCTCACTCCCTTCCCAACCACTGCTTCCCTTTCATGTCCCTCGACTCTTATAACTGCCATCTGGTTTCTGTACAAATTGTAAATAGCCTTTCGCTCCCTGTATTTTACCCCTGCCACCTTCAGAATTTGAAAGAGAATATTCCAGTCAACATTGTCAAAAGCTTTCTCTAAGTCTACAAATGCTAGAAACGTAGGTTTGCCTTTCCTTAATCTTTCTTCTAAGATAAGTCGTAAGGTCAGTATTGCCTCACGTGTTCCAGTGTTTCTACGGAATCCAAACTGATCTTCCCCGAGGTTGGCTTCTACTAGTTTTTCCATTCGTCTGTAAAGAATTCGTGTTAGTATTTTGCAGCTGTGGCTTATTAAACTGATTGTTCGGTAATTTTCACATCTGTCAACACCTGCTTTCTTTGGGATTGGAATTATTATATTCTTCTTGAAGTCTGAGGGTATTTCGCCTGTTTCATACATCTTGCTCACCAGATGGTAGAGTTTTGTCAGGACGGGCTCTCCCACGGCCGTCAGTAGTTCCAATGGAATATTGTCTACTCCGGGGGCCTTGTTTCGACTCAGGTCTTTCAGTGCTCTGTCAAACTCTTCACGCAGTATCGTATCTCCCATTTCATCTTCATCTACATCCTCTTCCATTTAAATAATATTGTCCTCAAGTACATCGCCCTTGTATAGACCCTCTATATACTCCTTCCTACGATAGAAGACGAAATTCTTTAACAAAGTGGAGGACTAATGACACACGCACCATGGAACAAAATATCTTCGGCCTCATTGATGTATCGCTCAAATGGCTCTAAGCACTATGGGACTTAACATCTGAGGTCATCAGTTCCCTAGACTTAGAACTACTTAAACCTGACGAACCTAAGGACATCACACACATCCATGCCCGAGGCAGGATTCGAACCTACGACCGTAGCAGCAGCGCGGTTCCGGACTGAAGCGCCTAGAACCGCTCGGTGACAGCGGCCGGCACATTGATGCATAATTGCTGGACAGACTGACAACTACTTTTTATCACTTTGTATTAACACTTGTGCTGACAGGCATCTTCTTTTCCCAATAACGTTATTTTATTTCATTTATATCTTAGAATAAAAACAGACGATGTAAATGCATTCTATACACCGCGTGTCCTAAGAGTCGTCAGGTGTATTTTCTCTAATGTTGCAGCAGATGTCTGCAATTTCGTTTGTGCAGTATGTAGCTGGAGTCAGCCGAAACAGTTATTGTCCATCACGACTCTAACGAGGCCTAGTTTCGTCGGAAGGCGTCCGTGTGTTTCTCTTTAAAAAAAAAGAAAAAAGAAAGAAATGAGATTCTTAAATCGGAATTTTACGTGCATAGTCAATAGCATGGTCCCATATTAGTCTAGTGCGGTATTTTTTATCGATTTGTATTAACAGAGACAGCAAAACACGACAACTAAACAGCACTCTGGCAGCGACTGAGTAGCGCTGCTGTATGGGTGCAGAAATTAGCATGGGCCAGAACAGGTGCTGTTGGTTTTTCATGTTCTACAATCCATGTTAATACCAGTCGATATAACCAATATTTCACTAAACTAATTCTGGAGCACTTTACCGAATGCGCACGTGAAATTCCGATTTAAAAATAATTTTGTTTGTAACGAGAAACAAATCTCCACTTTCCGTCGAACTGAGCGTCGCACGAAAAAGGTAATGAACAATATTGTTTGGGCTGACTCGAGTTACACATTGCGAAAACTAAACTATACAGATCTGTCGAAACACCAGAGAAAATGCAAATGGTTCAAATGGCTCTGAGCAGTATGGGACTTAACTTCTGAGGTCATCGGTCCCCTAGAACTTAGAACTACTTAAACCTAACTAACCTAAGGACATCACACACATCTATAGCCGAGGCAGGATTCGAACCTGTGACCGTAGCGGTCGCACGGTTCCAGACTGTAGCGCCTAGAACCGCTCGGCCACTCCGGCCGGCGAGCAAATGCACCTGACGTAGTATACAGAGAAGTTGCAGCATTAGAAAATTGTAGCGAAATGCAGGAAGATCTGCAGCGGATAGGCACTTGGTGCAGGGAGTGGCAACTGACCCTTAACATAGACAAATGTAATGTATTGCGAATACATAGAAAGAAGGATCCTTTATTGTATGATTATATGATAGCGGAACAAACACTGGTAGCAGTTACTTCTGTAAAATATCTGGGAGTATGCGTGCGGAACGATTTGAAGTGGAATGATCATATAAAATTAATTGTTGGTAAGGCGGGTACCAGGTTGAGATTCATTGGGAGAGTGCTTAGAAAATGTAGTCCATCAACAAAGGAGGTGGCTTACAAAACACTCGTTCGACCTATACTTGAGTATTGCTCATCAGTGTGGGATCCGTACCAGATCGGTCTGACGGAGGAGATAGAGAAGATCCAAAGAAGAGCGGCGCGTTTCGTCACAGGGTTATTTGGTAACCGTGATAGCGTTACGGAGATGTTTAATAAACTCAAGTGGCAGACTCTGCAAGAGAGGCGCTCTGCATCGCGGTGTAGCTTGCTCGCCAGGTTTCGAGAGGGTGCGTTTCTGGATGAGGTATCGAATATATTGCTTCCCCCTACTTATACCTCCCGAGGAGATCACGAATGTAAAATTAGAGAGATTAGAGCGCGCACGGAGGCTTTCAGACAGTCGTTCTTCCCGCGAACCATACGCGACTGGAACAGGAAAGGGAGGTAATGACAGTGGCACGTAAAGTGCCCTCCGCCACACACCGTTGGGTGGCTTGCGGAGTATCAATGTAGATGCAGATGTAGACGTCTCTTAGGAGAGACATCATATTCGTGTGTGTGTGTGTGTGTGTGTGTGTGTGTGTGTGTGTGTGTGTGTGTGTGTGTGTTCATACACTAAACTGGATGTATGTATTTGTGTCTCTCTTTAAGTTCACCATCTCCTCCTAAACCACTGGATCGATTTCAGAAAATGTGGGTGACTTACTAGTCGCTGCTGGGAATGAGCACTATCGGAGCTGCTCCCATAGACTGGAAAGTGTTTTCAACCACTGCAATCTAGGTTGCCTTGCTCAACAGGTGTCTGGACAGAAACATGCAGGTACTACCGGCATGCATTGCAGGGGCTATAGGTGCGGATGCTCACGCCTGAGCAGAGAGGAGGGAGGAGGAGATGGATAATGAGCAGTGGAAGGATGAGATGGAGAGAGAAAGGGGAGATGATGAGATAAACAGAGATGGGCTTAGATGCAGATAGTGGAGAGGAAGAAATTGACAGATAGAGGTGGACAGAGAGAAAGAGAGGAGGGTAGAGACAGACAGAGAGCGGGCAGGAGGAGATGGATGGAGAGAAAGGGAGGAAAGAGGAGGTGGACTGAGAAAGGGGAGTGTGATTGGCTTGTGAGTCTGGCATGGAGGAGGTAGGCAGGTAGAGTGCAGAGGAGGAGATAGACGGGGAGAGGGGGAGGAGAAGATGGACAAAGACAGGGAGGAGGAGGGGGAGGAGGAGATGGACAGAGATAAAGAGATAGGGAAAGGAGGAGGTAGACAGAGACTGTGGGAGGAGTAGATGGATGGAGAGAGGGGGAAGAGGAGCTGGATATAAAGAGTGAGGATGAGTTTATCATAGAGTGGAAGTATAATATGGGCAGAGAGAGAGCCACAGAGAAGAGAGAGGGAGACGGCAGAGTGGGAGATGGACAGAGAGAGGGAGGAAGAGGAGGAGTAGGAGGAGGAGGAGGAGATGGACAGACATGTACTACACATATTAAATGAATCTTGGATGCATGTAACGTGGCGACAAGACACGCAAATAGTTGATGCAGTGCAGGCAAGATTTCACAGTTGGAACGCTTCAGACAGCTTTCAACTGTGGAACGCTATCGACTACAAAATCAGTTTGCATTCTCTCGATGCGGCACTGAAAGCACGTAATTTCATTTACAATTACAAACTGGAATAGATTAACAATCCACATATCCCGCACAGAGGGACGAGGGGAGGTCAGAGGTGCATAGAGAGAGAGAGAGAGAGAGAGGAAAGGAGGAGATGTGTGAATTATATCTGCCGAACATAGACGCCATTGAAGCTCTGAGCAAAGGCTAGTTGATCAGCAATTGTGGTCGATTAAGAGGTTTTTTAGAAGTTGGTAGCTAATGCTTGTGCAGTGAAGCTCATCGCGGAGGTATTTGGTTTGAATGCTGCTGATGTAATAAATTTTCATCCAATATTTGACCGCTAAAAGGAGGAGAGATGGTGGCGTACCAACGTCCTTACGGCGCTAGAATGTCACACATGGCATGTGGCGCTATTAGTGGCCCGTCACATGTAGATGTGAAGCTCTTCTGAAGCGTTTATGATTTTCGACGTTCCACACCCTCCATTTATCCAAAACAGTAAAAGGAAACCATTGTGGTGTACAAGGACGTTTCATAGTCTTTCATGTGACGCTGCTGAATAGGTGACAGTTGTAGACTGGAGAAAGCTAATAGTAGACTAAACACACAACCAATCGTCCAGGGCGGCAAGGCAAGAATCCTCCCATCTTCTACGATGTTCATTACGTTAATATGAATATGAAAATGCCCTTAAAGACAGGTTACATGTTTGAATGAACATCTATGCGTTTTTTGACGAATACTGGTTGCCAGTTGATTAGCAAAATGTTTCCTGCAGTGGATGACGCTACCTACGGATTATGGCTTGGAGGAACTCTGACAGCAACGCCACCATGTTCAATAATGCTATTCGTGTAGCCACAGGACGTCGTGTTACGACTCAAGCTGTTTGCAATAGGCTGCATGATGCGCAACTTAACCCGCTCTGGCTGAACGCCTTAGACCCACTGTCGAGCGAGTGAAGCAAGGTGGTGGTTCCCTGCTGTTTTGGGGTAGCATTACGTGGGGTCGACGTACGCCGCTGGTGGTCATGGAAGGCGCCGTAACGGCTGTACGATACGTGAATGACATCCTCCGACCGATAGTGCAAACATATCTTCATGGACGACAATTCGCGCCACCATCGTGCACATCTTGTGAATGACCTCTTTCAGGATAACGACACCGCTAGACTAGAGCGTCCAGCATGTTCTCCAGACATGAACCCTATCGAACATGCCTGGGATAGATTGAAAAGGGCTGTTTATGGACTACGTGACCCATCAACCACTCTGAGGAATCTACGGCGAATCGCCGTAGAGGAGTGGGACAATCTAGACCAACAGTGCCTTGCTGAACTTTTGGATAGTATGCCACGACGAATACAGGCATACATCACTGCCAGAGGACGTGTTACTAGGTATTAGAGGTACAGGAATCTTACTGTATGGTGGTACAACACGCAATATGTGGTTTTCATGAGCAATAAAAAGGGCGGAAATTATGTTATGTTGATCTGTATTCTAGTTTTCTGTACAGGTTCCGGAACTCACGAACCGAGGTGATGCAAGACTTTTTTTGATGTTTGTAGTTGCTCGAGGGCCTGACCATATTGTGAACTATGGTGAGGCCATTTGATAACAGCTATTAATTTTATGCTTTATATCTGCATTCTGCTTTTTTCCTCGATATTTGTGTCATAGATTCAGTGTAGCGTGTGAGCCAAAGATATTAATTTGTATTTTTCACTTACGGCACGTTCTTGTGAATTGCGGTGAATGTGCATCAAATGAATTGTCTACTCGCCACATTACTTAAGGGTGTGGGTGACTTCTAGTGTGATCAAGGAGATTTCCTTAGTGCCTTGATCTTTTATGTCACGCTTGTTAGTTATTTTAAGGTGCCTTATATTTTATTATCTATTACACTGCCGGAAAAAGGAATTAGAGCACCCTTTTAGAGGTTTCAAATTCACTCAAGATTAATTTTTGCAACAGTGCATATAGAGTACATGAAGTGATTACATGTACAGATAAAAAACACAAGCAGTTTTGAAGTACCAGATATTGACCCATGCTGAAACACCAAGCACATGGTGAAACCTTCGCAGGCGGCCATGCAGGCACGGACTCTGGGTTGGGTTGATTTGGCGAGGAGACCAAACTGCTAGGTCATCAGTCTCATCGGATTAGGGAAGGATGGGGCAGGAAGTTGGCCGTGCCCTTTCAAAGGATCCATCCCAGCATTTGCCTGAAGCGATTTAAGGAAATCGCAGAAAAGATGGCGAATACTGTCCAGGGAGACGTTATGCCACACCAGCTTGACCCGTTCAACTAGTTTTGTTAAGAGTTGTTGGTTGACAAGTTGCTTGAAACACTTCTCGCCCCCCCCCCCCCCCCCCTCTATCATATCCCACGTGTGCTCGATTGAGGAGAAGTACGGAGATCGTGTTGGTCAAGGAGTTTCTGCACGCCTTGTGGAGCACATTATGTTTCATGGATAGTGTGTTGGCGATTCTTATCCTGTTGGAACAACATACCACCTTCCTGTTGGCGAAAGAACGGGTCTAACAACATTCTGCACGTACCGAGCGCCGGTTAGCGTCCCCTCCAGAAACACCAAATGCGAACGATGGTTGTAGCTTATCGCACCCCAGACCATAAAGCCTAGTGTGGGGCCAGTGTGTCTTCGACGAATGCACGCTTCAAGACAGCGCTCACCAGGTCCACGCCGTACGCGCAAACGACCATAACTTGCGTGCAGGTAGGATGTACTTTCATAGCTAAAGACTACGGCGCGTCGTTCCACCTTCCAAGTGATCCTCTGACGGCTCCAGTCGAGCCATGCACGTCGATGCTGTGGCGTGAGTGGGAGACGGTCTAGAGGTGTGCGTGCCCGTAATCCCACTAGTAATAACCGGCTCGCAACAGTTCGTGGTGACACGTCTGGGCTCACGTCGCTCTTATCTGTGCGGTGGTAGCTGTATGATCTGCCACTGCTGCCCTTACAATACGACGATACTGGCAAGCGTCTGTGCTGCCTGGACATCCAGACCTTCGTCTAAGGGTGTGAGAATGTGCAAGTGACCGATGATGCCAGCGTCGTTGCACAACTGACGCAGCACTTGCAACTGATGTGGCATTTCACCAAACGGACCATCTCTCCACACGCGAAGCCACAATTTCGCCCCTTTCAGACTCCCCCAGTTGGCTGTAGGAACACGAGTGCGTCTCCGTAGCTTGCTTCACACGTTTTCCCCACACTGAGCCTTCTGGTTATGAGCATTCCGTATTAAAGACACAGATGGCGCTCTGGTAGCTATGCCTCTGTACCACCTGTTGCCGGACAACGTTAAAATCATTCTCAGTACATCTACTATCACACAGGAGGAGTAAGCCATGATCGGATCAAAACGACGCCGTCTTTCCTCGAGTACTAATTTTTTTGCGGTAGTGTATTTAGTGCCTTGCATTTTAGTGAAAGCACTGTAAATTTGAAGTTGTCAGCCTATGTTCATTTTGGCATTTTATTTAAATACTATTTAACCCTTAATGCTTGCCTAGTCGACTTTATATTTTGGCCTACTCAATATTGTGCATTGCCCTATCTTTAAACTGAGTTGTGTTTTATTCTGTCCACATGTGTGTAATGCAGAACAGATTAGCCATTATTTAATGGATTATTTAAGAGGAACGTCAATGTACGCCTTAATGGGTCTGGTTTCATTCACCAAACTGTTATGCAACACGACTGTCAAAATTTACCTATTTTCGTAAGGTAACTAGCCAGATGATTACATCAAGCCCGTGTCATTACCATGTGCTACTTTTTTTAACCAGCCGCCTGTGTTATAATTATTTGCCGCACCTCTATTTACCTTGTTGCCTGCTGGATCTGGCCGACTCTGTCTGTATTTGATCGGCTACTGCCGTTGTTTGCTTCCCTGTCGCCCCAAGGCTAGACGTTCATCTCACTTGAAATTTTTCACTTATTAAGGTTCTAATAATTTTATGTAAATGCTTTACATTAAATGTTTAAGTAAATCTAAGAAAATCCGCCCAGAGGCGACCTGTAATTAAGTTCAGCATACTGTTTGCTTGGCATTGTGCTGCAAATCTCACTATACGATTACTTGTGCACCTTTTGGGCTTTAGGCGAATTTCAGTCAACCTTAAAGACGCTTAACAAATCGTAAAGCTTATTTGCATGGTCACCGCTCGTTAATTCAGTTAACCTATAGATATTCTTTCTTGTTTGAGTAATATTGTACTAGAGTTCAGTGCATGTAAATTTTGTAGTCTCCTCCAAACTCTATGTCACTTCTCTATTAAAGCTGTCAGTTACGATCAAATGACAGACCATCGTCAGACATAAACAACGATACTAATTACAGATTATATATTAAAATATGGTTATTTGTATCTAGATTAATCCCATACATTAAATGCATCAAAACTACGGAATATAGGTAGACACCAGATTTATACACTACTCTGGCCACATGGTATGGATAAACTCCTTGACTTCCTTACACATCTAAACTCCATACACCCCAACATCAAATTCACTATGGAGACTGAAACGGAGGGTAAATTACCTTTCCTTGACGTCTTGGTCAAGAGAAGGGCTGACGGCACCCTAGGTCATGGGGTGTATCGGAAGACTACGCACACTGATCTGTATTTGCACGCAGACAGCTGCCACCACCCTTCACAGAGGAATGGGGTAATTAAAACTCTAGTACATAGGGCGAGTACTATCTCTGCCGCAGAGAGTCTACCCCAGGAATTGGAACATCTGAGAACTGTATTTCGAAAAAATGGGTACTCAGCGTGGCAGATTCAACGTGCTCTCCGCCCAACCACTGCAGCACAACCTGTTGAGATGGATGAAGTCACGAGGGAGGAGGTAGGCACTGCATTTATTCCATACACAGGCGCACTGTCGGGGAAAATCTCCCGCATTCTGAAGAAACACCGGGTCGGAACTGTGTTTTGTCCTCCAAATAAAACTCGTGCACTGGTGGGAAGCGCCAAAGATGACCTGGGTTTGAGGAAGGCCGGCGTGTACCAGATTACGTGTCAATGTGGCAAGTCGTATATTGGTCAGACGATGCGTACCGTCGAGGATCGATGCCGTGAACACCAGAGGCACACTCGACTGATGTATCCGAGCAAGTCGGCGGTCGCTGAACATTGTTTGTCGGAAATCACGCCATGGAGTATGACCGCACGAGGATTCTGGTACAGACGTCGAGATACTGGGACAGCGTTGTTAGAGAGGCCATCGAAATTCGTACCAATGACGACCTCATAAACCGTGACTGTGGCTATAATCTTAGCAAGGCTTGGGAACCAGCGATCGGGTTAATCCAGAGTAAATCGAGCAAGCGTATAGTTGTGACGGCCACGGCGGACAGAGCCATCACACCGGCGTCATCTCAGACGCCGTCGCAATCTGTTCCACCGCGCGACCGTGGTGCGGGGCGCGGACGGCGGAGGGAGCGCGCCGTGGGCGGAGGGTATTTAAATCGGCCGCCGCCGCGACCGAACCCTGTTCCCTCTGAGCAGCCATAGCGTACGGATCTCCGTGCCGGCACGTTCACAGGAGCTCAGTCCGTCAGTTCACCTGATGATGGCGACATGTATGATCGCCGAAATATTGTGCCCGTTGGACACTATAGACCGGCAACATACCCGTGGATATTTTGATTATCAAATACGCCGGGAGAAACTCAAGAATCACATTATACACTACTGTTTGTGAAAATTGCAACATGAGAATGAATAGTTTCAATCACTCCAAAATTAGAGGATGTTGAGATCATTGGGACAGTAATAAGTAATTATCATTGAAAAGAGACGGCGTGCACGAAGGCACAATAGTGCGTTTTTTTTTTTTTTTTTTGCGACCGAACGGGCCAGTGTTACATCACGTTCATTCGGTGTGCAGCCGTCAAACGAAATGGAAACGCGCAAGTAGTTGTCGGTATGTCTCGTAGGCGTCAAAGGGCGCAAAATCAATATGTGAGTGAGGTCTAAGGGGCAGAAAGATTGGTCTCCGGTATCGGGTTTGTCGTAGCGTGACACAGCGGCTCGAACATGGCACGCTGTTAAGACAATGCCTGTGTGTCGAGACAGTGGGATAGAGGAGGGTCGAATGCATCGACGAGTGGTACGGGACCACACAACGTATGACCACCATATTCTCTGCTCAGCCGTTTCAGAAAAGATTCTTTAGCAGTTTGGTTTGACGTATGAGCAGTGCATTGATGTGTGTGAACGTATCTGTGTCGACGGTCCGCTGCTGCCTGCTGAGGGCTGGACTGGGGGCACACATGCCTGCTGAGGGCTGGACTGGGGGCACACATCACTCTGCGCCGGTTTCCGTTCTCCAGGTACCACCACCGCCTAACTGTAATGGTCACATCAGCGCCGACACTGGCGTGTTGAGTGGCAAAATGTAGTGTTTTCGAGTGAGTCCAACTTGAGCTTGTCCTACGGCAAAGGACGCGTACGTGTTAGACGCTATAGTGGTGTATGCAATCAGGATGATTTCACTGTTGAGCGGCATAGTGCACGAACAGGCTATAACAGGCGTGTTCACCCGTTCACCGGTGTGGTACTGCGAGCTGGCTGGCGCTCATGCGTCCGCAGACAGCAACCAGCCGGCTCACGGCCAGGAATAATTTGGAAGGTGAGGGAGGGGTGGGGAGGGGGTTGGGGGGGGGGGGGAGGGAAGGTAGAATGGTAACACGGCAGCCCGAAACGAGAAACTGTTGTCAACGAATCTATTCTATCGTCGCTTATGCTAACTCCATGGAGTTGCATCGCTTCGCGATGGCTAATTAATGCCTTTCGTGGTAAATTTATTTCCTAAGATTTTTGCGATGAGGAAATATGACACTGAAATGCAACTTAAATTTCTTTTGATTGATAAGCCGGAGAGCACAGGGTAGGTAAGTACGAAAGCTGATAATTCTTAAGAACTGCGCAGCCTTATGACGCACATCGTTTTCGAACGCAGTTTAAATTGATATCAAAACGTACGATGGGCATTCTTTAAGTAATGCAACACATTTTTTCCTCGGGCAATTTCGACTGAAAAAAGGCGGAATATGTTGTGAGACATCGCGGAGTATCCTCGCTTCAGCCCCTATTAGTAGCCTTCAAAATGCGGTCTGTAAGGGAGGTGCATTCCAAGCAGAGACCTGTCAATGAGTTTCTTTTGACGGAAAACCAGAGCATCGCACATATTCATGGGGCTTGCAGAATGTCTCGGCATATCTGTTAGTGAACAAAAGCACAGTGGGTCGTTGGGCGACGCGTTTGTCATCATAGCAACAAAGTCACACAAACCTGTCCGGCATCCCGCGTGCCGATCGGCTGCTCACAGCTGCGACTCCTACAATGTTGGAACGTGCGGACAGTCTCATTCGAAGTCATCGACAATGAACTACCTCGCTGCACAACTGGACGTCTCTGTTGGTAGTGGTGACAGACTCGTCCACCAGCTGGAGTGCTCAAACGTGCGTGCCCGCTGACTTCCTCGCTGCCTAACAGATCATAAAGAGCAACGAGAAAACATCTGTGCGGAATTGCTTGCGGATTACGAGGATGATAGTACTATTTTTGTCGAACATCGTCACAGGCGATGAAACGTGGGTTCATCACTACTAAGGAAAAACGAAACGGAAATCCAGTAGGCGCGCCGCACCGTCTCTCCGAAGAAAAAGTTCAAAGCCGCACCCTCGGACGGTGAAGACATGACGGCAGTCTTTTGGAAGTGTGAAGGACTTATTCTCTTTGATGTCCTCCCTCATGGTGTAATGGTCATCTCTGAAGTTTATTGTGTTATTTTCAGGAAATTGGTGTTCGTCGCCACAAAAATGCAAAAGAACTTCTCCTTCTCCATGACAACGCTATGCCTCAAACAAGTCTGAGAGGAGCTCTCACAACTTCATTGGACTGTTCTTCGCTATCCACCCTACAGCCCGGGTCTCGCACCTTCCGACTTCCGTCTGTTTGCCCCAATGAAGGATGCGCTTCGCGGGAAGCAGTACGTGGGTGATGGGAAGGTTACTTATGCAGCAAGACGTTGGCTCCGACGTCGACGAGTACAGTGGGACCATGCGTGCAGACAGGTCTTCGCAGTGAGGTCGCATAAGACCTGATCATTGAATGGAGATTGTGTTGAAAAATAGAGTTTCAAAAAAATGTTCAAATGTGTGTGAAATCTTATGGGACTTAACTGCTAAGGTCATCAGTCCCTAAGCTAACAAACTACTTAACCTAAATTATCCTAAGGACAAATACACACACCCACGCCCGAGGGAGGACTCGAACCTCCGCCGGGAAAGCGGCACAGTCCATGACTGCAGCGCCCAAGACCGCTTGGCTAATCCCGCGCGGCACGTAGAGTTTTTTAGCCAGAAGAGAGGAGAGTAGTATGGTGTACTGGAACCCCAATCTGCTTTCAGAAAAAAAGGTGTTGCATTACTTATTGAATGGCCCTCGTATTTTGTGACTATTTTATTCACAAATTAACATAAAAAGTGGATATAAATGAATTCTATTACTTTTTGTTTCCACTAAAGTGTCAATGTCTGGTGCTACTTGAAGATAAGCTTTAAAGTTGCAGTCTGTGAGTGAGTGTCTGTGGCTGAGTTTTGTCCTCTGTAGGTCTAAGAACTATAACTGTAGCTGGGCATCCTTTATTGACGTCTTGTAGGTTCATATTGGTGTGTCTGACCTCTCTTTGAAGTTCATAACTCAGCCATAATGCCGCTTTTCATTGATTTAAAAAGAGCTAGTCTTCGCTTTAAACAATGCGCCATTAAGTATAAAGCTTACATCTGAGATAACGGCGAACTTGAGCGAAGGTCATTCGTCTGAAGACATCGCACAGTTTGCACTTATCTTGCGCCACTTAGTGACGTCTGACCATCACATTATTATCACGAGCGCTGGCTGCCCAAACGGCGAGCGAGCGTGGGCGCTCGTGATCAGTCCTACAATACGACGCGGAATCGGGCCTCCTACGGATGAGGGGAATATGAACAGCAATGGCTGTATCACCTAAGTCCGAGGCACTGCCGTTTCTGCAAGCGGCCTTACGGATGGATGCCATATATCAGCATAACAACGCCCGCCAGATGTTGCGAGGAATGAGCAAGACTTCTTCGGAGAATGACGGTTGCTTTGCTGTCCCACACGACCTTCTGATATATCACCTATCGAACGTATATGGAATATGGGCGGTCGGAAACTACTCGTAGTTCGATATGGTTCTGCAACGCCTGTCGACGCATTGTAGACACTCCTACAAAAAAAATTGGCGCTATGTTCCCTAGCATCAAATCCAGGTCCTCTTTTGTTCTATGTCGCAATGTGTAGAGGACTGCACATGTGGTGGCGTACTGTAGTCTCATTGTCAAAGAGCATGCACGATTATGTAATTCTAATCATTTGTGTATACTCATGTCCCTAAATTAGCGAATAAATTTAATTGGAAACATATGTCTCGATCTCGGTGTTCCAGTTTTCGAAAACAGTTGTGCACCTTAGGCTTTAAACTCAGGGTGAAGTACAAGGCTTAAGCTGTTGTTTACTGATAAATCTGACAGTTTGAATAAAGAAGTAACATACAGAATTGAGCCGAAACATGGTTTCCAAAAATTACTTAAAAGCTGTAAATTATAGTTTCCTTCAAATAATCTCTGCCGACTTCTGTAGATCTGATATAATTGAATTATCGTTGAGACATTTGATTCCAATCTTAATCTCTAATATCGATAGAATCTGAAATTAAAATTTGTGCCAGAGCTGGGATGTGAACCCAGGTCTCCTTGCTTCATAGGCACGGGTGCTTTCCATTACACCACTGCCCACTGCAGTGGTATAGGTAACAGACTTGCACGGACTACGTTAGTCCAACGGCTTCCCTAGCACAAACTTCAATTCATGTATTACTTTTATTTTCCCCTTCTTAGATCGTCACTATTGCCTAGCCTTTCTGGTATTGGAATAGCACCCCAGTGTTGCATGTATTGGTTAAATCCTGCCTGTATCTCAGGTGTAGGTGATTTATAGATCTGATAAAACTAAATTTTCCTTGAGACATTTGAGTCTCATCTTTATCTCCGATAATGATAGAAGCTGAAGAAATTAATTACAATTTATGCCACTGCCGTGATTTAAACCTGGGTGTCGTTTCTCACCAAGGCGGTTGTGCTAGCTACTACACTATCACCGCACTGTAGGTAACACGGCTGAATGGACTGCCCTAGTCCAGTGCCCTCCAAACTGATTTCATATTGTCAGCTGTTGAACATGCTATTCGGTTGCCTCCATTCTTTGTTCGCTTGTTATGTAAGAGGGACGACGTGGTATTTCTTTTCTTATTCCAGATTAACAATCAAAGCAAGCTGCCCGATGCACTTCAGAAAATTCCCATTGGACGCGCAGAAGTGCCCTTTGCTCATAGGAAGCTGTAAGTACTTGCTCCACGTCATAATCAATTGACAATTAAACTGGTAAAGGCATAGGATGTACATTTGTCTTGGATAAGTGTGTTTTGCATGAGATTAACATTAATTGCCTGTTGCTTATGACGAGAGAAATTGGATATATGTGATCAAAAGACGTTCTATTTTCGTCAAAAACCGCTGAGAATTACAGTTGTTGGGTTTTTTGGTTTTGTTACTTGTTTCAGTCTATTATCAGAAACTGTACATTGGTTACAGAATTTACAGTAGGCCTAGTCGGCAAAAACAAGTTCAGAAAATTCATACATATCCACACAGTTAACAAGCTGTGAAGTATCCTTCGGTTAAAAATTCAGTGTAGTATTCATGTATAGCCTCGTTATGTGTATGCTGATGTTGCGAGCGCCCACAACAATAAGGTGACAACTAGGAACTGCTTGTTCTTGTTTCTGAAATGAGACTGAAAGGTGAATGGTAACTGCAAGAGACAAACAAAAAGCAAATGTTACTTATAAATTGTGGCTACTATACAGAAGAGGTGTAACAGGCACTGTGTTTATTAAGCGCAACTACTACGAAGGCTTTATGTGATAGTATACGTTGTTTTAATATCTTACCCCACGAAAGAAATAACTAACGTGCCATTATGGATATTAAAGGAATGTAAATGGCTGATGATTTCGCCATACGAATCCAAAACGAGAATATTTAATTAATGTTTATCGGTGCTTTCACAGAAGTAACAGACGGTAGTCCACAATGCCAGCCGAAGCCACGCGGCAGATAAAAACTGATTTCGCTGCCAATGCTCTGTCATTGAGTTATCACCCATTTCTCTGACAGCAAGGAGTAAAGGGCGAACAACTTTTACTTGTAGTTAGAAAATTCCTGAGTTCATGAACAACTTGTCGCCAGTTGCCTGTTTCAGTGCTGATCAATGTTGTAATAACTGTTTGTATATTTTCGAAATTGTAAGCGTCCTTACGCTGCAATACAGTATTGCTGTTGGTCGAAAGCTTGGTAAACCACAAATTTTTTATGTCAAATGGTTCAAATGGCTCTGAGCACTATGAGACTAAACATCTGTGGTCATCAGTCCCCTAGAACTTAGAACTACTTAAACCTAACTAACCTAAGGACATCACACACATCCATGCCCGAGGCAGGATTCGAACCTGCGACCGTAGCGGTCACGCGGCTCCAGACTGACGCGCCTAGAACCGCACGGCCACACCGGCCGGCTTTTTATGTCAGCTAAAGTAAACTTCGAGGAGGCGACGAACGGAGAAATTGCAGTACAGACTGCATTCTCATTAAGATAAAAATGCATTATTCGCCTTTAATGGTTTAATATCTCTGTTGCAGAAACATGTTTCGTCTAACTACGTTAGCCACCATCATAGACTATATCAGAAATTATTATAAGAATTATTTCGTGCGACAGGTTCGTAACATATGTAGTGATTATTAGCAGCATTCTTACACGTTGTCTGAAACTCTGAATTAACTCGTACTTTACAGGATGAATCGTCTAAAACATGTATCGCGAATACTGCCGGAATGGAAAGTGCTATTGATGTGCGGTTTTTATAGAATGGATTGGTAATCATGGGCTCGTATTATTAGCCAATCAACAGGTTGTAATAATACGTAGAAAGTGCATTTTTTGTGCAGACATACACTTTGTAAGGTGTCAGGCAAATCTAACACCTTCCATGAAAACCCTGACATGATAAGCAAATCCGGCAGTATGTCACATAGCTCCGAATAAATCCTGACATTAAATTAACCAAAGTAATACGATCAACGAGTGAGCAAATGGAATACTACAGACTAACACAAGAACGCCTAAATGCATGTCATACCTTCCCACCGTGAAACAGACGCAGTTCCGAGGGAAGAAACGAGAACAGAAGCCGAGAGCAGAACCGTGTTAAGCTAGAAGGCCCTCCGATAAGGGACGGACACCCACGTCGCCAGCCAACCACCAGGACAACCCCCCAGCCCATGTTAAAAGATAGAGCACTCCAGAAGAACAGTATAGATCTTACGATAACACTAAAAGGGCCACACCAGCTGCAAGTTTTAGCGTGAGACTTTTTCGCGTCTCTGTTACGTTGCAAACGTTAAAAACATTGCCCCACCACGAAAAGAATAACGTTTCTCATTGGATAGACGGAATTTTCGTAGGCGGAGCTTAAGGTTAACATTGAGACCCTGATTGGTCAGATGAAAACACAGCCAGATAGTTTTTTTTTAAAAACCAACTTCGGTAAATTGTAGTAAGGAGAACTTAGGAGAGAGTTGCTTCCGAGACGGCGAGGTGCGTGGAGCTGTGCCGCCCGCCGCCCCGACACTGCCTAACCAACGACAAGGTAATGAACGCACCCGATGCCGCATTTTTGAGCGCATAAGGCTTCACTCAGAACTGCAGAAGTCTCATCTGTTACATCCCCTTTTTACGTAATACTAGTGCGATCGTCAATTAAATCTCATGGTATTCACATCTGTTCGTGAAGTTAAAATCTGAAACGCGATGATTTTTCTGTTATATAATTATTGAGAAGCCACATCAACCACTGTAATTTACGACAAGTTAGATAAGTAATTAAAGATAATTGAGGGTCACTGTAGACCATTTTGATAGTTTTCTCTTTTGTGAAACTTAATTTAAACCTAAATTATAGATGTTATATGGCATAGGTCATCCTTCGATCCATTGCAGAACTTGGAAACCCACTCAGGGAATATTCGTTCACATTTTTGTTGAACGCAGTTGGTTTTTATCATCCTGTATTAAAATATTTCCTTTTATCAATAGTGCAATTTATAAACAGTGTTTTGTGAGTAGAATAAAATTTCCAATGGTAAACTTAACTGCTTTTTCGACGTTATTTTACCAGCTAACTAAAAATAGGAAAGCCTTGAACCCCTTCCACTAAATTTAGTTAGTATTAAGATTCTTTTACAGGGAGTGCAGTGGAGCTGACGCTGAAATCATTAAGTATTTGGTTATATCATCGCTAGTCTCACTGAACTCTTCTGAACTCTACATGTCATGTGTGGTCTGGCGTCTCCTTACCAGCAAAAGCTCCCAGGTTCAAACTAGTCAATTCCCTAAAAAACACGCTCAGAGCGTCGTTGCGCGAAAGTGGTAGGGAGACACGACTTAGAACAAACAGACACCACGCAGAATGTTAGATCTTCTTACATGAAACAATACCTATGGACACTGACAAAGCAAAAGTAGGGTAAATTAGAGTGCCACTGGCGTTTGTTGCAGGATTCTAGTTCGATTCGTTTATGAGATATTGTATTTTGAAAAGTTCTGACACCGACACTCGTACAATACCTATGATAGCACTCACTGGAGAACAACACAAGTGCATACTCGAGGTATGTTAATTCTGTTCAAAGCGACCGCCGGCAGCGGCAATATACGTGTTGTCTGGTATGGAACGACTGCTGCACATGTGCTAGCATTTCGGCCGAGATGTTCGAGCAGGCTGCAGAAATACGTCGTTGTGTATCAGCGGGTATAGTTGGTATGTTTTTGTAGCCAGCTGTTTTCATCTTTCCCTCAGAAGAAAAGTCTACAGGCGTCAAATCCGGGGAACGGGCCAGCAAGGTACAGGTCCTCTGCGTCCAATCCAACGATTTGGAAACAATTTGTGAAGACATGCTTTAGTACTTCGTGCACTCTAGGCTGGACATCCATCAAGTTGTTACCACAGGTTCCTCCTTGTCTGCAGAGGAACGTCTTCTAGCATCCGTGAAAGATGGTCAGTTAGGAGGCTCCGATACTTGTGTGTGTTCAGGGTTCCGTAAAATAAAAACGGGGAGCTGATGGTTCATTATTCCACACTACACGTTTACATCCATGGACGCTGGTGTTCCTCCTGACGAAGCCAACGGAGATTGTCAACATATCAATAGTGCATGTTTCGGCGGTTTACATTACCACTTTCACGTATCTAGTTGAAGAATTTGACAAATAATTGCCGAGATGGTAGAGGTTTATTGGGATATCTTGCCCTATACACTGTACAAGAGCAAACTGCATTCTTCCTACAATCTCCATACACCACGAGCTTGTCGGCTTTTTCTGCATTGGTAAATTCCACCGTCCAATCACAACCTGCGGCTTGGACTGTCACCCACCAACTAACTAGCAAGTGGCAGTGCACTCAAGGAAAGCAGAAGCATACTGTAAGCAAACATAACAGCATCGTACCTAGTAACCACGTAGGATGAATGGCCCAAAAAAAAAAGAGTCGGTGTTGAAACTTTTCCAAATATTATATCTCGTAAACGAGTCGCACTAGAATCCTGCAACAAACACCACTGGCATTTTAATGTGCCCTACTTTTTGTTTATGAATGCCAGTAGGCATTTTTACATGTAAAAAGTCTGTTTTTGCACAAAAATAGACTTTCTAGGTATTATTACTGTTCGTTTATTGGATAACAATACCACCCCTCACTACCAGTCCATTCTGTGAAAACCACACATCAATAGCAGTTTCCATTTCCGCAATGTTTGCAGTCCAAGTGTTAGGGGTCCTCAGTTCCAACCAAGTGATACTAGCATTACAAAATAAGACTGTAACGCCCCGACTATGCCTGACCTTCATGCAGCAACCAAAAGCTTGTTACCATCGATTAGTGTGAAGAGAAGTGGAATGTCGCGACCTGTTCACGGACAGATTACCGGAATATACGAAAGCCTGACCTATCCATGCCACGTTCTCAATCGCCGACGTCTTACCTCTCTGGTGGATCCCTCACAGATGAAAAACCGAAAAAAAAGCTTGCTACGCTGCTGGACATTAAATGCAACACCATGCTGGCTGCAAGCACGAAAGTTAAGTAATCATGAAGTGTAATACATGCTTTGATACGCAAGTGATTGCTATTCCAGTGCAACCATATAATGTAGGTAGACGCAACGTCAAGTACATTTGTTATCTAGTATCTACATCTGTATCTCCCCAAGTCATGGAGGGTACATTTGCAACCTCTATCCCCCTCCCTTTCTACTACCGTCTTTCCCTTTCCGTTCGCGAATGGGGCATGCAAAAAGTGATTGTCGGTTGACTTCAGTTCTTTTTCTGTATAGATACCTGTCTCTTCTTCTATTACGTCATTAGACAATTGTTCTTCCTCAAAGAGGCCTTCATTGTACTCTTCCTACCTATTCGCTCTCTCCTCTGCATTTAACAGTGAAACTCACATCGCACTCTTAATATTACCACACTTACTTTCAATTTCACGAAAGATTGTTTTGACTTTCTGTATTCAGAGTCGGTCCTTCCGACAATAATTTTTTTCTATTTATTCGTGTTCGTTTTAAACTCACTGATTTTCGCTATGTGAAGTATGTGGAAGAGAGCCTGTAACCTCCCCACAAAATTTTTTTTAGAATGTAATGACAATACTTAATAGAAATGGGAGCCAAACGTAACCTCCCTGCAATTAAATTTAATGACAATGAAAGTGAGAATCGCAATCTGACTCAAGTATAAGTTCTTCATAAAAAATTAAAGTCCATTCAGTGATAAGAAAATCTCAGTGATAATAATGATTCAATTAAACCGAAATATCGGTCTTTGGCCCTGTGCAAAAAATCAAAATTAAAATTCTTACCTCATTACAACACCTAATCAAATTTCTGCTCTTGTTCTTGCGCACCGCTTGGAGGAACTGCATTGCAAATAATAATATTCCCTTTTTTTTTGTAATCTAATTGAAAACTGAAACTTTTGTTTAGGGGAAGTGGAACGAAATAGTTACTTCAATTAAATGAAAATTTTATGTAAAATTGCTTTTGAAATCAAAGTTATTATTGGGGGCACTTGTTGAAAATTAGTTACAATAATTAAACTTTACATTATCCGATGATTATCTTAATTAACAGTATACCTCATTCAGCATCTTGACCAGTGTTGTCGCCAGACCTCATCACGCAATCCCACTGGACTGCTACCACTGACCGACCGCTCTGCATGACGACTACTAGCGTACTACTGCACGCCACTGAACAGAGCTACTACTCGCGACGACTACTGACAGACTACTGCCCTCAACTAGACAGAGCTACAGACTCGCAACGACTGACTGACAGACTGAGAACCGCTCGCAACACTCGCGCGGTCAAGCGCATACTCTCTGGTCACAGATGCTACAATGCCTCGCCATCGCTGCTATGTTACATACGTGTTTCATAACCCTCCACTGGGGGGGCAAAAATTTGGCAGCGATGGTGAGTCATTTGGACTTGCCAAGCGCGGCAACATTTTTCTTTAATTAACAAAATTCTACAACTTATAGAATATTTAAATGTTGTGCACACGCACTAAGTACAAAATATATCAGACAAAGACAAAATGTGAGTACAAAACATAGTAGCAAATCAGAAAAATGTATATACAAATTATTTGACAGATAACAAAGTGCACAGGCACTGAAAAAATTCTTTAGCATTTTCAGAACAAATAAACAGACTGGCAAAAAATCATATCGACAAGTGACATAAGTGTACTCGCACTGGAGTTCAGTATCGAAAAAAAATGTATGACCCATGAACATAAATGATGTTAGCAAAAAAATGATTTTCATTATGTGACAAGAATTAGGATAGGAAAGGGAAGGATTGCATCATGGTTGTAGCACTTTAGATTGCACACAGCTGTTTTGAAAGTCCATATCTTTCCACAGAAGTACAACACCAAGTGACACAACTTGAAGTTCTTTTCCCATCAGAATTTATCAGTGTAGCCAAGACACTGAACTGTCGTAGTAATGTTCCATGTTTTCATTTTGGCATTACATTAGGTACACCAAACAGTGGGACCATAATAACGTCTTCATCGCTCACGGTGGTGGACAGCATGTCGTGTCAACACCACGCTCTTACAAGGCACACCAACGTAGAATTAGTGCAAAACCAAATATAGTGTTCCATGATCACTGGGATAAACAGGACAAATGGACATTGCAGTAATTCAGGGTAGTTAGCTTATGAGGAGAAGGACATTATGTCACATAATATTCACAATTACAGTCTTCATTAGTAGTTTGTGGCATTCATAGCCCAGTTATTGAACATTTCTGTACCAAGTATGTAGTATTACAGAAAAATGTTCATGAATTGTTTAACATAGAATCAGTAACCTTCTTTTCCTAGTTACAAAGTATAGGATGGTTAATTAATCATTTGTCATTCCAATAGTAATAATCATTAGCTTTTTCCTAATTACAGTTAATTAATCATTTGTCATTCTAATATAGTAAGAATCATTAGCTTTTTCCTAATTACAAAGCATTATTAAACAGTCACATTCTTTTCCAGTTACAAAGTATGGCATAGTTAATTAATTATTTGTCATTCCAATAGTATTAATCATTAGCCTTTTCCTAATTACAAAGCATTATTAAACAGTCACATTCCTTTCCAGTTACAAAGTATGGCATCGTTAATTAATTATTTGTCATTCCAATAGTAATAATCATTAGCCTTCTCCTAATTACAAAGCATTATTAAACAGTAATTAAGATTCATTAGCATTCTAATTACAAAGCATAGCATCATTTGTCATTTCAATATAGTAAGAATCATATTCTTTTCCAGTTACAAAGTATGGCATAGTTAATTAATTATTTGTCAGTTAATTAATCATTTGTCATTCCAATTCCTAGTTACAAAGTATAGCATAGTCTTTTCCTAAGTACAAAGCATTATGAAACAATCGCATTCTTTTCCAGTTACAAAGTATCAACATTGAAAACAAGAGCTAATTAATGGCATAATTAATAACAATTCATTGGGTGACATTAATTATTGGCACTCAGTGGCCATCAAGTATTGAATAGAGTAAAACATTGTTCATCATTCAGTATTACTCAGATCATTACAAAGTCAATATTAAAATCAGTTAATTACAGTCATAGCATTAATAATCATGGGCATTATAAGTAGTCTCATTACAATAAACAGTGGCAGTTATTAGCTAGTGACAAAGCATTATTTTATATATATATATATTTTTTTGTCTCATTAAGAAGTCATTACTGAAGTGACATACTATTCAGAGCTAATCAGCATTACTCAGAACTTTCTCAAACTGGTATCACTATTTGGGACTGGTAATACATTTTTTTTTTTTTTTTGTTAGCAATGCATTGCGTTGGGATCGATAATTAATTGCTGAGGCATAACACTATTTGCTTTTGACCTATTGCTGCAAATGAGGATAGGTAACGTCATTCGTCATGAGTCAGCTGTAGCAAGGTTATGTAACAAGGCAGTATATGTGATCACATTTATAAATGATAAACACAAATGGGTAAAAAAAATGCAAGTACTAGAACAGGTATAATAAGTAACAGGTTTAGTAAGTATCATGAAAAGCTTCTCCTGGAAAAAATACAAAATGGATTATTGACCTGAAAGAAGAAACGCACACTATGCTGAAAAGTAGTGAACTTCGAATTAACAAGTAGTGAAATGTGTATAAAATGTGTTCCATAGCTGTCCTTTCCAAAACTTTCCGTCATCCTACTATGCAATATAACACCTGCTGTCAAAACAAACTGCAACAAATACTTAAATAACTACATAGCATAAATATAAAACTCCAACATTATCCTCATCTGTAAAGAAAAAACTTCATTATCAATCACTTCATTACCCATATTATCAAAACTTCATTATTATCATCACCTGTAAATAAAAACTTCATTATTCATAATACCATATCCTTCATCATTATTCATCAGTATTCATTATCATCTGCAAAAAATATCACTTCATTACTCATTACACAACTATTACTTATCTCTAGCATATTTCATCACTAAAACTAAGATGTGTAGTTCTGTCTGACAGCCTGCATCAATCACCTTGTATTCTGAAAGAAAAATTAGTTAAGACTGCTATTTTACGATGAGCATAGTATATTCTTGTTAATGCTTGTTAATCCTGATCCATTTACTCTTCCCCATAAAGTTATTGCATCTTCTATCGTTTATTCTGTAGGTGAAATTCCCATTTCTGTTGAATTTATTTCTTACACGCATCATTTCTTTCTGAAATTGATGAACAAAGATTAATGTCTTGCATTTAAATCATATACCCACTAGATAATGACTGGTTTATGGTAACATAATTAACCAGACAGCATAACATGACAGAAAACGTAATATGTCAAAGACATTGACAGTGTTCAAAGCCAAAATGTACAGAGAATATCACAATGCAGCAGCAAAATGTAAAACAGTCACGATCTTGAGGTGTCATAGAGCAACAAATGTCAAAGTCAACTGGTGTGTGTTATATCTTAACTATTTCACAATACATACAAACAAAACTGGAGTACAATCATATACACAAAAAAAATGGAAAATGTGCATGGTCTGATGTGTAACGACAAGAAAAGCGACCTGCTAACCTTACCTTGCCGGGCACTTGCCAAGGAAAAATACGATAATCATCAGTAATTAGTCAGGTGAATATAATTGCATTAGTAAATGGCATCATAGTGTGTTGAATCATACAGTGTCTTCATTCAATAAACGGTTTAATGTTTGAGATATGGTGATTGCCTTTCGATTTTCTGGTTCTCAAAGTTTCGACGTGTACAACATTGGGGTGAGGGATGCTGCGAATCCGATATGGACCTGCGTATAGAAGTTCAAATTTACTGCACTTACCTTTTATTTTGCTGGATAAATAGTGTGTACGTACTAATATCTTCTGTCCAACGTGAAAGTCGCGGCGTCTACAAACCTGTTTTTGCTGTTTTCTCCGGCGCTCTGCGGCACGTTTGATGTTGTTCAGCGCAATGTCAATTACTTCATGGTGTCGTAGGCGACGACATTTAGGGAAGTTTACTAATTCTTTAATTTTGTTTGGTGGTCCAACGTTTTTCAATATAACAGAAGGAGATAGCATAGTGGATTCATTTGGAATGGAATTAATTACATCTTGGAATGAGAGTATGTGTGTATCCCAATCAATATGTCTTTTGTGGCAGTATATTCGGCACAGCTTACCAATTTCTTTCATTAATCTTTCACAGGGGTTCGAAGAAGCATGGTACTTGGATATATAAATCGGAGAAATGTTTCTAGCTCGTAACATGCGTGTCCATAAGCTACTACGAAATTGAGATCCATTGTCAGAAATTACTTTCATTACATGCCCTACATGAGATTTAGATGTAGATGTAGAAACGGAGTGAAAGTAACAAATTTTGAAGTGAGCTCAACAGCGACAAAGATGTAGCAAAAACCTCTGTTAGTTCTCGGAATCGGACCAAAAATATCTACAGCGGCCATGTGTCTTAATTTAACAGGTATAATGGGATATAATGGAGGAATATGTGAAGTGGTGTCTGATTTAGCTTTCTGGCAAATTTTACAAGACGCTAAAACTCGTCGTATACGTTTCTCCATGTTGGTAAAATAACAGTTCTGTCTCAGTATAAGAAAACATTTTCGTGCTCCGTAATGTGCGTAACTTAAATGAGTGTAACAAATTAATTTGTTAACCAGTTCGTCAGGAATGCATAATAACCAATTGTTGCTGTCAGGATGAGAGCGGCGAAACAGAATGTCATTGCGTACAGTGTAGTGGTTCCTAATCGTAAAATTATTCTTATCTTGCCAAAGGTGTTTAATTTCTTTCCACACATTGTCTTTATTTTGTTCTTGTGCTATGTCCTGTAATGACGACGAAATAAAATTTTCAAATGCAACTTGCTGAATGTACATGACACTGAAATTTGTTTTGCAGAAGTTGGTTGCTACGTCTTGCTGATTGTTGCTCAGAGAACGCGATAGTGCGTCTGCTATAACATTTTGCGTGCCGGGAATGTGAACAATCGTAAAATTAAATTCCTGTAAATACAGTTTCCATCTACTTAACCTGTCGTGAGTAAATTTAGCCGAAAGTAAAAATTGTATCGCTCTGTGATCTGTGTAAACGGTGGTATGTCTGCCATAAAGAAAGTGCCGAAATCTCGTAAAAGCCCATACAACACATAATGTTTCCAGTTCTGTAACGGAATAATTTCGTTCAGCAGGTGACAGAATGCGGCTTGCAAATGCGATGTTTTTAATTACTGTCGAGCCATCTTCTTCAATTTCCTGGAAAATGTGTACGCCTAAAGCGGTGTTGGAACTGTCGGTGGCAATGGAAAAATTTCTCGTAAGATCTGGGTGCGATAAAAGTGGTGCATTCAACAGAGCATGTTTCAAATAACATTCTCGTGAGCAAAATTCTGCGTGTCAAAAGTAATGTTTGCGTTACTGTAATATGCAATCTGTGCTGTATCTGGTTAAAATCTATCGTACGTGTTATTATTTACGGGAGGATGCTGTGGCATATCCACTATATGAACTGCTCTGTTATTTCTTACTGACGTATTACGCTATCGATGGCACCTATTGTCTGTTTCATTCATGATTATTTGTTGTTGCTGATGTTGTTGCTGCTCATAAGATCGACTGTTATTAAATGTACGCTGAAAAATTGCGCTCGTTATTTTTACGTCTGTCATGATAGTAATTTCTATACGCCGCATTGTGATGCGAGTTGAAATAGTGTGTTGTCTGTACGTAGTTGTTTCTTTGCTGCCACGCGTCACTATTTGTTGGAGCTGGGACTATACGTGCATGCGGCGAAACATTAAAGTTTGGTTGACCTTGTAGACTGCATTGTTGGTTAGGTATGCTAAGCGGTTGACTTTCATGCTATTGTGGTGAAAAACATCTATTGTTACAAAAATGTGGTTCCGATTGCTCAAAATTTTATACATACTGATGATTACGATTTTATCTGTAATTAAAATTACGGCGGTAGTTGTCATCACGGGAGTGCCTACTGAAAATTGTCACATTCGGTAAAATATTTGTCATATCCGGTTTTCATTACTTGTTTCTTAATACTAGGTAGAGCAATAGTTAAAGAGCAGTTTTGATAGATATAAAGGATAGTAGAAGAAAAGGCAGCAGTGCAGAAAACTAAAGATGAAACAGCACTACTACACCTCGGGGCCCTATGCTCGCTACGGCACATATTCATTAAAGCGTAATGAATCCCCTGAGGTCTATTACGCACTGCAAATAAATTTTAGCTTTAGCGTTGCAGGCAATGGCGGTAAAATTCCAAAACCAAATTGTTGTAACCATGTTAATTCAAATTTCTGCATAATAGATAATGCTGATGAAAATACAATAGCAAATTGTCGCCTCAGATTCAAAGCTAGTTTCTCCATTACAGATAATAGCGGTGAAAGTACAAAAACAAATTGTCGTATATAGCTCAAAGCGTGTACCTGTGTTCTGTCATTATTAAATTCTTTACATTTTCTTACAAATACAAATTGCTTATTATCAACGCTCTCGTCACTGAATTTGAGAACACGTTCAGGTTTGTGTGTGAATCTGTTCGTCTGTGTCGTTTCGTACTTCAAGTTGCGTAGCTTTTCAGATTTTAAGTCGCGTGACTTTTCGGATTTTAAATCGCGTAGTTGCTGTAAATTGCTCACATTATACGCGCTGCGTAAGTCTGACAAATGTTCGCAAAGTGGCGTCTGCTGTGATGTGTTATTAACTGAAATGCTTTTCATTTCTGTTACTTCTTGTTGTAAATTTAACAACTTCCTACGTAACGTGTTGTTAGATGAATCGATCTCATTAATTGTCTGCTGTAAATTTTGAAATTCAGGTGTTTGGATAAATGAAACCGGTGCAGTATCGTCTGATTTATTGTCATTAGTATTTTCGATAGCATCAATACGACTGGCCAATTCATCACATTTTTCAGTCAGTATTTTAACCTGATCATCGGTTTTAGAATCAGACGCATTAATCTGTTTTTGCAACTTACGCGTAGTTTCGCTCAGTTTTTTATTATTAGCTTTGATGACATCGCAATCCTGTGTTAGTTCTAATTGTTCGAATCTGTCTGTCACTGTTTGAATATTTACTGTGTGTGTATCTGTTTTTGATTTAAGATCAGAAATTTCATCCCTTAATTCCGCGTTCAATTGTTCTATGGTATTAATTTTGCCGGACACTGTAGTAATGTAACCTCCCCACAAAATTTTTTTTAGAATGTAATGACAATACTTAATAGAAATGGGAGCCAAACGTAACCTCCCTGCAATTAAATTTAATGACAATAAAGTGAGAATCGCAATCTGACTCAAGTATAAGTTCTTCATAAAAAATTAAAGTCCATTCAGTGATAAGAAAATCTCAGTGATAATAATGATTCAATTAAACCGAAATATCGGTCTTTGGCCCTGTGCAAAAAATCAAAATTAAAATTCTTACCTCATTACAACACCTAATCAAATTTCTGCTCTTGTTCTTGCGCACCGCTTGGAGGAACTGCATTGCAAATAATAATATTCCCTTTTTTTTTTTTTGTAATCTAATTGAAAACTGAAACTTTTGTTTAGGGGAAGTGGAACGAAATAGTTACTTCAATTAAATGAAAATTTTATGTAAAATTGCTTTTGAAATCAAAGTTATTATTGGGGGCACTTGTTGAAAATTAGTTACAATAATTAAACTTTACATTATCCGATGATTATCTTAATTAACAGTATACCTCATTCAGCATCTTGACCAGTGTTGTCGCCAGACCTCATCACGCAATCCCACTGGACTGCTACCACTGACCGACCGCTCTGCATGACGACTACTAGCGTACTACTGCACGCCACTGAACAGAGCTACTACTCGCGACGACTACTGACAGACTACTGCCCTCAACTAGACAGAGCTACAGACTCGCAACGACTGACTGACAGACTGAGAACCGCTCGCAACACTCGCGCGGTCAAGCGCATACTCTCTGGTCACAGATGCTACAATGCCTCGCCATCGCTGCTATGTTACATACGTGTTTCAAGCCATATGTTGACCATCTCTTCTCGGAACGCACTCTCTCGAATTTCAACAGGGAACCTCTCCATAACACGTAACACACCCACGTATAAGGAATTATTACGCAACAGGTTTCTTATGCTGAAATTTCATTTACGTGATTGTTCGCGGGGAAATCGTGTTACGTGTCAAGTAAGAAGGAAAAACGTCTGCCACCACGTGCTAGAATTTCACAGAGGCAGGGTTGTGTTCTTTAGAGACTGCAGTGTTTCGCTCCATTGCGTTATTGCTCGTGTTGGACGGCATCCCATGCCTGTCATGTGAATATGGAATCGATGGTTTTAGGAGGGCTATACTCAACGTCGTGTAGTATTTTCGCTACCCCACGCATCTGTCGCCCGAGAAGACAGGAATATTGACCTTTCCGCCGCGCAGTATCGAATATCTGCGTCATGTACTTTGAGTTAGGAAATGGGCTTGTTTGCATCAAGATAAGTACTGAAACTGCTTGCAAGGATTTGGGTGAGCGGGTGGTATTAGGCTACCGAGAAAATTTTAATTGAAACCAAATTTAACAAGTCTTTATTTCAAATTTTAGTTTTAAAGAACTTTACAATAGCAAAATATATAAATCTTTAATCATTTACACTATTAGAACCAGCTGGACAACGCTGTCTTGAAAACTTGAACAGTAACATAACACGAAAGACGTTAATTTGAGTTTTTGCGTAGAACTAGTAGTTCCGAAGCCAGTTGAGTGTTCGTCTTGGCTTATGGATACAACTGTTAAATAATAGAAATAAAACAGAGAAGAATTACTCTGTAAAAGGATCAAAAATATAATTTTTTAAGGCAAGCGTATATGAAGCAAGCGAATCCTGACACTAAACTTATCGGCAAGAAACAGAGTAATTATCCTAACAGAAAAGTGATTTAATTTGATGTTAACTGCTATAATGTGGATGTGACCGAAGACCAGAACAATAGATTAAAACAGTATAGAATTAAAACTATTCTGTCACAGAACCCGGAATGATAAAGACATTTACAATGAAACTAGAAAAAATTAAATGGTATTTGAACACACAGAACAGTTTCATAGAGCACAATGAGTAGCGTAAAAGCCAGTGACTGTACGATTGTTCAACAGCAGAAATATTAAAAGCATTTACCAAAAAAATAGTAAAACGAACTTATAGGTCAGGACAGAAAACCGTTCTATAAAACACAGCACATAGCATAAAAGCTCATGAGTAAACACTGGATATTCCTGCTAACCATTTGCAAGAAAACTCAAGACAATATGGTGACTTATAAGAAAAGCAATATAACTCTTTTGCAAAACTTAAAACAAAGCATCTAGTAGATTCTGGTTCAGCGAAGCGCTAACTTTTGAATACACTGGCTCTGAGCACTATGCGACTTAACTTCTGAGGTCATCAGCCGCCTAGAACTTAGAACTAATTAAACCTAACTAACCTAAGGACATCACACACATCCATGCCCGAGGCAGGATTCGAACCTGCGACCGTAGCGGTCGCTCGGCTCCAGACTGTAGCGCCCAGAACCGCACGGCCACTCCGGCCGGCTTTTGAATGCACTTTTATACGCCAAATGCGTTGAACACATGCTTATTGATCAGTATGCTGTGGCAGCTCAAGATAGCAAAACGAAGGCCAAGGTTTTAATTTTCACGTTCAAGAAACCGTTCACACAGGAGAATCGTACAAACATACCGTCATTTCAGAATCGGACAGACTCCCGCATGGTCGACATAGTAATAAGCATACATAGCGCTGAGAAACAACTGAAAGATTTGAAAGTAAATAAATCACCAGGCCGGAGAGAATCCCAATTCGATTTTACGAAGAGTATTCTACAGCATTGGTCTCTTACCTAACCTGCATTTATCGTGAATCTCTCACCCAGCATGAAGTCCCAAGTGACTGGAAAAAGGCGCAGGTGACTCCAGTATATAAGAAGAGCAAAAGAACGGACCCACAAAATCACAAACCAGTATCCCTAACTTCGGTATGCTGCAGAATTCTTGAACATTTTCTCAGTTCCTATATAATGAATTTTCTTGAGACTGAGAAGCTTAGCCGGCCGCTATGGCCGAGCGGTTCTAGGCGCTTCAGTCCGGACCCGCCCTGCTGCTACTGTCGCAGGTTCGAATCCTGCTTCGGTGGATGTGTGTGATGTCCTTAGGTTAGTTAGTTTTAAGTATTTCTAAGTCTAGGGGACTGATGACCTCAGATGTTAAGTCCCATAGTGTTTGGAGCCATCTGAACCATTTGAGAAGCTTATTTCCTCGAATCAGCATGATTTTAGACAGCATCATTCGTGCAAAACTCAGCTTGTCCTGTTGTCACATGATATACTAATAACTATGGATGGAGGGCAACGGCAGATTCCATATTTCTAGTTTTCCGGAAAGAATTTGACTCGGTGCCCCATAGCAGGCTGTTAACGAAGGTGCGGGCATGTGGAATTAGTTCACAGAAACCTGAGTGCTCGAAGACTTCTTAAATAATAAAACGCAGTATTTTGTCTTCGACGGCGAAAGTTCATCAGAGACAATGGTCTCGTCATGAGTGCCCCAGAGAAGTGTGATAGGACAGCTGTTGTTCTCTGTATACATAAATGATTCGGCGGACAGGGTGGACAGCGATCTGCGGTTGTTTGCTGATGATGCCGTGGTGTGCAGTAAGGTGTCGAAGTTGGTTAACTGTAAGAAGATACAAGGAGACTTAGACAAAATTTCTAGTTGGTGTGATGAAAGGCAGCTAGCCCTAAATGTGGAAAAATGTAAGTTAATGCAGCTGAGTAGGGAGATCAAACCTGTGATGTTCGGATACAGTACCACTAGTGTCCTCCTTGACGCAGTGAAGTGGTTCAAATATCTGGCCGTAAAGCTGCAAAACGGCATGAGATGGAACGAGCTTGTGACAACTGTGGTAGGCAAGGCGAATGGTCGATCGGTTTACTGGGAAAATCTTAGGAAAGAGTGGTTCACCTGTAGTGGTGACCACATACAGAACGCTGATGCGACCTATTCTTGAGTAATGCTCCAATGTTTGGGCTCCGTACCAGGTCGGATTGAAGGAAGACATAGAAGCAATTCAGAGGCAGGCTGCTAGATTCGTTACCGGTAAGTTCGAACAATACGTGTTACGGAGATGCTTCAGGATCTCAGATAGGAATTCCTGGAGGGTAGCCGACGTACTTTCCGAGAAACACTACTGAGAAAATTTGGACAACCGGCGTTTGAAGCTGACTGCTGAACAATTCTAGTGCCGCCAACATACGTTGCGCCTAAGGACCACAAAGGTACGAGAAATTAGACCTTTTACTGGGGTATACTCAGTCGTTTTCCCCTCGCTCTATCTGCGAGTGGAACAGGAAAGGAAATGACAAGCAGTGGTACAGGATAGTGTATGGTAAATTCTCGCCCTTATGAATACAGCCGAGCGACTTCTCGATGAGGCCCAGATCAGCTCGCAAAACCTGTGGTCAACTTCAATGGCCGAATTCCTGCAGTCTGTAAATGGCGTCTAATAGCTAAATACAGCGCCGGGTACGTCTTGGGCCGACCGGAACTTGATTCGCTCCAGTTGACCACAGTGATGATGAGAGAGAAATTGATTTGTACCACAGTTAGAAACGATTAACCTCCTGAAGATCGTAGTCAGCAAACATGATCCACACAACTGACATTCTTCCGGTAACTCCAACCAACGCAACTTGTACACGTAAGATATCACTACGGCACTGCTGAACACACATTGACCCACTGAATTGCTGTCTGAAGTCACTGGAGGTTAGACATGTGTCTCACTCCCGTCCGAAACTCAAAGAAAGCTCTCCCGTAACTGATGCGAAATGCAACATCTTCGTATGGCCACTGCCACGCCTCCTAGCTAACGCTGAAACGCATGTTGGTCGGCAATAACGTGCAGAGATGTTCAAAGGCGATCAATACACTCGAGACGGCACAAAATTGGCTCAGATATCCACGCGAGCAGTGCGACAATACCTGAAACAGCAACGACTGTCAGCACCGCGACCTTTGTTGCGATTTCCTTAGACGCGGCGACAGCGTGCTGCCAGCGACAACCGTGACGACAATGAGTAATCCAAGCTAATCCTAGCTGTGCGTGCAGCATGGTAATAGAAGTATCCATACGCGGTGGTTCCGAAAAGAAGTAAAGTTGCTGTAAGGGGCAGTCAAGTGAAAATAAAACTGTAATGAAACTTATTTTGTGTGGTGTCGGACACGTGTAAATAAATACATGGTTATTACAAATGACTGAGGCGATTTCACAGCTCTACAATAACTTTATTATTTGAGATATTTTCACAATGCTTTGCACACACATACAAAAACTCAAAAAGTTTTTTTAGGCATTCACAAATGTTCGATATGTGCCCCTTAAGTGATTCGGCAGACATCAAGCCGATAATCAAGTTCCTCACACACTCGGCGCAGCATGTCCCCATCAATGAGTTCGAAAGCATCGTTGATGCGAGCTCGCGGTTCTGGCACGTTTCTTGGCAGAGGAGGTTTAAACACTGAATCTTTCACATAATCCCACAGAAAGAAATCGCATGGGGTTAAGTAGGGAGAGCATGGAGGCCATGACATGAATTGCTGATCATGATCTCCACCACGACCGATCCATCGGTTTTCCAATCTCCTGTTTAAGAAATGCCGAACATCATGATGGAAGTGGGGTGGAGCACCATCCTGTTGAAGGATGAAGTCGGCACTGTCGGTCTCCAGTTGTGGCATGAGCCAATTTTCCAGCATGTCCAGATACACGTGTCCTGTAACGTTCTTTTCGAAGAAGAAAAAGGGGCCATAAACTTTAAACCGTGAGATTGCACAAAACACGTTAACTTTTGGTGAATTGTGAATTTGCTGCACGAATGCGCGAGCATTCTCTACCGCCCAGATTCACACATTGTGTCTGTTCACTTCACCATTAAGAAAAAATGTTGCTTCATCACTGAAAACAAGTTTCGCACTGAACGCATCCTCTTCCATAAGCTGTTGCAATCGCGCCGAAAATTCAAAGCGTTTGACTTTGTCATCGGGTGTCAGGGCTTGTAGCAATTGTAAACGGTAAGGCTTCTGCTTTAGCCTTTTCCGTAAGATTTTCCAAACCGTCGGCTGTGGTAAATTTAGCCCCCTGCTTGCTTTATTCATCGACTTCCGCGGGCTACGCGTGAAACTTGCCCGCACGCGTTCAACCGTTTCTTCGCTCACTGCAGACCGACCCGTTGATTTCCCCTTAGAGGCATCCAGAAGCTTTAAACTGCGCATACCATCGCCGAATGGAGTTAGCAGTTGGTGGATCTTTGTTGAACTTCGTCCTGAAATGTCGTTGCACTGTTATGACTGACTGATGTGAGTGCATTTCAAGCACGACATAACGCTTTCTCGGCTCCTGTCGCCATTTTGTCTCACTGCGGTCTCGAGCGGTCTGGCGGCAGAAACCTGAAGTGCGGCTTCAGCCGAACAAAACTTTATGAGTTTTTCTATGTATCTGTAGTGTGTCGTGACCATGTGTCAATGAATGGAGCTACAGTGAATTTATGAAATCGCTTCAATCATTTGTAATAGCCCTGTATATGTGCCTCGATATCGAATAATACCTTCAGCATGGATACACTCTTCATGCGACCTCTTGCGGGAGTCAGGTAAGTTTGCGAGCAATAAGGACAATGGACAAGGAACACTATGTACGTAGTGTGCGACATACGGGAATTTCGGTGAGACGGGAAGCATGCTAGGATAGCGGAAATGGTCAAGTCTATCTCTGGCGAATAGTGGGAAATCAGTATTCGAGTCCAAGTCTTATACAAATTTTCACTTGTGGGCACTGGTTTTACGAGGGCTATTCAGAAAGTCAGGAATGATCGATCGCGAAATGGAAACCACAGTGAAATTCGGATGAAGCTTTGCGCAGATGCGTTGGACGGTGCCCGTAAATAGCGCCACGTCGCTCTTCTCATTCTAAGCGTACGATGAGCGCATAGAAATGCGTAGAAAATGGTATCTCCCTTCAAGTACGAGTGCCTGCCGAGAGATTTCGCCTGATTTAACACAGCCCTACATAACGCAGCTTTCATACGATTACTTCTTCATTACAGTTTTAGGCCTTGCACTGACGGGGTACTGAGGATGCTCCTGCAGCGTTTTCGATGGGAAGTGTTTGACCATCCACCATACGGCCCGGACTTGGCTCCATGAGATTTTTATCTCTGCTCACATGAACAGCTGGCTATGAAGGCAGCATTTTGGCACAGATTACGGATTGCAATCCAGCGTAGAAAATTGTCGGAAAGGGCAGGAGGTTGCTTTCTATGACGAGGGTATTGGAAAGTTGGTACGACTCTACGATAGATGGTTCACATGGCTGTGAGCACTATGGGACTTTAACTTCTGAGGTCATGAGTCCCCTAGAACTTAGAACTACTTAAACCTAACTAACCTAAGGACATCACACACATCCATGCCCGAGGCAGGATTCGAACCTGCGACCGCAGCGGTCGCGCTGTTCCAGACTGTAGTACCTAGAACCGCTTGGCCACTTCGGCAGGCGCTACGATAGATGCCTCAGTCGCAGCGGCGACTATGTAGTGGAACATCTGGAAGGTGCAGCAAATTATTACAAACAAAAGTTTTGATTTCCAATGTGGTTTCCATTTCGCAACCGATCGTCTCTTACTTTCTGAATAGCCCTCGTATATCAGTGTCCAACTGAGTTGATGGTGGAATATCCCTTTCGTCATGGGATGAAATTTACGCAAGCTTTGAGGAGGGATCGTAAGTCGTGCTTTGGTAGTTCACTCGATAGAGAAGTTGACCGCGAAAGGCAAAGGTGCCGACTTCGAGTCTCAGTCTGGTACACAGATGCTACAATGTTTCAGTAAGTAAGCTGTATATTATTTCCAAAGTAATTTCCGTAGCTGTTAACACACTTATTCCAGTGCGAGACAAGTCAGTCAGTGCCTTCATGGAACAATGAGCCTACGGCACCAGGTTTGTAGCCAGGCGTCCACCTCTCCTTTCAAAGGAAATCAACGGCCACGAATGTCTTTCTTTAAATCACCAAAAATACGGAAATCGCATCAGGACTGTACGGAGAATGTGTAAGGGCTTTCCAGCGGAACTTCTCCAGCGCACTCGAAACAACCTCGGCAAAATGTGGGCCTGTTATTTCTGGTAATCTGTTACACATCCTCCCCAAATCTCCCCATGCGGTTTCCTTATTTTTAGAGACCTGAAGGACGCGGTTCGTGGCCGTCGACTTGCTTCGCACGAGGGGGTGTACAATGATGGTTCCGTACATAACAACAAAGTTTTTTTTTTTCATGAAGGCATTGGCATCTTGTCTCATAGTGGGATAAGTGTATTAACAGTTAAGGCGATTACTAATGAAATAATGAAGTTAACTCCCTTTTTCTCCATATGTTTCGTGTTCATTTGACCAGCCCTTTTAAACTGCATTCATCATCCTCATACGGGACCAGGATTTGGAATCAAGGTATGCGATACTATTTTGTACACAAGACTATCACCTCTGATGATATGGGCAGGTGCCGCTACATTTTTGACGTCTTAAGGCTGGTGTCTGTGACACCTTCCAACAGGATAACGCAAGATTTCGTGTTTCCCTTGCTGTCGTGAGCTGTCTCGATACAGAATGTGTCCAAATTTGCTTCCCTGGCCAGCACGATCTCCAAATCTCCTACCCAATGAAAACAACTGGTCGTGGGTTGCCTTCACTCGCCAGTCACTATTATTGATGAACTCAGGCATCGAGGTGAAGGAACTAAATGACGTATCTGTATCATCCAAGCTTTGTTCGCCTCCTCGATGCCCAGCTAGTTTAGTGCGATTGTTGGCACTAAATTTCACACCGTACATACCGTCAAATCACCCACAAATTTAAAAGTTTGTTCTTCCTACTATGTTGTATACGCATAACTGCAATCCTTGCTGGCGCTGTAATTTTAGCGGCCAGCGGTGAATACGGGGCGAGTGTTGTACCTGCATTCGCGCACCTCGGCGCTACGGCGGTGCTGCCGCCTGCTGCCGTGTGGCAGCCCGGCAGAGCGGAATCCGCGATAATCCGCGCCAGATCTGCAGCGCGTCAAGCGGCCGCCATTAGCGTCGCGGGCCTAATTGCGGGCCGCGGAGGCGGCGACGCGACGGCGGCGGCGAAGGTGGAGGCGGAGGCGGAGGCGGAGGCGGAGGCGGAGGCGGCTGCGGCGCCGTATCGCGGCCCGCACGGCAGCCCAAATCTAGTTAGCCGCCTGCCAGTGCACAAAGTGGGACGCCGCGGAGAGAGGACATAGCCCCACCCCTGTTCCAGAACACCCGCCTCCGGAATCTGGCTGCTTACAGGCAACAGTTAATACTGCACACGCCGGGGAACTGTGTCACCGGCTCGATAAATGCTGCAGCCTGCATAGACAGTGCTTCGCGGGTAAATGAAACGAATCAACATTGAAGTAGGGGAAGTTACTCAGTTGTTTTCATTATTATTTATAAAGTAGGAAGTTGAAAGTCTTCTTACACAGGACTGTCACAATTAATAGCGAAATATTTATTTATCTTATTTGCCAGTATTTGAAATATAGAAGATATGATACTGCGTGAAGAGTTTGACAGAGCACTGAAAGACCTAAGTCGAAACAAGGCCCCGGGAGTAGACAACATTCCATTAGACCTACAGATAGCCTTGGGAGAGCCAGTCCTAACAAAACTGTACCATCTGGTGAGCAAGATGTATGAGACAGACGAAAATCCCTCAGACTCCAAGAAGAATATAATAATTCCAATCCCAAAGAAAGCAGGTGTTGACAGATGTGAAAATTACCGAACTGTCAGTTTAATAAGTCACAGCTGCAAAAAACTAACGCGAATTCTTTACAGACGAATGGAAAAACTGGTAGAAGCCGACCTCGGGGAAGATCAGTTTGGATTCCGTAGAAATGTTGGAACACGTGACGCAATACTGACCCTACGACTTATCTTAAAAGAAAGATTAAGGAAAGGCAAACCTACGTTTCCAGCATTTGTGGACTTAGAGAAAGCTTTTGACAATGTTGACTGGAATACCCTCTTTCAGATTCTAAAGGTGGCAGGGGTAAAAATACAGGGAGCGAAAGGCTATTTACAATTTGTACAGAAACCAGATGGCACTTATAAGAGTCGAGGGGTATGAAAGGGAAGCAGTGGTTGGGAAGGGAGTGAGATAGGGTTGTAGCCTCTCCCCGATACTATTCAATCTGTATATTTAGCAAGCAGTAAAGGAAACAATAGAAAAGTTCGGAGTAGACATTAAAATCCATGGAGAAGAAATAAAAACTGAGGTTCGCCGATGACATTGTAATTCTGTCAGAGACAGAAAAGGACTTGGAAGAGCAGTTGAACGGAATGGACAGTGTCTTGAAAGGAGGGTATAAGATGAACATCAACAAAAGCAAAACGAGGGTAATGGAATGTAGTTGAATTAAATCGGGTGATGCTGCGGGTATTGGATTAGGAAATGAGACACTTAAAGTAGTAAAGGAGTTTTGCTATTTGGGGAGCAAGATAACTGATGATGGTCGAAGTAGAGAGGATATAAAATGTAGACTAGCAATGGCCAGGAAAGCGTTTCTGAAGAAGAGAAATTTGTTAATATCGAGTATTGATTTAAGTGTCAGGAAGTCGTTTCTGAAAGTATTTGTATGGAGTGTAGCCATGTATGGAAGTGAAACATGGACGATAAATAGTTTAGACAAGAAGAGAATAGAAGCTTTCGAAATGAGGTGCTCCAGAAGAATGCTGAAGATTAGATGGGTAGATCACGTAACTAATGATGAGGTATTGAATAGAATTTGGGAGGAGTTTGTGGCACAACTTGAATAGAAGAAGGGATCGGTTGGTAGGACATGTCCTGAGGCATCAAGGCATCACGAATTTAGTACTGGAGGGCAGCGAGGAGGGAAAAAATCGTAGAGGGAGACCAAGAGATGAATACACTAAGCAGATTCAGAAGGATTTAGGCTGCAGTAGGTACATGGTGTACCCGTGGTCTAGAGGTAGCGTCTTTGATTCATAATCAAAAACGGCTTCTGTCCCGGGTTAGATCCCCGCCACTGCCTAAATTTTGATAAATAATCAGCATTGGCGGCCGAAGACTTCCGGCATAAGAAGTCAGCCTCATTCTGCCAACGGCCTTGTCAAAGAGGGCGGAGGAGCGGATAGAGGTTCAGGGCACTGTCTTGTCCTAGGGGTGGGAAATTGCCTCTAAAGGCGGAAGAATCAGCAATGATCAACGACATGAGGATGCAGAAGGCAATGGAAACCACTGCATTAAAGACACGTAACGTGTATCCACAGGACATGTGGCCTGTAATTGAACAAGTGTCATGATGATCTCTCCATTGGCAAAAGATTCCGGAATAGTCCCCCATTCGGATCTCCGGGAGGGGACTGCCAAGGGGGAGGTTACCATGAGAAAAAGATTGAATAATCAACGAAAGGATAACGTTCTACGAGTCGGGGCGTGGAATGTCAGACGCTTGAACGTGGTAGGGAAACTAGAAAATCTGAAAAGGGAAATGCAAAGGTTCAATCTAGATATAGTAGGGGTCAGTGAAGTGAAGTGGAAGGAAGACAAGGATTTCTGATCAGATGAGTATCGGGTAATATTAACAGCAGCAGAAAATGGTATAACAGGTGTAGGATTCGTTATGAATAGGAAGGTAGGGCAGAGGGTGTGTTACTGTGACCGGGTTGTTCTAATCAGAATCGGCAGCAGACCAACACCGACAACGATAGTTCAGGTATACATGCCGACGTCGCAAGCTGAAGATGAACAGATAGAGAAAGTGTATGAGGATATTGAAAGGGTAATGCAGTATGTAAAGGGGAACGAAAATCTAATAGTCATGGGCGACTGGAATGCAGTTGTAGGGGAAGGAGTAGAAGAAAAGGTTACAGGAGAATATGGGCTTGGGACAAGGAATGAAAGAGGAGAAAGACTAATTGAGTTCTGTAACAAGTTTCAGCTAGTAATAGCAAATACCCGGTTCAAGAATCACAAGAGGAGGAGGTATACTTGGAAAAGGCCGGGAGATACGGGAAGATTTCAATTAGATTACATCATTGTCAGACAGAGATTCCGAAATCAGATACTGGACTGTAAGGCGTACCCAGGAGCAGATATAGACTCAGATCACAATATAGTAGTGATGAAGAGTAGGCTGAAGTTCAAGACATTAGTCAGGAAGAATCAATACGCAAAGAAGTGGGATACGGAAGTACTAAGGAATGACGAGATACGTTTGAAGTTCTCTAACGCTATAGATACAGCAATAAGGAATAACGCAGTAGGCAGTACAGTTGAAGAGGAATGGACATCTCTAAAAAGGCCCATCACAGAAGTTGGGAAGGAAAACATAGGTACAAAGAAGGTAGCTGCGAAGAAACCATGGGTAACAGAAGAAATACTTCAGTTGATTGATGAAAGGAGGAAGTACAAACATGTTCCGGGAAAATCAGGAATACAGAAATACAAGTCGCTGAGGAATGAAATAAATAGGAAGTGCAGGGAAGCTAAGACGAAATGGCTGCAGGAAAAATGTGAAGACATCGAAAAAGATATGATTGTCGGAAGGACAGACTCAGCATACAGGAAAGTCAAAACAACCTTTGGTGACATTAAAAGCAACGGTGGTAACATTAAGAGTGCAACGGGAATTCCACTTTTAAATGCAGAGGAGAGGGCAGATAGGTGGAAAGAATACACTGAAAGCCTTTATGAGGGTGAAGATTTGTCTGATGTGATAGAAGAAGAAACAGGAGTCGATTTAGAAGAGATAGGGGTCGAGTATTAGAATCGGAATTTAAAAGAGCTTTGGAAGACTTACGGTGAAATAAGGCAGAAGGGATAGATAACATTCCATCAGAATTTCTAAAATCATTGGGGGAAGTGGCAACAAAACGACTATTCACGTTGGTGTGTAGAATATATGAGTCTGGCGACATACCATCTGACTTTCGGAAAAGCATCATCCACACAATTCCGAAGACGGCAAGGGCTGACAAGTACGAGAATTATCGCACAATCAGCTTAACAGCTCATGCATCGAAGCTGCTTACAAGATAATATACAGAAGAATGGAAAAGGAAATTGAGAATGCGCTAGGTGACGATCAGTTTGGCTTTAGGAAAAGTAAAGGGACGAGAGAGGCAATTCTGACGTTACGGCTAATAATGGAAGCAAGGCTAAAGAAAAATCAAGACACTTTCATAGGATTTGTCGACCTGGAAAAAGCGTTCGACAATATAAAATGGTGCAAGCTGTTCGAGATTCTGAAAAAAGTAGGGGAGAGCAATAGGGAGAGACGGGTCATATACAATATGTACAAAAACCAAGAGGGAATAATAAGAGTGGACGATCAAGAACGAAGTGCTCGTATGAAGAAGGGTGTAAGACAGGGCTGTAGCCTTTCGCCCCTACTCTTCAATCTGTACATCGAGGAAGCAATGATGGAAATAAAAAAAAGGTTCAGGAGTGGAATTAAAATACAAGGTGAAAGGATATCAATGATACGATTCGCTGATGACATTGCTATCCTGAGTGAAAGTGAAGAAGAATTAAATGATCTGCTGAACGGAATGAACAGTCTAATGAGTACACAGTATGGTTTCCGAGTAAATCGGAGAAAGTCGAAGGTAATGAGAAGTAGTAGAAATGAGAACAGCGAGAAACTTAACATCAGGATTGATGGTCACGAAGTCAATGAAGTTAAGGAATTCTGCTACCTAGGCAGTAAAATAACCAATGACGAACGGAGCAAGGAGGACATCAAAAGCAGACTCGCTATGGCAAAAAAGGCATTTCTGGCCAAGAGAAGTCTACTAATATCAAATACCGGCCTTAATTTGAGGAAGAAATTTCTGAGGATGTACGTCTGGAGTACAGCATTGTATGGTAGTGAAACATGGACTGTGGGAAAACCGGAACAGAAGAGAATCGAAGCATTTGAGATGTGGTGCTATAGACGAATGTTGAAAATTAGGTGGACTGATAAGGTAAGGAATGAGGAGGTTCTATGCAGAATCGGAGAGGAAAGGAATATGTGGAAAACACTGATAAGGAGAAGGGACAGAATGATAGGACATCTGCTAAGACATGAGGGAATGACTTCCATGGTACTAGAGGGAGCTGTAGAGGGCAAAAACTGTAGAGGAAGACAGAGACTGGAATACGTCAAGCAAATAATTGAGGACGTAGCATAGGAAAGGAATTCGTGGCGGGCCACATCAAACCACTCAGTAGACTGATAAAAAAAAAAAAAGGTACTGGGAGGTGAAGAAGCGTGCACAGGATAGAGTAGCATGGAGAGCTGCATCAAACCAGTCTCAGGACTGAAGATCACAGCAACAACATTTGAAAATAGCCCCCCATATACTACCTGGCAATTTGGATAGCTGTCGCTACATTTTTGACATGTTACGGCTGGTGTCCATGACAACTTCAACAAGATAGCCGGCCTTAATTTGAGGAAGAAATTTCTGAGGATGTACGTCTGGAGTACAGCATTGTATGGTAGTGAAACATGGACTGTGGGAAAACCGGAACAGAAGAGAATCGAAGCATTTGAGATGTGGTGCTATAGACGAATGTTGAAAATTAGGTGGACTGATAAGGTAAGGAATGAGGAGGTTCTATGCAAAATCGGAGAGGAAAGGAATATGTGGAAAACACTGATAAGGAGAAGGGACAGAATGATAGGACATCTGCTAAGACATGAGGGAATGACTTCCATGGTACTAGAGGGAGCTGTAGAGGGCAAAAACTGTAGAGGAAGACAGAGACTGGAATACGTCAAGCAAATAATTGAGGACGTAGCATTTTAAATTTAACAGAGTTGGGATCGTAGATTGCTCGTAATAAACTAACAGTAACAATATGTTTCAAACTTCCGTATTTCGAAGTAATTGGAGCAACGTGCGAACATCGATCCCCGCACCACAATGCACGGTACCAATACGTTCCAAAAAGGCGCACGTAAAATGTCATGTTTCAGGGAGTTATGTTTCCGGTTCTATCGATCACAGAGATAATGGGTCAAGTGTTTTAGATAGTACTTGTCCTAGCGACCATTTGCATACCAATCGCAAGAACAGACATATTGTAAAGGATCAAAATTTAAACATTACACTCTTCTTCTGACCCTATCAAATTCAGCAAATCGGTTGGTTCTTTTGCATTAGGTGTGGTCTAGGGACGGTATATAAAAGCCTTAGTTCTTCAAGAGCGGTTCCCTTGGAAATCCCGAAAATCCATGATTTTTGTGTACGAAAAGTTTCATTATGGGGATGGCCACTTCTGCAATTTCTATTCATGGCAGATCGTCAAAATTTTTCCCATATATTCTTAAGACGATATTCTCGGAAAATTCGAAACTTTTCTTCGGTATCAGTATCCGCTACAGAAACCCACAGATTAAAAGTCACCGTACTGATTCAAAAAACCAGAAAAAATCGATTTTAGGTGGTTTTGCACGGTAGGCTGCAATTATCTAAATAGCTAATCACAGCAAATGTCTCAAATTTTAACTGTACATTCTTTAGACATCCATCCAGTAATCACATTTTTGCCTTTTTGGGAATCTTTGTTTATTATCAAGATACACCAGAGAAGCGTGGTTTTTGGGTTCTAAAAGTACCATTTGTGGAGACAGCCACTTACGTAACTTAAATTCACTGCAAATCGTCGAAATTTTTACCATTTGTTCTTAAGATGATGTTCTCGAGGAACCTTGAAATATTTTTCGATATCATTATCCGTTACTGATAACCAGAGGTTGAAAGTTACCATAGATACGCATGTACACTACGCACGTATTATCCGGTCTGAGTTGTAAATGAAGTTTTAACTGACGTAGTGACCACATAGCAAGATTTTTAGCGTCATCTTAAAGGTTCTGAGGTCACCAAACTATGTTTTTAGTCATCATTTTTTCACCAGTAAAACTTTATGAAGTGCTGCCTCTGTATAATGTCCACTTCCCGGCTATATAAATATACTCCATGCCTGAAAAGAACTCATGACTGCCAAAAATTATTTACCACTGGAAAAACTGCAAATTCAGTAAATTATTGGTAACAACACTTTTACTTTTTCAAGATGCAAATCATAAGCAAGGCGTTCTATGAGCAAAGTATCCACAAACAATGTAAAAAAAAAAATTTTTAACCTTAAATTATGCGTGCACTGCTATAACAGGAGAAAGAAAAGAACCAGCGGACAAGTGCTCTCGTCAGAGCAAAAAAAGGCGTGTATGTTCCTCTTTAAAAGACACTGACAGGAAAGCGGGGAACCAGATGCCTGAATCTTCAGTCCGCCTTTCTCGCGAAAAGTTTTGAATTATTCGCGCTTTTTGTGCTAAAAGAGAGTATCAGAGAGGCAGAGACTGTGGAAAAGGGTAAGAGAGTGCCAGGGGGAGAGAAAGAGAGAGCAGACAGTGATGGTGGGAGAGAGAATGTGGCAGTGAGAGAAAAAGAGAGATGGATGAAGACAACAGCAGAGGGAGATCAGAGATCATTTCTTGCATCGTAACAGGTGGTGAAACGTGCTCAGTACAAGCCAATTACAAAGTGTCAAAGCTCGGAATGGAAAAGTCCACAATCTCTGAGACCGAAAAAAAAAATGCGCGTGCAAAAAGGACGTGACGGTACACTGCTTACTGTTTTCTTTGATACAGGAATTATCTACATAGAATTCACTCTGAAGGTCAACTGGTGAATGCAGATTACTAATTGGGCGTTTTATATCGTTTATGGGAAAGTGTTGTTCGGATTCTACTGAATATCGGAATCAAGAAAAATGCAGCCTGTTGCACGACAATGCACCGGCTCACAAAAGTGAAATGGTAAGCGATTTCTTGGCTCAATAGTGTATAGTAGTGCTTGAACACCCTTCTTATTTGCCATATTTGTATCAGTGCGACTACTGGTTATTTCAAAAACTGAAAATGGCAGTAAAAGAAGTGCGTTTAGACATGATTTCAAAATTTGGGAGGCTACGACCATGGTACTGCAGGCAATTTCAAAGGCTGGGTATCAGTATTCTTTCGCAAAGTTTTTCCAACGCTTCTAGTCGCGTATTGATTCACAAGGAGCTTATTGTGAAGAAAAAGTCATGTATACTAAAAATAAACAATGTCTTGTATTTTATTTCACATTTCATATGGGATAGATAGTGCATACACATGGTCGAGACCCATTAATATAACCACCGCATGTGTTCAACGTAAAACTAGCAATAACCACCCACAGACGGCAGATGGATGCACTAGCAGTGAAGGGTATATAAGGCGTGTCTAGGTGACGCGGAAAATATTGCAGGCGTTGTCGTAATGCGTAAACGGAGAGATTTATATGACGTCCAAAAGCACATGATAATTGGCTTTCGGGGAAAGGGTGGAACTATTTCCGAAATTGCTAAGTTTGTAAACTGTAAGTGTCCCGCCGTGGTTAAAGCATACCGTGCATGGCGCTATCCAAAACCGATGCAACAGTGGTGCACAACGGGTCATAGATGACAGGGGTGAACCACGGTTGCGGAGGTGTGTACGGGAGAAGACGAAGCAAGAGGCCACCAACAGTGTCTCCTCAACGGATGTCCAGGGAACGCTGCTGCGTTTGGGCCTCTTCAGTAGGATCCTGGTTCCTGCACCCATGATGGCTGTTGCTAGTCGACGACGGAGGCTGGAATCTGTACGCCTATCCCGCAATTCAACACCCACTGAATGGCAACAGGTGGCCTTTTAAGATGAGTCACGTTTCCCGCTCTATAGGACGGATGGCCATTGGTGTGTACGACGTGAAACGTCTGAAAATGAACACCGTCGAACGATTGCCGGAAGGTCCATGTCGGAGGAGAGAGCGTTATTGTCAGAAGAATGCTTTCATGTCATTACCTGGGTCATCTCGCCTTTCTGGAAGGCACAGTGGATGAACACAAGCATGTATCTATCCTAGGGGACCGTGTTCTTCCCCACATGAAGTTTTTCTTATCTGTGACAATATGGCATCTACCAGCAGGACAATGCAACGTGTAAAACAGCTCACAGTATGCGTGCGTGGTTCGGAGAGCACCAGGATGAATTTACCGTACTCCCCTGGCCAACAAACTTCTCGGATTAAAACCCAATCGAGAATCTGTGGAACCACCTCGATCGGGTACGAAGGTACGAAAACAGGAAGACATGGAAGAGTTTACATTTATAGAATGCCAGCACCGGTGTTGTCCAGGAGAAAGTACCTCAGAAAGACGGTGAGCTTCTCGCTCTTGTGTAGCCACTGCCCCATCTATTGCTGCTCATCATCCAATGAAAAGGACCTTAGCAATACTTTGAGCGTTCACCCTCAGATGGTGCGATCTGACGTCTATGTTACGCTATTCTGTATAACAACGTGTGCTGTTCTCTAACTTTGCACCTGTCTCAGAGTCTCCTTGATTCAACTCGGGTCGTGTGTGTCGGGTCGTGTGTGGTGGTCGCTAGCCCAGCCCCCGAGCCTCGCTGCACTGTGGAGCTGACTCCCGACTTAAGTGAGCAATGTCGCCGTCGCCGCCAGCTGATGTGCTGCCACAGCCTTCTGCTGCCTCAGTATACGTCACTCGCCGCCAGCTTGCCTCGTCGGGAGGCTCCGGGAACGCTGTCATTAGGGAGTGCTGCATGGAAAGCTACAAATAATAATGTTCCTCTTATGAAACCTTTCTTGATTGTGTGCTTGCCATGATACTGGAGAATCCGTCCCACAGCTTCGTGGATATATATAATCTCTTGTCAGAAGTGACATCACGACAACACTAGTGACATCCAGATGTAGCATCGTGATTAAGATTCAATTGTTGTCGGCTAGTAGCACAACATTACACTTTCCGTACATCGCATTATTTGGCTGGAATTACTGTCTTCAATAAACCAACGTCATGTTTAAGGTTTGGCAGGTCAAGAAACACATGGAGTTACCCAAAAATATTATAAAGGGATTCAGAGTGCATTCACGTTCACGTGAAATGGAAAGAGAGACAGTTCCAAGGTCAATATGTGAGGCAGACTCTTGCAAAATTACATCGATAGTTCTTTTTTTTTTCAGCGAGAATAGCGTCAAAAGTCATGTTTACCTGTAAATGTTACAAGAGCCTCTGCATCCACGAGTAACTACTGCAACCTACATCCTCATGAATTTGCTTACTGTATTCTCCCTCTTCGTCTCCCCCCCCCCCTCCACACACACACACACACACACACACGCACACACACACACACACACACACACACACACACACTTCCCGCTTGCCTGCAGTACTAAATTGGTGATCCCTCGATGTCTCATAATGTGTCCTAGCAACCAATCCCTTCTTATAGTCAGGCTGTGACACAAATTTCTTTCCTCCCAAATTCTATTCAGTACTTTCTCGTTTATTACGTGATCTACACATCTGATCTTCAGCATTCTTCTGTACCACCACATTTCGAAAGCTTCCATTTCCTTCTTGTCTAAACTGTTTGTCGTCCATGTTTCACTTCCGAGCATGGCTACACTCCATATAAATATTTTCCTGACACTTAAGGGGCTCCGGAACGCCCTATACTTGCAATGTTAAAATAACGCTTATAAATTACATCTTTCCTCACAAAGTATTTGAGGTAGGAAGTTGAACTTTTTACTGATTATTTATTGGAATATGAGCTACAACTTAACACAGGGATTTTACAAAATTTTAGTTCAGTTATTAAAGATGATTTTTTTTAAATTGTAATGAAAATTCACAACCTTTTTTTGAAATTTTTTATTTATATATTCAAAAATATACAGTTTTTTTGGAAGAAGGCTGTGATAAATTATGCAGAAGGTACTGTGTAACATTTACTGAAAGTTTGAAACAAATATGTTTGGAAGATCCTTAGAAAACATGTAATTAGTATGAGAAAATAAAAGTTTTGGGAATCGAGCGACAAAGATTGGATTAACTTTTTAGTGCATTCCAGGTCCATAGGATGGATTATCTTCATCCTTTGCAAACTCCTCCTCCAGCTTCCTCTTGTTCCTCCTCCTGTTTACTCTTGCTTGTATTTCTAGACTCTTTACAGCCCTGTCTGCAGCCCGAAGGCGTTCCTTGTCTAAAGCAAGCATCGCTCGTACCATGCTAGAACCTATCTTCATTCCCATATTTGTAAATACCTTGCACCTTACAATGTTGCCATCATTGAAAGTCGCAACAGCATCATACACACCAAAGTGAAGTGTTTCTATTCCAACAAATTCAGTCTTGGGAATTCTCGACCATATAACACTATTTACACTTTCATTGGGGTTTTGAGTTTTTCCGTGAATACATTTTTTCAACAGTTTAGGTGCTGCTATGTCTCTGAAAATAGGTTTTATCACCTCCATTATTGCATGAGGCAGACTAAAATGTACCTGATGAACACGGACGTTAATAATAACACCATTTGACAGCAGTTTAACAGCGCCACAGTGAGTCACGCCCATGTAGAACACATTTCAAAAAAAATTTAAAAATAGTTGTAGTCTTCGGAATTGAATAAATTATATATCTATTAAAAGGTAATAGTCTGCAGATTCAGAAAACGCAAAAAAGTAAAAATTGAACTTTTCATGATTTTGAGCCTTTCCGGAGCCCCTTAAATCTACACTCGATCTTAAAAAATTTCTCTTCTTTAGAAATTCTTTTCTTGCTATTGCCAGTCTACTTTCTATATATACTTTCTATTTCGGCCGTCATCAGTTCTTTTGCTGTCCATCTACTACTTTAAGTGTCTCATTTTCTAATCTGATTCCCTCAGTATCATCTGATTTAATTCCGCTACATTCCATTATCCTTATTTTGCTTTTCTTGATGTCCATCTTGTATCCTCCTTTCAAGACACTGTCCATTCCGTTCAACCGTTCGTCCTAGTCCTTTGCTGTCACTGACACAATTAAAATGTCATCGGCAAACAAGTTTTTATTTATTCTCCCTGAGCTTTAATTCCTGCTTCAACTTTTTCTTTGGTTTCCTTTACTGCTTGTTCAATGTAAATATTGAATAACACTGGGGATATGCAACACAATCTCACTCCCTTCTCAACTACTGCCTCCCTTTCATGCCCCTCGACTCCACGTGGTTTCTGTACAAGGTGTAAACAGCCTTTTGCTTCCTGTATTTTACCCGTGTTACCCTCGGGATTTCCAAGAGAGTATCCCAGTCAACATTTCTCGTAGGTTTGACTTTCCTTAACCTATCGTCTTTGAGAAATCGTTGGGTCACTATTGGCAAGCGTGTTGGTACATTTCTCCGAAATCCAAAATGATCTTCCCTGAAGTCGGCTCTTACCACTTTTCACTTTCTCCTGGTGGAGGAACTGAACACCTGCAATGTGACGCCGTATCTGATCAGCACCACCTCACTGCTCCTTGAATGACTGTCAGCTACAGGATGAAAAATTTATAGATAGGTGGATTGGAAGTGGTGATGAGATTCGATCACCGCCTCAGTCAATCAACCTCACACCATCAGACAGCTTCCCGTGGGGTGCCATCGCTATACTTCAGGCGCACACATTGACGTTTATAAATATGAAAATAAAGCATTCGGGAGAGCCTTGTTTTATACTATAATATAGTTTTAACGTTGTTAAAGTAACATTGTATAGATAATTTACAGGCACGCTCATGTACTAGAATATTTAAGTGTTTGAGATATAGACGGACTGCTGTGTGACGAGATTGCGACACCGACATTGCGAGCTACGTGCCAGCTATAACTAGAGTGTGAGCTGCCGCAGAGGTTGCACCCAGAGTGGTGGTTGGTGCTGGCTGCTGCAGACGGCTACGGCGAGAGCGACATGGTGTACCGCTGGCCGGACACGGCGCGCGTCGTCACCGGCGACGTGGAGCTGGCCCAGTACGACCTCACCAACATCTCCACACAGCACGGGCTGCGCGTCATGCTAGGACAAGGTGAGCGCCCCCGCCTGCCCTGGCGCACTTGAGCACTTGTAAGCACTATTTTTGTCCCTTGGGTACGTGCCATAGTCGTACAAAGTTTTTGAAATGACAACATTTCCGACTTCTACTGTATGTTGAATATTGTTTACTAACGAACCTGGCAATGCTTTGATAGTGCTAAATATGTATGTTAATTGGATATACATCCTAAACTCCTTTCCACTTCTCTGTGCCCTTCTGTTCCTGCCCTTTCCCTTTGACTATCTATTCCTCCTCCTCCCCCCAGTCTCTCTCTGCAAAACCTGCTTCCCATTATCTCTCCCCAACTCCTCCTCCCCCTCCCTCTCTTTTCCTGCTCCTCTTGTCTCTGTCCATCTTCTCCTCTCTCTCCCTCTCCTTTTCCTACTCCCTCTCTGTTCTCCTTCCCACTCTCTAAGTCAATTTCCTCCCTTCATCTTCTCTCTCCTCCTTCTCCTTTTCTGCTCTCTCTCTCTCTGACCTCGAGCCTCATTTTTTATATCGCATCAAAATATTTATGGGGAACTGGAGCTGAGTAAAATGTGTGGGTAAATCGCTTGGGATCATTGGTATACGGGGTATGAGAGAAAAAACCTGTGTAGCTGCTGGATCTGTGAGGGTAGTAGCTTTTTTGACAGCAATGCGCATAGCTTTAATCTACGAATGGGTACGGTTACAAACTTTCGGGCGATTCGGATTCCGCAGTAGTTGAGCCGAGGCGACTGGCGGTAGTTGTGCTCCACTTGCGTCGCTGATATCGACACTCGTCTGGTCCTGTATCTCTGACTGTTCCGCTTTTAGTTTTCCGGCTTGGCGTGTGGCCGAGTGCTCTCTCTCCGGTCGGCGTTCAATGAGGCAACGTGTTTTGAAGGCAGGCTCTCGTCTCCATCCGCTGTGCCTGGGCCTCGCCGTTCTCGGCGTTTTGCCTTGCGTCGAGTGGACGGCGCTGATAAGTCGGCGCGTTTGCGTGCGAAACGGTGGCGGGTCCGTCATGTCATGCTGGACATCTACTCATCGCGTAACTGGAAGCGTTTAAGTTACGCATGATTCGTATTCTGCTGTTAACCTGTGAAGTTTTGTGAAGCTTATGGTGACATGTTATATCTACAGGAGATCGGTTAAGGATGGTTCTGAATAAGAATGCGTTATACGGAGCTTACGAAGTCTAAGGCTTCGACACGTTGTATATGCGGAGCGGAACCTAATTAGAGTTTTACTGCTTGTTTTAAAGGTTCCTTGTAGTGTTAATGTAATGTAGTATGTTAATTAGTGTGATCGTCGCCCAGTTTTGTTTTTAGACTTTCTTTGATATGAAGGACAGAACTTTTGTTAAGTCAGTTTCATTGTGATCACTGATAAGCTTTAAAAGCCCTTTTGTAGGTTTGGACATTGTCACTTGAGCCTGCCCGACTTACTCTTACGCCCTCTTTAGGTCCTGTACTAATGTTAAAATAAACAATGACAGACCAAATACACACAAAGGAATTACTTGTTTAGTTATGGCAGTGGTGTTGGCATCCTACTCGACAGCAACCTCACTGTGGGTCCATGCGGACCCTCGGCCAACTAAGCGATTCGCTTTAACATTCTATTATTGTCGTATTTCAGGTGGTGTTGTTAACCCTTTCTCATGAATATGTTTACAAGGCAACTTCATCCAGTCCTTTTTTAAGGAGCTGACCTTTTCATTTGTTGATGCAGCTAGCAACTGATTTAAATCAAAGTTTTTAAGATTCTGAATTTGTTTGTTTTTTGCATTCGTTAAATTCATTAGCTTAGCGGGTGTAAATAATTTAGAATTTTAAGTAGAAGCTTCTGCCATTTGTGAAAGCCAGTTGTATATTTTCTTAAGAGGATGAAGGTCCGAAATAAAATTATATATTGTTATTCTGAAATTTGTTCTTTAGTTGAAATTGAAATTATGTACCAACCGCAAGTTTGTCCATCAGTAAAGATCCCTAGCTTCCTAGGAGCTTTGAGTAGCTGTGGTTAGCAGTACCACAGCTCAGTAGTAGTCTAATCATAAGCCGGTAAACCATAAATACAACTCACTGTTTCCTGTAAAACTGACGACCAGCAAGAAAACAAAACAGCACGTTGTTGAGTAAACAGTAGTAGTTGAAAGTGAGTGCGAGAAAGAAAATGAAACCGCATATCTTCACAACTCAGCACAGCATTTTTTCACGCAGTCGATTTTAACAGAAAACCAGCTTATTCTCGTTTTTTTAAAAAAAAATGTAGCGTTTGTCCGATTGAATGTTGGGTAAAAATTTGAAGTAAATTATTCAAGAATTTACCGAGATATTTTAGTCACAATATTGTCCCATAATATATTGATTTCATGTATATATTTCAGTGTTACAATTTTTAAAAAATATGTATAGCCTATGTGCCGCCGAATGTACATGAGAGTATCATGTAAAAATATTATGTAAATTAGTAAAGTGCAGGGTGTAGTTATAATTAAAGTTACAGTGACTGAGTCAGTGTAGAGGGAAACTATTTACCATATGGGTACACAACTTTACAGGAATGATGTTCACACTCTACGCTGCAGGATTTGCTTTGTTAGTAGTGCTTGTGCCATAATTTGCCGTTAGACGCCTGTACTGGCACGGTAGCGGAGGGGTGAAACACAAGCATCAGTGCTCATTACAGTTGCATACAGTCAACATGGATCTGGACAAGGTGAGCAAGGTTTTATCAAAACAACAGCAACAGTGCTGATGCTCGTCGCGAGAATCGGCACATTAAAGAAATACAGAGAGACCCTCTTTACGCACCGGAGTTCAAGGACATGATATGGAAGTTCGAATTAATTGGCGATTTGGAAATCGCTCATGAGAGAGGCCGACGGCCAGTTTAACACAAATTGTTGAAGTTACTGATTCCATAGCTGAGAATGCTGGACGTAATGTGCGATGTTCAGGCTGGACAGCTGAGTACTCCATGGTCTACCGTTCGGAAAGTGCTGCGCACAACTGTGAAATGTTATCTCTAGTCCTGTTCCAGAGTGTCGTGAAAGCAAATGGTGGTCACATTGAGCAACGTTTCTAACCTAAAGCGTAAACGTGGTATGCAATTAACAAATGTTACCATGTCATGTGGAAATTAAAATGTGGTACTTTCAGTGATTTGTTCGTTGTTTCTCTTCCGAATGTACTTACATATGTGTCCACAACGTTTCATTCTATAGCATTTGTCTGTACGCATGTTCATTAGAGTATCGTACTAGAATTTGGAGTAGATAACTCAAGAACTCCCCGTGATTTTTGGTAACAATGTTCCCACTTTATATATCAAATATATATTTATATATACCAAAAAAGCTAATGTCTTTCCAAATGCTCGTTAGAGTATCGTGTAAAAATGTGAAGTAAATTGATCAAGTGTTTTTCGAGACTTTTGGTAACAACGCTAAACTACGACATGCCTTTATACACACATCAACAAAAGTTTTGCCTCATCCCGGTTTCCAGAACTCCTGAGGATAGACCTTGACTGTGGATATTGTATCACAGACACAGTCCATTTGACTGTTCAGAGATGTCACTAAACCCGCCCAAAGATGTAAACAACCGTGCAATATTACATGGAGGCGGTCCGACAGCCGATCAGTTCCAGTCATTCCACCAGGAAGGAGGTACACGGATCGTGCTGTCTGTAGTTCAACCATGCCCAGAGGGTCAATACTGCGGTTCGATCGCGTCCGCATTGTTACTTTGTGCCAGGAAGGGCTCTGAACAAGGAAAGTGTCCAGGCGTCTCGGAGTGAACCAAAGTGATGTTGTTTGGACATGGAGGAGATACAGAGAGACAGGAACTGTTGATGACATGCCTCGCTCAGGCCGCCCAAGGGCTGCTACTACAGTGGATGACCGCTACCTACCGATTATGCTCAGAGGAACCCTGACAGCAACGCCGCCATGATGAATAGTGCTTTACGTGCAGCCACAGGATGTCGTGTTACGATTCAAACTGTGCGCAATAGGCTGCATGATGTGCGGCTTCACTCCCGACGTCCATGGCGAGGTCCATATTCACAACTACGACAACATGCAGCGCAGTACAGATAGGCCCAGCAACATGCCCAATGGACAGCTCTCTTCACCGATGAGTGTGCATATGCCTTCAACCAGACAATCGTCGGAGATGTGTTTGGAGGCAACCCAGTCAGGCTGAACGCCTTAGACACACAATCCAACGAGTGCAGAAAGGTGGAGGTTCCGTGCTGTTTTGAGGTGGCATTATGTTGGGGCCGACGTACGCCGCTGGTGGTCATGGAAGGTGCCGTAACGATGTACGATACGTGAATGCCATCCTCCGTCTGATAGTGCAACCATATTGGGGGCATATTGAAGAGGTATTCGTCTTCATCGACGACAATACGCGCCCACATCGTGCACATCTTGTGAATGACTTCCTTCAGGATAACGACATCACTCGACTAGAGTGGCCAGCATGTTCTCCAGACATGAACCCTAACGAACATGCTTGGGATAGATTAAAAAGAGCTGTTTATGGACGACGTGATCCACCAACCAATCTGTGGGATCCACGCCGAATCGCCGTTGAGGAGTGGGACAATTGGATCGACAGTGCCTTGATGAACTTATGGATAGTATGCCACGACGAATACAGGCACGCATTAATGCAAGAGGACGTGCTACTGGTTATTAGAGGAAGCGGCGTGTACAGGAATCTTGACCATCACCTCTGAAGGTCTCGCTGTATGGTGGTACAACATGCAATGGGTGGTTTTCATGAGCAATAAAAAAGGCGGAAATGATGTTTATGTTAATCTCTATTCCAATTTTTTGGACAGGTTCCGGAACTCTCGATGTTTGTAGTTTCTCTCAACGTTCCTTAATAGATCGCCTATCCCGTCGGGTCCAACAATATTTGATTCTTCTCGGGCTTCTTAGTACTCTTCTGGCCAATTCCTTCACTTTCCTTTTACTGGGCCAAGCGGCTGTAGAGCTGTCGGGCTTCAATCTGGTTCGCTAGGGTCGCCTACAGGCCTTAATCGTCTGTGCTGTGAAGTGTGTTGGCTATAGTTGCACTTTACTGTTTGTGAGACAGAACCAGCTATAAGTTAATGTATCAAAGTCCTCTTTTATTCTGTTATGGCAAACAATTTTGCTTCTTGCTTGGATTATTAAAAAGAACTGCTTGTATCGTACACTTCATTAATTCTTAGTATCGAATAATTCATTCATTATAAAGCCGCTTGAGTTACATCTCAGGCTTTTACTGAACTGACAGGCCAGAGAAAGCAGGTGTGGTGCCGAGACTCCTCACGTGTCTCCGCTTTTATGCAGGTCGCTAAGTAGTGGGTGTGTGTTGCAGAGAGACACTCGATGATAAAGGCGGTGTTCCACATGAAGAGGCACACGGGCTACTTCATCCTGCAGGTGTACGTCCCATGCGGCCTCATCGTCTCCTGCTCCTGGGTCAGCTTCTGGATAGACCCGTCCGCCGTCCCAGCACGCATACAGCTAGGTAAGTGCTGCCTGCCGTGAGAAAAGTAGTCTCGCCACTGCCGTACGTCCAGCTTGTCGTCTGACTAGTCGCCATTTTCCAAGGACGTCTGCCACGTAGACTGCACGTAATAAATAATTACAGCTTCCAGGAGCAAACAAAGTGCAAAGCGTTTCACGAATGCTCGTGGTATTGTGCAGGAACCAGTACCGGAAAGGAAGGTTTCGATCACTACATACGCTCTGGCTCATTCCTCAGACTCAACCAGGTGGCGCACCGGTTTTAGACATCCTTGCAGAGAAGTCTGCGAAAATTTTTGCTTCAATGAGCACTTCACACTGTTGTTCCAGTAGCATCTGCTCACACAACTGTGCACAAGCTCGAGCTGCAACCTTGAAATTTTTCCTGCGTCTCGTTCTGGGTTGTTATGTGGCAACACGTATTCGCGGCCAGAATGTATGCACTCTTAGCAATGACCCCCCCCCCCCCCAAGAATTTCCGCTATGTATTGCTCCACAGGTTTACTTAGAAAGGCTTGCTAAAGGATCCGGATTAATCCTCAGTCTTGCTGCGTTATTACACCACTATAAGTAATGTTGATCGACGTAAGTTAGATTCGCGGGACTGGGTAGACATTATCACTGCTTTAATGTCAGTAATAAATACGTTTTAGCAATCACAGACGTTCGCAAGAATTTTTGCAAGATGGGCCAAGATTCAAAGCTTGCCAGTTTTGTTGTAATGATTGAGTGAGTGTGAAAATGTGTCGTGCCTCCAAATGTAAACTCGTCAAGAATTACACAATATTTATTATGTCTCCATGGATTCATAGTTAATTACTAAGTCTTTTTGAGGTGGATTACTTTCGTACCTAAATGGTAAGCTATTTGAATCGCATATTCAAAGTAAATTTTTTACGTTATTAATACGAATATGAGAGCTACCCGTTTGATTCAACGACACGAAAAATCGACCTTATATGAAGAAAGCCGGAGTATCCAACAAGCTGCGATATAAAGCTAGAAAATATTCGCAAAAATAAGTTACTCCTTTTCCATAATGTTACGTTGGCGTTGAAAATTAAGACTGAGTAAAAAAATGTTGTTGGATATCAGCAAAAATACCAGATACTCCTCGAAGTGGCGAAACACAGAATAAACTTCAGAAAAAATAGCTCTGAGCACTATGGGACAACTTCTGAGGTCATCAGTCCCCTAGAACTTAGAACTACTTAAACCTAATTAACCTAAGGACATCACACACATCCATGCCCGAGGCAGGATTCGAACCTGCGACCGTAGCGGTCGCGCGGTTCCAGACTGTAGGTTCCAGACTCCGGCCGGCCAAAACTTCAGAAAAGGCTTATGCAACTTTGATGTCATCTATAACACTTTATTTGCTTATAAAACTTCTCGTCTGTTCAAGGTAATGGATTTACTGCATTACTTTCATGACTATTTTTAGTGTCGACTGGCATAACTGAAGTTTAAGCGAGAGCCAATATACGAATCGATTAACTTCGAAGACTTCACAAAACCACCCTCAAATTGGTCAGAAGAATGAACTGAGGTAATCCTTGTATCTCCACTTCGTCACATTACTGCACTTTCAGGCCAACAGGAATGCAGAATTCGTAGCTCTGTGACTCCATACGGCGATATGTTGCACCCTTGGAGGTCCTAATCCTGGACATCACATTTTTTTCCTCCTTGTAATTTTCTACTTCGTTCTTCTAGCGCACAAAATGGTATTTGCTTTTTTTTTCAATTGATATGTTTGGAATTAAGCAAAACTGTACTGTTCTACAGTATAACATGTCTCTGTTGTTCCGAATGTAGAATAGCTCTGTCGCATAAAAGTGAATGTATAATCTGAAAGTTACCATGGATTTTCTTTTTCCACATGTAAACCGTAAACTATTGCTGTAATTCCATTGCACATTACGGAGAGGAGGTGTCCTTACCTAAGCGTTGTGTTGAAACCTGGGTGTTGCAGTGCACCATTTACAGGTACAGGTAATGTGGTCAATTATCATAATAAAAGCAGTATGAGAAGGGATTAAAAATTGCTCGACATTTTGATAGAAGGCTCCTGCCCACCGAGTACCTGCTTGTCCACTAAATCACGACATTCTTCCAGAGCACTGAAAAATGGCTAAGCCGAACTACACGCCCACGGACAGAAACTTACTTTCAAATTTCACTATGCTTCTATTCCAATCGAATAACTTTACCGATCACCCTCACTCACACCTGACTTCATAATCGCAACAACTTCACCCCTCAGTGTCCATGATCCTCCACCCCCAACAGCTGGCAAACGGCTCTCGGTCTCAGACCAACACCTCCACCGTATAGGGCACAAAATTTGTCTCCTACAGTCTGCAGGGCACTATCATTGGCCAACGCCAGCTCACGCTAATAGAACTGCTCTGGCTGGCGCTGATTTACGTCAGGACTTTTCAAAATTCCAAGAGGTGCTGAAAAACAACTGCCATCGTGGAATGTTACAAGCCCTTAAGCCAGCATAGAAGGCCCCAAACGCAACCAGTTTAGAAGGACCACGGAAAGCCTCATCCATCCTAACCAGTGTAACGGTGTGAGCCGAAGGCAAGGGCTCGTTGCCGTGAGAAAGGCACTTGCCGTAATATGCTGGCACACCGTTATGCCCGGCATCAACCTAGGCACTGAAGTCCGCCTGTCTAGTGACCACTGAGTTACCATATCCAGGGATGTTTTGGCATGAATATGTGACATTTGCGGCTCCTACATCACAAGAAATCCACTGTTATACCTATAAATAATGGTCATTTGGCCAGGCTGCACATCAGATCGACGTGTCGAACTGGTGTCCGCTGTAGTACGGTCTTCCCAGAGATTCGCTCCACCCCATTAAGCCACTGGACGTTCACCAGCGCCAGATGCCAGCAGTCAGACACAGGTTCAACGTTTGTACCCCAGGTCCGTCTGTAGCCTCACAGTAGGCCAGCCACCAGCCAGCCTCGCCTGCTGCCCTGTGCCAACTCATTCCACAGCTGAGCTAGCATCGCTGGCAGCTTCATACATCGCAAGGTCTCCTCGTTGCCACCCTGAGCTAGACATAGGAAGAGCTGAGTCATCACTACACATTACGCATAACGTCCATGACGCCATCCACCCGTTTTACGTAGGCACAAGTCACTAGTATACAATGTTGGGGAGTAAGTAAAGATTTCTGCTATCAACGAGCCAGATTTGACTCAACCCAACACGCCAACTTGCAGCATAGAACAACCGCACCCATTACACCAGGCTGCCAGGCTGGCTGTCAGTAGCTACATCTTATAACATTTAGAGTTGCACTCTACCAAAACTATTGTTCAACAGTTTGCTACGCTATATAAATGACCTAGTAACTGGTAGAGTTATCGGTAGTACTGGTAGCTTTGGTAGGCAAAGAAACGTAAATAGATGTGTAAAACAGAAACTGGGAGCCGACGACTTCTCCTTTTTTTGCACGTAATTAGAACCGCAAATAATTCAGTGTTAGTTCATTGCATATTTGATATCCTTACAGAATATAAATTGCATCTTATAAGTAATAAAAATTAATTCATCGTGTAATTTCTGCGCTGTTATGTAAACCAGAGCAGTTACTTTTGATGCAAGTACAGTTTAAACGCACAGACGTAAATGCATATATACATAATTATTTTTGTTATCCTATACTCAATATAATATTCTTCATCATGATCCATGGCTAGAGTTTCCTATTATTATTGATAAACCGAAAGTTGTTTATGAATAACAGAAACATTTTTTATAAAAGTTCGATGAAATATTAAAGCGATGTTTGATATATTTTTGTTTTGCAGCTTCTTTTTATTTTACATTTTTGTTGAGGACATTGCTTTTTCTAGTGATAAATACGCATTGTTTTCTTTGTGTTTGCTACAATGTCCCTCTGTTTCACGTTACAAATCAACAATTTTCAAATTAAATCTGAATTAAACACTGACAATTTCAATTTTGCTGTAAATACTGTTTGTCCTTAAGTAACCGACAGAAGGATAACTGTCTTATAGCAAAAATGTTCTGTGGGTTACCCGGCTCTTTATATATCCTCACTCAGTTTGCAGATAGTTCACAGCTTCCGGTTTTTAGGAGAATCTAGTAAGACACTGGTCGCATATACAAAGAACGCGATCGTTGTGGGATACCACGTGATTGGTGTGCAACACACGTAATGTACAGGTAACGTGGATATGACCTTAACTGACTAAAGCTACTTGTCAAACGACCATAGTCTACGCTTACGTAAGGTATTCCACAGTAGTAAACGGTAGCTTTACATCTCTCACAACGTTACAATGGAGCTGCAGCGCATTGACTGACCAATTCAGATATTGTTGCTCAACATCGGTACTGCAACTGGCGATTGCACCCTGTGCATGATGGTGATGTTGCTACTGAAATACTTTTTTCTCATGAAAGATGGGGGTTGTATTGGGAAACGTGAACGCGCAGAACAGTCGATGTTGGAGTACTCAGTTTTCTCAGCAGTTACGTCAAGAACCATGTTATGATTTGAAAACAAGAGATTTGTGAACAATTAGTATTTGTGAGTTATTGGACCAATCTATTTCCTCCAAGCACCATTTTAATAGGCATATGAAAAATATATGCCAACCTTTCTACAAAGAACTAACAACTGAAGAAAACATCTACTGTCGTTTAATGCATGACAGTGCAAGAGCACACAATATTACGAAGGTACTTTCTGTCATAGACACACTGGTGGTGGTGCTCTTGTACTTCCGTTACTTGGTTTTAGTTTGCGCACATTTCAGTGAGAGTAAACGGTACTGAACAGCAGCTGAAGTGTTAAATGAGGCAATGGTATTCTTTGACGTCTTTCCAAGGCCTCTACTATCCCGGCCAGTCTTTTCTCCACTAAAACTGAAATGTCAACTGATTTCTGATGTCTGAAGAACGGGCTGGAGCGTATGCAGAGATCGCAGCCTGCCTCCCTGATATTCGTTCCCTTGCAACGCCCAACACAGCATTATGTCGTACGCTAAACACTTTGCTCTACAGGCAACTATTTGCTTGTTTCCTCCGCTTTGTGTTGTGTTTCTGTAATCCGTTCTGCAATTCATTAAATACTGGCGCAGTCCAATGGTAGTACTAAAAAAAGATACTGAGCAAGTCCTAAAAGCTCCTTTTTTTTGTTGCCAAAAGCACACATGGTGCTCCATACAGTTCCTCTTTATGTCACTGCACTTTTTCCAAGTAGTAGCTTCCATACTTGAAGTATGATTTCGAAATGTTTGTGAAATACCGCTCTATGGTTACCATACCCTCAAAATGTGTTCCAACCACGAAATCCTTTAGATGTGTCGATTTACTGAAAGTTACAGGGGATCAGATCTGACGAATATGGTATAGGTTTGAACATTTCTTTCTTAAAATCCTCTTTCTGGCATGCCTAAAACAACTTTATGACCAAGTGGAACGTCGTAGAAAAGCAACCGGGCCTTTTCGTCGCCTAGTTGGTTCAGTGGATATTTTTCAGTAATCCCGCGGTACTGTGTTCACCTTTAAAAATTAAAACATTGGGCATACCTTCACCGGCAGTTGTAACAGACTACCACCTTTTTTTGGTGCAGGGTCGTCAGCTTCTAGGCACTGCCTTGGTCGCTATTTTATTTCTGTCGTGAGCGGGCCGACTCACGGGTGATCCACAGTAACAAATAGGTGTAAAAATCAGCACCGAACAGTGTAGAGGAATTAGATTCCGCATTTGCATGTGGCCACGATTTAACAAAAGCAACATCGATATCGCACGAAGCTTTCTTACAGTTAATTTCTAACGCCAAATGTGCTGTACTCTTTCTTCTGATATTCCTGTGGTGTAAGCTACTTCGTATGACTTCAGTAGCTGGTCGTCCAATTCAGTATGGTGCACTTTCTCAATTATTTCATCTGCGTTTGCAGTTTGGGACGCTCTTCACGCGGATCATTTTAAAGTAAGACACTTTTGAATTTAATCATCTACTTCCTAAGTGTTCAAAATAGGAAGCAGACTCCTTATAAACTCTGACCACCCTACGATGAATTTGCGTTGGTGAGAAACCGTCAAAAAAAAAAAATGATGAGGTAAGGTATCCCAATTCGTCCTTTCCAACGAAACACACCCAACATGACTACTTTAGTAAGCTGCATATAAAAAAGTAAGCCACAGATGAAGTTGACAGTACTTTTACAATAGCATTAAAATTGTACCAACACTACAGAAACAATATTTCGTTGTTATCAATCCGGATTCTATGCTAAGATTGGAAATAATAATATTTCGGAATCTATGATAAATTAGAAACAGAATTAATCAATAACATAACGTAAGTCACTAGCTGAATGTCTTTTGTACTGATTCTTCACCCACTTTAAAATACATTGCTTATTCCTGTGTTACGTGGTTTAAGTAATGTGACACAGATGTGTGAGATCTACTAAACGATTTTGTCAACTTCTGAACACCCTCTAGGGGCCTTCGCACACCTTCGACTCGCCAATGTCCACTTCCTCCTATCGAAGCCCGACTGCAGTTCACTTACATGACTACGTATCCTCTTTACGCGCATCCGACAGCCGGACTCGTCTCCAGAGCACTGAACAGTTCAACGTATCGCCGCTCTTCCAGTGGCCCATAGCGTCACCATGCAATAATAACAGAATATGAGTGGTTTACCTGCCTTCGTATATCCCTTTACAAAGGAATGATGCTACTTTTATATCTCTGTTTGCTTAACACTTCGTCGATGGTTTATTGTCTTTTATGAATCATTTTATATGGTTTAATAAGGTCTAATGAATACTTGCTCTTCAAGTGTCGCAGGATTTATTACAGTCAGTACGTACACTAACGCTCCCACTTTGTATATAGACGTGTTTCAGTGCCATTCATTTCATCAGTTTGGTGGGTGACTTTTCTCGAACGTTCTATGTTCGATGTGAAATTTGTCAGTTAAATGTTTCCTACTCATCTCACTATCATATATTTTTAGACATCTCACTATGTTTTATTGATGCTGTTGCAAAGGTATGTTGTGGCTCTTAAGCTTAACTGTTTTACATCTGTTTTAACAAACTTGTTTTACTTCTGGTGTTCAATCTTTACACATTTGTTTCTAACATACTTGCATTATATACGTATTTTTTGCTAATCCTTTATAGGACACACTACTGTTCAATTCTTATTTTGACATTGGGTTACCAACGGTCTGAGCATATTTCACTTTTGAAGACGACAGTATAAACTGTTGAAACCGGTAAAATGAACCCAATAGACTTTTATCTTTGTGGGTCTACTAAATGGATCGATAAAATACCACTAGTTGCAAATGTCAGAGCAGCACGTTTTGTAGAGGAGATTGTGCAGAAAGAAACAAAGCTGTATGAGAGGAAACATTCAGACTGAGGAAGTACTTAAACATCATAATTTTAGCATGCTGCATCCTTGCAAACTACCGTTTGTTAAAAAAAAAACTCAGAGATTATTCTTCGACAGAGCTACATTTCGGTCAGTCTAATGCGTTAGCCACATTTATTGCGTCAGATTACTATATCGTTGCGTCAAATTAATGAAACACTTCTTTGCATCAATGAATGAAGGTCTTAAGCGCAGTTGATATAACTTGCATCTCTGAATATCATGTGACCGCTGATATAGTTTCGCGGTATGATTTCTGTATACCAGAAATGGAGAAAAGAGAAGTCGCCACATTAATCAGGAATGGTCAACATTTAACAACGTAGAAAATGATAAACGTTGCTTACGTTAACATCTGGAAGCATGTGCGACAGAAGTAGAATTTCAGAACAAATCCTATATGGTTGGAAGTTTATAGTGAGCACCTCTGGAAGTTTTAATCAGTTTATAAACTTCCTGGAAGCCTACTCGCCTATTTATCACTAAAAACAAAAGAAACAGAGGTTACTGGTAGTTCTAATACTGATTCCGTAAATACTCTACCAGTAAAAATTTACTGCAGTCACTAATATTATCATTTAACATAATTCCTACTGCAAACCTTCGAACCAGAGTAGTTAATTGTTCCGAAACAACAACTAATGAAGAGAGTTATATTGCAGACCATGACATGCTTTTTCTTATGACAAATTTCAATACTTATCATGAAAGAAAATCTACTAAGTAAGAAGTAAGGAGAGTAGTCAATGAGCAAAAAATTGAATGTTTTTGTAAATTAGTGAAAGAGGTGCATCGGACTGACGTTTTCAGTCCTCATGACATTAGTGGAAAGAACAACACCTTATATGAAAATCATTGTCTCCAAAGAGTAATTAAGATTAGATCAAATTCTCCAAAGTGCCATGTGTTACTAAAGGAATGTAGTAATCTTGTAGGACAACAGGAGACTGTATCTACCATTTAGAAACATCTCTTATCTTGATTTTCTAGTTCAGTTCAATGTAAACTGTAAAATGTTCAAGAAATAACACGTATCTAGAAGGAAAGAATTACTACATGAAGCAGCAAAATAAAGTCATTGTGGGATATAGTATGGGAGAACACTGGGAAAGCCAGAGATTGGGGGGAGAACATTGTTTTAATAGTAAATGATACAATGATAACATATGCGTGCCGTGTTGCAATTTTTTTAACATCATCTTGTTTCTGTTCTTGGGCACAATAAGTGGAGTCATGAAATACCTTAGACGAAGCACCACAAGTAACGTCTTAACATGAATGTTACTCTCACTACAACAGAAAAACTCATGAATCCATCAAAAACAATAGAAAATAGTGGTAATGATATAATGTCAACAATGTTAAATAAAAATATACTTCTGAGTTTAGGAAAGTATTAAGTTATTTGTGTAACAAGTCATTCATCGCTGGAACGTTTCCCAATTACGTAAAGTATGCTGATGTTAAGCCTGTGCATAAGAAATGCAATAAGGAAACATCATCATGCATTCACGCAAGTTCACTTTTGACAGCACTCTGAAAAATTTTAGAACAGGTAATGTATAAGCGACTTCTCAGCATTGGACTTAAAATAATACATTGTCAGCGTCACAGTGCGGATTTTAATTTCTACATACTCTGAGTAAAATTAGACAATAAATTACAGGCTACGGATGTGTTCTGTGATCTGTCAAAGGCATCTGACTGTGCAAATCACAATACCGTTTTAAATAAATTAGAATTCTATGGTGTAGCAGGAAATGCTGCCAAATGGTTCAAACAGTATCTCTCTGACAGGAAACAAAGGGGTGTCAATAACAGGAGACCCTGTATTAAGCTATCAGCCATCTTCCAGCTGGAAACCAATTATAAATGGTGTCCTGCTACGTCTTTCTTAGGGCCCTTGCTTCTTCGTATATGTGTTAATGACCTTCCAACAGTTAACATTAGCAGATGATAAGGTTGTTTCGTTTAAAGATGAAACAAATATTGCAATGAATATCAAATGAAATGTAGCTGTAGAAAATAGCCATCACTTTGTCTCTGATCTCAAGAAAGCACACTGTATGGAGCTGAGACTTGGTAAGACGTTTGCACCGAGCATATACGTCAAATATCGTGACAAGAGAATGGAAGAAGTTGACAGCGTTAAATTTTGCTATTATAACTTGATAACAAGTTCTGTTGGAAGGAACATATCACAGGTATTCCGAAACACCCAAATAATCTCCATTTGGAATGCGAATATTGTCAGACATGGCGAAATAAAAATGAAATTTACATGTTTGATACATGTTTAGTGTTAACATTTAAATAAAAGTATGTTTCAGAAATTTTATTTGTACCATATCCTTGAAATCCATTTCACTTCCGATATTAGAAGGAATATCAGCTTTTTAAAAAAAATGTTTTTTTAAGATTCTCTACATTCTTTCTTGTGGATCTCCTCACTATGGTGCTATGAAACGAAGACTGTGTGTATCTATAGAACTAACAGAAACATTATACTGGATGTTTATAAATAAGTTATGTAAAGGGAACCTTTAATTGTGAAAAGGGCAAATAACTTACAGAAATGTTTGATAGACCACTTAATGCTTTATGTCTTCAAGTTTTGTTCCTGCCTAGCAGTGTTAGTTCCTGACGTCCTCGCTAGACGGCATACGCGATTAAGTTATTCCTACAGTCATAATCTAGTCGTATAACGGTGCAGAGCTTGTTCATGGTTTCATGAATCGAAATCCGCTACCACAGTTCAGAGACAGTTCAGGACTAAATACCACGAGCCACCAGAAACAAACTGTTATTAACTGGTACAAACATATCAACAAAACTGGCTGTGTATCACATAGGATGCCAGATCAATGTCGGAAAGCAGTCTCTGACGCAACAATGGAACAAGTTCAGCAATCTTACACTTGTAGTCCAGGTAAAATCGACGACATGTCAGCTTAGAACTGAATATGCCTAGTATTACAATTACAACAGGATACGGGCACAGAATTTGGTTTTCAGCAAGATGGCACGTCACCACATTATCATCGTGGAGTTATCGCGTATTTCCGTAGGAATGTGCCGACTTGGATTGCACGTGGTGAAAGAATATCCTGGCCACCACAATCACATGATTTAAATCTCAATGCACTTGGGTGCATGTGGTTACGTTAAAGACAGAGTTTTCATTCCTTTGCTTCCGGGAAATGTCGAACGGATAACACAAGCAGTTGCTACCAGTCATAGATTTTCTTCATCGGATTTGGCAGAAGACTGATTACAGGTGAGACATTTCTCATATTCCAACTGTAAATATAACAATTAAAGGTTACTTTTGTATAACTAATTTATAAACACCCCTTAAATTGTTATGAGCAGTCTCAGTAATTTAAGGCTGGAGGTCACAAACAATGGTCGCCCTGTTTTACGAGAAGCATGCACACACTGCTGCTGTCACGTTATGTCCCGCAGGCGTGACGTCAGTGCTGTCGCTGACGACGATGGGCATGGGAGCGCGCGCCCAGATGCCGCCCGTGTCGTACGCGACTGCGCTGGACTGGTACATCATCCTCTGCTTCCTCACCGTCTTCTCCGTGGTCGTCGAGTTTGCGCTGATACACTACCGCGAGAGGGTCGCCACCAGCATCCGGAAGGCGCTGCAGGAGCGTGCCGATAACGTAACTACCTTCCTCCCATTAGGCAAGATAAAAAAAGGGTCAATAGCGCTTAAAGTCAGCACACCGGCCCGGCCAAAACGTTGACCACCCCCATGTGACATCACGCAAATACAGTGCAACAGCGACTCCAGTCTTGATAATGCACTCAGTTCGGTGATGACGAGATTCGACAATTTTCTTCAGGTATGATATACACAGTTGAAGCTACTCATCAATGATTAGATCTTGAAGAGCAGTGGTTCTCAACATTACTTACACCATTAGCCCTGAGTGGAATCAGATATTAACTAGTACCCCCCCCCCCCCCCCCCCCCCCAACACTACCACCAACATCAAAACTACCGCATATGTAAGCTTTAAAAAGGAAAAGAATTTTATTTTGATTACCCATATTTTTAAAATGACGAAAGATAAGTGATATTCAGTTTTTGAAGGTTTTTGTAAAAAAAATCATAAATTGATGAGTCAAAGAAACAATTGGTACTGTTTGTTTCTAACAACCTTTATTTATAGAACGATGAAGCAATTATTAGTCCATCACGAATGCTACCTACAGCTCCCCAGAAAAGAAATTTATCTGTAGTTGTTGCAAAACATGCTACTCTTCACAAATTCCATCTCCAGCGACACTTGATTCACTCACAGCGTGCACCCACATTTAAAATCAACCAAGACAAAATGTGAGCACTATATTTACTATTTGTAAATCACTTGGTTACTGGAAGCCTTACTTCTGAACTGGCAGAAATTGGAAGACCGTAGACTGTCAGTGCTTTGAGTCACTAATAATAATAAAAATAATAATAATAATAATGTGTAGGCGCTATGGAAATGCAGTAGTAGTCTGCATACAGGGTAGTCAGAAACATTCTGAAAACCTTGCAAGGGTATTGTACCGGAGGTTGTGCTCAGAAAAAAAATTTTTCTTGAAAGTTCGATACGTTGCGCCGTTTACGAGTTATTTAGGACTGAAATTAGCCAGTCAGGTCACTGTGAGAGCAAATTCAAGCAGCATGCCAGATACAATCAGTGCAAGTTGTTCTCGTAGCGTATATGACAGTTCACGATACTGCTCAGCCTTTGGCTCGGGGTCTATCCTTAATACCGCTCCATATCCAATTTACGTATGCTCTCTTGTTGTTTTAGCAAGTCAAATGGGGAACACATTTGGCGAGATTATCTCTGGCAGGCCGCTTGAATTTGCGTGCTGATGGCTAACTTCAGTGCGAAATAACTCGGAATCGGCGTAGCCTATAGAACATTTTTTTCTTAAGCTTTACTCATCAGCACAACCTCACCTGCAACACCCCTAGAAGCTATTCAGACCGTTTCTGACCACTCTACATAGTTACTGTTGTGTTGTGCTGTCAATTGCACTACTGGCCATTAAAATTGCTACACCAAGAAGAAATGCACATGATAAACGCGTATTCATTGGACAAATATATTATACTAGAACTGACATGCGATTACAAAAAAATGGTTCAAATGGCTCTGACCACTATGGGACTTAACATCTGTGGTCATCAGTCCCCTAGAACTTAGAACTACTTAAACCTAACTAACCTAAGGACATCACACACATCCATGCCCGAGGCAGGATTCGAACCTGCCACCGTAGCGGTCACGCGGTTCCAGACTGAAGCGCTTAGAACCGCATGGCCACACCGGCCGGTGATATGTGATTACATTTTCACGCAATTTGGGTGCATAGATCCTGAGAAATCAGTACACAGAACAACCACCTCTGGCCATAATAACGGCCTTGATACGCCTGGGCATTGAGATGAACACAGCTTGGATGGCGGGTACAGGTACAGCTGCCCATGCAGCTTCAACACAATACCACAGTTCATCAAGAGTAGTGACTGGCGTATAGTGACCAGTCAGCTGCTCGGCCATCATTGACCAGACGTTTTCAATTGGTGAGATATCTGGAGAATGTGCTGGCCAGGGCAGCAATCGAACATTTTCTGTATCCAGAAACGCCCGTACAGGACCTGCAACATGCGGTCGTGAATTATCCTGCTGAAATGTAGGGATCCGCAGAGTCGAATGAAGGGTGGAGCCACGGGTCGTAATACATCTGAAATGTAACGTCCACTGTTCAAAGTGCCGTCAATGCGAACAAGAGGTGACCGAGACGTGTAACCACTGGCACCCCATACCATCACGCCAAGTGATACGCCAGTATGGCGATTACAAATACACGCTGCCAATGTGCGTTCACCGCGATGTCGCCAAACACGGATGCGACCATCATGATGCTGTAAACAGTACCTGGACTCATCCGAAAAAATGACGTTTTGCCATTCGTGCACCCAGGTTCGTCATTGAGTACACCATCACAGGCCGAGCTGATAGTCCATGCTGCTGCAAACGTCGTCGAACTGTTCGTGCAGATGGTTGTTGTCTTGCAAACGTCCCCATCTGTTGACTCAGGGATCGAGACGTGGCTGCACGATCCGTTACAGCCATGCGGATAAGATGCCTCTCATGTCGACTGCTAGTGATACGAGGACGTTGGGATCCAGCACGGCGTCCCGTATTACCCTCGTGAACCCACCGATTCCATATTCTGCTAACAGTCATTGGATCTCGACCAACGCGAGCAGCAATGTCGCTATACGATAAACCGAAATCGCGATAGGCTACAATCCGACCTTTATCAAAGTCGTAAACGTGATGGTACGCATTTCTCCTCCTTACAACGTTTCACCAGGCAACGCTGGTCAACTACTGTTTATGTATGAGAAATCGGTTGGAAACTTTCCTCATGTCAGCACGTTGTAGGTGTCGCCACCGGCACCAACCTTGTGTGAATGATCTGAAAAGCTAATCATTTGCATATCACAGCATCTACTTCCTGTCGGTTAAATTTCGCGTCTGTAGCACGTCATCTTCGTGGTGTAGCAATTTTAATGGCCAGTAGTGTAGTTCGTTTAGCTGTTGCGAAGTGAATAATGAAGAAATTTGTGATCCTTTGCGGTAACTCATTTTATGAGATATTTAAACGTATGTGACGTATATGTCCCGATTTTGGTGTGCATGTTACAAATTTTAAAGTGTGTGTCTGGTGGGTGAACTATGTGAGGAAGATGTTTATAAAATCACAATCTGTAATCTCTACCACCCTGTATCACGCTTTACGCTAGTACTTGAAAACAAAGTAATTACTGGTAATTCACGTAATCAGTATCATAATTTTACGAAATAGTGATAATCGTAATGCTTTGATCAACTGTTCCGTCGGTTCTTGGTAGATTATTTTTTACATTATAAATGAATGACACACAACACTGTTTTTTTTTTTTGCACAAACCAGTTTTCGGCTGTTACAGATTCACCAGCTGTGCTGAAGTAGAATTTTGTTGAATGAAAGGTTTTAAACTAGTGCATCTACAGAGTATCTCCATTTCCAGAGATAAAAAATCCGTGATCTCAGATCAACATTTTCATATCTGGAAATGGAGTTACTCTGTAGATGCACTAGTTTGAAATCTTTGAACCAGCAAAATTTCACTGCACCACTCTTTTATCTCTGTATCTGACGATGGCGTAAAAACCCAAAACCGTTTCGTATAACAAATAATAAATATTGTAGAATAATACACCGGTGTTGTGTATGTTTAACTTATAATAATAATAGTAATGATCTTTTAAAAATAGTTTAGTTTAATGACCGAAAGACAGTCTAACACTTTTGTTTTTACGACTCAGAAAATTTCGTTTTACCATCAAGGGATAACTACCACCAGGATGGGAAGCACTGCCGTAGAACTGCTACATTGCGAACATGTCGCTAGCTATGTTTCACCTGATGTTACAAATAGTCTGGAATATTTTTATGGGATTAAAATCGGCTAATTTAGTAAGCCAGTGGAGATGCGACAGTGTGCCTGACTGTTCGTCAGACCGGGAACGTGCTACAGCGCACGGTTATTGTCATCTTGGAAGACGACAGTGTCTGCGATATACCCAGCATGAAGATGTAGAAGCAACGGCAGCACTCAGTCACCTTGTATGTTGAAGTAAACATTCTGGCTCACATCCACGGTACCTGAGTAAATAATCATATGTAATGGTACGAAAACACCAGTAACGTATCACAAAGGCATGTTCGACCATAACCACACCTTTCCACACACATGTGGGTTAAACACCACAGTGCACCGTCGATACAGTCGACGACTTGCATTTTTTTGGGAAGAGGTAAAGTGCGAACTGGTCCGACCACACTTCACATCTACAGTCAGCCACTGTCAAAAGTCCTGCTTCTGATCTGTTAGGCCCATTGAAGCCGTGTGGCTTTACGTGTCAGTATGATTACCTGACTCGAAATGCCTACTGAATGCAGTTCCCATTGCAGTGTTTGCCCAGGAACTGCTTGAGCTGTATCTGAGTTTACTAACAGCAGAGAGTGCTGTAGGGTTTGAAATCGAATGTCACTGACAAGACTTGACGCTCATCATCGGTACCTGGCGGTTCTTCTGGCGCTCAGGTATGTAGCCATACAGACATTTACACACAATTTATAACCTTTAGCTGGTTTGCATACGTTGGCTACAACATTTATGTGAAGGTAGATGGAGAGGTGCAAGTAGTTACAACGAAGAACCATAATTAGACAGAGTATTGGGTCATGCCATTTAAAATAAAGGAAGAAAAATGAAAGAAAAAAAGGAAGAGGAAAAAGATAATACCGTAATTTAAAGAACCCATCTCATAACTAGATAACTAACAGATTTACAGTACTGGTAGAAATACTGCCAGTCTACACTGCTTGAAAAATTATAGTGAAGCATCCAGAAGGTGGTAAGGAAACGAAATGAAACTTCGCGGATTGTGATAGTATGTGATGTCACTTCAGTGATTACAAAATCGAGTCAAATTCAAATGAACTTGGCGGTACTGGCCGTCTTATCAGTATGACGTTGCATCCCTTCTGGCCTGGATGGATACATTGATTCGGCTGAGGAGGGTGTCATAAGGCCGTTGTACGCCGTCTTGAGGCGAGGTCTCCCTCAATTGTTGTAACTAGTTCTTGCTATCCCGGATATTGGCGCTGGGGCGGGGTTTACGTCCAACACATGATCTTTCAGGGACAGATCTGGGGATCTCGCTGGACACGGGAGTATCTTAACACCACGCAGAGAGTTCACAGAGGCACGTGCCATGGGTGGACGAGCGTTGTCCTGTTGAAAGATGGAACCACGATACTGTCTCACGAGAGGTAATATGTTGTCACGACACAGGATGTCTATAAAACACAGTTATGTCGTCAGAGCTCCGTCAATTACTACCAGCCACTATCCGAAATCACAAGCGATGGCTCCCCATACCACGACACCGGGGATAATATCGCCGTGCTTCTCCAAAACGTTGTAAGAATGGGACTTCTCCCTAGATCTACTCGCCAGCGATGATCGTTCGCTGTACTGCAGGACTACCATTAATCGCCGAGCACAATGCGACTTCATTCATCAGCAGTCCATGCTTCCCGGTCATTGCACCATTACTGACGCAGTAGTCTGTGTTGTGGTGTTAACGGTAGCCTACGTAATGGATGGTAATTCCCTGGTCTGGGTGCATCTCATCTCCGACCACTGCTGCGGGATGGCACAGAATGTTTCAGTGTTCTCGGATGGCAGGCACAGCTGTGCTGGGTTACGATATGCTTGGTGCACAATACGGCAATTGCCACTTGTGGTGATCCGACATGGTCGACCGGAATCCCCAGTACGAGTATGCGTATCCTGACGTTCCCGTACGGTCCAGCACCGAGCCCTGTCACATCCGAAGGCCCCACGAATCTGCATATTGCACGATTCGAGTAGCCGGCCAAATGGAGACCGATAATGAAGCCACATTCAAAGTCTGACAGGTGCTGATAAAGCTGTCTCATACTAGTGCATAACTTCATAGTGATCACCAACATCTAACGCTATTCACGCTCCTTATGTACATTAACAGGCCTTCTAACACTAAACATGAACAACACTAATGCAATCCAGTGGTCGTTCTACCTGTTATGGGGAACTACAACTCTGATTTTTTACATATCCGCCGGTGGTTTGTATGTATAATAACTTACACTGACATTCGACCATGTCTTCTCTGTGCTTCAATTGTTTTTGTCAAGCAGTGTACATGCTGCATAGGTCCTAGGTGACTCAGTTACAGTTAACTCCATTAATTCGTGAAATTAACAGGCAATTTAATATTTACATGTTTCTTCTATCTCATTTTGACAGTGAATGCAAATATGTATATTACGTGTTTAATATTTCTGCGCATCATCCTTGTATACCAACGGCCTTGCCGCAGTGGTAACACCTGTTCCCGTCAGATCGCCGAAGTTGAGCGCTGTCGGCCTGGGCTAGCACTTGGATGGGTGACCATCAGGTCTGCCGAGTGCTGTTGACAACCGGGGTGCACTCAGCCCTTGTGAGGCGAACTGAGGAGCTACTTAATTGAGAAGTAGCGGCTCCGGTCTCGGAAACTGACATACAGCCGGGATAGCGGTGTGCTGACCACATGCCCATCCATATCGGCATCCAGTGACGAGTATGGGCTGAGGATTGAGGATGACATGGCGGCCGGTCAGTACCGTTGGGCCTTCATGGCCGGTTCGGGAGGAGTTTAGTTTATCATCGTTGTATACCCTGCAGTCTGTTGTCGTCGAGGCGTCAGCACAGATGTTGGAAGGGAACATTTTTAACGTCGCCAGACGACGAATTAGTGTTGCAGATTGTTGTCTTCGATTGCCACATCCAAAGAAGAAGTGGTTCGCATCCTTCTTGATTCCATATTCAGAAAGCGGTGACCCAACAGCATGAATGTGGTGTAGATGCTGTCAGGAGTACGCACGATACAAGATCAATCGTGCTGTAGTGGATACAAACGGCTCTTTGTTTGATAAGGTTTGCATGGTACTACGAGGTGCATTCAAGTTTTAAGGCCTCCGATTTTTTTTATAATTAACTACTCACCCGAAATCGATGAAACTGGCGTTACTTCTCGACGTAATCGCCCTGCAGACGTACACATTTTTCACAACGCTGATGCCATGATTCCATGGCAGCGGCGAAGGCTTCTTTAGGAGTCTGTTTTGACCACTGGAAAATCGCTGAGGCAATAGCAGCACGGCTGGTGAATGTGCGGCCACGGAGAGTGTCTTTTATTGTTGGAAAAAGGCAAAAGTCACTAGGAGCCAGGGCAGGTGAGTAGGGAGCATGAGGAATCACTTCAAAGTTGTTATCACGAAGAAACTGTTGCGTAATGTTAGCTCGATGTGCGGGTGCGTTGTCTTGGTGAAACAGCACACGCGCAGCCCTTCCCAGACGTTTTTGTTGCAGTGCAGGAAGGAATTTGTTCTTCAAAACATTTTCGTAGGATGCACCTGTTACTGTAGTACCCTTTGGAATGCAATGGGTAAGGATTACGCCCTCGCTGTCCCAGAACATGGACACCATCATTTTTTCAGCACTGGCGGTTACCCGAAATTTTTTTGGTGGCGGTGAATCTGTGTGCTTCCATAGAGCTGACTGGCGCTTTGTTTCTGGATTGAAAAATGGCATCCACGTCTCATCCATTGTCACAACCGACGAAAAGAAAGTCCCATTCATGCTGTCGTTGCGCGTCAACATTGCTTGGCAACATGCCACACGGACAGCGATATGGTCGTCCGTCAGCATTCGTGGCACCCACCTGGATTACACTTTTCGCATTTTCAGGTCGTCATGCAGGAATGTGTGCACGGAACCCACAGAAATGCCAACTCTGGAGGTGATCTGTTCAACAGTCATTCGGCGACCCCCCAAAACAATTCTCTCCACTTTCTCGATCATGTCGTCAGACCGGCTTGTGCGAGCCCAAGGTTGTTTCGGTTTGTTGTCACACGATGTTCTGCCTTCATTAAACTGTCGCACCCACGAACGCACTTTCGACACATCCATAACTCCATCAGCACATGTCTCTTTCAACTGTCGATGAATTTCAATTGGTTTCACACCACGCAAATTCAGAAAACGAATGATTGCACGCTGTTCAAGTAAGGAAAACGTCGCCATTTTAAGTATTTAAAACAGTTCTCATTCTCGCCGCTGGCGGTAAAATTCCATCTGCCGTACGGTTCTGCCATCTCTGGGACGTATTGACAATGAACGCGGCCCCATTTTAAAACAATGCGCATATTTCTATCTCTTTCCAGTCCGGAGAAAAAAAATCGGAGGCCTTAGAACTTGAATGCACCTCGTACTGCTAATGTTGAGATACTGACATAATGTCAGCGTCTTGATTTCAGGATTCTGCCCATTCTTTATTCCATTCATTTCCTGTCAATCATCTATCTCTTTGTAGAAAGTCGTTTGTCTTGACTTTAGGATGTGTTTCTACCTATTGCAGAGAATTGCAACTGTGATCTTTTACATACCCGCTGTGGCGTGTACTCGCACTTGTACAAAGTTACATTGACATCTGACCACGTCTTGTTTGGCCAGACTATCTGCAATTTCGTTTCGTTCTATCCTACAGAATGCCTTGATCCAATACGTTTTGACTTTTTGATTGTTATGAATTTCTCCCAATACGTCTACCTTTCTCTGTGCTGTGAGGTAACTCATTTTTCTGGCATCGCTGTTCTTTGGTAGGGCAATGGTTGATTTGGAATCAGATCGATTTTTTTTTTCTTTCGGTAATATACTGAATAGAAAGAGAGCGTCCACGATTGTGACTAGTTCGACCGTCGTGACTGTGTTGCCCTTTTCTGGTTTAAATCTTCTACCGTTTTTGTTCTATTGTCCTAGCATGTGCTCTTGGCCCCAACTGTGCAAATAACAGTCGCACCTTAGGAATCAGATACAAATTCTTGTATGGCGAAAATATAAGGGGCAGTCAATTGAAAACGAGACAGATCGAAAAAAAGTAATTAATCTGTTCGTTATTTCGAAAGTAAGAGCTATAACTGTTAATACTTGTACTCCGCTGTGATACAAGACAGTCGGTGTCTTCATGCAAAACGAAACTTCCTGGCAGATTAAATCTGTGTGCCCGACCGAGACTCGAAATCGGGACCTTTGCCTTTCGCGGGCAAGTGCTCTACCATCTGAGCTACCGAAGCACGACTCACGCCCATCTACATCTACATTTATACTCCGCAAGCCACCCAACGGTGTGTGGCGGAGGGCACTTTACGTGCCACTGTCATTACCTCCCTTTCCTGTTCCAGTCGCGTATGGTTCGCGGGAAGAACGACTGTCTGAAAGCCTCCGTGCGCGCTCTAATCTCTCTAATTTTACATTCGTGATCTCCTCGGGAGGTATAAGTAGGGGGAAGCAATATATTCGATACCTCATCCAGAAACGCACCCTCTCGAAACCTGGCGAGCAATCTACACCGCGATGCAGAGCGCCTCTCTTGCAGAGTCTGCCACTTGAGTTTATTAAACATCTCCGTAACGCTATCACGGTTACCAAATAACCCTGTGACGAAACGCGCCGCTCTTCTTTGGATCTTCTCTATCTCCTCCGTCAAACCGATCTGGTATGGATCCCACACTGATGAGCAATACTCAAGTATAGGTCGAACGAGTGTTTTGTAAGCCACCTCCTTTGTTGATGGACTACATTTTCTAAGCACTCTCCCAATGAATCTCAACCTGGTAGCCGCCTTACCAACAATTAATTTTATATGATCATTCCACTTCAAATCGTTCCGCACGCATACTCCCAGATATTTTACAGAACTAACTGCTACCAGTGTTTGTTCCGCTATCATATAATCATACAATAAAGGATCCTTCTTTCTATGTATTCGCAATACATTACATTTGTCTATGTTAAGGGACAGTTGCCACTCCCTGCATCAAGTGCCTATCCGCTGCAGATCTTCCTGCATTTCGCTACAATTTTCTAATGCTGCAACTTCTCTGTATACTACAGCATCATCCGCGAAAAGCTGCATGGAACTTCCGACACTATCTACTAGGTCATTTATATATATTGTGAAAAGCAATGGTCCCATAACACTCCCCTGTGGCACGCCAGAGGTTACTTTAACGTCTGTAGACGTCTCTCCATTGATAACAACATGCTGTGTTCTGTTTGCTAAAAACTCTTCAATCCAGCCACACAGCTGGCCTGATATTCCGTAGGCTCTTACTTCGTTTATCAGGCGACAGTGCGGATCTGTATCGAACGCCTTCCGGAAGTCAAGAAAAATAGCATCTACCTGGGAGCCTGTATCTAATATTTTCTGGGTCTCATGAACAAATAAAGCGAGTTGGGTCTCACACGATCGCTGTTTCCGGAATCCATGTTAATTCCTACATAGTAGATTCTGGGTTTCCAAAGACGACATGATACTCGAGCAAAAAACATGTTCTAAAATTCTACAAGAGATCGACGTAAGAGATATAGGTCTATAGTTTTGCGCATCTGCTCGACGACCCTTCTTGAAGACTGGGACTATCTGTGCTCTTTTCCAATCATTTGGAACCCTCCGTTCGTCTAGAGACTTGCGGTACACGGCTGTTAGAAGGGGGGCAAGTTCTTTCGCGTACTCTGTGTAGAATCGAATTGGTATCCCGTCAGGTCCAGTGGACTTTCCTCTATTGAGTGATTCCAGTTGCTTTTCTATTCCTTGGACACTTATTTCGATGTCAGCCATTTTTTCGTTTGTGCGAGGATTTAGAGAAGGAACTGCAGTGCGGTCTTCCTCTGTGAAACAGCTTTGGAAAAAGGTGTTTAGTATTTCAGCTTTACGCGTGTCATCCTCTGTTTCAATGCCATCATCATCCCGGAGTGTCTGGATATGCTTTTTCGAGCCACTTACTGATTTAACGTAAGACCAGAACTCCCTAGGATTTTCTGTCAAGTCGGTACATAGAATTTTACTTTCGAATTCACTGAACGCTTCACGTATAGCCCTCCTTACGCTAACTTTGACATCGTTTGGCTTCTGTTTGTTTGAGAGGTTTTGGCTGCGTTTAAACTTGGAGTGAAGCGCTCTTTGCTTTCGCAGTAGTTTCCTAACTTTGTTGTTGTACCACGGTGGGTTTTTCCCGTCCCTCACAGTTTTACTCGGCACGTACCTGTCTAAAACGCATTTTACTATTGCCTTGAACTTTTTCCATAAACACTCAACATTGTCAGTGTCGGAACAGAAATTTTCGTTTTGATCTGTTTGGTAGTCTGAAATCTGCCTTCTATTACTCTTGCTAAACAGATAAACCTTCCTCCCTTTTTTTATATTCCTATTAACTTCCATATTCAGGGATGCTGCAACGGCCTTATGATCACTGATTCCCTGTTCTGCGCTTAAAGAGTCGAAAAGTTCGGGTCTGTTTGTTATCAGTAGGTCCAAGATGTTATCTCCACGAGTCGGTTCTCTGTTTAATTGCTCGAGGTAATTTTCGGATAGTGCACTCAGTATAATGTCACTCGATGCTCTGTCCCTACCACCCGTCCTAAACATCTGAGTGTCCCAGTCTATATCTGGTAAATTGAAATCTCCACCTAAGACTATAACATGCTGAGAAAATTTATGTGAAATGTATTCCAAATTTTCTCTCAGTTGTTCTGCCACTAATGCTGCTGAGTCAGGAGGTCGGTAAAAGGAGCCAATTATTAACCTAGCTCGGTTGTTGAGTGTAACCTCCACCCATAATAATTCACAGGAACTATCCACTTCTACTTCACTACAGGATAAACTACTACTAACAGCGACGAACACTCCACCACCGGTTGCATGCAATCTATCCTTTCTAAACACCGTCTGTACCTTTGTAAAAATTTCGGCAGAACTTATCTCTGGCTTAAGCCAGCTTTCTGTACCTATAACGATTTCAGCTTCGGTGCTTTCTATCAGCGCTTGAAGTTCTGGTACTTTACCAACGCAGCTTCGACAGTTGACAATTACAATACCGATTGCTGCTTGGTCCCCGCATGTCCTGACTTTGCCCCGCACCCGTTGAGGCTGTTGTCCTTTCTGTACTTGCCCAAGGCCATCTAACCTAAAAAACCGCCCAGCCCACGCCACACAACCCCTGCTACCCGCGTAGCCGCTTGTTGCGTGTAGTGGACTCCTGACCTATCCAGCGGAACCCGAAACCCCACCACCCTATGGCGCAAGTCGAGGAATCTGCAGCCCACACGGTCGCAGAACCGTCTCAGCCTCTGATTCAGACCCTCCACTCGGCTCTGTACCAAAGGTCCGCAGTCAGTCCTGTCGACGATGCTGCAGATGGTGAGCTCTGCTTTCATCCCGCTAGCGAGACTGGCAGTCTTCACCAAATCAGATAGCCGCCGGAAGCCAGAGAGGATTTCCTCCGATCCATAGCGACACACATCATTGGTGCCGACATGAGCGACCACCTGCAGATGGGTGCACCCTGTACCCTTCATGGCATCCGGAAGGACCCTTTCCACATCTGGAATGACTCCCCCCGGTATGCACACGGAGTGCACATTGGTTTTCTTCCCCTCTCTTGCTGCCATTTCCCTAAGGGGCCCCATTACGCGCCTGACGTTGGAGCTCCCAACTATCAGTAAGCCCACCCTCTGCGACCGCCCGGATCTCGCAGACTGAGGGGCAACCTCTGGAACAGGGCAAGCAGCCATGTCAGGTCGAAGATCAGTATCAGCCTGAGACAGAGCCTGAAATCGGTTCGTCAGACAAACTGGAGAGGCCTTCCGTTCAGCCCTCCGGAATGTCTTTCGCCCCCTGCCACACCCTGAGACGACCTCCCACTCTACCACAGGTGAGGGATCAGCCTCAATGCGGGCAGTATCCCGAGCAACCACAGTCGTAGTCCGATCGGGGGATGCGTGGGACGAGCTGGCCGTCCCCGACAAACCCCCATCCGGACCCCCACAGTGATGCCCACTGGCAACAGCCTCAAGCTGTGTGACAGAAGCCAACACTGCCTGAAGCTGGGAGCGAAGGGATCCCAACTCAGCCTGCATCCGAACACAGCAGTTGCAGTCCCTATCCATGCTAAAAACTGTTTTGCAAAGAACGTCTGAACTAATCTACAGAGAGCGCAAACAAATTGACAAAATTTAAACGGTTATTAAAATACAAGATTGCCTAGTAAATGCAGTAATCCTGCTACTTGCGCACTGCTGACACTGCTCGGCGGCGGAAGGAGACTACGCGAATTTACACTATTCAGGTACTAAAACGCGATGGTACAACTCTCAAATACTATAATACGCCCGAAATTTATAAATTAAACAATGCAAGTACCAAAAACACGCAAAGAATTTAAGAATTAAAGCCGGCCGAAGTGGCCGTGCGGTTAAAGGCGCTGCAGTCTGGAACCGCAAGACCGCTACGGTCGCAGGTTCGAATCCTGCCTCGGGCATGGATGTTTGTGATGTCCTTAGGTTAGTTAGGTTTAACTAGTTCTAAGTTCTAGGGGACTAATGACCTCAGCAGTTGAGTCCCATAGTGCTCAGAGCCATTTGAACCATTTTTTTTTTAAGAATTAAACTATGTAACAAATGAGTGAGCTAAGAGTATACGACTTGCTGCTGCAGCTGCTTATCCAACGGCGGCAGGGAGCACACTAACTGTGACCAACCGACACTGGCCGTTCAAAACAAAAACAGAAGACAAACGACTACGCGAATTTACACTATTCAGGTACTAAAACGCGATGGTACAACTCTCAAATACTATAACACGCCCGAAATTTATCAACTAAACAATGCAAGTACCAAAAACACGCAAAGAAATTAAGAATTAAACTATGTAACAAATGAGTGAGCTAGGAGTATACGACTTGCTGCTGCAGCTGCTTATCCAACGGCGGCAGGGAGCACACTGCCAGGAAGTTTCATATCAGCGCACCTCCGCTGCAGAGTAAAAATCTCATTCCGGAAACATCCCTCAGGCTGTGGTCAAGCCATGTCTCCGCTATATCCTTTCTTTCAGGAGTGGTAGTTCTGCAAGGTTCGCAGGAGAGCTTCTGTAAAGTTTGGAAGGTAGGAGACGAGATACTGGCAGAAGTAAAGCTGTGAGTACCGGGCGTGAGTCGTGCTTTGGTAGCTCAGATGGTAGAGCACTTGCCCGCGAAAGGCAAAGGTCCCGAGTTCGAGTCTCGATCGGCGCACACAGTTTTAATCTGCCAGGAAGTTTCATATCAGCGCACACTCCGCTGCAGAGTGAAAATCTCATTCTGGAAACATCCCCCAGGCTGTGGTTAAGCCATGTCTCCGCTATATCCTTTCTTTCAGGAGTGGTAGTTCTGCAAGGTTCGCAGGAGAGCTTCTGTAAAGTTTGGAAGGTAGGAGACGAGATACTGGCAGAAGTAAAGCTGTGAGTACCGGGCGTGAGTCGTACTTCGGTAGCTCAGATGGTAGAGCACTTGCCCGCGAAAGGCAAAGGTCCCGAGTTCGAGTCTCGGTCGAGCACACAGTTTTAATCTGCCAGGAAGTTTCATATCAGCGCTGCAGAGTGAAAATCTCATTCATGGAAAACGTTTGCGGTTGCCAAGCGTGCAAGAAGGAAATCGACGGCCACCAATGTCTTTCGTCAGGGCACCAAAAATATGGAATTCACAAGGGAGAGATCAGTACTGTGTGGAGAATGAATAAGCTTTTCCGATCAAATCATCTGTAGCTTAATCGGAACAATTTTGGCAACACGTGGGCGGGCATTAACCTACAGCAGAATGATACCGTCCGTCAAAAGTCTTGGGCGTTTAGACTTGATGGCGCCCTTCAGTTTTTGCAACTGGTCCACGTACCGCTATCCATTGTTCCAGAAGGTCAATGAGAAGCGGGCCCTTACATTTAAAGTGAAAGGTCATCGTGACTTTCCCTATGGCGACGTGCAAGGCTTTGGAATTTTTCGGTTGGAGTGAATTCGTGCTTCCATTGTTTGCTCTTATGCTTCTTCTCCGGTTCAAACTGATGACACCATAATGAGATTTTCACTCTGCAGCGGAGTGTGCGCTAATATGAAACTTCCTGGCAGATTAAAACTGTGCCGGACCTTTGCCTTTCGCGGGCAAGTGCTCTACCAACTTTTTTTTGTTTTTTTATATTTTTAGTTTTTTTTATAAGTGGTCTACTAATTTTTTTTTAAGAAAACAAATAAAAACCTCTTGGGTATGAAAATAAAAGACGACGTTCTTCATAAAATAACACAATATCCTTTGAAAACGTAAAACATAAAAGGTAGCTATATTTCCGCAACGGCCTTCTTTTGTATTTGTATGTTTTTTGCTAACATAAATGAGTATACAGTCTCACCATCAGCAGCATATATATACATACATACATACATATATATATATATATATATATATATATATATATATATATATATATATATATATATTTTTTTTTTTTTTTTTTTTTTTTTTTTTTGGGAGCACAAGAGAAAGAAAACAAATAGGCTCCAGATAGAGAGCTATGTGTGAAAAGGATAAACATGTGTAAGGAGAAAAAAAACTTAGAAGAGGACGAGAAAAGAGAAGTGAAATAAAATAGGAATACTTTCCGCGCTATGCTCCACTTCGGCGCGCCAGAAGAACAAAATGCATTCTATCATTGACCATTGAAGGGGAACGTGGGATCGTCCAGTCTTGGCTGGCACGGTTCGTTGAGATTCCAGCTTTGAGGCGGGTTGGTGAAAATGCTCTGTAAATAGTTCGCGAAAGTGGCCCGATAGTGTCGATGCCGGCGAAGGGTGTGGTGATGTACTTGGAGGCGTGTCCAAAAGTCCGCCGGCTCGACGATGTCGTCCCGGAAGAGGTAGTTGACAGCCATGCCACTGATCCATGTGATGGCGTGCCACTTAGCCGATGGAAAGTAGGTCGTGTCGGGATATATCATCATAGTGGGAGAAACGTGATGTGGGGGTACTCGGAGGTAGAAAGCCACAATCTTCTGTACAAGGGTCCAGACAGCTGCTGCTGGCCCACACTCAAAACGATGTAAATCTGTATCTCCGACATTGCACTTGAGGCACAGGGGTGAGTCCACCAGTGCGATGCGATGCAGTTTCTGTCTTGTAGTATACTTGCCGTTGACGAGAAGGTACCACATAGAGGTGGTGTCAGTGGTGTGATATGGTTGGTGGATCGTTTTCCAAACTGTAGGCCATGAAACCTGAGGGTGACGTGTTTCGACGGGGTTGCGGGGTGGAGACTTTCGGAGAAGGCGGTAGATGTCGCGGGTGGTCGTCTTCCTGGTCCTGGGGAGCTCGGTGCATATGTAGCTGTACTCCAAAAAGAAACGGCCGATATGTGACATCGGAGGTGGGATGTGTGCCAAAGACGTCGGTGGGCGTCTCGAAACAGGTGCGAGCTCGGTGGTCAACATTCCAGTAAAACTAGCATTTTGGCTTTTCCATAACCGGAGCATAGTATTGGTGTAAAGTGCCGTAGTCCTGGCTCTCACATTAACCAGATCGAGGCCACCATCCCGCTTCGGTAAGGTGAAAGCTTCATACTGGACTTTGAAGATGTGTCCAGAACAAATGAAATAGCCGCATGCCGCCTGTAACCTGGCCACCATTGTCGCAGTGTTGGCAGAATCTGCGCTATATGGAGTATCCGAGCTGCCAGATGGGTATTGACGAAGGTGACTCTCTGGCACATATTCAGCGGGCGTAGTATGTGGTTTTGTATGTTGGCCCGGATGCGTTGCAGCAGCGCCCGAAAATTGACCGCCGAGGTGCGGCGAATGTCTCGCATGTACACCAATCCGAGACAACGAAGGGTGTCCACCAGTTGAAATGGAACTACGCTGTCTGCGGGAAGGCCGCGGCCGATCTTCATGGCGCATGATTTTGCCACGTTCATAGCGCTCCCTGCCCCTGCACTGTAACGGGTAATCCACTGCATCGCAGCTTGTACGTCAGCCGCTGAACGTACGACGAGGGCCAAGTCGTCCGCGTAAGCTCGGCAGCGGAACATATGATCCCGGAGTGGAATACCTGTCAAACGTCGCCGTAATCCGCAAATGAGTGGTTCCATCGCAATGGCATAAAGCACCGTCGACAAAGGGCAACCCTGCCGCACTGAGCGTTCAATCCGTATAGGTTCTGTAAGTCTGCCGTTGACGAGAAGTCTGGACGTTGCTCCACAAAGGAGCCGCATAATCACTTGCGTGAACGTCGGAGGAATTGCCATTCGGTCCATCACTGCGTTGAGGAATGCATGATTGACGCGGTCAAACGCTTGTTTGAAGTCGATGGAGATTAAAGCGCCTGGCAGTCGCGAGTGTGTTGCCACAGCGATCACATCTCGATATTCACTGAGGGCCGTCTGTATATTACGATCGCCACCTAAGGATGTTTATTAGTGGGAAACAATGTCCCGTAAGACACGTTTGAGTCGCACTGCTAGAAGGCGTGTGAAAATCTTGAAGTCCGAATTGAGTAACGTGATCGGCCGATAACTGTCGAGTCGTGTTCCTCCTGCGGGTTTCGGGACTGGTACAAGTAAGCCTTCCATGAAGATTGGTGGCGGGTTCGCCGCGCCGGACAAAAGTTCCCAGTACATGTCCCTCCATCGTGGCATCATCAAATCTTGGAAGGTTCTCTAAAATTCGAGAGGTAAACCATCCGGGCCGGGAGATCGATTCAGAGACCCTTTGGCCACAGCGCCTTGGACGTCGTCGGTGGTCACTTCAGCAGTCAGGAGGGTTGCAGCTGCTGCTTTTAGAGTACCAAGTGTCTCATGGGCAACCTCAGCAATGGCCTCTGCACCGGCAGGTACTACTTGATAGAAAAGTCTATAGTGCGTTGAGAATGCATCCGCAATGGTAGCTTGCGAAGTCAGCCGTCGTCCATCAGGCAAGTCTAAAGTTGTCATTAAAGCCTGTCGGTGTCGACGAACATTTTGAACAATATGATGCATAGAAGGTTCTTCACCATTAATCCTGTCTTGGCTGCGGGCTCGTACAATGGCTTCCTCCAGACGGCATCTGGTCAAGGATAAAATCTTTGCCTTGATGCGTTGAGCTTCTTTGAGGCGATCCGGGGATGGAGGATGATCCATGAGTTCACGTAGAGCGCTGTAGTAAAAATTAGTTGTGAGGGGATTCCACCTGGCTTTGGCTCTGCATAGTGTGTCAATGTGCGTCGGATGGCCGGTTTGGCGCACAGCAACCACCACTGCAGTGTGGTCTCGTAACGCATAATGCGTTGAACACAGGTGTGCCACGTGTCGGTGACCTGTTGTCGACATTCAGGGTCCCGCAGTTGCGCGACATTGAGTTTCCAAGGTCCTGCACTGCGCCATATAGATTGTCGACGTAGGTTCATGGTACAGATATAGATATCATGATCCGAAAAGGCAGACAGCCAACGTTCCGCGTCGAGGAGAACTGATTTTAGAGCGTTAGAGATGTATATTCTATCAAGTCGGCTGGCGGAGTGGCTCGTGATGTGTGTATACCCCGGGCGGTCGCCGTGTACCACTCGCCAAGTGTCGAGGAGACGAAGGCGGCGGACGAGAAAGCGAAGTTCCGGACGTGTGGTGAAATGGGGGTATTGGTCTGTGCGCTCGAGAACACAGTTGAAATCTCCACCTACGATGAGATGATCGTATCGACCGAGGAATAAAGGCGTGATATCTTCTGCGTAGAACTGGGAGCGATCCCTCCGTTTATCAGTGCCCGATGGGGCGTAGAGATTTATGATTTTGAGTCCTTCAACTGTTATGGCCACCCCTCGCGCTGTTGGGTGGTATGCGACATCGGAAACTGTAATTCCTTCTCGGAGGAGGATGGCTGCGCCTGTGTGTTCCATAGCTGCAGGGGCGGCGTACGTCTCATATCCATAACACCCAGTCCAAGTCGCTGTCCTCAGTTCTTGTAACAGGGCGATGTCGATGTCCGCTGCTCTTAGTGTGTCACGGAGGAGTTGAAGTTTAGCGTGGGAGCCGATACTATTAGTATTGATAGTAGCTATTCGGTACGCCTGATGGGAGATCCGTGCTGCCGATAGGTTCGTAGCTGGTGAAGATTGTTGTGGTGGATGCTGGAAGTCCATAGAAGTCGCAGGATTCGCCGTAGAAACTTCCCCCATTTTAGTTTTGTTCTAACGGAGAAACAGATCTCATTTCCGCATCAGATGGAGGTGGGAAATCCGTGTCATCCGCCCATGAAAGGTGTCCGACAGGTTTGACATCGGCGAGAGGTGGCAGCGCTGGCCGAGTCGGCTCAATGGCGTCGGTGACAACAGGCTTGCTATGTTCCATGGCTTCTGGGCGCGGGGCTTGCGCACGATCGCTGTTGGACGGTTCACCGTCTTGTGGATGACGCGTCTCCGTGGCAGGGGAGAAAGTGTTATCGTGTTCTCCGTCGGAGTGATGTGGCATCTCTTCGTCCTGCGGAGGAGGCTCAATGGTCGAGTCTGATGTCTTGTGGCGTTTTTTTCGTCGCTTGGGCGACTTCTGCTTTCGGCAATGAGTTTCGGTGTCTGAGGAAGGAAGAGATTCACGTCGTTCCGGTACAAAAGCCGCGGGTGCTAAGATGCGATCTTCATTCTCCAGAACACTCTCACTGATATCCTTGTGATCTTCTAGCATGGGTGTGTCCGGCTGTTGGACATGTTCACGGGCGGCATCGCCGGTGTCAAGGTGCTGGGACGCCTCCGGGTGTATCGGACCAGAGAGACGCTCGTGAACGGCGCCTTGTGAGGGCTGGACGTGCAGTGTCGCCGCATAGGTGACTGGAAGGGTGGTCGTGGTTCTGTCGGTGTTCGTATCGTCGGGCCTAAGTTGTGTGATGCGGCGTTGCAGGCATTCATTACGGACGTGGCCTTCTTTGCCACAACCGGAACATGTTCGAGGTTGTCCGTCGTAAATGACCACCGCACGGAAGCCGCCGATAGAAATGTACGATGGAACGTGCCGTTTGAGATCGATTCGGACTTGTCTCACACCATTAAGCACCGGATATGTCGTAAACTGTGCCCATGTCTCGGCTACGTGGCTCTGTACTTTTCCGAACGGGCTTAGCGCCGCGATGACTTCATCTTCATTCACCTCGAAAGGCAGTTCGAATACACGGATCGTCCGAAGGCCAAGTCCTGCGTGGTCGACATCCACAGGCCCGACGTTTCCGTCGGAGTGCCGAAATTTTAGTCCATGTCGCGTCCTTTGAATGATCTCGTTGCAGGCAGCGTCGGAAGTCATCTTAACATAAACGACGCTGCTAATGATCGATAGGTGTATGACGATGAGTTCGTCACGCGGGATCTTCACGTCTTCGCGTAGGAAGCGTTCGACGGCCAGTGCTTTGGGTCGTGCGTATTCATTTGAGAAGGTGAACTTAAGAGTGTTCTTCCTGTAAGAGTTGGCCATTAGAGTGTGTTCGACTGAGAAGCGCGGTGACGAGGAAGTAAACAAAACACTCCGCGCGCGCAGGGCCTGGACGGCCGAGCGCGGTGCGCACTGCTGCCCTGCCGAACGCAGACACCAACTGAGCTACCCAAGCACGACTCACGCCCCGTCCTCACAGCTTTACTTCTGCCAGTACCTCGTCTCCTACCTTCCAAACTTAAGAGAAGCTCTGCTGCGAACCTTGCAGAACTAGCACTCCTCCTCGTTTGATGACACCATGTTTCATCTCCTAAGACAATAGGGGACAGCAAATGATATTCTTTGTCATGATACCTTTCCAGGTGCTGCAGTGCTGTCGATTTTTTATTCAGCTTCTGCTCCTCTGCCAGACTGTGGGGAAGCGACTGTGCGCAGATTTTCCGGAACTTCAGATGCTCTGTTGTGATGACAAGAGCCATACCCAGCATGAGCCGAATGTCTTCCACCTTCCGCCAGCGGTGTTTCCTCACGGCAACATGCTCCACAGCAATGACAGAAGGAGGACAGAAAGAAGGTTGGCAACGGTTGTAATAACATCCGTCTTTCTTATTGCAGATCTAAAATCTAGATCTGCAATAAAAAAGCCAGATGGTATTACGACCAAGGCTGAGCTTCTTTCTGTCCTGGACTATATCACGGTCGTGAGGCAATATCATTGCCACGAAATCGAACATAATGACACAACGAATAACGACGAGATGGGCCTGTCCTGGCCGACTGCTGTCTTTCGCGACACACCACCGTCTCTAAATCGTTTGTTCCACGCAACCACACGCGCACGTGTCACACCGTCCGCCATACACAGCAGATATTAGGGCATGAATTTCACTTCACTCCTTCGCAATCAGAAAGCGCACTAAACCCCTCTGTTCCTCTTTCATCTTTCTTTATAATGAAGTCAGACACACAAACGACTCTTGACGCCATTTAGAGTCCGTCTAACAGACAAACGGCTCAGCGGTGAAAATTCGCATGTTACTTCCTGATTCCCAGTAGAAGACACTTCTGTACATATCCATCGGCGCTACCAACGTCCGCGTCGTACTTTTTACACTGAGGCGCCAAAGAAACTGGTATAGGCATGGGTATTCAAATACAGAGATCTGTAAACAGGCAGAATACGACGCTGGGTCGGCAACGCCTATGTAAGACAACGAGTGTCTGGCGCAGTCTTACATCGTTTACTGCTTCTACAATGGCAGGTTATCAAGATTTAAGTGAGTTTGAATGTGGTGTTATAGTCAGCACACGAGCGATGGGTCACAGCATCTCCGAGGTAGCGATGAAGTGGGGATTTAACTGTACGACCATTTCACGAGATCACCGTGAATATCAGGAACCCGGTAAAACATTAAATCTCCGACATCGCTGAAGCCGAAAAAAGATCCTGCAAGAACAGGCCCTTCGACGGCTGAAGAGAACGGTTCAACGGGACAGAAGTGCAACCCATCCGCAAATCGTCGCAGATTTAAGTGCTGGGCCACCAACAAGTGTCAGCGTGCGAACCATTCAACGAAACATCATCCATATCGCCTTTCGGAGCCGAAGGCCCACTCGTGCACCCTTGACGACTGCACCACACAAAGGTTCATGCCTCGCCAGGATCCGTCAACACCGACATTGGACGATTGATGACTGGAATATGTTGCCTGTTCGGGCGAATCCCATTTAAAATTGTATCGAGCGGATGGACGGGTACGGGTATGGAGGCAACCTCATGAATCCACGGACCCTGCGTGTCAGCAGGGGACGGTTCAAGCTGGTGGAGGCTCTGGTGGGGCATGTGCAGTTGTGCAGTTGGAATGATATGGGACCCCTGATACGTCTAGATACGACTCTGACAAGTGACATGTACGTAAGCATCCTGTCTGATCACCTGCATTCATTCATGTCCATTGTTCATTCCGACAGACTTCGACAATTCCAGCAGGACGATGCGACACCCCTCATGTCCAGAATTGCTACAAAGTGGCTCGAGGAACACCCTTCTGAGTTTAAACACTTCAGCTGTCCACCAAACTCCGCAGGCATGAACATTATTGAGCGTATCTGGGATCCCTTGGAACATGCTGTTCAGATGAGATTTCCAGCCCCTCGTACTCTTATGGATTTATGGAGAGCCCTGCAGGATTCATGGTGTCAGTTCCCTCCAACACTACTTCAGACATTAGTCGACTCTATGCCACGTCGTGCTGCGGCACTTCTGCGTGTTCGCGGGGCCCTACACGATATTAGGGAGGTGTACCAGTTTCTTTAGCTCTTCAGCCTCGTTTCCATTTGACTGCCCCTTGTATTCGTCGGTGCTAAGATTAACTTAACGTGCATCTCTAAGACCGATTTGCTGAAGTGTTGTTCATGGCTTGGATGTTTTGTTGAGGACTTAGGTTTTCTCATGTCATTCGTAGTATCAGTACACGATCACATAATGGAGTCAAGATTTCCTTCGTCCAAAATGTTTCCTTCAGAGACCAAAGTCTTCCATCGGTTTGTCCCGAGAAAATAGCACAAGTTTTATAAGAAATTTTTCACTACTGATGGTACCATCAGACCTCTTAATCACGAATTATTACGAGTATCAGGTATGTTGTCGATGGTCCTGTGGTGAGTACCTGGAAAGTGGTTTTTCATGCGACAGACCCTAGTTTCCGAGAAAGTCGATGGTTCAAATGGCTCTAAGCACTATGGGACTTAACATCTTAGGTCATCAGTCCCCTAGACTTAGAACTACTTAAACCTAACTAACCTAAGGACATCACATACATACATCCCCGAGGCAGGATTTGAACCTGCGATCGTAGCAGCAGCGCGGTTCCGGACTGAAGCGCCTAGAACATCTCGGCCACAGCCGTCGGTGGGAAGTCGATGTTAAAGTTTAATGCATATCTTCTATAGGGTGATTTTTTCCACCATGGGCAACTTTAGTGATTGATGGATGAGAGGATACGGAACAAAAAAAGGTCTAAGGAACGTATGTCCTGAAATGCGTGGTTTCCATGCTAGAGACCATTTATTTAATCATATATTGTTACAGAGACTACGGTCTAATACGCGCTATACCTTGCTACCACAGTCACAATATATATTGAAAATGGTTTCTACCGTACCTCAACGCATGCGTGTACGTGCCACAGCATGTTCTGTCTCACACGTTCACATCGGGCAGGCGGAATCCTGACAGTGTCAAAGGCAGCATGAATACGCTGTTCCAGTGTCTCCACATTTGTAATAGGCTCTGCATACACGATACTTTTGGAATGGCCCCATAACCAGAAATCGCACGGGCTGAGATCCGATGAACGAGTAGGCCATGCAGTTGGATCCCCTCGTCCGAGCCATCGACCAGGGAAGACACTACTGAGATGCGCCCGGCCGTTAATGGCGGAATGGGCTGGAGCACCATCATGTAGCAGCCACATAACCCTTATAATCATCAATGGTACTTCTTACAGCAGGGGAGATAAAGTCACTCGCAAGAAACGCCGATAGTTCCTGCCTGTTAGGCGACGTGAAAGAAGACTGCTCCCAGAATACGGTCGCCAGTTATCCCGGCCCACACATTCCCCCTGCACTGATGCTGATGATTCGCTGTCACCATACCAGGGGGGCTCTGCATGCTGTCTCACTCATGACTTTTGTGGCATTTGAAGATACCACTCCGCGTAAAGGTGGCCTTATTTGTGAATAGTATGGATAACACAAATACCAGAATCGTGGTTGCCTGGTGAAGAAACCAGTGACAAAATTCCAGAATGAGATTTTCACTCTGCAGCGGAGTGTGCGCTGATATGAAACTTCCTGGCAGATTAAAACTGTGTGCCCGACCGAGACTCGAACTCGGGACCTTTGCCTTTCGCGGTCAAGTGCTCTACCATCTGAGCTACCGAAGCACGACTCACGCCCGGTACTCACAGCTTTACTTCTGCCAGTAGTGCAGGAGAACTTTTGTAAAGTTTGGAAGGTAGGAGACGAGATACTGGCAGAAGTAAAGCTGTGAGTACCGGGCGTGAGTAGTGATTCGGTAGCTCAGATAGTAGAGCACTTGCCCGTGAAAGGCAAAGGTCCCGAGTTCGAGTCTCGGTCGGGCACACAGTTTTAATCTGCCAGGAAGTTTCAGTGACAAAATTGTTCCCGATTTGGAAAGTCTGTCGCTAGTAAGCCATGCACACTCTGTAAGTGATAATGGTACTGACATTTGTCTTTGAGAATGTTTCACGCGGTCGTCTGGCTTACCCTGAACTGGCGGGCAAAATGCCTGATACTATCACGGCGATCGCCTTCCACAGTGTCAATCACATTTCCCTCCAAGCCTGGTGTGAGAACATTTCGGGTACTTACTTCATGATTTCCCGCTTCCTGAAACTACCCTATTTCAGACAAACGGTGTAATACTGTTGCAAACATTGAATGCTGTGGGTGTTGTCGGCGGGGCATATTTCCTGAACAACCTTGCTGCTCGCCACCCGTTGCCATTTGCCTTTCTGTAAGTAAACACCATGCCGGCGAGCTCTCGATTCGGATATGGAATCATTGTCTACAACGCTGTATCACATCCACAGCAAGGTGAGAGCAAGAGAGTGAATCGGGCCCAACATTACCAATTACTGTGGCAGGAGAGGGCGCCAGGGCGTGACCCTCTGGGAGGAAACCACGCATACTGTAACTGTGGCTGCACGGTACAGGGCGTACTAGACCGCAATCTCTGTAACAAAAGCGTGATTGAATAAATGGTATCTATCATGGAAACCATGAATTTGTGGAGATAAGTTCAATACAATTTTTTTGTTCCATATCCTCTCGTCGATCAATCCCAAGAGTTTGAACACGGTGGAAAAAATCACCCCGTATAAATGTAACATTGTTCGTGTGTCGACCAAGCGAGCGTAGAGCAGCGGCTATGTTCACGGGTACCACTCTGGCGGTAATTATTTGGCAACCCTGTAATGTTTACTTTTATACGCAGATTAAATTTTTCACGACAAAAATTAAAAATGCTCCCGCCTTTCCAAACACCATTAGAGAAACCGTTGTCAGGGAACATTCCATAAAAACACATCTGTAATTCTGCATCAGATTAATGCACCTGTTTTCACTGGAATGATCAAATACACATCGCTCGTAACGACGTTCATCGAAGAAAGAGCGATCTGTTTGAGTTGAAATGAACCCTGTTTTCCGGTATCACTTCTGAAAAATCCGTGTACCTGCAAGACAGTAGCTTTCGTGAAATGTTTGCGGTGCTCTAAGAATTTTTGTTTCAGTTGCTTCTACGACAAATACCGTCCGAAATTCTATTCTAGCACTGCAAGTGATAGTAAGCCGATTCTGTAATCTATTCTACAACATACGCAATACACATTCAAAGAAAGTTTGCTGTAATTTATTAATGAAATTATACATCTACATCTACATCATATTCCGCAAGCCACCGAATGTTGTGTGGCTGAGGGTACTTTCGGTACCAGTATCTGAGCCCTCCAACCCAGTTCCACTGGCAAATAGTGCGTGGGAAGTAAGCCTCTGTATTGGCTCCAATTTCTCGAATTTTCTCCTCGTGGTCAATACGTGAGATGTATGTGGGGCGGAAGTAATATGTTATCTGACTCCTGAAAAGTGCTGTCCTGAAATTCCGATAGTAAATCTCTCCGTGATGCACAACGCCTCTTTTGTAACGTCTGACAGAGGAGTTTGTTTAGCATTTCCGTAACGCTCTCTCGCCAGATAAACGATCCAGATAAACGATCCCGTGACGAAACGCGCCGCTCTTCGTTGGATCTTCTCTATCTCCTCTATCAGTCCTACCTGATAGGGATCCCAGAAAGATGAAAAATAGTCAAGAATCGGACGAATAATCGCCTTGTAAGCCACTTCTTTCGTAGGTGAGTTACATTTCCTTAAGATTCTTCCTATGAATCTGAGTCTGGTTTCTGCTTTTCCCACTATCTGTTTGATATGGTCATTCCAGTTAAGGTCGCTCTGGATAGTTACGCCTAGATATTTTGCGGCAGACGCTGTCTCCAGCTGTTTGTCATCAATAGTGTAGCTGTATAGTAGTGGATTTCTTTTCCTATGTATGCGAAATACGTTCAGTGTCAACTGCCACAGCCACTATTCATAATTTCTCTGCAGGTCGTTCTGCATATTCTTACTATCTTCTGGCGTTGCTACTATGGTATAGACAACTGCATCATCTGCGAATAGCCTTAAAGAGTATCCGAGCTTTCTACTATATATATATATATATATATATATATATATATATATATATATATATACTGTAAACAGCAACGGTCCTATCACGCTTCACTGTCGTTACACCGCATATTACCTTTACAGCTGTCGATTTAGTTCCGTTGACAGAGACGTGTTGAGTTCTATCTGCAAGAAAGTCTTGAATCCAATCGCAGGTCTGCTCCGATACTCCGTAAGCTCGTATTTTTTTCATTAAATGGCAATGAGGCACCGTGTCAAATGCCTTACTGAAATCAAGGAACACGGCGAAAACGACTATTTCCTAGTAGTTTTGCACGACATATATTATTTAATGATATTTTGTGTTACGCAATTGGAAAAAAGAAAATAAAAGAGGAAGGTACCCGACCAGGGTTTGGACCTGTACGTCCGACTGCCAGACCGGTAGCCGTGAACTGCAGCCCATGCACTACGCTCTCCCGCTACATCACTAACGTTATGGGTAAACACAGATGAGCCAAAACATTTGACTACCTGCTTAATAGCTTGTTTGTGCGCCTTTGGAACGAAATACAGCACTCTTTCTGCGTATTAGGGATACGACAGTTTGTTGCTAGGTTTGTGAACGTATGTGGCGTTAGATACCTAAGCACATGTCATGTAATTCGCGCGAATAACGACCCGTGATTTGCGGACGCGTTGATTGCTCTTGATAGTGACCCAAGTGGGTGAGTGGTGGCCGAGGCATCAACGTGAGTTCACTGTAATGCTCCTCAAACCACTGTTGCACAGTTCTGGCCCCGAGACACGGACAATTATACTGCTGAAAGATGACACTGCCGTTGGGGAAGACATCAAGCATGAAGGGATGCAACTGGTTCGCAGCTGTTTCCATGTTTTCGATTACTACCACAGGTCCCATGCAAGCGCAGGAGAATGTATCCCACAGCATAAAAATGCTCTCATCAGCCTGTGTCTGAGGCGTGCCGCACGTTTCGAGCCGCCGTTCACCTCGATGACGGCGTTTGTGGAGACGACAGTCGACCTAACGTAGAAAAATGTGATTCATCTCAAGAGCCGGCACGTTTCCGTTGATCAATCGTCGAATCCCAATAGTCCGGCGAACACTGTAATCGTAAATGACGATGTCGTCAATATGTGAACATTTAGGGGTGGTCTGCTGCGGAGCTCCATGTTCAACAATGTGTAATGGACGGTGTGCTCCGAAACATTTGTGCGCGCACCAACACTGTGCCCTTTTGGGAGAGATGCCTCAGGTCACCATCTGTCCTACGTTATAGAGCAGACAAGCCTCCGAACCCCACGTTCTGTGTAGAGTAGTAGACGTCCAATCATTTAGCGCCTAATAGTAGTTTCACTGTCCTTCTATCTGTTTCCGTGGATGGTCAGGACAATAGCACGTGAACATTCGACCAGCTTCGCCATTTTCAAGATACTCGTTCACAGGCTCGGCTTAGTACACTACTGGCCATTAAAATTGCTACACCAAGAAGAAATGCACATGATAAACGCGTATTCATTGGACAAATATAATATCCTAGAACTGACATGTGATTACATTCTCACGCAGTTTGGGTGCATAGATCCTGAGAAATCAGTACCCAGAAATCAGTACCCAGAACAACCACCTCTGGCTGTAATAACGGCCTTGATAGGCTTGGGTATTGAGTCAAACAGAGCTTCGATGGCGTGTACAGGTACAGCTGCCCGTGGAACTTCAACACGATACCGCAGTTCATCAAGAGTAGTGACTGGCGTATTGTGCCGAGCCACTTGCTCGGCCATCATTGACCAGACGTTTTCAGTTGGTGAGAGATCTGGAGAATGTGCTGGCCAGGAAAGCAGTCGAACATTTTCTGTATCGAGATAGGCCCGTACAGGACCTGCAGCATGTGGTCGTGCATTATCCTGCTGAAATGTAGGGTTTCGCAGGGATCGAATGAAGGGTAGAGCCACGGGTCGTAACACATCTGAAATGTAACGTCCACTGTTCAAAGTGCCGTCAATACGAACAAGGGGTGACCGAGACGTGTAACCATTGGCACCCCATACCATCACGCAGGGTGATACGCCAGTATGGCGATGACGAATACACGCTTTCAATGTAGGTTCACCTCGATGTCGCCAAACACGGATGCGACCATCATGATACTGTAAACAGGTCCTGGATTCATCCGAAAAAATGACGTTTTGCCATTCGTGCACCCAGGTTCGTCGTTGAGTACACCATCGCAGGCGCTCCTGTCTGTGATGCAGCGTCAAGGGTAACCACAGCCGTGGTCTCCGAGCTGATAGTCCATGCTGCTGCAAAGTCGTCGAACTGCAGATGGTTCGTGCAGATGGTTGTTGTCTTGCGAACGTCCCCATCTGTTGACTCAGGGACCGAGACGTGGCTGCACGATCCGTTACAGCCATGTGGATAAGATGCCTGTCATCTTGACTGCTAGTGATACGAGGCCGTTGGGATCCAGCACGGTGTTCCGTATTACCCTCCTGAACCCACCGATTCCATATTCTGTTAAGTCATTGGATCTCGGCCAACGCGAGCAGCAATGTCGTGATACGATAAACCGCAATCGCGATATGCTACAATCCGACCTTTATCAAAGTCGGAAACGTGATGGTACGCATTCCTCCTCTTTACACGAGGCATCACAACAACGTTTCACCAGGCAACGCCGGTCAACTGCTGTTGGTGTATGAGAAATCGGTTGAAAACTTTCCTCATGTCGGCACGTTGTAGGTGTCGCCACCGGCGCCAACCTTGTGTAAATGCTCTGAAAAGCTAATCATTTGCATATCACAGCATCTTCTTCCTGTCGGATAAATTTCGCGTCTGTAGCACGTCATCTTCGTGGTGTAGCAATTTTAATGGCCAGTAGTGTAATAATCTGCCCCTTGTCAAAGTCGCTATGAATTTCCCCATTTGCAGTCCATATCTTCTTTAGGGTTAACCCATCCGTGTCTGCTCCGCTTGCATACTTTTGTTACCACGTCACGTGATAGCAGCGCCACCAGGCTGCATTCAACGTCGCGGTGCGCAGTGGTCATAACGTTTTGGCTAATCAGTGTAAAAGTGCGGGTAAAACTTCAACATCGATTTTCTCGGAATCTATGGGCTATTACTTGAAAAGCCACTAGCAGTGTACTCAGGACAGGTCCCTACAAAACTCCTGAGCTCCCTGCAACACACCCGAGACTCATCAAAATCCGTGATTAAGAGGTCTGATGGTCCCCTTGGAAGATATTTCTGTCTCGAGCATGATGGAGGTTCGTTCACTTCATCACGAATTCCGTTACTCGGTAGAGGCGTTTGGGTTCAATTCTAATTCAGATACCTTTATACTGGCCCTTGTTTAGTTTTTCGGCGGTTATAGTCTTTTTACGACCGCTGTTGTTACACCGAGTTACATGACGGCGACTAGAACTCCATTCCTTGTAGACACGTTGGATGGTGCGCACCGGTACAGCAACAAATCCGACAAATTCGTTCATGATTTGGTCATGGAAACATCCAAACGCGATAGCTCCTTTGAGCTTACAGCACGTTTCGCACATATTTTCTTTTTTGTAGTAGTAATGAAATATTTAGCTAGCCGTAAATGTAAGATTCGACAAAAATTTGGAAACACCGCGTGAAATGGGTGGTTAAACACAAATGCAGACGCTAGGCAAGCCTGCGGGTTACGCTGTTGCATTTGTTCGCGAGCGGCACCTTCTCAGTGTGCTCAAAACTTTGCAAGTGTTAGCAGTGGCCAAAACAGTGTTCTGCGTAAGTGCATTTTGTCGGAGCTAAGTGAATTGGAATGTGTGCAGATCGTTGGTGCTCGTATGTTGGGTGCTTCTGTAACCAAGGCAGCCAAAGTGTTTGGTGTGTAAAGAGGCACCGCACCAAAGATTTACATCTCTTACAGGGAAAACAGAGAAACATCACCCGCTAAGTTACGAAGCGGACAAAAATGTGTATTGAGTGATCGTGGCAGACGATCATTGAGAAGGATTGTGACTAAAAATAAGACGTCAGATGCAATAGTCGCTACAGAACTGAATTTCGCACTCACGGTCCCTGTCAGTACCAAAACAACACGAAGCAGTGGAAGAGAGTCACTTGGTCGGATGGGTCTTGTTTCATGCTGTTTCCAGCTTCTGGCTGAGCTTACTTCCCAAGAGTGAAACATTGGCGGTGGTTCAGAGATGATTTCAGCAGTCATATCGTAGTATCCCATCGGTCCCATTATTACTCTGCAAGGTCGGATTACTATCAAGGATTATGTTAACATTTGGACTGATCAGGTTCATCCCGTGGTACAAAGTTCGTTCCCAGCGTTGATTCCGCCTTCCAAGACGACAGGGCCCCTGTTCACAAGGCTCACATCGCCCAGGACTGGTGTTGTGAGCACAAGAATAAAATGTCGCATCTCTCCTGGACACCACAGGCACCAGCTCTCAATATTATTGAGCTTTCGTGTTCTCCTTTGGAGAGAAAGATTCTTCATGGCTGACCACCACCATCACTGTTACCTGGATTTAACACTATTTTTCAGGGCAAATAGTAGTAGGGCCTATATTTATCAATTCCGAAGCGACTGGAAGCTGTATTGAATACCAGCGGTGTTCCAACATGGTATTATGCATGCTAATGGATTATGCTTTTGGTGTTTCAGTATTTTCGACTACCCCCTGTATGTTGTTCAAATAACTGATATAAATACAGCCGACTGAAGTCTTGGACAATCGCCGATATTTCCACATGTACAGACCGCATAATTTGTTTCAACATTTTGTACACCTGGAGAATTTCAGGTTTCAGTAAATACAATCAGTCCAAACAGTTTCGAGACTGGATTAATAAAAAATTCGACAAAGCTTAAGATAGTAATTTTAATGCTTCAGGAGTTCTATGTAGTGTCCTTCCTGTTGAGTGTAATGCATCGAACGTTTAGACAACTATGTGAAACTCTCAGTAAAGTCCTTCTTTGGGATGTTGTTCAGCTCGCACAGCACATTGGCTTGAACGTATTTTATGTCGTTAGTGTCTCGTCACACGTGATGATTTTGTTTGGAAAAATATTTTTGCATTTCAATCAAGTCGTGGCTGGCGTCCAGGATCGTTATTTCTGTTCGGCAGTCAAGGTAAGCGGGACAAACTTTGCACACACTTTTCTCGTTTCAAAACATTGTAGAGAATAGCTTGAACACTTGATTTGTATCGTCATTTTTTTTGTTTTCCGTCTTTCTTTAGTTACTTAAAATTCGTGGGTGTATGTTCCATCTATGCAATTAATTGAAAGCATTTTGTTTATTGCCATAAGCGCTTTGCTTCTTCTATTTGTGAAGCATCTTCAGTGGCCTGCAATACATGTTTCTCTTTATAGATAGACATGTTGATCACAAAATGGAAAGTGCAAGTGATATATGCGGCCAACTGGACCATGGAAACTAACGAATACATCTCCAGGACCACGCGCAGGAATTAATAACGCTGGAAATCGTAACACCGAACCATAATTTCACATCACAAAATTTGTGCTACAAAAGTTGATTCTAACCTAAAAAAAAATAAGAGCAAAACACGACAAAGCGTAACATAGCAACATATTGCAACTATCACATAATACGTTTTCATATGTATAAAAAGAAACATGTACTGCAGACCACTGAAAATGATTCACAAATAAAACAAGTGAAAAGCGTATCGCAATAAACAAACTGCCTTCAATTAGCTACATAGACGGAACATACCTCCGCGAGCTTGATTTAGAGATGTTGCTCCAATGCGATTTATGACACAACAACGTTGCCCTACCACAACGGCATGTCCACCAGTTACACTGCTTGCACGTAACTGACTGATCGAATGCACATCCAGATTTAGGTTTTCGGTGATTTCCCCAAATTGCTTCAGGCGGATTCCGGGATGGTTCCTTTGAAAGGGCACTGCCGATTTCCCTCCCCATCCTTCCCTAATCAGAACTTGCGCTCCATCTCTAATGACCTCATTGTTGACGGGAGTTTAAACATTTATCTCCTCCTGCTCCTCCTCCTCCTCCTCCTCCTCCTCCCCGAAGGCACATCTCTTGTTTGCTATTGTTAGTTCAAGCCGCCACCGTAAACGCTGTGCTGATGTAGCTGATATGCCAAGAATAAATTGTCTTGGAACTTTTTTTGCCACTAAGGCGTGTTTTGCTGTTATCCCGGCAGGAGGAAGACAAACTTCTCGACAAGATCGCGCCAATAGTCTCGGCCGCACCGCAGATCCAGGTGGAGACGCCGGAAGGGACGGAGCCGCCTCAAGTGCTGGTGAAGGGGAAGCCGGCGCAACCACCAGATGTGGACTTCGAAGTAGCTAAGGCAGAAACGAAGCCAAAACTGGGTGCTGAGTCGGTACTGGATGAACTGCCCGAGGTACCCTTGGCAGCCCCTGCCGAAGACACGGCGCTGGTGACACACATCACAGAGCAGGTGCAACTCTGGCGACCTACGGGGCGGAACTCACGGCCTCCTGGTGACATTGTTGAGGGCAAGCTGTGCATACAGGTGGCACCCACCTCCAAGAAGGATGCAGATGCCCTCGGCAGTGCTCAAGTACCGACTACGCAGGATGAAACAATGTTTAAAGACGTCACGACGTCCCTTGGTAAAACACCTTCAGAGCGCAACAATTTCGATAGCAAAGATTTGCTCAAGAACAAACACCACTATGACACCGTAGATGAGCCTCTAGCTTCTCGGCCAGCGACGTCTGCTGACGTAGGACGTCCGTACGCTGCAGTGCGGAAGCTCGGCTGTACGACAGCACCGTACGGGAGCGTGGCTGATATCGCTGGGCCAAAGCTAGACTTTGCTGAGAAACCAGCAAGTGGTGCCTCCACGGGGACTGAAGAAGGAGTTCCGTCATACTCTCCAAAGCCTCTTCCCTTCGGGCCAAATGTCAAGATAGAAAGGGCAGAATCCGAACGTCCTACGGAAAATGCAAAAAGCAAGCCGACGATGTTACCCATCTGGAAACCAACTTACTTGGAGCCTAAGGCTGAGAAACAGCCTACAGCAGCGAGTTCCATTGCAGACATTGGTAAAGCAACACCCTCACCTACAGCAGCTTCAAAGCCTCCTCCTTGGAAATCTGAGAAACCTCCGATAGCCTCTAGTATAATTGCAGATACAAGGAAAACTGCGTCGCCTATCACAAAGCCTCTATTGGAACCCAAGATTAAAACACTTGTCCCGAGTGCAGTACTTCCGACGGATTCCTCAAAGATTGCAGAGAGGGTGGACGCTGGCGATGACGTGCTTCAGCAGGAAGTTGGAGGATCCGTCTCTAGTCCAGCAGGGTCGATGGCCAAATCCTACAACGAGAAGTTGACCCAGAGTGTCCGGGAGGCCATCGCGGGAGGACGAGAGGAGGACACGGACGTGGAGGCTGGCCTGGTGGAGGAGGAGTCTCCAGTTAGCGACGGGCTGCGGTACCGACGGCGGCGCGAGGTGCTGCTGACGGGGGAAGACGACGATGAGTTGGAGTGGCAGGACGAGCTGGAGGCCATGGACTGGGGGCGGGGCGGGTGGCTGGCCGAGTTGGGCGGCCGCCTCTGCGACCTCTGCGAGCGGCTCGTCAACGCCGTCGTCTGCGGCGCGAAGCGCTGCCGCCTGCTGCCCAACGAGCAGGACGTGGCGCGCGAGATGCGACAGGGCAAGGAGAAGTTCTCGCGCATCGACACCGCCGCCCGCACAGTCTGCCCTTTCTCCTTCCTCTTTCTGGTCTTCCTCTACTACACCCTCTACACCTACTACATCACGGACGAATTCCCCGTTAAGACGCACCGCATCTCTGCAAGCATCCCGAGCAGCAGAGCACGAGCATAACCGCTGTTATATCTTCGAGCTACCGACCGGGTAGAAGATTTCACTTTAGCGCACAACATTTCGACGACTGACATAGTCATCTAGGTGCAACAAGCAGTGCTCTTACGTGTGCGCTCATCATGGGCCCCAATAAGACTTAGAGACTATAACCCTGTTCGTTCTATTCCACCTGACCGTCATGATGTTAAATTGTGATTTTGCCAAAGGATAAGGCTTTATCGGTGCTATAGCCAAGCATAAAGATCGAGAGGAGAGCAGAAGTCGAGCATAATCAACAAGTAATGTGCTTTTACTAAATTTAAGTATGTAATTACCGGTTGGCCATTCCGAATGCGGACGTATGATAATTTCAAATATAGAAAATGGAGAAAAGGACAGCAATCGATGCTGAAATCCGTCAGTCTGTTAAAACAGATCTAGTTTTTAACTATTACGTGGTCCTATTCAGTGGGGAAAATTACAAAACACGAGAATTAGGAACAAATCTTAACTGCAAACATGAGCACTACACCGTTACACACCATATATCAATGGGTGACATTAGTCCATGGTGTCACGTAGTAAACAGTACTGGTTTATGTAGAATATACAGCAGCTGAACTGAAGCCGTTGTTTACAAGATTTGACAGGAAGGAAATGTGACGTCAGACATGTACGGTGCTCTCTATTGAAATTCTGTGAATAATTAACTAATAGTGAAATTATTGAATGTATGTGTTGAACAATAAAAATTACGAGTAGAATATGACAGCCTCACTAAGTCCCAGTTTGTTTGAATATAGTTCATACTTCATAGCTCTGATACATTCCTTTATTTTGCTTATTTGTTATTTTTTTTATGTGCCACTAGGTAGCTTCATATCTTTCGACATTGCAATGCTGTTTTGTTTCACATGTTTATTCTTTAAGCTCAGAGCTGGCGCTAATGTATTTTTGCGATCCGTATGATTTTAATTTATACCCAGAGAGGCTACAGCATATTTTGTTGTACTATCTTCATTCCCTTATATTTTTAATATTCCGGTTCATTATTTTTCGCTGTTGAATGGAAATTTAAATGGATCTTCTTCCATTAGTTTGTAATCCAAAAATACATTACGTACTCTCCTGTGATTGCTGCTGCTGAGCCTGCTGTACATATGGCTCCACACACGTGATTTGGTTTCTATTTTAACCATTAATTGTGATTTTTGATGCTCAGTACATTTTTAAAATTAAAAATGTAACTTTATTATTATTTAATTATTCTCAACTGCCTCAAAGGAGGGCACCTCACATCACTAACATCACAGATTTTTCCTGTTCAACTACGTAAGCAACGGCTTGAGTTCATGTTAGACTCCCGTATGTTCCCCAACATGCAATATTGTTTACTGCGTGACACTTTGGACTTTGTTATATTGCATGTAACTGTGTAGTGCTTATGTTTGCACTTACGATTCGTTGTTCATTACCTTATATTTGTTCTTTATTCTCCTATTCTGTAATTTTTAACACCGAATACCTATATCTGCTGTAATAACGCAACGGATTTCGCAATCGATTGCTGTCCTTTTGTCCATAGTCTCTATTCAACGATCGCTACGTAGTCTAATCTTAAGTGTTCTGTAGTTAACATATTGCGATTTGCTATAACCGTAGCTAACTCTGGCATGTGTGGTTTACACTGACAAACAATGGAACTGAGCTGCTACCAAGAAAGTTCATAGTAACAAAATATTCCATCATCAATTTGGAAACAAGTGCTTAATTTTGTATTTTTAATGTTCTTATTAAACTGAACATTCAAATCAATTCAATGCCATCTTAACTTACATTATTTATCAGGTTTCGTAGACCATGCGAACCGAAGCTGATTGATAATGGAAAAGTTAGTATATAGGTAACAGAATGTCTATCAGAAGATTTATGAACAGAAGAATTAAATGATTAATAGAACACTTAAAAGGTTGAGAGAATATTCACAGAAATAAAACATTACAAACAGAAATTCTCAGCTACCGAGAGGAACTCCTGTGCTGAATAGTGGAGTGTGTCACAAGGAAACCTTTCGACTTGGGTTTGGACACTTAGTGTTTATCACTCAGTCTTTCTTTTTCTTTTTAGTTCTGCTGGAAGTCTTCTGAAAATTAAACGCATACTGCACACCATTCTGTACAATGATTAAAGAAAAACTGTACATGTTGTTTTCCCATATAGTGTCCAATCAAGAAATAATCCCTGCAATTAGCCCACACAGCTATTTAATGTCAAACACACTGGCACTAACTATATCGGCTCACTAATTATAATACCAAGCAGTGATTAAGACCAAACAAAGCCTATACATTACTGTTTCAATTCAGACCAGAAAGCCAAGAAAAACTTACATATAACACACTATTGTAGTATATTGTTACCCAGAGTCTTATCTGCTACGTACAAAGCACGCGAAGAAGCCTCATCAACTATACAACCCAGTCCCTTTAACTGTGCATCAAGTTTCCAGTCGTGGATTCGTATTGCTTAGGAAATCACGAGTTCAATGACAGCAGGCGCGGACCTATACATCAGTTTGCGTAATTTATTTTATTTTAGCGTGCGTTTCCAGTTATCAGCAGTTGCCTGTTCTCGGATTCCACAAACGTCTATGCTGCCAGTCTTCTTCCGATAGACCTCTCCTTTCCATGGCTTTGGTTATATTTCTCCCCCACGCTGCCCTCGGCCTCCCTCGGCTCCTTTTCCCTGGCGGAGACTAGTTGGTCAGACACTGCGGCCGTCGTTGTTCTTCCATCCGTCGGACGTGTCCTTACCATCTCAGGGCTTGAATATCAGTCCCATCTGTAAGTGGTTCCACCGCATCCAACTGCGTTCTTACACATTCATTCCTCCGTCGATCCACACTGGTCGCTCTCATGCTCCGCCGTAATCCGTACACTTCCACAGCCTCAATTTTCCCGCTTTGCTTCTCGTTCAGTGTCCAACACTCTGAACAATACGCCAGAATGCTTTCAACCACATCAAGTAGCACGATTTTCTTTATTCGTCTGGATATGCGCCGACTCCAAAAGATACTATTTAATGTTCTAATAGGCACCGTCCCTCGACATCTTGTGGAATATGTCCACGTCACACTGCCCATTCTATTCGACTGGTGACCCCAGATCCCTGAACATTTCCCTATTTCTTACCCGACCAACCTCAAAATTCCAATAACATTCTGTCTAATCCATATTGACTGTTAGCCACCATTGGATATAAGAATCCATTATCTTTGTCACTTGATACATGGTATCCAGAGCCATAAATACTTGATCGTTGTCAGACAGTATTGAATGTAAACTTTGATGCTGTACTGTGTCACGAAAATTTCTGCACTGTCTGTTCCAGTAACCAGGAACAACTAATTAAAACTTAAATAAGGTTGCTGACATAGAACATCCGTGTCTTAATCCTTTACTCAGAAGAGGTCAGCTGCAGAGAATCGTCTGAAAAGGTGGGAAATCGACCTGAGAAACCCCCATAAAGATGTAAAAGAAGAACTGGCTCCTGGTGGAGACCTACCATACACAGTCTGGAGAACCCTAAACCGTATGAGGGTAGAAGTGCCAAAGTGCAAGACAAACCTGCAGCAATGGGGTTTCCTAAAAGAGAATGAGAACACTCTCTGTCTGTGTGGTTCTGTCCAGCATCCTCAACACCTGCTTATCTGTCCATATTTAGACCAGCCCTGCACAATGAATGATTTATGGGAGGCAAATGACAAGGCCATATCGGCTGCTGATTTTTGGAAGCCTGAAGTCTAGTTCCGGACACGGAAAGTAAGTAAGTAAGTATCCTTTACTTATTTCAAAACTTTCAGATACCTGACAATCCTGTGATATAACAACTTGCGCAATCTTTTCCAGCCTGTTCTTTCTACTGAACAACCTGCTCACCGAAGCCATTAGTTATTCCCCTGTAATTAGTCGGATCTCTCCTGCTCCATTTCTTATAGGGTCTATATTGTAGTAATGTATGATATCCTCCATTCTTGTTGTGCTACATCTCCTTGAACGACTTATTAAAATAGTTATTAGTGTGCTACTACTTTCGGTCCTCCGTAATACAATAATTCCATTACTATACCTCCAGGGCCGGCCGTCTTTCCATTTTTTTTATTTTTGAAGTCCCAGATAAACTTGATTATCAGCCATCTCTTCCACAGGATAAATTCCCACTTCATTCTGCTCAGCTCGAAAGTCGTCGCCATCCGGTGAGAGAAGATTTTTAAAATGTGTCTTCCACTCAGAAATGGCAATCGTTCTAGCTCTTCTTCTAATTTTAGCAGGAGCTCTCACTTGACTATAAATCTCCAATTCCCTGATACCCTGTTGTATTCAACTTAATGTTCTGCGTCGGCACATCTCTTCTCCGTGACTCCTCTTTAGCTCGGATAACTTTCTTTTTACGACTCTCTTAATTGTGTTCTAGTGATCCCTAACTTCCTGCCTTTTAGAACTTAACCGCTCCTGGTAAACAGCCTTCTTTTCTTCAGTCGTTTCGCTTAAGGCCTAGTCATCCACTCAGCTCCTCTCCCTCCCCCTCCTTCATTCCTCAGCAGCTCCCGGTAAACACCATTTTAAATCCACATATAGTGATGTTGCGGTTCCCTCCTTATCCAGTCTGAGTTTCTGCTCATACATTAAATCAAGTTTCCCAGTCAGTTGTACCCTCCGATGGCTCGCCTGAGTAGAGGACCATCGAATGGAGCAGTTTTCTTGTTTACCAACCAATTATTTCAAAAAATTCATAAGATGGGAAAAATCTGTAGAAGTTCGAGGCCGTTACTTTCAGATTCAAGCTGGCGCCATGCCGACGTGAAGGGCACTAGTTTCGCTCACGTTTGGAGAACTGGCGCCACCACAGTGTCAACAACCTGAGCACCAGGAAGCCGAGCTGCCCTTCCGGCCGAGACCAGGTAAGAGTCGTTTGAGCAGCCACCCACAGTCGAATAGTCTGTGGGGTACTTTTGCTGTCAGAGGAGGCTCACTCCTGTTCTAATTACGGAGAAATATTCTCCCAACCCCATTCTCGTTACAGTGTTTGATCGGCTTCACTGTGTTATTAGTAGTAGTGTGGCAGTTGACACCATTTTATTATACACGTGCTGACTTGCAATGGTTTGTAAGCAGCGATGAATAGAATCAATTAGCTTTAGTCAATATGTGTCGCAGTAGAACACTCATGGCAACTTCGGCCGCAAGAGGCAAATACTCTATTCGCACAGCGAGCAACAATCATTACGTTTCCACCAACGTCCAGGCGGTTAGATAGTTAGTAACATTTTCCATGGATAATTTTGCACGATAGATCGTGATGATGTGCAACGAGTCATTATACATTCAAATCGCAAACTCATTTGAACATTTCTATTTTTTTGTGCACAAAAAGAAAGAAAAAGATATACAGATCTGAGTTAGTAATTCCTACCCACCAGCTTTCACTCACTACAATAATAGGAATTCTTCTAAGGAATAGGAGTTGTCAAGGAGAGACTTTCTTGGGTTGTTATAAAATTTTACTTTGCTGTCTGTCAGACATGTTATATCACTGGGTAAGTGATCAAAATTTTTTGTTGCAGCATTGTGCGCCCTTTTTTATGCTAAAGACCACTTTAGTATGAAGCAATCAGTGTCTTCTCGTATTGTAATTCTGTACCTCGTCGTTCCTCTTGAACTGTAGTAGATTATTTACAACAAACTTCATGAGGGAATAAATATACTGTTGAAGCAGCAGTCAGAATGCCAAACTCCTTAAGCAGATGTCTACAAGATCGTGGGTGAACACCACATATTATTCTCGTAGCACATTCTTGTGCAATGAAGACTTTCTTTCTTAAAAATGAGTTACCCCCGAACTTTATTCCACATGACATTACTGAGTGAAAGTAAGCAAACTGTGTCAGCTGTTACTTTATTCTGTAGCTGGCTACCCTGTCTCTCGCTTCACTAAATTTCGTATTGCTTTAAGTCTTTTGCAAGAAGTACTGATTTCTGACATTATGTACATGTTCTTTGTATTTTTAATAATCTTTCTTAGTAATTTTGAGTATTTTTTGTAGTGTGCAACTGCAGGATCAATACTTATTCTTGCCAAAAGATACATTTCTCTTTTCCTTTCGCAAGGTACTTTAATCCCTCTAGTGATACATGGTTTTTTACCTGGCTGTTTAGTGTCCTCTCATATTAGCTTATGCAGAAAGCTATTTTCAAACAATAATATAAATTTATCATGGAATAGATTAAATTTTCATGTTAGCATGTGGTTCATAATAAATGTCATCTTCTGTAAACTATTCTTAAAAATATTTATTCTGGAGTCATTCATTATTCTACCTCATTTCCACTGAGGAGTATGCATACTGTAAGCCACTATGGTATTTATCCTAATTAACTATGCATCATGATCAGAGAGAGCTTTTGTTACTGGGCATACAGTTTTTTCTTACTTTGAGCTTTATCAAAGAAAATATTTCAATTAGGCTGTACGTCTTTATCTACCTGTGTTGAAAAGTTAATTACTGAGACTAAACTCTAGGATCCAAGTAAGGTTTCCAGATCATTTTTACTATCAGAATCCTTTAGGAAATGTACACTGAAATCACCACAGACTTGTTGCTCTCTGACAAATGCTGCTGTGTGAAAGATAGCACAATATGAAATCCAGATTTCTCATAAATAGTTCAAAATTTCCCAGTGGGGATCTGTATACAGCTACAATTAAAAGTGAACTATTTTTCAGCATTAATCCACAATCACACACTTCTATGTGCTGACCACTACAAAATATACTTGCCTCAATGTTTCTGAACTTCTGTTCTATCTTAACCTATGTAACAACAATTCCTTTTCTTATTTCTGAATGAGTAAGCTTCAATAGGGTAATCTTTTATATGAAACTTGTCTAACCCTGTAGTTACGTGGTACTCAGACAGGCACAGGCTCTTTTCAGGACTCTCTACGTTTTCCAAACAAACAAACAGCTCTGCTACCTTACTATTCTTACTACTCAATCCCATAATATTTTGGTGAAATAGCTAACCTTACTTTTATGAGCCTTATTAAGCATTCTGTGGGGCTCTTCTGTTATTTTCACTTCTTTCAAAATAGGGTGCCTGAATCCTAGAATCAGGTGCCTCTGTGACACCTGTAACCACAGGTACCTTGCTATGAGTGACAGTGTGTAATCTGCGGAAGCTCAGCCAGCCTATCTTTTCCTCTGCTATTCAGGTGTAGGCCATGTCTAGTATATCCCCACCTCCCAACTGTAGCAACAGGCACTGCACTCATATGAGATTTCGCTCCAGTCGGCAGCAGCCTGCTCAACTCAGTGTACACAGCAGTATTCCAGACCCGCTTATGGCACTGCAGGACCTCCACAAAACTCAGATATGTGTGTGTAATTGCTTCTCCTATTTCATCCAGGCCGCCTCTAATGCAGTAATTACCGTTATTAGCCTGGATGTTCCCTACTCCACCAACTATAAGAACCTGATCCTCCTTGCCAAAATCTTTGCACCAATTACCCATATCGTCTGTCACCTGGCTAAGTCTAGCACTTGGATTCATAGTACTTGTGACCTGGTACACTGTCCCTAATTTGTTTTGTACCATCTGGCCCACACCCCTACCATGACTTCTGCCTAGCAACATGACTCTTTTCTTCCTGCTCTCTTTCGGTACCGACCCACATTGAATTTCTTTGCTAGAAGTCTGCTGCACCCTGCTGCGACCTACAGCTGGAAGAGGCTCTTCCCCTCCTGCTTCAGGTAACAAGCCAAATTTATTGGATAGTATTAGATCAAATGTGGATGAAGTTGAAGAGCTGTTCTCCTTTCACCCATTCCTTGTTACCTTCACCCAGTTCCCCCTTCAGCCTAGCTAGTTCATCTACATCTACATCTACACATACATGAATACTCTAAAAATCACATATAAGAGCCTCGCAGAGGGTTCATCGAACCACCTTCACAATTTTCTATTATTCCAATCTCGTATAGCGCGCAGAAAGAACGAACACCTATATCTTTCCGTGCGACCTCTGATTTTCCTTATTTTATCATGGTTATCGTTCCTCCTTATGCAGGTCGGAGTCAACAAAATATTTTCGCATTTAAAGGAGAAAGTTGGTGATTGGAATTTTGTGAGAAGATTCCTTCGTAACGAAAAACGTCTTTGTTTTAGTGATGTCCAACTCAGATCTTGTATCATTTCAATGACAATCTCTCCCCTATTTCGCGATGATACGAAGCGTACTGCCGTTCTGTGAACTTTTTCGATGTACTCCGTCAATACTGTCTCGTAAGGATGCTTTTCAGGAGGACAGAGAATCATTCACGTCTAAACTTACTCACATCTGTGTTAAATCATAACAGAGGTTGTACGGGATGATCGATTGAGACAGAGCTGCAACTAGGTAAGATTCAAACGTTGACTCATTTATTATAGAGAAGGACAAGTTGCTGAAGGTAGATTTTTTTTCCAGTATTCTATTTGGAAGCTTTAGTCACGTGATATAGCCAGCGCTCTAGTCGTATGCGGCTACGTGTTCGGTATGTGGTTTAAAGCGCTGTCTACTTGCGATCGTTAACGGTGAACCCGTCGGTCATCAGAGGACTTCCATCTCATGTGTCATGAAGGTTGACACATTCCTCTAAATGCACTTTGATTTACGCGATCCCTATCCTGTCGAACGGTTGGTGTAAAATCGAGACTTCAGCGTCATAACTAAGTTAGCTGTGGGTATTTGTGAGGGGTTGCAATCATTGTGTACACACTTACCCGACAGACGGGTGTTTACAGAGTCGGTGACTGGATGACTTTTAATTTTCACATGTTGGACGCTGCTGTTATACGTATCTGTTTGCTTGTAGGATGTACCGACTGCTAATAACTGTCATTTTTTATACAGACCTGATGGAGTAATAGTATTATTTCTGACTCGTGATCTGGTGTGATCATTGGGCACTAGACGTGTCCGCAGGGCTATCTTGGAGTCGTATCACAGAAAGGAAAAGTTTTACGATTGGGGTAGAGATAGTTCAGCGTAAGGTGACCGGGGAGAAGGATGTATGTCTGACAAGATGGAAAAGTAAGCGATCTAAGGTTATTGCCCGTTTTTAAGTGCTGAACGTTCTAGTCTTAGGTGTGTGTGTGTGTGTGTTTATGTTCTCTATCTCTCTCTCTCGCTCTCTCTCTCTCTCCCTCTCTCTCTCTCTCTCTCTCTCTCTCTCTCTCTCTCTCTCCTACCGGAACCTTCGATGCACCGATCATGGACTCTAGAACACTATATATATATGATAGATTGGATGATTTGCTTAAAAAATCTATCGAACTACGTTGTGTATAAATATCGCTCCGTTCTTGTTCTTCTTAACTGTATGCTATTAAATTAAGGCACTTTGAGATCTGTTACTATAGATCGATATGGTGTGCTAAGCTCCAAGACTTGGTTACATTTCGAGAAATGGGGTGCACTTGGACAGATTAGGACTAGGAAAGCTCTTTTCAGTCAAGAGAGGTGGAGTGTAGCTGTATTCGTCTGCTCGGTTGAGGAATAATTGGGTAGCGATGTTGCGGGGTAGGTAGGTCAATGCCGAGGTGAGGATGGTCTTTTAACGTAAGAGGACTAGATAGCTCTAAGAGCGCCATACACAGAGGGATTGATCGAGTACTATGCGCAAGGTCTTAGAAATATGTATAGCGTTGTCTGGTATAATTTGATCGTCTTTATGTGTTCGAGAATTAAGTGTGAATGGACGTGCTGAGCAGTCATCTATGAATGGTCGCAATGATACTTGCAAACTAAAGGATGTATGGTTTAGCTATGATACTGAAATTAAGAAAACAAGCTGTCACATGATTGGCCAGTGTTGGAATTACTGTAAAATTTTTCGCGATATCAGCTGGGATGGATAATATTACAGTAGATCGGTGGTGTCTTATCCATCGCATCTGTGCATTGGGTACGACATAATAATTGACTGACAATGCTTGCTTGAGTTGGGGGGGGGGGGGGGGGGGATTTTGGTTTATGGACCGCAACTTCCAGGGTTTCTAGCACCGAAAACGGTGATCCTGTACTTGTGTGCAATAATGACCAACAACTAGAAATTGAATGCAGAGATATAAACTATTCGGTCACTGAGACATATTAGTTTAAATGTAGAGGTGGTCAATCACTTTCGAGGGAAGTGGCTACAACGCCAGCAGGCTCATCTATTTTCCTTGTGTTGTGGGTGTCCTTTATTTAAAATCATTCAATGTTATGCTATCGACTGTAAGAATATGATTTATAAGGTGCAAGGTATAGTTTCCTGTAAGAGACCGTGCATCAGTCCGTGTTAATGTCTGTTTCGAATCAGATAATGACTTAGAAGTCGCGGCAGAAAGACAAAATGCTCAGCAGTGTGCAAAAGCGTGTTAGAAAACACTGTTTGAACAAGGGCCAGAGGCAGCTTCTCATTCGCTTAGAGTATGGGTGATCAAATTTTAAAGGGGTCTCTGCAGCGTTTGTGTATATTTAATATGATCTTGTTCATATAGGTTGGTTCAAATGGCTCTGAGTACTATGGGACTCAACTGCTGAGGTCATTAGTCCCCTAGAACTTAGAACTAGTTAAACATAACTAACCTAAGGACATCACAAACATCCATGCCCGAGGCAGGATTCGAACCTGCGACCGTAGCGGTCTTGCGGTTCCAGACTGCAGCGCCTTTAACCGCACGGCCACTTCGGCCGGTCTGTTCATATAGGCATTTGTAGTTTGAGGTGTTGGATTTGGTGAGCTGTTAGGAATTCTTGGATGGTTGCACTCTGAGTCATTCGAGGGGGGGGGGGGGGGTATTGTGAATTCCGTTTGTCCGTGCTGGAGGTGGATTGCATTGGTGCGTTCGTGACTTTTTCACTGTTTGATGGTAGAGGATAAAGATGATAGGGTGTTGAGGATCTGTTGTACTTGTACCTAGTTTGAGGGGTACAACATTGCGCGCATTTCCGGCGAATGGTCAAAACAAGGTCCTGTTGTGGTAACTGAGATCGTTCTCTTTATAGACAGGTTGCAGAAGGTAATAGATATGTCTTTCTCCGACTTAAATTGCAGAGATAAGATGGGTGAAGATAAATGCATACTCATCTATGCTTAGAAAGGGAGAATGTTTTTTTATTATGAAGTGAGTTTTGGCAGGAGTGAATATGGTTTTATATATGCGAGTGGAAATTGTGAGCGAAGGGGGTTCGCTGGCTGGGGGAGACACTGTTTGCATGTCCTGTTGGAGTTGCAAGGGGGAGATAGAGATCTGCGCTATTCAGGAATCCATTTGTGCACTGTATGTCGTTAGACAATAGCTGGAGAGCAGGTATAGGGAGAGCCCACTTCAGCATTCTGGTCCTGGGGGCTGAGTGGACGGCTGTTTAGATGGACAGCTATGTGGCTTTGACATGCCGCCGCCGGCGCTCAGACACTCGCTTTGTAAGGCGCTATGGGATTAGTTTGAGCATTTAGTACTTGTTTGGATGGTTATTGGATTAAGAACTGGAATATTGAAGGTCATGTCCTCTGCGGGACTGCTGTGTAATTGAGTAAGTGTGTTTACGTATTTGAAGATATGTTTCGCGCGAATGGTGATGTTAAGTTGATGGCGCAGTTTAGCTATCACTGTAAAAAAAAAAATTGCTGTCTGCTGCTGAAAGAAAGAAAGAAAGAAAGGGATGACCTTTCCCCCAGACCTGATGGATGAGTTATTAGATAAGAGCAAGTGATAGTTGAATGATGCTATGTGTTCGGTTCAAAATGGCTCTGAGCACTATGGGACTCAACTGCTGTGGTCATAAGTCCCCTAGAACTTAGAACTACTTAAACCTAACTAACCTAAGGACATCACACACATCCATGTCCGAGGCAGGATTCGAACCTGCGACCGTAGCGGTCGTGCGGTTCCAGACTGTAACGCCTTTAACCGCTCGGTCACTCCGGCCGGCGCTATGTGTTCGGATATAGGAGTCTCTAAACGGCGGGGCGAGATTTTTTTATGTGGAAATTTATGCAATCTATAGATAGTGATATTCGACCGCTAGTGACAACAGTTAAGAGCGGAAAAATAGGTACAAACCGAGCGCTGGCAGAATGTTGCGGCAATGGTAATAATATTTAATTGAAGGTAGAGGTGGTAAATTTGGACCAGGCTTTGAATATTGTCGTATGTGCTTGATACTCTGTATAAACGTTTGACTCTTTAATTGCGTTTGGTATTTCTGGGTGTGTGTAAAATTAATTTTACTGTTGAAAGTGCGAGAAAGATGAGTTGATTGGTGTTTAGATAGAGGCTACGTTTGTAATTCGAAAAGAGGGGATGAGAATGGTAAATTGATTGATGGGCATGGTTTGTGGGGTGATATATGAGTGTCAAGATAGGGTTGACGACGTTTGCGTATGTTGATGGTGGGACAGTTGTGAGGTTAGGTGCGGTGGGAGGTGTAAATTTTTAAAAAATGTTGTAAAGTAAGAATAATATTGAGAAGGTTTTTTTAGATGGCTGGTAACGCGATGAGGCGAGAGCAGGGATGTGTAGTTATGTTTAGTTAAAGGGCCGTGTAATGTCGTGTGAGGAGCAATGTGCAGTGTGCTACAGTGTCATAGGAGGTAAAGAGAGGCGCTGCTATGATGTGTGTAGCGTATGGAGGCTGCGCTTTGGAATTATGCTACGTTGATATGAAGTTGACTTTCACCCGCGTTCGGTAGTCGCGGCTCGGGATCACGGTCCTGGACGGACGTATGTGTGTGCTTTGACCGCTGACGAGCGCATTGACCGCGCCAACTCATGCTTGCGGAAGCCGAGCAGGGGCTGTGCGAGGTCTGAAATCAGACGGATGGGTGACTTCACGATCCAGTGGGCAGGGTGCAGAGTGGGGGTACCCGCGCACGTGTGCTGAGTTATTTTGCGAGCGGATCTGCAGGCTCTGCTATGCGTTATTAGGATAGTTTACGAGTACTGAGCGTATCTACCCATCTGTGTGATGTATTATTTAGTAGCAGCTTGCAATAGTGTGTACTGAAATTATGATTGGGTGTGTGTCTGTGGGCTGTGCAACATAGCCCAGGGCACATCTGGGATTGGTGTTTTGTGATAGCGTGATAGATACACTGTATGGTTAAATAAGTTGTTCGAAAAAAATAAATAGAGTGTTCTCAATGATTACACGCGCCTGCAGCGCAGATCAGAGTGATTGGTTTTCCGTCACCATCTCGGTTGCATGCGAGTAGTAAATGTTTTCCCGGCCTCGTTAATCGAGTGTGTCAACGAGCTATGAGCTATTCTGAGAATAGACGTGAAGGCAGGTCCAGACCTGAGACGCCGGCGGTATACATGAGAAGAACAATGCAGCTTTCACATGTGTCGGCTGTCACGAGCTCTCGGAAGCTGAACTTGGCTGGAGACTCTGGAATCCCCTTCCCCGCCGACCGCACATGTGCGCCGCCTGCCTGGGAGCGTAATCTAAGGCGCATAGGCGATATCAATTTCTCCGGTGATAGGTGCGAATGCGACTGTGTTGAGGTCATGTTTGGGGGAGGCCGAGCAGAGACTTTTGGTCGGTTTGGCAGCTGGTGGTGTTTGGGCGCGTCTGTTGCACTATTTTGCGAGCATGTCGGTGCACTGTGCGGTGCTTTATTTGGAGAGTTTAAGAGTACAGAGCTCGTCTGCTGATATTGTGTACTGCACTATTTAAGAGCTGTTTGCTATTGTGTGGTGAAATTAGGGGTTGTTTACGTGTTTGTGGCCTGTGTCAGATGACCACAGTGGGATCATTGCGGGTGTTTTGTGACAAATATACTCCACGACTAAATAAAAGGGCTCCAAATAAATAGAGTGCAGCAATTCCTTGCTTCCCCGAGCAGCACAGCGCAGTCTGAGCTGTTTTTGCGCAATAACGGCAATTTGGTCAGAATGTGAGTGAGTAGACAAATAACTGGACAAATTTATCTGTAGAGGGTTACAGGTCTGGATTGGAATGAATATCATGATGGGTGTGGTTGTGTTGCCAAGTGTAGTGCACTACTGGAGTTCAGAAACTGCCTTATGTGAGCGTTACATATCGACACCTATGAGAAGTAAAAGTTTCAAAAATATATCTATCAAATAAATAAAGTACACTCGTTCCTCCTTCCATCAGCCTATGCAGTGAAATTATTTCCGAAAATTAGCAGTTGTTTGGCTATTTGGAGGTAAATGTTTTGAATTATTTACGAGCGGTTCGCATGTGTGGAGGCTGTGCTATGAGTTATTTTTAACTGTTTACAATTAGCAAGCGTGTGTCTAGAACATTATAAATGAGTTATGTAGGAGTGTTTTGAATGTCTGTATGATGTGGGGCATGTCGGTGTGATACATATACTCCATTCCTAAATAAAGTAAATTCGTTCCTCCATCCGTGGACCTATTGCAGGGTGAGTTCGTTTACCAGAAACGTGTAGGAAGAGATTGAGTGCTGGTGGCTTAGTTTGAAACAATTTTCTTAGGTTGGTGGCGGAAGTGCAGGTGAGCTTTGTTTATTGGCAGATGTCAAATTTGGCGCTGGTTCCTAGGAGGAGGATGTGGGGGTCTGGTCCTCCAAAAGTAGTTGAAATTAGGGAGTTGAACACGTTTGCGTACGTATATGAAATTGTAAATTCAATTATTTAATATAGCGGGCTGGTGAGAGTGAATTAGCGAGCGTTCTCGCGACTAGCAAACGCGCTGTTATACGGTCATGGTGGATTCCACTGTCGGTCAAACTCTGGTGCCAAATGTATCCTTTGTCCGGCACGCGGTCGACAGGTTCCATCGAGTCCGGCGTTAGGTGCTCGCGGTCGCGGAAAGATGTTTACGTAGTCGGACTCTGAGACAAGCGCGGCTGGCCGTTTGTGGCGGGACCCTGAGGCGCCGCTCGCCGCCAACTACCTGGAGCGCTGGCCGTGGGGGCTGTGCAGGCACCGTTGGTCGCTTGACGGCAGCCGGCCATGGAGCGGGCTCAGCCGGCCGCGCGTACGTCATCTGCGCTCTGGAGTTTCGCTGTGTGAGCATAGAGAAGTCAGTTGGGACACACCTGCATGACCGTAATGTCTGAAATAATGAGTCATTTTCCAGGTATTTACAGAAGTCTATGTCCGTCGCGTGTATGGAGGGTGCGTGACGTAAGCGGGGCGGAGGTGCAGCGATTGTACAGTTATTACGCCCGCACGAGAGCGAGTCAATTAGCGGGCGTTCTAGTGCTGTTATATAGTCATGGCGAATTCCACTGTCGAGCAAACTTTGCCGCCAAAAGTGTAGCACTGCGTTCTCGCTCGCACATGGACATGTGGTGGACGGTGAGCGGTCGGCATCGACAGGTTTGAACGTGGCGCCAAAAGTGTGACAGCGAACGGTCGACCGTTGTGTGATTTGAACTTGTGATAGATTTTGTTATAGATGTAAGGAAAATGGCTTTCTCACCGAGAAAATCGGACATTTTGAATAAATAATAAATGATAATAACATATAGAAGTACAGTTTTCGAGATATTATCCTGTTGGAATTTGAATTTGGCGCAATTTTCTAGTGGATGTAGGCCTATAATAAATAATAATAATAATAATAATAAATGATAATAAATGATAATGAATGATAATAAATGATAATGAATGACAACAAATGACAATGAATGATAATATATGACAATGAATGATAATGAACGTTAATAAATGATAGTGAATGTTAGTAAACAAAAGTAAGGTTTTGCTGCCATTATCATGTTGAAATTTGAATTTGGAGGGAATTTTCTAGTGGAGGCTGGTCAATAATAATAAATAATAATAAATGACAATAAATAATAATAAATGATAATAAATAATAATAAATAATAATGAATGTTAATAAATGGTGATCAGTAATAATAAATACAAGTACGGTTTTTGCATGCATTATCGTGTTGGAATTCCAACTTCCCGCCATTTTTTCTTCTGGAGGCTTAGGTTAGTGGACGTAGCACAATTGGACTATTTTCCCGCCAAAATTTAAACTTCCCGCCATATTTTCTGAAGGTTAGGTTAGTGGACGTAGCACAATTGGCCTATTTTCCCGCCAAAATCCGCCATCTTGGATGACGTCATGCGCTGTTGTCAAGTCTACATGCCGCCATCTTGGATGACGTCATCGCCGCCATATTGAATAAATTTGGCAACAATGCAACATGTCTTGGTGCCCCCCCTTGTCCCCCTACTTGCAATATCCGTTGAATTATCTTAATTACAACCGACTGTAACTTTGTTGAACGTAAACAACTGACAAGTACGAAAGACTTTAAATCAAACAAATTAAGATTTAAGCTATTTTCCGGAATTATAAACTTAACAGTGAATGGACACCCTCAAATCAAATTGTTTAAAGAGAAACAGAACAATTAAGAGGGATTCTATTAGTTAATTGTGCCAAAGCGTAAACAAATATACTATTACAACCCACCACACTATCTTTTTCCGGCAAGGTTGGTCATGCTACCTCTGTCTGTGTTTCTATTACGTGGTCCCTCATGATTAATTGCTTCCTTTCGTGATTGTCGATACCCAAAATTTAGCCCAGTTTTTCCTGTTTTTCCTATTATCTCTCATTCTAGGGACGGGAGTAGTTACCGTTATTTCTTGCTCTATTGCCTTTTTTTTTCATGTATGTTTATGTCGTGATACAGCTAGTCAACAGCTCGTCACGTAACCCAGAACTGTCAGTTGACTAAACTACATTCTTTGTAAGAAGATTAACTCACATTTATGTGTTTTATTTTGAATTTATTTGATTTAATTTCGGCTCACTGTCTGCATTAAGTCATTTATCCACGCAATACAGTCCGGTGCTGTAGGTGATGAAGTCTGACGTCTCCACAGTCTAGGGGACGAGAGATTAAGAGGTGAGATTGTTTCTGTCAGCTGATAGAGAAACAACGACAGGAAGTACATCTCATTTCCGCTCCATAAACCAAACACCAAGACTTTCAGTATGACAGAATTAATTTGGTAGTGATGCGTTTCTTCAATCAGCAAATGAATTAAAGTGTATATAATAATTACCAGTATTAGCAAATCAAAGAAAGTGCACAAAAAGAAATATCTCTACCACTAATATTACCCAAATAGTTTCAGTTCGTCAGTAGTATCAGACTCAGTAGTATCAGACTGAAAAATTCTCAGTTCAAGCAAGGACCAGTCATGGAGCCTTGCACATTTAGTACGACTCAGAGTAAGAACTGATTTGCACAAGTCCAGTTAACTAGCGTAAGGACGCAATTTACGATTAAATGGACCTGTCCTTTCACAAAACTAAGGGAAGAAACAGTACTGATGACTCGATGAGGTGCTGCTGGCGGTCGTAAGATTTCTCCGACGTTGATATTTATGTGTTACATTTTACATTTGCTCATCCACAAATATAGTTGGTAATTACGTAGACGTTTTATAGTAGCAACCTTTTCTCAGCTACTGCACATCTGTAGAGCCACTATACTGAGCCATTTCCTGTGAATCCCATTATAAAATCATTGGCGCACATGACAGCATACTATCAAGGGAAACTCCCCATCGCACACCTCTCAGATTTAGTGGTAAGATGGCCCAGTGGATAGCCCGTCAAAAAATTAACAAAGATAAAGCATGCAAACAGGAAGAAGGTGTACTGAAACGTGAAAAAAGAAGAAAATACACTACTGGCCATTAAAATTGCTACACCACGAAGATGACGTGCTACAGACGCGAAATTTAACCGACAGGAAGAAGATGCTGTGATATGCAAATGATTAGCTTTCCAGAGCATTCACACAAGGCTGCCGCCGGTGGCGACAGATACAACGTGCTGACATGAGGAAAGTTTCCAACCGATTTCTGAAACACAAACAGCAGTTGACCGGCGTTGCCTGGAAAAATGTTGTTGTGATGCCTCGTGTAAGGAGGTGAAATGCGTACTATCACGTTTACGACTTTGACGAAGGTCGGATTGTAGCCTATCGCGATAGCGGTTTATCCTATCGCGACATTGCTGCTCGCCTTGGTCGAGATCCAATGACTGTTAGCAGAATATGGAATCGGTGGGTTCACGATGGTAATACGGAACGCCGTGCTGGATCCCAACGGCCTCGTATCACTAGCAGTCGAGACGACAGGCATCTTATCCGCATGGCTGTAACGGATCGCGCAGCCACGTCTAAATCCCTGAGTCAACAGATGGGGACGTTTGCAAGACAACAACCATCTGCACGAACAGTTCGACGACTCTGCAGCAGCATGGACTATCAGCTCGGAGACCATGGCTGCGGTTACCCTTGACGCTGCATCACAGACAGGAGCGCCTTCGATGGTGTACTCAACGACGAACCTGGGTGCACGAATGGCAAAACGTCATTTTTTCGGATGAATCCAGGCAGTGTTTACAGCATCATGATGGTCGCATCCGTGTTTGGCGACGCCGCGGTAAACGCACATTGGAAGTGTGTATTCGTCATCGCCATACTGGCGTATCACCCGACGTGACGGTATGGGTTGCCATTGGTTACGCGTCTCGGTCAACTCTTGTTCGCATTGACGGCACTTCGAAGAGTGGACGTTACATTTCAGATGTGTTACGACCCGCGGCTCTACCTTTCATTCGATCCCTTAGAAACCCTACATTTCAGCAGGATAATGCACGACCACATGTTGCAGGTTCGGTACGGGCCTTTCCGGATACAGAAAATGTTCGACTGCTTTCCTGCCCAGCACATTCTCCAGATCTCTCACAAATTGAAAACGTCTGGTCAATGGTGGCCGAGCAACTGGCTCGTCACAATACGCCAGTCACTACTCTTGATGAACTGTGGTATCGTGTTGAAGCTGCATGGGCAGCTGTACCTGTACACGTCATCCAAGCTCTGTTTGACTCAATGCCCAGGCGTATCAAGGCCGTTATTACGGCCAGAGGTGATTGCTCTGGGTACTGATTTCTCAGGATCTATGCACCCAAATTGCGTGAAAATGTAATCACATGTCAGTTACAGTATAATATGTTTGTCCAATGAATACAAGTTTATCATCTGTATTTCTTTTTGGTGTAGCAATTTTAATGGCCAGTAGTGTAGAAAGAGTGAGCAGACGAATCTCAATGTCAAGGGAGTTTCAATAGCCACGGCGTTGTGGATACGTAGTCACTGTTTTGAAACGCGAACGGCAAGATCCGTCTTCAAATCTCCCAAGTGCCTCTTTTTCTTTTCTTTTTCTTTCGAAAAATTATGAGCTGTCTGTCCTGTCATTGACGAGTTTGTTTGCTGTATTCAGATTTGAGTCTGTGTCGTGGTGTAACGTCCGTTTGCAATAGCGGACTGCAAGAAAGGGGCATCCAGACGTACGCACCTTCTATTTGTTCTACGAAAGTACAACGTGTTATGACTCTTGCCTTCCGGTTTCGGAGTTTTGCCTCTTGAATTCATTTGCTGTAACATATTTCACACTCGTTTCTTTGTTATTTTCATTTCTGTGAGCGATCTAAGCGACATCTTGCCTGCTCTCACTATCATTACATTTATTTGCGACCGTAATATATTTTTGCCTAATGACTCATATTCTATAATCAGTGTGCACTATGACGGTTGCCAAGACTACAGAAGGAGAACAGTCACGTCAGTGACCGGACGGAAAGTTCATAATTTTTTTGAAAAAAAAAAAAGGGACACGAGGCAGATTTGTATACGGATCTCCCACTTTGCAGTACAGCACCGTGACCACACAACCATGGCCGTGGTTATTGGAATTCGCTCGATGTTGCACGTCTTAAGCTTGGACCGTTCACTGTTTTTATTTTCCTTCTGTGTTTAGTTTTTGATGGGCTATCCATTGGCCCATTTTATCAGGTCGTAGAGGATACGCGTCAGGGACGGGAGGCGTATACGGAAGGCGAGGCGGAATGCATGGCGCTCGTGGTCTGGAGGGAATTATAGAATTTGGGGGAGGGGGGAGGCGGATATCCAGGCGGGACTGGCATAACAGAGGATGGGACGGATTAAGGATTTGTAGGCGTGGAGGGTGGTAGAGGGGTTCAACCCCCACGTCTGGACATAGAGGAGTTGGAGGCGGTTGTGGGCTTTGGACTGGATGGAGCGGAGATGAGGGATCCAGGTGAAGTGACGGTCAATGGTGAGGCCAAGGTAGGTGAGGTTGGGGGAGAGGCGGACAGGACGGGCGCATATGGTAAGGGAGAAATCAAGGAGCCGGAAGGAGAGAGTGGTACGACCTACGATGATTGCCTGGATCTTGGAAGGATTGATTTTCAGGAACCACTGGTTACACCATGTGGCAAAACGGTCTAGGTGATTCTGGAGAAGGCGTTGGGACCGTTGGAGAGTAGGAGCGAGGGCAAGGAATGTGGTGTCATCGGCATACTGCAGGAGGTGTACTTGAGGGGTGGGGAAGTTGGGGCATATCTGTCGTGTACAGGAGGTAGAGGAGAGGGGAGAGGACAGAGCCCCGAGGCACATCCGCGGAGGGGTAGAAGGTGCGGGAATCGGCGTTATGGATGGTAACATAGGAGGGACGGGGGGAGAGGAAGGAGGCAATCAGACGGACATAGTTGATAGGGAGGGCGTAGGCCTGGAGTTTAAAGAGGAAACCGGGATGCCAGACACAGTCGTAGACCTTTTAGAGGTCCAGGGAGACAAAAATGGCGGAGTGACGGGAGTTTAAGCTGGAGGGAGAGGAGATGAGTGAGGCGTAGGAGTTGGTCATCGGCAGAGAAGGAAGGTCGAAAGCCACATTGGCACTAGCTCCCTTTATATACGCCAGTTCCCCAACTCTTATCATGAGTTAAAAATTGGAATCGATAGTATTCACAATAAGAGCACTCCATTCCGTGATTACGATGCTGTAGTGAATCAATGTCCTGGATGCTCCAGCACAGCCTTTGAACTAACCGAAGATATACTCAAGGTGATGGCCTTCACCTAATGAACATCATGTCGCTCGCCACCTGCCATCTACTGACTTCCGACATCACCAAGTCGCAGAGTGCTGCCAATACCGGCCTTCGACGCGGTAGCCAGCAACAGGGGCTCTAGGAGACCGCGTTCGTGTTCAACACTCAGGCCCCTTCGAGTGATGACACCTACCAAGGGTAAGGAGAAGATCAACCGACCACACGACTACCGACACCAGGTACACCGCGGAGGGGTCATCAAGGGTCATCGTCCAGTTCGGAGTGGGATCGAGGACACTCTGCAGCTGGCGCGAGAACGGCTTCGCGCTGGACAGACGCCGCGCCGCCAGGGTCGCTGACATCGCCTCCTCGGCATGCAAACGCTGAGCTGTCTCGACGTATGTCATCTAGAGTCCAACACGCAGCTGAAATAGCAACATACGAGGCTGCTGCAGTAGAAGAAGGCTTGTAAACATTGTGAACAAATAATCGAAGCCTAATAATATTTTACTGCCGTCGATGATGCTTCACAGGTTCCCAGCAGCTGTCCTGACTTCACACTTCACACAGAGATCTCTGTTGCTACATTATGGACAGGGGACATCGGCTGGTTAAGTAATTTTCAATGTCAATGAAATTCACCAGCAGACATATAACTTCAGATGTTATTTTATTTTATTTTTATTTTGGAGTTGCTATCAAGGCTTCAAATGTAACACTAGTGTAACGACTGAATTCAAGACATCCAGGGACTTATGGCTCTATATTACATTTTCGTTTATTCGGAGAGATGCATATCGGGCCGGAAGACGGTATAGTGAAATGCTGAAACTGGTAGCCCTAAAAAAAAAAAAAAAAAAAAAAAAAACAAATAGCATCTTAAGTTACACGGCTGTTGGTGAATTTCATAGGCATTGACATTTTCTTAGGGGCGGGGGGGGGGGGGGGGGGGGGAGGTTAACTGAGCACGCCTTCAAAATAAAATGAAATAACATCTTCAATTACATGGATGTTGGTGAATTTCATTGATATTGACATTCATACAGAGGTGGCTCCGCTTGGCCTTTTGTTCTTCTATTAACACTTCACTATCTGTCGATGTAGTTATATATAACGCACATATATCATCGATACCGGATATCCAAGTCCCAGGGAAATATCGTTATAATGATAACAATTATTTCTTATAAATTAACCACCTAAAACGGACCGAAGCGGCAGAGGTCACGCCCGCTTCAAATTTCTTTTGCAGAATCGAACACTGAAATCGTTCTACTAACCAATTCAGTTTTTCGCTGTACAAGTAGCCTTTACTGACTTTACACAGTTTAAGCACATTGTAGACAGCGTCGGAGCATCTCTTTGACGCCGTTGTAGTAAAATAAGAAAGAGACGTATGTAACTTGGCTCTGAGCACTATGGGACTTAACTTCTGAGGTCATCACTCCCCTAGAACTTAGAACTACCTAAACCTAACTAACCTAAGGACATCACACACACCCATGCCCGAGGCAGGATTCGAACGTGCGACTGTAGCGGTCGCGTGGTTCCAGACTGTAGCGCCTAGAACCGCTCGGCCACTCCGGCCGGCCGTATGTAACTGTTGGTAAGGAAACGACGAGGGTTGTTCCGGTGTTTAATAGGAAAGGGTTTTATCGAAACAAAAAGTACCCTCAGTGGGGGCTCGTCGGGTTAGGTAAGGATGTGGAAGGAAGTCAGCCTCTCGAAAAAACCATCCCGGCATTTGCCTGAAGCGATGTAGGGGAATCACGAAAAACCTAAATCAGGATGGCCGGACGCGGGATTGAACCGTCGTCCTCCGGAATGCGAATCCAGTGTGCTAACCACTGCGCCACCTCGCTCGGTGCGATATGTATGGTTTATGTTTTAAAGTTTACCTGCTGAGTGCTGGAGACGGTAATGGGCGTTCGTATTGTATGGTATCATTGTCTCGTATGACGACAGAGCAAGTAGAGGGTACCCGCACATAGCTTGCCACTGGGCGGATGGGCGTCCCCGACAAACGGATCACCACCAGCATTGTCAGATGTCCCCACCACATAATAAACTTGGGAGAGTTTTGCAGTTTAACATATCAAGAGCAGAGGGGAAGAACGTCCTGCGTCCTCTTTCTTCAAAAAATGAGTTATGTATGGTATGAGATGTAGGATTCCATATTTAATACTGTTAATCGACCAGTGTGACAATACGAATAGTCCACGTTCTATAACCCATTTTAGATTAGACATCCAGGGAAAGAACGTTCCAATGTTCCTCGCTACAGGGAATAAACGTGGTTTTTCCGCTATTGTGTATTAAGTTTTAGATTCTTTCTGGATTGGCAAAAACTGTTAAAAGCAAGAAACAGAGACTTGTTTTTACTATGCATTGTTGGTACAAGTGAAAGCCGTTGCTTTGGCTTCAGACATTCTGTTAAGTAATGCAGGTATTATAAGTGATTTATTTCAGTTTTAGTAAGTTATTTATATTGAATGATGAGTACTTCATGTAAAAACGAAAGACATACAACTTCAGATTCTAACAGTGTTAGGAAAAGGCAAGTATAATGGCGAATGAATACACTCATGAAGAAATTACGCGTTCAGTCTCACGAACTAGGAGAAGAGTGTAATAGTAAGTTCAGTTGGTTCGAGGAAGCAACTGCTGAACAAAGATATAATATTACAAGAAAATTTAATGATACGGAAGAGCGGAATGAACAGTCACTGCATTTGACAGGCGTCATTACACTACTTCCAGTTCACAGAAGGCGATCAGGCAAGAATGAAGATGACTCACAGCCTCGAGAGTGTATTTCAACTACAGAGTGAGAGCGAAACTTTACCGCATTGTACATGAAGTTTCGATTTGCAGAAAAGCCTTCATGGCAGTGCACGGAATAACAAGGCGACGATTAATGATAGTCAGAAATTTATGAATTTGGGCGAGTCTTCTCGTGATGGAACGGATAAGTATGGAAATAGTCCACGGAAAATTAACAAAGAAGTAGGAAAGGCATTTTATGATCATGCTGATTCATTTAAGGGTAGATCATGTCATTACAGCAATGACAAGACCAAGAAGGTGTACCTTCCAGATGAAGTTTCGGTGAAAAAATTCATGAAACGTTCCAGAAAAAATACCAGAATTTTGAAGTTTCATATGAAACGCATAGAACAGTATTCTACACCAAATTCAATATAGCTTTTGGGTATCAAAGGAGTAAAACGTTGTCAACCTGCTTGGATGAAAGTGCTGAATGCAAGATTATCTGAAAATTTAGATGATGCCATCAGGAACAAGTCTTGAAGGAAATTAATACGGTCACCATTGACCACAAGATCCACAAAGTTAAAGCTGAAACATTTTACTCCAGAAAGGGAAATGCTCGTTTAAGAAGACGAAAGTCAAACGAAACAGAGGCAATCTGAACGGATTACAAAAAAAGCATAGGTATTACAAAAAAAACCGCAAGTATCATTGGTGTCTATCACAAAAGGCAGTTGTCTGTTTACTCTTTCAATATTCAACAGCTTTCCAAAGTGGCCAATAAAGTTTATTGTCTTTTTAAATCACTTTGTGAATGAACTATTGGACAAGAAACTCAAAAATCTTTGTTTTTGTGATTTTTGCTTAGGCTAGAACAGGAATTACACTGTTCTAAGATTTTCTTACTCGCAATTACCTTATGAGTGAACTGAAAGTTTTGGAAACGGAAAGTAAGTTTCCCTCTTAGAGGACACTTATGGAGTGTGATTAGACATGGGTCTGGTTAACGCATAGGCAGTAGCAGAAGTTCCAATGGACTGTCTGCGGAACATGATTCAAGGGCGATGTAAACTTAAGCCTTTTAGTGTAGTGATGGTCAATCAAGGAATGATACAAAATTAGTAGTCGCTTCTGGAGAATAAATATTTGAGGAAACATCGATTCCTAACAAGGTCCATCAGAGAGGTACCCACCACTGAAAAACACATACGCCTCATTCAACATCGAGAAACTTGTAGTGGAGCTTGGATTTCATTGGCTGTGAGAGCTTAACAGCAACATTAAGAGCAGCAGTCTGGAAAATACCCGTCTCGTGCTCACAAAGGCAAAATATAAAAAATATAGTACTTTAGAATCATTTTATGTAATGTTAATAATAATAATAATAATTGCCGGCCGCGGTGGCCGTGCGGTTCTGGCGCTGCAGTCCGGAACCGCAGGACTGCTACGGTCGCAGGTTCGAATCCTGCCTCGGGGATGAGTGTGTGTGATGTCCTTAGGTTAGTTAGGTTTAAGTAGTTCTAAGTTCTAGGGGACGTATGACCTAAGATGTTGAGTCCCATAGTGCTCAGAGCCATTTGAACCATAATAATAATAATTTGTCTTTACCGGTGATTAGACAATATCTATAGAAAAGTGTGAGGATTTCCAGGTTTTGAAAGAGTATTGTGGTCTAGAAGCTGAAGTGTTTTACACCTACATTTTTACTAGACTGAGAAGTGCGTGTTAGGGTGAAGTGGTATTAAATTTTGTTCTTATTGCCCTTTTATCACAAGAAGTTGAAACAGCAAAGAGAAACTGTTTAACTAGAAATATCGTTATTATTTTAAACAGAGATTTTTATTACAGAATACTCTGACATACAATGTTTAACAAAAACTAGTTTTACTTGCTATATCTTCTATTCCACTATATACAAGTAGCAAATCTTTCCTTTGTAATTCGTGACATTAATTTAAATACTATGCCAATAAAACTACAATTGAAGGTATCAATTTGTATTAAATTTAACGAGTAAAACATGTCCTTGCAAATGACCGCTATTCACTAATTTTAGCCATTAGTACCCACGAAATTCGGTTTAAAATATTTTAAAATTGCTCTCCTAAACGATTTGGTAATGTGGACAAAGCGCGCTTTTTCCTGTGTTCTTCCTATGACATACAGGCAGTAACTAGTGATGAGGAACCACTTACTCTTCCCTTGCGTCCAAATACTAGTACTGAAAATTTTTTCCAACTATAGTATTCGAACGGGCTACCTGCAAGTCTAGCACCAACGATTGGCGTCCGTTATAGGCCTCGGTTGCGGATGGACTGCCCTCGCGGCGTAGGATGATTATTCACGATTCGCTCGCGCCACGGTAAAACTCGGCCACTGCTCTTCTGCCAGTGCACCGCATGTGACTGGAATGCAATTTTTTGTGCAACTTGGTGTAATTTAACTGCGCGACACACAGAGCTGCAACACCCCAAATATGCGTTCGTAATTTCACTGGCATGCGTGGCTGAGCCCTGCCTATCAGTGCCATCGACGGCTGCGGCGAGGCCTGCACAGCAGGCGTACTCTCATCACCACATGTCGAAAGTTCGGCAGCTACAGTATCTCGTGCTGAAAATGATGTACGAGTGTAGTCACAAACTTCCAGTTATCACCTAGAAGAAATAAAGTTAAGTAATTAAGTTTTGGTTTTTCATTTAGATGTCTGCAGTCCTGGTACACATCGGAATTTCGGTACCATATGTAACAAACCAGGTGGATTTCATCCGGCTCTTATGTTTTTCTTCACTCCAAAATTTATATTTTTTTTGCAAATATCGTCGAACCATTGACCTTGCCGTTGGTGGAGAGCCTTGCGTGCCTCAGTGATACAGATAACCGTACCGTAGGTGCAACCAAAACGGAGGAGTATCTGTTGAGAGGCCAGACAAACGTTTGATTCCTGAAGAGGGGCAGCAGCCTATTCAGTAGTTACAGGGCCAACACTTTGGATGATTGTCTGATCTGGCCTTGTAAAATTAACCAAAAAGACCTTGCTGTGCTGGTACTGCGAACGGCTGGAAGCAAGTGCAAACTACAGCCGTAATTTTCCCCGAGGGCATGCAGCTTTATTGTATGGTTACATGATGATGGCGTCCTCTTGGGTAAAATATTCCGGAGATAAAATATTCTCCCTTCGGATCTCTGGGCGGGGTCTGCTCAGGAGGACGTCATTATCAGGAGAAAGAAAACTGGCGTTCTACGGATCGGAGCGTAGAAAGTCAGATCCATTAATCGGGCAGATAGGTTAGAAAATTTAATAAGAGAAATGGATAGGTTAAAGTTAGATATAGTGGGAATTATTGAAGTTCGGTGGCAGGAGGAACAAGACTTCTGGTCAAGGTAAATACGGGGTTATAAATAAAAAATCAAATAAGGGTAATGCAGGAGTAGGTTAGTAGGTGCGCGGGTCAGCTACCATGAACAGCACAGTGAACGCATTATTTTAGCCAAGATAGACACGAAGCCCACACCTAGCACAGTAGCACAAGTTTATGTGCCAACTAGCTCCGCAGATAACGAAGATATTGAAGAAATGTATGATGAGATGAAAGAAATTATTCAGATAGCGAAGGGAGATGAAAATTTAATATTCATGGGGCACTGGAATTCGATAGTAGGAAGAGGAGGAGAAGGAAAAGTAGTAAGAGAATATGGAATGGGGTAAGGAATGAAAGAGGAAGCCGCCTGGTAGAATTATGCACAGAGCATAACTTAATCATAGCTAACACTTGGTTTAAGAATCATGAAAGAAGGTTGTATACGTGGAAGATTTCAGATAGATTATGTAATGGTAAGACAGAGATTTAGGAACCAGATTTTAAATTGTAAGACATTTCCAGGCAGATGTGAACCCGACTACAATCTATTGGTTATGAACTGTAGATTAAAACTGAAGAAACTGCAAAAAGGTGGGAATTTAAGGATATGGGACCTAGATATACTGAAAGAAGGAGGTTGCGAGTTTCAGAGAGAGCATTAGCGAACGATTGACAAGAACAGGGGAAAGAAATACAGCAGACGAAGAATGGGTAGCTTTGAGTAATGAAATAGTGAAGGTAGCAGAGGACCAAGTAGGTAAAAAGACGAGGGCTAGTCGAAATCCTTGAGTAACAGAAGAGATATTGAATTTAATTGATGAAAGGAGAAAATATAAAAATGCAGATAATGCGGCAGACAGAAAGGAATACAAACGTCTCAAAAATGAGATCTACAGGAAATGCAAATTGACTAAGCAGGGATGGCTAGAGGACAAAATTAAGGATGTAGAGGCACATGTCACTAGGGAGGAAAATTAAAGAGACCGTTGAAGAAAACAGAACCACTAGTATGAATATCAAGAGCTGAGATGGAAAACCAGTTCTAAGCAAAGAAGGGAAAGTAGAAAGATGGAAGGAGTATATAGAGGGCCTATACAAGAACGATGTACTTGAGGGCAATGTTATGGAAATGAAAGAGGACGTAGGTGAAGATGAAATGGGAGATATGATACTGCGAGAGGAATTTGACAGAGCACTGCAAGACCTAAATAGAAACAAGGCCCTTGGAGTACACAGCATTGTGCTAGAACTACTGATAGCCAAGGGAGAGCCAGCCCTGACAAAACTCTACCATCTGGTGAGCAAGATGTATAAGACAGGCATAATACCCTCAGACTTAAAGAAGAATAAAATAATTCCAATACCAAAGAAAGCAGGTGTTGAAAGGGGTGTCAAAATTACCAAACTATCGGTTTAATAAGTTACGGCTGCAAAATACTGACACGAATTCTTCACAGACGATTGGAAAAACTGATAGATGTCGACCTTGGGGAAGATCAATTTGGATTCCGTAGAAATGTTGGAACACGTGAGGCAATACTAGCCCTATGACGTATCTTGGAAGATAGATTAAAGAATGGCAAACCTACATTTCTAGCATTTGTCGACTTAGAGAAAGCTTTTGACAATGTTGACGAAAACACTTTCCTTCAAATTATGGCAGCAGTCAAATACAGGGAGCGAAAGGCTATTTAAAATTTGTACAGAAACCAGATGTTAGTGTGGTTCATGGTGTGGGTTCCTGTAGTCATGTCCTAGTTCATGAACCACGGGCAATGTATGAGTGGCCAAGTAAGTGGTCCCGACAGTCGGGATACCAGCTACTTTGGAATAAGGCTGGGCATCTCGGACATATTCTGAGTCGTGGTCACCTTGGTGCTCATACGGCAAAGACTACCAAATCCACCGGTTAGTCCCTCAACCGTTAGGGGTAAAACCCAATGGGACTCGGGGCAAGTAAGGCTAGCAACCTGCTTCCCTGGTACTTTAAATATGTTGCTGGCAACAATCAGAGCAAAATGCCTCGGACCTTTGGAGGTGACGGAGTCCCACCTCTAACCGACAAACCAGGGACTCCTAAGATACGACTTGGCAAACAAATGGTAATGAGATGGGGAGCTATTAATATCAATGGGGGCTACAACTCCGCCATTGCCGGTCCCAAGCCCGGATCCTCATTTTACAAGTGATGAGGGAGGAGGAGGGGGAGGAGTAACAACCTCGTAAAAAAACCTGGGTCCCTTTGGCTCCGGATGGTAGCACCCTGTGAGGGCCCCTGCCTAGGGTTACGGGTGAAAACCGGTCAACTGTCTCATAGGCGGATGAGGAATTTTTAACTCCCAACGGCTGAGAGAGCGGAGGAACCAAAAATCTATAACTGCAAGCGTCTGTACCCAGATTGGGCGGCTTGTGGGCAGCGTCTGTTCCTCATGTTAGAGGCGGCTGTTTCAAGAAACCTTCTAACGCTAACAACGTTAGTCGTATTTCTGGTAGGTTACGCAAGTAATCTCCCCAACTTTGAAGAATTTCAACAGTTACAATCTTAACGCATGATGGAAATGTCTTTCAATAACGAAACTACCCCAGGTGGCCAATCCACCGTTGGCAACGACGCAAGCAGACCCATGGATTCTGGGAAGTCTGCAACACCATGCAAATCCAACAAGATTAAACCCAGAAAAATCTTCAACATAGCAACTCTCAACATAAACTCCCTTCTCAAAGTGGGAAAACTTAAGCACCTTACAGACCAGTTACACACGGAAGACATACAAATTGTGGCGCTACAAGAAACTCGCTTCACTGATGAAAACACATTTGAATCAAACAAATTCAGAATATTTAAAGGAAAACCTGGAAAAATTGTAATGAAGAAATGCCCTCAGCTTGGCACAGCTTTTGCTGTAAACACAAAAATTCTGAACTCTGTCGAACATTTTTGGTCAACATCATCGAGAACATCTTTCCTCACTTTTCGATGTGCAAATAAAAAACACACATTAATCAATGTTCACGCTCCCACAAATGACAAAAATAATGCTAAAAATAGGGAAGAAACAGATGAATTCTGGGAAAACCTTAAGCATCATATATCAGAAATCCCAGAAAACAATGCAAAAATACTTCTAGGAGATTTTAACGCTCAGATTGGAAAAGAAAAGAAATTCCGCGATATTGTCGGCAACTTTCCCGCACACAAACGAACCAACAAAAATGGAGAAAGTTTAATTATGCTCTGTAAGCAGTTTAAACTCAAGCTAATGTCAACACGTTTTAAACATCTTCCCAGAAAACAAAAAACCTGGGTATCTCCGATAAAGAGTATCGGAGAATTTCAAATAGATCACGTTGCCATCTCCTCCAAATGTGAAAAAGAAATATTGAACACACGTGTCCGAAAATCTCTAAACCTCGACTCCGATCACTATCTCACGAAAATAAAAACCAAACTGATCCCACAAAACAAACAGAAAAGCAGAAACGGTGAATATAAAAACAGAAATAAAATAAATTTTGATCTTACAACCCTGAGAAATTACAACCTTAAGTCCAACTCTAACCTCAAGGATTTTCAGAAAAAACTAAAGACATTCTCCCCTTCACAAAACCTCCAAGAATTTCAGAACAACTTGATTGAGGCAACAGAAACAACCTTTCCAAAAAGGAGCAAACCCGTGGTGGGACAGCAACTGTAATGAAGTTCTGCATGAAAGACTTAAAGCCTGGAAAAAGTGGAACTCACATAAAACTGAAAACAACTTTGATGAATTTAAGCAAGCCAGAAAGAATGCCTCGAAAACTATTCGCAACACCAAGAGACAATATGAAAAACAACAACTGGATTCAATCGAAGAGAATTTCAAAAAATGCAACACGGCAGCTTGGTACAAAACATTCAACCAGAAACTCCGAGGATACCAGTCCCCTTGCCTAAACCTTATGAGAAATAATAAGACTCTCGCCACCAACAATACTGAAAACTGTGAAATCCTGGCTGAATATTTTGAGACACTCCTAAACTGCCAAACACCCATCCAGACTCTCAGTTTTACGCAACCAGAAACATTACCAACACATTCAACACCTCCGACACGAGAGGAAATCACAAACATAATCAAAAATCTCAAAAACAGGAAAGCATGTGGAGAAGACACAATTACAGCAAAAATGCTCAAGCTTGGGGTAGAAACATCAGTAGAAGCACTACACAAAGAACTTGAACAAGTATGGGAAACCAAGAAAATCCCAAGTCACTGGAAAACTGCCCTAATTCACCCTTTGTTTAAAAAAGGTGACAAAAGGGATGTTAACAACTATCGTGGAATATCGCTTCTCCCAGTCCCATACGAAATTCTATCAAAAGCCCTGCTCAATCGTGTATCACCAATTATAGAGGGAAAACTTGGAGAATATCAAGCTGGCTTCAGACCAGGAAGATCCTGCGTCGAACAAATTTTTAACCTCAAAACAACAATGAACTATTTATCTACAAGGAGCAAGAAATATTTCATAACATTCATTGATTTCAAAAAAGCTTATGACTCAATCGATAGGGACACACTCATCAAAATACTTCGAGAATATGAAATAGATGAAACAACAATCACCATAATCAAAGAAACATTAGCAAATACAACATCAAAAGTAAAATTCCAAGGAGAAATTTCACGGCATTTCGAGGTCAAAACCGGCGTCAGACAAGGAGATGCGCTGTCCCCGGTACTCTTCAACTGTGTTCTGGATAAAGTCATAGCAGAATGGAGAAAACTCACGCAAAAACATGGAGTTGAGAAAGTCCAAATTGGAGGGAAGCGCTACAAAGCCATTGAAACCAACTGTTTTGCCTTCGCTGACGATCTCGCCTGTTTAGCTTACACACAAAAAGACACAATAAAACAAATAGAATTACTTAAAGAAACTGCTGAAAAAGCAGGCTTGCAAATTTCATTTGAAAAGACAGAAATCATTACAAATATCAAAAATCCACCAAAGAAAATAACTACGAAATACGGGAAAATACAGGTATCTAAACATTTTAAATATCTTGGTGAACTAATTCAGCCTGTGGCAAAAGGTCATCCAGCCTGCAGGGCTAGAATACAAAAAGTAGGGCCAGCAACTCACTACTGCAGACAAATGTATTCAAAAAAATGTATATCCAAAAACATTAAACTCAGACACTACCAGACTGTCATTAGACCTCAGATACTATATGCATCAGAAACACTGGCAAATTTTACATACATAGAACAGATAGAAAATCGTGAAAGAAGAATTGTGAGGACAATTCTTGGACACAGGAAAATAACAGATGATCAAGGCAAGCTTGTATACAGACTAAAAAGCAACAAAGAAGTGTATACGAAGTGCAGAAAAATTACTGACGAAATTAGAAAAAGAAGATGCTCCTTTTATGCTCACATCATGAGGATGAACCCGAATAGGCTTACAAAACAAATATTTTCGTACATCGCAAATCTAAAAAATAAAAATTTATGGTTTATGAACACAGAAAGAGATCTAAAAGAAATGGACATAGATCAGGAAACAATATTTAACAGAAACCTTTTTAGAAAAAAAATGAATTCATTCACGGGTTTCGGTGTGAAAATTAAGAAGACTTGTGGAACTAAATGGTCTGAAGAGAGAAAAGCCGCCTTCAGCGCAAGAATGAAAGAAGTGTGGACTGAGAGAAAGAAGACTTCCCAGAAGCGCAAGAAATAACTGTTTTCACGGTCTTTAACGGCCAAATTTGTATAATAATAAATAATAATAATGGGGGCTACTCTGGGAAGAAGGTAGAGCTGGCAGAGGCTGCAAGTAAGATGGGGCTGGACGTTTTAGCTGTTAGTGACATTCGGGTAAGAGGTGAGAAAGAAGAGGAAGTGGGAGAATACAAGGTCTACCTGTCAGGAGTCAAAGCAGGAGTAGCACAATGGGGTGTAGGCCTTTACATCAGGAAAGAAATGGAACCCAGCGTAGTTGCAATAAGGTATGTAAACGAACGACTGATGTGGATAGATTTGACAGTGTCTAGCAAGAAAAATAGGATTGTGTCAGTATATTCGCATTGTGAAGGGACAGATGGATAGTTTTTATGAGGCACTCGGTGATGTAGTTGTTAGAGTAAAGGACAAGGACAGTATTCTGATCATCGGTGATTTTAACGCCAGGATTGGAAATCGAACAGAAGGGTATGAAAAGGTTATGGGTAAATTTGGAGAGGATATGGAGGCCAACAGGAACGGGAAACAACTCTTGGATTTCTGTGCCGTATGGGCTTAGTAATCACTAACTCCTTTTTTTAAACATAAGAACATTCACCGGTATACTTGGGAAGGCAGGGGAACCAGATCTGTCATTGACTATATAATAACAGATCAGGAATTCAGGAAGGCTGTGAGGGATACAGATGTATTCAGGGGATTCTTTGATGACACTGATCATTATTTAATCTGCAGTGAAATTGGGATTGTGAGGCCGAAAGTACAGGAGGTCAGGTCCATATGTAGGAGGATAAGAGTGGAGAAACTTCAGGATAAGGAAATCAGGCACAAGTACATAACAGCGATCTCAGAAAGGTATCAGTTAGTTGAATGTAGTCAATTACAGTCATTGGAAAAGGAATGGACAAGGTACAGGGACACAGTACTAGAAGTGGCTACAGAATGTCTTGGAACAATAGTGTGTAAAAGTAGGATGAAGCAAACAGCTTGGTGGAATGACACAGTCAAGGCAGCCTGTAAAAGGAAAAAGAAGGCGTATCAAAAATGGCTACATACTAGAACTCAGGTAGACAGAGAAAGTTATGTTGAAGAAAGAAACAAAGCCAAACAGATAATTGCAGCATCCAAGAAGAAATCTTGGGAAGACTTTGGAAACAGGTTGGAGAATATGGGTCAAGCTGCTGGAAAACCATTCTGGAGTGTAATTAGCAGTCTTCGAAAGGGAGGTAAGAAGGAAATGACAAGTATTTTGGACAGGTCAGGAAAACTGCTGGTGAATCCAATGGATGCCTTGGGCAGATGGAGGGAATATTTTGAAGAGTTTCTCAATGTAGGTGAAAATACGATCAGCAATGTTTCAGATTTCGAGGTAGAATGGGATAGGAATGATGATGGAAATAGGATCGTATTTGAGGAAGTGGAAAAAATGGTCAATATATTGCAGTGCAATAAAGCAGCTGGGGTGGATGAAATTAAGTCGGAACTCATCAAATACAGTGGAATGTCAGGTCTTAAATGGCTACACAGGATAATTGAAATGGCCTGGGAGTCGGGACAGGTTCCATCAGACTGGACAAAAGCAGTAATCACACCAATCTTTAAACATGGAAACAGAAAAGATTGTAACAACTACAGAAGCATCTCTTTAATCAGTGTTGTGGATAAAATCTTCTCAGGTATTGTTGAAAGGAAAGTGCGAGTATTAGTTGAGGACAAATTGGATGAAAATCAGTGTGGTTTTAGGCCTCTTAGAGGTTGTCAGGACCAGATCTTTAGCTTACGGCAAATAATGGAGAAGTGTTATGAGTGGAACAGAGAATTGTATCTATGCTTTATAGATCTAGAAAAGGCATATGACCGGGTTCCTAGGAGGAAGTTATTGTCTGTTCTACGAGATTATGGAATAGGAGGCAAACTTTTGCAAGCAATTAAAGGTTTTACACGGATAGTCAGGCAGCAGTTAGAGTTGACGGTAAATTGAGTTCATGGTTCAGAGTAGTTTCAGGGGTAAGACAAGGCTGCAACCTGTCTCTACTGTTGTTCATATTATTTATGGATCATATGTTGAAAACAATAGACTGGCTGGGTGAGATCAAGATATGTGAACACAAAATAAGCAGTCTTGCATATGCGCATGACTTAGTTGTGATGGCAGATTCGATTGAAAGTTTGCAAAGTAATATTTCAGAGCTAGATCAGGAATGTAAGGACTTTGGTATGAAGATTAGCATCTCCAAAACGAAAGTAATGTCAGTGCGAAAGAAATATAAACGGATTGAGGGCCAAATAGGAGTAACAAAGTTAGAGCAGGTGGACGGTTTCAAGTACTTAGCATGCATATTCTCACAGGATGGCAACATAGTGAAAGAACTGGAAGCAAGGTGTAGCATAGCTAATGCAGTGAGCGCTCAGCTACGATCTACTCTCTTCTGCAAGCAGGAAGTTAGTACCAAGACTAAGTTATCTGTGCACCGTTCAATCTTTCGACCAACTTTGTTGTATGGGAGCGAAATCTGGGTGGATTCAGGTTACCTTATCAACAAGGTTGAGGTTACGGATATGAAAGTAGCTAGGATGATTGCAGGTACTAGTAGATGGGAACAATGACAGGAGGGTTTCCACAATGAGGAAATCAAAGAAAAACTGGGAATGAACTCTATAGATGTAGCAGTCAGGGCAAACAGGCTTAGATGGTGGGGTCATGTTACAAGCATGGGAGAAGCAAGGTTACCCAAGAGACTCATGGGTTCAGCAGTAGAGGGTAGGAGCAATCGGGGCAGACCAAGGAGGAGGTACCTGGATTCGGTTAAGAATGATTTTGAAGTAATAGGTTTAACATCAGAAGAGGCACCAATGTTAGCACTGAATAGGGGATATGGAGGAATTTTATAAGGGGGCTTTGCTCCAGACTGAACGCTGAAAGGCATAATGAGTCTTAAATGATGATGATGATGATGATGATGATGACCAGATGGTAGTTATAAGTGTTGAGGGGCATGAAATTGAAGCAGTAGTTGGGAAGGGAGTGAGACAGGGTTCTAGCCTATCACCGATGTTACTCAATCTGTGTATTGAATAAGCAGTAAAGGAAACAAAAGAAAAATTCGGAGTAGGAATTACAATCCATGCAGAAGAAATTAAAAATTTCAGGTTTGCCGGTGACGTAATTCTGTCAGAGACAGCAAAGGACCTGGAAGAGCAGGTGAACGGAATGGACAGTGTCTTCAAAGAAGGATATAAGATCAACATCAACAAAGTCAAAATGAGGATAATGGAATGATTCGAATTAAATCAGGTGATACTGAGGGAATTAGATTAGGAAGTGAGACACTTAAAGTAGTAGATGAGTTTTGCTATTTGGGGAGAAAAATAACTGATGATGGTCGAAGTAGAGAGGATATGAAATGTAGATTGGCTATGGCAAGAAAAGCTTTTCTGAAGAAGAGAAATTTTTTACATCGAGTATAGATTTAAGTGTCAGGAAGTCTTTTGTAAAAGTAATTGGTTGGAGTGTAGCCATGTATGGATGTGAAACATGGACGATAAATAGGTTAGACAAGACTCACGGTCCGTCCTCATAGCTTTATTTCCTCCAGTACCTCGTATCCTACTTTCCAAACTTCACTTGCGAGCGAAAGGCAAAGGTCCCGAGTTCGAGTCTCGGTCCGGCACACAGTTTTAATCTGCCAGGAAGTTTCATATCAGCGCACACTCCGCTGCAAAGTGAAAATCTCATTCTGTAAACATCCCCCAGGCTGTGGCTAAGCCATGTCTCCGCAATATCCTTTCTTCCAGGAGTGCTAGTTCTGCAAGGTTCGCAGGAGAGCTTCTGTGAAGTTTGGAAAGTAGGAGACGAGGTACTAGAGGAAGTAAAGCTGTGAGGACGGGGCGTGAGCCGTGCTTGTGTAGCGCAGATGGTAGAGCACTTGCCCGCGAAAGGCAAAGGTCCCGACTTAGAGTCTCGGTCTGACACACAGGTTTAATCTGCCAGGAAGTTTCGTGATAATGATTTATTCGCCACACGTAAATCACTGTGAATTTCCGCGTTTATGTTAGGTTACTGCACTCGGACACTCATATTATAGGACGTCAATAGAATGTAGTATGTGGCTAAACATTTATCTGAGCGTAAAGTGTAGTAAATGAGACTCAGTATAGCGATCGTATGTTATTTAATATCAAAGTGCAATTAAAGTGTTTGGACTGCAAATCTGATGCGTACCACGTCATATAAAATGGCCTATTTTAGACAACCTATTTTCAGCCAGATTCGACGGAGGCACAGCTCCCAGAGGCAAATTAGCATAGGTAAATAAGCACTCTGGTACAGGGCCAAAACGAAATATCGCAAGTCACTGATAACGGGATATATCCCGCTAAACCGAATTTTGGTGGTTGGGAGTGGAGGGCTGGGATTTTATTACAGCTGAGGGTAAGCTGAAAATAATTTTTTGAATTATTCATTCGCGATAGTATTCTCGGAGGCTACAGCGGAGATTCCGTCGCGATTGTGAGATCACCAGCTTCGGACGTGAGGTGAGGCCCTACCGACCCCCCAGTAATGGCCACCGACGCCTGCCTGTAACAGATCAGCATAATAATTACGGCCCACTTACAATGTTAACACCCCTCACATACGAAACACACACAATATTTGAAATGAGTCTCGTAAAATGAGAGATTTTGTGTAAAAAAATTTTACGTTTAAAATTTCATAAATGCAGTATTAATAAAACTATATAACCGTCAAAACCTCGAAAATCACAAACTCATTTAAGACAAAAATTTCAAACTGTCTTAAGTTTAACGATTAATAACAATACTTCGTTTTTGTTTTAACAGGTTTCCACCTTAAAGTACTTCAACGCAAGTGAATTCCAATTTAACCCAATTTATTCTCGTCCACAAGCAATATCCCACAATAACGTTTTTGACCACATGTAACAGCTAATGAACCACTGGTCACCATTCACCACAGAATAACACCATACATAGCTACTAATGTCCAATGCACCACCTTAATGGTACAGCGTTACGCGCTATTCTCCATACATGCGAAAGCATCAGCCCAAACTAGTTATTTCTCGCGCAACAGAAATCGAAAAGCTTAGCACGCCTTAACATAGATATATTCTGAAGTAGGTCAGCTTAACAGCGATAGATTTCCAGAGATACCGCTTATGCTAGATAACTAATAAGTATACTAACCTAAGGGAGCGTGGTGCATAACATCTAACTTAGAATTAGCGGGCAGACCATTTGGGTGCAGGAAAACATCTTACACTCGGTCTTTTAATTTAATTAGGCACAACATAGGCAACCAATATCAAAAGGCCGTTCTTTATCACAAATCACAAAATCAGTTCGTTGCTCACACTGAATGTGTCAAGCTGTAAATACTCTTCCTGGGTAGTGAACACGTAAAGATGCCTAGAAAATATTGTCTCCCGCCAGGTATGAGGTCTTGGTGGAGATTTCGCCTGATGTCATGTAGCCCACACAACATGACTGTCATGCTTTTCGTTCTTCATGACAATTCTCGGCCGCACTCTGTAGAGGCAATGAAGATGCTTATGCAGGGTTTTCGATGGGAAGTGTTTGATCATTCACAACACAGCCTGTAATTGGCTCTCCCTGAGTTTTCTCTCTGCTCTGAAGAACCGTTGGCTATGAAGACAACATTTTGGCAAAGACAACAAGCTGTAGACTAGCGTAGAGAATTGGCGGAAAGCATAGCTAGCTGCCTTCTATGACGAGGGTACTGGAAAGTTGGAACAACGCTACGACAAATGTCTAAGTCGGAGCGGCGCCTATGTAGAGAAGTAGCAGGAAGGTGTAACTTATTATTGCAAATACAACATTTTTTTTATTTTGAGGTGGTTTCCACTTCGCGACAGATCGAAACTTGCTTTCCGAATAGCCCTCGTATAAGGCTTGCAATGCTTTCAAAGACACCGCCGCTAACACCGCAACCCTCCGCTTTTATCGCCTGTGTGGTGCCGCAAAAACGAGTCTGAACAAGAGTAGCAAATACAATCTTGCACGACCAGCATACAAGCGTAAAATCTGTAATGCCGATCCGCCACGGGAGTGTAAAAAGTCATTGCAGGACACTTAACAGCAATAAGCACAGAGAGTGACAGAATTAACGACCCGCGGAATCCTATTAGCCTCAAACCATACAAACAGAATAAGAGCAATACCATGCGGCAAGGCTGGAACAACTGACGTGGGCCGCACTCCGTGATAGTACGTGGCAGCGGGCACAGACAACACTGACATAGTTCCGTGCCTGTTGATGGCGCACATGACCCACCACTCAAAGTCCGTAGTTAATTCAAACGTCTGCCAGTAGACTTGTAGCTATTAACATGGTCCTGCTATTTTAAGAGATTGGTTTTACTAATGTGACAAGCTCTTGATTCTGGGGGCCTTAACTTTTACGTATGGACATACAGACCGTTGCCGTGGTGTGGTGCTTGCAGGTTATGCTCACAAGGGGCAAACCGTCACAGGAGCAAACGAGGACGTTTTGAAAAACTTGGTAGTAAACGAAGGAAAAATGTTTGTTTCGTAAACAGCCCATGTTACTTCTCGACATGGTTTCCTTATAACTTGATCCAGCACCCCTTCAGAGTTTTCATCCCATCGAAAAAAATAGGTTCTTTAAAACTCTGCAAAATCAACTGTCACTTCTTCATTTGATGAAAATTGCTTCCCACGAAGCCAAAGATTCAAGTTAGGGAACAGGTAGAAGCCATTTGGAGCTAAGTCTGGTGATTAGGTGAATCAGGAACTGGGTCATAGCCCAGTTCACGCACTTCCGCCACTGTCATCGCTGATGTGTGGGTGGTGGATTATCCTGGTGAAAGAGCACGTTTTTGCGTGTCAACCTTGGTCTTTTACGTCTAACGCAAGTACTACCGAAATCTCCTGACGACGTTACGGGACGCTGTCGGATGTGGAATTTTTCCTTCACGACAACACCCCACTCAGTCTACCGAGGACACTGACATACTATGGACCATCGAAAATTTGTTCCACATCTAACCTGTAGAAACTGAGTCTTACTGTCATGTAGCATTAGTTTATTTTCTGCAAGCCATGAACTTATGTCTTGAACTGGACTATTTGAATCACTGTGAGTGTTGCAATGGCATCCTTAACTACCAAGCTAGTGTCAACAGCAAACAGAAATCACCTATGATATAAGACATATAATTTATATAAATAAGGAAAAGGAGTGGCCCCAGGACTGATCCTTGTGGCATCCCACTCCCTCCATTTATCTGTGCCCCACTCGGGCCCCACATCATAACCATTCTCAATACTATGGAGAATGACATTTTGCTGTCTGTTCTTAAAGTAAGAGTTGTGAACAGTTACGCGATCGATATCCCGCGCCACGTCTCCTGGAATATAATCTTTGGCGTGAAGGGGGAGTGACACGTTTGCCGCCAGTGCCGGTGAGTCAGTCACTGACAGCGCAGGTCTGCGGGGCAACGGGCCGGCTGTTTGTTCCACCGTCCGAGTGACTCCCATTTTGGTCTGTCTTAGCACCTTCCGGACACGAGGGACATGCACAGGAAACCAGAGTGGACACATCTGTAGTGGAGCGTTGGTTCGTCGTCATCCACGCATCTCGTGACGGCTGGTCTTTCTCCCAGTTGTGAGCATGATAATTGTGACTGGTTCGCTTCCTGCGCATGTTTCTGCCTCACTGCTTCTGTAGTAGACTTGGTTCAGCCTCCTGTTGTCGTTGTCCCCTTTTCCTGTCTCTAACCAGGAGATTTGAGGATAGTGTCGCTCGTATCTAAACACAATAGTTTCCCTTATGTAATTGTCATAGTTACAACTTGAGTATGTCTCTTACATTGTTGGGGTTTGTGTAAAGTTCTTTATGTTCAGTGTATTTAAGCGTGACGTCCAAATTTTTATTGCCTAATACATTGTGAGCTAAATTATCAGGTAGCTTCTTTTTGTTATTTGGAGCCCGCAAGCTTATGCTCCTCGCCGGGGCAAATCTTGTTGCTTGTATCTTGGCTGGCTGTACTTTTAAACCAGGCTTGTGTTTACGTGGGTGAAGTTCACTAGCCAACCGTTCGCGTCTCCATTCCACCTATGTTTTCCGTCCCGCGCGAAGGTTAAGTATATTTACCGTTTCCGCTTGGTGGCGTGATTTGAAGCTTAATCTCGGTTGGCCGCTGAACTTCTACCCTATCAGGTGGAAGTTTGGGAGGCTGCCATGGCCAGTTACCTTATTATCTTTTAGCGACTTTTCACAAGTGTTTCGTTTGCGCTGTCAGTGTGTGATCTGATTTTTTGTTTTAAAGACTAATTCTCTGTTCATCAGCGTAGCGTTTTGTGTATGTGCCTTGGGGCGTGTGCTCACCGGCTGCTTGGAAAAGGAGGAGTGTAGTGAGCAGAGTATTAGTCCAGCCCTAAGTATTTTCCTATTCGTTCGTCCAGACCGCATTGCCCGACACCTGATAGTTTCATATTTATTTATTATTTTATATTAATTCCTTTAACTCCTTATGTGGAGCACAGAGCTGCAACAAAGGATCGTCATCTTGTTCTTTATTCTGCTAGTATTTTCATTTCTTTTCATCCTATTCCTTCCTGTTGACCTTCTGCTTCAACTGATCGTCTCCACTTCATTTTTTGCCTGCCTCGTCCCCGTAGTTCCTGCGGGTTCCAATAAAATGCTTCGCAATATGTTCATTTGGTCTCCTAAGTGTATGTCCTAACCATTTGGACTTCCTGCTTCTTATTTGCAGCTCAGTTGGCTTCTGGCTGGTTCTTTCCCAGAATGTTTCTTTAGAGATGACATATTGCCAACGGGTATGCCCTGGATGTTCCTCAGACATCTGTTGCTGAATGTCTACAGCTTACGGATTAGCTGCTTTGTCACTTTCCATGTTTCACATCAAAATAGAAGCACAGATTTTACACTACTTCCAACTATCTGCAGTTTGGTCCTCAATGTTATTTCTCTCGATCTCCAGATACAGCTGAAAGTTGTAAAAACGCCTTTGGTTTTGTTGATGCGGCTGTTAATGTCCTCTGTTGCACCGCCATATGGTGTAATCATGTTTCCAAGGTAGCTAAACTTATCCTCTCTTTCGATTACCTGGCTCCCAAGCTTAAGCTCTGCGGCGTTGTTATCGTTTGTCCACATGTCTTACAAGATTCAGTACTATGTTCAATACTATCAGTGAGAGGATGCAGCCTTGCTTAGCTCCAGTTTTCACTGCTATTGGATCTGAAAGCTGACCTTGATGTTGAACCTGGCATGTGTAGTTTTCATACATGCACTTGACAAGAGCAATTATTCTCTTAGGAATTCCAGAAGTTTGCAGTGAGCTCCGTATTTTAGTTGCAATTACACTCTCGAAGGCCTTTTCAAAGTCTAAAAACAGCATGTAACGCGGTGACTGATATTCGTATGAATGTTCAGCTATTATTCTCAAGGTGTTTATCTGGTCAATGCAAGAGCGACTCTCCCTGAACCTGCTTGTTCTCTTCTTAATTTCTTGTCTTTATATGCTTTTACACTATTTAGGATTATTCGAGAGAGGATCTTACTTAGAACTGACAGCAGGGTGATGCCTCTCCGATTATCACAAACCGATAGATCTCCTTTCTTTGAGAGTTTGATGAGCGAGCCTCTGTTCCAATCATTCGTTTCTTTTTCATCCATCCATATGGCTGTCAGGAGTGGATGTGAAATTTCTGCTTTTATAGGGGGATCTGCTTTAAGTAAGTCTGAACTGATGTTGTCCTGGCCCAGAGTCTTTCCATTTCTTATCTGTTGGACTGCTTCACGGATTTCTTCTTTGGATGGTGGTTCTATGTTGATTGACATATCTTGTGGGAGTCTTCCACACCCACATTCAGTTGAGCTACATTGTCATCTGTAGTTTCACGGTTCAGACCGTTCTGAAAATGTTTTTTCACCTGTGAACTTGGTCTTCTCTATGTATGAGTAGTTTTCCTTGCCTGTTCTTGATTGGCGTATCACCCGCAAATTTCTTATTTGACAGTTTCCGTATGATGTTATATAGTGTCTTGTTATCGCCTCTGTTAGCTGCTGCTTCCGCCTCAGCTGCGAGATTATCGATGAAGGTTCTTTTATCTTTTCTGGAACTCCTCTTCACCATCCTATTTAACACGCAAAGCTGCTGTTGGATTTCTTCTTTTACTTCCCTCGTCTGTGCGCAATTTAGCCGGAGTTTTGCCTTCCTCTTCTGCTATATTGCATCCCAAATATGGCCAGAGACCTGGTCTTGTCTGCCGTGGTCCTTTGTTCTAAGAATTTCTTCAGCAGTCTGTGCATAGATCGTTTTCACTGATTCCCATTGACCCTTAATGTTATTCTCTTCAATTCCTCTGCTAAGCACTTCAAATCGCTTTCTCTGTTGGATCGAGAACTCCTCCCAGACTTTTGTATTGTCCAATTATCCAAAATTAAACTTAATCCTCTGCGCAGTCATTGAAAGATAGAACAGAATTTAGCACATTTTTGAAAGTATTTAGTCATACTAGAACAGTTTTTGGTATCTGTTCCCATATACAATTGTTGAAACTTTCATTTGTATTTTGAGTCCTACCATGCAAACATTTCTCTAATAATCTTGTGTCACTAAAATCCATTATAGCAACTGGCAAAGAATGTTTATGGTTGTAGGTTTCACCTTGAGTAATAGCCCTTTGATAGCCACACCATGAATCATTGCCAGATGGGCAGAGTGCATGACTTGGGTTGTCATCTGTGGAGGATTTGTGGGAAAAGGTAGCCCATACTGCCTTTTTCATTCCCTCAAGGCTATTTTTATTTTGTCTTTTGGTTCGTCCATAATAATACTGCAACCTATCTATTTCTCTCTTCAAGTTCATCAGTCTTGTACCCAACCTTTTCTGGACATATCCAACACATTCAATTTTTTTCAATTTTTTTGTGTCAGCATAAGGTTTGGCTTCGAAAACTTTTTGGTATCCTTTTGAGTCTCCACCTCCTAGGTAAGACGTATACATCACACCATATTTCTCCACTGACTTCTGACATATTTTCACACCTTCAGATTTCGTCCCTCCACTATAACCACTAAAATTAATCAAACATTTATGATTTTCAGTACTACTAGTACAGCCACTACAGTAATAGGTAATACATTCCATATCAATGACGTTACTATTGTCAAAGGATGTAGCTATCACTACACTATTAGGGAACTATGGCCTCTTCATTGTCAGGATGCATCCAGGGCTGCAGACATACATGTATTGCTGTCATTCATGTCTACACTTTCCTGAACAGCGCTTTTCATACTATCATTTGCTACTTCTTATAAAGTCTGTAGAATAATTTTTGTACTGTCGAACCTTGTAAGGAGAGGTAAGTCCATAAGAGTACAGAAAATTTGTACACGTCTGTACCCTTTGCCTACACACCTCATAGCATAAGCAATAAGCAAGTTTAATATTTGTGTTATACACTCTCTGTTTAGTTACGCCACAAGTATAACAATATTCGCTGAATTACAAACAATTCTTAATTTTGTAGCACAACCTCTTCTAGCATGTTTCTCTTTACTACCTTCACACCACTATTGCCACATTCCTTACGCTGCAAAGCTTTATTTATTAGTTCAGATAGAGCAGAGAGTTCAATAATAACACAACCTGAAACAATAGTTGGCGTCTCTGTACTGTCAGCATTAATACGGTCTAGCCCATTGTCTAAATATTTCAGTTTTAGCTTCGAAGCACTTGGAGTAGTTGAATGGCTCTGAGCACTATGGGACTCAACTGCTGTGGTCATCAGTCCTCTAGAACTTAGAACTACTTAAACCTAACTAACCTAAGGACATCACACACACCCATGCCCGAGGCCGGATTCGAACTTGCGACTGTAGCAGCAGCGCGGCTCCGGACTGGAGCGCCTAGAACCGCACGGCCACCGCCGCCGGCGGAGTAGTTGAAGCTGATTCAAGTGTTGTATCACGTTGTATTTCAGTATTAACAGACTTAATAGGTTTGGTCAACCGATATCCATAAAATTTAAGCTGTTTAACGCCGAACTTCTCAACTCTTCCCATTGCTTTTAAGTAGAATAAGAAACTCACGCACACAATAAGAAACTCACGCATACAGTTACTTCGCTGTAAACAAAATATTTGCGCCAAAAAACAGCGAACAATGACTAAACTCCCTGTGTAAACAAAATATAAGTAACTGTAAAACTTCCGCAGGTTAGCCAACTTAAGGGACTAAAACGTCATAAAAACGAAAGAAGTGAGAGCAAAACTTTATTTTTAACAGAACCGACTGTGTGCCATGAGGATGTCGTGGTGCGTGCAGCCACTTTTAAATCCCTCTAATTTTGGTACTTCCTGTGATCCATTTCCTGGAAGTAAACTTTTTCTCGTTCAGAAAACTACAGAAAATTTTTTAAGACAAAAATTAAAAAATCGATTTTTTTGAAAGCTATCAAAGTACAAGTTCCCTTATACATAACACATGCACCACTGGAATGTGTATTTGAAAATCACTTCGTCTTCACCTCCGATTGTCAGTATTCAGAAAATGAATTTAGTAAAGTCATAGAAACATAGAACACCATGACGAGCGTTCCATGATAAAATGTTATCATTTAATGATATTTTGTTCAGAGCTGGCTATTGATTCAAGTAAGATTCCTAAAATGTCATCATTCCAGAATGATATTTTCACTCTGCAGCGGAGTGTGCGCTGATATGAAACTTCCTAGTAGATTAAAACTGTGTGCCGGACCGAGACTCAAACTCGGGACCTTCGCCTAACTGAGCTACCGAAGCACGACTCACTCGCCGTCCTCACAGCTTTACTTCCGCCAGTACCTCGTCTCCTACCTTCCAAACTTTACAGAAGCTCTCCTGCGAACCTTGCAGGACTGAGTTCGAGTCTCGGTCCGGCACACAGTTTTAATCTGCTAGGAAGTTTCATCATCATATTTGTCATATGCCATTCACCATCCACTGCTCGCTATAGGTGTCCTCTAGACTTCTCAGCACACGTTTTTCCATCAAATTTTATAATGTAGTCTACGTATAGCGTCCTATTAAAAAATATAAGGGGCAGTCGAACGACCAGACACTCAAGATGGTCAATGTCTTGGTGAAAAAATATTTGCGGTTGCCTACGAAATCCTGATTGTACCCAGGCTTTCACCTCTTCGCGCGAAGCAAATCCAACGGCCGTGACTATCTTTCTTCAGGCTACCAATAATTTGGGAATCGCATGAGGAGATGTCAGCATTGTATGAAGGATGTGTAAGGACTTGTCAGCGAAACCTGTCCAGCGTAGTCGAAACAATCTGCCGACAAATTGCCCGCTCACATACTGACAAGGCCCTTTCGACTAGACTGCAGAAGTTTCACTGAGAAGTCCTTACAGATCCTCCATACTCTCCCAATCTCTCCCCATGCGATTTCCACAATTTTGGTGCTCTGAAGAAAGACATTCGTGACCATAGTTCTGCTTCAAACAAAGAGATGCATGCCCGAGAGCAATCATGGTTCCGTAGACAGCTGCAAACATTTTTCCATGAAAACATTTACCATCTTGCCTCAGGGTGGGATAAATGTATTAATAGTTACGGTGATTAGTTTTGAAATAATAAACAGTATAGTTACTTTTTCCATCTGTCTCGTTTTCGTTCGTTATTAATTGTTATTTGAATTAAATAATGTTGAATAAATTAGGACGGTGCTGCAGATCCTATCTTCAAAATAAACTGTTGATGAGTGAGGAAAATAATGTAGAGTAACTCCATAATATATCTCTCTCGCAGCAACAAAGAACATCAGTTGTATGGGACGGCACATAACAATCGTTTGCTGCGAGAGTTTATTGAGAAGTGATGGCTGTATTGTCCTTGAAGGTGTTCGTTAAGTTTTGGAAACAGACGAAAATTGGGTGGGGCCAAGTCGGGACTGTAAGGAGGATGATCGGTGACAGTGTTCCAAAGATGTCGGATTGTTGCAGTCGTCGCAGCGCCCGTGTGTTGTCTGGCGTTGTCATGTTGAAGAAGAGTGTGATCCAAGTGTAGACGAACGCTTCGAATTCGATATTTGATTGCAATACGCTGTTTCTCACTCACCAACACAGTTATGTTACTCATCGTCGAGTTACACTGTGCAATTCGGAGCCCTCTAGCTGCAGAGGGCTGCAAATATGTAGACATGAAGAAGAAAAATGTGGAATGTTAGTAACGGTTGCTTTGTTTGAAAATCCTTAACAGTTTTCACATTAAAACTCGGAGGCATTACTTTCCAGCACGCCCTCGTAATACATATCGCTGCGTCTCTCTCACTTGACTATGTCAGATATTACAAATAAAAATGTAACATAATGCTCATAACTATGCCAAAAAGCCAGTTATTGTACGATTACACTTACTAGAAATAAGTCAAGTCTGTTAAATAGCTGAGAGCATGCGTACGGAGCGATTTAAAGTTCAATAATAACATAAATAATTATATGAAGTAAAGAAATTTTGCTACCTAGACTGAAAAATAACCCATGGCATACGGAACAAGGAGGACATAGAAAGCAGACCTGCACTGCCAAAGAGGGCATTCCTGGCCAAGAGAAGACTACTAGTGTCAAACTTAGGCCTTAGTCTGAGAAAGAAATTTCGGAAACTGTACATTTGGAGCACAGATTTGTATGGTAGTGGAAAAACCAACCAGGAGAGAATCGAAGCGTTTGAGATGTGGTGTTACAGAAGAATGCTGAAAATCAGGTGGAATGATAAGGCAAGGAATGAGAAGGTTCTCCACAGAATCGACGAGGAAAGGAACCTATGGAAAACACTGGCAAGAAAAAGGGTCAGGGTGACAGGAGGTGTGTTAAGACATCAGGGAATAACTTCCAATATACTAGAGGGAGCTGTGGAGGGTGCTGTGGAGGGTAAAAATTATAGGGGAAGACAGTGATAGCAAAACATCCCACACGTAATTGAGATGTAAGTTGCAAATGCTACTCTGAAATGAATAGGTTGGTACAGAAAAGGAAACCAGTCGTAAAACTGATCAGCAAAAATTTAAAAAAATAAAAAGCAGCTATTCGTGGGATATTCAAATGCTAGACTGAGATTCACTGGAAGAATCGCCAGGAAGTGTAGTGGATCCATAGAGAAGGTAGTTTGCAAAAGCTTTGTTCGACTGATGTTTGAATATTTGTCATCAGTCTGTAACCCTTACTAGAAATAGAGAAAATTCAAGGAAGGTAAGCACGTTTCGTCACAGTTTCGTCCAGTGACCACAGAAGAGTTGCGGAGATACTGACCAAATACCAGTGGGAGTTTCCTAAAGTGATGGGCTGTACATCACGGTGTGGTTTACAACCCAAATTACTAGAGCTTACGTTAGTAGAGGATTCCTGCTGTGTGTATGTTGTAGAAATATCATGAAGGTAAAATAAGAGATGTTCGATCATACGCAGACTTACGAACAAACATTCTTCTCGCGAACGATTCACGACTGAAACACGAAAGGGGAGGAACGACCGTGGAATACAAAGTACATTCCGCCACATATCGTACACCACCGTCCGCTAAAATCTTTGTGAAAAAATTAGGCCTATGGCTTGGAAGAGGAAATGCATTAAGCGGGGGCTAGATGGTTGTCACTCCAGTGGCCGCAGATAGGGAAATAAGAGGAAAAGGGTGCTAGCTAAGTTGTGAGTGGCGGGAGAGAATGGGACGGGCGCGAGTTACCTGCCGGTTTCCAGCGCTGTCACTCTGCCCGCCTGTCGCCCGCCTGTCGCCCCCTTCCGGCGCGTGAGGCACTCGCATGGCGTCGATACGCCGTCGCCGTGTCCACATCCGGCCGACGTCGCCCTCCTCCGCCGGTCACCAGGGGCCGGGATTTTCTCCCGTCCCTCCCTTAAGCTCTGATGCGCACGCAATCCCCGAACACTGCTCTTTCTTTCGAGCTCATTTCATTACACACTGAAGAGCCAAAGAAACTGGTATGGGCATGCGTATTCAAATACAGAGATATGTAAACAGGCAGAACACGGCGCTGCGGTTGGCAACGCCTATATAAGACAACAAGCGTCCGGCGCAGTTGTTAGATCGGTTACTGCTGCTACAGAGGCAGGTCATCAAGATTTAAGAGAGGCTCAGCGTGATATTATAGTCGGCGCACGAGCGATGGGACTAAGCATCTCCGAGGCAGCGCTGAAGTGGGGACTTTCCCGTCCGATCATTTCACGAGTTCACCGTGAATATCAGGAATCCGGTAAAACACTAAATTCCCGACATTGCTTCGGCCGGTAAAAGATCCTGCAAGAACGGGACCAACAACGACTGAAGAGAATCGTTAAGCGTGACAGAAGTGCAACCCTTCCGCATACTGCTGCAGGCCAGCAACAAGTGTCAGCGTGCGAACCATTCAACGAAACATCGTCGTTACCGGGTTTCGGAACCGAAGGCCCACTCGTGTACCCTTGATGACTGCGTGACACAAAACTTTACGCCTCGCCTGGGCCCATCAACACCGACAGTGGCTACTTCCACTGCCACTCATTCGTTTTTATTGGTAGCTGGTAAGAATACCTTGTGGTTGGCGATCCCTCTTTTGATGATATGTTCACTCCTCCACCTTGGGTTGGCCTGTCTTTATGGTAGCTAACGTAGTTGGGAACCGTCGCTTTTATTCCCGGTTTTAGGTGGGCTTCCACCATAATGCGTATGTCGATGGAGAACTCCTTCATGAGTTCTCTGAACTCGACCTTTGATTAACAATTCCATCTGAATTAAAGACGTACACTGTCAGGTCTTCGATATTTGGTCGTCTATCCATAATGGGGTTTTGAAAGTACTGAGGAAGTCGCAGAGGGGAGCGGCTGCTGGACTGCTGCCTGAAGGGCAACGACGATCTGAGTGTTCTGCTTCTGGGCCTCCGTTAATTCCTTCATCATTGCCATGATGAGGTTCATGGTCTGGACCATAACGCCTAACAATTGATCCAAGGGGGTGGACAGTGTGCGGTTCCCTAGAACTTCCTCTGTTTTAGTGCACCTGGTCGTTGTTGTGTTTTTCCCAGTGTTGTTCTTATGTGTGTGTCTGGTGTTGTGGTGACTGCGTTTGTGTCGATTTCTCGACATTTCCGTGGCTTTTTGGTGGAGAAACCACTTCTGCATATGTTGCCCTTGGGTTGTCAGGCCTTGGTTTTACCCAAGTTTTGTCTGTGTGTGTTGTCCTGTTTCGTCTCTCTGTGTGGTTAGATGGTGTGGTGGTGATTTGTTTTCGTGTGTGGGAGGAGGGGGGGAGGGGGGGGGGAGGGAGCGGCGGCCTTCACATCCTTTACCTTCTGTGTGCGTTTTTTGTGGACCACATACCCTTGGTACCCTGCCGTATGGTTTCTCCCACACAGCACGCACCTTATCTGCGGGTCCATGTGTTTTATTGTTTTGAAGTCATGGTGTCATGGGGTTCTGCGCATTTTCTAGTCTGTATTCTCTCTCTCATCTTTACTTCCCCTGCTTGGGGAAGTGTATGGAGGAGTTTGTATCCTGTTGGCTTTTACTCCACAACATGTGTGTATTTGTGCTTATCTTTGATTGTTTTGGCTGTCTACGTATTGTGGTGGAGTTCTGGCTGTGTCTTGTACTTGCCTGAGGTCAGCAAGATGATGGATGGTTTAATGATTAAGGATTGGTATTAAAACTAGGAGATTTTGGGATTTTTCTCTTCAACTTAGTCATCGAAGATCGTCATAGGGCGTTTGTGCTTATCATGGGACTTGTCATACTGACGTTAGGAGTGGATGAGGTTATTTCCAGATCTGGAAGAGCTCTCATAGAAAGCCCTTTCCAGATCTTGAAATCTTTCTTTGAGGAGGGGGATTTCGGCAGTGGCATGCAGGTCATCGGTGGGGAATCCCATGGGTAGATGCAGTGCCCTCCAGAGGGCGCAGTTCAGGAGCCTCTGGAGTTTGTCCAGATGCTGCTTCACTGTGTATCCCCAGATAGGGCACGCATACTCCATTACTGAGCGTACAAGTGCCTGATAAACATTTACTCCTATGGAGCAGGAAAGGGAGCTGGTTGTGTTGAGGACTGGGTATAGGATGGATATTCTGGCACAGACTTTCCTGTGGACCTCATCTATGTGGGGTTTCCACATTAGTCTCGAACCCAAGGTTATGCCAAGATTAACCTGACTATGCTTCTGGGGAAACCCTGTGTGTATAACTTGTATAATAGGCCTTTGTGCCACACTGAGTCGAAGGCTTTGGCTACATCAAGTAGCACTATCCTGCAGTAGCCTCTGTGGTTGGAGCCCTCTGTGGCTGCTTCCACCAGTCTCTTGTCTGCTCGTTGTCGGTGTATTTTATGTCCTTCAGTCGGGTTGTTCTGGCAGTCCCTGTCACCACGGAGCTGCTCCGCCACAATAACAAGGTAGTGCAATGCTTCAGGTTGTAACGGACCTGAAATGGTCGTAGGCTGCCAGTAATTTGGAGTCCCACGCGTCGAAAGTGAGCGCGCTGGCGTGAGACGGCCAGGACGCGCATCCTGATGCCATCTCTTGGCGAAACCTGGAATTAGTGCGAGCTGAGGCCAGCGAGAACGAGCGAAAAGGCATCGCCACGCTATCTGTCAGCCAATGTACTAAGCTCTCAGACTTAAATGTATTCTTTTTGTTGTTAATTGTAAGTTATTACTGTGTAATTTAATGTTGTTAAGCGCTGGTTGGTGAATCATTATGACTGGCATTAACTCCAGCGTAATAGATATAATTTGCTTAGACGCTAAATGATTTTTAAATTTGTGGAAGGGGAACCCCTACTCTTGGGGAGACGAGCGTCGCTCGTGGTAGCTGGAGGCACAGGGACTGAACAAAGAGAGTAGCTTGCGTAGTGTTGACGTGATTGGACCGGTGTAAGAATGCTCACGTAAAAGTGGTTGTGCAACAGTGAAGAGGTGAATATCGTCGCTGTTTGTGGAATAAACGTGACGAATGTTTATCAAAGTCGTCTCTACGCGACTGGGGCAGGTTGCAAGAGTTCCTGCGCCCAAATTTTATGGCGAACGTGCAGTGGCTTATATGAGTGTAATGGCTCGTAATTCCGGCCGCCATTGAGAGTATGAGGCGTGAAGAGTTGCATTTTCCACATACCTCTCACCACCTGTGTGTCTACCCAAGGCAAGACGGTTTATAATTGTTTAATTCTAACTTTATAGAACTGTAAAAGGAGAATACCAGTCGCGTTTTTATGCAAGTACAGAGGACTGAATACAGTTATAAGCAAAAATGCATGTTGTTCATGGTAAAGTGTAGTAACCGCAACCTAGTATAGTGAAATCAGACTGAGGCCACCATCGCCTCTTTCATTGACAATTTCTTTTATTGTAGAAAACATTACTTCATAAGAATGTTGAAAAGAACAATGGTCACACAAGAATTTGCTAGTCGCCATTTTGTAGTTAACTTAAATTTTTCTGAGTAACTTTTCAAGCAATGTTTCTTAAATAATTCTATATTAACTGTTCCAAGAGTAATATCCAAAATCATTACATAAAGTTGAAAGATAGAATTTTGTCAAGCCAAGCCTTATAAATTTCCATGGTAGTAATTATCAAGTCAGCACGCAGAAATTGAAAGGGTATTTGCCTTGTTGATTCATCTTGACTTATCAGTAATAGAAATTTTCAAAATTAAGTTTAAATTTAACTCAAGCCGTTCCACTTTCAAATGAGCACAAAAGTGATTTATTCTTTTGCTCCCTCAGAGCTGGCGACCTTAGTTATAAGTATTTTCAGGAGGATTCAATGGTAAGTCTGCTGCTCTCGTCGTGCTGGAAGGATTACCCACTGCTGCTAGCAGTGAAAATTGGATACTTAAGCTCACTACAAAGTTAAGTGGGTCAGGTAGGCAGTGTTACCATGTGAACTGTAGGGTGCTGTAGGCCGTGGATCTAACCCACTCAATCATCACAGCTCTTTAGGTCATAGTCTGGTTAGAAGTGTGCTTTAATCCTTAGATAAATACAGGCGAGTAACGGTCGAAAAGTACATGCAAGTGAATTTAATAGCTTAGCAAGGTCCAAGCGGCACATAGTTAATGTCGCGCAATGGCGAGGGTAGTAGTGGAGTAAAAGTGAACTGAGAGTGCGGCAGTTGTGCTGTATTCAAATATTAACAACTTGAAGTCACTGAAGTCACTACTACCTCTTACCATTAGGACCGTGCTAATTACAGTTAATACATGTAGCAGTAAGCGCAAAAGTGTGATAGCTACAAGTACGTATTTGTGATATACATACGGAATTAGGGAGTGGGTCATTCTGTCACTGCAAGGGGCAAAACAACCGAGTCGGTTGAAAATATACCTGTTTTACTGACAGAGGGATTCGGCGGTTCGGTCGCAAGGTGTCAGAGACTGGACCACGTAACTGCCCATTGCCAGATGCCCGTGCTTTGTAGAAAATGCGCCGAACCCCATGACACCAGGACTTGCAAAGTGAAACACATAGACCTGCAGATAAGGTAAGCACTGTGTGGGAGAAACCACACGGCAGGGTACCAAGGCTGTGAGGTCCACAAAAAACACACACAGAAAGTAAAGAGTGCAAAGGGCGACCCCCAAACACGAAAACAACACACCACCACACCATCAAACCACACAGAGATACAAAACAGGACAACACACACAGACAAAACTTGGGTAAAACCAAGGCCCAACACAATAAGGGCAACATGCGCAGAAGTGGTTTCTCCACCAAAAACCCACGGAAACGTCGAGAAATCGACGCAAGCACTGTCACCAGAACACCAGACACACTTGCAAGAACAACACTGGGACAAACACAACAACGACCAGGTCCACCAAAACAGAGGAAGTTCTAGGGAACCCTGTACTCAATTCACTCCCTCAGATCAGTTGTTAGGCTTTATGGTCCAGACCATGAACCTCGTCAGGGAAATGATGAAGGAATTAACAGAGGCCCAGAAGCAGAACACTCAGATCCGCGTTGCCCTTCGGGCAGCAGTCCAGCAGTCGCTCCCCTCTGCGACTTCCTCAGTTGTTTTAAACCCCCTCATGGATAGACAACAAAATATCCAAGGTCTGACAATGTGTGTCTCTAATGCAGATGGCATTGTTAATCAAGAGGTCGAGTTCAAAGAACTCATGAAGGAGTTCTCAATCGACATATGCATGATGGGGGAAACACACCTAAAACTGGGAATAAAAGCGACAGTTCCCAACTACATTAGCTACCGTAAAGACAGGCCAATCCAAGGCAGAGGAGTGGCCATTTACATAAAAAGAGGGATTCCCCAACACCAGGTATTCTTACCAGCTACCAATAAAAACGAAGCAGTGGCGGTGGAAGTAACCACTGCCACCAGGCCCCTAACAATTGTTGCAATCTACCGACCCCTACAAGACGAGATAGACGAGGGAGACATAGATGCTCTAGGGCAAATTGAAGGCAAACTCGTAATAGGAGGAGACTTCAATGCCAAACACCGCGATTGGATCTCTAGAGTAACCTCCAGAGCAGGCTCCAAACTGCAACAACTAGCACGCTACCACCACTTCGAAACATGGGGTCCAGACGAGCCCACACATTTTCCAAAAAATGGAGGTAGGCCAGACGTGTTAGACATAGCTCTCACTAGAGGGATCACAGGGTTTGTGGCCGCAAGGACAATCAACAGAATGTCCTCTGACCACAACCCAGTGCTTCTAGAGGTCGATGTGGGAGAATGGGTAGCATTCCCACGGTGCCAGATATCCTAAAAACGTACAGACTGGGAGTGATACCGACATTGCTCACGCTCCACCACCTACTGCCGAATCAGTAGAACAAGCGCTACAAGACCTAAAAGGACCCATCTTGCAGGCAACGGAAAATGCCCAACCCCCCACCCCCCCAACACCACCCCAGATTGACGGCTCGCCCCCTCAAGTACAACTCCTGGAACATTTGCTAGCCCAAATCCGACACAAGAACAGAGTGGCAAGAGAGTGGAAGATCACCAGCAACCAGGCCACCAGAAGGCTCCTCAATCGTCTACAGGAAGGGCTGAAGGTAGCACTCAATGAGCACAGAAACAAGCAATGGCAAAACCGCCTCACAGCCCTTAAAGTAGACGATCACACACTATGGCAAGAAACCAAGCAATTTATCAAAAGACGCGTTAGAGTGCCGCCACTGCACGGTGAGAGGGGTTTGGCCTACAGCCATGCAGAAAAGGTAGTCCATCGTCAACGGCTTGTCTTCCTCTATGCAGAGGAGGACCCAGAGGACTAACCCCACTTTTAGCCCCTGAAGACATGGCAAAAGTAATTTGGTCCCTCCCTACAAAAAAGGCGGCAGGACACGACAGCATCGCCAACCAGCTAGTTATAAAACTTCCACCCTCGGCTATCGAACACCTCACGAACGTCTTCAACGAGATTAATCGTACCCGAGAGTTCCCAGCTTACTGGAAACACGCAGAAGTGGTCGCGATACGCAAACCAGGGAAAGACCCTTTATTCCTGTAGCACTACAGGCAGATTAGCCTCTTGTCAACTCTCAGCAAGCTCTATGAGCGCCTCCTGCTAATACCCATACAAGACCACATCAGCAAAGAGCGACTTCTGCCGGTTTTCCAATTCGGATTCCAACAGAAGCATTCCGCCCCACAACAGATCATGAGACTGGTGGAAGCAGCCACAGAGGGCTTCAACCACAGAGGCTACTGCAGGATAGTGCTACTTGATGTAGCCAAAGCCTTTGACTCAGTATGGCATAAAGGCCTATTATACAAGTTGTACACACAGGGGTTCCCCGGGAGCATAGTCAGGTTAATCGAAAGCTATCTCAAGAACAGAACTTTCTCTGTCAAGGTAGAAACAGGCATCTCCACCAAAATGCGTATTCGTGTTGGGGTGCCACAGGGATCGGTCATGGGGCCCGTTTTGTACAGTCTGTACACTGCAGACACTCCCACAGTTCCCCCCGGTGCACACTGCACAGTATGTTTACGACACACCCTCTTACACTCGAATGCGAATAAGGACCTGGTCATTCGTAGGCTACAAAGGGTTAGATAACTCAGAAACCTGGACATGTCACTGGTGCATCACCATCAACCCTGAAAGGACACAGGCCGGAGACTTAGGAGACGTGGACCCCCTCATCGCGCCCGCCTTCTCCTGCACCTACATAGATCCCGACTCCCCTGGCGCAGATCCACCAAGTATATCGGCGTAACCTTGGACTCAAGATTAACCATATAGACGAGGTCCACAGGAAGGTGCGTGCCAGAATATCCATCTTAAACCCAGTCCCTAATACAACCAGCTCCCTTCCCTGCTGTGTAGGAGTAAATGTCTATCAGACACTTATATGACCAGTAATGGTGTATGCATGCCCAGTCTGGTGATACATGGTGAAGCAGCATCTGGACAGAGGCTGCAGCACCGCGCCCTGAGTAGGGCACTGCATCTACCCATGGAATTCTCCATCGACGATCTGCATGCCGCTGCCGAAATCCCCCTCCTCACAGAAAGATTCCAATATCTGGCAAGTGCTTTCTATGTGAGTTCTTCCAGACCTGGAAATAACCTCATCCACTCCCTAGATCGGTGTGACATGTCCCGTAATAAGCACAAACGCCCTATGATGATCTTCGACGACTAGTTCAAAGAGAAAATTCCCAAACTGTCCAAGTCCTAATACCAATCCTTAATCATTAAATTACCCAACATCTCGCCAACCTCAGACAAGTACAAGACACCACTGGAACACCACCACAAACACAGACAGCCAAAAGAATCCAAGAAAATCATACACACACAACATACATTGTGGAGTAAAATCCAACAGGCTATAAAATCCTTCATACACTTCCCCAAGGAGGGAAAAGTAACAGGTGAGAGAGAGAGAGAGAGAGACAGACCATTCCATCAGAACCACCCGATGATGGTAGAAAGGTTATTCGCTGAAATATCGTGGGACTTCAACGATCGCATCCTTCTGGACATACGAGAGCCCTGGAAACAACACATACACCGGGAAAGCTTCTGATTACATTCGTCCAGGGAAATTCAGGAATGCAGAGATACAAGTCATAAACAAATAAAAAGTGCAAGGAAGCTAAGGCGAAAAGGCTGCGTGAAAAATGTAACGAAATGGAAAACAATGGTTATCGGAAGTACTAACTCATCATGCATAAGAGTCATAACCACTTTGGCGAAATTAAAAGCAAACACAGTAACAATAAGAGGGAAATGGGATCCCATTGTTCAATTCAGAGGTGAGAGCGGACACTTGGAAAGAGTACATAGAAGGCCTTTATGAGGGAGAGAGCTTGTCCGAAGATGTAATATAAGGAGAAACAGGAATCGATATAGAATGAGAAGTTAAAAGAGCTTTGGTAGACTTAAGACCAAAAAATGCAGAAGGAACAGATAACATTCCATAGGAATTTCTGAAATCATTGGTGGAAAGTGGCAACAAAACGACTGTTCACATTGGCTTATAGAATATACCATCAGACTTTCGCCAAAACTTCGTACACACAAATCCGAAGACAGCAAGAGTAGACAAGTGCGAGAATTAGCGTACAATCAGCTCAACAGCTCATAACAATAAAATACAGAAGACTGAAAAGAAAATTAAAGGTCTGTTAGATTACAATCTTTTTTGGCTTTAGGAAAGGCACGAGAAAGGCAGTTCTGACGTTGCGGTTGTTAATGGAAGCAAAACTGAAGAAAAATCAGGCCACATTCATAGTATTTGTTGACCTGAAAAAAAAAGTTCGACTATGTCAAATGATGAAAGACGTTCGAAACTCTGAGAATAATAGGGGTAAGACTAGTAATATACAATATGGGGAAGACTCTCAAGGGAACAATAAGGCTGGAAGACGAAGAACGAAGTGCTTGGATTAAAAAGTGTATAAAAAAGGCATGTAGTCTTTCGTCCCTACTGCGCAATGAGGGAAACAAAACAAAGGTTGAAGAGTGAAGTTAAAATTCAGAGTGGAAGGATATCGGTGACAAGAATCGCTTATGACATTCCTATCCTCGGTGAAAGTGAAGAAAAATTACATGATCTATTGGATGGAATGGACAGTCTAATGAATACAGAATAATGAGTGAGAGTAAATCTAAGGAAGAGGAAAGTAATGAGAAGTAGCGAATTGGTGATCATGAATTAGTTAAAGTTAAGGAATTCTGCTACCTAGGCAGCAAAATAACCCATGTTCGACAGAGCAAGAGAGTTGCCCACTAGCACTGACAAAAACGGCACTGCTGGCCAAGAGACGTGTACTGTTATCAAACACAGGCCTTAATCTGAGAAATGAATTCCTGAAAATGTATGTTTGAAGTATGGTATTGTATGGTAGTAAAACACGGACTGTGGGAAAACAGGAAAAGGAGACAACTGAAGCATTCGAGGTGTGGTGTCTTCAGAAGAATGTTGAAGGTAAGGAATGAGGAGGTTTACTTTCGAACATGTCCGAAAGAACAGACTCCACATATTCATATTCATATAATTGGTTCTCCTCGATTGGCAATGAATCCACATCCTTCGGTGGGGATGCACAATATCGTTTGACCTCCGAGTGGGAATGTAAAATCAGCGAACTTGGAGGACACGGACACGGACACGGACAGGGACCGCAGACAGGTGGCGCTCGGTGGACTTGTGATTCGTCAGGGCAGCGAGCCGAGATAGTTCGTGCGCTTTCTGTAAGCACAATGTGTGGATAGCTCAGTGGTTGACACAATTACCTGGTAAGCAAGAGCTCCCGGAATTGCCCCCCCCCCCCCCCCCCCCCCCCGTCCGCCACGTATTTTCACTCGTTGCCACCGGTTTCGAACGAAGTCCTGATGGAGCTGATATCATCCTTTTCCTTTTATTTCACCCCCATCAACCTTCAGTTTACATAATATGTATCACAGCAGCGGATTCCGCGCGGTGTCTGACCAACGGAACAAACAGAACACATTCAAGTAACTCCTCTGCCTGTGTCGGGCGTACAATACGGCAAGCTGTGTATCGCACTAGCGATATTTCCTAAAACCTTGCTGATCCGTGGACATGAGCTTTTCAGCCTCAAGGAGATTTATAATATTTGAACTCGAATATGTTCAAGAACTCTGCAGCAAACCAATATTAAGGCTATTGGTCTATAACTTTGCAGGTCTGTTCTTTTATCCTTCTTATATACAGGAGTCAACTGGGATTCCATCCAGACAAGGTGATTTGTTTTTTTCGATTCTTTGTCTCTTCTATACGCCAGGGATACTTATAACTATGTAGTCCATACTGGACTCCGTGCGATTGCCAGACGACCGTATGTTTTGTTTGACTCTGCTGCGTGAATAATTTCTTAAACGCTAAATTTAAAACTTTGACTTTCATTTCGCTTTCTGCTAACCAGACTATTCAATGAGTGACTGGATGGAAGCCTTAGATCCGCTTAGCGATTTTACATAGCACCAGGATATCCTTGGATTCTCGACCACATCATTTGATAAGGTATGGCGGTGGGAATTGTCGTATGATGGACGCATAGATCTTTTCATAAATGCACGAACCTATACTAACCTTTGGGTGGCGTCATCTGCGCGTTCTGTTTTGAACCAAGATTGCAACAATCTTTGCTTCCTCAGAATTTTTCTAATTTCATTGTTAAACCACGATGGGTCTTTTCGGTTTTTAATCCACTCACTAGGCACGTAGTTCTCCAGAGCACCATTTACGGTCTGTTTAAACTATACCCATAGTTAATCTACGTCAATCATACCGGAACTAAGTGATGTCAGATCACTGCCTAAGTGAGATACTAACAACTGCTTATCTGCTCTCTCTAGCAGAAACACTCTCCTAGCCTTGACTGATTTATTAACTTCTGTAACCATAGTCGCTACGATGACGTAATGATCACTAATTCGCTTCTCTGTTCTGACGTTGCCGATAAGGCCCGGCCTGTTTCTAGCTGCAAGGTTTAAGATATTTCCATTGAGTCTGGGCTGCCGAACTAGCTGCTCAAGGCAGTTTTCGTTAAACGTTTTCAAGAGTACTTCGCAAGACTGTCTGTCTGTACTCCCTGGCTGTGCGGCTGGTCCCGGCGGAGGTTCGTGTCCTCCCTCGGGCAAGCGTGTGTGTGCGTGTTTGTCCTTAGGATGATTTAGGTTAAGTAGTGTGTAAGCTTAGGGACTGATGACATTAACAGTTAAGTCCCATAAGATTTCACACACGTTTCAACATTTTTTGTACTCCCTGTAATGAATCCATAGCGACACCGTCTATAAACGATAGGTTAAAGTCGCCTCCAAATAGTATTGCGTGATTTGAGTATCTACGCACTACTGACGGAGACGTTCTTTGGACAACTCTAGAATTGTCAAAGCGGAATCAAGTGGCCTTAAGACATCCAACAATTAACTTGGTTTCACCTAAACCCATTCTTCACTGACGTCACACTTGACTTCGGCCGAAATAGAGGCAATATTTTTGTCAAATGCAATGAACATTCCCCCTACCATGACGCCCAATCTGTCTTTCCGATATACTTCCCGTGAGTCGCTAATACTCAGAGCTTTCCCTTCAAATTTCAGCCAGCTCTCGGTCCCAAGAACAATATGAGCGGGAGAACTTTCCTGGTGGGCAGTACATTCGCAATACGACTACCTCGACAATTTACTGATAAAATATTTGACAGTTAAAGTGTCTTTATTCTGGACACTAACTTCGCATCGACTGGCGAGTATTCATCAGGATACCTCAAACTTCTGCCTAGTCTAAAAAACCCATGTGCGCTTCACATGTACTCTGCTACCTGAGTAGCTGCTTCCTCTATGTAGTGCACCCCTGTGCTATCAAGGAAAGTCCTACAAATCTCCACCCGTAAAAGCAGGTCCGGAAATCTGCAGCCAAGAGCGTCGCAGAGTCGATGAAGGCTTTGGCGAGACCCTCCACTAGGCTCCAAACCAAAGGACTCCGATCAACTCTGGGAACGATCCTGCGAACTGCGAGCTATGCTTGTACCCCGTATGCGGGGCCAGCAGCCTTCACCATCTCCGCCAGCCGCCTGTATGAACTGAGGATGGTCTCAGAGCCCAAGCGACAGGTGTTGTTGGAGCCGAACTGAGGCAAAACTTGTATACGATGAGAATCTCTTTGGATTTGCTGCCAGGTTTCGAGACAAAGTTTCTTTGTGGAAACTATTAAAAGTATTATGTAAGTCTTCAGGCTTTCGTGGCCGTTGTCACTGAAGTTAAAATCTTCTGGGTTATTAGGCCGCGTCATATTTCTTCTAAAATGATTGACGTTTCGACCCCTCTGCTGGGGTCTTCCTCAGGATCTTCCGGCGTCCACTACTGCTAGAACACTGTCAGAGACGAGTGTCGCGTCCTCTTGTAAAGGGGAGTTCTCCCGCGTTCGTGCTGGAGAAGTGGTAGCACTGATTAAAATTCTTATAGCTACCATTGGTGGACCATAGTCAAAGGCTAATATTCCGGCTCTGATGCAGAAGAAGGAGCGTTGTTGGCTAATCTCCTGTAAATGCTATTGGTGGCCCACAGTCATTGGATAGAAAGCCACTACTCCACACTTAAGCTGGAGAAGGGTTACTGGTTGAAATTCCTCCTACTGCTATTGGTTGATCGCCATCATTGGCTAGATTCGAAATGGACAGAGCAAGAGAGGGAGAATGTTCACCCAAAATATTATTTTCCTCCGAAATGACGCTCAGCGTGTCGTTTACGTCGCTCGCACACCGCGGGTGCGTATTCACTTCCTTGATGGCGGGGAGCCACGATGCTGGAAGCCTATAGCCGTCATCTCTATTGAAAACAGATGCATTCTTGGAAATTTCAACCGCTTCTCGGACCTTTCTTCTATAAATGTTTGTTTCCTTAGCCAGAACGCGTACATTATTAAAATCAGTGTCAGAGTCACCGTTCTCATGATGTCCCGCTATTGCCGATTTTGCGGCTAAAGCGAAGTACAAAATCGACAGTAGCGGAACATCAGAGTGGGCTCATGAATTAACTGCTCGAAATAATTTACAAAGAATGCGTTTAGCACAATTTAGGTTGTTGTTTCAAGGGTAAACGGAAGTCACCACAAACTAGAACTGTATAGAATCAGGTACGTGTTTGAAATTAGACTCAAGTTTTCTTTGAACCTTTCAGCAATTGTATCATCTGAGTTTGGAGGTTGGTAAAAGGATCCAATTATTATTTTATTGCCAAGTATGAGCTCTACCCATACTAGCTTACAGAAACTATCAACTTCAATTTCGCTACAAGATAAACCACTTCTAACAGCCACAAAAGCCGGCCGCGGTGGCCGAGCTGTTCTAGGCGTTTCAGTCCGGAGCCGCACGACTGTTACGGTCGCACGTTCGAATCCTGCCTCGGGCATGGATGTGTATGATGTCCTTACGTTAGTTAGGTTTAAGAAGTTCTAAGTTCTAGGGGACTGATGACCTCAGATGTTAAGTCCCATAGTGCTCAGAGCCATTTGAACCATTTTTGAACAGCCACAAAAACGCCACCGGTAACTGTGTTTAGGCTTCTGCGGCTTTAGCAAGCTTTCAGTTCCTATAACGATTTGAACATCAGTACTTTCTGTTAGCGCTTAGAGCTCTGGTACTTTCCTAACACAACTATGACAGTTTACAACAGTTATACCGATGATTGCTAGATGTACGTTCTTCCTGTGTTCGACCTGCAGCCTTTGAGACTGAAGCCCGAGACCCTCTAACCTAAAAAAATCGTCCAGTCCACGCCACACAGAACCTGCTACCCGTGTAGCCGCCTCCTGCTTATAGTGGACTCCTGACCTACTCAGCGGAACCCGAAACGCAGCCACCGTATGGTGCACGTCGAGAAATCAGCCGCCTACACGGTCGCAGAACCGTCTGAGCTTTTGATTCAGACCCTCCACTCGGCTCTGTATCAGAGGTCCGTAATCGGTCCTGTCGACTATGCTGAAAATGGTCAGCTCTGCAATCATCTCGCAAGCAAGACTGGCAGCCTTTACCACTTCTGTTAGCCGCTCGAAACCAGAGAGAATTTCTTCTGATCCAAAGTGACACACATCATTACTACCGACTTGAGTCACCACCAGCAGTTAGCTGCACCCTGTGCTCTTCATGGCATCCGGGAGGACCATTTCCACGTCTGGAATGACTCCACCCGGAATGCACACTGAGTGCACATTGGCTTTCATACTGTGCCCGTCTGCCCCATCCACTGAGTGAAACTTATAAGTTCGACTTTTGTTTAATACGATTTATGGTGTACTGTACATTGATGTTAATGACGGTATTATCGAAAAATAATTGCACTTTACTCAATAGTAATATTGCACAACACTTACACTAGATAAAATTGAATACTTTAATAAATAATGTGCGCAAGAGCACCTGTTATGCTTCATAGATTCCAGTACATAGTAGAACAATTTGTAGTTTATATTATGGATTTAGCAGAGGATTCTTAACCTATTTTTTCTCCTTTTTCTTTTTGTTAAAACTGCACATTCAGAGTTCATTACGCTTATTAATATTCAATAGAACTGTCACTACAGAATCAAACGTATCTCTGCTACACGAATGGTTTTAAATTTTCAGAAATGACGTCTACTCCATGAATGATGAATCAAAGCAAAAATCGACGTAACATCTACCATTTATTAACAATTCATTGCGAAACCTACAACAGTTTTTGTCACTTCAAAATGCATGTAAAAACTTTAAAGATGAATCTAGATTATTAGTCCGTAGTCAGAGTACATGAGCGAGTTTCGATTACCACTTCGTAAGTCATTAATCTCTGTTATTACTACGCAAAGATCTTGAAATTGCTTTCCTATAAATTCTACGCCTTCTTAAATCCAATGTTTCCTTGTAGTGAACTGATTACTTTTTGTAATATGATATTAAATCGCTTGAATACTTCGAAGAAATGTTCGGCTTCTGTGAATGAAAATTTTCTGTTTTCCTTTTGTTTATATCAGCGATTTTAATATTATAATTCGCTATTTCAATTTATTTATAACAATAGTACCTTTGAATCCTGAGTATGTATTATTTAAAAAATGAAGTAATTCTACTTATTTACTTATTACGAATTAATTATTGTAGAAAATCTAGTTCTCGTATTTCACACGATAAACGACTTCCTACGTGCGACTCCGTCAGTCGCAACTAAAGAAGTCACGCAAATTTCTTTGTAGTGTGTCACTTTCCAACGAATGAGCTCGAAAGATATCACTATACCTTTCTTACAACTTAGGGGTTGAAATAAATAATAATGATTTGTTGTTTTTGATTTCTATAAGGCTTTATTTTTTGTTTGTACTTTATTCCTGTCAACTAAGGTCAGTATTTTACATCTTTTCCAAAAGGTAGTGACAGAGTACCAACCCCTGTAGCGGAATCGAAGGAATAACAAAAATAAAACAAAAATAAAAACAAATCATAAGTGTGACTACCACTTTAAACTAACCTGAGGTCAATTCATAGACAAAGCTAAGCCTCTTCGGGAGTTTCGAAACCCAGTAATGAACTCAAAATTAATAACGGGTACTCGTCACTCCATCAATCACCAAATTACAGCACAGACACCTGCAGTTTCCTAATATGGTTCCAAATTTTATGGGAAAATTATCATCACAGCTAGGGAAGATCACCACTACACCACTATGCCACACTTTCTGCAGTCTTTCATCATAAAGTTTCCTGATTTACTCATTGCTAGGGACTTATATAAAATACAATAACCACTTATACACCTCGACACCTCAGCTTGCTCAAATAATCCCAGACCACCAACAACCATTAAATGAAAAGAAATCTCACACTCAATTTCCTTTGAGTGGGGCAACGGATCAACTAGTTTTCCTTTAAAAAAAAGTTGGATCCTCCGTCCGACCAAATCTAAAATACCAATCAAAAATCCAAAAACAGCGAAAACGAATAAGAACCACCGAATTTAAACTTTTTGTATTAATCTGCTTATTCGCATCAACGCTTAAAAGGATCTTCCTAGCTATGACATGAGCTATCACGCAGCGACATTCCCCCTTATAAATATAAGGAGCCTGTTATCTTTCTTGGAATCAGAGAAAATTTACAGTACGTGCTAACTACAACCTTCATATAAGTAGTTAGACTTACCGCTCCTGAACTTATAGTTCTGAACCCAAGTACTCTCCCCAGGACGATCTGCAGTGTGTATTGGGAAAGCCAGAACTTGACTTACTTGACTTAATTCCTTTGGCCCCTATGGGAGCATAGTGCATCCAGGAGAACTCGCCATCCGTCTCTGTCTTTGGCTATTTGCCTCAATTCTGCCCAGGTCTTGCCAACTCTTTTTGCTTCCCCATCCACTGTCCTCTTCCATGTGCCCCTTGGTCTTCCTCTCTTCCTTGTTCCCTGGGTATTCCATTCCAATGCTTTTTTCTCGATGGCTCCATCTGGTTTTCTCAAGGTGTGCCCCAACCAACCCCACTTTCTCTCTAATATCTGGTCTTCTATAGGTATCTGGTTTGTTATTCGCCAAAGCTCCTCATTACATATTTTTTCTGGCCACCAGATATTTATGATGAGTCGAAGACATCTATTTATGAAGCTTTGTAACCGGGATGTTATCTTTTTATCCATTTTCCAGCTTTCTCTGGCTTACAGAAGGACAGCCTTCACATTTGTATTAAAAATACGGATTTTTGTTTTGTACGTAATATTTCTATTTTTTCATATAGGAGATAGTTGTATGAAGGCAGCATTTACCTTTTTAATGCGGTTTTTCACGTCATCTCTAGCTCCACCATCTTCCGCCACTATACTACCCAGATACAGGAATGAGTTGACAGTCTCCACCCGCTGCTCACCTATTAACAGTGGGACCTCCATGTTCCCTGAATTTACTCTCATTTCTTTTGTTTTGCCTGTATTTATCTTGAGGCCAGCAGTCTCTGCTTCTTCTTTCAGCAAGTCTAATTTAGCTTGCATATCAGTCAGCCTTTGAGCTAATAAAACTATGTCGTCTGCAAAATCCAAATCCTCCAGACGTTCACGGATCCCCCACTGGATTCCTCGTCTCCTGCCTGCTGTGACTCTTCTCATGACAGAGTCTAGCCAGAACTAACTATCTCTTAATGTTGATTACGTTCGGAATCATACTTTTACACAAACATGTGTCGATACTACAATTTTACAATAATGACTTCATTGTGTTGGATGGCTGTCGGTTAAATTTGAAGCGGCCAGATCACGGTGCCAGTAGATGATCTCAAGACCCAGCAGTTGCCGTTTCGCATCTTCTCTGCTTTGCTGCGTCGGTATCTTAGAAGCAGCCATCGTCGTACTGGATTTCTATAACAAATTTTTGTACAAATGTATAAACAATAACCCGCGTACAATTTTGAATTGATTTCCTTCGTAATTTACGATTACTTACGTAACGTTGCTAATATATGGCGACAAGGAGATCAAAAACACGTCAGACTTTTTACACAGTACCTGACAGCTATATCACTAAGGGGCCCCTTAAGCGCCTTACTTGGGAGCTTCCAACTACCAATAACCCCACCCTCTGTGACTGCCTGGATGTGGCGGAATGAGAGGTTTTCTCTGAAACAGGACAAGCGACTGCATCTGGCTGACATTTTCGGCCACAAACAGCACCTGGCCTCTGGGAGGCCTTACATTGGCCGCCCGAGAAATCTTTCGCAGCCCACTCGAACACGGGTGAGGGGTCAACATCAATCCGAGCAGTAACTGGGCTGGCCACCAGTGCGGACTGATCGGCGGACTCGTGGACCATGGTGGACCTCCATTGGATCCCCACAGCTAATCCACAACACTGATGCCCATCCACCCATCCACTGCAGCAACAAGTAGTGTAACCAAAGCCAACACAACTTGGAGATTAGAACGAAACGTCACTAACGCCACTCGCGTTCGCACACAGCAGTCACAGTCCCTATCCAAACTAAAGACGGTGGAGAACAACTCTACAGAAACAAACGGCTATCGACATATGCTATGGGACTGTACTGTAGGCACTCGAAAACGCAAGAACTACATCTAGTAAATTAAATTAACAAGCAGATATTCAAAAACTAAACTACCAAAGCGCATAAGTGAGACTAAATAATTCGGTAAAATGTCAAAAAATCTGTCACTTATCAGCAAGAATGAATATACGAGAACAATGTTTAGTAAATGTTAAATTAACAGGCAAAAGTGAACTACCAAACCACGCAGCTGAAATTATTTAATTCGCTCCTGTTTAGGAACTCTAAAATGTCACAAAATCGCTTACTTCCCTGTTGCTGCTGCTTGACTCATCATTAGCTGGAGGAACATTAGCCATCGTCCCAACTGTGTAAAATTTTCAAAGCACTTAAGAACAGCTTGAGAAGGAGAAAAGGCAAAACAGAATGATGGAATCTGTCGCTAACGGGAAAGCACTATTTTTAAAACCGGGAAATGATATAAAAAATTCCCAAATACACTACCTGATAGGCCACTTACAAATAAAGATTTGCTTAATTTTATCAAAAAACAGTACATATCAAGATTTCGTGAAGTATTAATTCGGGGCACACTGTGTGAATCTGAAGAATGAGAAACCGTAAATTTTATAAACTGCAGGAGGATCTGGAACTCGCTGGGTTGTATCTAATAAAAACGAGTTAACTCTATTACTTTGATTCAATCAGACACACACCTGATGGTTGCTTTGGCAACAAGTATGTGATATTCAATTTTTGACGTAACCGACGCATTGACGCATATCTGTATGCATATTTATGCCCCATGTTCCTTCTGACAACCAAATAAAAACAAGCAACCAGCACATTGCTGCAACAGTTGAGGTTTGGATATGATGTCGTACACTCTGATTTTAAAAGAATGATTGTCTATTCTATGTGTGAATTACTTTACACCAGTAGGTCCAAGCAAGGGGGATTAGAGTACTGCACTGATTGTGCTGGAGACATGCAACAGCATTCCTAATGTCACTGATGCGTACAATTAATTACGTCCGGCAAATGGTAAAGTTGTTGAAATACCCCCTGTCTTATGCAATATTGACAATTTCAATGCTTTTCCAAAACAATTAATACGACGATTTGAGTCACATGTGAACATTAATAAATTTGAAACAGAGGTGGTAAAAACAATAGCAGAGACAATAGACTTTCGATATAAAGATTCAATAGGACCACTATCAGGTGACTCACAAAGTCAGGTTTTTTAGTACATTTTTGGAATAAATTTTATGAGTGGGCATAACTAGTGAATGTACTACCTCTTAGCACTATTCGTGTCAAGTATAATATTGCACCGAAACTGTATCCGAGTGACAAACTGTTTTACACAACATATATTCTTCCCTTCAGTGGGCCCAGGAGAAAAAACCGTTAAGGTGCCTGCAGTGCCATATACCTTTCAGTGGCTATGAAGACATCATGCCACCTCAAGTTAAATGTTGTAGACCAGTATGGTATCAAGTAGATTTTCAAGGAGAAGAAATCGTAAAACATAAACACTTGAAGTGGGACCAGCAGTTTGGGTGTAAAGTATAGAACCAGACGCGTACAACCATCGGTACATCATTTCGCAGCAGAAGCACAACCTGATAACATGGGATAATTACAAGTTTCTTTAATCAGCGGGTTTGAAACCACACAATAACAATACTTGACATAACAGCCCCAGTTCAATGATATGCCAGGAATATTTACCACAACATTTCTGCTTCGGAGATCCTTAATAATAATGATGAGATTAGGATTCTCATTCAACATCAAAGTGCTTTAACAACTCCAAGCAATAATTTCCTATATAAGGAAGAAAAATTGTGGAAAATGATGGAAATTTGGAAATTTGTGGTAAAGTCTTATGGGACCAAACTGTGGAGGTAATCGGTCCCTAAGCTTACGCACTACTTAATATAACTTAAGCTAACTTACGCTAAGGACAATACACATACATCCATGCCCGAGGAAGGACTCGAAACTCCGACGGGAGAAGCCGCCTGGACCGTGACAACATGCCTCAGACGTCACAGCTACCCTGCGCAGGAAAAGGATGGAGACCTTCCAATGACATCACAATTTACACGTAACGCTTTCGCCTTCCTGTTTGAAGAAATAAGATACGAGCTAGATGGTGTTCACATTGACTGTACTAGAAATTTTGGAATCAAATGAACCCTTAAAACACATGTTTCCACATCAACTTCAGAACCGAACTGTTACAAAATACAGGACGTTCATAGATGTATCGATAAGTGATGTGTTCACTTTAGTGCATTTATACTACTCAGGATGCTGATGGAATACCTACAGGACATGAAGCACGTCATCATCAATGCAATGCAAGAAGTAGTACTGGTAAAAAGTCCAATGGATAACACACACATCAAAAACAGTTTTACATCACCCCGGTTTCCAGAACTTATGAATATAGACGTTGACTGCGGATATTGTATCACAGACACAGTCCCTTTGACTATTCAGAGACGTCACTAAACCCGCCTAAAGATGTAAACGACCATGCATGAGCAGTGCCTATTACACGGAGCGGGTCCTACAACCGATTAGTTCCAGTCATTCCACCAGGAAGGAAGTACACGGCTAGTGTTGTCTGTAGTTCAACCTTGTCTAGACGGTCAAATACCGCGGTTCGATCGTGACCGCATTGTTACTTTGTGCCAGGAAGGGCTCCCCAGGCGTACCAGAGTGAACCGAAACGGTGTTGTTCGGACATGAAGGAGATACAGAGAGACAGGAACTGTCGATGACACGCCTCGCTCAGGCCGCCCAAGGGCTACTACCGCAGTGGATGACCGCCACCTACGGTTTATGGAACCCTGACAGCAACGCCACCATGTTGAATAATGCTTTTCGTGCACCTACAGGGCGTTGTGTTACGACTCAAACTGTGCGCATTAGTCTGCATGACACAAAACTTCACTTTTGACGTCCATGACAAGGTCCATCTTTGCAACCACGACACCATGCAGCGTGGTACAGATGGGCCCAACCACATGCCGAATGGACCGCTCAGTATTGGCTTCACATTCTCTTCACCGATGAGTGTCTCATATGCCTTCTACCAGACAATCGTCCGAGACGTGTTTGGAGGCAACCCGATCTGGCTGAACGCCTTAGACACACTGTCCAGCGAGTGCAGCAAGGTGGAGGTTCCCTGCTCTTTTCGGGTGGCATTATGTGGGGCCGACGTACGCCGCTGGTTGTCATGGAAGGTGCCGTATCGGCTGTACGATAGTGCAACCATATCGGCAGCATATTGGTGAGGCATTCGTCTTCATGGACCCCCATCGTGCACATCTTGTGAATGACTTCTTCCAGGATAGCGACATCGCTCGACTAGAGTGGCCAGCGTGTTCTCCAGACATACACCCTATCGAATATACTTGGGATAGATTGAAAAGGGCTGTTTCTGAACGACGTGTCGCACCAATCACTCTGAGAGATCCATGGCGAATCTCCATTGAGGAGTGGGACAGTCTGGATCAACAGTGCCTTGATGAACTTGTGGATAGTATGCCACGACGAATACAGGCATGCATCAATGCAAGAGGACGTGCTACTGGGTATTAAAGGTACCGGTGTGTACAGCAATCTGGGCCACCACCACTGAAGGTGTCGCTGTTTGGTGGTACAACACGCAAGTGTCGTTTTCATGAGCAATTAAAAGGGCAGAAATAATGTTTATGTTGATCTTTATTCCAATTTTCTGTATAGGTTCCGGAACTCTCGAAACCGAGGTGACGCAAAACTTTTTTGATGTCTGTAGCTTGAACATTAAGGGACAGACTGAATCCGAAGAGAACAAATTTGTGCCTCACAAATGGAAAATACCTTACATTCTGTAACTGATTAGGACTGTTAAGATTTTTTAAAGGTATTGAATGCCAGTATTCACCTGCCATTAATTTCTGTTTATCAGAACTGTCTGAATATCCTATTATACTAATTACATCCATGCAGCAAGGGCTATCAAAACAGATCTTTAATTAGAAAGACCTTGACTCATTATCCTGTTGCTGCAGACCGACAGAAAGGGGAGCCTGAAGAGACTGTACGACTGTGATTCAGCATCATCGAAAACTTTTTCCTTCTATTTCTACTTAAAAACTGGTTGCCATTAATTAAATAAAATTTATGTGTAGGTGCATGAGTAGGACTACAAAGAATAATGTGTTCATTAAAGTTACCACCAATTATTTATGCATGTCCTGTAAACTGACTCGTTTCATATCGTGTCGACAAAAGAATGTTTCAGATGATCCATGGAACATTGGGTCCCGGGCTGGTTTACAAAGATATGCTCACATCGCTTCGAAGTTTTGACCCTCAGACTCTGTTCTCTACATCAGAGTCAGTGAGAAGTCTTTGTAGAGGCGTAATAGTCACAAACGTACTGAAATTAGGAACCTAGAATGCCCATCCCTCCAGGAGCTCAAGGAGAGTAAGGAGAATAAGAAGAAAATTGTGTCATGTGAAAGGCTATGTGAAAGTACTTTGAATTTGAGTGACCAACACATAATGTTTTTTCTAACAATAATGTATTTTTATTCAGTTCATCATCGTTGACTCAAACTAGCCATTAGCTTGAGAAAGCTCTTCCTGGACCAGCCAGTTCCAATTTTCTCATCCTCCCCCTGATTTACCGAGACATTTGTGCAAACTTCTCCTGGACTGACCAGTCTCAACTTGCTCAATGCCCATCCTCCTCCACCTCCTCCTCCCTGTCCTCTCTACTGGCTGGACTGAGCAAGCAAGCTCAGCCTTGTCCACTGACTAGTTTGACAAGCTCCTCTACAACAAGGTAAGGCTTTATATGTGGTAAGAAGAACAACTCCAATCACAGTAAATATACATTTTCATACACATATGTTGTCCCATCCAGTACAGGAGATATAATTTTAGACATATACTCGGTACTTCTATGGAACTAGCAATGAACGTATGCTCCTCGATCTTCTATGGAACTGGCAATGAACATATGCATCCTCCTTTCGTGACCAATATCTACTACATGATTTACTAACATCCATGAATTTTTTTTGTGAACTGTATTACACTTTTTATCTGCCTACTGCAATGTCTTCTTTGTACTCACATTGAAAACTTTTCTTTTATATTCTCCTTATACATCTATGACGCCTTTCATACAGACTGGTTTCAATTCTGAGCATACATATTATAATGATGCTTCCTGCAAGACAGTTGTGGGTGAGTGGCTCTCTACTGTAGAATGGCAGTCAAGTAGGAGAGAAGAAAGCCAGTCAGTTGATAGAACACTTTTTGATGAACGCAAACTGACACTGATGAGCACTTCTGAAACAGACAGACTGCAGACAAAAGAAGGTGATCCTCAGACCCCAGCACCAGTACGGGCGTGCCGACCCAGGCGTCTCCCACGGACCAGTGGCAGCCTAGCTACCACAGCATGCTGACAGATGGTGACTGGTGGCTGTGGATGGTGGTGCGGCCGTGAGGTGACAGCCTTGTGCCCAAGTTGGATGCTGAGGCAGCTGTCGTTGCTTCACGCCCCATGGGGGAGCTGTTGCAGAAGCACCGACAATCAGCACAGGCAGTGTGTTATCAGATGTATTGACTGCCTGATGGGCTGGTTTAAATCCTGTTTCCATGTGCTAACAGTCGTGGAAGAAACCTTGTATCGAAACTGTGTTGAAACATCTAGAGCGGGATAAATGACCTGATGTGGTGTAATCAGTAGGTTGGTCAATCATGCAGCCGGAGTTCGCACGATATCCCTCACACGGAAGCGCTGGCTGCACAAGCTGTGTCTGCTGATGCTGCTGGGTTGGCAGGGCACAGACCAGTAACTAAGGTCTGGCTTCAGTTACCGGGCTACGGTCCTGACAGTCGGTGTTTGAGCTGTTACAGTAAATGTTATCACAAATCTTCAAATGTGTCTGAATTCCTAAGGGACCAAACTGCTTAGGTCATCGGTCACCACTGAAACTAACTTATGCTAAGAACAACACACACACACACACACACACACACATACACACACACATGCCCGAGGGAGGACTCGAACCTCCGGCGGGAGGAGCCGTGCAGTGCGTGCATGACGCCTCAAACTACGCGGGTACTCCGCGAAGCTGTTACCACATATATCAGCCTTTTTCCATAACACTAGTCATTATTATTATTATCATCATTATTAGTGTAAAGACTATCTCCAACATTACCAAAGGAGACATTGTGCAAAAAAATTTTCCCACAGAAAATGTTATGAATAAGCAAAACGGTTAATTAGCCCATATCCCCGTTCTTCTTAAAAAGAAAAAAAAAAGAACCTATACCTCGATTCCCAAGCCCAGCCTCTCTCTCTCTCTCTCTCCCTCTCCCTCTCCCTCTCTCTCTCTCTCTCTCTCTCTCTCTCTCTCTCTCCTCTCTCTCTCTCTCTCACACACACGCACACACACACACACACACACACACACGCACACACACACGCACACAAAGTAGACAGCATGAACCAGCTAAGGTAGGCCACATGTATTTCTGTGTGAGTGTTTATGTGTATGAGAGATTTGGCTTGGGAATCAAGGTACAGCTTTTTTTGCATTTATTTCTGTGTCTGTCTGTGTGTGTGTGTGTGTGTGTGTGTGTGTATGAGAGATTGGGCTTGGGAATCGAGGTACAGGTCTTTTGATAAGTAAGGATAGGGATATGTGATAACAAATTAATTTTTTGTTTATTTGCAAAACAAGAGTTCTTCAATTTCTCGGTCAGTTTCAGATGGAAAAATCCCAGATTTGCTGTGGGACATCGTGGAATATTCCTTCTTCAGCCTCTATAGTTTCATGAAGTTCCGATAGGAGGCGGTGTTATACATAGCCTTCAAAATGGCGGTTCTAAGGGAGGTGCAATTCAATCAGAGAGCTGTCATTGAGTTTCTTTTGGCCGAAAACCAGAGCATCTCAGGTATTCATAGACGCTTGCAGAATGGCTACAGAGATTTTACAGTGAACAAAATCACAGTGAGTCGTTGGACGAGGCGTCAGTCATGATCTCAATAAGATCGTGCAAACCTGTTCGACCTCCCTCAAGCTGGCCGGCCGCACATACCTGTGAGTCCTGCAATGTTGGAATGTGTGAACACTCTCACTCGAGGTGACTGTCGCATCACAATCAAACACTTTGCTGCACCGCTAGACGTCTCCGTTGGCAGTGACGACATACCCATCCACCAGATGGGGTACTCAAAGAATGTGTGGCCATCGGGTTCCTCGCCCCCACAGAAGACATAAAGAGCAACTAAGGACCATCTGTGCGGTATTGCTTGCGCGTTACGACGCTGTTCGTGACAATTTTTTGCGAACATCGTCGCAGGCGTTGAAACATGGGTTCATCACTTCGAACCGAAAAAAAAACGGGAATCCATGGATTGGCGCCATAGCACCTCTCGTACGAAGGAAAAGTTCAAAGCCGAGTCCTCAGTCTGAAAACCCACGGTGACAGTTTTGTGAGATTCTGAATGGGTCATTTTGTTTGATATCCTCGTGGTGCAACTATCGGTTCTGAAATATGTTATGCTAATATCAGGAAATTGAAAGAACGACAACTGCGTTGATTATTATGTTGAAAAATAGGGTGTTGTAGCCAGAGTACTGGGGAACTATATTGTGTATTGGAATCCTGAATAAAACCAACCTGATTTCAGAAAAAAACGAGTTGCGTTGCTTATTGAATGCTCCTCGTATTTTTTTCGTAACTTTTTTGTTCAGCATGTCCTTTACAAATGTTCGAGATACTATGAGTAGTGGTATGGACAAAATGATAATATATACACTAAGAAATAATCTATATACAAATCATACGTAATACGTTTCCTGCTACAGTTTTTGAAATGGTTTACGATGTTGATGTTGTCATGCAGCAGGGAAAAAACGGTACAATATATACAGAGTGATTTTTTCCACCGTGTACGAACTCTAGGCATTTATCGATGAGAGATCTAATTAACTTATGTACGGAAATGTATGGTTTGCATGCTAGAGACCATTTATTCAGTGACACAATTTCACAGAGACTGCGGTCTAATACATGTTGTACCATTCAGCCACAGCTACAGTATGTGTTGAAAATTGTTTCCATGTGCCTCAACGCATGCGTTACGCGCCATAACATGTTCTGTTCACGTCGACCAGGCTGAATACGAACAGTGTCCAAGGCAGCACGAATACACTGCTCCAGTGCCTCCACATCTGTAATGGACTCTGCATACACGATACTTTTGACATGGCCCCATAACCAGAAATCGCACGGGTTGAGATCCGGTGAACGAGCACGCCGTGCAACTGGACCCCCTCGTCCGATCCATCGACCAGGGAAGACATGACTGAGATGCGCCTGGACGTTAATGGCGGAATGGGCCCCTTCGACTTAGTAAAGGCACTTCTTCCAGCAGGGGAGGCAAAGACACCCCGCAAGAAACGCCGATAGCTCCGACATGTTGGGTGACTTCGAAGGAAGACTGCTCCCAAAATACGGTCGCCAATAATCCCGGCCCACACACTCCGGCTGCACCGATGCTGATGATTCGCTGTCACCATACCAGGGGTTTCTGTGTACTATCCCACAGATGACTGTTATGAAAAATGAAGATGGTACTCTACGTAAAGGTGGCGTCATCTCTGAATAGGATGGATGACACAAATCCCGGAATCGTGGTTGCTTGATGAAGAAACCAGTGACAAAACTGCTCCCAATGTGGAAAATATGTCGCTAGTAAGCCCTGCACACGCTGTAAGTGTGACAGTTGTCACTGTGAGTGTTCCAGAGGGTCGTCTGGCTTAGCCTGTACTGGCGGACCAACCGCCTGGTACTGACACGGCGATCGCCTTCCACAGTGTTAATCACATTTCCCTCCAAGTCTGGTGTGAGAACATTTCGGGTACTTACTTCATGATTTCCCGCTTCCTGAAACTACCCTATTTCAGACAATCGGTGAAACACTGCTGCGAACATTGGATGCGAGGACAAGTCTCGTGAACAACCTTGCTGCCCGTCACCCGTTGCCATTTGCCTTTCCGTAAGTAAACATCATGCCGGCGAGCTCTCGATTCGAATACGGAACCGTTGTCTACAACTCTGTGTCATATTCACAAGGTGAGTTGCAAGAGGAGTGAATCGGGCTCAACATTACCAATTGCTATGGCAGGAGAGAGCGCTAGGGCATGACGCATGAGCAGCAGTACCACCCTCTACGAGGAAACCATGCATACTATATCTGTGACTGTATAGTACAGTGCGTATTAGACCGCAGTCTCTGTAACAAAGTATTATTGAATAAATGGTCTCTAGCATGGCAAACATGCATTTCTGGAGAGCGGTTCACTCGGCATAGTTTGTTTCGTATCCTCTCATCGATCAATACCTATAGTTTGTGTACGGTGGACATTGTACACACACAAATTTTGTAACAGGGTGGAGTCCCTACATGTCCACAATAGCGTGGTGACGATCACAAACGTTCTACTGTCACCTTCACTTTTTTTTAGCATTAATCGAGGAGTTTACAGGATGATGTTGCCCGTACGTCTCGGTGGGATTATCCGGGCCTATCGAGGGTTAGAAGTGGACGAAAAGCGTTTGAAGTGTAGTGGGTTTTAGGGCAGAGGGAAGGTCAGTTTGGAACACGAGAGGCAATACTGACCTCACGACTTATCGTAGAAGATAGGATAAGGAAAGGAAAACTTACGTTTTTAACAATTGTAGACTTATTGAAAACCGATGACCGTAGCAGTCTGGTCCCTTTGGTCCCACAAACCAACCTAGACTTACGGAAAGAACTCTGTGACAAGTCTGGACTGTAAGTCCAGCAGATCGTGCAAAGTTTATGTTTAGTTATTGGGTATCATGCAAGGCTTGGTACCAGTCTCAAACCTTAAGTCCATCATAAGGAGTACCTGTCCACACCGACATGAGACGCTGTTGAAGCTGGGCTGCGGCGGTGTCTCCTGCGCCTACAGTGTCTGCGTACTTGTAACATGCTGGAGTCCCCATTCGAGTGGTGGGCTGGTTATAGACTCGACCGCACGGTGTGTACCGTTAGGTGGATTTTGTTTGTGTGTAGTATGCAAATTGGCTTCCCTGCTGATACCGGTTGCCGGTTGGTGGCGGGGGGGGGGGGGGGGGGAGGGGGGGGGTGGCTGTGTACGTTCAGCTGGCCATGCTAGACAGCTTTGCTGAGATACAGGGGTTCTCCGATTTTTGCGTTATTCGTGTATTTTATCCTGTCATACGTAGTTACGTGTTCATAGTAAAGACTATCTTTGGACTACTATGTTTCCACATGTGATTGTGATTGTAGTTTTCTAAATTTAGGATGAAGGGTTGTTTGAGTATTTTGAGTTTATGTATAAACGTGTGGCGAATTTGTTGAATACCTCACTCAGTTCCACACACACACACACACACACACACACACACACAGTATACAAGGCGAGGCAGCTAAGACAGGGCACCCCATTTTTTGCAGGGTGACAATTATTGAAAACTGTATTTAAAGTGGAAGGAGTATATAGAGGGTCTGTACGAGGGTGATGTATTTGAGGACAACATTATGGAAATGGAAAAGAACGTAGATGAAGATGAAATGGGAGATATGATACTGCGTGAAGAATTTGACAGAGCACTGAAAGACCTAAGTGAAAGAAAGGTCCCAGGAGTAGACAACATTCCATTAGAACTACTGATAGTCTTGGGAGAGCTAGCCATGACAAAACACTACTATCTGGTGAGCAAGATGTACGAGACAGCCGAAATACCCTCAGACTTCAAGAAGAATATAATAATTCCAATCCCACAGAAAGCAGGTGTTCACAGATGTGAAAATTACCGAACCATCAGTTTAAGAAGTCATGGCTGCAAAATATTAACACAAATTCTGTACAAACAAATGGAAAAACTGATAGAAGCCGACCTCAGGGAAGGTCAGTTTGGATTCCATAGAAATGTTCGAACACGAGAGGCAATACTGAACCTACGACTTATCTTAGGAGACAGATTAAGGAAAGGCAAACGTACGTTTCTAGCATTTGTAGACTTAGAGAAAGCTTTTGCCGGGAGGCCCTATCCGGAGAAGTTCGGCCGCAGAGTGCGAGTCTTATTACAGTCGATGCCACATTAGGCGACTCGCTTGAAGGTGATGAGAATGAATGATGATGAGGCCAACATAGCACCCAGTCCATGAGCGGAGAAAATTTTCCAACACGCCGGAAATCAAACCCGGGCCCGCTGCGTGGGAGACAAGCACGTAACCACTTTTTTTTCGCGCTGACCACTTTTTCCAACTTTTTTTATTTTTTTATTTCTTTTTCGTTAATTTTTAGAAAGTCCCTTAATAAAATGGAACTTAAAAAAACCTTAAGTGCCACCGCCACTTTTCATCCTATAACAAAAAAAATCTGGTACATTTCAGGCGTTGGCTCCTGACTAAACCTGCTCCAGAGAGCTGCCTATATACCAGGGAAAATATGGGAAATCAAGGTTAGGGCTATCCTTACAAACAAAACAAAATCTCCCTTTTTCAGAATTTTATTTTATTTATTTATTTATTTTTTTTTTTTTTTTTTTTTTTTTTTTTAGTTTTGTTGTGTAATTGATCAGAGGCCTTCTGCGCCCCGCTGGTAATATGTTGATTCACGTCTTCTCGAAATTGATGTGTTCCGCTCAATTGTTCAGAAATGTTCATTGGTTCAAACAGGAAACCTTCTTCTCTCTTGGCTTAACACATTCCAGCTGCGAGGCGGGTCGCGGAAAGCACTCCCAAGGAAGTTCGAGAAAAATTGTCTGTATTTTGGGTGACGGACAACGACATAATGACGGTCATTGAGGTATGTCCAAAAATCGAGCCAGAGTCTACATTTTGTCCAAATAGGTAGTGAATGGCATGTCCGCGAATCCAATTCACAGCATTGGTCTTTGTCCGAGGAAAATAGTCACGTTCCGGAAATAATAATGAAAGAGGAGTAATCCGATCCGGAATGTCCCGCGTTAGAAAAGTCACAATACGACGAACCACGTGCCAAACCTCCGCCGCCGGTCCGCAAACAAACCGATGTTCATCATTGTCTGCCACTCCACACGTGGAACATAGAGGTGATTGGGCGAGGTGGATACGATGAAGGCGAAATTGGTTGATTTGCTTACCATTGACAGTTAGATACCAGACAGATTGAACATTCGTGTCAAGGTAACAGGTGAACACCGCATGCCATACATGACGCCAGTCAACCTGGGGGAACTTTAGTTCAATCGGGTTAGGGGGACGACCTAATTGGAGGACATTGTATACTGCCTTTGTCTTGAGTAAAAGCTGTCTTGGTAAGGTGAGGCGTAGATAACTGAGTTAAAGAAAGAAGTATTGTATGTAATGGAACTGGGCCGGAACAGCCGAGATCATCACTGGGGCTGACAGTGAGACCGGCGTATATGCCGACAGGAGGAGACCAGTGAGGCTCGTTGGGCAACGTGTCCATACCGTCATCTGGGAGCTGACAAATAGGGCGTGAGCTCTATCCGGCACGTGAAACAGTCCTATCCCACGGGGAAGAGTATGGGTTGCATAGTTAACTTTGAACAACAGACCAGAGCTGACGAAAGATGCCATCGCTGCCAACATGCGACGTGCCACAGTAAGCGGGAAAGGTAGAACTTGTGGTACGTGTGGAACTCGGGATGCGATATGTATATTGCCATATCGAGCTCGTTGGAGAATATCTAGGGATCGAAGGCGATGGTCCATAAGACCTGCTCTGATCATTAAAAGGAGGCGTCGGCAGTTGATGGTTGAAATGGTTCAAATGGCTCTGAGCACAATGGGACTTAACATCTATGGTCATCAGTCCCCTAGAACTTAGAACTACTTAAACCTAACTAACCTAAAGACATCACACAACACCAAGGCATCACGAGGCAGAGAAAATCCCTTACCCCACCGGGAATCGAACCCGGGCGTGAGAAGCGCGAACGCTACCGCACGGCCACGAGCTGCGGACTGGCAGTTGATGGTGGCTGAACGCCGGAGACGAAAGGGAAGCATTGATTTAAAAGACAGTTAGACAGGGCTGTAGCCCATTCCTGATGTTATTAAATCTGTATATTGATCAAGGAATAAAAGGAAACAAAAGAAAACTTTGGAGTAGGAATCAAAATCCATGGAGAAGAAATAAAAACATTGAGGCTTGCCGATGACGCTGTAATTCTGTCAGACAGCAAGGGACCTGGAAGAGCAGTTGAACGGAATGGATAGTGTCTTAAAAAGAGGGTATAAGATGAACATCAACAAAAGTAAGACGAGGATAATGGAACGTAGTAGAATTTTTTTTAGGAAATTTGCGGTAAGTTTCTATGGCAACAAAACTGTTGAGGTCATCGGTCCATAAGCTTAACCACTCCTTAATGTAACTTAAACTAACTTACGCTAAGGACAACACACACACGAGGGAGGACTCGAACCTCCTGTGGAGGAGAGCTGTGCGAACCGTGGCAAGGCGCCCGAGACCGCACGGCTACCCAGCGTGGCTGTAGTCGAATTAAAGCAGGTGATGCTAAGGGAATTAGATCGGGAAATGAGACACTTAAAGTAGTAGATGTGTTTTGCTATCTGGGGAGCAAAATAACTGATAACGGTCGAAGTAGAGAGGATATAAAATGTAGACTGGTTCTGGCAAGGAAAGCGTTCCTGAAGAAGAGAAAATTGTTAACATCATGTATATATTTAGGCGACAGGCAGTCTTTTCTGGAAGTATTTTTACGTAGTGTAGCTGTTGTGACTTGGCAAGACAGCCAAGCCACTATGAGGTAGCCGAAAGGCACGCGTTTAAGCTCACGCAGGCTGGCGTGAGGTCTGGAACAGTTAAAGGAGTTGAGTCTAGTAAAAAAAGTACGTAGCTTCTGGAATACTTAACTTTAATCCAAAATTGGTAAACATCGGTCTGACGGTACATGCATCACAAGATAAATAGCAAATGATAATGGCGCCTTGCTAGGTCGTAGCAAATGACGTAGCTGAAGGCTATGCTAACTATCGTCTCGGCAAATGAGAGCGTAATTTGTCAGTGAACCATCGCTAGCAAAGTCGGCTATACAACTGGGGCGAGTGCTAGGAAGTCTCTCTAGACCTGCCGTGTGGCGGCGCTCAGTCTGCAATCACTGATAGTGGCGACACGCGGGTCCGGCGTATACTAACGGACCGCGGCCGATTTAAAGGCTACCACCTAGCAAGTGTGGTGTCTGGCGGTGACACCACAGTAGCCATGTATGGAAGCGAAACATGGACGATAAATAGTTTAGACAAGAAGAGAATAGGAGCTTTCGAATTGTAGTGCTACAGGAGAATGCTGAGGATTAGATTGGTAGATGACGTAACTAATGAGGAGGTACTGAATAGAATTTGGAGAAGAGTAATTTGTGGCACAACCTGACTAAGAGAAGGGATCCGTCAATGGGACACGTTCGAGGCATCAAGGGATCACCAATTTAGTACTGGAGGGAAACGTGGAAGGTAAAAATCGTAGAGGGAGACCAAGAGATGAATAGACTACGCAGATTCAGAAGGATGTAGGTTGCAGTAGTTAGTCGAAGACGAAGAGACTTGCATAGGATAGAGTAGCATGGCGAGCTGCATCAAACCAGTCTCCGGACTGAAGACCACAACAGCAACAGCAACATGAAAAAAAGTAAATTAGTTAAAAACTACAGCTTGCACACACTTTTTTCAACATGTAAAAGTCACTACAGTATTCGGATTTACGTTATGACTTGTTCGATGTGCCTTCCATCATTGGCGATGATATGACGCAGAGGAATAGCGAAATTCTGCTTGACCCGCTGAAGTGTCGGAACATCGATGCTGTCGATGACCTCCTCAGTGGCTGTTTTCGGCTCAGCAATGGTTTTGGGGTTATTGCTGTGCACCATGCCTTTAATATGGCCCCACAAAAAGGAGTCACATGTGTTCAAATGCGGAGAATATGGCGGCCAATCGAGGCCCATGCCAGTGGCATCTCAGTCAGAATGCGGTATCGAGAGTGCTCCTCCAGGACATCAAACACTCTCCTGCTTCGATGGGATCGACCTCCATCTCGCATGAATCACATCTTGTCGAAATCAAGGTCACTTTGGATAATGAGTATGAAATCATCTTCCGAAATCTTCATATACCACACAGTAGTCACCATGCCATCAAGGAATATCGCACTGGACATTGCACACCACACAGTCATCCGTTGAGGGTGGAGGGACTTCTCGATTGTGAAATGTGGGTTCTCAGTCACCCAAATGCGCCAGTTTTGCATGTTGACGAACGAATTAAAAAGAAAGTAGGCTTCATCGCTAAAGCAGACCATACAGTGGGTACTAATTTCTCATCATGCCCTTCGGCCAGCAGTGCAGTTTGAACGTCCTAACGCAAACCGTTCAGAAGTCGTGACGATTTGATTTCATATAGTTCAGTAATTGCCACCATATATAAAAGAAATAAGCGAAGCCAATGTGCAGTTAGCTGTATCGGACAATATGGCGAATTTCCTGACGACCCCCAGCATTTTTTATTTTATATAGTCGCCGAGTTACAACATCAACTAATGAAACTATGTACTTTCTTCTGTGGCGTTTGAAAGAAGCTTCTAAGAGAACTTCAATGACAGGACATGTGTGGGACTTGATCAAATAGGATAAAGATAGCAACATTGCAAACCACTGTCTCGCCGTCAAGAGAATAGGTTCCATAGGCATCTACCCTATTATAACAATTGTAAGCAAGCGTGTAAGTCAGGTACGTTCCTCTGTTTATTACGACGGCTGCCATACCAAGTGCTCATAATGTTGACCTTAAGCACTGCTATATGCTGTAAAGTGATTCTGGAGAAACAATTCTCCTGATGGCGGGACAGTGGTCTGCAGTGCTGTTACCTCGAAAATATTTGATAAATGTTACTTACAAATATCAGGAAACTCGCCATATTGTCCGCTATAACTTGGCGATAAACGCAGCTCGATATATGCTATAGTGCAGAGGGGCACCATCCGCAACCCGTACGACAACTACACTGCACTGGAAACGTATAGGGCCTCTCATACACGCGGCCGTGACATCGAAGGACGCCTTAGTTACTGGCAAGTCACCAGGAGGGGTACCGGGAGCGAGAAACTTCACCAGCCGTACCAAAGGCCCCTGCAGGACCGCCTAGCCACGCCCCTGCCGGTCATGTGTGCGGATAGGGCAGCACATCTCTTCCGGAAGAACGGATACTTAAGCAGAAACAGCGACCATAGCGGAACACTTAACAATCACCACTTGGAAAGCAAACGGCATCCTAAACCAAAAACATGAACTAGAGCTGTTCCTAGAAGCACACAGCATCGATGTGGCACTTATCCAAGAAATACACGTCACTCCCGCATGCAAATGCAGCTTAAGAAACTACGGTGGGACTGCGATACTTGTCAAAAGACTTTGATGCCATAGGCAAATAGCCCTACCGCAGCTGCTGCATGCAGCAGCGACAGGCATAGAAATTACAGTCAATAAACATCCTACATACTTCATCTCAGTATACAACCCTCCCAAGAAGAGGATCTCCATTGCGGATCTGGGCAACATGTTAAGTGCAAGTCACTGAGTCATCATAAGGGGGGTGGGGTGGGGAGGTGCAAGTAAACTCCAAACACAGAGCATGGGATTGCCGCACCACGCAGACCAACGAAAGAACCCCCTTAAAGTGTCTCAATGACCACCCAGCTTTGGAAATAATTGCTCCTGACGAACCATCCCAATTCCCTTATGACATCAGATGTAGATCCGATATCCTGGATATCTGCCTTAAAAAGAACTTAAATCTAGATGCAGTAACGGAAGTAGCCATCTCACTGGACTCAGACCACAACCCAGTTATACTTACCTCGCTGCAGACCAAAGTGGCCCAGAGCCGAAGAAAGGAGTAACCTTCCATAAAAACTGGGATCGCTATGAACAGTTAATCGACACCGACATCCCAGATCACGCCCCCGGAATAACCCAGTAACATGGATAAAGATTACGAAATTGAAACGAACATTATTGCCCATTCCGGGAGGCAACCACCATGAAGATCACGGAAGACCCGAGGCGAGATGGCTTGCAAACTACATCCTCAATCAATTGCTGGATGTATTCCAGTCTCTGACTTCCTCTTCAGTTTTTGCACTCTACAGCTGTCTCTAATACCATGAAGGTCCTTCCCTGATGTCTTAACAAATGTCCTATCATCCTACCTTCTTCTTGTTAGTGTTTTCCACATATTCCTTTCCTCTCCAATTCTGCCCAGAGCCTCCTTATTCCTTACCTTAAAAGTCCACCTAATTTTCAACATTCCTCTGTAGCACCACATCTCAAATGCTTCGCTTCGCTTCTGTTCCGGTTTTCCCACACTCCATGTCTCACAATTTCTTCCCCAAATCAAAATGTATGTTTGATACTAGTAGACTTCTCTTGGCCAGGAATGTCCCTTTTGCCAGTACTAGTCAGCTTTGGATGTCCTCCTTCCTCTGCCCGTCACTGGTTATTTTGCTGCCTGGGTAGCAGAATTCCTTAACTTCATCTGCTTCGTGACCATCAATCCTGATGTTAAGTTTCTCGCTATTCTCTTTCCACCTACTTCTCATTACTTTCGTCTTTGTTCGATTTACTCTCAGTCCCTATTCTGTTCTCATTCTTCTTCACTTTCACTCAGGTTAGCAATGTTATCAGCGAATCGTATCATTGATATTCTTTCACAATGAATTTTAATTCCACTCCTGAACCTTTCTTTTATTTCCATCATTGCTTTTTCGATGTACAGATGGAACAGTAGGGGCGAAGGACTACACGCCTGTCTCACACCCTTTTTCATCCGAGCACTTCGTTCTTGGTCGTTCATTCTTAGTATTCCCTCTTGGCTCTTGCACATATTGAAAATTACCCTTCTCTCCCGATAGCTTACCCCTACTTTTCTCAAAATTTCGAACATCTTACACCAATTAACATTGTCAAATGCTTTTTCCAGTTCGACAGATCCTATGAACGTGTCCTGCTTGTTCTTTAGTCTTGCTTCCATTATCAACCGCAACGTCAGAATTGCCTCTCTGGTGCCTGTACTCTTTCTAAAGTCAGACAGATTATCGTCAAGCACATTCTCAATTTTCTTTTCCGTCCTTATGTATATTATTCTATTCAGCAACTTGGATGCATGAGATGTTAAGCTGATTGTACGATAATTCTCGCACTTGTCAGCTCCTGCAGTCTTCGGAATTGATTAGATGGTGTTTTCCCGAAAGTGAAATGGTATGTCGCCAAACTCATACGTTCTACACACCAACCTGAATATTCGTTTTGTTGCCACTTCCCCCAATGCGTTTAGAAATTCTGATGGAATGTTATGTATCCCTTCTGTCTTATTTGATCTTAAGTCCTCCAAAGCTCTTTTAAATTCTGATTCTAATACTGGATCCCCTATCCCTTCTAAATCGACTCCCGTTTCTTCCTCTAACACATTACACAAATCTTCCCGCTCACAGAGGCCTTCAATGTACTCTTTGCACCTATCCGCTCTCCTCTGCATTGAACAGTGGAATTCCTCTTGCACTCTTAATGTTACCGCCATTCCTATTCAGAAGGTTGTTTTGACTTTCCTATTTGATCAGTCAGTCCTTTCGACAGTCGTTTCTTTTCTATTTCTTCACATTTTTATGAGGCATTTCGTCTTAGCTTTCCTGCACTTCCTGTTTATTTCATTCCACAGCGACTTGTGTTTCTGTATTTCTGAATTTCCCTGAGCATTTTTGTACTTCCTTCTTTCATAGATCAACTTAAGTATTACCTCTGTTACCAATGGTTTTACGCAGTTACCTGTTTTGTACCTATGTTTCTCTTTCTAACTTTCGTGATTCCTCTTCAACTCTACTACCTACTGAGCTGTTCCTTATTGCTGTATTTGTAGCCTTAGAGAACTTCAAGCGAATCTTGTCATCCCTTAATACTTCCGCATTCCACTACTTTGCGTATTGATTCTTCCTGACTAATATCTGAAACTTCAGCCTACCTTTCATCACTACTATATTGTGATTTGAGTCTATATCTGTTCCTATATCTTCCAGAAAGGAATAAAGAACCATTGCAAACTTCTGCAGTGGCTATCCGTTAAGACCCAATCCAGGAGCACTTAGCCGGCCGCGGTGGCCGTGCGGTTCTGGCGCTGCAGTCCGGAATCGCGGGGCTGCTACGGTCGCAGGTTCGAATTCTGCCTTGGGCATGGGTGTGTGTGATGTCCCTAGGTTAGTTAGGTTTAAGTAGTTCTAAGTTCTAGGGGACTTATGACCTACGATGTTGAGTCCCATAGTGCTCAGAGCTATTTGAACCATTTTTTTTAGAAACACTTTGTTTATTCATTCTGGATATATTTGAGGCCCCTCATGAACCACGGACCTTGCCGTTGGTGGGGAGGCTTGCGTGCCTCAGCGATACAGATGGCTGTACCATAGGTGCAACCACAATGGAGGGGTATCTGTTGAGAGACCAGATAAACGTGTGGTTCCTGAAGAGGGGCAGCAGACTTTTCAGTAGTTGCAGGGGCAACAGTATGGATGATTGACTGATCTGGCCTTGTAACACTAACCAAAACGCCCTTGCTGTTCTGGTACTGCGAACGGCTGAAAGCAAGGGGAAACTACAGCCGTAATTTTCCCCGAGGGCATGCAAGTTTACTGTATGGTTAAATGATGATGGCGTCCTCTTGGGTAAAATATTCCGGAGGTAAAATAGTCCCCCATTCAGATCTCCGGGCGGGGACTACTCAAGAGGACGTCGTTACCAGGAGAAATAAAACTGGCGTTCTACGGATCGGAGCGTGGAATGTCAGATCCATTAATCGGGGAGGTAGGTTAGAAAATTTAAAAAGGGAAATGGATAGGTTAAAGTTAGATATAGTGGGAATTAGTGAAGTTCGGTGGCAGGAGGAACAAGACTTTTGGTCAGGTGAATACAGGGTTATAAATACAAAATCAAATAGGGGTAATGCAGGAGTAGGTTTAATAATGAATAAAACAATAGGAATGCAGGTAAGCTACTACAAACATCACAGTGAACGCATTGTTGTGGCCAAGATAGACACGAAGCCCACGCCTACAACAGTAGTACAAGTCTATATGCCAACTAGCTCTGCAGATGACGAAGAAATTGAAGAAATGTATGATGAAATAAAATAAATTATTCAGATAGTGAAGGGAGATGAAAATTTAATAGTCATGGGTGACTGGAATTCGGTAGTAGGAAAAGGGAGAGAAGGAAACGTAGTAGGTGAATATTGATTGGGGGTAAGAAATGAAAGAGGAAGCCGTCTGGTAGAATTTTGCGCAGAGCATAACTTAATCATAGCTAACACTTGGTTCAAGAATCATGAAAGAAGGTTGTATACATGGAAGAACCCTGGAGATACTAAAAGGTATCAGATATATTATATAATGGTAAGACAGAGATTTAGGAACCAGGTTTTAAATTGTAAGACATTTCTAGGGGCAGATGTGGACTCTGGCCACAATCTGTTGGTTATGAACTGTAGATTAAAACTGAAGAAACTGCAAAAGGGTGGGAATTTAAGGAGATGGGACCTGGATAAACTGACTAAACCAGAGGCTGCACAGTTTCAGGGAGAGCATAAGGGAACAATTGACAAGAACGGGGGAAAGAAATACAGTAGAAGAAGAATGGATAGCTTTGAGGGATGAAGTAGTGAAGGCAGCAGAGGATCAAGTAGGTAAAAAGACGAGGGCTAGTAGAAATCTTTGGGTAACAGAAGAAATATTGAATTTAATTGATGAAAGGAGAAAATACAAAAATGAAGTAAATGAAGCAGGCAAAAAAGAATACAAACGTCTCAAAAATGCGATCGACAGGAAGTGCAAAATGGCTAAGCAGGGATGGCTAGAGGACAAATGTAAGGATGTAGAGGCCTATCTCACTAGGGGTAAGATAGATGTTGCCTACAGGAAAATTAAAGATATCTTTGGAGAAAAGAGAGCCACTTGTATGAATATCAAGAGCTCAGTTGGAAACCCAGTTCTAAGCAAAGAAGGGAAAGCAGAAAGGTGGAAGGAGTATATAGAGGGTCTATACAAGGGCAGTGTACTTCAGGACAATATTATGGAGATGGAAAAAGGATGTAGATGAAGATGAAATGGGAGGTATGATACTGCGTGAAGAGTTTGACAGAGCACTGAAAGACCTGAGTCTAAACAAGGCCCCGGGAGTAGACAACATTCCATTAGAACTACTGACGCCCTTGGGAGAGCCAATCCTGACAAACCTCTACCATGTGGTGAGCAAGATGTATGAGACAGGCGAAATACCCTCACACTTCAAGAAGAATATAATAATTCCAATCCCAAAGAAAGCAAGTGTTGACACATGTGAAAATTACCGAACTGTCGGTTTAATAAGTCACACCTGCAAAATACTAACGCGAATTCATTACAGACGAATGGAAAAACTGGTAGAAGCCGACCTCGGCGAAGATCAGTTTGGATTCCGTAGAAATGTTGGAACACGTGAGGCAATACTGACCTTACGACTTATCTTAGAAGAAAGATTAAGGAAAGGCAAACCTATATTTCTAGCATTTGTAGACTTAGAGAAAGCTTTTGACAATGTTGACTGGAATACTCTCTTCCAAATTCTAAAGGTGGCAGGGGTAAAATATAGGGAACGAAAGACTATTTACAATTTGTACAGTAAGCAGTTGGCAATTATAAGAGTCGAGGGGCATGAAAGGGAAGCAGTGGTTGTGAAGGGAGTGAGATGGGGCTATTCAATCCGTATATTGAGCAAGCAATAAAGGAAACAAAAGAAAAGTTCGGAGTAGGTATTAAAAACCATGGAGAAGAAATAAAAACTTTGAGGTTCTCCGATTACATTGTAATTCTGTCAGAGATAGCAAAGGACTTGGAAGAGTATTTGAGTGGAATGGACAGTGTCTTGAAAGGAGGATATAAGATGAACATCAACAAAAGCAAAACGAGGATAATAGAATGTAGTCGAATTAAGTTGAGTGATGCTGAGGGAATTAGATTAGGAAATGAGACACTTAAAGTAGTAAAGGAGTTTTGCTATTTGGGGAGCAAAATAACTGATGATGGTCGAAGTAGAGAGGATATAAAATGTAGACTGGCAATGGCAAGGAAAGCGTTTCTGAAGAACAGAAATTTGTTAACATCGAGTATAGATTTAAGTGTCAGGAAGTCATTTCTGAAAGTATTTGTATGGGGTGTAGCCATTATGGAAGTGAAACATGGACGATGAATAGTTTAGACAACAAGAGACTAGAAGCTTTCGAAATGTGCTGCTACAGAAGAATGGGTAGATCACATAACTAATGATGAAGTATTGAATAGAATTGGGGAGAAGTGGAGTTTGTGGCACAACTCGACAAGAAGAAAGGACCAGTTGGTAGGACATGTTCTGAGGCATCAAGGGATCCCGAATTTAGCATTGGAGGGCAGTGTGGAGGGTAAAAATCGTAGAGGGAGACCAAGAGATGAATACACTAAGCAGATTCAGAAGGATGTAGGTTGCAGTAAGTACTGGCAGATGAAGAACCTTGCACAGGATAGAATAGCATGGAGAGATGCATCAAACCAGTCTCAGGACAGAAGACCACACCAACAAGAACATATTTGAGGTGGCCTGTCTTAGCTGCCTCACCTTTTGTACACAATTTGCACTCACACATAGTGAGCAGTGAACTCAGAAAGCCGGCCGGTGTGGCCGAGCGGTTCTAGGCGCTTCAGTCTGGAATCGCGCGATCGCTACGGTCGCAGGTTCGAATCCTGCCTCGAGCATGGATGTGTGTGATGTCCTTAGGTTAGTTAGGTTAAGTAGTTCTAAGTTCTATGGCACTGATGACCTCAGATGTTAAGTCCCATAGTGCTGAGAGCCATTTTGAATTCAGAAACACAAGCACATAAATACACACCTCTTTTCACTACGACATATTGGTCACACTATTAATAATATACCCAGATATCCAATCTGTCTCTATCACTCAAGAGAATATATGGAGTACAGCGAGATTCCAATTCCGTTCTGAAAAAATGAATCGTTTGTGCTCATGGTGCGGCAGTTCTGATACAGAGTGTGCCACATTGTCTCAAGACTGAATGATACTTTGCAGTATCAGGTGTGGAAGAGGAGATGGAACAGCACCAACACTGCCAAACAGGCATTTCAGGCAATCGTCAAATATGAGAGCCATTAAGGGCGCACATCGTACAACCTTTGTCTGTCTTTGGTTGGCGTCTGTCACTGTACGGCATGTGTACATGTTTTAATCTAAGGCCCTGAAACTCCACAGCGTGCAACACATTCTTCCCCCTTTTATGATAACGATATGATCTGCTGGCGTTGTGTCATAAGGGTGATCGGTGTGTATCTAGATGTGTCAAAGGCATCGTTATGGCACCTTATTACCTCACAAGGATCACAAGCCGTCACGTAATTAGATGAAACCTTCTGTATACAAATAAAGGAAGTTTTGATCATCAAAATTAATGTTTGCAGGCTTATAATGAAAATTGCGCATGTGTTGTTTGAGTAGGTGGAACATACTGATACCGACATAAACAGGTTTCGAGAACGCTACCAAACCTAGCCATCTCCAGAGCGACGATTATTTATTGAAAATTGTGGTCTAGTTAAAATTTGGACAGTTACCTAATTGGTAGCACCATATCGACGATCCCATTTCGGTGTTAAGTGAAGTGAGTAGTTTGCTCAAATAACGTGAAGCACCACTGAGTGTGGTATGTGCCGTTCTGTAGAGTTGATACGTGAGACAGTGGGGTCGACCTCACAGTGCACGACAGGAGTTGGAAGGCACTAAAGGTCAGTGTATGCAACATAGAGGGCAAGCTCCTGGTGGTAGAATTTCTTAAATTTCAAGAAATTATTCGCCTCGATACGCATATCCTCAAGTATCACATACTGTGTAGACTAATCCAACAGATGCTTTGATAACCACTCCCTCAATGTAAATGGATTCAAGCACTTATGGAAAATGCGCCACGTACATGGCATTTTGACAACTTGAGATCAAATTAGGCAGAACATGTTCATGACACGTACTAGCATTTTTTCCCTAGGGAGAATAACAACAGGTCTACATGTTTATGATGCTGACTGGACAAATCAGAAAACTAAAGGGGTCCAATGACTGTATGAAACAACCGATTTGCTTTCCCCAGCCTATCAACGTGAACTGATACACTGAGATCTGCCCCTCAAATTTAGGTATGTTATCGAGTGTAATGAGATGATCAAATTTATAATGCCCAAAAAAGTTAAACATTTTTTATTATCTAGTCATAAACTGAGAATTTTTCTTGTAATTTATTTCCCACGTGAAAAGTAACCATGCAAATCAAAAGTTGTCATGATTTTGGACATTAATAATGCCTTGTTTCCTAACTGTAAACTCTGGAAGAGAGGCATTGGAGGACACCACGTTTACTGGGTCAAAATCATATGAGTAAACGTCGAGGTGATGCACTTCACTGAGTGCCTTACCAGGCCCTCTTTCCTTCATTTCGTAAAACTGGCTCTGTCTGGCACTCAGGCGAAATCTTGGACCCATACAGCAATTGAGATGTTCCGCAATATAACGGTATTTTCCACTCAAATATAATCGGTAGAGTCCTGTTCACCATCACCATCTTGTTTTGGAGTTGTGTAAGTTCGCAGCATAATACCGCACTGCACTTAGTGGCAGGATACAATGGATTGTTCACGAGCCTTTCCAAAATCGGTAGACATGCGTTTAGAAAGCAGATCGGGTATCATTTGCCTGCAGTAGTGTTCTAAATTCAAAACCATTACAGCTGCTTTAATTCTATTTGCAGTAGTAGGAAGAGGTCGAAATAGCCTGCAAGAATGTGGTGCCATATTTGTTTGTATTTTAATAATTGACATCACATAAACAATTTTGCCTACTACTGGTAAAATTTGAATTTCTTTAACATTAGCTTTAAGCAAAACACTGCAGGTAGAAAAGAGTAACATATCATATTTGTCTAGATTTTTAGTGGAGAGTTCATTTTTTATAATATTTATGCGCAAAATGCTGTAAGTCAGGCTGGTGAGATCTTGAAGTCGTTATGTGACATTGATGCATGGTATTTCCAAGGAAGGGAGGGCTGAGGCCCTAAAAATGCGAATGATATTTTTTCCGATTGCATTGATCGGATTGGATTTGAAGAAATTCCCTACGCTGCTTTGTGCGGTGATCCAGCCACATGCTTCTCAGTAATAGAAAGTTTTTGCGTCGTCGGTTGTGGCACTTTGAAATATTGTGAGTGAATTCATTGGGGACAGCAGGAGTCAATATTCTGTTTTATGTTCACCATTCGTTCAGTAGAACTTGTATTAATTATTTATGTGAAACTCATTTAGACTTAGAATTAGTCGTACTGAGTCTGATTTTAACTCATTGTGCAAGTTTTTTTTTTATTATTTTCCATTACTGTTTGCCACATAGTCTGAGTCTGATATTAACACATTGTGCAAGGCTTTTTTGATTATTTTCCATTACTGTTTGCCACATAGTATTACTATATCATGGGTCGAATAGACACCTATTTATTTGAGTTAGTGTGGAGTTTAACTCTAATTAATTTATAGTTGTGAACACTACATGTGTTTTCGAGCCTTTTTTTGTTTGTTTGTTCTACTTTATATTGTGTGTTAGCTAGCCTCTATATTGGGGCTGAGCTAATTTCGATTCACTTAATCACATACTACCTTATACCAGCCTACACATTATTCTGAGGGTTTATGAACAACAAACATTAACAAATGAAGATAAACAAATTATAGTAAATAATTGTAGTTGGTCTACATTATTTAGATGTCATGCAACTACGATCAACCTAAGGTTAATTTGTTTATCTGGTAAATACATCAACGACAATTTTCTTCATAAATTTTTATTTTAAAAAGTAACCAATACAAAGGCGAAGGATTTATCATCCACATAGTACACGATGAAAGCTATTCAGTCCCTCAGATTTTAGCAACAGTATTGTCGCAGCCTGAAAGGAATGGACGGTGTCTTGGAAGGTGGGTATAAGATGAAGATCAACAAAAGCAAAACGAGGATAATGGAATGTAGTCGAATTAAGTTGGGTGATGCTGAGGGAATTAGATTAAGAAATGTGACACTTAAATTAGTAAAGGCGTTTTGCTATTTGGGGAGCAAAATAATTGATGATGGTCGAAGTAGAGAGGATATAAAATGTAGACTGGCAATGGCAAGGAAAGCGTTTCTGAAGAAGAGAAATTTGTTAACATCGAGTATAGATTTAAGTGTCAGGAAGTCGTTTCTGAAAGTATTTGTGCGGAGTGTAGCCATGTATGGAAGTGAAACATGGACGATAAATAGTTTGGATAAGAAGAGAATAGATGCTTTCGAAATGTGGTGCTACAGAAGAATGCTGAAGATGAGATGGGCAGATCACATAACTAATGAGGAGGTACTGAATAAAATTGGGGAGCAGAAGAGCTTGTGGCACAACTTGACTAGAACAAGGGATCGGTTGGTAGGACATGTTCTGAGACATCGAGGGATCGCCAGTTTAATATTGGAGGGCAGTGTGGAGGGTAAAAATCGTAGAGGGAGACCAAGAGATGAATACACTAAGCAGATTCAGAAGGATGTAGGCTGCAGTAGATACTGGGAGATGAAGAAGCTTGCACAGGGTAGAGTAGCATGGCGAGCTGCATCAAACCAGTCTCACGACTGAAGACCACAACAACATCCAGTGATATCGTAACGGTCTTACGATCACTGACCCCCGGTTCTCTGTTAAGTGATAATCTACTCAAGGTAATTTTTGGATAAGACACTTTTGAACAATTTCAGCTGATTCTCTGAGCCTGCCCCGTCTTGACTCAGAATGCACCTCATCGCACCTATGAAGGGATTTCTATGTCGTAAAAGAACCTGCATGTGCACGGCACACGTACTCCGCTTCCCCAGTAGCCTGTTCCTGCATGTAATGTACCACTGATCTATTAAGAACGGTGTCCCACATTCCTCCACCCGACAACAGGTGGTCGAAAAAACCGCCTGCGAGATCGTCACAGAATCACCTGATCGTTTGATTTAAACTTTTCCAATCGGTTCCAAACCAGAGCACCACGAGCGTTTCTGGAACAATGCTTCAGAGCGATAGCTCTGCTTCCATTCCGTGAGCGAGGCTAGTTGTCTTCACAGAATCAGCTAGTAGGAACCAAAGGTGGTCTCTGATCGCAGGAGGTAAGCACAAGTCCTACCGATGAGCCACATTTTGTAGCTGGGTGAACCCAGTGCACTCAGTCGCTGCTTGCAGAGCTTTCTCGACGTCACGGACGAGAAGCCTCGACAAGAAAACTGGCCTTCTTTTCCGACTTACCGGTATTTCCCAGAGACGTTCTATCACCCACCTAATATCAGAGTTCCTATGACCTCAGTCTCTGCGTTTGTCCTGACCTCTCAGGAAGATCGGCCACAGTGTTGGCTCAGATGTACTTTCAGCAGTTGGCAATACTTCAAACTTCTTTTTGAGGCATACGAGGACAGCTCAGAAATACGCGACCCTGTCACTTTTCACCAATCACAGTTCGGTAAGTGGCGGCTGGTCGAAACGTGCGAATCGGAAGGGGCAGCTGGATCGAAGATCCCAGGCGGACCTGTAGGTTCGACAGGTGTCAAAGCATTCGACTCAGGTGCACCAATCCCACCACAGCCTAGGATAGCAACCTGAAGTCTGTCGACAGTGGTCAGCACAGCTTCCAGCAGTTTGCGGATATTGTCCATTTCCCCCCGCATCTGTACACGACGGATGCAGTACTCATCTATCTTTAAACAACTTTTGTCTATATCACAAATAATGTAAAACTAGCCCAAGAAGTCGCTGGGTGCAGTATTAGTTCTGCTGCCGGGCTACCTCTAGTTTATACTACGCTACAAAGTCGACTCACTCAAAAATAATGCGCTTTAATTTACGCAAAAAACTTAGAGTAAGTTAGTAAACACTATCCCACAGAGTAAAACATGAGATAGAATTCAATTCTTCACAGAAGTACGTCAAAACAGAAACTATACTAAACTACTCTGTACAATCAGAGATTGCCTGTGCTCCACGTGCATCCGCTCGGCTATGTGGCAGTGCAGAGAGAATTGTGGAGGTTACGAATGATACGTCTACTTGACAATGAAACTCGGCGTGCGCGAGTGAGCGCTGGTCACAGAGAATGAAACGGGCCATTGGGCGAGTCGTTAGCAGCCGATCACAGCCACGGGGTGGACTTCAAGATGGCGGACTTTGCTTACCTGCATCTATGAGGCGCGATTTAACATCATTCTAGTTTACACAAGTGTGACACTTGTAGGGGTGGCGTAGAGTGAAGATACCGGAGTACTTCACCAGGGTCAGCGTCGACTACAAGCAGCAGGCCGACATCCCGTCGGTTGCTTGGCAACATTCGTGTCGGACGACCGCTCGTGGCATGGCTGCCCTCTTCTACATGGCTTTCATACGCACCACTCATTAGCCACTGCGATGCACCATGGATCCATGGAACTGCTTGCTGATAAAGGGGAGTAACATTCTGTAATCCTCATGGTGATTTGTTGTGTCATTGCCTTCCTGCCCTCCTTATTATTTCCTTGTTTGTACCCGACCATCAGAGTTTTACTCGGTCAGCTCTTTGGTTGTAAATACAGGCCGTAGTATTGAACTACGACACTAGTTGTCTTTTGAGAATTTTTCCCGCTATTATATTGCCTTTCCTTTACTGTTTGTACCTGATTATTAATGTTCTAATGAATTAGCTCCTGGTTATAAATACAGCTGGAACAATTGTGCTAAGGTACAGGTTGCTGTTAAGCAAAAGGGGGACTTTGTGGCTAGATTTAGATGTTAACTGGCTCAGTTCTTTAATTATAATTGTATTTCTCAGTCATTAATTATAATCTGAAAAACCTGTTGCACTAAACTGTTCATTGCTGTGTTTGAAGGACCAGGTCTTTATTGGTGTATTTAAGCTGGATCTTGTGGTTCCACTGAGTGAGTTCTCTTGCAGTATGGGTTCACAAGTAATGTTTTAAGACCTTCCTTCAGAGTGGTCTTAATAACTGAAAATCAATTTAACTTTGAAGATATTGACAACCAAATGTCACTAACGGGGCTTTAGTCAAAATAAAATTGTCTGAAGGGACAGGCTTAAATCCAGGCGCACTTTGGTTGCCAATTGAAATTGAGAGGTTGGTTGCTTTGAAGCAAGCCTTATCATTGTCATATTGTTTCCTAATCTGTTTAACTTTCAAGCAAAGGTCTGCATATTAACCCCAAATCTTTCGACATACAGCTTTCAAATTAAAAGTTATGTCAGCTGTTTTGAGTAATTAAATCACTCTTGTAATAAGTTGCGCTTATATAGTTTTCATGTGTTGTAGAAGGGCATTTAATAAGACAGACAAGACAGACGGTGTCCAGTGTGGTAGTAAACACCGCTGTTTCACCCGACAATGGGCTGGAGGCCCGGCCATTTTGTAATCGTTGTCATATTGCTTCCTGTTTAGCAATATAGCACTTCTGATTACTTTTGTAAAAGCTTATTCAACTTAGGGATTAAGGTCAAAAATTTTTTGCAAAATTGTTCATTTGTTTATGGTTATATATTGTTAAATAAACATATTTTGAAAAAACATCAATTGTTGTTTATATATATATATATATAGCCTTTATTTATATCTGAAATTCCTTTCTGTTTGCCTGAATCAATTTTGACTAAATCAACTTGCCATAAGTCGTCAATTTTGAAAGAAGAATAGATTTTTCTTTTAAAATTTGTTCATATTATTTTATATAATTCATTAATAAATTCTTCAGGCATATTTAGAACACCACCTAAACATTTTTAAGCAAATGAACTTCTTAGTTTCATATATAGAACAAAGACCTTCAATCTTTATTTATATTTTTACTCATTACTCTTTGAGGATGAATTATTCCAGTAAATTTTTTGTGCTTCAAACAGCAGATGAGATAGTCATGAAGGATCATATAAGTCTCCATTTACAGAGATAAAAAATTAAATAAATTATTATTCTAATCTATCTTCATAATCCAACAGTTCACCAAAATAAATTATTTATACATCTATTTGAACATTTTTAATAAAATCTTTTAATTATACAGTTACATCAACTTGTTTTATGAACGATTTTTAAATATTGATTAGTAATAGTTATTTGGTATAAAAAAGGCATCAAAATCTCAAAAGATAATTTTTTATTTGAATTTTCACCAATGACATTAACTTCGATAGGATAAAATCGTAGTTGATGAAACTCTGCATTTTGTGTACATTTCCATTTATAAACCAAAAATTCTATTATTTATTTTTCACAGAGTTTTTTGAAGAGTAGTGGTTTGATTTATGTATCGTGTTAAATCTGCTTTTGAAAGGTAATCAGAAAAAGATTTTCGATTTTATTTTTTGTAAAGTAGTTAGATTACTTTTCTTAAGTTGATTTACCATTTCACTAAAATATGTTTTAGTAGCATAAGTATTGATTTGTTTGCTAAACCTGTGCAATTGGGTTTTGTAACAAGATTTTTTAATTCTTTCCTGAAAGCTGTTAATTAAAAACATGTGTTGTACTGATTAGACTTTTTACATTTAGAAGAATTCTCCCAAGAAAACTTACATAATTTGTACTTGCATTAAGAAGCCTACTTACAACTTTATGAAAATAATTAATCAATTTTTCTACTTCTAAGTGTACTGATTTTGCAAACTTAGAATGCCTTTTGGTTTGTTTGTAATGGCTGTAATGATGGTTTTAATTTTTCAATTCTGAATCTAATTCTTCCATTTTTTTGGTTCTACTGATTGAATAGCTTTGATCAAATGTGGATCAAATGCAAATTTCCTTTTGGATTATTGATAAGAAAACCACTAAATTCATTGGTTAACATCTGCGTTATTCCAATTTTTTCGTTGTGATAATTTTTGTTTCCAGATAATTCTTTACCATGAATTACTCACAATCTATCAATTAACGGACAAACATCATCCCTGAAAACTTGTTCAACTTGTTATTTGTATGTTTTAATTAATCTTTAACCCACATTTTCATCTACATTTGAATCAACAATTGAATCTAGATTTACCAGTCATTTTCTGGAAAATAAACATTGACATCTTTCATCAAGTGTTTATATTTATTACCTTTATATGATTCCATTTTATTTGGGTTATTTACACTATATAATGCATATGAATTAAAAAATCTGCACTGATAAATCATTAGAATCAAATTTGACACAGAAATCATTCATTGTTATTTATTTCTTTGCTAAAAGATTGATTAATTCATTAGTTTCTTTTTATTTTCTTTGTCCAGTTATCTCCTACAAACATTACTGGTGATCTTCCAATAACAAGTGTCAACAGGTCTTAACCCAATAACTATATCATCATTATGGCTGATAAATTTTAACGTTCTCTCAACTGTATTTACCTTCTTAGCACTAGATGGCTCTCTTTATTTTTCAAATTTTTGTATCTTCAATTTCTTCTTTATACTTTTTCAATAAATCTTATATTTTTGATTCACTTAGAGTAGAATCACATTGTGAACTTTTACATTGTTGAAGTGATGGAATATCATTAAATTCCCCTAAATAAAGACGATTATAAGGAAACGTTTGTTTTTCAACTTCTCTATTTTCTTTAGTCACTTTTAACACCTTGTCACCCAATCTTTTGATACCTTGTTTAACTTGTTGAACTTTGTCAATAACAGATTGATCTTTTTATATTTTTCATATTCTATCATTGATTGTTTTTACCATTATTTAAACTGTTCTTTAAATTGTCATTTTACTTTTCTATTTTGTCCCACTTCTGTAACAATATCTTGATCACAGTTTGTAAACATTTATTAAGGTTAAAAACAACAACCAGTTACGTTCTTATGTTTAAATTTTACATTCAACAGTTATATTTAACGTTTACTTTAAATGTTTACCTTAAATGTTTATGGTCAACATTTATGTTTAATGTTTATGTTTAACACTTACATTTAACACTGATGTGCAATGGTTATGTTCAACATATATGTCACATTTATATTCAACATTTATGTTTCATGTTTATATTCAACATTTATGTTCAATATTTAAAAGGTTCTTAATTTTTTCTCTGTATATACTGTAATTAACTTTTCTTATTATTTCTGTCATAATAAAAGCAAATTCATCATTATTCATACATTTACTACACATTTCTTTAAAGTAGTCGAGCTTTAAATCGAATTCGTCATAAATATGATTTAAATTGAAGTGATCTTGAATGTAAATCGTTCAAAAATTAAGATTATTTCTCACTAATTGTTTTGGTGTTTTTGAATATGTTTGAGTTAAATAACAACAGTTTTTTGTAGGTCTAATAAAATGTTTTATAACTATATCTTGATTTTAAAGACTTTAATTGTCAGAAACTTGAACTGTATTATTTTCACATTCATTCAATGGAATAATTTCTTCACTACTTTCAATAAAAAGAGTAATATTTTGATAATATTGTGTACAATTTTTTTCATCGAATTGTGATTTCTTAATATTTCAGTGGACCTAAGCTATTGAAATAAATTCCAAATGAAACTTCCTGACAGATTAAAACTGTGTGCCCGACCGAGACTCAAACTAGGGACCTCTGCATTTCGCAGGCAAGTGCTCTACCAACTCAGCTACCCAAGCAGTTGGTAGAGCACTTGTGTGTGAAAGGCAAAGGTCCCAAGTTCAAGTCTCGGTCTGGCACACAGTTTTAATCTGTCAGGGAGTTTCATATCAGAGTGCACTCCACTGCAGAGTTAAAATCTCATTCTGAAAATTCCAAATGATTGATTTTACTCCAATTTAAGCGTCAAGTTCTAAAATATAACTGTCTATCATTACCATTGTTTTTCCACAATGACTTGGTCCTATTAGTGAACATCAAATAGAAGTGGGTAAATATTTACAATGTTTATTTTTTAATTTCTTTTCTGGAATTGTTATTTCTGGTTTACAATATGTCATTTATTTACATAATTTGTATTAATAATGAATGACTTTTTTATTTGAATTTACTGATAATTCATCAATCCCTTAGAAAAAGCATAAATGTTCCAATAAGAGAAACGTGTAAAAATGTTTCACTAGTATGTTAATTCCAAATACTACTCTGAAAAATAATAAATTCTGTTGTGATAAAGAATTTAAAAAAAATTCCTGTTGGTCAATACAGTTAAAAAATTTTCGAAAAATTAATTAATTCGAAAAACCATATATACAGATTAAAGAACATAAAACTTAAGCAGAGTTAATGTTTGAGAGATAATAGAAGTTTCTGTTACTCAACATAGTTTGAAAAATTTAGGAAAATTTACCGACTCAAAGACAGCTTACCATAAACATTAAGGAAGATAAAATTTTAGAGTTTGTATTGACAGTGATATTAAATTATTTATGAATAGAGAAGATAGTAAATGACAAATTTTAGGTTTCAATGATCAAATTACTGAACCACATCAAGAAAAGTTAGTAATAATTTACCAAAAATAATATTGTTCGAATCAGTAATCATACATTAATGTAACAGATGGAATGTTTGTAAAACATATTGATCATTTTTATAGAGTAACTAATAATATTGCTTCATTTAAACCAAACTAAATTTCAAGAGCCAATAATTTATGAATAAAATTTTCCTGTAAATACTTCAATTTTTGATTCTATATAGAATTTAGTTATTGCTATAGCTGATGAAATGAGAGTTTTATTGATTTCAATGGTTCAGTTGTAACTATTACCTTAATAATGTCTTAATGAACTTTTTTTCCTTAATAAATTGTGAACAAAATCGAGAGTTATCATGGATGGGTTCATCCAAATCATGTACAATCATATATGACATTTTATGTTATTCACACATACACAAAAAATTTTCAGTATAGTAAATCAAATAATAACAATTATGTATTAAAATCGTTTGATGTTATTACAATTAAAAAGGAAGCAATATTTTGTCTGGAAAAGTAGATCCATTCATATCTTTATCAGTTCACATTTTATTAAATTCTACTCTGTCAAAAGAATGAACTATAGGTCATATTCTTAACAATGGTAAAATTGATAACAAGCAAAATGAAATACTTTATCTATTAGAATGTTTGGCGTATTTTTAAGGATTTTAAAGAAATAATTTGGGCATGGGATTCAAGTTCTCAAGATTCTGTTCTTAAATAGTGTAGTAATAATGAAAATAGTGCATTGCAAAAGATGGTAAAATTGTTGTAAAATGTACATAAATACGTGTTTCAGTTCTTAATATGAATCAAAATATTTTCTTGAATTCAGAACAAAAAAGTCTGAACAATCGGAAAATTCCGATTTGTTTCTTTGAACCACAAACCATAGAGTTTGCAGGATTGATTGGAAAATAAAATTTTGAATTAGATATTATTAATTATTATAATTCTGTTGAATTTTATATACTTTACTTTATTTTCATTGTTTTCCAAATAAAACAAGAAAATCAGCAGATAATTGACTCTTCTTTATTCGATCATGTTGCATTATAAAATGTCTATGTAAAGAATGGAAGGAATGAAATTTTTCCTGAAGAATATGGAATCTTCATCCACCAAAAACCTTTTAAAGCTTACTGTACTTTTAGAGATTACAAAAGAATAATGCAAATAACCATGACAATGTAAGTCGATTCAGTTTAATTGAAATTTATGCTATCTATGTCATAAATATGATTAGGCAGATGAACACTTTAACTACACAAAAACAATGATTACACCCAACTTTTAATGAAAACATACCAAATGATGCAGTTGCATATGTAATTGTGTTTGGTAAGAAGAATTTTACTTACAATTTACAATACAGAATTTTAGTTGAACATTTTTAAGCTAGAAAATTTAGATTTAAAAAAATTAAAACGTTCTTCAAACATTTAGAAGTGTTCACTAAATTAACAGAACTGGAAAAAATATTACAATATTTCCAAAGCTGAAATTTTGGTAACTAAATATTGTCAAAAACGTTATATTATTTTTAGACGGGAACTATAAAATTACTCTTCGAGATTGTTAAACTAAAATATTTTCAGAAGGCAAAGATAAGTAAGAGAAACTTGTAGGATTAAATTTTATGTATCATGGTAGAAAAACAAAGTTCGTTTGATTCGTGTTACTGAATTTAATGCAATGTTAGAATCTTTGATTTTTTAAATTTCTAACTGAATGAATTTATTTTGTTGAACATTAAATTCAACTAAATAAATTTATTACATTTTTAACTAAACAATAATTTTATTTTGGGTGAAGATATTTTTTAATGGGGGATACAGTAAATTATATTTTTAATTAAATAGACTTTATTTTTTAATTAAAGTAAGATTTTTATTGTAGGTTTAGATGACTTTTTTAAATGAGGGATATAGTAAAACTACAATCATAGTTTCATATCGAGAAATTTTATAAAATGTGCTCTATACACCAAATTATAACAGATTATCTACTCACTGGAGATGCAAGTGATTTGGTAAAGTCTGTAAGATTGATTACAGTCATTGTCAGTATTCAGTTACACGTTGCTGCTCTGCCTACTTCCTTTCCTAGGAGCTTTTCATTTGTTAGTCACAGGTAAAACGGAAATGAGCATACGGCATTGTGGGCCAGGAGTCCCCCATTCAGGGAAGTTCGGACGTCGAGAGCAAGTACTTATTGCATTCGACGCCACATTGGGCGACTTGCGATGAAATGATGATGAGGACAACACAACACCCAGTCCCTGAGCGAAGAAAATCTCCTGCACCAGCCAGAAATCGAACCCGGGTCCCTTTGGCGTGACATTCCGCCGCGCTGACCACTCAGCTAACGGGAGCAATCTCAGTCACTGGTGTTAGTTAAACTTAATGCCTTTCATGGATTTTGCGTCTCTAATTTCATTAGAAGTGAGTCAGTCTTCTCAAAGAGGAACCTGGAAAAACACCCAATAACGAAATGTGCCGTGCAGAGAATTCCAATATCAGATTCCACATGACAGAGAGATTCGATTTTTAAGCGTCCTTACGGTTTTGCCTTTCTCTAGGAAGCTCTGCCTACGTGTATTCCGCAACGACTCTTGAAGCTATTGTGGGGAAGCGCACGGAAACGCGATATCCAGTTTATTTTTCAGAAGCTTTAGCGAAACAGCCGCCACTAAAGCGGGAGAAATTCGCTCCTGAAAAGGGACAGGTCCGCGGGGAGAAAGATATTGGCACGGGAGCGTTATCGGAGAATCTGATGCCGGAATATCGGGAGGCAGTACTTCACAAGCCCACGTCGGCTCTCAATTCAGTTGCCGAGTAAAGGACGTATGACCTTTACAACACGCGGTGTCACACTGCGTTCATCGTCCGTTGACAGAGCTCGCACTGGAGAATGGTTTCGAATAATGTTGATATATGAAAGATGTCTTCCTCATATGCAGGGAGATGCACGTACACTCTAAGAAAAAAGGCTGACTACGCACCACGATGGAAGTATCCGATTGGGACGGAAATCGGTAGGTGTATAGGTGTGATTTACATGGCACACAAGGAAATTATTACAATTTCAGAAAAAATGAATCATTTGTTCAAGACAAAGAGCTTCACAAATTAAGCAAGTGAATAATGTATCGGTCCACCTGTAGCCCTTATGCAAGCAGTTACTCGGCTTGGCACTGATAGAGTTGTTGGATGTCCTCATGAGGGACGTCATGCCAAATTTTGTCCAATTGACACGTTAGATTGTCAAAATCCCAAGCTACTTGGAGGACCCCGTTCATAACGCTCTACACATTAATCGAGGAGAGATACAGCGACTTCGCTGACTAAGGTGGGGTTTGACAAGCACGAAGACAAGCAATGAAACGTTCACCTTATCTTGCTGAAATGTAAGCCCATCATTCCTGGTTGTCGGGCCGTATGGTTGGCGACAGTTAGGTTGGTATCTCACCGCTGTCCAGGACGTGGACCACGTGGAAATTTATCTTTACAGAAACCGTGAGCTTAATCTTCCTAGTATCAGCAATACTCTGTAAAATTGCTTTCTTTGACACATAGACCAAGAAATAAAGTAATCGGAACACAACATCTAGCACTGCATACGAGTATTTCACTGCACACCTTGGCATGCATTAGTATATTAAGAATTCAATGAGCCCACGTTGACCACTGTGTGATCAGTCTTAAAAAATAGCTGATACGGAGCTGTGAAACGACAAAAGGCAAAGTGTGTAGCGTAAGCGTACTTACTTGTTCAGCACGGACACGGAGTCTTCAGAGTGTAGTTCCTTTTCTAACCACACTATACACAGATTGAAAAAACAGTTGAAACAAAACTTAGTACATGAAATAATCTGAAAGGCAATAGCTATTTGATCTTTTACTTCTGCATTCGCAGGACGCACACACTGAACAACTATTGTGTTATCTGTGCGATTCTTTGGCTAAATTCTAAGCCGTCTGCCCTTACTTATCATCCACAGCCAAGTCACTTTGCGAGAGTGTCACCACCCTTTAAACGTCATACACGGGTCATCCACTTGCTACGTCCCTCGTAATTCCTCGTTTCGCGTCTGATACACCTTCAAATGTTTCTAATAAATTTCTTACTATTCCAAAGAATCGCAAGGTTTATTCTGTTTGCACGGTAGGTAAAATAATAATTTTCTACTGCAATATTTTCCTTTTATACCCTACCCAATTCAGATTGACGACCCTATTTACTTGTCTCCGCAGATCTACAGCGCGTTTAAAATTTCTGTAGACCAGAAGGCCGCCCACTAAGAACATTCTAGACACTGTTATAGGCCTTCCACACGTCCGCCTTTCTGTCACGCCATGACTGCGTGTCTCTCCTATACGGGCTCTTACCTCGTACTGTGCTTTCTGGTGTCGTGCTTAAAGACGAATATAATATTCGAACGGGCGAATGACATAACATCGGCAGATGACAGTCAAACTCGTCCCCTTACTTCTGCATAAATTAAGATAATTCATTCTGTGAGGTGTTGGTTGAGCTGTTCAGCATACGCTAAGATGATGTAAGTGCGATCCCTGGTGGTCTACAGGGAAAGGGAAGCTTGCAATAAGATCTCGCAAATTTTAGAAAAACAATGTCGCACAACATAAACGTCTCATTGATTGACTGTTCTGTCGTTTCTTAGTAGAATATTTTATACATTGTGAATGAACACACACTCAACATTCTACATATTTATTATTTATTTCACAAACCGGTTTTCGGCTGTTACGCCATTTATCTTTGTACCTGACGATGCTGTTACGGCCGAAAACTGGTTTGTGAAATAGATAAAAAATATTGCAGAATATTACCCAGTGTTGTGTGTGTTTTCATTCATAATGGAAACCTCTCACTCAAGGGGCGCCCATTTCTGAACGGAAACTAAATGTTTTCTAATTTCGTCCTCTTCGACGTCCTGATACTTATCGTCACCAACACAGCAGATTATTTTTCAGCCATAGTAATTATACAGCCAACCGGTTGCAAATAACTGTTTCGTACAACTAAGCTAGGTTTCGACACCTACTAAGGATATTCTCATCAGAGTGAAATTTTGAGAAACCGTAAAATTACATTACGAGAAAGAAACGGTCAGAATTTAGAGCAGCCATGCTCAAGTCAATAATAAATAATATACGTTCCAGCCCTGTGACGTATGCCTAACTAGGAAAAACATCCTAATAATATTCCTAGCTAGGCATACGTGACAAAGCTGGAACGTATTTTATTTTATTTTTTGCTTGAGCATAGCTGCTCCAAATTTTGACTATTGCTTTCTCGCAGTATAATTTTACGGTTTCTCAGAATTTTATTCTGATGAAGACACTCTTAGTAGGTGTCGAAACCTAGGTCACTTGTACCAAACAGTTATATGCAACCGGTTGGCTGTATAATTCCTATGTTTAAAAATTGTATATGGTTGACGAGAAAGAGCCATGATTAAAACTAACAGCTGACTATGTTCAGAGGTTACGGCACGGGATCGCCGCATATACGACAGAGTCCGTTTGTTAATTTACACAGTTCCTCCCCTGCATTTAGTTACTCCTCTTCCTTAGACCTATCTTCTTCACTCATTAACGTCTTCCCCATTCGCTTACTATTTGCTGTCCCACTACTATGACCTCTCTCTTTAAACATTTCCACCAGTACTTCAAGATTGCGACGGTTGATGTCCGTATTTCTTTAAACTGGTACAACATTTTTATCTCTTCCTGATCCGTTAAGTTTACCGGAATGGTCCTATCTGGACCCGCGTCATTACCTAATGACCATTTCACTGCTTCTTCCTTGACAGGAGATGCTTCGTCCATGACTTCGTCTTTGCACTCTTTAATGACATCAACATTCTCACGAATTCAACTGTGCCCCCTTTGTTTCCTGAATTACTGTGCCACATTTATTTTCGCAATTACTGATTTGTTCCTCAATGATCCGTTTCGCATGTCTTCTGATTTCTTAATTCCTTCCTTGATTTTTTTTGCCTAGTTCGACTACTCCTTCAATCTGACCTTTTGGAAAAGTTCATCCGCTCTTTTGTGTTGTTTTTTGGTCTCTCTGAAAACTCTTTCACTGTGTCCTGCTCCACGAACTGTTTGTTTTGTAACGTTGATTCTTCTTCTCTTACTGACACTTGTTCTCTAATGCCATTTAAATTAAGAAAGACTGTAGATCAAAAAGGTGGCGGTGAAGAAGAAGGTAGTGTGCAATCTGTGACACACTGTGTCAGTCCTCGAGTCTAGCGGCTGCGGAGGCTTCCTTTGCGTGAGAAATTGTCACATTCTTTTCACATAACTATCTGGCTTCGCATTTTACCACGTCTTTATGCAAACTGTTTCATTTTCTGTCCCCCACAAATGATTCGACCAAATTACTCTCACGACTTTCGGTGCTCTCAGAACTGTGCGAATTGCCTAGTTCGACTTCAATGTTAAATTCACAGTTTGTAGTTACAGACGGCCTCGTTTCTTCCCCGTCAATAGTGCTCATGTCTTCTAAACTACGTGCACGTGAACGAGTTAACCTAGGAATAACGAAATTACGACACAAATAAACACTTCCTCGGACAACCAATTTTCTAACCTAGACAGGCCTCTAAAGGAAATCCGACCAAAAATACAGATGGTTCAGATGGCTCTAAGTACTATGGGACTTAACATCTGAGGTCATCAGTAGCCTAGACTTAGAACTACTTAAACCTAGCTAACCTAGGGACATCGTACACATCCCTGCCCAACGCAGGATTCGAACCTGCGACAGCAGCAGCAGCGCGGTTCCGAACTGAAGCACCTAGAACTGACGGCCACACGGCCGGCCAAAAAATACAAGCACATAAAAATATTACCCTAAAACCGTAACGTCGAAACTCATCCAAACAATGAACGTACGCACCAGCCTGTGTTGTAGGAGAAGCGCAAACGAGTGCAGCACAAGCAACTTATCTTAAATTACTGAAGTTCTTTTATTATTAAGATGTTCGCCTTTACTTTTCCAGTTAAAATGCGAGCAGTAAGATTCAAATGGTAAACTTTGTAAACCATAAACACATTGAAACTTCCTGGCAGATTAAAACTGTGTGCCCGACCGAGACTCGAACTCGGGACCTTTGCCTTTCGCGGGCAAGTGCAAGTGCATAAAAACATTGACTACGTGTATCAGAGGTTCCATTGTTAGAAAATCCTGGCTATGGGTCGACAAATTCCTATGAGAGAAATTTTTGACATAAAAAGTGACTGTTTAAATGAGAAGCTTATGGGGATTTATAAATTAATCCTGGAGAGGAGTCGCCAAATTCGTATGTGAGCAGACATTACAATTGAGCGATTAAGCCCTGAAACAAATTAAACAGCCTCACCTCCCCATCGTTTCGGTGATGGTATCGCTGGCTTATGCTTCCCACTCCTACACGGTGTGAGTGTGGAAGACGGTGGGAGTAACGGCCTTAAATTCTGAATCCAGCTCGCCGTCTGTACTCATTATTCACATGAACACATCTATCTCTGCGGTGCCTCGACAGCAAGCGTGTAATGTCTTCAGTGTCTGTGGAACAAGTGTCGTCTGACTTTTAAAACTTCGTCACGTCTACCAATTCAGGAGTACCGTTGGTTGCGTTGTTGGGTTGTTTGTGGGAAGAGACCAAACTGCGAGGTCATCGGTCTCGTCGGATCAGGGAAGGACGGGGAAGGAAGTCGGCCGTGCCCTTTCAGAGGAACCATCCCGGCATTTGCCCAGAGCGATTTAGGGAAATCACGGGAAACCTAAATCAGGATGACCGGAAGCGGGATTGAACCGTCGTCCTCCAGAATGCGAGTACCGTTGGTCAGTTGCAGCAGACCTTACGAGTTTCGACTAATAACAGTTTTATAAAAAAGTTCAACAAACGACGCGCGCAGTCGCCGCGTGGTTAGAGGCGTCATGTCACTGATTGTGCGGCCACCCCCGCCGGAGGTTCCGAGGCCTGCCTCGGGCATGGTTGTATGTGTTGTTCTCACTATAAGTTAGTTTAAGTAATGTGTTAGTCTAGGGACAGATGACCTCACCAGTTTGGTCCCTTAGGAATTCACACACATTTGAACATTTTTAATTCAGTGAACTCTTACTCCCGCTAATTTTGTCACAATCAACCAATGAGGCTGTAGCGTGAAAGGGGGGGGGGAGGCAGGAAATATCTCCCACACCATCACAGGTTTCTTCCTCCAGCCAACTGAAGGTCGTACATGTAGCCAAGCATGAGAAGGCTATGATGTATCATGCAGCGTAACTTGCTGTGACAGTGCGAGATAGAGAGACAAAGATATTGTTTATTACTCTGTGGCGGTCAGCGCTCACATAATTATTCTTAGGAGATAGAGCTTTTGTTCTTCTTAAGAATAAAAATTTTAGGAGAGGAGAGCCATTCTTGTGACGTAAAAATCGAGGCCATTGCGAGTTTTTGATTCACATTGTAAAATATAAGTGTATATGGAAGGAAATCAGTTAACAGAACAATAAAATATTGTTCATTTCAAGAAGGTACGCGTTATTATACACCCAGCGATATACTTCTATTGTGATTTACTAATAAATACCAGCTTGAGAACAGTTCCGACGGGAGCGTTCAGTTCTAGTGAAATAGTTCGATGTTTTCTTCGGAAAAGAAGTCACTTCATGGATCATTCAAATCCACAATAGTAACTGGACATTTCTCAGAACTGAAAGCAATCTGATTGGTATGCAACAGAGCCCCGAAGAATATTTCTCCGTACTTCGGTTACCACTTTCAGCTCAACACGGTATCTGCAGCATCTGGAGCAGATTTCTACAACAGCGGAAGCGCGTAATCGCTATCAGTTTCACACATCGCCCTGTGTACGCTGTATGTATTTACCCACAACAGTGAACATACAGTTACTCACACACATAGAAAGACAATACTAGGTGATGTGGGGAAACATTTTAGTATAAAGGCCTTGTAGAGCTAAACAGTAATTAGCCTAGTAGTAGTAGTGGTAAACAAAAAAGTTTTTCCTTTTTTTTTTGTTTCAAAGGAGTCTTTATATATGTCTACCGTTAGACAGGACACGATCCTGATACAACACTCATAGTGAACCTGCAATTTAACTATGTTAGTAATTTAGTAATTAATGTTTCATTGTGTGTATATATGTCTAGTTTTATAGAGTAACTATATTATGGTCCTTTGTATGTTTCACGCTAACTGAACGTGCGGGAGTATCTTGTGAAGAGAACGAGTGCGCCGTCCCAGCAGCCGAGCAGAAACTTCAAAAAGGCCAGAACATTTGAATTACTAGCTTTCTTGAGCATTTATGCATTGTAGTGACCTTTCATGTATTAATTTTCCAAGTCTAAATAGTGTTGCTCCATTACTTTTACTAGAATTCCAGTATTTCAGTAGATATAGTAAGACAATATTTTATGTGTTATCTATGTACTGTGTTTGTGTCACATTGTAAAGTGTACATTAACAGCATTAGGACATTAACGTTTTTTGCGTATGTAAAATTTAATAGTCACTTTTGTAGGACTTATTTAGAGGATAAACTGTCAATTGCTCATTTACATGGTGATAACTAGATCTATGTTCAAAGCCAATAAGCAAGCAAGCATCACAATGCCACAAAATGAATTAAATAGTGTGAATGCATCGTCAACTAGTGCCACAGAATTTAATACCGCCGTAGTTAGCGATATGTCGATTACGGCTGAGCAACCAGCAGTAATTAATGCGCTCACGCCGTAGACACAAACGGTTGCTAGTTCCGACATTCATATGTCGAAAGAAGTACAGAGAAATATGCAGCACCAACAAACAACATGAATTTCATCTCTGACACAGACGCGTGCGAAAACGAAATGACTGTACCGAAAATAGTGTCGGTACAACCCTCATTAAGCCCAGTGCAATCGCCAATTGCGGAGAATACCGATTTGTTATCCCAGCTGATGCCAAGTTTGACTGTCATAACACAAGGGATTAAAGCATTGTAAACCACGCAATCCACTTTTGCAAACGATATGAATCGCAGATTTCAGGCATTAGAAACCACGCAATCCACGTTTGCAAATGACATGAATCGTAGATTCCAAGTATTGGAGAATGCGCAGTATAATTTGGCTCAGGAGCAATCTAATAAACTAAAAGACATAAATGATAAGATTACTGAAAAAATCCAGAGTTTGGAAACAAAGCAGAGTCACTTGATTGCCAGTCAGGCACAACTCATAGTTACACAAGAACAACACTATCAGGAATTAACAAACAAATACAAAGACATCTTACGTTGTCAAGATACACTAAATCATCAAGTGCAAGAAGTTATTCATGTACAGAACACTATTGCACAAGACGTGAATACAATTAAGCACGATAACGAGCAAGCTGTCATTGAGCTTACTCGGTGGATAGACACTCTCAGTCTCGAAGGCGAGAAACACATAGAGAAACTTTTCAATGAACATAAGATCGCATTCTCTAAGAACATTGAAGATTGGGCGAAAGAGCAAACCGAGACAGTGCGAAATTATGTTGACAAAACCTTGAAAGAAACGGTTTCTAACGTGCAAGTTAACAACGAAGCTGCACAAGATCAACTTAAAGCAGAAGTTAAAGAGATTAAGGAGAATATAGGAGATGAATTTCCTGCTTGGAAAGCAAAGATAGAAAATACATTAAAAGCATGCCAGCAGGGTCTAGTTAATACTAGAGGGGCACATACTACTTGCAGTTTATCAAAGGCAGACATTATTCCTGATGCAACCAGTGAAACCGAATCCATGTATTGGTGCATATTCACTTAATCAACCAGAAACAAATTATCGAGATTATCATTCACCGCGAAGTAGCCACCAGAATACACCTGTGACTATGAATGAAGAAAAAATGCTTAAATATCGTCAATTCCAGATATTTATTCCCGAAAGGAAGTCGATCAATCCTGTGGTATTTATCAAGCAATTTAAAGGGATATTGCCGCGAATGTGGACTGAGCAACAAAAAATTATGCACGTTGCAGGATTCATACATGGAGATGGATCGATGTGGGCGTCAGAAGCATCCGATTGGTGTCAAGATTATGACCAATTTGAACGCGCTTTCTTGTACAAATACTGGAATAATGGAGTGCAAGAAAGACTACGTAACGAAGTTTTTGACCCACAACCTTTTTCTTTCAAAAATGGATCTTTAAGAAAGTATTTCGAGAAGTATATAAATAAAAGCAAATACTGGAATGAACCAATCCCGACGCAGGATATCGTTCAATTATTAAAGGGCAAACTTCCACTTGAAGTTAAGGAAAAACTTCTACATGTGCCTGAACAACATGTGGAAGATTTTCTAGCCACATTGGATTCAATAGACATTCTGTTCGAAGAATCACGTGTGCGCTATAACCAACCAAGTTACCAACCTAAGAAATACAATAGTAACAACAAACAGTATGGAAACAAACCTTCTGCACACAATTCACCAAACCCACAAGTGAATTATTTCCAGAAAAACGTGAAATTTGGTAACGAAAATCCCGACCAGTGTAATCATGACCAACAATTTGAACAAACATATAAACGGAAATGGAGGAAGAATAATAAGAAGAGGAAAGGATACTATCAAGAAGGGAATTATCAGCAAAAACGCCGATATCAGCAACCAACCCAAGAATATCACAACCAACCACAAACTTCAGGTTGGGTACCAAATGATAATGCAAATGAATGGAGAAATCAACCATCAATAATAACCGACGTAACGGAGCAAATATCTACTAATAATGGACAATCGTCAAACTAAACTCGACTGTCAGAAGCCCCGACGGTACAGTCGAGGAAGTTTTGACGGGCGAAAATTCAAGCGTCAATTTTTTTCGGTACAATGTTGGCAGATTATTAATAGAAGAACTTCAGCAGGATATCATGCCTTGTCAAGAGGAACATATCACTGTACCTGTTGCGAAAATTCAGGCGGCAATTGAAGGCATTACTGTGCATGTTACTTTAGACACAGGAGCAGCAGTAAATGTCGTTTCTGAGAAGTTATTCCAAAGAATACTTCAGAAAGCAAATCCACCGATTTTTCCTGTTCAGTGTTGTAGAATTGTAGGTCCTACTGGTTATAAGTCTTCTCAGGTTAAAGTGCAGACTCAACTCCAGTTAGATATAGGAAATGTAGCTATAAATTGCACGTTCCTTGTAATAGAAAAATTGGTTGAGGACTGTATCCTGGGTATAGACGAATTTAGAGAGAGAAATTGGCATATCGATTTTTCTCTAGGCCGTGCCAGTTTTACAATAATGGATCAGAAACATCAAGTGAATCTTCTCAGGGAATATAGTACCCATGGAAAGTATTGTCAGGGACGAAAGCTGCAAATAAAGTGGATACATAGCAAACCTGCACGGTATTACCAAATTAATTACTTGCAACCAGGTTTAAATCCTGGAGATATGGTATATGGAAAGGTGCAAGAACCTGAACATTTGCAACAACACCAAAGAAAGCAATTATATGATCTTCTACAGGAATATCATGAAGTCTTTCAAGAAAGACCTGGTGTAATCAAGGGATACACATGCCATTTAGACGTGATACCACACCAAGTTTTCTGCTGTACTTTTTATCCAGTACCGTGGCACCAACGAAAGGCAGTTGATGCGGAAATCCACCAGATACTTGAATGGGATCTGATCGAACCTATGACGAGTCCATTCTGTAGTCCGCTTCATGTTGTCTCGAAAAAGGGAGGAAAAGTTCGTCTCGTGCTAGACGCACGGCAGATAAATAAGATTATCGTGCTCGTGCGAACTCATCCGCAAAATATCGATGAGGTAATTCAAAAGTTCGAGGGGATAAATTACTAAACAAATATTGATCTGAGAAGTTCATTTTGGCAGGTGGCTCTAGACGAACCATCAAAAAAGTACACCGCGTTTGTACATGCAGGTAGAAGCTATCAATTTAAAGTTTTACCTTTCGGGCTAAACGTGAGCTCAGGAGTTTTTATAAATTCTCTAGATTACGCATTGGGACCTGCACTTCGAAGCAATTTAACTTTATTTGTGGACGACATGCTCATAGCTACGACCACATGGAAGGAGCACGTTGATTTATTGAGAAGAGAGTTAGAACGTTTCAAGGATGCAGGCATAGCCGCAAATCTGCAAAAGTCCCATTTTGCTCGAGATAAAATCAAATTTTTGGGTCATCTTATAAATGGAAAAGGCATCTTACCGGACTCCGAGAAACTAAAGGCAATCAAAAACTTTGCAGTTCCAACAACAAAGAGGCAATTAAAGAGCTTCCTCGGAGTTGTCTCTTTTTTCAGGCGTTTCATTCACGACCACTCTATTAATGCAGAACCGTTGTACAGCTTGTGCATGGGGGCTTAATTAAATACAACGCAAATAATTTTAATTTTAGTAACTGTCTGTCCGGTTACGCAGTCTCGTAACCGGTTGGCCCTGACTAGTATTGGTTCGCAATCTGACTGCATAGAACAACAACAAAGAATGAAAGGATATTTCCGTTAACACAATTAATTAATTAAGTCCCCAGCAACTATAAAAGCTACGAAACAACAAAGCACAATCTAACTGTTTTGTGTGTGGAAGTGTGATTCAACGTACATATCTGGCACGGTTCTTCATTAATACGACAGGATGCTTTAAACGCCATTTACAATGAAGTAATAAAAAAAAACAGAAATACTATGATTGCACACAGAAACCAGGATTACACTCTAATACATGAACACAAGCCAGATGCTTTGTTGACTGAACCTGTGACCAAGAGGCATTGTTCAAATGGCTCTTAGCGCTATGGGACTTAACATCTGAGGTCATCAGTCCCCTAGAACTTAGAACTACTTAAACCTAACTAACCTAAGGACATCACACACATCCATGCCCGAGGCAGGATTCGAACCTGCGACCGTAGCGGTCGCGCGGTTCCAGACTGAAGCGCGTTTAACTGCGTGGCCACACTGGCCGGCAGGCATTGTTATTTAGGAAATTTGAAATACAAAAATTTTTTGTTACCCCATATATATTGACGAAAAATACACTCTGATCATTACAACATCCCCAATCGAACAGCATCGGCTCTCTAGCCCATCAGAACAACTCCACATGACATGCTCACAACTAGTACTGCTATCAACATCGTCTCAACAAGCAGTGCCCACGGCAACCTGTGAACTACCACTGCCCACGGCAACTTCTGAACTACAACTACTAGTGGAGGCGGCTGAATAATACTCTTTGGCGCAATCTCTGGCACTGTGACTCAGTGCAGCCACCTTTCATATGCCCCTCCTCCACGAGCTAGAATTTGATGGTATTTTTGCCAGCATTGGTAGTGAAAATACCACCAAATTCGTCCAGAAAAAAATACAGACAACAATAAAAGATAATATTAATAAGTAAATATCACATAACTAAATAAACTTTGGCTTTGCACTGACCCTTCAATAACCTAATATATAAAATACAGTAAGGAATACAAATGCTTTCATACATGTTATTTTACATAACAGTTTACACAAGTATCATTCAATCAATAGCACCAGCAATGACGAATAGGTGCAGGTAAGAGTCCCATATCATTTCATAAACAGTAAATACACAAAAAATCTGTTTATACAAATATTCACATAAAATCCTTTCAATAGTTCAATAAACAAGCAGCACTCCTCAGAGTAGTTGACACTTCCAACAGTAGCACCCAGCAATGGTGAACAGGTGCAAATAGCAGTCTCATAATGTTTCATCAGCAGTAATTAAACAGCTCCAACAGTGGCACCCAGCAATGTTGAACAGGTGCAGACAGCAACAAGTGACATTATCTCAGTAGAAGCAGTTCCATCAGTGGCACCCAGCAATGTTGAACAGGTGCAGACACCAACAAGTGACATCATTTCATTAGAAGCAGTTCCATCAGTGGCACCCAGCAATGTTGAACAGGTGCGGACACCAACAAGTGACATCATTTCATTAGAAGCAGTTCCATCAGTGGCATCCAGCAATGTTGAACAGGTGCAGACAGCAACAAGTGACATAATTTCAGTAGAAGCAGTTCCATCTGTGCAACCCAGTAATGTTGAGCAGGTGCAGACACCAACAAGTGACATCATTTCAGTAGAAGCAGTTCCATCAGTGGCACCCAGCAATGTTGAACAGGTGTGAACATCAACAAGTGACATTATTTCAGTAGAAGCAGTTCCAACAGTGGCACCCAGTAATGTTGAACAAGTGCGGGTAACAGTCCATAATATTCACTATCACTAATTAGACAGTTTATCAGAGTTCATCAGCACAAATTAAACATTTCCAAGTGCCACCCATCAATGTTGAACAAGTGCAGGTAATAGTCCATAATATTCACTATCGCTAATTAAACAGTTCATCAGAGTTCATCAGCAGAAATTAAGCATTTCCAAGTGGCACCCACCTATGTTAATACGTGTAAGCACGAACAACAGTTTGAATGCACACACAATTGCTTTTACAAAATTATTATCGATGCTCTTACACTAAACATACAAATTATAATAAACACACAAATGATATCAGATAATTGTCATATTAACTATTACAAATACACAAATATCAGTAAACCTATAATATTTATGGGTGTCAGTGCAAGCCACAACAAACAAGTAAAATAATATTTAGGAGATAGGTCGGTACCAATTATTTGGGATTAGGAATTCTGTCAAAATTTGATGTTCAACATGTGTATCACGTAGTAGTGGCAACAGTGTATAACAGTCAATAATAGTTAGTCAAGCATAGTCATCATGTCAAGACCAATGTTTGCCAAGCCAAATCAAAATGTACAGTTGCTGAACAACTGTCAGTGTGCCAAGATATGCAATTACTTCATCTCTCCAGAAAAAAGTATATACTGCTTATTGATTTAACAAAGTGTGTGTGTAGACAATCTTCCTTCCACTTGAGTGTTCTAGTCTGCCATATTCATCCTCCTTGTTTCATATAAACCTACAAAAAAAATATGCTCCTCACTTACTTTACCTCTTATCCACCAAAGCTCCAATAATCATCAGCATCACATAATCTTAATACTTCAATAATACCTCCTCCGTCAATGCATATAAACCTTATAATCAATACCATTTACCTTACCTCTTGTCCACCAAAATTCCAATAATCATCAACTTCACACAATCTCAATACCTCAATAACACCTTTTCAATACATTGATACATATAAACCTTATCGCCACTATCATTTCACTTCCATAACAACTCTTACCTTTAGTCAGTCTCCTCGAACAAGTACAGATAAAATCCTAGTGCAAACTTCAATTTATCATCCAATGCAATCCGAAGAGACAATGTCCACACACAACCTCTGTGTAGTCCATCTTACCCAAATCTTCTACTCATTATGAATTATAAAATACATTTTGGTTACCTTGTCCATCATTAAATAAAAGAAATGCATACATGACCTCTAACAGCCTTTAGTTTGAATAACTCTCAGTAAGTAAGTACGAGTATGGAGTGTGAATGGTAGTGATATTTCACAGTATGTACACCACTTTAAGAATCATGGCAAAACAGAAGCAAACATGTGGAGTATTCTTGTGTCAAGTGTCACTTGCTAATTCAATTGCTCACGAAGAATGCAGTGTAATAACTGTCAATGGTCTTCACTGCAGCATGTGAAGTCAAAATGTGGTGCAATTCTTCTCTTGCAACGTCATCTGTCACTTCAGCTTTGTTAACCTTTTCATTAATTAATTCTTCACTATTAGCATAAATTTATACAGCTTCCATAAAACCTCCAGCTCATGTGACTTCAGTGAAGTTTCTTGTACCAATGTCGTTCGTAGCATTATAGCAGTTCATTTTCTTATCTTAAAATATAAGGCACTGAGCGTAAGCAAAACATGCAATAGCGAGTAAATATACCAGTAGAGAACAGAATGTCAACAAGTGGATGCAGCACAATCCCTACAACGAGGCTCTGCCAAGCAAACAATCTATAATTAATACCATAGTGTAACCTAAACTCTATGTTCGTACACAGTATATCAGCATTTCTATATACCAAATTAAAGAGTAGTTATGACAACAAAACAGAAATGTGTAAATATGCAATCCATACGCAATGCAGCAAATATATATCTTACATAATAAACAGGTCATTAGCATCATCATATCAGCATAAGCAAATAAATAAATGTTCATATGTAATCTTAATAAGTAAACATGAAGGCGCAAGCAGATAAATCACAAAGTATAACCTACATACATAACCATATCAGCACAATTAATCAGGTGACAATTATAATTTAAATAAATAAGCACAGCAGGCACATAATAAAAAAAATGTGACATCAGTGAAAAAGCATAGCAGCCAAGCGATGCATAATATACACAAGTAACAACCCTGTTCATTAATAAAACATTGTCAAAATCATCAAATGTACGCAAGCACGTCGCTTCACAAGTAAATTCATAGAACATAAAACTTAGCACAAAGTATAAATCACGTAATCGCGAGCAGCAAATTACGTCTAAAGTACGTACCTTAGTGGAAATATGTTACCTGAAAAATAAACTCAATTAATAGTTACCTTTTTAGTTTATTAGTTTCTTCTTCGAAATTACAGTCTTCCTGAAATTTTCTCGATAGCAAGTCCTCTTAACGTCGGACACAGACAGAATTTACCTGAAGTTCTTAAATATTTTATACAACTGTATCCTGAAAAATACTGAACGTTAATAACACAATTTATCAAGTCACAATAGCTTTATACTGAATTTAATCAGAGAAATTAGACTGTGTATTTGTTTACGACTGTCAGGGCATTCGCACTGAGCGCTCGATCAGCTGTAGGTACGCGTGACGTAGGAAGTAATTGTTTGCGGTCAACGACTGCCTCGTGCGGCGCGCAGACTTGACTGTTGCTTTGAGTATGTGCCGCCGCCGGAACACGGCGCGGTATCCTTGTACTCTCCGTGTGTTTACGTATAACTGTTAGTTTCTCAAAAGTATGTCATTCCACAAAAATTTTAACGTTCGATGTATGATGTATTCCCTTAGAGCGCCGAGATTTAAGAGTTTCTACTTCGACAGTGTTATCATGAATAATTTTTCGAACTCTATATGGACCGTTATAAAGCAGAAAAAATTTGCGACACAAGCCTTTTCCTTTGTGGGACAAACGGTGAGACTTAATTAACACCTTTTGACCAACTGACAAGGTTTTTAAACGACCAGGACGTTTAGCTGATTTCTCTCTTCTAGCAGCCGCAGATGCAATATTTTGTAGAGCCAGGTTGACAACTTCAGAATGCCGCAGTTTTCGTGAAGGCGGAAAAGGAACGATTTCAGAAATGCGATTTGCCGGCGCTTTATTTTTTAATATCAATATAGGCGGTAAAGAAGTTGAATCATTAGGGAGTTCATTCAGAATGTTTTGAAAAATATGAAGATACTGATCCCGCGTTCTGTGATTCCGATGACCATAAAGTCGACACAATGTATTGATTTCCTTCATCCATCTCTCTGAAGCGTTAGATTGAGGGTGAAAAAGTGAAATGAAAATTGGTTTAATCTTACGACGCCGTAGAGTACGAAGCCAAATTTTAGAGCGAAACTGTGATCCATTATCTGATATAACCTTATCAACATGTCCCACTTCTTTAAGAAAATGTTTGATGAAAACATTAGATACTGAACGAGCTGTTGCTTTGCGTAAAGGTGTAAAACACACATATTTTGATGTCAATTCCACTGCTACCAAAATGTATGCAAAACCATTAGTAGAATGAACCACTGGACCGAACAAATCGACTGCAGCCATGTCCTTTAATTTCGCTGGAATGATAGGAAACAACGGTGCTCTGTGAGAAATAGTTGGCGGCTTAGCCTTTTGACATAATTTCCATTTGGCAAGAACAGATCGAATACGTTTTTCCATATTACTGAAGTAGCAATTTTCTCGTAATTTATGAAAGCATTTTCTGGGACCAAAGTGTGCATAACTGAAATGTGTATACCAAATCAATTTATTAACCCACTCATCAGGAATGCAAACTAACCAAACAGAGTTGTCGACCGATTTTCGTTTAAAAAGAATATCATTGCGAACTAAATAATACTGTCTAATCGCTACGCTTTCCTTTCTCCTCCACTTCTTCTTAATGTCCTTCCAGATTCGATCCTTGTTTTGCTCCTTAGTGATGTCCCGGAGCGAAGACGAAATAAAATTTTCAAACGCAACACCTTGTATATACACTCCTGGAAATTGAAATAAGAACACCGTGAATTCATCGTCCCAGGAAGGGGAAACTTTATTGACACATTCCTGGGGTCAGATACATCACATGATCACACTGACAGAACCACAGGCACATAGACACAGGCAACAGAGCATGCACAATGTCGGCACTAGTACAGTGTATATCCACCTTTCGCAGCAATGCAGGCTGCTATTCTCCCATGGAGACGATCGTAGAGATGCTGGATGTAGTCCTGTGGAACGGCTTGCCATGCCATTTCCACCTGGCGCCTCAGTTGGACCAGCGTTCGTGCTGGACGTGCAGACCGCGTGAGATGACGCTTCATCCAGTCCCAAACATGCTCAATGGGGGACAGATCCGGAGATCTTGCTGGCCAGGGTAGTTGACTTACACCTTCTAGAGCACGTTGGGTGGCACGGGATACATGCGGACGTGCATTGTCCTGTTGGAACGGCAAGTTCCCTTGCCGGTCTAGGAATGGTAGAACGATGGGTTCGATGACGGTTTGGATGTACCGTGCACTATTCAGTGTCCCCTCGACGATCACCAGTGGTGTACGGCCAGTGTAGGAGATCGCTCCCCACACCATGATGCCGGGTGTTGGCCCTGTGTGCCTCGGTCGTATGCAGTCCTGATTGTGGCGCTCACCTGCACGGCGTCAAACACGCATACGACCAGCATTGGCACCAAGGCAGAAGCAACTCTCATCGCTGAAGACGACACGTCTCCATTCGTCCCTCCATTCACGCCTGTCGCGACACCACTGGAGGCGGGCTGCACGATGTTGGGGCGTGAGCGGAAGACGGCCTAACGGTGTGTGGGACTGTAGCCCAGCTTCATGGAGACGGTTGCGAATGGTCCTCGCCGATACCCCAGGAGCAACAGTGTCCCTAATTTGCTGGGAAGTGGCGGTGCGGTCCCCTACGGCACTGCGTAGGATCCTACGGTCTTGGCGTGCATCCGTGCGTCGCTGCTGTCCGGTCACAGGTCGACGGGCACGTGCACCTTCCGCCGACCACTGGCGACAACATCGATGTACTGTGGAGACCCCACGCCCCACGTGTTGAGCAATTCGGTGGTACGTCCACCCGGCCTCCCGCATGCCCACTATACGCCCTCGCTCAAAGTCCGTCAACTGCACATACGGTTCACGTCCACGCTGTCGCGGCATGCTACCAGTGTTAAAGACTGCGATGGAGCTCCGTATGCCACGGCAAACTGGCTGACACTGACGGCGGCGGTGCACAAATGCTGCGCAGCTAGCGTCATTCGACGGCCAACACCGCGGTTCCTGGTGTGTCCGCTGTGCCGTGCGTGTGATCATTGCTTGTACAGCCCTCTCGCAGTGTCCGGAGCAAGTATGGTGGGTCTGACACACCGGTGTCAATGTGTTCTTTTTTCCATTTCCAGGAGTGTACATCAAACAATAATTGTTTTCCTTGCAGTCCTCCTCAGCATTTTGTTTCAAACCCATAGGTGCACGTGATAAAGCATCAGCGATAATATTGAAGAACCCTGTATGTAAACAGTACTAAAATCAAATTCCTGTAGATACAGCGCCCATCGTGACAATCTTCCATGAGTTAATTTTGTTGACATAAGAAATTCCAGAGCTCGATGATCGTTGCAAACCTTAGTATGTCTGCCATACAAAAATATGCGAAATTTTGTGAAAGCCCAAACAACAGCCAAGGCTTCAAGTTCCGTAATCAAATGATTCTTTTCTGATTTAGAGAGAACACGACTTCCAAATGCAATAGTTTTCTGTACTACAACGCCGTTTTCTCCTATCTCTTGAAATAAGTGTGCGCCTAGGCCTTTGTATGGTGAGTCCGTCGCCAAACAAAAATCTTTAGATAAATCCGGATGTGAAAGAAGTGGAGCAGCAACTAAAGCATCACGAAGTTGTTCAAATTCTAATTGAGCTTCCTCATCCCAACACCGATTAGAATTCTTTCCAGATAGTTCACACAAATGAGGTGTGGCCAAATTATCCAATTTAACAAAGCGTATAAGAAAATTACAGACACCAAGGAAACTACGAACATCACGTTTTGTGGTAGGAACAGCATAATTACGAATAGCGTCTAGTTTCCCTGGGTCAGGAAAAATACCTTCTGTAGAAATAATATGACCAAGAAATTTCACCTGAGAACGACCAAATACAGATTTTTCCAAGTTCACTGTAATGCCAACTCTTGCAAAAATACGTAATAATGAATCCAAAATTTTGTTCTGCTCACTCCAAGAACGTTTTAGCAATAAGAATATCGTCAACATATGAAGTAATATTGTCACGGAGATAAACAGGTAAAATTTCGTTTAAACCACGAATGAATGCTGCTGAAGATACAGTAAGTCCAAACGGTAATTTCCGAAATTGGTAACAGTTACCAAAGGCTAAAAATGCAGTGTATTTTCTACAATCAGGGTGAAGTTCTATTTGCCAAAAACTTGCGCGCATATCAATCGTGGATAAAACTTTAATTCCACGGAAATGTTGAAGAAGTTCATCTAAATTTTGTGGACGGTCAGTTTCAGGAATGATGATATTATTTATCTGTCTGGAATCCAGAACCAAACGAATTGACCCATCCTTTTTAAGAACGCGCATGTAATGGGCTGGTATAAGGACTGACTGCTGGCTCAATAATGCCTTGATCTAACATGTATTGAAGTTCAGTCTTGTGTGTTCTTTTACTTTAAATAAATATTGTAAGCCTTGTATAGTTCCTGTGCGATGACTAAATACTGTAGCATGTGAAGTCAAAATGTGGTGCAATTCTTCTCTTGCAACGTCATCTGGCACTTCAGCTTTGTTAATTCTTCACTATTAATTATATCATCCATCGCGTCTCTGTATCTATTGTCGTTATCATGAATGAACACATTGTCGTCATAATGCTCAGCGAAAACATCAGAAGTAAGAAACCTTAAACATTTTGTGTCTGATTCAGATTTCGTTAAACACTCGAAAGATCTCAAACATCTCGGCATTCCGGCAACAGTCAAGTACACACTTCCTTCCTTAAAATTTAAAATTGCCTTATGTGTGTTAAGAAACTCCATGCCTAATATAATCTGTGTACTGAGTAATGGAACAATAATAAAATTAGCAGAAAATTCATATCCTTGACAAATGAAATTTAAGTTGGTCTGTTGTTTGACCTCCACACTTTTTCCAGAAATAGCTCCTCGAATTGTAGTTTTAGAAACAGGTAACACAGGACAAGCAATAGTTATTACACATATACGAGAAACTGATTCACTAATAACATTCAACGGGCTCCCAGAATCTAAAACCGCAGTGAACTTATTCTTACTCACACGTACTTCAATAACAGGAAGTAAAAATGCGTCTACATTATTTTCCTTTTCGTCTAGCAAAATGTCTCTCATGTCTTCCAGGCGGACGTAGTGTGAAGTCGTAGTGTTATTGCTTTCTGAACCGTCAATATTGCTGCCAGAAGCCGAAGCTACAAGTCATTGTCGATTGTTTGGGTCACGTCTTTGATTATTCGCGTCATTTCGCGGATCAGTTTCTACGATTTGCACTTGTCTCTCTGAATTTCTGTCACGCGGAGGATGCCAATTAGGTCCCTCCTGTCTGTTACATGTAAATTCTTGATCGTGTCTGTTATTAAAATTTCTGCTTTCCGGGCTATCTGCATGACTACTTCTTGTGTAATTTCGACTGTCACTTCTGAAATTATTGTTATATCTACTACCCTGGTTATTTCTGCAGTAAGAATTCCTATTATTGTATGAATAATTTCTGTCTTGACGATACCGACTACTGTTTCCGTATGATTGATCATTCCGGTAGGAATTTCCGTTATTATAATTGTCTGTGTAATTTCTGTTAGAACGTCTGTTACTGTCATAAGGCTGGTATAAAGACTCCTTTCTTACTAGGCTAATTACTGTTTAGCTCTACAGGGCCTTTATACTGAAATGTTTCCCCACACCACCTAGTATTGTCTTTCTATGTGTGTAAGTAACTGTATGTTCACTGTTGTGGGTAAATACATACAGCGTACACAGGGCGGTGTGTGAAACTGATAGCGATTACATGTTTCCGCTGTTGTAGAAATCTGCTCCAGATGCTGCAGATACCGTGTTGAGCTGAAAGTGGTAACCAAAGTCCGGAGAAATATTCTTCGGGGCTCTGTTGCATACCAATCAGATTGCTTTCAGTTCTGAGAAATGTCCAGTTACTATTGTGGATTTGAATGATCCATGAAGTGACTTCTTTTCCGAAGAAAACATCGAACTATTTCACTAGAACTGAACGCTCCCGTCGGAACTGTTCTCAAGCTGGTATTTATTAGTAAATCACAATAGAAGTATATCGCTGGGTGTATAATAACGCGTACCTTCTTGAAATGAACAATATTTTATTGTTTTATTAACTGATTTCCTTCCATATGCACTTATATTTTACAATGTGAATCAAAAACTCGCAATGGCGTCGATTTTTTACATCACAAGAATGGCTCTCCTCCCCTAAAATTACTCTTAACAAGAACAAAGAAACTCTATATCCTAAGAATAATAATGTGAGCTCTGACCGCCACAGAGTAAAAACAATATCTTTGTCTCTCTCTCGCACTGTCACAGCAAGTTACGCTGCATGATACATCATATATGCCCCTCTTGTGGACGAACGTTTTTGGGCAAAAACAAATACGAGCGTTCACAGAACACTATATCGGTGATTGTTTATGACGCTGTATTAATGTCCATTAGAGTATTAATGTCCACTGTATTTCTTATGATATTTTGGTATTAGTGAATGACTACCAAAATGTAAATTATAGATTTGGGTGCATATACGGCTGACAAAGCCTGTGCTGAATTCCTGATGCAGCATATATGCATGGCTTACATGCTTGCTTTTATTCATTTGTCGAGGATAGCATGAGATGTGATCAGCAACCTTTTTCATCATCACTCAAAGCTTCTGTCACTCGCATTGGGATGTCTCAAACGGATAATCTAGCCATTCGGCCACGCCCCACAAAGGAAAACCAAGGAAAACCTCGGGGTAGATTTACCATCCCCGTATTTCTCATTTGCAAAGAAAATTAATTAAATTACAATGGAAAATTAAAAAAAAAATATTTACAATATGGATTTTCTTAATGAATTTAAACACTGTTCACAAAAGAAACACAACAGTGTTGACCTTCTGTGTCTTGAGGTGAACCGTCGACGCGTTGGTTTACGTCCAGCTACGATTCCCTTCTATCTGGCATCTCCGGGTAACTGATTGAATTCTATTCCCATTTCACCGTGTCCTCGTGGGTATTATGGTTTTCCGCATATGGTTAACATGAAAATAAGAGTCAGTGTAAGTTCCGTGGAAAAGGTGTTTGAACTATACTGAGCTGAAATAGAATCTAATCCACAGTTCTTTCTAATTCTCTGTCCTGAATTCGAAATATTCGGAAGTCGTAAGGTGTTCTTCATTTCTATCAACAACCCTAGAATGCACTATACACAAATCCAACTGGTGCTGCCGTGTCAACTTATGCTCGTCATCTTTCAGATGGACTTTAATACTTGTTGATGTGCTTATAACTGAAAGGCATTCGCTCAGTTGGTAACTTCGCGAGCAACAATTGACATACACAGGTATGTTACAACAATAGTACAATTATAAAGACAATGTTCATCACAAAAGATTGAAACAAAGTAATAGGCGTCCTTTTAAAACTGAGAACGGGTTACCCCTTCCGAACAGCATGACTTCAGCTCAGCGAGTAAAAAGCAAATACAAACATACACTGACATTGTTAAATTGACATAAGAAAAAATATCTTGCCATAGACCAGATTCATTTGAGTCACTATGCATTGTGAAACCTGATCGAAGTTACTATCTACTAAATAAAAAAAATTTAAAAGAAATCATTCATACTATAGCTAAATTCTCTGCATACTGAAAAGAAAACTTATCTTTATAGTGGAAAACCAATACATAATGTCTGCATATCTCTCGTACATTATGCCTGAAAAGAAAAACTAACTACTAAATTGCAAAAAGAAAGAAACTATCCTAAGTATGGTTCATAGGTTTAATGAAAATTCTCTAATCAATATTATTTGATAAGAATAGTATTTTCAATCTTCAGAATCTTCAGTCATCATGAAATTGCTTTAACAAGTGATGAGGATACATTCCTTTCACCTTTCCATTCTTCACATCCTTCAAAACATAAGTTCCTGGATGGGGTATTTTGGTAATCACAAATGGTCCTTGATACAATAATTGCCATTTTGTGTTCTTACTGTGTATAAGTGAAGCCTTAGGATGAGTTTTTACTAAAACTTGGTCTTTCACTTCATATGTTTTCATTTTTCCAAGTCGATTGTCAAAATATATTTTCCTTTTTCTTGCCTTGTCCATTATATTGAGTAAGGATTGTCGTACTTTATTTTGTAGGTCTATTTTGTTAATAGCTACTTTAGGAATTGGTCGAATCCAGTCATTCTGTTCCTGTTTTCCAAACATCAGTTCGTATGGGGTGTATTCTGTCGTAGTATGTGGCATATTGTTTACAATTTCCTGAAAATCGTGAAGATAATCGATCCATTTGGGTTGCTGGTTGTGGCAATATGTTCTCATGAACCGGTTTAATTCACGGAAAATTCGTTCCACGGGATTCGCCGTAGGGTGGTACACTGATGTTAGAATTTGTTTTATACCACAACTGGCTAATGTTTGCCTCCAACGAAATCCAGTGAACATTGACCCATTGTCAGAAAGAATAGCCTCTGGTTTGCCTACCTTGACTATATAATCCTTGACCAGCTTCTTGGCTATGGATGCAGCAGTAGCTGATTTTAATGGATAAAGTTTGACATACTTAGTGAATATATCAAGAAAAGCTACAATATATTTGCATCCTCCCCTTGATGATGGTAGAGGACCATAGACGTCGACCGAAATGATTGACAGCGGTTTAGTGGGTATAATAGGATGTAGGAAATCTTTCACACAAAAATTTCCTAGTTTGGCTAGCTGACAAATTTTACATTTCCGTAACTGTTCTGTGCACTTTCCTGCGAATGTTTGGGAAGTAGCAATATGCTTGAATCTTCCGAGCACACTTTAATACTCCAAAATGTCCCCAAGTGATGTGCGTGTGCAAAATTAAGTCATTCTCATTCTTCTCGGGAATACACACCTTCCAATTATCTGAATCAAGATGCCCTTTCAAAAATAAGACGTCGTCCTCAACTTTGTACAGTCTCTTCAGATCATCGTTTCCAGGCTTTGCTAAAGTTTCCTTTATTGAATGCCAACGAGGATCTTCATTCTGTGGTTTTTCCATGTTCTTACACATGTCAAGAAAATGTTTCCTATATATTTTATCAGTCATTATAAGAACATTAAATTCGGACGGATTGCCCGTGATGTTGATAGTTGACAAATCTCCATCTGGCATTCTAGACAGTGCATCAGCGATGACATTATCCTGTCCGCTTAGGTATTTAATTTCAATTTGAAACTCTTGGAGTGAGAGCGTCCATCTTGCTAATCTTGGATGCAATAATTTACATGTTTGCAAAAAACTTAGCGCTTTGTGGTCACAGTATACTGTTATCTTCGCTCCATATAAGTAATAGTAAAATTTCTTAAATGACCAGACTACGGCCAATGCTTCCCTTTCGGTAGTCGTATATGTTCTTTCACAAGCAGTTAAGAGTCGGCTAGCAAAAGCTATTGGACAGAAAGTTGATTTTCTATCTATCATCTTTACTTGGAAGAGGCATGAACCTATTCCAATTTCCGAAGCATCTGCCATTAAACCGAATTCTTGGCTCATATCTGGATGATCTAATATTTGTGAATTGACTAAGGCATGTTTTATTGCTTCAAATGCATTCTGACATTGTTGCGTCCACACCCACGGAGTATTTTTGCGCAACAAGTTGTACAACGGTTCTGCATTAATAGAGTGGTCGTGAATGAAATGCCTGAAAAAAGAGACAACTCCGAGGAAGTCCTTTAACTGCCTTTTTGTTGTTGGAACTGCAAAGTTTTTGATTGCCTTTAGTTTCTCGGAGTCCGGTAAGATGCCTTTTCCATTTATAAGATGACCCAAAAATTTGATTTTATCTCGAGCAAAATGGGACTTTTGCAGATTTGCGGTTATGCCTGCTTCCTTGAAACGTTCTAACACTCTTCTCAATAAATCAACGTGCTCCTTCCATGTGGTCGTAGCTATGAGCTTGTCGTCCACAAACAAAGTTAAATTGCTTCGAGGTGCAGGTCCCGATGCATAATCTAGAGCATTTATAAAAACTCATGAGCTCACGTTTAGCCCTAAAGGTAAAACCTTAAATTGATAGCTTCTACCTGCATGTACAAATGCGCTGTACTTTTTTGATGGTTCGTCTAGAGCCACCTGCCAAAATGAACTTCTCAAATCAATATTTGTTAAGTATTTCATCCCCTCGAACTTTTGAATTACCTCGTCGATATTTTCCGGATGAGTTCGCACGGGCACGATAATCTTATTTATCTGCCGTGCGTCTAGCACGAGACGAACTTTTCCTCCCTTTTTCGAGACAACATGAAGCGGACTACAGTATGGGCTCGTCATAGGTTCGATCAGATCCCATTCAAGCATCTGGTGGATTTCCGCATCAACTGCCTTTCGTTGGTGCCACGGTACTGGATAGAAAATACAGCAGAAAACTTGGTGTGGTATCACGTCTAAATGGCATGTGTATCCCTTGATTACATCAGGTCTTTCTTGAAAGACTTCATGATATTCCTGTAGATGATCATATAATTGCTTTCTTTGGTGTTGTTGCAAATATTCAGGTTCTTGCACCTTTTCATATACCATATCTTCAGGGTCTAAAACTGGTTGCAAGTAATTAATTTGGTAATACCGTACAGGTTTGCTATGTATCCACTTTATTTGCAGCTTTCGTCCCTGACAATACTTTCCATGGGTACTATATTCCCTGAGAAGATTCACTTGATGTTTCTGATCCATTATATATCTGGAATTGACGATATTTAAGCATTTTTTTTCATTCATAGTCACAGGTGTAATCTGGTGGCTACTTCGCGGTGAATGATAATCTCGATAATTTGTTTCTGGTTGATTACATAAATATGCACCAATACATGGATATTGTTGCATGGATTCGGTTTCACTGGTTTCATCAGGAATAATGTCTGCCTTTGATAAACTGCAAGTAGTATGTTCCCCTCTAGTATTAACTAGACCCTGCTGGCATGCTTTTAATGTATTTTCTATCTTTGCTTTCCAAGCAGGAAATTCGTCTCCTATATTCTCCTTAATCTCTTTAACTTCTGCTTTAAGTTGATCTTGTGCAGCTTCGTTGTTAACTTGCACGTTAGAAACCGTTCCTTTCAAGGTTTTGTCAACATAATTTCGCACTGTCTCGGTTTGCTCTTTCGCCCAATCTTCTATGTTCTTAAGAGAATGCGATCTTATGTTCATTGAAAAGTTTCTCTATGTGTTTCTCGCCTTCGAGACTGAGAGTGTCTATCCTCCGAGTAAGCTCAATGACAGCTTGCTCGTTATCGTGCTTAATTGTATTCACGTCTAGCGCAATAGTGTTCTGTACGTGAATAACTTCTTGCACTTGATGATGTAGTGTATCTTGACGACATAAGATGTCTTTGTATTTGTTTGTTAATTCCTGATAGTGTTGTTCTTGTGTAACTATAAGTTGTGCCTGGCTGGTAATCGACTTTGTTTCCAGACTCTGGAATTTTTCTGTAATCTTATCATTTATTTCTTTTAGCTTATTAGATTGCTCCTGAGCCAAATTAAATTGCGCACTCTCCAATACTTGGAATCTACGATTCATGTCATTTGCAAAAGTGGATTGCGTGGTTTCCAATGCTTTAATCCCTTGTGTTATGACAGTCAAACTTGACATCAGCTGGGATAACAAATCGGTATTCTCAGCAATTGGCGATTGCACTGGGCATAATGAGGATTGTACCGACACAATTTTCGGTACAGTCATTTCGTTTTCCCACGCGTCTGTGTCAGAGATGAAATTCATGTTATTTGTTGGTTGCTGCATATTTCTCTGTACTTCTTTCGACATATGAATGTCGGAACTAGCAACCGTTTGTGTCTACGGCGTGAGCGCATTAATTATTGCTGGTTGCTCAGCCGTAATCGACATATCGCTAACTACGGCGGTATTAAATTCTGTGGCACTAGTTGACGATGCATTCACACTATTTAATTCATTTTGTGGCATTGTGATGCTTGCTTGCTTATTGGCTTTGAACATAGATCTAGTTATCACCATGTAAATGAGCAATTGACAGTTTATCCTCTAAATAAGTCCTACAAAAGTGACTATTAAATTTTACATACGCAAAAAACGTTAATGTCCTAATGCTGTTAATGTACACTTTACAATGTGACACAAACACAGTACATAGATAACACATAAAATATTGTCTTACTATATCTACTGAAATACTGGAATTCTAGTAAAAGTAATGGAGCAACACTATTTAGACTTGGAAAATTAATACATGAAAGGTCACTACAATGCATAAATGCTCAAGAAAGCTAGTAATTCAAATGTTCTGGCCTTTTTGAAGTTTCTGCTCGGCTGCTGGGACGGCGCACTCGTTCTCTTCACAAGATACTCCCGCACGTTCAGTTAGCGTGAAACATACAAAGGACCATAATATAGTTACTCTATAAAACTAGACATATATACACACAATGAAACATTAATTACTAAATTACTAACATAGTTAAATTGCAGGTTCACTATGAGTGTTGTATCAGGATCGTGTCCTGTCTAACGGTAGACATATATAAAGACTCCTTTGAAACAAAAAAAAAAAAGAAAAACTTTTTTGTTTACCACTACTACTACTAGGCTAATTACTGTTTAGCTCTACAAGGCCTTTATACTAAAATGTTTCCCCACATCACCTAGTATTGTCTTTCTATGTGTGTGAGTAACTGTATGTTCACTGTTGTGGGTAAATACATACAGCGTACACAGGGCGATGTGTGAAACTGATAGCGATTACGCGCTTCCGCTGTTGTAGAAATCTGCTCCAGATGCTGCAGATACCGTGTTGAGCTGAAAGTGGTAGCCGAAGTACGGAGAAATATTCTTCGGGGCTCTGTTGCATACCAATCAGATTGCTTTCAGTTCTGAGAAATGTCCAGTTACTATTGTGGATTTGAATGATCCATGAAGTGACTTCTTTTCCGAAGAAAACATCGAACTATTTCACTAGAACTGAACTCTCCCGTCGGAACTGTTCTCAGCTGGTGTTTATTAGTGAATCACAATAGCAGTAGATCGCTGGGTGTATAACAAGACGTACCTTCTTAAAATGAACAATACTTTATTGTTCTATTAACTGATTTCCTTCCATATACACTTATATTTTACAATGTGAATCAAAAACTCGCATTGGCGTCGATTTTTTACATCACAAGAATGGCTCTCCTCCCCTAAAATTACTCTTAACAAGAACAAAAAAACTCTATATCCTAAGAATAATAATGTGAGATCCGACCACCACAGAGTAATAAACAATGTCTTTGTCTCTCTCTCGCACTGTCACAGCAAGTTACGCTGCATGATACATTATTCTCTGAATTTCTGTCACGCGGAGGATGCCAATTAGGCCCCTCCTGTCTGTTACATGTAAATTCTTGATTGTGTCTGTTATTGAAATTTCTGTTTTCCGGGCTATCTGCATGACTACTTCTTGTGTAATTTCGACTGTCACTTCTGAAATTATTGTTGTATCTACTACCCTGGTTATTTCTGTAGTAAGAATTCCTATTATTGTATGAATAATTTCTGTCTTGATGATACCGACTACTGTTTCCGTATGATTGATCATTCCGGTAGGAATTTCCGTTATGATAATTGTCTGTGTAATTTCTGTTAGAACGTCTGTTATTGTCATATGGCTGGTATCTATTGTCCTGTCTGTTTCGTCTGTCATGCTCAAAATTACCGCTATAACATCCGTTCCGATCATTGTCCCTTCTGTGTGAAAATCTATTGTGATTGCCGTTACTGAAAAATTACAAGAAGTCCCGTCGTCGTTGTCATACTCAAGTTCTTGTAGCAAAGTCTTAAAAGTTTCAATGTCGTCTTTACATCTTCCGGCTAAAGCAATTTGTCTTATCGATTGTGGCAGCATAGTTAAACAAATGCGAATTAATTCAGTCGGGCTATAAGGGTTGGAAAGGAACTGATGCTTTCGAATCATGTCTTCAAAGTATTCTGCTGGCGTGCGGAACTCAGACTGTTTAAAATTACGCTGCATACACACACACACACACACACACACACACACACACACACACAAAAGAGTCGAAAAAAGTAGCACCCACGCCAGTGGCAGACATTGCCACAGCCACAAGAGCAAAAGACGATCACATTCCACCACAAAAACAAAACACGGTCGCCTTCCACAGCAACAAACTACACGATACGAAAGTGGATCTACATAACATGAAAACGAAAATATACTTTGTCAGTGAAGTTTAGTGTCCTAAACTCGAACAGCAGTTTGTAGAAGGCTATAAATGAAGCAGAAGACAAAACACCTGAGCAACAATGGTAACTTAAACCATGAAAACTGTTTAATAACAGTAATTTAAAACGTGAGAATGGTTTGCAATTTCGCCAAACATTTGTAGTGAAAGCCACTTTTTACCGTGGCCACTGAAGAAATTTTAAAATAAAGTGAAACTGGTATGGCATAATTAAGACTTACTAGAGTCGCAAAAGACGGCGTATGCCCGGTGACATTTACATGTTTGCATACCACAGACAGAAATAAAAATACCCACTGATGATGTAACTAAAGTTTTGAAATATGTTTTAGTATAAAAATAGCTGTTTTCGTAATAGACGCACCTGAATTCCCATGAAAATGAATTTCTCTAACAATCAATGTGAACGCTAGTTGTAATTCGTTGTTAGTGTACTGTACAGAAGTAGCCTGCGGCAACTAATTCTGCCAATCGACGTATAACTTGAGACGTGGCGCATGCCTGAATGGTTTGCTTCCTGATGTGTTGCACATAATACGATGTGTTAACTAGTGAACGAATAAATTTGTGATTTCACGTACTTTTTCACACGCTACTCGTATTTTGAATCTGTATTAATACCAATTTCTTTTTACTCCTTTGTGTTATATAGGTTAAAGATATTTTGCACTAAATAATCGATAAGATACGTTATTCTCACACACTGAATGATACCTGTCGCCTTTTACTGCTGCAAGGTACTGGTAAGATCAGCTTTGCGAAATATCTTTCCTGATTCCATAAATCGCAAGAATGACTTCTTTGAAAGCAGAGCCTACGTTCACTTGCCTCTAAAAAATACTGAACAAAATTTCTGATCAGTGGGCCAAGTTTATTTAAATATTAATTGATGAAAACGATAAAAACGCGCCACCACACAGATCATTTGATGATCTAATAAAGCATCAATCTATATATTGGATATACAATAAGCATGATAATTTTGATTGAAAAATTATTACAGGGAGGTGCTAACTAACTGATTTTAAGGATCCTAACTAGGAAGTGCAATGGCGCTGTGAGATATAACAGAGACGAATTTAGCAATAATTAACATTTATTTCCTCACAAAAAAGACACCCACATCTGTTAAGTTAAAACACAGTTACCTGGAATGCTAATGCATGAATCTCGACACATGGTACGTTATAGAACACAACAACTGAAGCGACACGTGTGGGGGCAAGTCTCCTAAATTACTGGTTACAGTTGATCAGGATCACACATACCACGTTCACACTGATCACTCACACAACAAACGATAGATATTAGAAGAAAGTTTCCCTATCCCACATAAAGCTCACTGGATAGAGCGCGACTGGCTTTAACGGTCTGTTTCAGAGAACAAAACCCATTTTGTACATTTTCCACAAACCATCATCTTGCAAACAATGCACTTGGAAATAGTCTTATTACATTTGTAGAATTTGAGAACTTGACATTTACAGTGCTTCTGTGGCATTTCGTCTTCATCTTCATTTTCATTCTTTTCATACTTGCATGTGGTCAGACGAGGAAAGCGACTTTCCACATACTCTGTGCGTAGTTCATCTGCAAGCAGCTGAATAAAATGTCTTCTTTTGATCTTCTCCCAGTAACAGCCCGAAATACTACATATGCATTTTTTCCTGCTATGAATAAGGTCAAGGGTATTGTAGAAGGAGTGCACTGGCCATCTTCATGAGGAAGCCTTGACGGAATACTGCCTCACCATTTTGTCTACTATGTCAATCCCAAATTTTGTTTTGTTGTAATAACATACATTTTGTAGAATTTTTCTCTCATTTGTATTTATGGTAACAATAGGACGAAGGGGAGACATTACTAGCACATTTTTTACTTTCTTTCCTTGACAGTGTATCAAGGAAATATCATCATGTTTTAAACTTTTGTAGAATACAGAGGACTCTTCAAGGACTTCAGAGCATGTGGTATTTCTCTTCTTGCTGTATTTACTGCTCCTACATTAGAGGTTGATTTTTCTTTCAATTTTTTGGCTAGTTTGAATGAAGTGAAGTATTAGTCTGTAGTGACATTTCTGCCTTTGCCCTGAAATGGTTTCATAAGACGTAACACTACATTACCTGAAACCGTTGGGATCGTGCAGTATCCTTACCAAGATGAGGGAAACCATTGAGTATATACTTGCTTTCAACATCTACAGCTAACCAGTAGTTTTGCCCATACCTGTCAGGCTTTGAAGCGATGAATTGCGTGAACGAGCACCAAGTTTTACTTGGGAACAGCTGCTCGTCTATTGTTATGTCACTTACAGGTTTGTAACACATTGTACAGTTTTCTGTGAATTTGTTCCAGACTGCAGAGACCAATGCGAACTTATCATTCTGTAATCGTAAAGAGCGTGTAGACTTCTCGTCGAGCCTCAGGAATCTCATAACCTCACAGAATCTATTTCTGCTCATGGTTTCCACACAAAATGGGAGGCCCCAGGAATCTGACCATAAGCTGTGGAGGTCTGTACTTCAGTAACCACTCACACCACAAGCATAAAAAATTGCAATAAATTCTTCTAGTTCTTCCGTGGTCATTGACCAGCTGTCATTTCCTAGTACTTTGGATGCCTCTGTTATAGTACATTTCAAGATATGTTTGATTATAATTGTCTATGAACAAGTGCCAAGCACTCGATACAAGTTCATCACTTACACTTCTTTTTTGCATGTGGCGTAGGTCCAGAGATTTTCTCAAAATATTGTGATTAGGAAGAAGCCCACCTTGTGAATTAGGCACTGCTTCTATCAAGACTGTTCCATCAGTAATAACTTCTTTGTGTCTTTCATGGTACAATGAAAAAGCAATCACTTGTTCTACACTCCGAGGAACAGGACTATCTCCTATTCTGTTACATGATACTTCTCGATCTATGGAGCAGGAATAATAGAACAAATGTAAGAAAGCCACCATAAAATCTAAATTAAGTACAATATCACTATATGTAGATAAGAATATGATGATTATAAATTAACAGCAATAATTATAATATACTTACTAGACTGGAAACTTCCATTATCTACATCTGAAGAATCAGAATATTAGCATTAGATTATTCATCTTTTCTCAATGTCTGCGATAAAACTCTTACTCTGAATCATAAAACAAAAGTTCGCCACCATCTGAATCACACTCCATAACCCTTTGAAACTCTGCAAGAATCTCTTCATATCGTAAAAACTTTTTCTGATTCATTTCAATCTTCAGTTCAGAATCACCTTTGAAAGACTGATTCTTATAAGGGATTGACGAACAATGGTGAACCGAGTCGACTGTTGTCATTTCATGAACGAAACTAAATTACTGCACTACAGACTAAAGTAGTCGAGGCTTGAGAATGCATGAGATAAATATATGGCATAACTATAAACAAAATTATAGGGGTCAACATGACCGATCTGGGCGTTAAAGGTAAAACTGGAAAAAAGTCATAATCAATTAGGTGAAACGCACTGTTTTTTAATATAATGAAAGTACATGCCAAATAAATAAATGACACGAAGGTAAATGTCACTTGAATCGTTCTTCAAAGCATAGCTAGCGCTTAAAAGCAGAATAGGGATTTTGACCACTGTGGGCGTTCGAGTGTTAATGCGGAAACGATTTACGCTAGAAAAACAAATTAGTTCCAGTTGCGGCCAACAGTTTCTAATCTGGCACTGTACAATATCTCGTCGACATCTCGGGTGCTCACATTGAACAACTTGTTAAGCAGCGCTAATCATGAAATCAACATTATGCCTTTCTCACTTGTTTGACCTTTTGTGTGGACTTACCGTCCCTAATCCATTACATAGCAAACGTCTCTACACATCTTTCTTGCATTCACATCGCCAGCATTGCACCTTCTGGTCAAAATTGGGACTAATGTGTTTCCAGCGAAATATTTATAAGAATATCTACCAATTTTCACTGCCCTACGATAATTCAGCTCACACTGGACCTCTGGGAGTAGCTGAACTTTAATTACAATTACCCGGTACAAGTCCGAATAACGAGCATGTATTGTACTCGATCTTAATACGCAGCGACGTCGAGAAAGAGCGGCTTTCACAGACCTAAATGAAGAGAAAAGTACCATTCTGAAACCCAGGCACTGTACGGAGTCGCAAATGAGACGCTAAATCCTCAAAAGCGCTTCCTCTGGCCCGATTATAAACACAGAGACAGGCAGGAGCGGGGACTGGCTGTTTGCAAATGCTCGCATTCCCGTGTGGGCCGGTGCATCCAACCACCGCCGCCGCCGCCACCGCCGCCGCAGCCGACTGCTCTCAGTGCAATATCGACCACGTGACGTCATGTTCATCAATGACGAGGGCCGAAATTAAAAGATTCCGCTGTGCCGCAGCTGCAGAAGCGGGAGTAGACTCGTCCGCGGAAATAATCGCCGCAGCCGCACGCACGGATGGATGACTGCTCCCCAGTGACGGGTAAAAGTGGTGCCTCCTCCTGGAATGCGTCTTTCTGCGTAAAAATGACTTGCATTTATCGTTCCAAAATTACTGGTCTCTATTACTAGACGGCTAATCCGTTTCATGTTGCACAGACGCAGCTGCAGGTTCTAACAACCCTACCACAACAAAGGTCAAAAAGTAATTTTGATTGTAGTGTTGCTCACGCTGCTAAATATTGCATTTTCGGGCAACAACAAAGTTATATTATGTGGCAGGTGTCATCAGAGCACAGTTAATAAAGTCATTTCTTGAAATAATGGATAAACTAGGCACTCATCTTTTCGTGTTTCCCACGCTGGTCTCGTTGTGAACTCATGGCTCAATCGTCGAAAATCTAGGTAGTGATGATTCCAAGATCGGATGCAAATAGGCCTAGGTGTTATTCTGCGATATTCAAAAGTTTTCAACCATTCTTGAAGATTAAACTTTTGCAAGTTACGACAATGGTGATGTAAAAAAGTAATCAGCACTCCGAATTTAAGTTACACTTCTTTTTTATTACTTTTGTTGCAATATCACGTAACTCGTTCCAAAACACCACTTCACAATACAAAACATACTTGAAAATATCTTCCTCTCTGTTAAAGTTCACATTTCATAAACTGACTACAATTTGCGTCTTTTTAACATGACGACCAAAACTTGATTCGCTAAAAACCGCTTACGCGCCCAAAAATCAGAGTTACAAGTACGTCAATGATCATAGTGACAAACGACAGAATACACATAAGAATAATATCATTGCAATATATACATATCGATGTATCGAAGTACCTCTACATTAATGAAATCAAATCTGAATGTTGTCACAGAAATATGTTAACTATTTTACAGAAACACAGTAGAATATTGCTGGTATCGAGAGGTTGAGGTGAGGTGACGTAATGGTTACGTAATTCAAGTACCATTACAAGGTTGCCTATCTAACTGTTTTCAGGGGCAACAATTTGATTTTGTTATTTGATGTGATTGTTGAACTAATTTAAGAATTCTAAATCTCTGATAATCTACTCATTAAGAGGTCAAAGGTAAATAAGGTACAGAAAAACAATTGTTACTGCTAAAAACTGCGCATAGGGGAGAGACGTGCAATATCGGCTGGCTTATAGTACCAGCCAATATTGGCATTTCTCTTTACCCTCGAAATGGCAGAAGTGTGCAATAAGCAGAAGAAAGCTTCTGTATCCATGTGCACTAAATCGGATATCTTCTTCCTCTCTCCATCTCTTTGTCTGCGCTGAGTGCTTGATGGTGTTGCTGTAGCTGTTATCGCATGGAAGGGTATTTCGAAACTTGTGGTACCCGCGTTTGAGGTAAGTCATTGATTTAGTTGTTGCATTTCGGTTATATATGTTATGTAAGGAATGGCGTGTGACAAACGTTTGATAATAATTTCTGTAAAAGAACGTGCAATATGACTAGATCCTTCTGCGTGTTTGTCGTGCAGCAAGGGCCACACGATTTTCTTTCAGTATCGGCCAGTCGTCATTTAAATTTTTATATTATACTTCCATCTTTTTTCCTCCTTTTCAGATTAAAACGGCGGAAAATGAGAAAAAGGTATGAGAGAAATGGAATGAAGAGTCGTTTTCAACAATTAGAATAGAAACTGATCGCCACCGAAGAGAAGAAACTAAATGCGCAGAAAATAAAGTCTGAAAGAGAGCTGAAGAAAGCTGAACTTTAAGTCAGGTGCTTTAATGTAAAGTAAACACGGTAAAGACGGCCATGGAAAGCCAATTCCACAGCGTCGTAGAAAACTTGAATTTGCTGGAAATGTGAGTCTGAAACATACTTTTATGTGTTTGTAGTCCTTTGAAGAAGACTGGGTGCTGTGTACCAGGTGTAGAGGTTGGGCACTTGTTGGATGTGTGCAACAGGAGATTATTTTTCTATTTTATTTGCAATCTCTGTTAAACAGAGCTAAACATTGGTGAACTGAGATGAAATACTAACAACAAGTTCTCATGCTTATGTGCTCTATTACTATTAAAGAAGTGTCAGTGTGGTTTATCAGGGGCAACCGATATTATCGCAGGAAAGACAATGGCCGATACCCCAAGAAACTTTCTGCAAGCCTTGTAATTGTAGCTGTTTTACTGTCAACGTAAACAAGTACTATAGATAAAAAATAAAAATAATTACGCTGTGCTATTCATAGAACATGTCTTGAGATAAGAGAGTAGTAGCTATATTAATATTCCTATTACCAACAATAGTTTCGCACTAAAGTCGAAACATTTAAGCCGGCGGATATTCCACGACTCTCCACTATCTCTCAAGACAGCGTAGTTCATGGCCCGTGGGAAAAAATCGCAATATCATGAAGCGGTCGAGCGACATAAACGGAAGTTGGTAGGCGTATTTGCACATCTGGAAGATTTCGCGACAGTCCCATAAGTGTGGCGCCAGTGCCGCCACTATGGGTATGCAAATCTGGTTTGCTTTCATAAACGCTGCAACGGTCATGAGCGTTAATTTCCTTTGAGATTGAACGTGATGAGATGATATTAGTGAAGAATGCCTTTAAGGTGACAAAGAGTCCGTTATCAACACCTCACGGAGAGAAGCTGGATGTTCCTTCTGCGGTATTACAGAAAGGCTCTGTAGGAATGTAGCCACTATACATCATTGCTGGCAGCAGTGGTTACAAGAATGTACGGGCGCAGGAAGACATGACACTACCGACAGGGAAGACCATCGTGTTCCGCGTATGCCTCTGGTGCATCGTATTGCATCTGCAGCAGCAATTTGAGCAGCAGTTGGTAGCACACTGACGCAAAGAACTGTGACAAATCGACCACTTCAAGGGCAGATCCGAGTCAGACGCCCTGTAGCACGCGTTCCACTGATGCCAACCCACCGCCGTTTGCGGCTTCAGTGACGTCAGGCGAGAGCTCATTGGAGCGCAAGGTGGAAGTCTGTTTTCCGGTGAGAGCCGGTTCTGCCTCTGTGCCAGTGATTATGAGGAGGCCAGTTGAGGGCCATCAACCAACGTGTCCGCGTGCTACATACACTGGACCTACACCTGGAGTTATGGTCTGAGGTGCGATTTCTTATGAGAGCAGGAGCATTCTCGTACTTATCCCACGCACCCTGACTGCAAATTTTTTCGTCAGTCTGATAATTCGACCCGTTGCGCTGCCATTCATGAAGAGCATTCCAGGGAGTGTTTTCCAACAGGTAACGCTCGCCCACGTACCGCTGTTGTAACCCAACATGATCTGCAGAGAGTCGATATGACAGCAGGAGCATTCTCGTGCTTATCCCACGCACCCTGACTGCAAATTTGTACGTCAGTCTGGTGATTCGACCCGTTGCGCTGCCATTCATGAAGAGCATTCCAGGGAGTGTTTTCCAGCAGGTAACGCTCGCCCATGTACCGCTGTTGCAACCCAACATGATCTGCAGAGAGTCGATATGTTGCCTTGGCCTGCTCGATCACCAGATCTGTCTCCAATCTAGCACATATGGGACATCATCGGATGACAAATCCAGCGTCATCTACAACCAACATTAACCGTCACTGTATTAAGCGACCAAGTGCAACAGCCATGGAACTCCATCCCACAAACTTTCATCCGGCATCTGTTCAACATGCACGTTGCATGCTTGCATTTAACATTCTGGCCATTGCACTGGTTATTAATGTGCAAACATTTCACATTTGCAATTGCTTATCTCGCGCTCACAGTTACCAGTGATCTTGCAATGTTAATCACTTAAACATGTTACTTAGACAAATTTATTCCCGGAATTTCATTACGCTACAGGAATTATCTTTTGATACTGCGATTTTTTTTACGTCAATGTACATTCATCCAGTATTTGAGAATGAGACCGCTTTGCGACTTCCAACAAATTTTTCACGTAACTGCAAATCTTTTAGACTCGCATTCTCGCTCACATCACCCATAAAGTGATAAAAGGAGAAAAGTTTGTTGCTTAACACATTTGCGCTGTTTATGCAGTACATCTTCACCATCAAGCGTGACGTTTTAATTTATTATTTCTTCACTGCACTCGCAACACATTTTTCAGACGGTATCCACATACACCACTGAATATACCTGCAAAGTTATATCATTGTGCGACACATAGTTCACGAGATATAATGCCGTAAACATTGAGACACCTGAAAAACTAGCTTTTACTTAAAATGGAGAGAAAATTATTACTCAGACTACATCCATCCAGTAGTTGATCATGAGAGGCTTAGCGACTTCTAACAAACTTTACACACAATTTCGAAGCTTTTCTAAACTTCTTCTGCTTATATGCTTAACGTCAAATATATAATAGATTAACTCTTTTGTAAAGTAATCAGACAAGAAGTGAATCTGTTTTATACATGCGAAACCAATTCTTCGAAGAATTGACGGCGCCGGTTGGAGGGGGGAGTGTTTACTGGTACATCATAGTCAGGACAAAGGACGCTACTAGCAAGCCAAATCCATTAAAACTGCTACACCTGGATTGATAGCAAGTATCGAAATAAATAAATAAAGGTTGTTGTTGTTGTTGTGGTCTTCAGTCCTGAGACTGGCCTGATGCAGCTCTCCATGCTACTCTATCCTGTGCAAGCTTTTTCATCTCCCAGTACCTACTGCAACCTACATCCTTATGAATCTGCTTAGTGTATTCATCTCTTGGTCTCCTTCTACGATTTTTACCCTCCACGCTGCCCTCCAATATTAAATTGGTGATCCCTTGATGCCTCAGAACATGTCCTACCAACCGATCCCTTCTTCTGGTCAAGTTGTGCCACAAACTTCTCTTCTCCCCAATACTATTCAATACTTCCTCATTAGTTATGTGATCTACCCATCTAATCTTCTGCATTCTTCTGTAGCACCACATTTCGAAAGCTTCTATTCTCTTCTTGTCCAAACTATTTATCGTCCATGTTTCACTTCCATACATGGCTACACTCCATACGAATACTTTCAGAAATGACTTCCTGACACTTAAATCAATATTGGATGTTAACAAATTTCTCTTCTTCAGAAACGCTTTCCTTGCCATTGCCAGCCTACATTTTATAAAAAAAAGGTAAATATGTAAATGTGGTGTGACTAGGACCTCACGTCGGGTAGACCGTTCGCCGGGTGCAAGTCTTTCGATTTGACGCCACTTCGACGACTTGCGTGTCGATGGGGATGAAATGATAATGATTAGGACAACGCAACACCAGCCCCTGAGCGTAGAAAATCTCCGACCCAGCCGGTAATCGAACCCGGGCCCTTAGGATTGATATTCTGGCGCGCTGACCACTCAGCTACCGTGGGCCGACGGTATCGAAATTTTATTATGCATATTATTTATGTAGTAGTTTAGTGTCGTCACCACGTCTTTCAGCAAAAGTAACAAGTCTTTTGGCAGAAGTAATATAAACAGTGAGAAAGCCACCACCACGCAATGCATTGGCGGCCATAGGTTGGTAGCCACTGTGTGGCGACATATGGGACAGGGTTTGATGATGAGGCTACCTGCGCTCAGCGGAAAACTGCACCATGCATCAGTAATGATAGCTGTAGGCAGGTTGATGTCACCACACCAGGTCAAGTCTCTTGTTATGGGCAACGTGACTAGATATCAGGCTTTAATGAAACGAAAGCACCGCAGAGAAATAAAAATATGTCTGATTTTTTAGATAGAAGCATTTCTTGCAGCAGATTTTCAGCACCACCACCACATCAGAGCCACGCCAGACAGAAAGGCGGAATCGCCAGCAGCAGTAGTGAGATCGAGACCAGGTTGCGCCTGCCGCCGCCAGCTCTAGCTTCCTCACGGAACTTTGTGCCACAGCCCTGTCAAACTGTCACCCGTGCCCTCTGTCCCTCTCACTGAGTTCCCTCCTCGGGGGCAAAATTTAGCAAGCAGTGCACAGAGCTACCTCTTCTGGCAGTAACAGCGGCTCTAATCAGGTTGGACACCAAGTTGATCTGAGCTCGGATGACAGATAAGGGTATGTCATTCCACGCTGTTTCGACTATGTTTTAGAGTTCATCAATTGTAGTAGCTGGCGAGTGGTGGTCTGATCTTCTCTCGATATTTCTCGACCACATCAGTGGATCACAGATTTGGAGACCTTGTTGGAAAGGACAGCAATCAAACTTCCTCTGTATCGAGTTAGGTCAGGACAACATAGGTAAAATGCAGTCTTGTTTTATCTAGCTGAAAGATAATATAGCGGAGACTGAAGACAGTGCACAGCCAATGGCTTTAACATGGCAAAAACATAATGGTTCCTCTCTAAATCACAGCCTATGAGAACCAGACCTGGACACGTTGTGTATCCAATGTCACCCAACACCGTTACGGCAGGCGTTTGATCCATGTGATGACGACGAATGCAGTCTGGCAACATCAGTTCTTTTCAGAGCCTGCACATACGAATACGTCCTTTGTGATACCGTATGGGGACTCTTCTGAAAAGATGAGATGGTGCCTCTTCTGTGTGCAGTATTGTTGTTGGCACACCACTGTTAATCCACCTGTCTGCAGGCGAGTGAAGGGAAGCCACGATAACGATCGCCGTGCTGTCCCAGAAGTCGTTGCACTGTCCGTGTGGATACTTTTCTTGCTGCAAGCAAAATAAAGAATGTATCAAGTAACTGTTTTTTATTCCAGTCTTTGATCACAATGTCAATTCTTTAGACGATGACCGGACTGTTCAGTCCGTAATGACCATCCTCAGATCTTTTTTACACCATGTCCTAAAGTGATATGGCATCGTCAAAACATATAAATATAATCAGCACAGCATCGTCACTTAAATCTAAAGTAAGGTGTAAAATAGGCAACATCGACCACACAGTCATTATTGCAACTGTTGCAACAGTCACAATATATCACTATTCAGTCCAATCTAACAATTGCATTACTTGTGTCTTTTCATAGAAAATGTTCAGCTCTGCTTTCCGGGCACCATCTTTCCCTCTTATTCTGTTTCACGTGTGCTTTTATATAGTATTTTAACTTGTTTTGGCGCGGTGAATCCACTTCCGAAGTTTCGTAAATTATTTCTTATACGAATTGTCTAAGAAGTTAATAACATGCGTGCTTTATATATCAAGGCTGGTAAGTGTGGTAATCTGTCACAGCAAAATACAGTACGTCTTGGAGGACAGTTAGATAACACTTGAATATGCTGCATGCTCCGGGATCGCATTTTGGGGCTGGGGAAACCTGGACTGACATTTAGCCATTCTGGCTTGCACACCCGTACTGCAGACGTTACCCTCGCCAACAGTCGGTGACAACGCGGTACAGGGAGGCACGTACGCACGACCCGCCCAGTACAGATATTGTACTTGACCGCCACGAACCACTCGTGGAGAGTCCGGCCAGTTACCCGACTAGCGCGAGCAGCCCAAACTGACGTGAATTAGGCCATTCAGCGAGCAGTGATTTTCTTTTATCAGCATCATGTAAGCACATACTGTTCAGGACGTACTGTGCGTTCAAGGTTACTACAACTACTATTAACACTACAGCAACAGAATCGTAGTTCAGTGCTGTCGTAAACAGCTGCCATTTTATCTTTCCGGATAATACCGGGTGATGTGAAATGATGAGTCTCACATTCGTCTTGGTGGTACCTACAGATGCAGGCCTTGTCAAGACGAATAATTTGCTGTCACACGTGAAACGTCACTGAGTCTGGTGTCATAATGCTGAGCGATATTTCACGCGATGCTTCATCATCATGGATTCACTGACAAACGTGCTGATGAAGTTCCTCAGCCAATGTGCACATTCGTTGAGTCCAAACTATGTCCAATTGCATTATTGCTTCAAAAGCCTGTGATAATCCTTAAGGAGATTGAGATGCCAATAATTTTACGAAATCATGCAAATAGAGAGATCATCTGGATTAAATAAACAACTAAGGCCATTCTTATCATAGATATTATTGATCTGGAGTTACTTGTAAATAACAGATGCACAATAATTATCGACAAAATTTTGATGCCCTCTTTAAAAATATTACTGCACTCATATGAGGCTTCATTTCTGACATACTTTGGAGCTTTACTAGACGCAAATGGATACCTTGCATAAAATTTGATTGCAGAGATTTCTGCCTAATATTGTGTGATCTTAATATTGTTTCTTCAACATGTTGTTGTGTTTTTGTTTCCAAACCACCTGAATCAGTAGTTTTTGTGACATCTGAAAGTCACTATCTCTAAGTATTTACTACATGTATGCTGTGAATTAGAGCTTTCCTCCCTCTTTCATAGAAACACTGACTTTCTCGATGAAACTTCTTGATATGTCCCTTTCAACTACACAGATTATATTTTATTCTTTAACCTATCAGTTTTAAATAAAATGTAGACAACTGTGGATTCTTTAATAACTTTTTCTTCTCTGTTACAAAATTGTTTGTAATATGAATCTACAGCTCGATAGTTTTTTTTCAAGTTTTTGTGTTACTTATTTTTTATTTTGTGGATCTGTGATGAAAATTATAGTTGCCCATATCTCTTTAATGATTTTAGCAAATATCATTCTATTTTTCAATTATCTATCTTAAAAAATAAATATAGTCTTACAAAGAAATTCACATACAGTGAACTTGCTGCTATCATTTGACTCGTTTTGAGCTTTCCTCTTGTTTAATTAACCGAAGCTGAAATAGGAAATTAAATTTCCTTTTCAGTTTCCGATGACAGCAATTGGTTCTGCTGGAACAGTGATTATTGTAGCCAGCAGATTCATTTAATCTTCATGCTATGAATTAGAATTTTGTGGAAATTAATGTCTTTTACTGAAGTGACACAGAGTTCATCTCGGGAACAAAACTGCTGACAAATTACTGTATACAGTTAGACAATAATTGGTACACACATTATTCTGTGCTTGCACTCTTCAATGCTTATTGACCTGGACATTCATGTCAATAAGAAGAGCATTTTTTTAATTCATTTATTACCAGTTCTGTTAATATCAACACATTGATTCTAAATTATAACCTGTCATATTTTACTGGATTAATATTGTATGACACATCTTATGCTTTATACCTCAATTTCAGATGAATGTTATTAGGGGTGCTGTGTGCATGGCTATCCGGTTATGACACTTTGACGAGACACATAAAAATTACTAAATAATGTTACCCTCATAATGAACACATTACGATTTCACTCGAAACTTAATATATATGAATATTTTTCATTGCTAGGCTAGAACAGGCGTACGATATCAACGCAGGTATTCATACACATAACAACACATAACACAAGATTAGGTAATCCTTCAGAAAGAATGTAAAGGCGAAATGAGTGCAATTACAAAAACATTTATGCTTCTAAATAGAATGTTAAATATTTCTAGACGTTTGATGAATGTGTCAACAAATTTAAATTTAACTAATGTCAAAATACAGTCTTCCTAGTTGGCAATGAGTGTATCGCTACACGTTTCTACAGCTAATGGAACATGATGCCTCGGTCAAGATATAAGTCATATAGATTTAGTGCCGTTAGACAGAAATTTTATCGAATTATGGAAGTACGTAGGTGAAATCGAGCCACCGAAAGCGATATAGATACGAGAGCTGAGAAATCAATGTGTTGATATTAACAGAACTGTAAATAAATGAATTAAAAAAACGCTCTTCTTATTGACATGAATGTCCAGGTCAATAAGCATTGAAGAGTGCAAGCACAGAATGATGTGTGTACCAAATATTGTCTAACTGTATACAGTAATTTGTCAGCAGTTTTGTTCCCGAGATGAACTCTGTGTCACTACTGTAAAAGACATTAATTTCCACAAAATTCTAATTAATAGCATGAAATTAAATGAATCTGCTGGCTTTGTGGAGAGGTAAAAGTACATGAGTCAGACCAGTGCATAGGTCAGGGGGCCCCAGGGCTCAGCTGTGGCAGGAGAACCTTCAGCCACATCTAACACCCTGATAACTTGATTACTGGTGGAGACAATTACGCAGTGAAGAATGTTTCTAGTCGGAAGACTGGTAACAGTAGAAGTGTGAAGGCTAAGAAGTAATCTGAATAAGTTGAACCAACAATAATGAAATACTGTCAGAGAAATAACCAGGTCAGTAGGTTGGTGGATCCAGGAGAGTGACCCCAGGGCTCTGCATGTGCTGAGAACCGCCCCCCCCCGCCGTCCTAAAGTCTAATTGGTCATAAACAAAATTTTAAAGAGGGGAATAGCATCTCCTCTCTCGGGGGAAGGATAAAAATTGTTCGTTCTACCGTCACCAGCTAGTGTCAAGGATAAGGAATCCTTAAGATCTTGCTTCATCGGAGCACTACCAGTGAAATATAAAGTAGGGTGTCGCAAAAAATGGCCTCATTACATATAAAACCAGATAAAACAGAGTAAAAGAGGGATGAAGAAGTCATTTGGCAGGGGAAGTAGGGTCTAAGGTGCCTTAACATTATCATTACATTGCAACGTTACTAACAAAGTTGCCTTTTCGGTAATTACCTCTAAATCAGTGTACCTGTATGTGAGGAAGAGAGGATGGAGGGAGTGGAAAGACATGGACGTAGGGGGCGAGAGAGAGAGAGAGAGAGAGAGAGAGAGAGAGAGAGAGAGAGAGAGAACGTACAGTGGGGGAGTGGCGGGAACAAGTAAGATAATGTAAACACTGTGGTGAATTGTGTGCCCAAAGTGAGAAAACTTGGAAGGTAAGGGAGGAACTGTCAGTGTTTACTGTTATTGAAGTCGGTATGATGGTACAAAAGATACTGCAAATTTGGTCAGTTAGATTGGTGTTGAGCTATGTGTTCCGGTCCAGAATGAAATTTTCACCCTGCAACGGAGTGTGCGCTCATACGAAACTTTCTGACAGGTTTAAACTGTGTTCCGGACTCGAACTTGGGACCTTTGCCTATCGCAGGCAAGTGCTCTATAACTGAGCTACCGAAGAACGACTCATAACCTCTCCTCAAACCTTTACTGGCAGAAAGAAGGCTGTGAGGACGGGTCGTGAGCCGTGGCTCGGTAGCTCAGTTGATGGTTAGCCGCCCTCTGTTATATACATATATATATAAACTGAGTTACTGCAACGAGATGAACTTGAACGAAGTTCGTGGGACGTCCGCCCTGAACGAATAGAACGAACAATCACGAACAAAATGAGATCAACAAAAAAAAGTTGGTAGAGTACTTGCCTGCGAATGGCAAAGGTCCCGAGTTTGAGTCTCTGTCAGTTACGCAGTTTTAATCTGTCAGGAAATTTCGTATATTGGCTGATGTATGTGTAATTCCAGTTTCTCTTTCCTTTGCTTCAATGCTTAAAACAATGTGATAAATGATGTTGTCTCTTTGGTGATGTGATTCGTGTAAATGACTGACATCAGCCAGAATGTATTATTTGATTTTTTTCTCTGTTGGTCAGCAGGTGATCTTTATATCTAATGGTGAAATATGCCTATCTGTACCTTGTTAAAGTAGTAAAATATTGTAATAGATTCTGTTGCTTGGCGCAGCAACTCATCTTTCATTTCATTCTCTGTATCAAATAAACTTAAATATATATTTATAGTCAATGTATACATGGTAAGCATTAGAGAAGTATGTCTTTTCTCAGTCAGTGTTTTACATATTTCATTTTTTAATAAAACTCAACGTAAATATTTATTGTTGGTGACAGGGAGAATTGAAAATTACGTACATCCATAATATGAAAGTGGAAATATAACAGATATACGTAATTTGACAAAAGTGTACACATGTTAGTGTTTAAAGAGAGAAAAACTGTAGAATAATTGTCAACTGGTGTCTTAGTACTGTGACATTACTGACACATGTCACTAAGCAATATTGTTTCATTATTCTGGTTATTTTATTGTGAGCACCGGACATATTTTCTAGGGAAGAGAGTGTTGCGTTTTTCTCACTGGGAAGGTGTGCTTTAGGTGTTGTCTCAGCTTCCTGTTTCATGGCACAAGGAAGTCACTGAATCTCTCTAGGAGAGGAGAGCCTCCCCAGGAGTGTAGTTTTCGAGGAAGCCGGGCTGCACCTGCTCCGTGCTTTTGTTGCCAGACCCAGTAACTGTCTTCACGGAGGGCAGAGGACGTCGTGGCACCATTGCTGTCCACAGACAATAGCTGAGCATGACATTTTTGCCTTTTCTACACGAATTTCAAAGGGAAAGATGCCGTGGCGCTGCCCAGCCAAACAAAAAAATTGTTTGCTTTTGCTCCGAATATTTTGATGTATCGAATCAAATGTGTCGCTCCCACGACATAAGCATGTAGGCTACTGTTGGAAAGGTAGGCGTGTATTTTACACAGACTAGTCTACCATTACCAAAAAAATGACTTACATACATTTTAAAGCAAAATATCCATTTTACTGGAGACTGTTTGAGATCATTTCTCTCAACCACATATACAGTACTGCACAATGCGGCAACATGTTTAAAAAAATTTTATCGTTTTTTACCCTGTAAGTTGCCATTATTGGGCGCAAACTGAATGACGTATCGTACGTAAAATTTCAAAGTGAGAAGATGTGTAAACTACATTGTAACTAACGCACTGACAGTCTATTAAAGCAAAACTCTGTTCTGTATGGAGGTATACTTTTACACAGATCTGTCTCTTTGACTTTTCAACTTTGCTGACATACACAGGATACAATAGTATGTCTTGCTTGCTTTCTCATTGCACAAGTACATGGGCTAGCAGAGAACACGGAGGTAAACGTTTTTTCAAACGTGAGCATTAAAAATATTGTGTATACGAATTGAAACCTGAAAGTGTAACGAACAAGAAGCAGTACCAGTAAGAAAACAAACATTGGTTTCGGAGTTCCAGTTTCATTTCCTATCGATACAAATACCGTAACAGTGGAATTAAATTAATTACAGTAGCATGCATTTCGCATCGGTTCCTTTTCTTGGTTATTCGAAACACATCAACAAAAAACAAGTTACACTAACGAGTCCAAATGTGTCGTATTACTACAGCAAATACGCTTTCAAGAACAGAAAAACGTTCGAAATTGCCTTTTGACTGTACGTTATTACCAAGCAAGGTGGCGCAGTGGTTCACACCCTGAACTCGCATTCGGGAGGACGACGGTTCAAAGCCACGTCCGGCCATCCTGATTTTGGTTTTCCGTGATTTCCCTAAATCGCTTCCGGTAAATGCCAGAATGGTTCTTTTGAAAAGGGCATAGCCGAATTCCTTCCCTATCATTCCCTAATCCGATGGGACCGATGACCTCGCTGTTTGATTCCCTACCCCCCAAGCAACCAACCAACTATGTTATTCATCTAAGCTATGCAATTTTTAGTATATAAAACAGTTGTTGCGTACACACGACAGAACTAATTAACAAGATGCAATCGTAAACAGTAGTCTGATAATGTTTTAGGCTGTTTAAGACGGCGGCAGGACCTGCCTGCTCTGGCTTCAAAACGCACAGCCGAAGGCTACTAGCGCCATCTCCCACCTTAGTAATCGGCCTGGAGGTGAAAAAAGAAGGGAAGTTCTGGTTACGTCACAAACTTGAAGCCGACGTCCGTCATCGTACATAGTCCAAAACATCAGGTTCGCCGCATTTATACCTCTGCGGTTCACAGCAGTCTTACTCCTACTCCCCCCTGACGTCACTCTGACGTGGCCGTGCTCAGTTTCTGACCGTTGGATATACCTATTCTTGGTCGTATCCCAAATAGCTTCTGGTGGATTGATTGTTTTTAGACGTTGTTGTCAGAAAAATGTCTGCTTTCGTCCTTTACGGGTGTACTAATCGATCCGACCATTATCTAAAGTTCAAAGGAGTCACATTTCATTCGTTAAGTGTAGCCGTTCAGGCGATATTTTCTTTTGTTTACATGAATTATGACTGCGCTGTTTACTTTTATTGTAGTCTTGCTTTTACCTTGTAATTGTTATTTTGGAGACACACTGAATGACGCATCATAGGTAAGATTTCAAAGTGAGAAGATGAGGTTACAATGAGACTAATGCACTGACACTAATAAAACAGGAACTCTGTTCTGCATGGAGGTATGCCTCTATGCAGTTCTGGCCCTTTCACATTTGAATAATCGTCCATTTTGCTGACTTGCTTCTTTCCTAATTGCACACGCCTATGGGCTAACAAAACAGATGTATCTTCTGGTAAACATTCCGAGATGTAAGGTCGTGGTCCATGAAACTCTTCAGCTCCTAACGTTTCGTCCAGAGCTGCGCTGGACATCTTCAGAGGTGTGTTTCTCCTCCGGTGAGTCTTGCCGATTGACGGGTCGGACGTCTGAGAGCGACTTATATATATCGTAGAAAGTGGGCGTGGCCAGAGTTACACGTGATATGCAGAGATAATCTTTGTCAGAGATAAAACTTAACTATCGATCGTAATCTCGTCACGGATAAAACTGTCTAGCAATTCTGTAGTGCTACTGTCCCAATTTCACTAAGTTTCATGGTCTCTTCTTTCCGATTAAAATTATCCCTATGTTTATACATTTCAATTGCTTCTCTACAAAGCCGTGGGTAATAGTTCGTCGTCGTAGACAAAATTTTTGTTTCGGAAAACTTCACTTGATGATTTCCTGACTGAAAAGAGTGTTCTGCTACAGCCGATTTATCTGTTTTCCCTAATCGGCAAAGACTTCTGTGTTCTTTTAACCGTGTATTTACGCTTCTTTTCGTTGTTCCAATATAAACTTTACCACATGTACACGGAATTTTATATACGCCACTGGCTGATAGAGGAGCCACGCCCACTTTCTACGATATATAAGTCGCTCTCAGACGTCCGACCCGTCAGTCGGCAAGACTCACCGGAGGTGAAACACCCCTCTGAAGATGTCCAGCGCAGCTCTGGACGAAACGTTAGGAGCTGAAGAGTTTCATGGACCACGACCTTACATCCCGGAAGGTTTACCAGAAGATATGTCATCCGGTCGCGAAAGCCTTCATACTAAAAACAGATGTAGTTATTATTTTGCAAACGTGATCCATAAAAATGTTGTGCATTGAAGCTGAAAGCTGAAAATTTAACGAACAAGAAGCAGTACCAGTAAGTAAACCAGCATTAGTTTCGGAGTTCCAGCCTGATTTGCTATCGATGCATATACAGTAATAAAGGAGTTAAATGGATTACGAAAGCATCGATCTCACATCACATCCTTCTTTTCTTGGTTATTTAAAATATATCAACAAAAAACAAGTTACATTAACGAGGCCACGTGTATCATATCACTTGAGGAAAATGCACATTCAACAACAGAGAAACGTTCGAAATTCCTTTTCTAACGCTATGTAATGTTTAGTATTCAAAACAGCTGTTGCATGCACACGACAGAAATGATAAACAAGAAGCAATCGCAAACAGTAGCCAGCTAATGTTTTGGGCTATTTAACATGGCTGCAGGCCCCGCCTACTCTGGCTTGAAAACAACGTACAGACTAAATCTATAGCTCCCCTCCTTCCTTTCTTTACCGCCATTGCAATCGACCGTGTAAGTAGGCTGTTTAGGTTTTTTTATTGGTAACACCACCTCTGTATGAAAATCACTGGCTGTGCTGTGTGCAGTCTGTGGCTGCTTTGCATTGTTGTAATACTCGCCATTGTAGTGTTAGGCAGCTGGATGTGAACAGCGCATAGCGTTGCGCAGTTGGAGGTGAGCCTAGTTAGTGCCTTCCATAGTTTGAATCTTTTATTTAGCTGGCAGTAGTGGCGCTCGCTGTATTGCAGTAGCTTGAGCAGCGAAGATTTTTGTGAGGTAAGTGATTTGTGAAAGGTATAGTTTAATGTTAGTCAGGGCCATTCTTTTGTAGGGAATTTTGAAAGTCAGATTGCGTTGCGCTAACAAAATATTGTGTGTCAGTTTAAGCACAGTCATGTATAATTGTTCAAAGGGGACGTTTCAACCGTTATTCAGTATTATCTGTGGTTGTCTTTTGTAACTCGTGTAAACTATCTTCTTTACTCGAAATATGACGTCATTGGTCAAAGCATATGGATGAAATAGGATCTTCCTCTATTCAGGCGATTTGTTATTTATTCTGAAAAATTTACGTTTGAAATGTGAGTGTCATTACAGAACTGACACTGGTCTGCAACAGAACTGTTAGAATGAGAATGGCATACGAACGTACATTTTGTCTCGTCACTTATGCGCTGTGCCCTGTACCGAAGTTTTCTTGACTGGGAGGATGTAAACTGTCAATAACTTTAAACCAAACCAAAACTGCAAAAAATTACGTAACACAAAAACTGAATCTGATGCAACGCTATTGATTTGAAATTGGCACTAGTAATAAAACAAAACTTGATCAATTTAAAAAATGATGGTCCCTGTGATTAATGAATGCTGTCCCTGAAATAATAGAATTTCTTAACTTTATCTGCGCAATGGTAATGCTCTTTGCGCTGCTTTCTGTTAGGACTTTTAAATTGTGTAGTTAACATACAGCTATTGTGCAACGTTGTTGCTTAGCATACATTTTAATTAAATCGAATACGACTCATACAATAACTTCTTGAACTGAGTAGTTAATCAAAAACGACACGGGTCTTGGAAATGGTATTGACTTGTGGTAAGTAACAATATGACACCAACTTTATATCTTGCATTTTGACTCTTTGAGAATTAATAACGGTCACAATTAACACACACTAAACTTATTATACATTAACAATTCGCTTTACAAAATCATTGGATGTGAGTGCTATGCATTGCCTCAATCATCACTTGTGAATACGTGAATTTGATTGGTAACAAAACAACTTCCTTTACTTTAATTATTTCCAGTATGGTATCTTGCAAATAAAAAAATCATTACTGCCCGTAGCAAGTAAGTATATATCCAGCACACATCAGATACAATACGTCTTTACACTTGAGAGTCCTCCATACATCTCTCTATCTAAAGATACTCCAACACATTACCCACAACACCTTGAACCAGCGATCACTGTTGAGCAGTGACGCTACTACACAATTGATACTACATTTAACCGTCTCTGGTTCAATATAAAATTTTCTTACGAAATTTTACCCTGTGTATATAACTTTCAACTCTTAGGCGACATACGGAAAATAATCCCGTCATAATTAAGGACACTGTTCAGCGTCGAGCAATGTCCACCGCCTACAGAGGACTAGGGACCTATAGTGCATGAAGGAAAGAAATAAAAAAATTAAAATGGAAAGGAAAACTAGAAAAATTAGATAAATCAATCATTAAAGTGAAATAGTTCGTTATGTTAAAATAATGAAAGGTTGTTCTGAAAAACATTCAGAGGTAAACGTATGTGAATAATTTGATTCGTTTACTCGTTGGGTCAGTGGTGAAGAGTGAGACTGACGAACTTGGCCAGTCGTAAGTTCTTATCTTTCACCTGTGCCAGCATTCGATAATGTGGAAAAAATTCCACGCAGTACCATGGATCGGCGTCCACGTAAAAGGAGGCCACCTATAAATGGCTTTAAAAAATCAGTTCAAAGGTCAGAAAAAGGCAACTGCGTACCATCTCTTCCAGGTCATACCTAGTTAATCAACGCGATGTTCCTATCAAACCTTCAGGTTGAGGACAGCTTGAACCTTATCTTTTACCCAAGTCAGTGATCGGTCTAGATTAAGACTCAAGTCTTTAGTTAATTTAGTATCAGTTAATTAAATTTATAGAACGAAAGGAACTGGACGCGAGTATACGTTGTGGCCAAGACTATGACGGAGCATGCATCATAATTGTCGTACGGAATTGTGTGCAAAAAATGAACAATTTACAGTTTACATTAAGTCACTAAAGACTTTGTACAGGCTAACCAAGAAACAGCCCTGTATTTCGAAATATCTGCGAACACCTACAGTTTTTTTTTTCTCACAACATGTTATGGTGGTAGGATTTAAAACTTATTAGATGAGCACTTCCAAGTACCAAACCGAGCACGTTGAATTGACAAAGATAACGCCATTCACCATACACGCACTTACAAAAAAATGGTTCAAATGGCTCTGAGCACTATGGGACTTAACTTCTGAGGTCATCAGTCCCTTACTTAAACCTAACTAACCTAAGGACATCATAAACACCCATGCCCGAGGCAGGATTCGAACCTGCGACCGTAACGGTCGCGCGGTTCCAGACTGAAGCGCCTAGAACCACACGGCCACCCCGGCCGGCTCACGCACTTACAGATAGCTTCATTGTGTTCTTAAGGATCTGACAAATAGAATTCCTAAGCGTATCAAATATAACGAACGGAGTGAAGCAATAGGTCCTAAAAACATAACTGAATCCTACAATTCCGTGGTTCAGTGTAAAATATTAGAACGAACCAATATAGTACCTACTGCCTCAAAATTTAAGAGACTGGACGTGGTAGCTACATATGACCATTTAGGAACGGTGCTGTCTTAAAGATACATTCGACAAATATGCAACATCTGTGAAAGATGCTGCATAAAGTGTAAAATTCCTAACAAACGAATAAAAATATTAATGAAGCACTTCGACAAGCTATGCGAGAGCTCTTAAATAGACTTCTTTATTTAGGCGTACCTAGTGATCGGCAACATTTGTTCGGGACAAAATGCTTCCTTTATGGGATGTAAGCCATTGTCGCATACGGAGCAATCCAGCTTTTCCTCATATCTACCTTCTGTGACAAAGATCGATTTGTGCACAAGTGCCCTGATGCCTCTAACGGAACCTACAGCTGTCGGAGAAACTGATCGCTCTTTTCCCACGCTAGAAATATTTTAAAATACTTATGTTCTACGCTGAGTCAGAAACGGTTATTTAGTCTACGAATAGGAGAGAGTCAGTGCGTATGGCTACAGGGTTGATGACTTGTTTGACAGGCAAGTGAGCGTAACAGAAAACTTTAACTGGACGCAAGAAACTGTACGTCTAGCAAGAACGTACGGTGAGAGAGACGATGCGTAGGCGACGATTTTTTTTTTTTTTAGCTAATAATGGTGGCAGACGTGTTGAATGAGGGAATCTATTTTAGGAACTTGGACTGAGGTCCTCATGACTGTAGTTTTGCAACTGGGCATAAATCATAAATAAGTCGTGTTTAATTGTTATTACTGTTAGATTAGGATACCATCGTAAGGAAGCAAGCAATACACGTCAGAGTTTCTCACTCTCAGAGAACTTTCGCGAGTAATACGTGTCATCTAAGCAGCACCGAGAGCCAGCTCGCTGGTAGTGTCCGAGAGCGGGGAAAGATCTCAGACAGTCGCTCACTGCGAGTTTCTACATCTTATGTAGACGGCAACCTCCATCTCTCGAGCGCTGCTCGCCTTAGCCATCAGACAAGAAAATACACTCCTGGAAATTGAAATAAGAACACCGTGAATTCATTGTCCCAGGAAGGGGAAACTTTATTGACACATTACTGGGGTCAGATACATCACATGATCACACTGACAGAACCACAGGCACATAGACACAGGCAACAGAGCATGCACAATGTCGGCACTAGTAAAGTGTATATCCACCTTTCGCAGCAATGCAGGCTGCTATTCTCCCATGGAGACGATCGTAGAGGTGCTGGATGTAGTCCTGTGGAACGGCTTGCCATGCCATTTCCACCTGGCGCCTCAGTTGGACCAGCGTTCGTGCTGGACGTGCAGACCGCGTGAGACGACGCTTCATCCAGTCCCAAACATGCTCAATGGGGGACAGATCCGGAGATCTTGCTGGCCAGGGTAGTTGACTTACACCTTCTAGAGCACGTTGGGTGGCACGGGATACATGCGGACGTGCATTGTCCTGTTGGAACAGCAAGTTCCCTTGCCGATCTAGGAATGGTAGAACGATGGGTTCGATGACGGTTTGGATTTACCGTGTACTATTCAGTGACCCCTCGACGATCACCAGTGGTGTACGGCCAGTGTAGGAGATCGCTCCCCACACCATGATGCCGGGTGTTGGCCCTGTGTGCCTCGGTCGTATGCAGTCCTGATTGTGGCGCTCACCTGCACGGCGCCAAACACGCATACGACCATCATTGGCACCAAGGCAGAAGCGACTCTCATCGCTGAAGACGACACGTCTCCATTCGTCCCTCCATTCACGCCTGTCGCGACACCAGTGGAGGCGTGCTGCACGATGTTGGGGCGTGAGCGGAAGACGGCCTAACGGTGTGCGGGACCGTAGCCCAGCTTCATGGAGACGGTTGCGAATGGTCCTCGCCGATACCCCAGGAGCAACAGTGTCCCTAATTTGCTGGGAAGTGGCGGTGCGGTCCCCTACGGCACTGCGTACGATCCTACGGTCTTGGCGTGCATCCGTGCGTCGCTGCGGTCCGGTCCCAGGTCGACGGGCACGTCCACCTTCCGCCGACCACTGGCGACAACATCGATGTACTGTGGAGACCTCACGCCCCACGTGTTGAGCAATTCGGCGGTACGTCCACCCGGCCTCCCGCATGCCCACTATACGCCCTCGCTCAAAGTCCGTCAACTGCACATACGGTTCACGTCCACGCTGTCGCGGCATGCTACCAGTGTTAAAGACTGCGATGGAGCTCCGTATGCCACGGCAAACTGGCTGACACTGACGGCGGCGGTGCACAAATGCTACGCAGCTAGCGCCATTCAACGGCCAACACCGCGGTTCCTGGTGTGTCCGCTGTGCCGTGCGTGTGATCATTGCTTGTACAGCCCTCTCGCAGTGTCCGGAGCAAGTATGGTGGGTCTGACACACCGGTGTCAATGTGTTCTTTTTTCCATTTCCAGGAGTGTATATACCGTTATTATTGGGAGAGCTGAGAGTACCCAGTGAGAGCTGAGTGGCCGTATTGCGTCCTAGAGTTGTGCCATATTTCACAGTTTGTACACTACCACATCTTGGTAATATATTTTGCCGTACTCATGCGCCAATTAAATAAAGGTAGCCATTAAACTGTGTGGTTCAAATGGTTCTGAGCACTATGGGACTTAACTTCTGAGGTCATCAGTCCCCTAGAACTTAGAACTACGTAAACCTAACTAACCTAAGGACATCACACACATCCATGCCCGAGGCAGGATTCGAACCTGCGACCGTAGAGGTCGCGCGGTTCCAGACTGTAGCGCCTAGAATCACTCGGCCACCTCGGCCGACTAAACTGTGTGTTTTGAGCAATTATATGCGGCCGTGGTACATTTCTGGGTGAAGAAACCGCTCATTTTACTTCCTAAACGGTTAATCGGCTTTGAAAGTTCTAGACTTAAACAGTTCTGCGCAGCAAATAACGTATAAAAACATCGTAGACATATTATGTCGCATCAACAAACGGAAATAATAAAATTGTTGCTGGAGAGAACAATCCCACGTTAATTTGAAACTGTGAATGATATGTAGCACGTACCCATTGCGCCACTTTTTTTCTCCTCAAAACTTAATTTAATAAAATAACGTCGCACACGAACATTACAGCAACATATGAATAAAATAATGAGTTTATGAATTGCTGTGCAGACTGTAACATGTTCACAATTCAGTCTTAAGTATGGATAGGTGTGGGAATAGATTATGTGATTAAAAGTATCCGGACAGCCCCAAAAAACATACGTTTCCCATATTAGGTGCATTGCGCTGCCACCTACTGCCAGGTACTCCTTATCAGCGAACTCAGTAGTCATTAGATGTCGTGAGAGAGCAGAATGGGGAGCTCTGCGGAACTCGCGGACTTCGAACGTGGTCAGATGATCGGGTGTCACTTGTGTCATACGTCTATACGCGAGATTTCCACACTCTCAAACATCCCTAGGTTCACTGTTCCCGATGTGATAAGGAAGTGGAAACGTGAAGGAACACGTACAGCATAAAAGCGTAGAGCCTGACCTCGTCTGTTGACTGACAGAGACCGCCGACGGTTGAAGGGGGTTGTCATGTGTAATAGGCAGACATCTATCAGTGGTTCAAATGGCTCTGAGCACTATGGGACTCAACATCTTAGGTCATAAGTCCCCTAGAACTTAGAACTACTTAAACCTAACTAACCTAAGGACATCACACACACCCATGCCCGAGGCAGGATTCGAACCTGCGACCGTAGCAGTCCCGCGGTTCCGGACTGCAGCGCCAGAACCGCTAGACCACCGCGGCCGGCAGACATCTATCCACACCATCACACAGGAATTCTAAACTGCATCAGGGTACACTGCAAGAACTATGACAGTTAAGCAGGAGGTGAGAAAACTTGGATTTCATGGTCGAGTGGCTGCTCATAAGCCAAACATCACGCTGGTGAATACCAAACGACGCCTCGCTTGGTGTAAGGAGCGTAAACCTTGGACGATTGAACAGTGGAGAAACGTTGTGTGAAGTGACGAATCACGGTACACAATGTGGCGATCCGATGGCAGGGTTTGGGGTATAGCGAATGCCCAGTGAACGCCATCTACCAGCGTGTGTAGTGCCAACAGCAAAATTCGGAGGCGGTGGTGTTATGGTGTGGTCACGTTTTTCATGGAGGGGCTTGCACCCCTTGTTGTTGTGCGTGGCACTATCACAGCACACGCCTACATTGATGTTTTAAGCACCTTCTTGCTCCCCACTGTTGAAGAGTAATTCGGGGATGGCAATTGCATCTTTTAACACGATCGAGCACCTGCTCATAATGCACGGCCAGTGGTGGAGTTGTTATACGACAATAACATCCCTGTAGTAGACTGGCCTGCACAGAGTCCTGACCTGAACCCTATAGAACACCTCTGGGATGTTTTGGAACGCCGACTTCGTGCCAGGCCTACCGACCGACATCGATACCTCTCCCTAGGGCAGCACTCAGTGAAGAATGGGCTATCATTCCCCAAGAAATCTTCCAGCACCTGACTGAACGTATGCGTGCGAGAGCGGAAGCTGTCATCAAGGCTAAGGGTGAGCCAACACCATATTGAATTCCAGCATTACCGATGGAGGGCGCCACGAACTTGTAAATCTTTTTCAGCCAGGTGCCTGGATACTTTTGATCACATAGTGCATATTTTCTGTTTATTTCTTCGGGGTCTGTGCGTGTAAAACGTCATCAGCTTTTAATGTATATCCATTGGCGATGAACTGTCAGATTTGTGAATATGTGTTGAAATTACTGTCGTGATGGATACGCAATCTGAGCGTATGTCAGCGATGTGTTGACAGAAAAAGCAATGAAGAAAGCTGCCAGGAAGAGGACTCAGGAAGAAGTTGTGCATTTACTTAGTTCGTTGGCGGAAAGGCCAGGATTATAGCATGTAGAGTTAGTGAACTACAGAAACTGAGTTAAGAAGCAAAGATTGTTGGCTGAAGTGGTTACAGTTTTTCACACTTCCACAGAAGAAATGTACCAGATATTCCATAACTCAAGGAATCAGGCCAAACACCGTTATAACACAGATTAATTAACATAAAGAAGGAAGTGAAGTAATGTTTGAAAGTATAATTTTGGAACTTAGAAACTGCCACTTCAAGTAATACAGATGCATCTACAATATATATGCGTGGTATTAATTGATTATATTATTTGTTTCGTGTTGAAGACCAGCCTGTAGGAATTTAGGAGTGGTTCCTTAAGTCAATACACGTAAAAATGCTCAAAAAAAAGTATAGTCGGAAATGCTTCATTTATCAGATATCTGACCTATTAGGCTTTTGTACTTTTGTAGCATTCAAGATGAAACTGATATAATATTATTTCATCGAAATTGTTATGTCACCAAATATTAAACAGAATAAACGGAGCTGATGCTATAAATATGTCACCAGTAGTCTGTGTTTTAACACCAATGGCTTTATGCGTAATAGTATCTAGAGTGACAATTTTGAGTACAGTTAAAAAAAAGTGTTGTTTCATCTTCATCGGTGCCATTCTCCTAAAATTTTAATATTGTTGTGGACCTCCCGTCACAAGCTCTCCAATGAGGTTCTTGCATGCTTGAAAATCACCCCGTCGCCTAATCCCCTCTCTTGTCCGACACGATCACGGTCTTTTACATTTTTTCTTTGCCACTAAAGGAATTAAAAGTGTAGCTGCAGCCCGACGCTCTTACATCGCCATCTCTCCTGCCGCGCACAGTCCTTCCACGAAAAACCTCTCCGAGAGTGATCTCCCAGCTCTCACAGACACTCTTACCTGCTTTCTGTAAACGCTTCAGACATCTGCTCCCACAAGACTCTCAGACTCTTACAGAAAATACTGGCAAGGATCTATTACATAGCAACTGTCAGTGAAAATTCGCCCCTAGCGTAAACAGTTCCTCGAGTACTGAGAGTACCAAACTCCCTGAAAGAAAAAAAACCCTCAAGTGTGGTCCAACTCTAACAAACACGCAGTTCAGTGTTGGATAGGTGTCGAATTCTCACAACGTATTTAGCCCTTCAAGAAACACTGAGCGGCAGCCAAGTCCAGCAGTGGTGCTGGTGTCCTGCTGCCCGGCGATGGTGGGTGAGCTGGAAACGTGCGGCGCGCTGCCGGCCAGCCGACTGCAGCGACCACTGACCGCTGAGCCGCACATCCGGAGATAGCAGCCTGCCGGCCAGTCGGTGCAGCCGCTGTCCACCCACCAGAGAGAGACCTATGTCAGCTGCGCACTGCTGTCTTCCGGCTGGCTGCCATACCTGACAGCTACGGCTTGATGGAACTGAGAAACCACATTTCACTGTTTGGCTATTTATGTTAAAAGGCGTTAGGCAATCTGCCCCGCTAATCTTGGTGGTCTTGCCTTATCAAGTTCGGCAGAGTATCTTGTCTCTGCCTTCATTTGACCTTATTTCCTATGCTCATATTTTTAATGCTATGGAAGAGGATCACGTTGGGGATCTGGATTTGTGCATCTTTATTCTCACCTATTGGTAGTCAGCATAACATATACGAGGTGTGACAATAAAGTAATGAGACTGATTTTCTTTGCAAGATGTGGCAACCCTGCAGGCTTGCGTAGGCACAATGTCTATAAGCTGCTTCTAGTCCAAGCAGCACATCGATGCAACTGCTCAGTCGTGAGTTATGCTGTAATAAGTTAACACGTGTTTGTGTCTCTCGTAACGAAAATGTAACCACATAATACGAGTGCGGAACGGTATGCCATTACTTTTTGCGTTAAATTAAGTGAAAACGCGACGACAACTTACGGTAAGCTTCAGAAGGCTTTTGGAGAGGAGTTTATGTCAAGAGCTCAAGTTTTCCATCGGCATAAAATGTTTAGTGAAGGCAGAACGAATGATGAAGATGAAGACCACAGTGCACGACCATCAACCTCACGGACGGATGTCACCTTGGCCTGGGTGCGTGAACTCGTACGATCTGATCGAAGTTTAGCCGTGAAAATGATTGCAGAAGAACTGAACATGAATAGAGAAACGGTTCGTCTAATAATAACTGAAGATCTTGGTATGAGAAAGATTGGATTCTGCATCACGATAATGTACCATCCCATACTGCTGTGTCAGTACGGCAATTTTTAACCTCAAAACAAATTTCAGTACTACCACAGCCACCTTATTCACCAGATATCGCTCCGTGCAACTTTTTTCTATTTCCAACAGTCAAAACGGCGGTAAAGGGACACCATATTCAAACAACACAAGCTGTCCAAAAAGCTGTGACGAGGGTCTTGGAGGATATTACAGCAGATGAGTTCCAGAAACGTTACCATCAATGGCAGAAGCGCTGGAAAAAGTGCGCAATCAGAAGGAACTACTTTGAAGGAGACACATTAAACTTGACTAAAACGGTAAGCTACATTTTTTTCACATCAGTCTCATTACTTTATTGTCGCACCTCACATCTATTACCATTTTTCACAAGGGAAAAGTGTAACGTCCGTTCCCATCCGTCAGTTTTGACCAATGACGTCTTTTACGCGTGGAGACGATCGTCTACCTTAGTTACTAAGACAACCACGGATAACATTTAAAAACACGCTAACTACGTTATTCAGGATGATTTCGACAAGACAGACCTTTAAGTTCATAAACAAAGGTAAAAAACACTCAAATTATATCTACTGGCAAAGAAAATGAAGTTAATGGAACAACTGCGGGAATGAGGGAGTTCTGGCCGGGGACAACCTTAAAACGAAAGTTAATAAAGATAACATCACTCCAGAGAAATCAAGACGTCGAAAAATAGGACACGCGAATTCATCTGGAATAAAAGGAACGAAAATAGAAAGAAAATGCAAAATTGCGATACAACAATTCGCTTGACCTACATAGCTCAAACGGAAACAGGCATACCTTACACAGCCCCAGAAAGTAACGATTAATTAAAAAAATAATTCTCCGCAATAAACAGGAACGAAATACAACCAAAAAACTGAAAATGCAGTACAAACGAAAATTAACGTCAGAAAAAACTAACTAATATACACCAAAGACTCAGTCCAGCTTAACTAAATTATTACTACAAGCCACATTAGCGAAAAAAAACACACTTCCTACAAGACTGACCCACCATTAACAACAGCACGACATATAATAGAACAATAGATTTCATACACGCAGCGATTCAACGACGTCACATTGGAAAAAGCAAATTATAGGAAAAAACCAAAAATCTGAATAGAGTTACAACCCATTTCTCTTACGACTATGTGAGCAAAGCACTTACGTACTTGGCTCATCTGATCCTGAAAAAACTTGCCGCGTTACAAAACCAGCCTAAAACGTATAAGAAACAACATTATACTTATAACTACTAACCGTTTCACTCTCAGAAACATAACTTCTGTTCTAAAGTTCCTGCCTAACATTATCCTCCGAAATCGTGCCCAGTTCAGAAATGAACAGCAAGTATCAGTGTCCTCTATCGACAATTTAAGCTTTAAGTTATGTTTGCTGTTTACAAACATAATAGATGACTGGAGGAAACGCCTGCTCTTTTTGAAAGAAGCAGTTCGGGGATTCGTTATTACGCCCCACCAAGTTCTGTCGCTCGCTGTGCGCTGAGGCGAGGCAGTTTAAAATTTTAAGAGGACTTAACGGGACGCGGACGAGACCAGTTGCAGCGAGAAGTTGCTGCTCCGTGAACAGGTAAGTAGTGATTTCGCATGGGTGTTAGTTTCGGTTTCGAGTTTGGGTTCTCTATAGCGATCAAACTTCGTCGGTAAGAGCACTGTGGAGTTACCGCGAGTGATGATTTCAGTATCGTTTTACGTGAACTCGGACGGAATAGAATTCTGAGTTTGATTGGTCACATAGCACTTCATGTAACTTGTGCCCAGTTGTTTGCCTCGATTCTTTTCGCCGTGAGTCACGAGTTGTTTTTGATGCTTCAGTCAGTAATGGAAAGTGGTGAACTTTGCTTTCAAATCTTTGTGTGTGAGTAATTGTGCGTCCATGTTTTGCTTCCTTAATACATTTAACCCTTTGCTGCCGTACGATCGGTACGTTTATATTGTTTGTTCATAAGAAACAATAGGATTAGTATTTTTACGTGTGTCCCGTGTAAATGCAGACTGAAGATAGGCTCCATCTACCAAATAAACTTAATAATGCAGCTAACTATTTCATTAAACTCCCTCCCGCTCCACCCCCCCCCCCCCATCCAATTTCTACGCCAGCATGTTTTCACTAGCCCTGTAATCTTTAACCTCTTGTACCCTGTGAGAGAAAATTACTTAACAAGTTTGGAAAAATGTGATTCCTGATTTGTCGTTTCTAGTGTTCACTAATTAAAATTCCATTACGCAATTTTCTCGCTATCATAGACAATAGGGGTAATAATCAATTAAAATTCATAGAACTTTAGTCAATTTGGCATTCAGGAGTGAAAATATAGTGTTAACCACGTTGTTTGTGCATATTTGCCACCCAGCTACCTGTAGTCCTTCTTCTAAGGCGAAATGAACATCGTTACGAAAGATGACGTCATTTTTAATTTAATCAGTGAATTTACAGGGCTACAAAATAGCTTTCGAAACTCTAAGGCATCACTATTCTTTACGTTCTCCAGTCCAAAGTGTAATTTAATGTAACACTCTACGTTAGTCTGTGGTGTGTAAGCTTCTTCACCTCAGCATAACTCTTGCAACTCGTATCCATCTGAACGAAACTGTTTATTGTGGTCAAGCCTTTCTCACCCTCTCCAACTCCCCCCCCCCCCCCCCCCCACGCACACACACATCCCTCCATCTTCAAACGGATAATTCCTTGATATGCTTCAGGATATGTCCCGCCAATCGTTCCCTTTTTTTTTATTCTAGTTGTGCCGTAAGTTCCTTCTCTGGCCATTTTGATTCAGCACCCCTTCAGTAGTTATAATTTTCAGCATTTTGCTGTAGCATTGCTTTTCAAATTAGCTGCTCTGAACTCAAGGCCATTTCTACCACTACGAAAGACAAGGTCGCAAATTATTAGTGGCACCAAAGGGCAGAAAAAATTAATTTCAAATCAAGCAGCAAAAAATTGAGAAAATGGGGAGAAAAATGAAAAACGAGGATAAATTAAAAAACCGAAATGTTTTCAAAAGCATACGGAACAGTTACTTAATAAATCCTTTTTTACTCTGACGAAAGTAAACATGCGGCTTCTACCTGCCTCAAAACACTCGGACGAATGATGAGAAACCAATCGCTTACACCACTGCGCCACTAATACTAATAAAAGTTGTTGAATTCTTAACAGAAAATGCAAACAAGTTATTATTATTTATTAAATCGCAAAAAAGGGGATACTGAAAAAGGTATGATTTATTTCTTATTCTAAAACTATCTCTGTTAAAACGGAAACGAAACAACACAACGATTATCCAGGTGAACTGTTGTGATGCTTCGGCATGTCTCCCATCAGTGTAACATAATCCCTAAATTCGAGAAAAAATTCATTCGCACCATTCTTCCTACTTATTTTATTTTAGGAAATTTCAAAAATTGAGGACAAACGATAAGAAATGAAGACATTTTTTGTCCACGATCGGTTTCAAAGGAATTTATGACAAAGCATGAAAACTGAGGACATCTGGTCATCTTAGTTTAATGATTAAAAGTATAATAGGAGACTTGCATTGTTGTGCCGTTGAAAGTTGTTGATGGCGGAGGTTGAGGGGATATTGGGAGACCGATGGCAGAAAAAAAGAGGGGGTGTCATTTTTCAATTCTCACCTAGGACTGTAAAACACCAAGCAACGTCCAAGCTTGAGCTGTTTACTTTCCACGTTTCAGTTCTGTACAAGGCTGCATTGCAGACAAAAACGTTCAGAAAAGACTTCCCAGCCCTTAAATTTATGACACTTCTTTACTTCCTTAAATTGGCGCTCAATGAAAATAATAAAATATATACTATAAATGACTATGCTGTTGCACTCCTCTTTGTTTGTCTTTGTCAAACCTTTCGTTTCTATATCCTTACAATAATTAGCGTTTACAGTGCCTTGACACATACTCTAGTCTATTCCTACTACAGCTGTTATTGCCTGGTATTCGCATGATTTCTGCCATAACCATTAGATCAATTGTTAACAACTTTGCAGCGCATACTTCAAGTCTTTTCTGGCATCATCGGACCGGCTTTGCCAGTGTCGAAGCTTCACTTCAGTATTGTATTTCATGTCACGTGCGCATACTTTACAAAATGTCTGCCTCGATCTCACATCTTACATCAGAGACGTCATCAGCCTGGAATCTCCCCGACTGGGGCGGCCGCTGTGGCCGAGTGGTTCTAGGCGCTTCAGTCTGGAACCGCGCGACCTCTTCGGTCGCAGGTTCGAATCCTGCCTCGGGCATGCATGTGTGATGTCCTTAGGTTAGTTAGGTTTAAGTAGTTCTAAGTTCTAGGGGACTGATGACCTCAGATGTTGAGTCCCATAGTGATCAGAGCCATTTGAACCTCACTGACTGGGGTAGAATTGTCTTCAGTGACGAGCCTCGCCCCTTCGAATCCAGCCCCGATGATAGCGAAGAGCTGTATGGAGACACACACACCCCTCCCCCCCCCCCCCCCCAAAAACGCGATGGGATACCAATCTGATTGCCAACCGCCTTATGGCCTGACAATGAAGAGTGATAGTCTAAGGTGTCATTTCTTTTCACAGCAGGACCGCTTTGGTTACAATCCGCAGCACCCTTACAGCACAGGGTTACGTCGACGACATTATGCGTCCTTTTTCCTTGCCCTTTTTGGCGAGCCATCCTGGGCGTACATTTCAGCAAGATAATGCCCTGCACGCACGGCGATGGTTTCTATTGCTTATTTTCCTGCTTTCCAAGCCCTACCATGGCCAGGAAGGTCACCGGATCTCTCCCGACTTGAGAACCTTTGGAGCATTATGGGCAATGTCGTCCAACCAGCTGGGGGTTGTGATCATCTAAGGTGCCAGTGACACATAAGTTGGCACGATGTTCCTCAGGAGGACATCCAATAACTCTTTCAATCAATGGCAAGCCGAATAACTGCTTGCATAAGGACCAGAGATGGACCAACGCGTTACTATCTTGGTCAATTTGTGAAGCTCTTTTTTAACTGTAATCACTTGCTTGTCTGTACATGTACATCGAATCTACCGATTTGTATCCCAGTCGGATTATTCCTTCATGGTGTGCCTTATTTTTATCTTAGAGTATATCTGAAAAATGGTGTTGCAGTCACTATAATATAAAGCCAATAATGATAGATAAACAGCAGTTGTATAATAAACCCCGAGAAGGCTGCAGCTTTATTCTTAAAGAAGCAGTTTCCTTACCAATTTATTCCCTTACATTTTGGTGCTTGAGCATAAATAGCTGTAAGCAGTACAGTGGCAGATTGCATATGGATTAAGTCGCCAGGATGTCTTCGTCTCGTGTTACTGTATACATTGGCTCGTTTCCCATTCATGAAGGCTTGCACTGTTGATGGTATCTATGAAACACGATGAATGAATGGTGATGTTTTACGGTGTAGTGTAGTCCTATGGAGAATGTCGCGGTCTCAACTTTAGAATATGATGTATTTCACTTTTTAACGTGAACTGTAATAATACACTCCTGGAAATTGAAATAAGAACACCGTGAATTCATTGTCCCAGGAAGGGGAAACTTTATTGACACATTCCTGGGGTCAGATACATCACATGATCACACTGACAGAACCACAGGCACACAGACACAGGCAACAGAGCATGCACAATGTCGGCACTAGTACAGTGTATATCCACCTTTCGCAGCAATGCAGGCTGCTATTCTCCCATGGAGACGATCGTAGAGATGCTGGATGTAGTCCTGTGGAACGGCTTGCCATGCCATTTCCACCTGGCGCCTCAGTTGGACCAGCGTTCGTGCTGGACGTGCAGACCGCGTGAGACGACGCTTCATCCAGTCCCAAACACGCACAATGGGGGACAGATCCGGAGATCTTGCTGGCCAGGGTAGTTGACTTACACCTTCTAGAGCACGTTGGGTGGCACGGGATACATGCGGACGTGCATTGTCCTGTTGGAACAGCAAGTTCCCTTGCCGGTCTAGGAATGGTAGAACGATGGGTTCGATGACGGTTTGGATGTACCGTGCACTATTCAGTGTCCCCTCGACGATCACCAGTGGTGTACGGCCAGTGTAGGAGATCGCTCCCCACACCATGATGCCGGGTGTTGGCCCTGTGTGCCTCGGTCGTATGCAGTCCTGATTGTGGCGCTCTCCTGCATGGCGCCAAACACGCATACGACCATCATTGGCACCAAGGCAGAAGCGACTCTCATCGCTGAAGACGACACGTCTCCATTCGTCCCTCCATTCACGCCTGTCGCGACACCACTGGAGGCGGGCTGCACGATGTTGGGGCGTGATCGGAAGACGGCCTAACGGTGTGCGGGACCGTAGCCCAGCTTCATGGAGACGGTTGCGGATGGTCCTCGCCGATACCCCAGGAGCAACAGTGTCCCTAATTTGCTGGGAAGTGGCGATGCGGTCCCCTACGGCACTGCGTAGGATCCTACGGTCTTGGCGTGCATCCGTGCGTCGCTGCTGTCCGGTCCCAGGTCGACGGGCACGTGCACCTTCCGCCGACCACTGGCGACAACATCGATGTACTGTGGAGACCTCACGCCCCACGTGTTGAGCAATTCGGCGGTACGTCCACTCGGCCTCCCGCATGCCCACTATACGCCCTCGCTCAAAGTCCGTCAACTGCACATACGGTTCACGTCCACGCTGTCGCGGCATGCTACCAGTGTTAAAGACTGCGATGGAACTCCGTATGCCACGGCAAACTGGCTGACACTGACGGCGGCGGTGCACAAATGCTGCGCAGCTAGCGCCATTCGACGGCCAACACCGCGGTTCCTGGTGTGTCCGCTGTGCCGTGCGTGTGATCATTGCTTGTACAGCCCTCTCGCAGTGTCCGGAGCAAGTATGGTGGGTCTGACACACCGGTGTCAATGTGTTCTTTTTTCCATTTCCAGGAGTGTATATGACTGGACAAACCAGCGCCCTCAACTAACGGCAGCTGTCAGTTCTGCTTGCCGGCAGTCTGAGTGGTGATCGAGAACTATAACTTAAGTTCCTTTATTCCTCCTACTTTGTCACAAACAAGATAGCGCGCTGTTCACTCTTTCAGTAGATAGTGGTCAAATATTTTATTTCAATTTTATAACAGAGAGCACTTTTTCGTAAAAGGTAAACTGAGTAAAGTTTTCAGACTTACGACCGTGCTAGTCCTACAACAAGTAACTTGGATGAAAATAGTCGTTCTCTTCATCATTTACAATGTGAATAACTTTTGTACAAATGTCCTTCTGCCCTGAGTTTTTCTAAACACGGTAATTAATGATTAAATTTACAGGTGGGTGTATGAGTCTTCAGATCAGTGTATTCTAATGTGGACGTATTGCTTCAAATCTTTCCTGACTGGGTAAAGTATCAACGAAGTAGGAGTCTTTTATACAGCTAAACAGGACCTACCTATATGAAAGCGGATAAGCGATTAAAAAGCACACTGAGGTTGACCGGTAGAATCGATTCACAACGACTTAATTAGAAACGAGACATATCGATCTCCTCGACCTGACTGTCTTTACACGTTACTGCAGAGCCACTTCAGATTTTCAGCCATTTTCTCGTAGGACAGGAAGACAATTCATGGAGTAACATTCAACTATTTATTTCTGTAAACGGTGATTTTTGCTTGCTATGTGAAGCGTGGTAAAAACTCAACTGTAACAGTTCTTGACTAACGATCACTATGTTTGGAAGATAATGGTTCCTGTTCTTGTCCATATATTTGATCTTGTCAGACCTTAATAAGACAGGTTAGGATGGTTGCGGCGAGACAAATTACGTGATTACCATGTGCTTTGTTTACTTCATCGCTTGCTCAGCATTTACCTAACCCACGCACATAGCATTACAGTTTAAGTACCTGTCCTGGACTTGCGCCATAGAATTGACAACTGTAGGGTTCCCCTAAATAGGTCAGATGTGCACTCCACAACAGAGGCTGCTACTTAGCTGTGTCCGGTGAACACAAGGTTTTTTTTTAGATTAGGCGACTCTCCATCCAATCTAGATAACGATAGCTGTAGGAAACCCAGAAGTATCAGTGTAAGATCGAAAGAAACGCCTGCCACAGTTGAGGGTATTAAAATCCTTATGGTAAACTGCCGAAGCATTTGGAACAAATTGCCAGAGTTTGAAACGCCCATGAAAAGCGGTGAAGCTCACATAACACTGGGTACAAAAAGCTGGTTGAAACCTGAAATTGATAGAGTTTTGAGGAAAATTTAAGTTTATATCGAAAGGACAGGCAAATGGAAAATGGAAATGGTGTATTTGTTACAGTAGACAAAATGCCAAATCCACCAAGATAGAAACCGAAGCTGCATGTGAGATTGTTTTGGCAAGACTCAATATCAGGTGTGGGCATAAAATGATAATTTGATCCTTCTATCGTCCACCAGGTGCACCTTGTGATGTAAGCGAAAACTTCAGAAAAAACTCAGTTTACTTGTGCGTAAGTTCCCCAATCATACTGCAATCGTCGGTGGAGACTTTAACCATCCAACAACCAATTGAGAAAACTACAGTTTTATTAGTGGTGGGCGTGATAAGACATACTGTGAAACTTTGCTAAATGTCTTCTCTGAAAACTATCTAGGACAGAGCGTTAGGAACCCCACTCATGATGGAAATATATTGGATCTAACAAACAGACCTGACATCCTTGAGGATGTCCACAACGAAACTGGTATCAGTAACCATGACGCGGTTGTGGTAACAATGATTACCAAAGTGCAAAGAACAACTAAAACAAGCATAAAGTTATATATGTTCAGTAAACCAGATGAAAAATCACTGATGTCGTATCTCAAAGAGGTACTTGAAACTTTCAGCATAGGTCAGGAGCACGTAGGGAGCTCTGGCTCAAGTTTAAAAGAACAGTTGACCACACACTGGATAGAGATGTACCCAGTAGAACAGTTCGTTATGGGAGGGAACCTCCATGGTACATACTCACTGTAAAGAAACTTCCAAAGAAACAGAGGTTACTGCATGTTGTTGTTGTTGTGGTCCTCAGTCCTGAGACTGGTTTGATGCAGCTCTCCATGCTACTCTATCCTATGCAAGCTTCTTCATCTCCCAGTACCTACTGCAACCTACATCCTTCTGAATCTGCTTGGTGTATTCATCTCTTTGTCTCCCTCTACGATTTATACCCTCCATGCTGCCCTCCAATACTAAATTGGTGATCCCTTGATGCCTCAGAACATGTCCTATCAACCGATCCCTTCTTCTAGTCAAGTTGTGCCACAAACTTCTCTTCTCCCAATCCTATTCAACACCTCCTCATTAGTTATGTGATCTACCCATCTAATCTTCAGCATTCTTCTGTAGCACCACATTTCGAAAGCTTCTATTCTCTTCTTGTCTAAACTAGTTACCGTCCATGTTTCACTTCCATACATGGCTACACTCCATACAAATACTTTCGGAAACGACTTCCAGACACTTAAATCTATACTCGATGTTAACAAATTTCTCTTCTTCAGAAACGCTTTCCTTCCCATTGCCAGTCTACATTTTATATCCTCTCTACTTCGACCATTATCTGTTATTTTGCTCCCCAAATAGCAAAACTCCTTTACTACTTTAAGTGTCTCATTTCCTAATCTAATTCCCTCAGCATCACCCGACTTAATTCGACTACATTCCATTATCTTCGTTTTGCTTTTGTTGATGTTCATCTTATACCCTCCTTTCAAGACACTGTCCATTCCGTTCAACTGCTCTTCCAAGTCCTTTGCTGTCTCTGACAGAATTACAATGTCATCGGCGAACCTCAAAGTTTTTATTTATTCTCCATGGATTTTAATACCTTCTCCCAACTTTTCTTTTGTTTCCTTCACTGGTTGCTCAATATACAGATTGAATAACATCGGGGAGAGGCTACTACCCTGTCTCACTCCCTTTCCAACCACTGCTTCACTTTCATGCCCCTCAACTCTTATAACTGCCATTTGGTTTCTATACAAATTGTAAATAGCCTTTCGCTCCCTATATTTTACCCCTGCCACCTTCAGAATTTGAAAGAGAGTATTCCAGTCAACATTGTCAAAAGCTTTTTCTAAGTCTACAAATGCTAGAAACGTAGGTTTGCCATTCCTTAATCTAGCTTCTAAGATAAGTCGTAGGGTCAGTATTGCCTCACGTGTTCCAATATTTCTACGGAATCCAAACTGATCTTCCCCTAGGTCGGCTTCTACTAGTTTTTCCATTCGTCTGTAAAGAATTCGCGTTAGTATTTAGTAGCTCACCAGATGGTAGAGTTTTATCAGGACTGGCTCTCCCAAGGCCGTCAGTAGTTCTAATGGAATGTTGTCTACTCCCGGGGCCTTGTTTCGACTCAGGTCTTTCAGTGCTCTGTCAAACTCTTCACGCAGTATCATATCTCCCATTTCATCTTCATCTACATCCTCTTTCATTTCCATATTGTCCTCAAGTACATCGCCCTTGTGTAGACCTTCTATATACTTCTTCCACCTTTCTGCTTTCCCTTCTTTGCTTAGAACTGGGTTTCCATCTGAGCTCTTAATATTCATACAAGTGGTTCTGTTTTCTCCCAAGGTCTCTAATTTTCCTGTAGACAGTATCTATCTTACCCCTAGTGAGATAAGCCTCTACATCCTTACATTTATCCTCTAGCCATCCGTGCTTAGCCATTTTGCACTTCCGGTCGATCTCATTTTTGAGACGTTTGTATTCATTTTTGCCTGCTTCATTTACTGCATTTTTATATTTTCTCCTTTCATCAATTAAATTCAATATTTCTCCTGTTACCCAAGGCTTTCTACTAGCCCTCGTCTTTTTACCTACTTGATCCTCTGCTGCCTTCACTACTTCAGCCCGCAAAGCTACCCATTCTTCTTCTACTGTATTTCTTTCCCCCATTCCTGCCATTTGTTCCCTTACGCTCTCCCTGAAACTCTGTACAAGCTCTGGTTCTTTCAATTTATCCAGGTCCCATCTCCTTAAATTTCCATCTTTTTGCAGTTTCTTCAGTTTCAATCTACAGTTCGTAACCAATAGATTGCGGTCAGAGTCCACATCTGCCCCTGGAAATGTCTTACAATTTAAAATCTGGTTCCTAAATCTCTTTCTTACCATTATATAATCTACCTGAAATCTGTCAGTATCTCCAGGCTACTTCCATGTATACAACCTTCTTTCATGATTCTTGAACCAAGTGTTAGCTATGATTAAGTTGTGCTCTGTGCAAAATTCTACCAGGCGGCTTCCTCTTTCATTTCTTAGCCCCAATCCATATTCACCTACTACGTTTCCTTTTCTCCCTTTTCCTACTACAGAATTCCAGTCACCCATGACTATTAAATTTTCGTCTCCCTTCACTATCTGAATAATTTCTTTTATTTCGTCATACATTTCTTCAATTTTTTCGTCATCTGCAGAGCTAGTTGGCATATAAACTTGTACTACTGTAGTAGACGTGGGCTTCGTGTCTATCTTGGCCACAACAATGCGTTCACTATGCTGTTCGTAGTAGCGTACCCGTATTCCTATTTTTTTATTCATTATTAAACCTACTCCTGCATTACCCCTATTTGACTTTGTATTTATAACCCTGTATTCGCCTGATCAAAAGTCTTGTTCCTCCTGCCTCCGAACTTCGCTAATTCCCACTATATCTAACTTTAACCTACCCATTTCCCTTTTTAAATTTTCTAACCTACCTGCCCGATTAAGGGATCTGACATTCCACGCTCCGATCCGCAGAACGCCACTTTTCTTTCTCCTGATAACGACGTCCTCTTGAATAGTCCCCGCCAGGAGATCCGAATGGGGGACTATTTTACCTCCGGAATATTTTACCCAAGAGGACGCCATCATCATTAACCATACAGTAAAGCTGCATGCCCTCGGGAAAAATTACGGCTGTAGTTGCCCCTTGCTTTCAACCGTTCGCAGTACCAGCACAGCAAGGCTGTTTTGGTTAGTGTTACAAGGCCAGATCAGTCAATCATCCAGACTGTTGCCCCTGCGACTACTGAAAAGGCTCCTGCCCCTTTTCAGGAACCACGCGTTTGTCTGGCCTCTCAACAGAAACCCCTCCGTTGTGGTTGCACCTACGGTACGGCTATCTGTATCGCTGAGGCACGCAAGCCTCCCCACCGACGGCAAGGTCCATGGTTCATGGGAGGGGGGGGGGGATAATAGGTGTTAAACAAAGTGTAGGACTATGGGTAGAGATATGCTGAATGAAACGCTTTTGGCTGTCAAGACAGCAATACGCGATTCCTTCAATGACTACCGTAGTAGAATATTGTCAAATGACATTTCACAGATCCAAAGAAATTCTGGTCGTATGTAAAGGCTGTCAGTGGTACCAAAGTTAGTGTCCAGTCCCTAGCGAATGAGACAGGAACTGAAATTGAGGGTAGCAAAGGAAATGCTGAAATGCATAACTCCTTTACAAGGGAAAACCCAGGAGAATAGCCCCAATTTAATCCTCCTACTACTGAAAAGATGAATCAAATAAGTATTAGCGTCAGTGGTGTTGAGCAAAGCTCTAGGCCCCGATGGAATTCCTGTCAGATTCCATATTGAATTTGCGGCTGAGTTACCCCATTTTCTCAATATCATCTAACACATATACCACGAACAAAAAACCGTGCCCAGTTCTTGGAAAAAGGTACAGGTGACTCTCGTCTACAAGAAGGGTAGCAAAAGTGATCCACAAAACTACCATCCACTGTCCTTGAGATCGATTTGTTCTAGAATCTTAGAACATATTCTGAGCTCAAACATAATGAGATATATTGAACAGAATGACCTCCTCAATGCCAACCAGCATGGTTTTCGAAAACATCAATCATGTGAAACTCAACTCGCACTTTTCTCATATGACATACTGAAAGCTTTGGAGCAAGGCAGCGGAGTAGATGCAGTGTTTCTTGATTTCCGAAAAGCATTTGACCCAGCACCGCACCTACGCTTACTATCAAAAGTACGATATGGGGTATCAAGTGAAATATGTGACCGGATTGAGGACTTTTTGGTAGCGAGGACACAGCATGTTATCTTGGATGGAGAGTCATCGTCAGATGTAGAAGTAACTTCGCGTGTAGTCCGGGGAAGTGTGTTGAGACTCTTGCTGTTCATGTTGTAAATTAATGACCTTGCGGACAATATTGATAGTAAAATCAGAGCTTTTTGCATTGCACGATTGAACAGTAGAAAAACGTTGTGTGGAGCGACGAATCACGGTACATAATGTGGCGATCCAATGGCAGGGTTTGGGTATGGCGAATGCTCGATGAACGTCATCTGCCAGCGTGTGTAGTGCCAACAGTAAAAATCGGAGGCGGTGGTGTTATGGTGTGGTCGTGTTTTTCATGGAGAGGGCTCGCACCTCTCATTGTTTTGCGTGGCATTATTACAGCACAGGCTTACATTGATGTTTTAAACACCTTCTTTCTTCCCACTGTTGAAGAACAATTCGGGGATGGCGATTGCATCTTTCAACACGATCGAGCACCTGTTCATAACGCACGGCCTGTGGCGGAGTGGTTACACGACAATAACATCCCTGTAATGGACTGGCCTCCTCAGAATCCTGACCTGAATCCTATAGAACACCTTTGTGATGTTTTGTAACGCCGACTCTGTGCCAGGCCTCACCGACCGACATCGATGCCTCTCTTCAGCGCAGCACTGCGTGAAGAATGGGCTGTCATTCCGCAAGAAAACTTCCAGCACCTGGTTGAACGTATGCCTGCGAGAGTGGAATTTGTCATCAAGACTAAGAGTGGGCCAGCACCATACTGAATTCCAGTATTACCGATGGAGAGCGCCATGAATTTTCAGCGAAGTTTCCGAATACTTTTGATCACATAGTGTACCAAATACACTTCTTCCTCGAGCCAAATATTTCTACGCCCAGCTATTGCACTGCATATTCCGCAACAATGTGGTACTCAAACGTCCATCGACCCGGTGTCCCGCAGTTTGGCGTCATGTCCACCAGCCTTTCCTTCCCTCCAACGTCCGGGCAACATGGTACCACGTCACATGTGGAAAATTCACCACAAATCAGCATCTTCACGCAATCGGTTTTGTCAGACATTCTGCCATGTATAATTTGCCATCTTGTGGATGATGATGGCCACCGCTTGGCTTTTGCTGCCACCAGTGACGTGTGGACAATTCGTTGCCTGCTAACTCTGTGCTCTGTCTGACACAATTGACCCATGAAGTTTCAACCATCCTGATGACATTCATTTCCCCACGGTAAAAAATCACTCTGTTGTGTGGGTCTATGGAAGACGATCACTTACACGAATACTGAAGGCGATAAACCACGCCTTGTCTTATGATAGTATATAAAAACTACCACAATGAAACTGAGCACCGATGACGTTACCGATCCTTCTTCGCCAATTACCTTCGAGCGATCTTTTGCGTCACCCCCGCTCAGTTGCATGGTGCCACGTGCGGTCGGCAATCTCCTCCCCGGTGACGTTGGCGTCTGAGACTCTCGACGCTGTTTCTGTATCGCACGCCATGTGGAAGCGCGCCCCTTTCATTTACGCATTGACGTGCCCCTTTCTTTTATGCACTATACCAGGCCAAGCTGTGCACGTCCCCAGTTCTACTGCTCCCTCTTCCTTGGTTTCCGCCCTCCTCTCGTCCGCTACTGCCCAGTGGTGGTGCCGGAGACGCTGTGGCCAGGTCTCGCATGTTTGACCCTTGCTCTTTCTGCTCCCATGCCCCATCTTCCGAGTAAGAGGATGCCTGCAAGTCTTTCCAAGCCCCCGTACCTACTCCCTTCTTTCTCTACGGCGTCACAGCTCTTAGCTTTCTTTGCTTGTTTATATGTGAACATATTTTTATTACCCCCGCACGTAGGTAATAAAGACTTACGTACGCCTTGTTCCTAAAAGAGAAAAAAAATGTTGTTTCCGTCGGAAGGACGGCACTAACGTTGCAATTATGCTTGTGCGAATCAAGATGTTTTGTTGAACACGCTTCCTGTTTAAAAAACATATTAATAAAGTACAGAAGGTAGTGGTTCATGACGGGAAGGGGAAGGCGTTGTGGCCAGACCTCGGGTTTCGATCCGTGCCTACCCTCTCATCATCGGCCTGAAGCTGACCGCTCTAGGACATGGGGAAAAAAAACATAATGACAAAAGAAGTGATCAGAGATTTCCTCCGCTCGGGGACTGGGTGCTGTGCTGTGCTGTGCTCAACATCGTTTCACCATCATCGACACGCAAGTCGCCCAATGCTGCGTCAGCTGAAAAGATTTAAAACTCGGCGGCCGAACTTCCCTAGGTGGCGACTCTCGACCATCAATGCCGTACGAACTTTTCACTTTTTGTTACTTTTCTGACTGTCAGTTTTACTTTGACATGTATTTCTCATACTGCACTTTTGTATACAGAATGACTGTTATTAGTAATCTCATAATTGTTCACCTTGGAACTGTTTGTTGCTTCAATTGTGTTGTTTTATTGAGTGAACAGGCTACTTCCTATGGCTGTTTCAGTGTGATTTCTGAAATGAGTCTTTTTGATAGAGAAATGGGAAAGCTCAAAGCATCTTATAAAACGAAAAAGACATGCTTTCAAGGAAACAGACACAGCAATTTACAGAGGAACGTAAATAATCATATCCAAACATCGTTCTACTATGAAGAGAAAGTGAAAACCTATTTCAGTCCTACAGAATCTACAGCAAATAGTGCAAACGAGATTTTTAATACACTCGTAGATTTAATTTTTAGAGAGAAAGTGAGGGAGCCACTCAAAACACTAATGACTCATTGTGGAACATACATATCCAAAGACTAGTTTTTTTGGAAGAATAGTGCAACTTGCGACTTGTGATGCCGTAATTTCTTTCAGTAACGGAACGGAGGGCAGAGTAAAAATTACTGAGAGGCTTAAAATACCTGTGGAGCAAATTACGATAAATTTGTTGAAGAATGAAACAAGTGGAGAATAAATTCTTTCAAAGAAAGGGTCATGATCCATCAGGAGACAAGGGAAGCAGAGAATAAGCTGAAACTACAGAATGAAGCTGATGGGCACTTTTAGTTCACAGAAGCCATCCTAAGGTGCAGGAAAGCATATCTGAAACTTTTGTCAATTCGCATATTTACAAAATGGTTTCCCTGGTAACTTTTCGTCCAATGTATGAATCATCCTGTACCTCTCAGGAGATAGTGTACTTCTGATGGTCTACAATGTACAGTAGAATTTCTGCTGAAGACTGAAAACTTTTCAGGTAATAAGTTATTACTAGATACAGAAATGGTACAAAAAGTGCTTAAGGAACTCAAATTATTACAAAACAATTTTCACAAGGCGTGACTTGATGACTGCAGTGAATGTTCAGCCAATGTATTGTAGCTAAGAAATTAGATTTGAATAAATGCAAAATGCTTATTAGTTATTGCAGTGTCAAGAAAACCATAATATCAACATTGTTTCAAGATTAAATTTTAATTGTTAATTAAGTCATTTGCAAACTAATTATTTATCCAACTGTCTGTGTTTCTCGTTGCCTGCATGCGTAGTTCTTCACACAACAGATTTAATGGAATTATCTCTTACATTTTTAAGGAGCAAAAATTAGAAAGAACCCTAAACTTACTATGCAATAAATATATCTACCGCCTTAAGTAGTACTGAATACGTTTTGAACTGAAATATCATTTCGCAATCAAATCGTTGAGAAACTAAACGGAATGCAGATCACTCAGAGTAGTGACATGAAATACTTTCGTCGGTAATATCTGATTGCTTATTTCATTGTTATTCAACACAATGATTAAAATCTTGAGTCCACTGAAATCCACCAGTGCAACAGGTTTCCATTACAGTGCTGACAACGATATTCTGTTACTACTGTTACAGTTACCATATGTACAACAGAACACATGGTGAAAATAGAAAATGTAATGATGCCGTCTGTCACAACGGGTCGTTCATGCTACAGCTAAGCTGATTACAATATTGTTTGACGTAAGTGGAGAGTCCTAGTTAAAAAAAAGTGTTAATTCTTTATTACGCTTTACACACAGCAGATAAAGTTGTTGCTGACCATGACTATGAAGATCATCGAGCTATATTCAACACATATCGCGAGAAGCAATATCTGCCGAATCAGTTCAAACAAACGAAATAATAACACTTGACGTTGATGACGACCAAAACACAATCCTTGATTTGGAGTCTAATCTCGCACAGATTCAGAATGCATTCTCCTCAGACATTCAGTAACAATCCGATGCACACCAGCTGATAACTTCCACGTACACATTTTGCGGCTAGCGCACAGTGTACCGTTTAGTACTTGCACATTGGCTGCCGGCTGCCGGCTGCCGGTTCCTCAGATAACGCAGGGTGGTGCCTGGCATCGCACTCCGAAGCCCTGTCCGTCATTATCAACGGCGCTTTGTCCTGCTAGGCTGTTCCCGCCTTTGTCTCATTTCTGAACAATGCCCTCCTATCCCCTAAACTCACCTCATCGGAACACGGTAAACTTTGCTTCCCATCTGATCCTGAGGGCTTTGTGCTGGTCCCGTCCGCTCTATGTAACGCTTGTTTCTGTGATGTGCGTGTAATGAACTGCTTGATTCCAATTTTGAGTCCAACAGTTTAAAGGCAGCGAGGAGGCTTTTCATTTTTTCGTCTTACAACGTCTCGCCAAAATTTCTCTACAATGTAGTAACAATCCACACACTAAAATCCTAGGAATTTTTTTTCCATCTGAAGCGTGCTGTATTTAAAGTTTGTAATACGATTTAGGTAGAAGAAGACATAACAATCGTTTTAGTAATAACTAAGTTGTAGAAATTTCATTGTAACACCAGCCGTACCTCATTAGATTGCAAATGGTTAGGATGCATGTGTTATTAACAAACTGGTCACCACCGTACCACATGAGAATGATGCATGGTCTACCATTTTGAGTGTTCAGAGAGACGGCTGTTTTATTCTGTTGCTTGTGCTGCTATTACGTTAGGAAACCAGAGTAAGAATATACGGAGACACCATAACTCTGCCATAACTCTGGTTCGAAAGCTTTGCAGTACATTGTATGAGTTTCTTAACGATTTATAGCCATAAAGCGGAATAGATATTGTTCAAAGCTGTAAAATGAAACGAGCCCCAAGACAGCTCGTGTGAGATGCCGTAGCGGTAATACATCACGCGGATAAACATGCAGCTCTTTATCCCAGAAACAGGAACCAAGTGGCCATTCGAGCCGCTCCCTGGGAGGCGGGCATCGCTTCTGCGGTATTTATGGTGACAGTAATTGGCGATGGCGCATCGCAGCCTCAAGTCGTCGTTGCTTAACCACGATACAGCTTATGATGGAAAATCTCTCTGCAACAGTTCCACGTTGCACTCAAGTTAAAACTTAATAATTCTGTTAACTTGAATTAAATAAAGCTGAAAACGAAATGGCTAAAGTTTACATGGCGGCTTTTAGATAAGCGAAAAAATAGGTAATATAACCCGGTCGACCACTGAATTATCTACTACGGCGAGAAAAATGAGACGTAAGTATTTGTCTAGTAATGCCCCAAACCGTGCGTGGCATTAGAACTGACGCAAATATACTCACCATAATAAACTGAGCCCCCATCATAAGCATTTATTAAAATGTAATATTTTTAATACTATAAGAATGAAAAGCAATAAAACCAACGAAGTTTTTCTTTGACAGTAAGCACAGTGGAAGATCATAGACTATCGAAGTTAATGATAGCTGAGCTAGTGGACGTATTTCAGGCACTTCATTACCTGAAATGTAATGATGAAGGATGGTTGTCTTCGTGGGCGTTACGGTGTCCGCTTTTAGCCTGAACTGCCTAACACTACAGCTCATGTAATTCCAAGAGAAGTTGTTCTTAGTGAAAAGTCACAGAATACTACGGAAATCTCCAGTCCTAAGCACAAATTGCAAGTGAATTAGTGCTACTTTTGCTCATAATCTGCGGTAGATTCCTTGAGCACAGCACTGTTTACAAACAATTGGGAAAGAGTACAGGACACACCTGTCTACAAAAGAAGCAACAGATCTGATTCAAAAAACTCTCGTTTAATATCACTCACCATCCATAGTAGCAGAGTTCTAGTCTAGAACATGTTATCAGTTCAGACATAATGAGCTACCTGAAAACCATCGCTCTAACAGAAAACATCGATTAATTGAAGTCATTCGCACGTGATAGACTGCCAGCCATGCGTAGGGGCCGGCCGCGGTGGTCTCGCGGTTAAGGCGCTCAGTCCGGAACCGCGCGACTGCTACGGTCGCAGGTTCGAATCCTGCCTCGGGCATGGATGTGTGTGATGTCCTTAGGTTAGTTAGGTTTAAGTAGTTCTAAGCTCTAGGGGACTGACGACCACAGATGTTAAGTCCCATAGCGCTCAGAGCCATTTGAACCATGAGTAGGGTAGTGAGATGGGGTTTGTGTCGCTACACGCTTCTGATTCTGAAACACACCGACACATACTGAACAAAATACCGTTATAAAGAATATTTAAGCAAGTTGGTGACTGGTAAAACATTGCTGTATTACTGAATGGGGTCTTCAACGTACACATAAATAATATCTTGAGTGCCCCAATTAAAAGTAATAGGATCATTACAGTTCAAGTTATAGTATATTAACTTAGTTACAACCGCAAACGTTTCATTGGAGATGCAATTACCTACCGCAACGTTTAAGTCGATTTACAGCGTAGTAATAGACCTTTAGACAGTGAAAAAATATCTTTTTTTTAAATACTGACAGCTTACTCTTAAAGCAGTGAAATGCAAAACTATACGCTACACAGAGTGGAAAACTGTAGCAGCCTTTTATTGGACGGTTCTCAGCTATGTTATACAAATAACTGAGCCTAGCAAAACGTAGAGATGCGAAGTACGAAGTAGGGAAGTAAGTGGCAGGCTTAGATTTATCAGTACTATACTGGGAATCTGCAGTTTGTTTACAGAAGAGGCTGCCCACAAAGCACATCTGTATCGCATACCGGAAAACGGCCCAAGTGAGTTGGATCCATACCAGAGTAGATTAATATCGAGTTGATGTACAGGGTGTTACAAAAAGGTACGGCCAAACTTTCAAGAAACATTCCTCACACATAAATAAAGAAAAGATGTTATGTGGACATGTGTTAGGAAACGCTTTATTTCCATGTTAGAGGTCATTTTAGTTTCGTCAATGGAGCACGTTATCATGATTTCATACGGGATACTTTACCTGTGCTGCTAGAAAGTGTCCCTTTACAAGTATGACACAACATGTGGTTCATGCACATTTCAGTTGAAGTGTTCGTACGCTTCTCAACGACAGATTCGGTGACCGATGGATTGGTACAGACGGGCCAATTCCATGGCCTCCACGCTCTCCTGACCTCAACCCTCTTGACTTTAATTTATGAGAGCATTTGAAAACTCTTGTCTACGGAACCCCGGTACCAAATGTAGAGACTCTTCGTGCTCGTATTGTGGACGGCTGTGATACAATACGCCATTCTCCAGGGCTGCATCAGCGCATCAGGGATTCCATGCGACGGAGGGTGGATGCATGTATCCTCGCTAACGGAGGACATTTTGAACATTTCATGTAACAAAGTATTTGAAGTCACGCTGGTACGTTCTGTTGCTGCGTGTTTCCATTCCATGATTAATGTGATTTGAAGAGAAGTAATAAAATGAGCTCTAACATGCAAAGTGAGCGTTTCCGGACACATGTCCACATAACATATTTTCTTTCTTTGTGTGTGAGGAATGTTTCCTGAAAGTTTGGACGTACCTTTTTGTAACACCTTGTATATCTATAAGGGGCAGTCAAACGAAATCGAGACAGATGAAAAACAAAGTGAACTATGTATTATTTCAAAAGTAATCGCCATAACTGTTAACAGATGGTACAGATGAAACCCACTGTGAGATGAGACGGCAAATACCATCATGAAAAAATGTTTGCGCTTGCCTACGTAACCGTGATTGTTCCCATGAGTGCGCTTCTTCGTCCGAACCAAATCGACGGCCACGAAAGTCTTTCTTCAGGGCACCAAGAACGGGGAACTCACAGGGGGATAGATCGGCACAGTATGGAGGATGTGTAAGGGCTACCCAGCGAAATTAATAAACATTTTAGCTAAACAAACACTGTTTTTGGCCTTCTTTCACAATTTTATTATTAATGTTATTCCACAACCGAGGTTTCAGGTTATAAGCCCATTTTTAAGCATATTCCCAAAGGTAATAATGCACAGATAAACTTGATGACAAGGCAAAGATAATCATGTCGACTTGTTAAGGTATCGATACACAGCTTAATGTACAATTACGTCAATGACCATTTTTAACAAATTACATACATTATTACACATTCAGCAATTACACTACAATGACCAGACTAAAGTTATGCATCAGCCAAGAAGAATCCTTCTCGGATTATCAGCCGAGTGGTGGCGTCGTCTTGTCGCAAGGTTTCTATGAGTTTCGTACCCACCACTTCGCCAGAAGACTGCAATCGCAAATATCAGCCAAGAACTTTTTAACTCCGATGGACTGGAACCCAAAGTTATGCTTCTGTTTGAGGTTGTGATCTCATCTAAAAGAGGTGAGTAATTGAATTGGGTTTGCTCGTTTAATAGCAGGTGTGGGGATATACACATCTGTCTCTTAATTTCTAAAATTTCTAATTGGTTGAGTTTGGCCCCCTTTTCCTCTGTGTGTAGGACCTGTACTTCTATTGTGTATTTATGGTTTTGTTCAGGCAATATTCTGCAGAGGCTGAATCAGGCTTCTTCACTCTCCAGCTTCTGTGGTGTTCTTTAAGCCTAGTACAGATTGACCTCCCTGCAACACTGGACGTCTTCAGCGCGCCAAAAATGATTAATCGATACTGAAAATTTGTATTGTTTGTGATCTATGTTGTTGAGAAATGTGAAATATAAAATCAAGTCTTATGCACTACCACTGTACTGCCATTTAAATGCGAGGCGTTCACTGTTTTGCCCCCTTCCCCCTGCTAGCTCTCATACAGCGCGGCGTGACGGTGGGGGAAATGTGAAACGAGTGTGAGTGCCTCAGCACTCGGGCCTGGGCATGGCTCGCAGCTGAAATGTTGGCCAGCGGTGGTTTAGATTGTTGCGCCGCGTCTTTCACTGAAATGGCGGTGTAGATTCGTGACCGAGTTAGCAAAACACGTCACTGCAGCCTGACTTAAAGAACAACAGAGAGTGAAGCAGTGGGGCCCAGCTAGGGTTTTCTTTCACAAGAAACTTCATCTGTGCGATGCTGACATGGCAAGAATCGCCACCCAGGCCATGCGGTAGATGAAGTTACCACACATTAAAGACCCCATGCCACAGTCAGAATTATAGCACCACTGGCACAATGGAAATACTAACACCAGATGGTGGTAGTGGTGAACAAGCCTAGCACTGTGGCTCTGTTGTGGCCTGCTTGATGGACAATGTGTTGTGGATTGGCAAGAGAGCCAACCCGGTATACTAGAGGAAGCCGAAAAGCACGCGTTTTAGCTCACGTAGGCTGGCGTGAGGTCTGGGACAGGCCAAGGAAATTAGACTAGCAAAAAAGGACGTAGCTGTGGAATACTTAACTTTAATCCATAAATGGTGAACATCGCTCTTGACGGTACACGTTTTACAGCATCAATAGTAACTGGTAATGGCGCCTTGCTAGGTCATAGCAAATGACGTAGCTGAAGGCTATGCTAACTATCGTCTCGACAAATGAGAGCGTATTTTGTCAGTGAACCATCGCTAGCAAAGTCGGCTGTACAACTGGGGCGAGTGCTAGGAAGTGTCTCTAGATCTGATGTGTGGCGGCCCTCGGTCTGCAATCACTGATAGTGGCGACACGCGGGTCCGACGTATACTAACGGACCGCGGCCGATTTAAAGGCTACCACCTAGCAAATGTGGGGTCTGGCGGTGACACCACATTCCTCCCCCGCAAATCGGCGTACGGTTGTGGCATAAGGCTTCCGCCCGCCGTGGGGAGGACCCAATGTTGACTTATGCGACGAGGTGGGGAGCCTAACAACAGGCGAGGCCGTGCCACCCGCACCCTGCCATTCGGACCGAGGGGAGCTAGGAAACCCCTGAAAACCTGCTCCAGGGTGCACGCCAACATGCGGTGTATGCGCCCGTAGAGAGACAGGAGGGGCCGAAGGGTCGACCTCCATCGGGCCGGGGCACCCGACGGGCGAAGACGACATTTGGTCCGGAGCGGGCAAGAGTTCCATGTCGGTGGACAACTGGTCACGGGAAGCGATCGGCGGCGCGTGACCCAGGGAGGCGCCCGGCGGTTGCAGCGACGCGTCCACTGGCGGCGTCGCCGGCGGGAGAACAGGCGGCGGCGGCGGCGGCGGCGCGTCACCATGGGGCAAAATGGAAGGCAGCGTCGGTAACACCTGGGGCTGAGGCGAACCAGGAGATGGGTCCCCAGGGCGCTGACCGGACGGCACCGTCGCTGAAAGCAGACGGGGAGCGGCAGATCCCGTGCGATGACAGAGGCGCAGCTGATTGAGATTCCGACGCACCTCACCAGAGGCCCCCAAAACCAGATACATAGCGCGGCCGAGGCAGCGAAGAATGCGCCCTTCGAGCCGACGCCGTGAACCTCGATAGTTGCGGTAGTAGACAACGTCGCCTGGGGCAAAAGCAGGTGTCTGCCGCTGCACGGGAACCTGATGCGGCGGATGGAGTAAAGACATCAAGGTTCGATGAGGGCGACCTTGGAGCAACTCAGCCGGCGAGCGACCATCTCGGGGCTGAGAGCGATATGAGGACAAAAAGAGCAATAACGCGTCCTCCCGAGAATGAGACTCTTTCAACTTCAACATCTGTGACTTGAAAGTCCTGACCAAACGTTCAGCGGCACCGTTTGACTGTGGCGAAAACGGCGCGGACGTCAGATGTTGAATACCATTGGCCTTGCAGAATGACAAATTCTGCGGACATGAATTGTGGGCCATTGTCGGAAACAATAGTCTGTGGAAGACCTTCAACGCAAAAGATAGCGGATAACGCTTGGATGGCGGCAGATGACGTCGTGGAAGACATCCGGGCAACAAAAGGAAAATTACTGAATGAATCTACCACAACCAACCATCAAGCATTCCAGATTGGACCAGCAAAATCGATGTGTAAGTGTTGCCAAGGGGAACTGGCTTTTGGCCATGCAAAAAATTTTCGCGGTGGTGCTGAGTGTTGTTTGGCACACACCATGCAAGAAGAGCACATATTCGTAATCGCGGCATCGATTCCGAACCAAGTACAGTGCTGACGAGCAAGCTGTTTCGTTCTCACTATACCCCAATGTCCTTGGTGGAGAAGCCGTAAGACAGAGGACTGTAACGAACGTGGGACCACGACCCTGGACTGATCATTATCAGAACGCAACAGCAAAACACCACGTCGTACAAAAAGTCTCTCCTTGTGAGCAAAAAATCGGCGAACCAACAGATCCCCGATCCGTGATTTTGACAAGGGCCAGTGCGTAGCAACAAAACGCAGAACGGTAGCAAGGACAGGGTCGGCAGCTGTGGCTGTAGCTACACGACGAAAATCAATTGGAAACGATTCGACCACGTCACCGGTTTCCGAATCAATGAACATGCCAGCAAGTTCGGAGTAATCGAATGCTCTATCCTCAGCAACAGGCAAACGGGACAACGCATCGGCGTTTCCGTGCTTAGAAGTGGACCGATACAAGATATCGTAGCGGTACTGCGAGAGGAAAATAGACCAGCGAATGAATTTCTGCGCTGTACGTGGAGGTACAGGCTTGGTCGGATGAAAAAGTGATGTCAAAGGTTTGTGGTCTGTGATGATGGTACAGTGACGACCATACAAGAAATCATGAAACTTTGTAACACCAAAGACGAGAGCCAATGCTTCTTTCTCGATCTGTGAATAATTTCTTTGCGCAGACGAGAGCAATTTGGACGCAAAGGCAATAGGGCGATCGTGCGAACCATCTTTGTGCGCAAGCACAGCTCCGATCCCGAAATCCGATGCATCCACCATCAACAAAAGGGGCTTCCGGGGATCGAATGGCGTAAGGCAAGTATTGGAAATCAATGCCGATTTCAACTGGCGAAAGGCGCGTTCGCATTCCGTCGTCCAGACGAACGGAACACCTTTACGGCGCAAGCGATGAAGCGGAGCTGAAATGGAAGAGGCGTGTGGGATATAACGGTTATAATAATTAATTTTTCCCAGCACACTCTGTAGCTGCTTCAAATTCTGCGGCGAAGGCAAGTCCTGTATGGCACGGAGGTGCTCTGGACTGGGATGTATGCCTTGGGCATTGAGTTCATGTCCCAGATAGGGTAAGTCACGAGCAAAAAACACACATTTGTCCTTCCGCAAGCGAAGACCATTTTGTCGCAAGACCTGAAATAATGTTCTGAGATTGGCTAAATGTTCTTCTTCCGTCTTTCCGGAGATCACAGTATCGTCCAGATAGTTTGCTGCAGTAGGGACCGACGCACAAACAGTTTGTAGATATTGCTGAAACAATGTAGGGGCGGATGCACACCCGAATGGCAGTCGTTTGAATCGATACAAACCAAGATGCGTGTTAACCACCAAAACGCGCTGGGATTCTTCGTCCACCGGTATTTGCAAGTACGCATCTGCTAGGTCCAACTTCGAAAAATATTTACCTGGGCACAGTTTGTCAAAAAGATCTTCCGGGCGGGGTAAAGGAAAAGTTGCAGTCACTAGTTGTGGATTCACTGTTGCCTTGAAGTCCACACAAAGTCTCAATTTTCTGGAAGGTTTTGGCAAAATTTCTAAGGGTGATGCCCAGAGAGAAGCCTGCACACGTTCAATTACACCTTGTGATTCCAAATCGTGTAATGTTTTTGCGACCTCATCACGCAATGCATGGGGAACGTTGCGCGCTCTGAAAAATTTCGGTTGCGCGTTGACTTTCAGTTCCAAATGTGCTTTATAGTTCTTGGCGCAACCAAGGCCCGGTGCAAAAATGTCTGCAAATTCTTCACATAGCTGAGAAACACTGTCTGAAAGCACAGTCTGGTTCCCTAATAGGACCTGATTTACTATAGACAAGTTAAACAACTTAAATAAATCGAAACCAAACAAGTTCACTGCAGCCGAAGAACGAAGGACGTGAAATGACACAAGTTTTGTTTGTCCCTTGTATGTTGCAAGAAGACTGCACTGTCCTAACACAGGGATATGCAGACCGGAATAACTAGTTAGCTTAACATTTGCAGCACGCAACGGAGGTGTGCCCAGCTGTTTGTACGTGTCTTGATTGATCAGTGAAACTGCAGCCCCGGTATCGAGCTGGAATGGTATCACTTTGCCGTTAATGTCCAACTCCAAAAAAAGTTTATTGTCCTGCTGACGACAAGAGCGACTGTCTCGTGCAACGTGAACTGACACTGGTACAAAATCACTTGCGACTTGACGGGAGTTCCTGCGATGTCGATGCACACTATTTGTGGGATAAACACAGTCACTGTTAGAGAGAGTGGCACTGGGTGGAGTGGCATGAACTACATGAATTTCCATGGGCGAAGTTTCGCGAGCCTGAGTATCCTTGTTTCGATTCCGATTCCAGTGCGAAGCAAAGGGCCTGGAATGATTTTGAGCTTCCGATCTGAGCTTTTTCTGGCAAACACTTTGAACATGTCCTTTTTTATTACAGAAAAATCAAATAGCTTGGCGTAACGGGCAATTCTCACGCGAATGTCTAGTAGCACACTGCGGGCATGATTTTAGCACTGCGTTTGCTTGCCAGCGCGGTACACGTGGCTGAGAGCCAGGTGGCTTTGGCGCGGCCGGGCGCGAGGACTGTTTACTGTTCCGTGTAGCTCGCCCGGCGGGCTGGTTAACCTGACACAAGGGTGGCGAAGTTTCAAATGATGCCTGAGCAAAGTCAAGGGTGTCCTACCGATCCAATATGTCCATCACTTGTTGAAGGGAGGGATTGACTAGTTTCAAAATCTGTTCCCTTATACGAACATCAGAAACGTTCTGTGCAATTGCATACATACCATAGTATCTGAATAAGGGAGTCCACATTGACACTCAAAAGCACAATGCCTAGTAAGGCCTTGCAAGGTTGCAACCCACTCCCAATTAGTCTGACCGGCCGTACATTTTGTACGAAAGAAGGTATACCTTTTCGCAACTACATTGACTGATTCTTTGAAATATGCATCTAATGCAGACACAATTTCGTCGTAGGACAGAGTTGCTACGTCGCATCGGGGAAATAATTTGACTATCACACGGTACGTGGTCACCCCGACGGAAGATAATAAGAAAGGCTGCCGCTCGTTACCTTGAATTCTGTAGGCGTCGAGATGGAATCCAAATTGGCGTGACCACTTTCCAGTGCAGCATCAAAAGGACGAAAAGTTGGTGCAACTGCGTGTTGTAGCTGCGTTAGCGGTGGAGCGGCGGCTGTCGCATTGTTTTGCAGTGCACGTTGACCCTGGACGAGCTGTCCAAGGGCATCCAGTAAGGCCAGCGTCTGCTGATTCTGTAAGCGATAAAATTCGGACAGCACATCTGGAGATGGTGGCGAAGCCATTACACAAGTAAATCAGGGCAGTGTAGTTACGAACGCGGTGTGGCCTCGTCGCCAAATGTTGTGAATTGGCAAGAGAGCCAACCCGGTATACTAGAGGAAGCCGAAAGGCACGCGTTTTAGCTCACGCAGGCTGGCGTGAGGTCTGGAACAGGTCAAGGAAATTAGACTAGCAAAAAAGGACGTAGCTGTGGAATACTTAACTTTAATCCATAAATGGTGAACATCGCTCTTGACGGTACATGTTTTACAGCATCAATAGTAACTGGTAATGGCGCCTTGCTAGGTCGTAGCAAATGACGTAGCTGAAGGCTATGCTAACTATCGTCTCGGCAAATGAGAGCGTATTTTGTCAGTGAACCATCGCCAGCAAAGTCGGCTGTACAACTGGGGCGAGTGCTAGGAAGTGTCTCTAGACCTGCCGTGTGGCGGCGCTCGGTCTGCAATCACTGATAGTGGCGACACGCGGGTCCGACGTATACTAACGGACCGCGGCCGATTTAAAGGCTACCACCTAGCAAGTGTGGTGTCTGGCGGTGACACCACACAATGATGCCCTATCAAAACGAGCTCGGGCCAAGCCTGCGTAAATACCACCGATTCCAGCCAGGCTGTATCAGTCACTGCCTACAGCCAGCTACGAAATGCTGTATATTAAAATTAATTTGCATAAATGCTTTGTAAGAAGTCGTGGTCAGTTAGTTGCATTATAATAACATCTTTGTGTTAACTGCAGTTTTTATTGAATTAGTTATACCTTACGCATTTTGGGATCTACAGTAAAATGATAAAAATGCGATGAGATCAAATAACAGTAAAACACTGTGAAAAGCGAATGGCAATTAACTCTTCCCAGATATGACACACAGTGCGCTACAGACCAACAACTAGCAGAAATGAATCTGTCCACCATACTTACACTGATGGGAAAAATCGCAACATCAAGAAGGAGTTGTGCGACCTAAACGAAAGTTGCTAGGCGTGTTTCTACAACTGACACATGATGTCTGTTCGAATTTCGCGCCAGTCGCATAAGAGTGGCGCTTGTAGGGTCACTGACGGGATACAAATCAAACTTGCTTTAAATACACTCTGTAATGGTCGTGAGTGTTAGTTACGTTTGAGATTGGACTTGGAAAGATGACGTTAGTTAAGAATGCCTTTAACACAACAAAGACGTCATTATCGAGAGTTTGCATGACGTCGTGTAATAGGGATATAAGAAGCTAGATGTTCCTTCTGCAGTACTGCAGAAGTACAGGAATGTAGCGACTGCACATGATTGTTGGCAGCAGTGGCCACAAGACTACACCGTCGCAAGAAGACCAAGCTCTGGACGGCCACATGGCATTACCGACAGGGAAAACCACGCTGTTCGGCGTATGGCTCTGTCACATCGTACTGCATCTACAGCAGCAGTCTGAGCAGCAGTTGGCACCACAGTGACACAACGAACTGTTACAAATCGGATACTTCAAGGACAGCTCCGAACCAGACTCCCTGTGGGGTGCATTCCACTGACCCCAAACCACGGCCATTTGCGAACTCAGAGCGCGAACCAGCACCTCTCCTGTTTCATGTTCCGCTCATTTCGTTGTGCGAACTCCTAGAATGACAGTCAGCCTTTATCTCTGCTCCTAGGGCAAACCCTGCCTGTAATACGAGCGCCAAGGCTAGAGACCAAGATTAATTTATTTCTTTTATTTTTCTTTTGTTTATTTTTACGTTACTTCCCTTCTAATGCTCACCCTTCCCGCTCTGTATCCCACACAAAGAATAGGAAACCAGACGCAACCACGTAAACAAGGCACACATAAGAGATACTATTACGAAAGTAAACGGACTGTGCTACGAATTTTTGTAGAAAAGATATTTGTGGAATTATGACAACAAGCAACATCGGATGATGAGAATAGGTTTTTTTGTGTATATGTAATACAGGGGTTAGCCGTAGACGATTGATTTAGAATGAGGTGAGAGAGTAATTAAATGCAGAGTTTGTGAAGAATTTCGTTTACCTACGTTTTTATTTTCTGTGTGTATGAATTTCATTTGAGATGTTAATCTAGAGTTCTCCGAGCAGCCTGTATCTATTTAAGGCGGAAAATCGACCACCAATTTGAACTCACTATGCACTATTCATTAATAGAATGGATCAACCATAGTAAATAGTAATTCTGAAATATACAGCAAACTAAATTGGATCAAGGAAAACAAGGGAGACCCGAATATAATGTACATTTATGTAAGATGTGTTGTTGAATCATTTTCGGAGACATTGACACAATCTGCCATTAGGTTGACCAGGTCTTCCAAAGAGGGGACAGAAGTTGCATCACAGCCTCTCTTGACTTGGCAGTGGTGCCCTGCAATTGAATTAGCAGCCTGACACAAAAAGCATCTGCGAGTGAACAGACAGAAGTCAGCCATGCAGTTTTTCACAAGAAACTACATGTGGACTATGCTGTACTGCAGGAACCGCCGCCTGGGCCCTGGCAGATCTACAATTTCAGGGGGAAATATAAAAAGTTTTATTTCTTCCTTCTAAATTTTAACCTTCTTTCCTAATTTGTCTTTGTTTTCCTTCGCTTTTTGCTAAACAATATATGAATTACAACCTTGATTTGCCTTTCTTCATTCTATCTATGATGACAAATCATAGTGTCAATATCGTTTCTCCGGCACTCACTGACCTTTGCCGACATCGGCTTCTATCAGTCTTTCTACTCTTCTATAAATAATTTGTGTCAGTATTTTGCAACCATCATTTGTTGAACTGATGCTTCGGTAACATTCATTCCTGTCAGCTCCTGCCTTCTTTTGAATTGGCTTTATAATATTTTCTAGTAGTATGAGGATACTTCGACCGTCTCATACATTTCGCATACCTCTTCGAATCTTTTGTCATAGCTGGTTCTCTCAAGGATCTCCATAATTCAGAGGGAATCTCGTGGACTCCTTGTATCTTGCTTCGACTTAGATCTTTCAGTAATCAGTCAATTCTTCTTATCATCTAATTCCACTACGATTTCCGTGTTATGGTTTTCAAGCTTTCTTCCTGTGTATAGACCTTCATACATGCCTTCTTTGGCATCCCGCCTGGAAGGCGGAGCATGGGTAGGAGCAAGAGCAATAAAAGGTAAAATACGTCGGTACTGCACTTAAGTAAAAGTGGTTTGCTAGTAGCGATGCTCGTAGAGCTCTCCAGCGCCCGCTAGAGGGCGCTGTCGTCGGTGTCTGTCGTAGTGCCAACCTAAGCGGTGGCATCATAGCTGTCGATACCACACCTTCCATCTTTCCCCCTTCCCTTCTTTGACAAGTACTGACTTGTCATCTATGCTACTGATTTTCATATATCTGCATTCCCTTCTCCGAAGTTTCTTTACTTTCCCATAGTCAATCATGGTTCGACATCATTGCGTTTCTCCTATACGGATTCCAATTTAGCATTTTGTACTTTCTGCCAATATAATTTTTTCGACGTTTGTGTTCCTTTCAGCGTAAATAATTTTTTATATTTTCTTTCGTCGATTAAATTGCCCACCTCGAATGTTATCCAAGAATTCGTAGTGGGTTTTTCCTATTTGCTTACGCGATCCTCTGCTGCCTTCAGTCTTTCATTTCTCAAAGCTATTAATTCCACTTCTGTTGTATTCCTCCCCCCAGTTTCATTCAGTCATTGCCTAATGCCCCCTTTAAAACAGAGTAGCGAATGGGCTATCATTATTTCCACGATTTGCTCTCAAAGTCAACGAAGATGTCGAGGTAGGGCAAGGGCCATGACGAGCGGCGACGCACCGGATATTTCTGTCACGGAGGGCGCCACCTGCTGTCAGTGGGTTCGGTCTTGCAGTTACGGCCATACGCATGCGCAAAACCCATACAGCGCGCTAATAAATAGTAATACACTAGAGCGCCGTCGGTTGTCGATATTAGCGACCACACACTCATTGGACCACACAAAATGTAGACAATAATCCTTTTTTTGTTTTTGACAATGTATAACACTAGCGAACCAGGCACTGCTTCGCAATTGCTAAATATATGTCAGAATTGGATATACGTTCTAATTTTCTTTTCCTCCTCTCTCGGTCTATCTGCGCCCCCCCCCCCCCCCCCCCTTCTTTGTCCACCTCTTCCACATCCTATCTTTCTCTGTTCACCTCCTCCTTTCCTTTCGCTACGCCCATTTTCCCCCTACCTGCTCTCCTTTTCTCACATCTCTCTGACATTGAGTCTTGTTTATTGTTATTGGAAACAAAACATTGATTCGGAATATAAATCACTTCAATGCGCAAGTAAATTGGTGGGGATCAGTGGAATACGAGGTATGAGAGAGACCTTTTCAGCTGCTTCAATGACAGTATTTCTCGAACGTACAGGATTACAATGTATCAGATCCCGTAGTATTGCTCTAATCATAAACCGACAAGCCATACTCTAAATAAAACTTTCCCGTTTTGTGCTAAAACCGACTGTGAGGAAGAAATCAAAACGGCATATGTTTGTGTACACAATTTTTATTTAAAACTGTGTGTAAAGAGAAGGAACGTAAGAAGGGAAAAACAATTTGTCTAATGGTTTTAATACTTTGCAGCCGGCCGGAGTGGCCGAGCGGTTATAGGCGCTAGAGTCTGGAACGGCGCGACCGCTACGGTCGCAGGTTCGAATCCTGCCTCGGGCATGGATGTGAGTGATGTCCTTATGTTAGTTAGGTTTAAGTAGTTCTAAGTTCTAGGGGACTGATGACCTCCGCAGTTAAGTCCCATAGTGCTCAGAGCCATTTGAACCATTTTTTTAAATACTTTGCAATCGTAGTTAAAACTGACTGCGAAAATGAAAAAATAAGCCGACCATTTTCACAGCACAGCACAGCACAGCATTTTTTTTCTCACTGTAGTTGTACCAGGAAACCTGTACATTGTTGTTTAAAGAATAGATATAGCCTCTGTCCGTCTGATGGTTTATCAGAGTATCGTGTAAAATATGAAGTAAATCACTCAAGAATTTTTCCACGTTTTCGCTAACATTTCTTAATCCATTCCTGTTCAAATATTTATTAGTTTATCGCGTAAAAATCTGATGTAAATCGGTCAAGAACTTAAATAACGTCTTGTCTTCATGTAGTAGTATAGATTGTCACAGAAATACATTATAGTAGTCCCAGACCCCGGTTCCGAACAAGGCTTTCGGGAAGTTGTCCTTGGTTATCAGGCGAATTCCGGACCCCAAATACAGTTGGAATCCCGCTGTTCCACTACCTGGCATTTGGAGCATTTGGCTGAAAAGAACCGCGACTCCTTAAAGGGCCTGAACACAAGTAGCCCGCTCTGCTCCATGCAGCGGAGAATGTAAAAAAAACGCCAGAAGCAATTAATCAAATTGTCGACTTCACAGTAATTACTTACATCAACCCATACTAAAACTGGTACCGACATTATAACATATAGCGACATTGAAATATAGAAAGTATAATTTTCACCGAATGGACGTGGAATCGATTCTTCCATTCACGATGAAATCGTTGTGAACCTTCGTGCTTCATCCGCTAGAGAAAACAAAGCTAAGAGAATTCGTTTCTTTGATCAAGAACTTTGCCCGTTACTTCGTAGAAATAATAATAAACTTGTGGTCGGTGGCGATTTTAACTGCGACATGCGACACATCTTCCGAAAGACAAAAACCGAATTTCGGAAAACGTTTTTCGCTGTAGTGTTTATATGTTGAGGTCTGAAGCGGACTTGCTATCCCAGTTAAATATGGCGCCTGGAAAACAACTGTTACAGTTTAGATTTAGTCAGGACAGTCGCTACTTCCCCTCAATTATATGAGGTGTAAACACCTTCAGTCCAAAATTTCCACTTATCCTTCACTGTAAAAAAAGCCACTCCGTCCACATTAGCCGAAAATTTTTGAAAACGTGGCGAATCGCGACAGGTCAAGAACGTTTCAAAACTGGTTGCGTTTACATGGGAGCGAAAATTGATTGCGGAACTGGAAAACTGTCAACCAGATGCAGATTTCCAGAAGCTATTTTGAAGTGTTTACATGACCACCCAGAAGCGGTATTGGGAAATCTGTTTGCGAAACCCGGTTTTAGGAGCCCCATGTAAACGGGATGTGTAATAGGCTACTTTCCTATGTTAAAAATATGGTTCGGATTGCTGTTATTTGAATACAACATTCAAATAGCATTTACGGAAAATATTCTCACAGAATATCTGCTATTTTTATTTAATTAAAGCTTAAAAATAATTAAATAACAAGATTTGGTCACGTGATCGAAAATGCTTTTTCATTGACTGAAGCTCAGGTGACATCGCAGACTCGGAGTAAGACGAAGCTTACGTGTCTTATAGGAGTGTTAACCAAAGTTAGGAGGTTTTTATGTACTTTTTCTGCAAACGGTTTACCTATTTAGTGATGGAAAACGCAGCTACAACTTTTAAATAACAATAGAAAGGAATTTTGTGAATGCTGATTGTGGAAACCTTGCGAAGGTTTATGCGTTTATTCTTCTCCCATTTGAACAAATTTCAAGTCTTACTGAAAACTGTCGTTTCACCCAACTTCGCGTAAATTGTTTGGTAGCCGGTTGTTAGCGCAGTAAATCGTCCAATTTTATAAGATGCAGTCCATAGGTCACTGCTTCAAATCCAACCCGAAAGAGTATTTTAACTTACTTGTAAAACGACTCGACAGTCCTCTGATATGGAAACCAAACTACAACTACAAAACTTCAGAACACCGCCGAGAAACAGAATATTATTGTGTTTTCCTTGCTGTTTACTCGCGCCTATACAGTGGTGTCAAAACTAAAGCAAGAAACAGAAATTTCTGCAAGGTTGCCTTTAGTTTGCCACAACAGTATAAACAGGTGACATTAAAGGAGAAACAATCTAAAGAATACAGAACGTAAACAACTGCAACATGTATAACGGTAGACAAAAATATTCTTGGTTTTTCCAGCTCAACAGATTTGCACACACATTCCAACAACTGGTTAATGTGCTCAGTATGGGGTGCCTCTGTCAGCATTACAGGACTTACAACGACGGCGCATGCTGTGAATATGTCATCAGTCTCATGTTGATGCAATAACGGCCATTCTTCCTGCAGAGCTGCTCGAAGTCTTGGATAGTGGTTGGTGGATGCTGATGTGATGCAAGCCGTCTCCCTAGTGCATCCCAGACATCCTCTATGGGATTTAAATCGGGAGAGCGAGCAGGCCACGCCATGCGTGCAACATTTTCCGTTCCCAAGAAAACATGAACCACCCGTGCTGTATGAGGTCGAGCATTATCGTCAATCAGTACGTAGTCTGGGCCCACAGCACCTCGCTACAACCGCAAATGAGGTCGTAAGAACTCGTCACGATGCCTAACGGCAATTAATCCTTGCCGATTCACCTGTATACACTCCTGGAAATGGAAAAAAGAACACATCGACACCGGTGTGTCAGACCCACCATACTTGCTCCGGACACTGCGAGAGGGCTGTACAAGCAATGATCACACGCACGGCACAGCGGACACACCAGGAACCGCGGTGTTGGCCGTCGAATGGCGCTAGCTGCGCAGCATTTGTGCACCGCCGCCGTCAGTGTCAGCCAGTTTGCCGTGGCATACGGAGCTCCATCGCAGTCTTTAACACTGGTAGCATGCCGCGACAGCGTGGACGTGAACCGTATGTGCAGTTGACGGACTTTGAGCGAGGGCGTATAGTGGGCATGCAGGAGGCCGGGTGGACGTACCGCCGAATTGCTCAACACGTGGGGCGTGAGGTCTCCACAGTACATCGATGTTGTCGCCAGTGGTCGGCGGAAGGTGCACGTGCCCGTTGACCTGGAACCGGACCGCAGCGACGCACGGATGCACGCCAAGACCGTAGGATCCTACGCAGTGCCGTAGGGGACCGCACCGCCACTTCCCAGCAAATTAGGGACACTGTTGCTCCTGGGGTATCGGCGAGGACCATTCGCAACCGTCTCCATGAAGCTGGGCTACGGTCCCGCACACCGTTAGGCCGTCTTCCGCTCACGCCCCAACATCGTGCAGCCCGCCTCCAGTGGTGTCGCGACAGGCGTGAATGGAGGGACGAATGGAGACGTGTCGTCTTCAGCGATGAGCGTCGCTTCTGCCTTGGTGCCAATGATGGTCGTATGCGTGTTTGGCGCCGTGCAGGTGAGCGCCACAATCAGGACTGCATACGACCGAGGCACACAGGGCCAACACCCGGCATCATGGTGTGGGGAGCGATCTCCTACACTGGCCGTACACCACTGGTGATCGTCGAGGGACACTGAATAGTGCACGGTACATCCAAACCGTCATCGAACCCATCGTTCTACCATTCCTAGACCGGCAAGGGAACTTGCTGTTCCAACAGGACAATGTACGTCCGCATGTATCCCATGCCACCCAACGTGCTCTAGAAGGTGTAAGTCAACTACCCTGGCCAGCAAGATCTCCGGATCTGTCCCCCATTGAGCATGTTTGGGACTGGATGAAGCGTCGTCTCACGCGGTCTGCACGTCCAGCACGAACGCTGGTCCAACTGAGGCGCCAGGTGGAAATGGCATGGCAAGCCGTTCCACAGGACTACATCCAGCATCTCTACGATCGTCTCCATGGGAGAATAGCAGCCTGCATTGCTGCGAAAGGTGGATATACACTGTACTAGTGCCGACATTGTGCATGCTCTGTTGCCTGTGTCTATGTGCCTGTGGTTCTGTCAGTGTGATCATGTGATGTATCTGACCCCAGGAATGTGTCAATAAAGTTTCCCCTTCCTGGGACAATGAATTCACGGTGTTCTTATTTCAATTTCCAGGAGTGTAGTTTCACAAAGAGGGTTTCGAATGGTAAACATAATCCCTGTCAACATCGTTAGGGATCCTGCTCGACACCGGTCTCTTTCCACAATGTTTTGCGCCCAAAATCGTGTTCCACGTTTCCTCGAGATGCACATCCGTCGAGAATTACTCTCCACACTAAATAGGGACTCATATAGGAAAACAACATTGGCCGACGTTGGACCGTGCAGGTGGCATGTTGATGACTCCACTCTAGACGTTCCCTTCTGTGAAGACGCGTCAAGAGGTAGACATACACCAGATCTCCGACAATAAAGGCCACTCTGCAGAAGCCTTCTGCACACAGTTTGCCTCGATACAACACGTCCAGTGTATGCTGCGAGATCAGATGCCTGTTGCAGCGCAGTACTAAGGCGGTACCGCCCTGCCCTTACGGCCAAATAACGGTCCTCTCTTCTGAAGTCACACGTGGTCGGCCCTGCCCTGGTCTTCGGGATACAGTTTTGGTCTCTATAAACTGTCGCCACATCCGAGAATCAATAGAACGATTCGCATTAAGTCATCGGACCAAATCAGTTTGCGACTGTGCTGCTTCCTTTCTTTCTATGGCCCTCCACCGCAGAGGGTCTGGTAGGCATCTTCTCAGGGCCATATTGCACCGTGTGTCACTGCGTACACAGCGACTGCAGATGTGGGTCTACCCGGAAAATATTGTCTCGTTTCATAGGTGCCATGACATCATCCTTTGCATGGTTGTCCGATGACCGGAATACCATCGCAGAACACAATCGTACGGACATCTGGTTGACAGTTTGTATGACTATATTATGAATTAGGCACAGAACGCGGAAATAGGATTTTGTTGCCTTAATTTTGGACACCAGTGTCTTTGCATTTGCTGTTTACAAACGTCACGTTCAAAAGATACTTTCTAGTTAATGTGACCAAACTCTTTTTACTTTATTAGAAACAATGTTTTTTTTTTATATTCGTACTGTCCAGCTAGGATCGTTGTTGTTTAAACTATTGAAGCTTCCTCATCTTACACAAATATGAAGTAAGTCTGCTTCAGGCACTGACGTTAGTGCACGCTCCCAAACATAACAGCCCTTACGTTTGCGTTGCCTTCCTGTTCCATATCCATTATATCTCATCGTCCTACAACTCGTCGTACTGTGGGCGTATAGTGATATCTTCTCTACTAGCAATGCTTTCCAAATAAGTGAATTGTGTGTTCGCAAAGTGAATGCATTTATGTTCTGTTATCCTTTTCTCAAACTAAAACTAATGTAAAGCTATATATAATACATCCCACCATCGAAACAACTGATATAATCAGATTTTCCTTACACTATTTCGTATTGCGTGTAAAATTTCTAAAAATACATGTCCTTTCCAGGACTCAAACACATGACCTCTTTATCCACTGTCAGTTGTGCTATCCGTTGCACCACCGAGTTCCTGTTCTGGGTAATAATCCTGTTCCGTGCCATCCATAGAGGAAATCAGCACCAAGATTTACCAAGGATAATTTTATTGTGCTTTGGGTCGTAGCTCATGACTCATAGTCGGAAATCTAGTTGTAATGTACGGACCCATTTTCAAAAGTTCTATAATTCTTTAGTTTTGAGCAAGCTTAATGACATTGCAGGGATCAGGAAAAAGAATGCCCGTCCTTGCCTTCTATGCGAAATTTAATGAACTGTAGTGCCGAGAAAGTCCACTGGCTCTGATCAACCTCACAATTCTATCAGAATTATCTACAGTATAACATTACTAAAATAACTGAGCCAAAATCACTGCAGAATTTGTGACAAATTAAGGCAAAACTTTTAAGCGACCTTCGAAGCAAAACAGAGGGTATCCTTGTAACAAGTCAAGCTGTTTGTGGCAGCGCGCAAGAACCTATTGCAATCCACCGCTTGGACAACAGCTTTAAAAGATAATGGAGAAAATTTAACTATCAGAAAACCTTCGATGAGAAAGAAATCAAAAACTAAATGCTCACCCGCTTTATAAACCTATTAAAGAAAAGCGGCGTCATCCCACCCGCAGTTAGCAGTTTTCATCAGGTAACACCTCACACGCTTACGAGAAATGACAGGACACACCTTAAGGGGGCTTTCACTTTAGACGACATTGAGGAAGCATTCAGAAAGAGTTCTAATGGAAGATCTCCATGAGTCGACTCTAAACACATTAATATTTTTGAGGAACTTTTACTAGATATCGCTAATGAAATCCGCAGCGGTGTCGACATACCCGAAGAATTTTCAAGAGGTTGCATCACATTCCTACCAAAAACTAAAGAAAAGTCAAATTCACAGATTCAAAGTCCGGTGGCATTACATAGCGTTGACTATAAACTAATCACTCGGAGCTTTCGCTGGGGGATTAAAGTAAACATTTAAAAACGTGATTAGTCCAAATTAAATGTGGTGGCGGTCCGTTCAGGAACATATAAGATTCCTTACTTTAATATAGAAATTATATATCGTCTTTCAGTAATTTTCGGGTTTGCAGCCGGATCCCATCAACATTCTGCCACGATATTTCGGCCCAGAGACGTCCGGCCATCCAGTGGACGAAGTACTGAAGAGACCTTGTAACAAGTCCGATTTATTTTATCCCGCTCGATCGGGATCTGATAGCAATAGCAGCCCAAAATAATTATTAATTAATGTGACCGTGTACCTAATGGGGCTGGCAATCGGATTTGACTGCTACGGAGTTGTTACATTCCATTTTGTCCTTCTCAAATGCTGTAATAATGAAATGTCCGGTGACAAGAAGGAACGCCAACACAGCTTCACTAATCAAGAACCTATATTCGTCTCAAAAAACACAAAAAGAAGGAGACAGCCACTGCCTTCGTCATACATATTTAATAACGGCTAATCTCAGCACAAGCTTCCTCGCTATTCATTATTGTCACACGCAAATTCAATCACTGCAATCCAACACTGCAATCCAAATGATGCCGGCGCGGTAGACGCGAAACCACAAATATCGGCACAGAACTATCACTGATCACTCTCGTAATTATACTTTTTCACTTCCCGTATTATTCTAACACAAAGGGGTTAAACCGCGGCGATGGCCACTCCCTTTGTCGGTAAAGCCTTGCATTACAGCAACAGGCCTCCATACGGCTCAGCCCGCAACCTGGCAAAATGACTTCAACTCTACACTCGCTCTCGCAACACGACACTATCGATTGTTTGCCCTATCGACCTGTGCCGAGTGCAAACTTATAGTAAGGGCCTACGGACCCCTTACAACCTGGCGCAGTCGTGGTATTTATAGCGAATTCCGGGCATGCGAATCGTACTGGCGGTTTACGAACGTCCACTTCGAGGAAGGTCTCTGATATCGTCTGTCTCTTTAAAGTTTTTGAAGCACCTCAATACGCTTGATTCTGCCGGTGGTGCCCTGCCACACTGGGGTAGATAATTTCGTAGCACAGATTATAGATTTTGATTATTGATATCACATGACAGAGTGTACCATCTCTTGGTCTGACGCTGTTTTGATGCACCCCAAGTCAAATCTGCTATATAGAACAAAAGAAAAGAACTCTTAGAACTGCTAAACGTTTTACAACAAGCAAAGATATTTTGAAATGTAGCCGGACTTAAGACACCTCGGACACAAAGTTGTCCGTGGGGAAAACAGATAGAAGAATGAGATTTATCGTAGAATCATCAGTCATGGGCGAGGTCGCACACAAAATGCTAGGAGGAGGAGACTATTGTTTAACGTACCGTCGACAACGAGATCATTAGAGACGGAGCACGAGCTCGGATTATGGAAGGATGGGGAAGGTAATCGGCCGTGCCCTTTCTAAGGAACCATCCCGGCATCTGCCTGAAGCGATTTAGGGAAATCACGGAAAACCTAAATCAGGATGGCCGGACGCGGGATTGAACCGTCGTCCTTCCGAATGCGCGTACAAAATGCTAGTTCGATCAATTTTTGAGTAGTGCTAGTCGCTATGAAGCCCTTAAACCGGCCTCAGACGGGACGTAAACAATGAATTTGAAATGCGATTTGCTTATTTTCATCAGCTCTTACCTTTCTGTAATCGTTACCTCACAATTTGGCATCCCGCGTCCGCCCATCCTGATTTAGGTTTTCCATGATTTCCCTAAATCACTCCAGGCAAACGCCGGGATGGTTCCTCTGAAAGGGCACGGCCGACTTCCTTCCCCATCCGTCCCTAATCCGATGAGACCGATGACCACGCTGTCTGGTCTCCTTCCCCAAACCAACCAGCCAACCAACAATTTGGCTATTGTCCAACGATGCACTGATACCTCGTTATTGTAATGGTAAACTCCTTCCACAACTAAAAATGTTGACAGGTTCCCATGATGACAGCATTTTATTTTGAGACGACTGGAGGGTACACACTTAATGGACTGGATTATACGTCAGAGCACATCTGCTGCTTATTTGATTGGGATAGCTTAGTGGTATTGGGTGTTAATACTTGAGCTTGTGTGGTAACCTCTCTTAAACGGTGCTGCTTATTGGTCCACTGGATTACTGGCTATTCTTCTTACTTTAATGTCCCTGTTAACAAGTATCGGTTGAACGAATGCCCCACTAGATTAATTTGGGACCGCTATATCAAATAGGTCCGTTAAATTCCCCTACAAAATCATTTTGTTCGTGGTATGAATGAGATTGACACATGCCGTTGTCGCTGGGAATCGTATGAAAGAAGTGAAGACCCACTACAAATTGAATAAACGAAACTGCAAATATCTACCGAAATGCGAGAGAAAATGCACCTGATGACTCGTAGGAAGGACAGCCCATCTCTCTGATTGCTACAAAAATGATAGCGTTATGGGACTTCAACGCCATCTGCCATAGTTCGAAAATCGGTAACTACAGTCAAGTGCAACTGTTTCACTAGGGCAACGGGCTTGGTTGTTGAAGTTCGTCTCTGTGAAATAAGGTGTCAAGGCAAAAATACCACTTCTCCTACATGAGAACGGCGATGTGACACGAAAAGGAGTACTGGGAAGCCCTGTAAAGCATTTCGAGAAGATATAAAATTATACTGTGGGAAAATCGGAACAGAAGTGAATCGAAACATTGGAAATGTGGTGCTACAAAAGGATGCTGAAAATTAAGTGAAATCATAAGGTAAGGAATGAGGAGGCTCTCCAACGAATAGACTAGCAAAAGAATACATGGAAAACATTGATTAGAAGAAGGGAGAGGATATAGTGTACATCTATTAAGGCATCAGGGAATAATTTCCAAGGAACTAGAGGGAGTAAAAACTCTAGAGGAAGACAGAGATTCTAATACATCTAGCAAACAATTGAGGTCATAAGTCGCAATTGTTACTCTGAGATGAAAAAGTTGGCGTAGGAGTGCAATTCGTGTTGAGTCTCATCAAATCAGTCAGAGAAATGATGACTCATAGAAAAATAAATAAAATAATAGAAACCCTATGACAGGCAAAATTCTCTCTTTGTGTGAGGCCACTTATAAAATTACTAGAGCATTATGACTGATGGCAACAGCCTACCTATGGCAATCAAGCAATACAATGGCTCTGAACTTAGCATCGCGGAGAGTTTAACAAACGCTTATCGGTTCTCGCAGCTATGATGGGAGCATTCCTTGTTTGTGCAGCCGTCGACCCACGCGCAGTCGAAGGGACGAGAGCCGTCTCAACGGTAGCACTGTGAGCCACAACAGCCATTCAGAACTCAGTCTCTGATTCGGGCAGATATGGCAGCCTGGGTGAGGCATGGCATTGTATGATGGCACTGGCGGATGTGGCGGCGGCTGCAGCAAGAATTGCTATCTATATCTATATTATAGAGTGGACTAGGACACTTACGAATATATTTTGTAGTTCATGGAAGACACCTTCCTGCATTTTGTATTGTTTGAAATAAAGGCGTTGATCCTGTCTGACTCCAGTCGTGGTGGTAACAGCACAAGTATGACAAATTGTTTTAACTTGGAAGATTAGTGTAATTTAGCAATGTCGTGTGTGTGTGTGTGTGTGTGTGTGTGTGTGTGTGTGTGTGTGTGTTTGTGCTCTAATGTAGTAGAAACCTTCCTAAACGAATTAACAATATTGAAAAGTTTTAAGACATCAGTAAGTGTAATGTATGCATTTTAAGATAAGGTTCATTATAGAGGCAGCTGTTATGATGTTGGGCCATAAAATGCATTAACTAAGATGGGTCAATTCTAAATTAAATTCCAGATATACATGGGAAATCAGGCAGCAATTCAGGCTGTGCCAGCTCTCCCAACCAACAGGACTATGCACAGTTGAATATCCCGCCATTTGCAATTCACCCAGTTGAGCTAGAATGGAGGGGGAGGGGGTAGGGGAAGGGTGGGGCTGTGGAAGTGGTTACATTGACATGACACATGCTGTTTACTTAAGTAAATCTATCAACAATGAAAACTCTGGCAGTTTACACCCTGCTGGCTGCTTTCCCTTCCTTGATGTGTTGTTTAGTAGAAAATATGATGGTACGTTGTAATATGGCGTTTTTAGGGAGCCAACGGATTCATATTTCCAGGTTGATGTTGGCATTATTCGTCTCAGCATAAATGAGTACTTGTACTGTGGTTCAAAGGGCCCACATCATCTCACCCCGAAAATTTGTGAGCTGAGTTAGCCCCACTTGACGTCACCATTCACCAGAATCAGTACAGAGAGGGGTAGCTACTGGCCAACGGAAAAACTGGTGAATAACGAGGTGCTACAAATTTTTGCCTCACATGTAGTATTTGCTACAAGAATAGTGGTGTTATGCGGAAACATTTTATGAAGTGTGTTTGTCAACCATCTTCTGAGATTAGACCTCCTTTAGGGTCTGTCAAGGATGATCTTGCTTAGCAAAGTGCTTTTGTAGACCATATCTATTTTGTTGTGGATGTCATACATCGATCAGAACGTCATAACTGTGGAGGACCAGTGTACTCAGCAGCGGTCAGCAAGTAAATTATAGTGAGATATGGATCTGCCCGTAAAATTTTATAAAGATCCAGAGAAAAAAGAAAAAAACACAGATGCATGTAAATTTTAGCTTTTTAAAAAGGTGTTGATTTACTTATAATAGCTCACATTTTAGATAGCTTTTTGATCTTCATTTTTTTCTCTGAAAAATAAGATAAACGTGTTTACGAATAAATGGGAGAAAAAACACTTGTGGTCTTCAGCGAACTGTTTATAGTTGTCCGCCTGCTTAGCTAGGTGGTAACGTGCTTGCCTCCCATTCAAGCGGGCCCGTTTTCGATTCCCGGACGGTTGGAGATTTTCTCCGCTAGTGGACTGGGTGTTGTGTTGTCCTTACTATCATTTCATCCTCATCTCCGGCACGCAAGTCGCCCAATGTGGTGTCGACTGAAATAAGACTTCAATTCGGCGGCCGAACTTCCCCGCATTGGGCCTCCCGCCCAACAATGCCATACGATCATTTCATTTCATTTTGTCTATAGTCTGGTTCCTGCAGGGAACTACTTACGTGACGAGTATCTCCAGGATAAGCATCCATAAACTTTGAGCGACATTTATTTTTTAAAAATTTCATTTTTGAGAAGAATGATTCACTTATGTACGTGGAAGCATAACAGTTGTGCAACAACCAGTTTCTTTTTCATACTTTTCCGAAACATGTCTACCCCAAAATTTTTCAGTGGATGCTGTTTTGTACGTTTCCGAGCAAAAATATTCTTGCAAGTCAGTCATCCCCATTTGAAGTGAAGAATTCGGAAGATCGAACAAGTTTGGAGCAATATCACTCCATTCCGCAGCTAAAGAAACTTCATACTGCTATTTTAAGAATTGCAACAGCTTCACTGTTTCTGAAAAGTCTAGGAATCCTTCTGCAAATTCCTTGCCGACATCTAAATTAAGCTTAAAAACTTTACGTTAATTTATTCCGGAATTCTTCTTTTCATATACGAGTATTGTTGGAAAATGAATAAATACCTTGATTTTCAATACTTTTTTCGAAGACACACCCGTGCATCTTGCAACGGAAAACAGACACACTTTGCATCGGATCAAATATTAAGCTCCCGTTCTTTGTAGGTCGGTGCTGTGCGCATTTTATATTTCAGACTGTTTTTCAGGATAGTTACAGCTAGCATATTGCACTTGTTTGCTAGGAACTCCAGGTATTCGCTTCCTTCCTGTGTATGCAAGTTTTCTAAGAACGAAGTTGCTTGTTCTTGTATTTGCCAGAAACGTTCTATTACTTGGCCTTCACTGACCCAACGAACATTATTATGTTGCAGGAGGTCAGGATACGCCGAATGATATTCATATGGAGACTAGTTGAAATGCCTGTGCAGAAGAGCAAAACGACGCTGAAAACTGGTCGATTTGACCAAGATGTCCATCACACCTTTCATCGGAGCACTTAGTTCGCCATGTCTGGTGAATTATGTACCGCGTAACCCAGCATCCTTAATTTTCTTTGTCAAGCCATTGTCTTCGTTCATTATCTCCGAGGCCCCGTCCGTTGAAAGAAAAACCATTCTGCCTTTATTAATGTTTCATCCTGTCACGATGTCATCAAAAGCACTGAACAAATCTTGCCTTTAAACGTCAGTAGTGATAAACTGACATTAGCTTGTGGCGCAGGGATTGGGCGGAGGGTTTTTTGGTTTGGGTGTGGTATGAGATTGAGTAATGTTTAAATAACTTTTATTCACAAACAAGCATTATAACATGGAAGCTCAAACAACATCAATAGAGATATCTTCAACAATGAAAATCAGAAAGAATCAGTACTCTGTCCAGGAATTATTCTTACTTGAAATGGGTACAGTAAAATAATAACAAAAAATCATTCCAGCCAGGCCAAATGTTTTCACTCTGTCAGGTGACAGAACAAGGCGGCACCAATCAAGAAACGAATATTGCAATGTCAGCCCGTAATAGCTGTACAAATGGGCACCCAGAGTACCACTGTAGAAGTAAGACTAGCAACTGCTATTCGAAGAGATACACTCTACCAGAATCATCCTCCAACATGTACCCAACCAACATTAATGTACAGTATAAGCACACGAAACTACCTATTATATAGAAGAAGAAGGACAGCAAAGAAAAAAACCGTATGCGAATACACTGATTGAATCGCAATATCTGTTTGCGCTCAATAATCACAGCCCAATAAAACCACTCCCTCATGCACCACAGCCCCGCACTGAAACACAAAATTTCATTTCATACCACTTATAAAAGCTTCGTCAGGTTCGAGAACACAACAGCCACCAGATGACTTCACCAACTTCAACACTCGCCGTACGATGATTTACTCCAACAAAACCTGGCAGCTGACCACACAGAGACGTGGACCGCTAGAGTACAACACTTCGTGCTCTGAACAGTGTTGTAGTAACTAACCTCTCCACGATTCCTCGTCTCTGGCTGTCGGCTGCCATCTTATTCTAGACACCGGGGAAAGACACCGTGCGATCCACAATTAGACGACGTTCACCTAGAGTGTGGTCACTCCCCGCGTGGACTGATGTGGCTCTGCAAACACACATTCAACGTTCCAACCTGTCTTGCTCGCTTGTTAGTTGTCAATAACCTCTCGCTCGCTCCGCCGCACCATCCGAGGTTGGCCCGAGGTACGTTAGTACGGATGCCCACCCATAGCTAGCGCCCTGTCGCGGCAAAGATTTCGGCACCGACCGGGAGAAGTACAAATGTGCCGCTTCGCACTGTACAATACTTGAATGACGTCAACGATATTCAACTTCGTTCAAAAACTGCCGCGGGCACTTCCAACATATATTCTTTTACCACCTCGGAGTCTGAAAACGCCTGCTGGTTCTTAGTAAGCTTCTAGCACACACGCTAGCTGCTTCTGTAGGTTCCTCTTGCTCGCTCATACACCAGGTTAGTACGAGTCTGTTTTTTTCCCATAAAAAAAGTGGCCATGTGCGAGTTGGACTTGCGCACTGAGAGTTCTGTTACAAACTCAACAGATTATATAGACAGTTAGTCCGTTACGGGAATCGAGGATCTCGACCATTTTTGCCTCTTATCGACACTGATACTGGGGAGATATCGGTCCCAGGGGTTCCAAGATTTTCGAGAATGTTTTAATTTCAGTAATATAAATATGATATAAAGTGATGCAGTAGGTAGATGACCATCGTTATAACAGTTAGTACTTTTCCATTTTGGCTCCCTGGACCGCAGTGTTAAAATTCAAATATCAGGCAAGGAATGACAGACTGAGAATGTTTCTGTCACCTACGACTTGAAACGCCATATCTACTTGTAGTAATCGCTCTTGGATATCTGATGATGGATAAATTCCGAAACGCGTCATATGTACAACAAAGTCATTCTTTGCCTGATGTTTGACTTTTGACACTGCTATCCAGTCAGCGTGAATGCAGGTATACTGACTGTTTTAATCTCAGCTATGACGTCGGATGAAGTGGCGTGTGGCTAGGGCCTCTCGTAGGCCAGACCGTTCGCCTGGTGCAAGTCTTTCGAGTTGACGCCACTTCGGTGACTTGCGTGTCGATGGGGGTGAAATGATGATGATAAGGACAACACAACACCCAGTCTCTCAGCGGAGAAAATCCCCGACCCAGCCGGGAATCGAACCCGTGCCGGTAGGTATGACATTCCGTCGCGCCGATCACTCACCTACCAGGGGAGGACTTTGACGTCGGACAACAAATGAGGAAAGAAATATATTTATGTTTGTTTCATGTGATGTAGTTACAGATTAACAATTTTCGGATTTTTTTCCTTTCCTTGTACTGTGAGACGTTACTTGTTACCAGAATTCATCATCGTAGATCAACGGGAAGTATCCTAAAGTTTTGATGAGTGTCTTAGCCAGTATCTACGTGACATAAAGGACGGTACCTTTGGACTTCATTGACCTAGAAGCTAAAGTTTTATTATACCGCAAAGGGACCATAGACCTTAGTATATGACATAAACTAAAACTTTATACTTCTTCCCCGTTCCTAAGAAAAAGAGGTCTTAACAGACGACCGAGCTGGGTGGTGCAGTGGTTAGCACACTGGACTCGCATTCGGGAGGACGACAGTTCAAACTCGCGTCCGGCCATTCAGATTTAGGTTCTCCGTGATTTCCCCAAAACACTTCAGGCAAATGCCGGGATGGTTCCTTTGAAAGCGCGCGGCCGACTTCCATCCTCAACCTTTCCTAATCCGAGCTTGTGCTCTGTCCCTACTGACCTCACTGTTGACGGTACTTAAACACTAATCTCCCACTCCTTTGTATTTAAATATATGACATAAATGGCCCTTTTGTGACAGCATTGACTAAGAAGCTTCCATTTTTTACACCGCCAAGGGACTATAGACCTCAGTATGTGACAAATTTCAACTTCACACGTCTACCCGTTCCTGAGAAAAACGGTTTTTAATAGTCGGACAGTCAGACTGACGACAAAGCCATGCTATAAGCTTTCCGTTTTTACTGACTGGGGCACGGAACCCTAAAAAAGAGACATTAGATATGCCTCAAGCCTGAAGCTGCAATATATGGGGAAAGAGTTGTTTAGTAGTGTCGCTGTAAATTAGGGCTTTGAATAATAGCTACCGTGTAGTTGCATACGATGCCAACTGGAACTGATTTAGCCCTATCAGTCAGTGTGAAACAACACTATTCGCTTCATTCAGTCAGAAGCTTTCTACTATCGCTGTTAAAGAAGTTTTACGATGCATATTGATTGATGCACAAAACTTCATTAGCACATTTCAATAAAGAATGCAAACGAACGGACAGTAGCGTCGTATGAGATTTGAATGGACAAAAGCCAGCCTACCACTGCCCGCACTGCAACACTCACTTCTGTCGACTCAGGATCGAAACACATCTGGCCGAGTGCCGAGCAGCGCCGTCTTCATTGATAAATAAATTTTCCTTGTCTGTAAGAGCATCAAAGCGAATGCTCGAGCATACGCGAGCAGACGATTACTATAATTAAGCTTACTTGTTTTTACTTTATTTCAACTGCAGCAGTGTCGAAATTTATTTGCTCGAGCATCAGCACACCTCACAGAAATCTGCTCGAGCAACTGTGCTATCCACCAGATGTGCGTCGGTCCTAAGCCGACATACGATTGACTAGCGGCCGCCCGTGAGTGTTTCTGCTTTGGGCACAAAATAATAATGTCGGTGTAGGACAAAGTCACGAGGACACTCAAAAAAATTCTTGCCCCTGCAGCTCAGTCACGCTTTTCAGAAGGACCTGAATATACACACAAAGTGAGAAAATTGTCGCTTGAACTCCAGTCGATTGCGAAATTAATGTCTGAAAATATTTTTTAGCTATTCAGTTTTCAATCTTCCACGGTTCAGACACAGACACTCACAACAGCCGGGAAACTTTGCAATTGCGGAACATAGCCTATGCACCGGTCATCCTGTGGGAAGTAACAAGAGAGATTTGGCGTGCACTTTCAGATACTCGGATAATGTTATTAACGAAGGTGTTGACATTAAAACAACATGTAATATTATCAATAGAGACTTTTGCCTAAATTAGTCTCGAGCATTTGCTTTCTCCATAGTTCAAAAAGAGGGGCAGAGTTAGCCCTACTTGCTGACTTGTTCTTGGTTAATGTTTAGTTACAGATAACGTACGACGTTGGTTATCGTCGATTATGTGCTGGTGCTTGTCGTTTATTATGTGTGTTACCTCTCTCCGTTCGCCGACTCTTGGTATTCGCGTCAGCGCAGCCCCGGTGCCCGAGGGCTTAAATTGCCACAGGAAGAGATCTTTTGTTGCATTTCTGCCTTGAAAATGACGAGGTGCTCGATATATCGGTTGTTGTCGAGGACGCAATCAGCTGCATTGCCCGAGGTACTTGTATATATCAAAAGGCTTCACAACGGATGATTCTTGGTTGAAAGTGATACATCTCATCAAAACCATTTCTGTACACTAAGAATTGTGGCCAGTACGCAGTAACAATACGCAGCAGACTCAGTTCGAGTAAGGATGTCAGTGTGGCGTAATGGGTGAAGACACCGCCCAACTGTGAAAGGAATTTGAAATGGATGGCGCAACAGAATATAGAAACGTAATGAGGGGAATGACTCATGCGTACAATCCTAAAAATCGGTTCGCCTATCTTTTCAGAGCACATCAGGACAAGATTTATTCGACTAAACATAAGACGTTTCCTACCCACCCTTACCCGGAGCTACAACTGCCAAACATATGCTGCACCACAGTGGGGTATAATGATAATGAAAAATGCGGCAAATAACAGAAAGATGTCCATGAAGCAACGTCACTGTCTTCAATGCCAGATTTCTATAGAACTTGCTCAGATAATCATTCTGCTTAGGGTGGGAATTACCCGCTATTTTCAGAAGAAGTGCAGAAAGTTAATGTGATTAAAGTAATTTGATACTCACAAGGAAAAAGTAATACACGAGTAAGATCTTGGTGACCACATATTCTCTGAGAGAAGCTAGCGACGTGCGTAGAAGTGAAAAAGCTCATTACTTCGCGTGTACACAGACTTGGAATTGTTACACTGAAGAGATTTCTTAATTCGTCTGTTGCTCTTTGGGTGCAATACATCTGTGCAACACAAAGTTAAGTATTATATTTGTTCATTCTGTAATAAAACTCATTAATTCGATTTGTTTTCTTGTTGTCTAGCGATCCGAAAAAGCAGGTTTCCTAGACACCTCATATTCGACGACTAGGCAGGATTTAACAAGAAAATCTCCTGAATTCCCGTGACTCAAACTAATCACATTCAAGGGACTTTGGAGGCAAGACTGACCAAGACTGACAGGAGAGAGCTACTGGGTATCGATCTGTCATTGACTCACACAGAACGTTGACTCCTCCAATGACGAGACGAACGAAGGGAAATTCACCACCCTGATAAAGAACAGTGGGGGAGGGGGAGGGGGGGGCGAGGAGAACGAAACTTCTAAACAGATACAATCTGAGATAGTTCTGGGTTTCATTCTAAATTCACTCTCTGGGACTCTGATTCGGACAGCGTTGTGCTAAATTCAAGCTTCCATTTTGACTTCATCCTAATATTAGTCATTCAGAGTTCATTCGGGACGTTTTGGTGATAATTCTGAGTTCGTGTTGAGCTCGTTCGGATTCACTTGGTGCTGATACTGAGAGTTCCACTGGAGATTTTGATGCGAGGTCACGCTAAGCGATATGCACGCTATTTTGCTCAGAGCATTCTGATTTCTCGTCCTGTGCTCTTATCAGTCTGTTTCCCAAGCAGTATTCGGACTTTTAGTCTGATCCATGCATTCATCCTGATTACTGTTGTCTCTTTGTGATATTATCTCATACTATTCCATGTCAGATGATCTTCCTTGCCGTCCGATGTTTCAATCTTTAAACATCCAACTGTTTTCCTGACAGCTGACTTCACCTCCCAAATATCGCATGGACCACACCTCTGCTGTCTACTTAATACAGACAGTAGACGCTGTATGTGCACTGGAAACTGATGAGTGGCCGCTGTGGCTATTTTAATTCAGCTGCGTTGACATCTCGGTAGTGGTATTCTGTGCAGAGCAATTATGCAGGAGGTAAGGAACGAGAGACGATCTCAGCTGCTCTGAGATTCGCACTAAAAACCACACTTGAGGTGATGAGAGCTGCCAGCTATCAACTAACGTCCACGTAACACCACACTGACTCACCTGGAGATCGACATCATGTTAGCTGCCCGTAACTTATATATGGTGAGATAAGTGATAACCCCCTCCCCCTCCTCCACCACCACCACCGCCTCCTACATGCCCAGTTACTGTTTCGAGCGTTTTCCCAATCAAATTAGCCCTCAGAAATTTATAATGATTATTTATACTTTACGAAAATAAATATAAATTTTTCCTTGCTTTACTAATCTGTGTTTAGTACATTTTGAGCCCCTACATGGGGACATGTCGTTTCCATTTTCACTGGGCCCAGGTTAGGACCATACCATGCATTCAAGTTCTAAGGCCTCCGATTTTTTTTCTCCAGACTGGAAAGAGATAGAAACATGCGCATTGTTTTAAAATGAGGCTGCGTTCATTGTCAATACGTCCCAGAGGTGGCAGCACCGTATGGCGGATGGAATTTTACCGCCAGCGGCGAGAATGAGAACTGTTTTAAATACTTAAAATGGCGACGTTTTCCTTACTTGAACAGCGTGCAATCATTCGCTTTCTGAATTTGCGTGGTGTGAAACCAATTGAAATTCATCGACAGTTGAAGGAGACATGTGGTGATGGACTTATGGGTGTGTCGAAAGTGCGTTCGTGGGTTCGACAGTTTAATGAAGGCAGAACATCATGTGACAACAAACCGAAACAACCTCGGACTCGCACAAGCTGGTCTGACGACATGATCGAGAAAGTGGAGAGAATTGTTTTGGGGGATCGCCGAATGACTGTTGAACAGATCGCCTCCAGAGTTGGCATTTCTGTGGGTTCTGTGCACAAAATCCTGCATGACGACCCGAAAATGCGAAAAGTGTCATCCAGGTAGGTGCCACAAATGCTGACGGGCGACCACATGGCTGCCCGTGTGGCATGTTGCCAAGCAATGTTGACGTGCAACGACAGCATGAATGGGACTTTCTTTTCGTCGGTTGTGACAATGAATGAGACGTGGATGCCATTTTTCAATCCAGAAACAAAGCGCCAGTCAGCTCAATGGAAGCACACAGATTCACCGCCACCAAAAAAATTTCGGGTAACCGCCAGTGCTGAAAAAATGATGGTGTCCATGTTCTGGGACAGCGAGGGCGTAATCCTTACCCATTGCGTTCCAAAGGGCACTACGGTAACAGGTGCATCCTACGAAAATGTTTTGAAGAACAAATTCCTTCCTGCACTGCAACAAAAACGTCCGGGAAGGGCTGCACGTGTGCTGTTTCCCAAGACAATGCACCCGCACATCGAGCTAACGTTACGCAACAGTTTCTTCGTGATAACAACTTTGAAGTGATTCCTCGTGCTCCCTACTCATCTGACCTGGCTCCTAGTGACTTTTGGCTTTTTCCAACAATGAAAGACACTCTCCGTGGCCGCACATTCACCAGCCGTGCTGCTATTGCCTCAGCGATTTTCCAGTGGTCAAAACAGACTCCTAAAGAAGCCTTCGCCGCTGCCATGGAATCATAGCGTCAGCGTTGTGAAAAATGTGTACGTCTGCAGGGCGATTACGTCGAGAAGTAACGCCAGTTTCATCGATTTCGGGTGAGTAGTTAATTAGAAAAAAAATCGGAGGCCTTAGAGCTTGAACGCACCTCGTACATCCCATATGATCTCAATTCCAATTCATTTTATTCCATTATGGCGCCCAGCGTGGGGCCCTATCACACCAGTTACACATTTTACCACATTTTTGGATCCCAGAATAGAACTATCACATTTGCATGTCATATCACACGTTATTTGTATCTCCAGTTTATAAAATAATGTGTAAATGTACATGGAACACTGCAACACAGTCATAAATCTGGATGCATAAAATATTTCAACCCTTTCAAAAAAGGCTGCGTCACAACAACAAAAGGCAAATTCCACGCCATAAAGACATAATATCCAACAATCCTCACACAAAACCATAAACCTCAAATATTACTATGAAATAGAACGGGAGTCAATATGGCTTCGTTACATTGGTACTGCAAACGACCAGAAGCTCTTATATTTCTAGAGAAGATGCACCTCCGCTTTACGGTTTAATGATGATGGCGGCCTTTTGAGTGAAATATTTTGTGGCAGACTGGTACACAATTTCGATCTCCACGCGCGGAAACCCCTGAGGTGTGTTGCTATTAGCTGAACGAATCTGGTGGCTTACACGTCTGAGTCTGGAATGCTAGATTAACCAGGTAGGTAGGATACAAAATAATTGGATATACCCTATCCTTATTAGACATTTTAAATATTTATTTTACATTACAATAGTAAAGCCTTAGTCACAGTACATAACATTTTTCTTTTAAAAAAAAGAGGTTAAGTTACCGGTTTCAGCGAACTACGTCGTCATTTTCAAATGTAATACATCGGTTGGAGAATATATAATGAGAATGATGATCATACATCTTACAACAATTACGAGAAATAATGAGATCCGGCTGCTGAGGCAATGGAGGCACAACCAAGTAACAACAAGTTATGTCCCTGCTTGCCCAATAGTTCATTCCATGTCCTAACATAGAATAGATAAAACTACTCCAGGGTAAAAATTGCCAAGGATTCTTGCAATGTGTCCTGCTGTGACATAACGATTGTATGGCTGATATAAATGCACAAGTCTGAAAATTAATTTTTTTTCTTTACTGTATTTCCAATTCCCAACCTGGGGCGGGCTAGCAGCAGCATAGGCGGTGCTCTTCAGCCGAAAGACATTACAAGTAGACAGGAAGACTTTTAAAACAATATACAGAAAAAACGTGGCGGAACATAGAAACAGAAAAGGCGGAACATGAGAGAAGAAAGCACACAAAAAGTGGCGACTGTGGAAAAATCTAAAAAACTATTGTACACACAAAAACACACACTTTAAGGATTAAAAGGCACCAGACAAAGTACAGCCAGAGCATAAAAAGTCGTAGAACGGTTGAAACAGCCACTTAACGGAAGCGTAGCGCAGAACAATCATGGACTATATACAGGTCGATCACACAATTAAAACCACATCACTGATGATGCTATAGAACGGCACCTGACATAACACTAACGCAGCACACTTGATGACGAATAAAAAAAACCTGGGAGGATTTGCCAGGGGTGGGGGACGAGGGAAAAGAGAAAGGAGGCGAGAAGAAGGGGAGAGAAAGGGGGATGAAGTGGGGGGGGGGGGCGCGTCGAAGGGAAGGGAAGGGAAGGGACGAAAGAGGAATGAAAATTAAACAAATATATGTATATTTGATCACTATCATGGTGCAAACTTCCATGAGATAGGCACATATAATAACATCAGCGTAGGTGTATCAAGCACAGCAAGCTTCCATATAGAATGCAGCACATAATTTTACTATGTTCCGAAAAAAGGATCTCAGAATACACCGTTCTCTCTTGTAGGACTAACTTGCTAACATAACATTGCTCCATTTGCCTGGTAACCCATTCTGTCACTAGAGGGCATGAACGTAGTATAGAAACACAAGAAACACAACAGGACCTACATAATGTACAACAACAAGTGATAGATGGTGCCACTGTCAATTTTTAACGAAACTAGACTCTAGTTGAAATATAAACACAAACCAAATACTGGTATACATTGTGAATCTTCAGGTTTTGGCGGCGCAAAGACTGCTCCATTAAGTTTCGAGTGTGCAGCCGCAAGAAATCTCCTTCTTCTTCTAATATTTCGGCTGTATACCGTCCAGCCATCTTCAGAGTGAGTCGCAAGACTGCCGCTCCAGTGCTCGCTTAGTCCCTTTATACTTGTGTACCGCGCGACTGCGCATGCGGCCACAGATACAAATGCGCCAGAGACGTCGGTCGGCGGCAGAGACGTCGGTCAGCGGCAGAGACATGCATAATGCGCGAGTTGTATCTATGACTCCGCAGTCGATCTGTGTTGGCATATCGATATATCATTGTGAGCTGCACTGTGACGACGTCTTTGTGAGTTTATTACAGCAAGTGCCGGATTCCATGATTTATCAAGACTGAAACCACTATCTCTATTAATTAAATTCGTCGTCAGGCGAATTTCAATTGCCCCCTTCACTATCGAGTCCCAAAAGGATGATGTAGTTGCCAAAATTTCGACGTTGTCATACAACATACTTTGACCATTATCAATACAGTGCTCTGCCACTGCCGAATTGTTTGGTTGTAAAAGTCGTGTGTACCTCCGGTGTTCTGTACAACTTTCTTGGACAGTACGAGTTGTTTGTCCGAAGTAAGAAAGGCCACATTCACATGGCATTTTGTAAACTCCAGATTTCCGGAGCGGCAAATCATCTTTGACGGAGCCCACCAGTGTAGCTGTCTTGGGTGGAGGACGAAGAATCACTTTTACTTTGTGTCTGCCGAGAATGCATCCTATTTTTGATGAGAGGCTACCCACATATGGCAGGAAGGCCATCGATTTAAAGGTTTCTTCACTTTCTTCTGCTTTCTTTGTGGCCTCTTTCGGTTTCATTTTCAGTGCCTTCTGTATTTGTTGTGGAGAGTACTCATTGCCTTCAAACACTCTTTGTAAGAGGGAAAGTTCATCTTGCAGACTGCTTTCGTCAGAAATAATATGCACTCTGTGGGTCAAAGTTCGGAGAACACTCATTGTCTGGGCAGGATGGTGGCAGCTATTTGCACGTAAATACAGATTGGTGTGCGTCGGCTTCCTATACGCTTCATGTCCCAAAGTGCCATCCTCTCTGCGCCGAACCAAAACATTCAAGAATGGAAGGCATCCCTCCTTTTCAATTTCCATTGTGAACTTCATTTGATCGTGGAGGGAGTTCAGATGTCTTAAGAAGTCTTGCAAGTTTTCTTCACCATGGGGCCAAACTACAAAGGTGTCATCAACATACCTCCAGAATACCGTGGGTTTCAAGTCAGCAGATTCAAGCGCCTTCTCCCCGAAGTCCTCCATAAATAAATTGGCCACTAGAAGGAATAAGGGACTACCCATTGCCACTCCGTCCGTCATTCGTTGTTAAATAAGAAATATGTGGAGGTCAGAACATGTTTAAATAAATCTGAAATCTCTTTGTCAAAACTTCTTTCAATAAGTTGTAGAGATTCTGGAAGGGAAACCTATGTAAATAAAGCCACCACATCAAAACTAACTAATATATCAGACGGTTTCATTTTCAATGATTTCAGTTTACTAATGAAGTCAGCAGATTTTCTTATGTGGTGAGTACATTTTCCCACAAGAGGCCTCAACAATGATGCCAGATGTTTGGCAACGTCATAGGTCGGAGAGCCTATGTTACTCACTATGGGGTATAGAGGAACATCTTTCTTGTGGACCTATGGTAGTCGATAAAGTCTAGGAGGCACCAAACCACTTGGTTTCGATCTGCGAACAACATCTGGTGGAAAGGGAGAATCATTCAGAAGCGAAACAGTTTTCTTCGCCACTCGATTAGTGGGATCCCTGCTGATCTTCCGGTACATGCTGTCACTCAATAAATTGTACATTTTATCATGGTATTTGTCCCGAGACAATAAAACAGTAGCATTACCTTTATCTGCTGGGAGTACCACCGTCTGAGTATCCAGGCAAAGCTTCTGTAGAGCAGCCCTCTCTGCCACAGATATATTGTTCCTTTGTGGGCGAGCCTTCATAATTGCATGGCATGTTTCATGTCTTATTTCCTCTGCTGAATCTGAGGGAAGTGGTCGAACAGCTTCTTCAATGGATGTCCCTGCCCCCTCTTCCTCCTCCTTCTCCTCCTCCTCCTCCTCCCCCTCCTCCTACAGATACCTCCTCTCCCGTCCTGATCCCTCTCTCCTCGAGGCCCGGAACCTCACTCTCTTCTTCCGCCAACACTTTCCGGGTGCCCCCCTCTCCCTCCTCACTCCTCGCCGTGACTCCGTCCTTATCTCCTCCCCCAGCCCTACCCTTCACACTGACATCCTTTCCAGCATCCCCGTCACCCGCTTTGGCCCCAATGCCTCCCTCACCCCTGCACCTTCCCCATCTCCCTCCCAGCAACCCCAACCCCCGCGTCGCCCACCGACCCTCACTGCCGTGATCACTCGGCTTAGTCAGACGATCACAGAGGAGGGAGTGTTGGCAGAGCGCAAGGCGCATCCCTTGTTGGAAGTACAGGCAGTCCGCCGCATTTTCAACTCAGCGGGCCCGACCTGCCTTATGCGGGTTTTTTTGGAACACGCCCCCTCCATTGACCGTCGCCTGAAGGAGGGTGCCCTCCTCTTCAACCATCCCATTCCCCTCCTCAATCCCTCTGCTGCCAGAGGTGTCTGCGCTATAATGTGCATACAACATCTGAGTGCCACGAGGTCCCATCTTCCCAGACTGTAAACAAGGGCATTTCCTCCGGCAGTGCCCCTACCTCCAGTCCCCTCCCTCCTGTAACACCTGTAATCTCCCACATCCCACGTACTCCCAAAAATGTAAGGCCCGACCTCCTCCCACCACTCCTGAACTCACCGTCCCTGTCCGCCCTGTCCGCCCTCTGGACGCCCCCACGCCTCCTAGCAATTCCCTTCCTCCCCCTCCCCCACCGCTGAGGACATCATCAGGTTCCTCACCATCGTTCTCCAAAATGTCCACCCTTTCCAGCGCCGTCACACCATCCAGCAGATATCCCTCGCCGCCCGTTCCATCTTCCACCACAAAATGTATGCCACCTACTCCCACAACCAGGCCCATTTTACGTTCTCCCGTCTCGACACCCTCGTCTAAATCCCTGTCATGGCACGGCAGCACTGTATCCTGTTCAACAACATCCGCTCCCTTCCCACCAACAAGAACCTCTTCATGCACACCCTCGCCACCCACCGCGTGGATGTCTTCCTCCTCAATGAAACCTTTCTTCAGCCCCACCACACCATACACACCTCACCCTACCTCCTACACCGCTCCGATAATCCCTTCCCGATAGCACGTGGTGGAGTTGCCATTGGTCACCACCACCAGATCCCAGTTCGGCTCCAGTCTCTCCTTCCCAACCCCACCAAACACCTGATCCTTAGTCTCTTCTTCCCTGGCCTTACCATCACCTGCGCCACCATCTATGTCCGCCCTCACGCCCCTATTCCTTTTGACTTCCTCTCCCACATTGACTGTACCTTCTCCTCCTACGTGATCGCCGCTGACCTCAACATTCATAGTCGTTCCGCCACCCAGTCACATCGGTGGCATCAGTTCCTCTCCTCCCTCCAAGGTGACCTTGTCCCCATTCCCCAGCACACCCACCCTGAATCCAACTCCACTCCTGATGTCATCCCTTCCTCCCCTAACCACCTTGGCCGCATAGTGGTGGATGTCCTGGACCCCATTGGTAGTGGCCATCTCCCTGTCCTCCTCACCATTTCAGACGGTCGTCGCCCCCACCCCGACCCTCGTAATGAACCTCCCCCGAAGTATGTCCATGATTATTCCTGTGCCGACTGGAATGCCTACCGGGATACCCTATCTACCCAGGTCGATGGCCACCCCTTCACGTTCCGCCACCCTGATGATATTACCCATGCTGCCTCCTTTCTCCAGCAGACCTTGTCTGAGGCTGTGGACCCCCACATGCAGTCCTCCTCCTCCATGAATCCAGCCATCTCTACCATGCCTTCCTCCACACGCGTGACCCAGACACAATACGACGCCACCGGCAACTCCAGCAACACATCCGAAACTTGCTCACGGCTAAGAAATGCCGGGACTGGCGACAGACATGCACCCGTTTAAATGCTACACTTCCTATAAACTCGTCCAAGTTCTGGTCAGCCTTCCGCCACCTTACCAGATCAAACCCCCCCTCACCTACTATCCTCTCCTTCATGATAATCAACTCTTCCCTGAAAACCTTAGTAAGGCCAATCACTTTGCCTCCTACCTCTCCGATGTCTTTACCATCCCAGACTATCACTAGTTCGATTACTCCCTTTTCCCAGATGTCCGCGATCGAACTGACACCTCTGTCCCTCCCCACGCACCTGGCTTCAAGTACTTGGACAAAATTGTGCACACCGAACTCAATGCCCTTATCACTACACAGGATCTCATCGCTACACTCCTCACAAAAGGCAACACCGCTCCTGGTCACGATCGTGTCACCTATTGCCACCTTCGTGAAGCTCCTGCCTCTTTCCTCTCCACCCTGGCCAGGCTCTATAACGTAGTCCTGTCCACTGGCTACTACTGCGACCTGTGGAAAACGTCCCATATCCTGATGTTCCTTAAACCCGATAAACCACCATCTGCTGCCTCCTCCTACGATCCCATCAGCCTTACCTCAGACTTCAGCAAGGTCCTGGAATCCATTCTAACCCAACGCATCCACCAGCATCTCCGCCAGCACCGCCTCCTTCCCATTACCCAGTGTGGCTTTCGGCCGTCCTTCTCTTCCGATGACCTCCTTCACCTCACTCATCTCCTCTCTGAATAGCTTAATTCCCGTTGCTCCGCTATCTTCCTCTCCCTTGACCTTGAACGACCCTATGACTGCATGTGGCATTCTGGTCTCCTCTTCAAGCTCCAAATCTTCGCACTTCCTATTAACTACATCTGTCTGATCAGCTCCTTTCTTTCCCAACGTCCTTCCTACGTCACCATCCATAACACGGATTCCTACACCTTTTTCTCCTCTGCCGGTGTGCCCCAAGGTCCCGTCCTCTCCCCTGTACTGTACCTTTTGTATCGGACATGCCGCCGCCTTTGCCCCCCATCCACCTTCTCCAGTACGCCGATGACACCGCCTTCCTTGCCCTCGCCCCCACCCTGGAGCGCTCCCAACACCTTCTCCAATCCTATCTTGACCGGTTCACCACTTGGTGCAACCAGTGGTGGCTTAAGGTCAATCCTTCCAAAACCCAGGCGATCATTGTAGGCAAAACCACCCCTTCCTTCCGTCTCCTCAATTTCTATATCACCATCTATGGCTGTCCTATCGCCCTCACCCCCACCCTTAAGTACCTTGGCGTCACTCTCGGCCGTCACCTCTCCTGGACCCCCACCTCTGGACAATCCAAGCCAAGGCACGCTCTCTGTCTACTCAAGCTCCTTTCTGGCCGTACATGGGGTCTGGACTCGTCCACCATCCTCCATACCTATAAATCCCTCATTCGCCCTATCCTTTGCTATGCCCACCCTGGCTGGATCTCCGCTCCCCCTACCTTTTACAAATCCCTTCAGATCCTAGAATGCCATGCTCTTCGCCTCGCCTATCACATTGGTCTCCCCTCCCCCATGCGGATCCTGTACGACCTTATTCCGTTCCCCCACCTCCTTCTTTTCCTCGAATGGATACGGATCCTCTACACCTCCCGTAAACTCGATCCTCCTCACCCGCTGGTCTCTCCCATCCTCTCCCGCTCCCATCTGCTGCTGCGTCTGTATTTCCATATCCCACCTGCTCTCCATCTCTCCACTCCCCATACCCTCTCCCAAGGTGGCTTCTGCCAGCTCCCCCTCTCTGACGATGCCCTCCTCCCCTCCATCTACCCCTCCTACCAACTTTGATCCTCCCTCCCTCTTCCTGTGTTTGTTCCTATGGGCACCCTCTCTCACTTCTCTCCCCCTTCCCTCCCTCCTCCCTTTCTCCCCACTTTTCCCCCGGTCTTCCCCTACACACATACCTCCATTCCTCCTACCATCTCCTCTGCCATTAACATCTTTGGTCTCCCCTCTCCCTCCCCCACCCCCTTCTTCCCCTCTTGGGAGGTCTCCGGACTCGCACCCATTACGTGGACATTGGCGCGCCGGAGATCATTGCCTAGTGTTTGTGTGTGCGGTCGTGTTCATGCTCAAGTGTTCCAGTGTTTATTCGTTTGTGCTCCAACATTCACGTGTGCCACCTATCATCTTTGTGCGTGTCCACGTGCCTGAACATTCTTATCTTGGACTCTGCGCCAGTGAACGGCTCCGTGAGTTTTAATTTTGTATGTCTACGTCTGTATATCCACCCTGTCTGTTCTACGATTGTCTCCTTTTGTATCTTTTTTATCTGTGGCCGAAGAGCGGCGTAATATGCCGCTGCTGGCCTACCTGTATCAGATGTGAAATTAACAATAAAGGAAAAAAACTGGAGGGGCAGTCTTGCGACTCACTCTGAAGATGGCTGGACGGTATACAGCCGAAATATTAGAAGAAGAAGGAGATTTCTTGCGGCTGCACACCCGAAACTTAATGGAGCATTGGTATGCATTGTTTACAGCTTTAAAATTAGATAGCACAGTACAGTCGATAAGGTATGGCAACGACCAAAGTTTCGTCTCAATACAGTATTATATCAACCAAAATATTGTTGTGCACACATTACAAAATGTGAATCCCATGCTTCCTATTAAGGCGTTCTTTGTTAGTCTTTCACACAGACAATTACAAGAACAAATTAAAATTCTATTTACCAGATATAATAACTGTGTATCGCTTCAAAACACTACATATCACAAGCAAATATATATACTTTCAATTAAACTTTTATTTTTATTATGTATTTCACCTACAAAATCTCTTTCATATCCATTATCACTGGTAATCTGTTTCAAAATTTCTAATTCTATTTTAATATCTACTTCCGAAAGTGGCGTTTTTGAAAACCTGTAGGTCATAGAATTAAAAAAACTTCTTTTGTAATTTTCAGGGTGACAGGATGTTCCATTTATAATTACATCACTGTTTGTTGGTTTCCTGCAGATGCTGTACGAATGGGAATCACCTAATTTCTTAATAGTCAGGTCAAGAAAATTCAAAGAATTGTCTTTTTCTAACTCTAGAGTAAACACTAAACTTCGGTTCATTTCACTAATACTGTCTTTAACACTTACCAGGTCTTGCTCTGCATCACTTGTCACTTGTAGTAACTTGGTTGTGCTATCATTGCCTCGGTTGCCTGCTCTAATTATTTCTCGTTATTGTTGTCAGACGTATGGTCATAATTCCCATTATATATTCACCAACTGAACCAGTAATGTACCCCCCTTTTTTAAAGAAACCTTTTATGTACTGTGACTATGGTTTCGATATTGTAATGTCAAATAAACATTTAACTTATATTTAGTCACACTCCTTACGACAATTATGTCTTAACATAGAAAATTAGATATAGTGAAAATTCCTGAAGTGAAGACGCAGGAAGAAAATACCTCAAGGTGTGCAGAATAACATCCCTGAAGTTTGGAAGGTAATAGAGGGATACTGGGCGAGGTGAAGCTGTGAGAGTGAGTCATGAGGCTTGCTTGGATAGCTCAGTCGGTAGACCACATGGCTGCGAAAAATAAAGTTCTCAACTTTTTAGTCCTTGCCCGCACACAGTTTTAATCCGACAGGAAGTTTCAAATCAGCACACACTCTGCTGCAGAGAGAACATTCATTTTGAAGACTATTCTTTGAAGTTTAACTTACAAGGTTTTAGAAAACTGTTTCCATTAACGGATCTAGAAACATTCCGCAAACTTCGAAGTGTTGGCCCCGTAGGGATGACTAGACAAGATTAAACTAATTTCAAAGTGCACGGAGGTGCTTAAGGAGTCGTTCTTTCCGCACTCCATGAATAAGTGGAACTGGAAGAAGACGCAATGAGAAGTACTCTGTGCCATGCACTACACTGTGGTTTCCTTACAATAGATGCAGGACCGAGAAATAATGAGTCTCTGAAACCATTGGCACTACCTACGTCTATCAACCGGTTTTTTAAATTTGCTTTTGGTCACTGCCATTGCACATTGCAAATCATGCTCCAAGTTCATGGAATTCTTCGTTTTTGTTTTGATTGCTACCATAGTCGAAAATCCCCTTTCACGCCTTTAAATTGTAGCTATTGGAGTCCGATTTCTTGCTGTTTTATTTTCAGGTGTTAATGGGGACACATCGCCTACCTTTAACTAAAATGTTGCAAGTTCCGATTAATGAAAATCTATTTTCAGTTTGCTGGCTTTGCTGACCTGAAGAAAATGAGTTTTCACTCTCTGTAATAACGCTTTATTCGCTGATAATGGCCCTAGAATCCTAATATTCACTTGTCATTTATCCAAATCAAAAATATAGTTACTAATAGAATTTATCACCGATGCCAACTGCCGCCTTATTTTAGCTGGACGTGATCAGTTCTCATTGCTTGCATCCATAACCACCAGCAATTCTCTTTTGTAATTAATGCAGTTTTTTTGGCTCAAACAATGGGCGAACATCCGACTGGTGAAACGAAGAGCAAAACGTTTGGTTGCAACGCCCTTGAACCACAGGACGTGACGCGTCTAGTCAGCAGACCTTTACGTTAAGCTGTGGTCATTGCCCTAATTTATATAACTCTCTTCACAAAATCGTTTTACAAGCTGTGGCTTTCAGCGCATTACATCACGCATTAATCCTCTGATATAAACCTTTCAGGAAATTATCGATAAGTATTAGTTTACCGCAGTAGTGACAAAGAAAAAAATTTTAAAAATTGTTTTGATTTTTTAACTTCTACCCCACCGCCGCCGTCCTCCCCCTCCCCCCCCCCCTTCTCACAGGGATAATTACAACCAGTTTGGAAACCAGTGCTCTAGCACAAATGTCCTGCATACGGTTTACAAAATACTACACTGCGCAACAAAATTAAAGGATCACTTTTTCGGAATCCTATGGGCGGATGTAACAGAAAATGTAAACATTTATTTAAAAAATCATTACAGCAATATGTATTAATGTACAAATCTAAAATTTTGCATGTGTAAAGCAAAAGAGCTGTGTTTTAACGGAAAAGTATAATAAAACATGCAGGATTAATAATTTGCCGGAAATTTGAATTTTTAATTTTTTCATTGTCTTGTTTATAAAAATCCATAAACTCAAATACTAATCATGCAATTTATCTGAAAATTTTATTATAGTGTCCTGAGAAGGTTACAAGACCATTGAACTGCGATTACAAATTTATGGTACAAATTGTATCGTAAACAGAGTTTTTAATTTTATACGTCCAACATTAACTTTTTTTCTACGCACAATTATCTAAAAATCAGAATTTAATTGCAGAATCTTGTATTTTTTAGTTCCAGCGAGACAGCAACACGTTGCGAACAGTTCCTGAAAATTTCATAGCATTAACGCATATGCTTTTTGAAAAAAGGCTTCTAATAACGTAAAAAATGTAAAACAGAGAAAATGAGGTTCAAAGATTTTCTTCTCATACTTCTTACCTCAATTTTAAAATCCTTCATACTGATACTTCTCATCCTCCAGGTTTCTCTTCTCTCCTCTTCGAATCTGCCTGGTCTGTATTTGTAGGTAAGACACTGATCTGTTAGGTTTCTTGACCCTGCTCTCGTCGATGGTGTAAAATGCTTTTGTTGTAAACACACCAGCGTCTATACGAACTCTCTTCAGCACTTCAATTCTGCCATTATTTCCGTTATTGTAACATAAAGCTGCATCATAGACACCTATTTAGAGTACTTCAAGTCCACAGAATGTCCTTTATGAGCGTCTAATCAAAATTAAATTACTGAGGCTTTCATTTGCAGTTTGTGTCTTTCCGTGAAGACACGTCCTCAATAAAGCAGGGTTTGCAAGAAACCTTAATGTGGGCTTAATTGCATTCATAGCAGGCTCTGGTAATAAGTGTTTATGTGAATACGTCTTATTTCTATTGTTGGACTTATACCAATTGTCTTTCGGACACAGATTGTGCATTGGTGACTGGTCAGTGGATAGTTTATGGAAAAAATAATTGCCCACACAGCACGCCTCATTGCCTCTAAATTATGTATGTTTTTCCTGACAGCTCTCCCATAAAAATAACTGAAGAGAATAAATTTCTTTCAGAGGAAGCCTGCCTTTTCCTTCTAGTGGTCTTCCATCCTCAAGTGCTTCACCTTTCTTCTCTTTCACCAAGCGACGAAGCCTACCACCAAGCCTCTTCTAGATGTGGCCACCACATTCCAACTTGTCTGTTGTTGTGTCGTACGGATTTTTATCTGTTACAGCTTCGAACGAAGAGGAGTCCTCATCTCATCACCAAGGTATTTAGTGTGTGTAACACAATACTTGTCCTCAGATGTGGAGAACATCCTCACAACCGCAGCAGACTCCATACCCCCACTTGAGCTGCTTCCTCTTTTTTGTTGGTAAACCTATTTCCATGAAACCTCGGTTTCCTAAACCCAGTTTTTCCATCACCCATTATCCATAAATCTTCCACGTAAAGGTTTGCGAATTCAACCTTCCACCTACTAATATGTGTTATATTTTGACTATAGTTCAGTCTTGATCACACCATTTATGTTTCAATGATCAAGACTGAACTATAGTCAAAATATAATAATCTATTGATCACTGTATTCCAAAAACGTTTAACAAAATTGTAATATGTGTTAGTATTGTCAAAACGTAAATAAAGTTTTCAGGCAGAGATATGGATGTCAGCCAGGGATGTAGATGTTAGCCAAAGATATTGAAAGAAAATAGCCTTCACACCGACAAAAATTCTGCTGAAGCAAGCAGTTTCCCAAAAGTCGGAAAAGGTGGCAGTGGCCGCCAGTACAGAATTAATCAGTTTAACAATTGAAAGCCATTTCTAAAGCTACTATCACGATAAAAATTCACACACAACATCTTGAGACGTCACCTGCGGGCTCGACGACACTTCATACAGTAAGGTGTCCGGCATATGCGGAAAAAAGGCCAGAGCTCAGAAGTTGATGCGACGTGTAAAATGGGTTAGTGATGTCGTATTGGCACCAAATTTCACAACAATTCTGCCCAACACCACCGTGAACGTGTCCCATCATAGCAAGTTCATTACAGCCTTCCTTACCCACATTTCACCCTTCCTTTTGACGCCTCTGCGATGGAGGTCAGAACAGCGACGCCCCACGTTGAAGTCACGTGATTTTCTTATGAGTAACCGAGGAAAACACTTTAATACACCGCCGCCGCCGGAATCTGTGGCCAAGCAGTTCTAGGAGCTTCAGTTGTAACATTATGTGATTGCCTTATCATTTTAAATCATTCACTAATCGAGCAGTCGCTCGGCAACAGCTACAGTTAGCAAATAATGTTGCGAGAATGTAAAAGGTGAACGGCCTGTGACGTAACTTGTTTATTGTCGAAGCGCCGTCAGAGATGCAGTGAGTTATTGACTTTGAAAACCGCGGCGTGAAAAACTGACAGAAGAAGAACACTTTTACACATTTTTTTTTTTTTTTTTTTTTTGAGGTACGAGATATTCTCGATGAACAGTTACTCATTCTTCTCTTGTCTCCTGTAACTTGTGTCGGACGCGCATGTCTTGCCGCCGTATTATTATTGTTAAAAATAATATTGTTCTAGTGTAAAGTAAATGTGTAATACTAAAAGTGCCTAGCAGTAGATTTATTGTGCGACGTGTATGTGAAAACGTCAAAGGAATTGTTTTCATTACGAGAAGTGCCAGTCAAAACGGCATCCATGTTAAATCCTTCATTGCAGTGTAAGTTCGTCTATTAATTGCCATAAATTCAGAGTTAAATGGAACTGGTGTATGGACTATTCATTTACTATCGAATCTATGTCTCACTTCTTCATGAAATTATTTAATTTTCTATATGTTTCTGCCAAATAGAGAGTTCACAGTCACGAATTCTTTCGTCGAGCTCGGACGGAAGTTGCATGCGGCGAAATATTTTCTTCGCGCCATATTCTACTGGTAAATGCATGATAAACTACGGTCTCTTAGAATATTCATGTTGAGCTATCCAAAATAATTATATTTTGAATAGGCATTTACTCTCCTCTGCAATGCAACTTCCGACTGATCAGACGATCCAACAAGAAACAGCCGCACACGGTCGGCGTTCGCAAATATGTTTCCACCGCTGATTATAGCTATATGTTACAGCACAAGAGTAACATATTGTTATAATTAGCGACTACGAACGGGGACATTTATAACTGTATGTTTATGTATACACATTGCGTAAACATATCGTTATAATTGGCGCCCGAACAGGGACCCGGATAAAAAAAAAAAAAGAAAGAAAAAAAAAACTTAAAGGATTAAAAATTTATGTAAGATAGGCATTGTGGAAATATTCACAAATAATTGTAGCGAATCTTGTGCTTTTTATTTGTTACATGACATCAAACGCCATCCAATAAAATTTCCATTGAGCGAAAGAAACGAGATATTAAGAGAAAATTACGGAAGAGAGATTTTTTATTTTGGAACAGAATTTGTGCGAAAATCTAGTTGCAACGCCCAAGGCAGTCATCAACAACGTAAGTTAAAATTTCGTTAGCCGTAGCCAAGCTTCCTTAATTTCAGCCGACATTAATCAATTTGTGACGATCTTTAGTAGTTGCAGTAAAAATTTGCTTTGAATTCAGTAGATTGCATTTAGTAGAGTAGAAATTTCTTCAAGTATTGTTTAAATTACATTGTTGTGTATTGCATATCAATTGTTTTTAAATGTCCGCTGCCTGTTCACGGAGCTGACCAGCCTTAGTTTTCATTTATTTTGACCAGTGTGCAGCCATACTTTCTTTACGGTCCAGAATAGTCTCTTGTTCTCGTGACGTGCAACTCCCGACATTCCGAACTTGGACGTAGCACTGACAACTGACTCGCCACCGATAAATTACATCTCTGTCGACAGCTGACGGCCGTAGCTCAAACGAACTTCATTGACTTACTGTTTGTAAATAAGTGAGCTATGGCAGACGATAAAATGTCATCACTAGATTCAAATGAACGGAATGAAACGAGTGAAGTGTCGCGTCGCTTACGGTCCCGCACGATAATTAGTGGGGCTGAGACACCAATTGAAACAATTGTAGAAAGTGAAGTGGGAAATCTTACGGACTTTGGTGCCTCACACCATAATGTTACCGGTACTGAACTAGACAATGCCAACATAGTTTCTGCCACTTGTAGTCGTAGCCATATACTGGTTACAAGGGAGGCAGGTGAAAGCAATTCAGGGGTAGTGACAGACGATGTATTCAAACAGCTACTGAGTCAAATAAGTCAAATGATGCAGGACAGAAATCGCCAATTGAAAGAGGAAAATCGCCAAATGGTGAATTCCATTAAAAATGATTTGAAAGACGAAAACAGACAAATGTTAGCCTCGCTTGAAGATAAACTTTCTACAGTGATTGAAGATAAACTTTCTACAGTAAGCGAAGAAATAAAAACTGTTAGAGAAAACGTAGCCAAAGAAGTAGCAAAGCAAGTTAAGGATGCTGTTTCTCAAATGCGAAGTGGAATAATTTTCGAACTGAATGACACTTTAGCTACCATGCAAAGCGAGACAGCTAACATCCGAAACGCAACCAAGAATCTTGACTCCACCGTAACCACGGTTAATCACAGATTAGACAGAGTAACTACGCAGGTAGAAAAACTAACCGAGGGAATGTCAAATTTGACTCTGGAAACGGAAACGAAAGTAAAGGAGAGGCTAGATAGTCATGAGAGAGAATTTAGAGAAAAGTATGAAAACTGGATTGCTGGAAAGGACAAATTTGTCGAAGAAAAAATTAACAAAGACCTAGTAGAGACTGTGAAAGCAACCACTATTGGTATCTTGTCAGCTCCTGGAAGCTCCGGAGATACCGTAATGTCTGAACTCGGTAGCATTAGGCGTACCCTTCAGCAAGAATTACCAAATTGGAAGCAAGAGGTAACGGAACAGCTAAATAACCTGAAGGCACAAGTGAGTAGTAGTTCTCGAATACAGAGACCGAATTATCCTAACTCTTTAGCCTCAGAGGAAGAAGATGAATTATTTCGGCAATTCCGAATACCTGTTGTATCTAATGAACACACTTCACCACCACATATTCCAGTTAGTCACCGAAACCAAGAATCTGACTCAGTAGTAAAAATAATGAAGGAAGAAAGCATGATAAAGCATCGAGTTTTTCAAACCTTTAACCCGGAAAAACGAAATATCCACACAATTGTTTTTCTTCGTGGATTCTCCGGCATTTTTCCAAATTCGTAGACTGATAGACAGCGTATCCAATTTGTTACCGGATATATAGGTGGCGAATCGGCAATATGGGGAACCAAAATGGTTGATAAGTGTCGAACATATGAGGAGTTTGAGCACTGTTTCCTCAGCAAATTTTGGAGCGAAGGTGTTCAGAAGCGCCTTCGTAAAGAAGTCTATAATGCAGAACAATTTGACCCCAGGAATAATAGCCTGAGAAAGTACTTCGAAAAATATCTTGGCAAAATTAGGTATTGGGATAACCCTATCAATAGTAAAGATGTAATTATGATTCTCAAGTCTAAATTACCCATTTCGATTCGTGAAAAGCTGATAACCATACCAGATGATGATCCAAATATCTTTCTGTCGATATTAGATTCCCTAGACCTGATCTATGAGGACATGAGAGCTAACAAACCGCGGAATACTCCGCACAATTCTTGGCCACAACATTACGAGAGTAATGGCTATGAAAAGCCAGGGAACGGTTACAAAAATAGTAACGATTGGCAAAACGGAAATAAAGGCAATGGGTATCCGCACAAAAGGAATAGACATAATCAACACAACCGATTCAATCCCGTGTATAACACGACTGGTAACCAGTACGGCAATCAATCGTACAAGCAGAAGTTTGGAAACGGTTTCAATCAAAAAGGTTGGCAACAGCAGAGCGGATCGCAATGGAATGCACCGTACTCGCGCAGCCAACACTCAAATTACGGGCAGCAACAAACAGGTGATAACGCCCACTCATACCAACACAACTCCGCGCCTAGTAAAAATCAAGCGCAGGGAATGCACAGAAACACACAGTTTAACGGCAAACCACAGTGTGAAGGTGGATTTCACAGTAACAATTCCGGAAATCATAATAGTAATAAAAATCATCAGACCCCGCGAAGGCATTACAATCCCCCTGTATTTTTCGCAAACGCGGAAGACAGTAACACGTATTGGACACCAGAACAAACGCAGCAACATTTTGACACAAGGTTTGTGTATAACAGTAATTTTGTTCCTCAGTGTTCTCACAATGTCAGATTGGTCGAACTTTCTAATGATGAAGGCCAATCAAAACCACACAAACAGGAAAACTAAGTTCAGCATCTGAAAGCGCCCTAAGTGATGCTGTGAGACAGAATGGGGGCGACCACTTCGACGGAGAGACTAACCATGACGTACTTGTACTGAGATACAATGACGGGATTGACGTGAGACAAGAATTATTACAAGAGAAAGAGACGACTGACGATGATGAACCGATAGATGACCAAGTGCAAGCTATGACAAAACTTCCTATAGCCGGAATTTTTACGACTGTAATCCTATATACAGGTGCAAATATTAATGTTATGTCCTTATGTTTCTATAAGTAAATTAGTACATTAATTAAAATTCCAACATTACCCGTCCAAGGATGTTCAAGGTCAATTCAATTCCTAAGTGTAACAACACAAGTGCTAGTTTAGACGAAAATAAGACAAGCTCTAACAACGTTGACCACCCAAGCCAATTTACGCAAGAAGGCGTATGACAAACATATTAATAAGGTGTTAACTTATAAAGTAGGCGAAAAGGTCTTGCTAAAAACACACTTTAAACCATCGTTGCTCTTACAGAAAAATCGAAAATGGCAAAGTCTTTTTGAGCGACCTTACGAGATCCTTCGTATACCGCATACATGTTGTTATCTGATTTCTGATCCCGCAAATGGAAAAATAAAAGGGTTATACCATTACTCTGATCTTAAAAAATATCATGCTACAGAATAAGTCAAAAGGAAAGCTTTATAATGGCAAGAGAAGGTTAGCCGCTAGTGACTAAGTGATCAACTGATCTGACGTCGTAAAAACAAAAAAAAATAAAAAAAATGGTTACTTGGAATAAATTACACGGCAGTGAGTCTATCTTGCTATACAGCAGAGAATTTAAAATATGTTATCTTGAGCCATAATTTAAGTACAGACAAGCTGATAAATAATTAAAAAAATTCTTGTTTAACGAAGAAAGTGATCAACTCCAAGAACTCTAGTTTTAAGATTTAGTTTTAAGGAGATAATATTTAAGAGAGAAAAATGAAATATAAAGCGAAGGATGTGCCTAACAAGCCGGCTTCTGCGATATGAAATGCTAAAGAAGTGAAAATAAAACATAGTATGTAAGATTTTTTTTTTTTAAGTTCAAGGAGCAATGATCCAGAAACGAAATTTATTTTCGTCAAGGACAAGGGTCGCTTGACAATTATTAGTTCCTGATCCCACTAAAAAGGAAAACAAGGAACTAGTTTCTAAGTCAGCTATGTCTAGATTAAGTTCCAATGTACATAGAAATCTGGAACAGGTTCATCTCTGCATTAAAATAACGTAATGTTTACGAAGCATGTGAGTTACTTGTAAGTACCAACATGACCACGAAAGCGCTATCCTTCAGCTAGATAAACAAAGTAGCATTAATTGTAATTGCAATACGCAGGACAGATACATTCAAAGCCATAAGTAAAATAAATACCAAGTATAAGAGCGTAAGTGGCAAGGACAAAGCAATGATGACTTAAGGTCATATATAGAGGTCAATGCAGTGTAGCGCGAGCAGGCGTCAAGGCGAGAATAAAATGACAATGAAACAGCCGGCAAAACAACCCAACTAGTTCTTAATTGGAGCGCGTACGCAGACGTACGGCGCAAAGGGAAATTAATTTCTAAGTCATAAGGAACAAGGAGTTATTTGCTAGATTTCTTCTTCTATGTACTATTATATCTATGTCTTTCTTCTGAATTTGTGTAAATACCCGCCTAAACCCGTCCCGTAGACTTGACGTCACAGATTGAGAAATGCGGTTGACGTGGAAGGCTGGTTTGGCATACGATTTTCAAAAGGAAACGCGTGAACGAAATAGGGAAAAGCTAGTTTTGAAATGTCTTTATTTTTCCTTTTAAAGTCAATCCGAGGCGCAAACCGAGATCGCGATAAGGAATTTGAATATTTTCTTGAATGGTGTTCTGTTCTCATGTGAGAGGGCGGTCAAATGTGACTGATTGATCCTCACATCTAGTAAAGAGGAAATTTTTGTTGAAATGACAGTGATAACTTTAATTAATCTAATAAATATAAAGAACGATTCAAATTAATTAAAATAATAATAATTGCTAGCAGATCGGAGAAACAAATGTATTGTGATTGTGAACTAAAAGCATAATTAGTCTTAGAGAAAGATGATGAACAATGTAAAGCGAAATGTTAAAGATAGTTACCAACAAAGTAACAGAAATTGAAATGGACATGATAATCAAAGCTCTGAATTAGCAAGCTTCAAAGTGAGACAAACTATTTGATTATAAACAGTAAAAAAATTGTGTACATAGTAGTGTATATGTGAAGGCTTAAAATGGTGTGGAAGTCTGCCACAGACACGAAGCAATTCATCGTTGTTATAAGTAAGTGATAATTTCATTCACGATGAAGATAAAAAGTGTTAAACGTGTAGATAGGCCGGCGGACAATGATAGTCCGGTTGTGTAACCGAAGGCGGTGATGTGATTACGTGCAGTGCATCGGAAACCTAGTGTGTTAGCTGCTTTGCAAAGTGCGAGCGCTAGCCTACCTTAAAATCTTCCAAATCGGCTGGAAAATGTGGAGGCAGGGATGGTTTCAATGGAGTCTCTGTCCCTGGTAATCCTCGTCCCTACGCACCAGCTCAGCAAACCACAACACCATCGACGCAACGTGTTCGCTGAACCGTGCGCGGAAAAGCTGAAGTACCGCATGGAGGCTAGTGAGCACCTCGAGTTGCGATTCAGCTCTAACAATCAGCCTGTGTCAACGTCCATCGACGCAACAAACGCGTTAAATTTAAAGTGATGTACTAGCACAGCACTCCCGCTGCAGTTCGACGAAACGGACTTTCCATGAAAGCCGCTCCCAAAATAAAAGACTCTCATATAAGTTCACAACATATCACATACTATGCTAATGTTACATCCCGTGGATGAAATGTGAACAGCCAAACCACACGCGAATAGTGACAAAGTCAAATTCCTATGAATCCCAAGTCCTAAAATAGATTTAAGCTTAGTTTTTAGACTAATGGGTATTTATATTTTTTGTTACATGTAACGTGTGTACGTAACGTGCGAGTGAGACTCGCCCGCCAGAGCTGATGAAAAGTTTTCTACTCGGAGACCGCAAAGTAGCGATCCAACTTCTCAAGGCATAAGCTTCACCTGGAGAAGAATCAAATTTTAACTTACCTGTCAATACACAAACAATGAAAGCGTAAAAATCAAAACAACAGTGAGCAATGGAAAATGGAACCGTGTGAGAAATTCCATGTGTGAGAATTATGTGCGTATAAAAAGATGAATCCTATGTGTTTTCTTTCAGGAGCAAAGAGCCTATGAGCTATGGACAATAACTTGAGGCCACAAAGATGGTCGTTATGAACTCTGTAAAAAAATGACTGTAATGAGTATAATGTATAATCTCCATTGTAAACTTCGTAGATTTACCGTCTTAGTTTTTAAATTTTTTGTGTATATTTACCTTAAAAACTGTCTTTGTCTATGAATGAGAGATCACCATATTTGTGTAATCCTAATAATCAAATGACAGGAATACTGTGTTTGATCAATGTAAATCTGTAAAGTACTCAATCCCATAATGTTAACGGCGACATGTGAATCTTGGTAATCTCCTTGATTTCCAAGATTCCCATGGAAGGCAATGTAACATTATGTGATTGCCTTATCATTTTAAATCATTCACTAATCGAGCAGTCGCTCGGCAACAGCTACAGTTAGCAAATAATGTTGCGAGAATGTAAAAGGTGAACGACCTGTTACGTAACTTGTTTATTGTCGAAGCGCCGTCAGAGATGCAGTGAGTTGTTGACTTTGAAAACTGCGGCGCGAAAAACTGACAGAAGAAGAACACTTTTTTTTTTTTTTTTTTTTTTTTTTTGAGGTACGAGATATTCTCGATGAACAGTTACTCATTCTTCTCTTGTCTCCTGTAACTTGTGTCGGACGCGCATGTCTTGCCGCCGTATTATTATTGTTAAAAATAATATTGTTCTAGTGTAAAGTAAATGTGTAATACTAAAAGTGCCTAGCAGTAGATTTATTGTGCGACGTGTATGTGAAAACGTCAAAGGAATTGTTTTCATTACGAGAAGTGCCAGTCAAAACGGCATCCATGTTAAATCCTTCATTGCAGTGTAAGTTCGTCTATTAATTGCCATAAATTCAGAGTTAAATGGAACTGGTGTATGGACTATTCATTTACTATAGAATCTATGTCTCACTTCTTCATGAAATTATTTAATTTTCTATATGTTTCTGCCAAATAGAGAGTTCACAGTCACGAATTCTTTCGTCGAGCTCGGACGGAAGTTGCATGCGGCGAAATATTTTCTTCGCGCCATATTCTACTGGTAAATGCATGATAAACTACGGTCCCTTAGGATATTCATGTTGAGCTATCCAAAATAATTATATTTTGAATAGGCATTTACTCTCCTCTGCAATGCAACTTCCGACTGATCAGACGATCCAACAAGAAACAGCCGCACACGGTCGGCGTTCGCAAATATGTTTCCACCGCTGATTATAGCTATATGTTACAGCACAAAAGTAACATATTGTTATAATTAGCGACTACGAACGGGGACATTTATAACTGTTTGTTTATGTATACACATTACGTAAACATATCGTTATACAGTCCAGAACCGGGCTGCTGTTACGGTCGTAGGTTCGAATCCTGCCTCGGGCGTGGATGTGTGTGATGTCCCTAGGTTAGTTAGGTTTCAGTAGTTCTAAGTCAGGGTACTGATGATCTCAGACGTTAAGTCCCATAGTGTTTAGAGCCATTTGAACCATTTTGAACACCGCCGCTCCTAATCGAAACGAAAAGGCCTCAGGAGGTGACATAAAGGGGCGTCAATGAAACCACCCGATTCCTTGGGATGTTGAGTCCCACATAATTGGTGATCAAAAACAATAGTCCATAACGCGACGAGTGAAAGAACGATGTTATTGACAATCTCTGACAGTGTTGACAACTCGGCGATTCAACCCTTCTCGACGGACATCGCGGAGCTGCAACCCCACTGAACGTGATATCATCCCTCTGGTGTGGAGTATGACAGCAACCCCCTATGATCACATCAGTGTAACAAACCTTTGCTGCTTCATATCATGTTCAGATTTCTGTGGTATGCAGGGTAGAACGACTAGGGCCCATTCAAAACCATTCCACGAAATCTGAACATGATCTGAAGCAGGAAAGGTTTATTATACTGATGTGATCAGAGAGGGTTGCGACACACAAATGTGTGAACAAAGTTGTAAAGGCTCCCTGAAGCCCCCCTCCCCCCCCCCCGCCCCCGCCCCCCTCCCCCCCCCCCCCCTCATTTGGGAGAGCCCCCGCTGGTGTTCACCCACATTTATTGAGGATTTTGAAAATGTACCTTTTCAGAGAAAACCTGCAAAATACTCATAGGCGCCTGCAGACAGCAACTGGCCTCGGAGGTGTGTCAAGTGGGTGCCTACCTATAGGTGCCTTATGCTACTTTGCAGGTTTCCTTTGTAAAGGCACATTTTTTTTAAAAAATTCTCAATAAATATGGGCAGGTGGCACCGATGGTTTTGCATAACTGGAGGGTCTTAGAGGGACTGTTTGCCGTTTTATTCTTGCATGCGTTTGTGCAGCACCTGTCCATCACACAGGAGCACCGAAAACGTTTAAGGACACTTTGCTTCTTCTGATCAGATTCAGGTTTCGTCGAATGGTTTTGAACGGTCTCTAGCGGTTCCAGTGTGCAGACCACAGTTAAACTTGCTGTCGCATTGCATCCCCAGTCACAGTCAATGAGGTTTCAGCCCCACAGTATCCATTGTGAAGGTCTGAAACGTCTGAGGATGTCAGCAGTGTCATTGCTCATCGCACTGCGAACTGTTGTTTTCGACCAGGAGATGTGAGGAAATCAACGTCCCAAGGAAAGAGGTGGTTTCAGTGACACTCTTTCTGTCACCAGCTGAAGCCATTTCGTTTCGATTATGAGCGGGGGTGTGTCTGAAATGCTTCCCTCGGCAACACATAAGAAAACCACGTAAGAAAAAATGGGTGTCGTTGTTGCGGTCTCCATCCACAAAGCCATGAAAGGAAGGGGTAAAGTGTGGGTAAGAGACGTTTTGTCGAGCTTTCCATCGTGTGACACGTCTACGGTGGCGCTGGGGACAACTGTTGTGAAATTTGGTGCCATTGTGACAGCATTAACCACATTACACTTCACAAGAACTTCTTTTTGTCACGTGCGTCGACACCTTGCTGTTTGAAGCTTTGTGGAGCCGAGGGTCACGCTTTTGCACCATTACAGAGGAAAGTTGTAGGCATCTTTGGGCCAAATTATTTCAGACTTATGCCTTGGAATTAGAGACAGTTATAGGGTTTCGAAGAAATGATTTTTCAATTCTGTTGTGCAGTGTACTACACTGCAGAGCCATAACACAAGATTGCACAACAATTCACATGTAAAAAACGAAATAAAATTACATGTTGTGCACATTACAATTATCACAAAAATAAGTAAATTGTAACATGTCTAAGTGTTGAACTAAAGATCGTGTGTGCCTCTCTTAAAAGCAGAAAAGTGTATAATAGAAGGGCTGAGTACTGTACAAATACACAGAAGAACTCTAAATGCAACTCTTGCGCAATAGCTTGTTTCACCTTGATCACCTGCTCCATAATTTTAATAGACTTGTTTTCTTGTAACACTACATCGTCCCATTACCAGCGGTTCCGAAATTTCAGTATGGGCACGGCAGAAGGTGTTCTTACCTCATACTAGAACCATATCGATGTTAGTAGATACTTAAATTTAACGAAAATAAGATCGAGCGTTCGCTCTGCAACCCGAAAACGAGGCGTCGCTAGAGCATTCGACGTATTGGGCAGAGCAGCGCCCTGGGGTTGGCCGTTGGCGGTTGGCGGTGACGTGTGGCGCCGTGTCGGCCGATTGTACCACGCTGGCGTTCCGAGGCGGTGCACAGTCATTTCTTTCCGTCGACGCAGCAAACACGCGTCCTTTAGCCGCACACAGCAGCGCGGCATTCAGCACGATGCATTTTTTCCCTGACAAAGGAACTGCCTCGCCTTTCTACTGAGCTACACAGGTACACAGCCCTTTGTGGGATTCGAATCGTCGACCGCTCAGCTGCGAGCTCCGATTTACGCTCAGTATATTGGCGGCATTCACCTTACACCGCAAAATGTTAATGAGTCGTATCTAAAGACGTCCACGTCTTCTAAATACTAAATGTAGTATTCCGCCTCTGTGTAGCTCCAGTTGACAAAATTTTTAGCGACTGCGTGTCACTCTGGAAAGACATTATCAGACTGATGCAAAATTAAATCACTTCATTATATGAAAAAATAGAAAAAGCTACGATATGAAATAAGAAATAGAAAAAGTTACGATAAGAAATATCTTGATGTATAACGTTTTTAATCCATGTCGAAGTTATTAGAGATTGAGTGAATTGCGGCTAAATACTCGTAGGTAAAATTAGTTCTCATTCATCTTTTGCAGCTGATATTCCAATATGTTGCTGAAATCTGTAGGAGAAAGTGGTTGTATTGTGACCTTTTTAAGAGACATCCACGATATATATCTGAAGCTATTTACAGAAGAGGTGGAGGCTTTGTTTCTGGATGCTGCCACCAAATAGGGGAACCCGAATGCAAGAAACTGGACAAATAAGAATAGACTATAGTTACGTGAATAGCGTTTTCGAGGGAAGTCATAAAGTTTAAATCATACTCTACATACGCACCCATCAAGGCGACTCATTTTCTCCCATATTGCATGAGATGGTGGACACCTTGGTTGTAGAGGTCTGCATTTTGGCTGTTCAAGAAACGTTCCACGTCATCCTCATTCTGGAAATGCCTGTCCCATAATAGTTTCTTCATCCGAGGAGAGAGAAAGAACTTACTGGGTGCCAAATAACGAGAATAGTGGGAACAGGTCGAAGTTTGGTAGCCCAGAAAAATATGTATGACTGTGGCCTTGCGGTGGTCTCGCGGTTCTGGGCGCTCAGTCCGGAGCCGCGTGACTGCTGCGGTCGCAGGTTCGAATCCTGCCTCGGGCATGGATGTGTGTGATGTCCTTAGGTTAGTTAGGTTTAAGTAGTTCTAAGTTCTAGGGGACTGATGACCACAGATGTTAAGTCCCATAGTGCTCAGAGCCATTTGAACCATTTTTGACTGTGGCCTATAGAGTGTAAGCTAGGGCTATGTCGTGCAGCAAAAACACCCTCTTGGACAACTTCACGCAGTGCTTCATGTCGTCAGGATATTTCGATTGTACGCTCCTCTGACGGTTTTCCTCTTTCGCACATAACCTGTTACTGTCACACTAGGACTGTCCAATAAAAAAACACCTAGCATCAGCCTTGCCAGTGGCCATTGTATCTTTGCTTTGTCAGTGAGGATGAAACAGCAGTACGGTTATGGAGAATCTGGCACACTTAAAAGTGTAAACATCGCCAATTTGTACCCCCAAGTCTAGCCCCTTATCTACGACGTCGTCATTATGATGTCACAAGCCACGTTTCTTTTCCTATGACGTCACGTTGGCGTAAAATTAGAAAAAGCTCCCAAACAGGCAGTCAGGAAGCATGAGGCATGTTACATCTACAATACTAGTGTTACGAAATACGTAAGATTCATCTGAACTACGTAGATTGTTGCAAAGTTCAAAAGTATTTATGAAAAAAATAGCATAAATGGTGTAAGTTACAGTTTTCCCATGTATAAAATAGTAAGCACAGTTTTCAGCAAAACACATACAAAGCCTGAGCTTTTCTGCACCATCTTCAAAAATATCTCAATGACTGATGTTATAATAAAAGGATTCATCTCTTTCTTCTGTCTCTCTCTCTCTCTCTCTCCCTCTCTCTCCCTCTCTCTCCCTCTATCTCTCTCTCTTTCTCTCTCTTTTTCTCGCACACATACACACACACACACACACACACACACACACACACACACACACACACACATACAAACGATGTGAATTTTGCACCATGTTCAAAAGCATCTAAACTACTTTGATTACACTCTTGATTACACTCTAAGACAAAAGAAGACGCAAAACGAAGAAATTATACTAATGACACGAATGTGATGTACATTAAGAGACAAACAAATGATTACAGTTTCAGGAAAACTAAATGAACTATTAAAGAGAAAAATATACACAAATTGAGAACTCTGTAACACCTTGGCCCGCCTCTGGCCCTTATGCAAGCAGTTATTCGGCTTGGAATTCACTGATAGAGTTGTTGGATGTGCTCCTGAGGGATGTCGTGCCAAATTCTGTTGAAATGGTGTGTTAGATCGTCAAAATCCCGGAGAATTGTCTGGAGGGCCCTGCCCATAATGCCCCAAACGTTCTTAATCGGGGAGAGATCCGGCGACCCTGCCTGCCGAGATACAGTTTCGAAAGCACGCAGACAAGCAGTAGAAACTCTCGCAGTGTGCAGGCGGCAATTATGTTGCTGAAATGAAATTCGGGATTGTTTTCCATGGAGGGCAACAAACCGGGTGTAAAATAACGTCGACGTACTGCTGTAAGGATGCCGCAGATGACAACTGTAGGGGTCCTGCTATGAATAGGAATGCCACCCCAGACCATCACTCTTGGCTGTCGGGCCGTACGGCGGGCGACAATCAGGTTGTCATGCCACCAACGTCCAGGGAGTCTCCAGATAAGTCTTCAGTGGAGTGTCCTGCTTCGAACTGATCCCCGATGACGAGCGAAGACGTGTCTGTCGATGCACCTCACTGTGGTCGAATACCAACTTAATTGTTGCCCGCCATACGGACCGGAAATCATGAATGGTGGTATGCGGTACGACTTGTTTTCAAAGCGTTACGCTTTTGGTTGTTATCCGCGGCAGCCTCATAGCACAGCGATACGTCGACGATATTCCGTGCCCCACTTTGTTCCTTCCTGGCAAGCCATCCTGGTCTTAAACTGCAACAAGAAAAAGCCCGGCCAAACACTGAGAGTTTCTGATGCTTGTCTTTGTGCTTGCAAAACCATACCCTCGCCAGCACGATTGCCAGATCTCTCCGCAGTTGTGAACGATTGGAGCATTAAGGGCAAGGCCCTATAACCATCTCGGAGTTTTAACGATCTACTGCGCCAATTGGACGGATTTTGCGACGATGTCACTCAGGAAGACATCCAATAATCCTATCAATCAATACCAAGATGAATAACTGCTTGCATAAGGTAAGAGGTCGACCAACACATTTTTGACCTTCCCAATTTGTGAAGCTCTTTCTCGTGAATAAATCATCCAACGTTCCTGAAATTATAATCGTCTGTTTGTCTGTACATGTATATCACATCTACCGATTTCCGTCACTTTCGGATAATTCCTCCTCATGTGTCGTTTATTTAATACTTTTATTTTTGTCGTAGAGTGTATTTATCAAATATACACTCCTGGAAATGGAAAAAAGAACACATTGACACCGGTGTGTCAGACCCACCATACTTGCTCCGGACACTGCGAGAGGGCTGTACAAGCAATGATCACACGCACGGCACAGCGGACACACCAGGAACCGCGGTGTTGGCCGTCGAATGGCGGTAGCTGCGCAGCATTTGTGCACCGCCGCCGTCAGTGTCAGCCAGTTTGCCGTGGCATACGGAGCTCCATCGCAGTCTTTAACACTGGTAGCATGCCGCGACAGCGTGGACGTGAACCGTATGTGCAGTTGACGGACTTTGAGCGAGGGCGTATAGTGGGCATGCGGGAGGCCGGGTGGACGTACCGCCGAATTGCTCAACACGTGGGGCGTGAGGTCTCCACAGTACATCGATGTTGTCGCCAGTGGTCGGCGGAAGGTGCACGTGCCCGTCGACCTGGGACCGGACCGCAGCGACGCACGGATGCACGCCAAGACCGTAGGATCCTACGCAGTGCCGTAGGGGACCGCACCGCCACTTCCCAGCAAATTAGGGACACTGTTGCTCCTGGGGTATCGGCGAGGACCATTCGCAACCGTCTCCATGAAGCTGGGCTACGGTCCCGCACACCGTTAGGCCGTCTTCCGCTCACGCCCCAACATCGTGCAGCCCGCCTCCAGTGGTGTCGCGACAGGCGTGAATGGAGGGACGAATGGAGACGTGTCGTCTTCAGCGATGAGAGTCGCTTCTGCCTTGGTGCCAATGATGGTCGTATGCGTGTTTGGCGCCGTGCAGGTGAGCGCCACAATCAGGACTGCATACGACCGAGGCACACAGGGCCAACACCCGGCATCATGGTGTGGGGAGCGATCTTCTACACTGGCCGTACACCACTGGTGATCGTCGAGGGGACACTGAATAGTGCACGGTACATCCAAACCGCCATCGAACCCATCGTTCTACCATTCCTAGACCGGCAAGGGAACTTGCTGTTCCAACAGGACAATGCACGTCCGCATGTATCCCGTGCCACCCAACGTGCTGTAGAAGGTGTAAGTCAACTACCCTGGCCGGCAAGATCTCCGGATCTGTCCCCCATTGAGCATGTTTGGGACTGGATGAAGCGTCGTCTCACGCGGTCTGCACGTCCAGCACGAACGCTGGTCCAAATGAGGCGCCAGGTGGAAATGGCATGGCAAGCCGTTCCACAGGACTACATCCAGCATCTCTACGATCGTCTCCATGGGAGAATAGCAGCCTGCATTGCTGCGAAAGGTGGATATACACTGTACTAGTGCCGACATTGTGCATGCTCTGTTGCCTGTGTCTATGTGCCTGTGGTTCTGTCAGTGTGATCATGTGATGTATCTGACCCCAGGAATGTGTCAATAAAGTTTCCCCTTCCTGGGACAATGAATTCACGGTGTTCTTATTTCAATTTCCAGGAGTGTATGTGGGTTGCACCTTAGAGTATTCAGATTTACCAAATATATGTGAAAAATTTCTCAGGAACGCAAAGTTTACGTGTCACATTGTTTTTTCCCGTCTCAAATAAATAGAAGGTGCGACATACAGTATTTCCACTTCTAAACTATCCTGCAACTGTACAAAACGCACGTGCTCTGCCACACTAGCATACTAGGCGGGTACTTAACGTTTCGTATTAGTCCTAATACAGAGCATGCACAAATACAGATCTAGCTAAGCATCACTTTAGGGGGAAGAAGGTAACAACACACACAATATTTATATCAAGTATCACAAAGTTATTTTCATGTTTGAAATGTCCATCAAAATCGTGAAGGATGTAACTTACAGTATTTTCATCTCTAAAATTATGTAAAAAGTACGTCAGAAACATAGTGTTTATTATCAAGTGTTACAATGGTATCGCAACGCTAAAATATCTGTCAAAAGATACAAAGACTGTTGGCATTTCGATCATAGGATTACTTGGGGCTTCATTACTCGTGGTATAAAGATGAACTATAAGCCTCTGACATTTATAGAATTTTTTCAGTAATGCTTCACTGCACCAAGCACCATTAAGGGGGAAGAAGATAGTACACCCTGTTCCTCAGTAGAAAATTATAATCGATGTTTTGCCTGTCTAATATTACTTTTTATTAAATTTCATGTAAGCCTACTTGAGGTCATGTTCTACTTTCGAGGGAGCCAGCAACATTTACCGATCAGAACAATTGTGGCAAGGCTCTACACTGTCAATAATATTTATCAAAACATTCAAAGATACTGACATTTCGATATGAGACTATATTTTTGGTGGTACACAGAAGAATCTTTCATTACAAGAAATTTTTCAATAATGCTGCACCTCCCCCACCTCCACTTAAGGGGAGAAGAAGATAATGCATTATTTTCTGCAATAGAAAAATATACACTGTGTGATCAAAAATATCCCGACACCTGGCTGATAATGACGTACAAGTTCGTAGCGCCCTCCATCGGTAATCCTGGAATTCGATATGGTGTTGGTCCACCCTTAGCCTTGATGACAGCTTCCACTCTCGCAGACATACTTTCAGTCAGGTGCAGGATGGTTTCTTAGGAAATGGCATCCTATTCTTCACGGAGTGCTACACTGAGGAGAGCGATCGGTGTCGGCCGCTGAGGCCTGGCACAGAGTCGGCGTTCCAAAATATTCCAAAGGTGTTCTGTAGGATTCATGTCAGGACTCTGTGCAGGCCAGTCCATTACAGGGATGTTATTGTCGTGTAACCACTCCGCCATAGGCCGTGCATTATGAACAATTGCTCGACCGTGTAGAAAGATGCAATCGCTATGCCCGAATTGCTCTTCAACAGTGGCAAGCAAGAAGGAAAATATCAGTGTAGGCCTGTGCTGTGATAGTTCCACGCAACACAACAAGGGATGCAAGCCCTCGCCATGAAAAACACGACCACACCATAACACCACCGCCCCCGAATTTTACTGTTGGCCCCACTCACGCTGGCAGGTGACGTTCACCGGGCATTCGTCATCCCTACAACCTGCCATCGGATCGCCATATTGTGTACCGTCACTCCACACAACGTTTTTCCACTGTTCAATCGTTCAATGTTTGCGCTCCTTACACCTAGCGAGGCGTCGTTTGGCATTTAACGGCGTGATATGTGGCTTATGAGCTGCCGCTCGACCATGAAATTCAAGTTTTCTCACCTCCCGCCGAACTGTCATAGTATTTGCAGTGGATCCTGACGCAGTTTGGAGTTTCTGTGTGATGGTCGGGATAGATGTTTGCCTATTACACATTAAGACCCCCTTCAACCGTCGGTGGTCTCCGTCAGTCAAAAGACGAGGTCGGCCTGTACGGTTTTGTGCTGTACTCACGTTTCCACTTCACTATCACACCGGAAACAGTGGACCTAGGGATGTTTAGGAGTGTCAAACCCCGCTTACAGACGTATGAAACAAGTGACACCCAATCACCTGACCACGTTCGAAGTCCGTGAGTTCCGCGGAGCGCCCCATTCTGCTCTCTCACGATGTCTAATGACTGATGATGTCGCTCATATGGAGTATCTGGCAGCAGAAGGCAGCCTAATGCACCTAATATGAAAAATGTATGTTTCGGGGGGTGTCCGGATACTTTTGGTCACATAGTGTAACTGACATTATTGCTTTACTAAAACAGCATTTTAACATAGCTCTAGTTGTGTCCCAATGGTGTTCTACACATTGATGAGATATTTTCTGACTCTTTAACACAACTAACTGTACTAAAAGTGAAGTGTTTTAATTAATTATTAGTGCTATATCACTTAAAATACATAATTTCCTAATATGCAGTAAGAAGTTCATAATACACTAAATACAAAATGTAAACACGGCCAGAGACAATGATGTAACAAGCTTCCCCACAGAAACAGAAGTTCAATAACTCGAAAACACGATCTCTGTACGAAAATAGAATTACTTATCAAATAGGTTAAAATTCCGAGTATGAAACATATGCAGATTCCTTAATGTAATACACAGTTACAATTAAAGTTATAATAAAATTTAGAAAATCTTTCAATTGTTAGATTGCATGCATATATAGCAATTAAAATATAATGACTAAACTTATTTCAAATGTCACTACAACTATCCTCAGATCTGAAAAAGTAGTCACCTTAGGAAAAATTTCTCTCTTTTATAGAATAACCTTCAAGGACAAAATGTTTGAAGGTAATGACAATACAAATACCTACCAATTTTAGTAAAAATTTCAGCATATAATATGCAGAACAAGCATCATATATAGATATTAGATGTCTATGAACTACATTCAGCTGTGCAGTGCTACACCAAAGTAAAAATTTTGAACATACCATGCTCGTATGAAACATAAGTTGAACAAAAACTTATTGTACCAGTTATAACCATATCATGCAACAACTTGGAGCTTTATAAGAGGCAAGTTCAGTGAAAAATAGTGCTTATAACAGCACAACAAAGCTGCAACTAGTTATACGCCTGCAGCAATAAACGAATCAAATAAATACGTAGTAAACAGTGAAACATAAATCTGAAGTTAAAAGTTGGACAATATTCAGAAGCAAGAACATACATTTTGAATTGAATCTTCCTGGTTAGCTGCTAATAGTCTCGTTATAGTTCCTACAATAGGCTTATTTCGGCGGTGTTAACATTGTCAAGTACACCTGCTAATATTACAGTTTCTAAATATCATTTGATTTTGCGATATTTCTTTTTGGAGTTAATTATGCCAAAAAGTATCCGACCGACCTGAATTGCGTTTCACTTGACCTGCATGCATCCCACATAACACAGCTCCCTTGCAGGTCCTCTGATCTCTTTGCACTACTGTCGTTTGACTATAAAAAACGGATAGCCTACCACAGGAGATCACTAGAGATCTTCAAGATTCTCAAGGTAATGAGTCCAGATGTAAGTCAACGCCACGCTATTGCAAGCACTCGGAAATGCGTCATTAGAGATGGGACAGTCTTCAACGCTTGTAAACTCAATTTTATTGCAGTAAGTGACATTTCAAAGTCACTTCCACACATTAGCATCAGAGTTAACGAACTGCGTCAGATAACTCATTCGAGCAGTCTTTAGCTAAAATTGAATATATTTATGCACAAGAGATTTTGAGACAATAACTGGACTCCTGAAGTTCTATGACAATTCGAAGTGTTTTTGCTCTTTAAAAGGTTTTTCCACACACGTGAAACATAGTTCCTGATACGAGTGGTTTATTGCACACTGGATGCTGCACTCAGCAATGCGATTAACAGCGGCAGGCGCTCTATGCAAACTCCAGAATTAGCATCGTATCACTAATAATTTCTCTGTACTCATGACTGAACAATTATTTCTGCACATGTCTGAATTTTAAACGGCTTGAGAAACTTTTTTTTTCTGGATCTGTATTGAAACCAAACACTTATACCTACTGTAACTGAGTACGACCAAGAAAAGCAGCTTTCGCCCTTAATTACTACGCGCAAAGAGTCGAGACATATCGAAGTTTGTTAAGGGAATCAGTTAGCAAATCTGAATTTAAAAATGTTTGTGCTCAGCCTGGAATACTGTCGAGACCCTTATCTCCATATTAACTAACCACGAAAAATGTTTAATGCAATTTCAAGTAAGAAAGTTTGCACGTGTTTAAAATGAAGTGCTACGATATAAAGTTCTGTACCGGGGACTCGAACCCAGCATATAATCAGATTGTTAACTAAGTAAAATCAGATGTTAGATACCGAATTTTTTCACCAGCAGTGAGATGTTTGAATTGGAAAGAAGGAAACAATTTTTTTGCCTGACGGGGAATCGAACTCGACACCTGCAGCCGTTGTTTTCTGTCAACGAATTGATTGTCCGCCAATAGTATGATGTGTGCATGTTTGACTAGAAATAACATCATCTGTCGTTATTGTCAACATATGAAGAGACATTAAAAATGGAAAATATTTATCACTAGTAGTTCGGTGTACAAAAGGTAGGACTTCAAATGAAACCATGGACATTTTTGTGCTGGACCGGAATTTGCACCCACATAAGTGCTCTCCGTGGTGATCTAGAGGAGTTTACCATCTTGGAGAAAACAACAACTGATCGAACTATATCTTCCGTGTGGGTCAGGTACTACGAAAGAGGAGATCCGAATTCGAATACCAGTCCAGCACCAAATTCCCAGGGTCTCAAGTTACGATAAAACAAGAGCCCTGTGACCTTAAATGACCACTGGCTCATTAAATAAAATAAAGTTAGTGGTGGAAGGAGACTGATTGGCGACAGAGTTCTGTTTGCCGCAACTTCCGCCTCTGCTGTGGCCCAAACTAAACACGCTCTACCACATTTGGTAGTGAAGAGACGTGATGTTTATAATGTGAATTCTGAACTACAGTGCTACCAGACGTTCTTCACTTGGCATTACTAGAGGAGAAGGACATCTGTTCGTGTGTGTCTAAGATACATGCCGAAAGTGGGAATCGAACCCATACCTCACAACTAAGACACTAGAATCAATAAGACCAGTGAAGCCCACATTTGCTACATTCATCATTGTGTCGTAACGTATGACATGGATGGAAAGATGCTTTTAGTTACCGTAGCCTCGATTGGAGACCATTTTGAAATTTTCACTATTAAAATAAATTTCTTAGGTCGATACATATCATTCAAGAGCGTGAAGTTACCAAATACTTCGATTATTACTGCCAATATCGCTATTAGCTTTTTCATTCTGCTGATGCTGATACACGCGTGCTTTAAAGAAAAATTTAATTCTTCTTGGTCAGTATGAGAGGCAGTGGCGCAAATACGGGAAAATATTTCGTTCATAGCAAACGGTTGTGGCGTTCTGCAGCAACTGGACCGTCCTTTTTCTAATCAGTACCACTACGAAATACGCAATGCTTCCTTGTATTCGTCGGAGTTTTACGGGAGCCAGAATAATCTTCCAACATGACCGTTCTCCTGTCCACATAGCGAACTGTGTAAAACATCTCCTAAAGGCGCTTACTGCAATAAAATTGAGTTTACAACGGTTGGGGACTGTTCCATCTCTAATGACGCTTTTCCTAGCGTGGCGTTGCTGCAAACAGATTAGAGGACCTGCAAGACAGCTATGTTATGTGTGATGTATGCACATCAGGCGAAACGCAATTCAGTTCTTTTGGACACTTTTTGGTATGATAGTACACTCCAAAAACAAATTTCGCAAAACTAAATGAAATTCACAAATTGTAATAGTAGCAGTCGTAAGTACAAATAGTAATATGGCGGAAATAGGCGTATTCTAGTAAATGCAATAAAACTATTAGTAGCTAACTTGGAAGGTAAGTGCGTTACTACTGCTCCATCAGATTTTTATAATTTTGCAGTTGTACTAATGAATTTGTGGCACAACTTGACTAGAAGAATAGATCGGTTAATAGGACATTTTTGGGCCATCAAGGGATCACCAATTTAGTACTACACGGAAGCGTGGTGGGTAAAAATTGCAGAGAAAGACCAATAGATGAATACAGTAAGCAGGTTTAAAAGGGTGTAGGTTGCAATAGTTATACGGAGATGAAGAGGTTTGCACAGGATAGAGTAGCATGGAGAGCAGCATCAGATCAGTCTTTGGACAACAGTAAGCTTACGCATGTATTTAGCTAGGTGCTATTCCTCGGGGGAAGCTCACAGATGCATTCCGCTTTCCCTAGCGTTTATACTTTTCTTTTGTTGATTCCCTGTTTACTGCCCAGCAGTAATCGGATGACATTGATACAGACCATTTTCCCTGGTATCTTATTTCCATGTCCGAAATTTGCTGGTGGAAGGATTCTCCGCGCTCGTTGGTTACAGAACCACTGTTGTCAGGAAAAAAGTCGAAGTGAGTATCTACGAAATGTAACTTCAAGAACATTTTGCACCCCAATGTACGGTAGCAGTGCAGAAGATTTGGCAGAACATCCTTATAGTTTTCTGCTCCCTTATTTTGTAGAAAGTTTGTTGACACTTGAAGATAGGCATCCCAAGCTATTTTTTCGTCACCTGTCAAGATGGTGTTGAAATGCTCATCTTAGTAGAGTTCGCTTATCTGGGGACCCACAAAAATCCTCTCTTTTATTTTCGCCTCACTAAGACGTGAAAGATTCTCGCGTAAATAGAAAAATGCTTCCCTAGTTTTGTTCATGGCCTTAACGAAGTTTTTTATTAAGTTCAAATTTTATAGGAAGCACAGGGAGAATTATGTTCTTGGATGCGACAAGTGCTTCATGCGTGACATTCTGAGATCCTGGTTCAAGTGATTGACGCTTAGGCCAACCTTCCTTTTTCACCATCAAATCCATCGTAAACAAAATCTTCTGTAACCCACCTCTTCTTTAATTATAACCGCTTTGTAGCGGATATCCCAGAAGCACAGGAAACAAAAGCATTTGGTGTAGCCGTGTTGAAGCCCAAGTAGTATGCCTTTCACTTTCAGATCCCGAAAATCTGCCATTTAAACAAGTAATTGTTCAATCGCAATAACATTTGTTTCAAGTTATCATATGTTTCTTTCATGTAAGTTCCGTACCTCATCGGAATCGATGTCAACACACGGCCACAATGCAATAGCACACACTTAAGACTCATTTTTCAGGAGTCGATGAACAACCTCCAACTGATCACTTTTATAATCAATGCACAAGGCTGCCATTAGTCCCTTTACTGTACATCACAAATAAATACCTCGTTCTTTTCACTATACAAAAATCGTAGGAGTGGCACAAAGCGGTTACGGAACACAATCATATTTCCGTTTTATCAAGACAATTTCACTGTTGTAGTCTTGACGCCAACAGTTAAGCTTCGTCTATCGGCAATTTCTGATCTCTCACTAGATCATTAAGTTCACAATGTGTTATTTTGTGAGTCTCTATACACTCATAGTTACACACAAAATCAGAATCTTTTGTAGAATTGGGTTCTGAAGGTGATGGTGCAGCACTAATTTCACTACCGACTTCGTCACTATCATAGTCAGGTGGGACAGAAAGGGGCAGTCCGTCTCCGTGAGACACTGGTCGCATAGCCAACGGTGTGTTAGGATACGTCTTGGAAATACCATGTGTTAACCGAGTTGTCGCACAACAGTAACACTGATTCATATGGTTTGATGGTTCTCACCAGATCATGGGTACAGCAAAGCCCATGGAAGATCTTGTACGATTCATGCACGAATGAAGACTTGAGACCAAGACATAGAAATTACATGAGCATCCCAAGTCTGTCTACCATCAGCGGGATTTCTAAGCCTATATGGGAAGGGATTGACAATGAATGCTAATAAAATATGTGGCGTTATTGACTTCGTTTGCTATTTCGGTGTAGACTCTCAGCAAACGTAGTAAAAATAGTTAACACTGTTTACAGTATTTGACAGCCAATTGAATCAAAGGAATTACAATGACCACACGCTCTAACTACACTTCAGTAACACGTTCTTCCAGCATACGAACAGAAAACACATTGTAACAGACTGAAACTACGTTTAAATGAGACATCTCCTCTCCTTTCCTCTTCCTCTTCACCTTGTTACTATGAGCCCGGGATATAAATAACAACAGAATACGCCGAGCTGTTGTTGCCTAAAACTTCATCACTCTGTCTACTATCGGAGGGGTTTCTAAGCCTGTATGGGACAGGATTGAAAATGACTGCTAATGAAATTTAATTGTACTTAAATTCGAGTTTTTGACCGTCGATTTCATTATCAACGTGGTCGATGTAGTTAACAAACATTCATTTCTTCCCAGTTACATTTTTAGTGTTGGCTTGCGTCATTGGTCAACAGACTACACTACTGGCCATTAAAATTGATACACCAAGAAGAAATGCAGATGATAAACTGGTATTCATTGGAAAAATATATTATATTACAACTGTCATGTGATTACGTTTTCACGCAATTTGGGTGCATAGATCCTGAGAAATCAGTACCCAGAACAACCACCTCTGGCCGTAATAACAGCCCTGATACGCCTGGGCATTGAGTCAAACAGAGCTTGGATGGCGTGTACAGTTACAGCTGCCCATGCAACTTCAACACGATACCACAGTTCATCAAGAGAAGTGACTGGCGTATTGTGACGAGCCAGTTACTCGGCCACCATTGACCAGACGTTTTAAATTGGTGAGAGATCTGGAGAATGTGCTGGCCAGGGCAGCAGTCGAACATTTTCTGTATCCAGAAAGGCCCGTAGAGGACCTGCAACATGCGGTCGTGCATTATCCAGCTGAAATGTAGGGTTTGGCAGGGATCGAATGAAGGGTAGAGCCACGGGTCGTAACACATCTGAAATGTAACGTCTACTGTTCAAAGTGCCGTCAATGCGAACAAGAGGTGACCGAGACGTGTAACCAATGGCACCCCGTACCATCACGCCGGGTGATACGCCAGTATGGCGATGACGAATACACACTTCCAATGTGAGTTCACCGCGATGTCGCCAAACACGAATGTGACCATCATGATGCTGTAAACAGAACCTAGATTCATCCGAAAAAATGACGTTTTGGCATTCGTGCACCCAGGTTCGTCGTTGAGTACACCATCGCAGGCGCTCCTGTCTGTGATGCAGCGTCAAGGGTAACCGCAGCCATGGTCTCCGAGCTGATAGTCCATGCTGCTGCAAACGTCGTCGAACTGTTCGTGCAGATGGTTGTTGTCTTGCAAGCGTCCCCATCTATTGACTCAGGGATCGAGACGTGGCTGCACGATCCGTTACAGCCATGCGGATAAGATGCCTGTCATCTCGACTGCTAGTGATACGAGGCCGTTGGGATCCAGCACGGCGTTCCGTATTACCCTCCTGCACCCACCGATTCCATATTCTGCCAACAGTCATCGGATCTCAACCAACGCGAGCAGCAATGTCTCGATACGATAAACCGCAATCGCGATAGGCTACAATCCGACTTTTATCAAAGTCGGAAACGTGATGGTACACATTTCTCCTCCTTACACGAGGCATCACAACAGCGTTTCACCAGACCACTCCGGTCAACTGCTGTTTGTGTACGAGAATTCGGTTGGAAACTTTCCTATGTCAGCACGTTGTAGGTGTCGCCACCAGCGCCAACCTTGTGTGAATATTCTGAAAAGCTAATCAGTTGCATATCACAGCATCTTCTTCCTGTCGGTTAAATTTCGCGTCTCTAACACGTCATCTTCGTGGTGTATCAATTTCAATGGCCAGTAGTGTGTTAGTCACAATAGATTTGAACAGAAGGACATCGTAGCACTTTAATGACAAGAAACTGAACAATAGCTCTGGAAGACTCTTCAAAGATCGACCGTGCTTGGTTATTTCCTCAATAAATTAAGGCCACATTACAAACCAAAGCAGCAGTTGTCTTTGGACGAGGGGATGATTCCAAGGAGAAGATGCCTGAGGTATCGTACGTACAGCCCTTCAAAGATTACAAAGAACGGGTTACTTGTTAGGACAGTGTGCGAGAATGTCACAGGTTATACCTGGAATAAGGAGATCCACGCTGGTGAAGGGAAGAAATTAGAAGATCTGTTTTTTTCAGTCCTTGGACCTTATCGTGGCATGTGGCACCGTACCTACCAGGATAATTTTTATAACAGTGACTCTATTTCACAGACACTACTGAAAAACAAAAGTGGAGTCTGTGATGTTACTCGGGTGAACAGAGGCTTACCGCAAACTTTGAAAGCCAAAGTATTAAGAATGAAGAAAGGTGACACAGTTTTCTGTAGACAAGGTGACGTACTTATCCACCTATGGGAAGACAAGTACAATGTTAGAATGATATCAACAATTCATTACGTTTCTGTCTCAAACACAGATACCAAAAATAGAAGAAAGGAGAGGATGTATTGGGGGCTGTGTGTATAGATCGATACAGTGCCCACCAGAAAGGAGTTGGACGTACACATCGGTACCTTTCTTACAGCCTTACTCTAAAGGAACCGATGAAATGGACAAAAAAGTAATCCTCTCTCTAATAAACTGCGGATTGAAACAATTCGTTTAAATTCACAATCCTCTGCATCCAGATGGACTAACAAATTATAAGCAGTTTCTCCTGTCGGTTGCCAAATACTGTATTACCGACGATGATAATCAAGGCTCTCCAAGTGGAGAGAGGTATTTGCTCTGCCCAACCGCTAGTGGAAGACGGCGAGCACCATGTAAGGATCTAGCTGGAAGGCTGTTCAAATAGTGGAGAAAGAAATTTCCTTCCAGAGTCAGTGGAGTTTGTGCTGCTCGAGGAAAAAGAGAATAAAACAAGGTAAATTTGAAAATTTTGTTCAGTTCCAATTCATAGACAGAAATGTCTTCGCAGTACCTCACATCAAAAAAGTAATGGGAATTTTTGTTTGTACGTAAGCTCTATGCTAAATACAATAAATGAAATAATAGTAATTGCGAAGGACAAGGTCTCCACGATCAATCAAACCGAAGGGCTCGGTGATAATATTTAAAAATTGTCGACGTGCCTCAGTGTTACATGTATAGCAACGTAAGTAAATTTTGTAACGAATGACTAGCTCAACAAGTGGATGCTTATTTTTGTGCAAACTAATATCCTGGATTATGATGATTATTTTTACAGGTAGTGTATGATTACATCACGAGTATAGCTTATAAAGGTGGCCTTTTCTACAGACATCAAAGTTTATTGTTTCATAATGTGACTAAACATTTTACGCCTAAACAGTGCATGTTGATGCAAGGTTGCTGAGATGTAAATTTGTTTATGGTTACGTGTAAAAGAAGAAACAATACCGTTCCGTATACTCAAACAGCTGCATCAAAAGTAGAGTAGAGGACCCGTCAGACAGTTACGTTATGTGTGCTGTATGCAAACTGAAATACCCTGACACTGCCGCAAATTAGAACAAAACTATCCAGACCTTAATGTGTTAAGCAGTGTGCTGACAAACTCACACCAGCTGGATACTTTTATAATGGTAACGAAGATCAAATTGTATGTTTCGGTTGTTGTGATGGCTAGAAACATTGAGAAAAAATGCATGATCCACAGGTTGAACCCACTCTATTGTTTTTCCAAGTCTTTGTGGTTCTAGAGAAGGGTAAAGATTTAATAGATATTATATGCTGGAACAAAGACGTATTAATTACAGTAATGGCTGCAGCTAACATTAAGCGTCCTCCAAATTTACAGGAAGCTGTAATGATTATCAACTCGAAAGCAGCAAGTGTTCTGCCATCTGAAAAGAAAGTGACTTTGACGGCTCTCGACAATGCTTGGCTGTGTAAAATTTTATTCCCAAATACAAAATGGAGTACTGTTGTTTCCATGCAGACACATTGCTGTTTGCGCTATATGAACAATTCCCCCTTCCTTACGTGATGTGGATCAGGGTCCTATTTTAGATGTAGTAGGCGCATTTTTGTCGTAAAAAGTTCAGTATCAATGGGCAATATTTACATATAAAATGTATAGTTAGTAAAACAGTATCATACTTCTTTTATACTACCAGCCTTAGATATAACACACATGTCCATCTCTTTCTCCTATTCTAGCAGGCCAACTTGCTTATACCTGAATGTATGCTTTCTTCAATGTGTCCACTGGAGACGTCATAAGAATACGGTGTTGTACATGTACTAATTGAAAAGCTGTTTGCAATATTCATGTGAATTGTTGCTACAGATATCAACTGCACGGCCACAGGAGACTACGTGTCCCTTATACAAAAATACTATGAAAATATTTCTGATTGGCTTCCGGAATTTTGTCGGCGGATTTTGGGTTCACCTGTATAAACAACATATCAAAAAGAAAATTGAGCAAATTAACAATGAAGCAATAGCAACATGTGATGAAATTTTTTCTCTTGGTTGAAGACAACGACTGGGTGGAAAGCAAAATAAACGAACAGAAAAGTAGGAAAAGATCTGGACATGTTTTTGGCAAACTAAATTGGTCTTTCGGAACTGAACTTCCAGTGCGGCAGAAAGGGAAATGACTTAAATTTGCAGTTTATTTAAACCTTCAATTTATTTAGACACGAAATTTTAATTTTAATTTAAAACATTTGATTAAAGCTTCTTACTTATTTTATATCGATTTATTATAAAATCAAAATGTCGTTATTGTCAAAACCAAGGTTAGACCCACATTTTTTGCGTGGAGTTTAATGTGTTTTAAAATATTTGTTTCAGTTGCGTAACTGTAATCAGATTTGTTACAAGCGAATTTCAGTTTGTTTAGATGTTAGAAGGGTGAACAATTGTTTGTCCACATTTTCTTTTGAGAGTAAATGGAACTAAATTCGTAATTGGTTGTACTATATTTTCATTTAATTTATCTGTAATTTTATAAGCATTTTCTAAATGTTTTGATTCTTTAGTAAGTTTATAACTTTTAACAACATCCTCTCTGATGTTTACAACTGTAGTAAATAAGGTTCTCATAATTATTTTCCTGTGTTCTTCTACTTATTTTCTTTTCATTCCATTTGTTTTAGTGGATTTTCATTAAAATATTTGTACTTAACTTTACGTTAGGATAATTCTAAAATTCTAATCCATTACTGTTCAGACTAAGGTTATTTATTTCAAAATCATCTCTATATTAATTTGTTAATTATAAATCTTCATCTTTCCCTGTATTTTCCCCTTTATCTAAATAATATTTCATATCATCTTTAAGAGTTTCGTTTACACACATCAGTTCTTCTTTGCTTGTACGAATCTTCTAGTTCCATAAACTTATAGTTTGCTTTATTGTAAAGAGTATTTTTACACACTCATTTTCAGAAAAATTATGCATGGAAATTCTACTTTGTGTTGTTTATCCAGCAAATCATTTAACTTCTCTCTAGTATCTGAATAATACATTTTATTTCTCTCACAGAAATGTGTCCTTGTAGATTCCAGTTCTTGCAAATCCATCTATAAACCGTAAAAATGGTTAATTTTTCATTTTCTTTAGGATCAGTTCAACGAACCCTTCAGTTTCTAAAATTTTTAGGTTAAAAGAGATTATAAATTTGAATGGATATGAACATGGAAACTTCTTTCAGATTTATTTTCAACTGAATCTGATATTTTGAACTGTATCTCATACTTGCACTTTTAACCGAATTCTTAGGCATTAACTTTTAACTTGCATTTTAAATTGACACTCAAATATTTATATGAATTTAGTAAACTTTCTGAGCTTCAGATGAATAATAAGTACGAAGTTTTTGGGTTTTTAGATTGCTGAAGAGAAAAAAATGCGATCACAATAAGATATGGTGGGATATGCGCTGGAGCACGAAGAAACTAAGAAGAAGAAGATGTGTAGGACGTGTGATCGAGATAATTATGGATAAAATGAACGAAAGAGTTTGTGAAATAACGGATAGGCCGAAAGGAAAAATTGTCGCCGAATGGTTTGTTGAGGTCACGAATGATTGGTCTGAACTGGTGATTAAGGGTGAAGAGACGGAAAAGTGAAGAAGGAAGTACATACTGACGAACATGTCAGAAATCAACTAAAGAAAAGAATTCAGAAAAGTATAGTCGCAAGTGAAGCAAGAAGAAAGGACACTGAACATCTGCGTAGAAGAGCCGGAAAGAAAAAGGGTGAGTATGTAGAGATTCTGGGAACTGAGAAAGAAAATACTATCCCTCATAGATGTGCCCGTTATGTTTCGCGGAAAGTTGGATTCCACTTGCGTGCAGTCGATTAGTGAGTGCACAGGAGACACCACTTTTCGACTACGAACTGAGAATAATACGCGTTTAGCTGACAGTCCCGTGTACATACCGCTAGTATTAACCCTTCAGGACACAGTACTTGCCAGTATCAAATGTAAGTCGTTATGGCAATGGAAGACAATATTTGGGATGGGGTTACGGTATTTCTGCTTCATGTTCAGCGAAGCAAATATCGGAGATCAGCGCATGTCGCCGCAAAGGTCGGATTTTCAGAATGCTGGGCTTATGGTTTCAGATTGTTGCCACAGTGTACGAGATGCATCAGGAGGGCGAACACTCAGCCACCAGGCTTTCTCTGTCTGCGTTTGAGCAGCCTCTAATCTCCTGATGGACCTCCATCGTAAATGATGCACGGCTGCCCACTGGGTCCGTTACTCCAACTGTCTTCTCTCGCTAAGACAGCACCGACCTCCGTGCTCCTCTAAAACAGGCAGTTGTCTGCCATATACAGATGATGCACACTAATTGTAGTGTTTGTTGTTGGTAATTCAGAACAGAACTGTTCTGGCAACAAGAGACACAAGATTCCTATCAATCCCTTAATGTTTTACCTACTCGGAGAATTCTATTATGTGAAAGGTACCCTAGGATTAGTATATTGCTTCAGCTTGAGAGAGTAATTAGGAGGAGATGAAACTTACACTATCGTCTACAGCTCCCTCAAGTATCACTGAAGTTATTCCTCGGTCTCTTAACGCACCGCCTGTCCCTCTTCTTCTTGCCAGTTCGCCACATATTCCTCTTCTCTCCAATTCTGTAGAGAATCTCATTTCTCATCTGATCTGCCCACCTAATTTTCAACAGTTTTTAGATGTTTCGATGCTCTTCTTTCTCACTTTTCCCACAGCCCGAGATTCGCATCGCTACAGTCCTGTTCGCGAACGTACGTTCTAAGAAATCTATTAACAACAAGAATCCTTCTGTCAGTTGAAGTGCGCCTGACGCTCCAGTGACTGAGTGCCACGCTTCGGCTGTAACCACTTGAAATTGACCTAGGGACCATAACCTATCATAGAGAAATTTTGGTGCAGCAAGTGCTGTGATTCAATATGACTTTCCAGACAGTACAACGCATTGAAAAAAAAATCTTTGTTGATGACAGTAACATTGGTGTCACTAATAGAGTACCAGAACTCCAAGTCTAGAAGAAAAATGTATTCTCGAAAAGTAGGCCACACTTAACCAATTAACACTGAACGCATAGAAAACAAATAGCATGAATTTCAACTTAAAGAGGGCAACAAACTGTCACATTAAATATAAACGTTAAATCTATAGACTGTGCACGAAGAGCAAAATTTTTGTGGTTGAACTGAGAGGAAAGAAAGACATGGAGATACTGACAAGGAGAGCGTCATTCGCATGCTACGCCCTTTTGGTGCAAGAGGCAATCATAGCGTATCTCTCTAATATATTGAATGTATCTCTTTAATATAATTAATGGCGAAAAGTGATGGGAAGGTCTGGATAGGATTTTATTAGCGAGTCTCCCATCCGCTAGCCCTTAAAACTGCAGTTACACGTCAAGGTACTAGAATTTGAGGTAGTGATAGACGAATCTTGCAGAGCTACCCACAACTCTTCTTCTGTAATTGGTGCTGGGTTCACTAAATGTATACAGGTATCCATAGCGAGTCACAAATGCCAGAACGGGCTAGAATTGGGGATTTCAGGGTCGTGAACTGACTGGAGTGTTCATCAAGCCAGCTAAGTGCAACCAAGGAACGGTGACATGTCCCGTCCATTGCCACGTTGAAACAATTGTTTCTTTGTTAGTGTACTCTAAGCCCAAAAGGGATTCAGGTGGTTTGCAAGAATATCCACGTAACGCGCATGTGTCATTTCCCATATAGCCGGACAATTGGACCAACTTGTGATCACATGAAGACACACGGACATGGACACATAGAGTGGGAGTGCGAAATGGACAGATAGAGGGGTGAAGAGATGGTGAGTGAGGGGAAAGTCGAGATGGACGGCAGAGAGTGAGGGAAGGAAGAGACAGAGTAACATAAGACTAGAATAAATACCTATCTAGCCAATGCCAGGTGCCTCATCTAGTACGAAATAAAATTAAGGCTGTTGTAGTTCAATCAAGTGAGTTGAAGATAAATGACTTTCAAAACATGTAGAAAACAGTTGTGATCGTGTCTCATGTTACATAATACATTTCATTATAAGTCCATTTGCTATTATTAACCATCTGTTCACAAAGATAAAGCAGCAAAATTTCGTCGGGCAGTAACGGTGTTACAATTTACGGGTGATTGAGGGTGGCAACAATCTGAAACAGAGAACATTCTACTTGTAGTGGTCCGAACGGCATCGACTTTAACGATAAGTGCTAGAAAGTCAGTGATAAACCGTTCGCTTTTTTACTATAGCTAGTCTATTGAAGGTTCATAACACACCATTTACGTGGTTTGGTATTTAATAAAAATACCTGGAAATCTGCGGCCCGAGATGCCGCATCATATTGTTACTTTTGGCCCTTGAGCAAAAAAGTTTGACGACCACTGACGTAGAGGAATGTGCAGCAGTGAGCGAGATGGCGCCGTGGCGCCACACTGGACGCGATTTCAGGAGGACTCTGGTTCAAAAATCCCCGTCCACTCATCCAGATTTAGGTGTTCTGTGTTTTCCCTTAATTGTCGAGGGTAAGTTACGGAATAGTTCTTTTGGAACGTTCAAATGGTTCAAATGGCTCTGAGCACTATGGGACTTAACATCTGGGGTCATCAGTCCCCTAGAACTTAGAACTACTTAAACCTGACTAACCTAAGGACATCACACACATCCATGCCTGAAGCAGGATTCGAACCTGCGACAGTAGCAGTCGCGCGGTTGCGGACTGAAGCGCCTAGAATCGCTCGGCCACCGCGGCCGGCTTTTGGAACGTGCACGGCCGCTTTCCAAATATATCGTTGTTCAATTACCCCATCTCTTCCGACCTCGTCATTGGTGGGACATCAAAACCTAATCTTCCCACCATCTATTTGACGTATTGCGGACATCGTTGCATTTTACAACAATCTATGAACTTGCTAAATGAGTGATGGTACTGATCACGTAAACACATCGGAGAGTATAGTTTGTTTCTGTTTTAGTGCCGGCCGGAGTGGCCGAGTGGTTCTAGGCGCTTCGGTCTGGAACCGCGCGCCCGCTACGGTTGCAGGTTCGAATCCTGCCTCTGGCATGGATGTGTGTGATGTCCTTAGGTTAGTTAGGTTTAAGTAGTTCTAAGTTTTAGGGACTGATGACCTCAGATGTTAAGTCCCATAGTACTCAGAGCCATTTGAACCATCTGCTTTACTGAGTAAACGACGACTGCGTATAATTACGCAGAGACATAGTAAATTCCTTTGTAGATTCCTTTTTCGATCGTTACTACCCGAAACTTGAGCATAATAAACAAATGAGGTCATACATCCTGTACAGAATGCAAAAAGGAACAAGATGCCGTCACGAAAACTGACGACGGCCGGGAGAGCGGTGCGCTGATCTCACGTCCCTCCATAACCGCATCCAGTGCACCTATAGGCTGAGGATGATTCGGCGGTCGGTCGGTACGTTGGGTCTTCCGAGACCTGTTCGGACGCAATTTAGTTTACTTATAGTAACAGGTAGTAGGCCTACGCCATAGGCTTGATGAATTTGTAATTGACAGAATATATTATCCAGATGGAGAGATTAGGGCTCGTACAGAGACTGAAAAAGAGTCTACTTAATCTCCTTGCAGCAACTTTCATCCTTTTATCTTACACATAAATAATAAAAAACTATACTTTGCTAATTTTATCCCTCCCCCTCCTCTTTCACTTTCTGACGTGGGTTACTTTCGAGGATTTTTACTCTGAGAAGCATACCACTGTATGAATTCCATATCAGATTGCGTAGCCATAAAAATGGGGCAGATTTGGGAAACTGATCAATCATATTAGCTAGGAAATCCATGTGTATCTCTTTATGTTCATTGGACATTGATATGTAAACATTTGTGATGTATAAAGGTATAAGCAGAAACAACATTTATGATTTGTAGTTACTAGTTCCCTTAATCATTCATTTATGTTTATGTTGTAATTTATATGTTAAAGAAAAAGAAGGAGGAGATAATATCACCATTAAGAGATCCAAAAATCTCCTTCAGCGGGTAGTCAAACAGGGCCAAATCTTTATTTTCTCGTTCAGTATTTTCCGTTGCGCACATTCATTTTACACCCGCCTGAAGTAGCATCTTTGAACTGTTCGAATACAACGTTAGTAACCCGTAGATCGGGACAGTCACGTCTATTAAACATCTAGGCATAGCATTGCAGAGCAGTATGAAATGGAATGAGCATGTAAGGACTGTAGTAGAGAAAGCTAAGAATGGTCTTTGGTTCATTGGGAGAATTTTAGGAAGGTGTGGGTCATCTGTAAAATAGAACGCCTATAGGGCGCTAGGGCGACCCACTGTTGAGTACTGTTTTAGTGTTTGGGATCTGTACTAGATCGGATTAAAGGAAGACATCGAAGCAGCTCAGAGAAAGGCTTCTAGATTTGGAACCTGTAAGTTCAAATAACACGTAAATATTACGGAGATGTTTGGGAGCTCAAATGGGAATCACTGGAATGAACGCGACGCTCTTTTCTAGGAGCACTAGTGAGAAATTTTAGAGAACCAGCACTTGAGGCTGACTATACGGCGATTAAACTGCCGCTAACGTACGTTTCGCATAAGGGCCATGAAGATAAGATTAGAGAGTTTAGGGCTCGTACGGATGTGTATAGATAGTCGTTTCTCCCTCGCTCAGTTTGTGAGTGGAATAGAAAAGGACATGATTAGCACAGGGTGGGGCAAATAAAGGTGGCCTGGGGCATTTGTTTCGGCATTAACGGAGGAGGAAAAGACCTGCAGTTATTTCCAATAGGATGGAGGAACTGCCCATACAGCCGGTCGAGCCTTGGGGCACATTTACACAGTCTTCGCGTCTGACAGAGCTGTTAGCAGAGCTCAGACTGTTCGCAGCCCCAGCTGGCCTCTGATGTCGCCTGATCTGTCAGTGTGCGATTACTTTTATGGGGAGCCTTCAAGTCTGACGTGTATGGCAACAACCTTGATAGTCTTCCAGGAACTGCAGCAGAACATTCCGGACAAGACTGCAGCAGTTCCAGCAGTCCAGCTTAGATCCGCCTTCAGTAACTTGCTGACTAGGGCCGAAGAGTGCCAAGAGATGAATGATGATCACTTTCAACATCTGCTGTAGGCAGGTCAGTACTGTATTTCCTTTCCTCTACTGTGTTTCTTATTACCCTGGAACTCTGTTTTCTGGTCACTTTTATTTGCTCGACCTTGTAATAGAAGTAGTACTGGGTACCCACCGGTGGTTTTCGGAATACTTATGTAAATGAAGACGTAAGTGCAAATATTGTGATCACTGGTGGCTTAACATGTACCCACCTTGGTGTGTTAGTAGTTTTTTCCCCCTCTGTCTAACAGTGTTACGACTCGCCGGTAAATCGAGTATATTCCGAGAAAAAATTTCTCACAGCACCAACACGCAGGAGCCGAAAAATCTGTCACTGCTCTTATTTTCTCTGGATCGGGACAGACTCCACCATCGTTCACCGTATGCCCCAAAATTTTTATCTCTTGTCCATCAAAGAGGCACTTTTTTGCACTTCGGAAGAGGCGTGCAGCCTAAAGTCAAAAATAACAGCTACTGTGGGAAAAAGAATCTAGTCAGTAATGTATCCCTTCTGAAAATGTCAGTGCAATTGTAAGTAGGCTGTTTAGGTTTTTTTATTGGTAACGCCACCTCTGTATGAAAATCACTGGCTGTGCTGTGTGCAGTCTGTGGCTAGTTTGCATTGTTGTCTGCCATTGTAGTGTTGGGCAGCGGCAGCTGGATGTGAACAGCACGTAGCGTTGCGCAGTTGGAGGTGAGCCGCCAGCAGTGGTGGATGTGGGGAGAGAGATGGCGGAGATTTGTAATTTGTCATGAACTGCTATATTTATATATGATGATATCAAGGTAAATACATTGTTTGTTCTCTATTAATATCTTTCATTTGCTAACTATCCCTATCAGTAGTTAGTGCCTTCCATAGTTTGAATCTTTTATTTAGCTGGCAGTAGTGGCGCTCGCTGTATTGCAGTAGCTTGAGCAGCGAAGATTTTTGTGAGGTAAGTGATTTGTGAAAGGTATAGTTTAATGTTAGTCAGGGCCATTCTTTTGTAGGGAATTTTGAAAGTCAGATTGCGTTGCGCTAACAAAATATTGTGTGTCAGTTTAAGCACAGTCATGTATAAATTGTTCAAAGGGGACGTTTCATATGGCAGCTAATATGGTATTTGCTTATACAACTTTACACATCGGTACCATATTTCTCTAACACACAAATTACACAGCTATCTGATCATTTAACTGAGAGAGACAAACATTTATTTTACTATATCAGTGACAGATGTTTACGTAATTACACAGTTGGATAACTTCACACTTATGAAACTGTATTTTGTCTGTACTTTGTAAACTGTTCATATTTTTTCGGAATCATTGTGATACTATGAGAGCTTTGAATGATGTATTTGGTATGAGATCATGATTTTTAAAGTACGTTTGAGGTAGATGACACTATTGAAATGAGCAGAGAATTTTTTTTAGGTTTTGAAATTATTACAGAAAGCTATGACGTTTTTGAGATTTGACTGAGGTGTTATGATGTTATTATTACGACGACGATGTGTACTATGCTGTTGAGATATGTTTATGATCAATAAGATGATGCTACCGTATATGAGGAATAAGAAGTATGTTGGAAACCAAGAATCGTACTTTAAGAGTTATGAAATGTGCGTAAATGCGTGACTGTATCACAATGCTGACGAATATTTTATTTGGACACTTATATTTATAGGATTTTCTTTCTACAGATTTGCAACGCTAATTCTTGACCTGTGAAATATTTTTATATGAGACTGCCACTGTAGCGGAAACTGTTGTCGTAAATATTTCCGTAAGAAAATTAAGTGACCACCTGCACGTAATGCGTCGTGGGCACCCAGCTGTGTCAGACGCCTGGAGAAAAAGCCATTAGCGCGTGCCTTTCAGAGCACAGGAAAAAAAAAAAGGAGGCCATTATCCTGGCCATTGTCATTCCTTTAGAGAAAGCATCGCAAATCCGATACGCTGATTACTTTGAAACATTTCGTACTTTCTGATATTTACTGAAATGCCTAATGAAATGACAAGAAATAGTTTGTCTACACACCTGACTATGACTACTGTCTTTCTAGATGAGAGATTTTTTTTACTACTTATGAAAAGCCACATGACTATTGAACGATGTTCTTATGCTTTGCTTTGTACATAGTTGCTTATTTCATTTGATATCTAGTTTCTAGCTGCACTGCAGCATTGGTTAAAATAAAATTTTATAGATGTACTAATATAAATATTTTCTGTCTACAGATCGAGTAAATAATAATTTTTTTTAAAAAAAATGAGGGAGCACAAAATGACATTTACCTTGACAGGAACTGCATTCATAATTTTCTTTTCAAGTAATTGGTAACCTTTTGGTAGAATTAGTTTTTGTGGTGCACCACTTTAATTACTTAGACATTAAGATGTGCTTATACATTTCCCTTATTTGCATTGTTATCTTTAGTGTACTATTTTTTCTGCTTGAGCTTTGTCATGTTTAGATATAAGCTGCTGTTTGCCAGGCATAGTGCTACTGAATTTTAATTTGTGTTACTCTGCTAAGCCAGATTTATTTTTCTTGTTGGCTGCACGTTGCCTTATATTAGTTGTAATATTGCAATTGCTTTGCCAGTTTGAATTTTTTTTCATTGATGTTTGTGTTACTTGTTTTGTGCTGCTGCATTGCCTCGTACCTTAGTTTAGCATCTGAGCTCAGTAGATTTAAGTTAGCTTAAGAGGGGGTAGCCTCTAAGAGAATGAGTTTCGATGAATTGGAAGAAATGCATAGAGAAGTTATACGAAAAAAAAGTACAGAAAACAGGTTTAGGTAGGATTTTCTTGGAAATAAATGTTGAGGTAAGAAATGTGCGAACATATAAATACAGAAAGCATGCTTAGATAGAATTTTTTTGGTGGAAACAAAGGATGAAATAAGAGGAAATATATATGAAGTTTTGGGTTGGACTGCAGTACCAAATGTTACACTGAAAACGAACCCTGTCCTTTCCTATTGGTGTTATCCCACTATATGTTTGTGTACCCTTGTGTATTTGTTTTCTTCCTGTCTCTGTGTAGTTTCATAGGATTTTTCTTCTTCTAATACTAAGCTACATTCACTATGATGAGGAATACTGTTATCCTCAAATATAATTGGCATTAATAATATGTTATTTACCTTGTAAATATGCTTAGACTTTATTTATTCTGTTTTGTTTTAATGCTCATATGTAAAGTTGATGTTCCAAAAGTTATTCTGATCTTTTATGTATCTACTTATCTCATAATTCCTGTAACACTGATGTATATGTTTATTTCTATTCTTTTGTAAAGCCTGTGTTACTACAATTGTTATCTATATTGCTATGTTCTTTAATGATGTATTTTGTACCTTTGTAATTGTATTCTTATGTTATAAAATTGTAATTGTCACCAGTTCATGATATTATTAACTTGTTAGTTACATTTCACTGCACACATTTCTGTTGGTCAATATGTGAGAAGTTGGGACTGTTAGTGTTTGCACGTGTGTTACTAATTCAGCAAGGGACTGGATAACAGCATTGCTGGTTCTAAGGCAATTCCAAAAACTTTGTGAATGCACAAGTGGTGGTTATGGACTTGCTATATTATTAGCAAGACTCTTCGATGGTGATTGTGCACCTGCACAGTCGCAACAGATCGCAACAGATGGCTGCTGGCTATCTCTACAAGGACTACAGTGTGTCTGCATCTTTGATGACCCACCATGCCATTATTTCTACAAGGACTGCAGTGGGTCTGCACCTCTGGTGGCCCACCAATACCACAATCTCTACCAGGACTACAGTGGGTCTACATCTTTGATGATCCATCAATACCATTATTTCTACAAGGACTGCAGTGGGTCTGCACCTCTGGTGGCCCACCAATACCACAATCTCTACCAGGACTCCAGTGGGTCTGCTCTGTGATGACCTACCTACCAATATTCTTCAAAACTTCGAATGACTCTGCTGTGAGTTTGCTCCATTGTGGCCCATTACCTGTCAGCATGTCAAGAGTCAGCACTGTCTTTCCGTTGGAAGGACAACACTACTTCTTCAAGACTGCATGGAAATCCACTACTTCTGTGTGCAATTTCTTTTACTAATGAGACTTTGTGAAAAAAAACTGTAATTACTGTGATGAACAATGTGGACTGTCTTTATGGACTGTGAGAAATTTTTAGCTTTTGACCAACATTGTATCAATAAGTGTGTGCATTTGATTTCTTTGTTACTGTAATTATGAAAAATTTTTTCCAAATCTGTATTGGCCACTGCCCAATCCAATTTGTAAAAATTTTTGTGGGGAGCATGGGGGCTATGTAAGTAGGCTGTTTAGGTTTTTTTATTGGTAACGCCACCTCTGTATGAAAATCACTGGCTGTGCTGTGTGCAGTCTGTGGCTAGTTTGGATTGTTGTCTGCCATTGTAGTGTTGGGCAGCGGCAGCTGGATGTGAACAGCGCGTAGCGTTGCGCAGTTGGAGGTGAGCCGCCAGCAGTGGTGGATGTGGGGAGAGAGATGGCGGAGATTTGTAATTTGTCATGAACTGCTATATTTATATATGATGATATCAAGGTAAATACATTGTTTGTTCTCTATTAATATCTTTCATTTGCTAACTATCCCTATCAGTAGTTAGTGCCTTCCATAGTTTGAATCTTTTATTTAGCTGGCAGTAGTGGCGCTCGCTGTATTGCAGTAGCTTGAGCAGCGAAGATTTTTGTGAGGTAAGTGATTTGTGAAAGGTATAGTTTAATGTTAGTCAGGGCCATTCTTTTGTAGGGAATTTTGAAAGTCAGATTGCGTTGCGCTAACAAAATATTGTGTGTCAGTTTAAGCACAGTCATCTATAAATTGTTCAAAGGGGACGTTTCATACAATGACTGAAAGTACCTAACGCAAAACATTTAAACATACCCACATAATGTGAAGGGTAATATCAGTTCATTTTTCGAGTTTATTCGTGCAATTAAATGCTGCACAATACCTCACCATTTTTCTTCACGTAGGCTGGGGTGGGTGTATAGACAGTACCGCTACGACTAACAATTACTATATGTATGCGCCAATAATTATACGATGTGGAGATATTTTTATTAGTAACTGAGGATGACGTGCTGAACATTGCTATGGTATTTACTTCTATTGCAGATTAATAATTACAGCTATTAGGAATAGCATGTTTTTAGGTTGGTTGGGAACATCCAAGTTCATATGGCAAGAGCAAGCCATTAATACTTATTTTCCCCTTCGCAGCAAGTGGGCTGTTGGAGTGTGGATGTGTGGACTCTAAGAGCAAATAAATGTGACCAGAAAACAGAGTTCCAGGGTAAAAAGAAACACAGTAGAGGAAAGGAAATACAATACTGACCTGCCTACAGCAGATGTTGAAAGTGATCAGCATTCATCTCTTGGCACTCTTCGGCCCTAGTCAGCAAGTTACTGAAGGCAGATCTAAGCTGGACTTGCTGCAGTCTCGTCCGGAATGTTCTGCTGCAGTTCCTGGAAGACTATCAAGGTTGTTGCCATACACGTCAGACTTGAAGGCTCCCCATAAAAGTAATCGCACACTGACAGATCAGGCGACATCAGAGGCCAGCTGGGGCTGCGAACAGTCTGAGCTCTGCTAACAGCTCTGTCAGACGCGAAGACTGTGTAAATGTGCCCCAAGGCTCGACCGGCTGTATGGGCAGTTCCTCCATCCTATTGGAAATAACTGCAGGTCTTTTCCTCCTCCGTTAATGCCGAAACAAATGCCCCAGGCCACCTTTATTTGCCCCACCCTGTGCTAATCATGTCCTTTTCTATTCCACTCACAAACTGAGCGAGGGAGAAACGACTATCTATACACATCCGTACGAGCCCTAAACTCTCTAATCTTATCTTCATGGCCCTTATGCGAAACGTACGTTAGCGGCAGTTTAATCGCCGTATAGTCAGCCTCAAGTGCTGGTTCTCTAAACTTTCTCACTAGTGCTCCTAGAAAAGAGCGTCGCGTTCATTCCAGTGATTCCCATTTGAGCTCCCAAACATCTCCGTAATATTTACGTGTTATTTGAACTTACAGGTTCCAAATCTAGAAGCCTTTCTCTGAGCTGCTTCGATGTCTTCCTTTAATCCGATCTAGTACAGATCCCAAACACTAAAACAGTACTCAACAGTGGGTCGCCCTAGCGCCCTATAGGCGTTCTATTTTACAGATGACCCACACCTTCCTAAAATTCTCCCCTTGCAAGAACTATTGAAGGAGGCTCAAATTTTACTGGAACGAAGTGCATGAAAGATTTATGTTTTATTATCCTTAAGAAGGTGTTAATATTTTCTCAAATCCTAACATTAAATGATGAGAATACCAAGACAGAACTTCGCACCAACGATAGCAGTTATGGGGCAGGTGCAGCTGTAGTGCAAACTCAGAAAGATGCTGAAAATGTAATATCTTATTTTTCCAGAGCACTCTCTAAGTCCAAGGTGAACAACTCTACAACAGAGAAAGAGTGTCTTGCCATTGTTTCGGGCATCAACAGTATCCATCGATATTTAATTGGCAAACAATTCAGCGCTGCTGCGATGCACCACGGTTCTCTACGTTGGCTAACTAGCCTCAAGGATCCAACAGGTGAATGCCGAGTTGCACAATGAGGCTTCAGGAGTATGACATCACAGTGGACAGTGGACGCCGATTGCCTTTCAAGGAATTCTTTGGTGAAACACAGCAGTGTCGATGACATCTCAGTCATCACTGCACTAAGCGACATTGATGCTGAACAGAGGGAAGATCCGTGACTGGAGAAACCAAACAAAGGGGAACTACAATCAATAATCCAGTGGGGGAAGGAGGAAGGGTTAATGCTGTCGCCAAAGTCCTGCCAACTGCCTGACTCTGAAAACTGTCGAGCTCCTCGTAGGAGGGATCATTTTGAAGCACAGAGCATTCCATGTGATGTCTTACCGTGAAATAATTTTCCAGGCGAGACTGATGACAGAGGCAATTTCAAGTTGCGACATCACTCACAGGATGACAACTGCCTACCATCTACAGACGAAAGGCATCACAGAAAGCTTTCACGCTGTGGTGCACTTGTCCACTGAAATGGATAAATGTCAATGTCACTTCTTCGGCGTTTTCATTCAGTCTTGAGGATGGAAACGCATGCAGGCCCCTCCAGCTGCAGCTCTCTACTGCTGCTGCCCCTTACCTGCATTTTCAGCCTCAGAACCGATTGAAAACGCCAAAGAAGCGACCATTAACAGTTGTTTAATTCAGTGAAAATGTGCGCCACCGGATCTCGCGTCCGTCGGCCGTCGTAATTTAACATATTATTATTGTTATTATTATTATTTGATTGTTGCCGACTTACGTGGTGGGCCTTAATAAAAATGATATTCCATTTAATTTTGATTTTACGGTTAAACGCTTTCCTGAAGTTCTCCTTTTTAACAATATTAATCTCAAATTATTTGTTACGTTAATGAATGTTAGACTTGCTGCATCTTAAAACATGAGCATACAAGCTGAACAATGTAATAAACTTTTCATATTAATTTCCTCGGCTAGTCAATTCACTTTAAAGCAAAAGATCTTTAGTTATTAATTACAATTACGGCCCACACACGCGCGAGAGTATTTTTTATTACCTCCGTTAACCATTGTATTGTAGTCGGAGTCCTGGCTCTGGGTCTCGGCTATGGTACTGAAAATAAGAATCTTAAAGCTAAGTATTTTCTGCAACGTCGGGCGGCTGTGGAGAAAAATTAATATTATGTTAATAGCGGGCGAGTTTTCCGCTTCCGCTAATTTTTCATAAGTTAATATCGCCACGTAATGGCGTCGTTGGCTGCATCGGCCGCTGCGATTGTTGAGCTGTAAATTACTTGAATACAGGTTAATTCAAGGAAGGCGGACATGAAATCGGTATCACCTCTTACAAATTAAAAGTGCACAATAATATTAAATCATTATATTATATGCTAAACTCATACAAATATGCTTACATTTGCCAGCATTCGAAAGATGTCCGTCGATACACAATAAAGACAAGAGAAGAAGTGAAGTCGACTAAAAAAATTAACAAAAGACCGTATCTTGTTGTCTCTCTAGATCATTTTGTCGTAAATTATTTCTTTGCATTGCATTTCCTTGCATTTCTCGACAGAGAAATTATTGTTTTACGGCTACATGATAAAAATCTATTATTCAATTTTTAAGTCTTTTCGTAATATAGCACTGGGGACGCTATATTGGCCCCCGAAATGTTTATGTCATAAAAAATGTTCGTGTTTTTTGACATAAATATTTCCTCTTTCATGTCCACAGTGTCCACACGCAGATTTTTCTTTCACAGTTTACATATGTCACATCGTATGTTGTAATTACTGAGGTGTGTTGCACACAAAGTGTAATACAGATGAAGTTATCTACATAACAACATAATATACAATTGGTTACGTATACAGTCATGTACAAAAGGACATAGAATACAATTAATTTCATTTTGGCTGCTTCTTTTTCGGTTTGCAACTTTTGCAGTGTTCAAAGGTATACAAGCACGAGTTAGTCCGGAATATTTGAAGTCCCAGGGGTGTGAACTGTTCGCTCCCCATTTGGCGCGGCCGTAGGGAAACCTGGGGAAAACCTCGGCGGAGCGACAGACTAACTGCTTGGGTCACTTTCACTTAAATGTTTCTGGGATGTCATTGGAGTACAGGATGTGCACACCTTACAAATAATGTTTTGTTGCACTATGCAAAGGAATGAGGTCATTATAAGAATTGATTGCGGTGTCGTTGATGATCTACGCCGCGGTGTTTAGCTCGCGACGGCGTCGGTTGGTGTGTTCGGTGCTCGGCGGTCGCGGCGGCTGCGGAGTGGTCAACGCCCGCTCGACGCCAGCGTGTCTCTCGCCGTCGCGGAACGTCAGAATCAGCTGATCGGCTGCCCGGTTGGCGATGCGCTTCTGTCTCGCCCGGGCGTGGCGGAGTGGGTGATATTCGCCCCCCGCGCTTGTTGGCAGGAGTCAGCTCTGCTACGCATCTCCGACGTAGTACATGAAACATACACACAACCAACGTAATATTTGTTTCCCGCTGCAGATGGTTACGCTAGTGGGAAAGAAGCATTTATTAGTGCGGCAGTTGTTGTTAAGTTTTCGCCAGTTTCCGAGTGTCAAGCTAGCACTGTCCTGCAGAATACATGATATGGATCTTCTCCCGTGAATGCAGTTTTGATGCGCCACTCTTTCCATTACACGTCAGTTTTTGTCTTGACAAAATTATTTGTTTTCGCCCCACTCGCAGACACTGGTGAGTGTCCCAATACGAGCTTAGCACAAACCTTCGCCGTTTCTGCGGTCGCTGTTTTGCAACAGTCCACGCATCGCATTCCAATCTCGCATTATTTTACTCACTGAAATTACAGTCTGTCCCAAAAATATTGACTGTGGGTTCACTTCACGTTAACAGTTTACATTTATAAGCAAATTCACAGTTTTTCGTGCGTAATATTGGCGTTTGGCGTCCTTACTGCTGTTGAACGTTCAATACTAGCACTTCACTGTCCGTATCACAGTTTCACCTTCACAGTTTTTCACACTGCTTGAAGTAACTGTTTCGATTAGTTCACAAACACTAATGTATTTCATTCAGTCTGAACTGGATTTTGGCTCGTGCTGGATTTTACCAGTCTCTTGCACTAATTATCTCTTTTCATTTTCAGAGTCGTACTTGCCTTCAGATTTTTTGACTATACAATTGTATTTCCGTCTCATCTGAGGTAAGTCCCTACGTCATGTCTGCCCACTCATTGCGTACTTGCCCTCCAGAGCCAGGCTCGACTTTACAAAACTTTGCCTCTCGCATTATTGTACACATTTTATAATCTAGGCCTAGCGTGCAAGTTCCTAGATTAATGTTAGATTTGTGACTTTTGTTTACACTACAAATTCGTGCAAATCTCTGCCTTAGCAGATGGCAATATATTTTAACAGTGCTTAGCGGTAGTCATGTTAACTGATTTGCTTTGTACCTTGACCACAACACATGAGGTACCTTGGGTGATGTACACCCTGCACTCATGTTGTTCAGTAAATTATGATTGAGCATATTTCAAGATCGGTATAGACATAAATACATGGAATAACATATACACTATAATATTGAATTTCATAAATTTCATTACTACTACAGTTCAAAAATGTTCATGACACACTAATGAAAAATTCTTTCATCATTACATGCTGTTGAATTTTTTTAAAAATATTTTTAAAGCATTTTTAAACATGAAATTTGTTAAATATTCTTAAACCTACGTTCATTTTTTTTCCAAATGCAATTGCTTAAAAATACTATTAATCCTTAACATCTACAAAATTGAATCGCACTAATCTTGTGCGCCTCATTGTCTTTAAAGGTTACACTAAAATCTGAACATTTACTCACAAAAAAATACACTATAAACTTAACCTACTTCACACAAATGTAAACGTTGCTCTACTGAGCGAACTTCTTTAAGTCTTTGTATGGATAGAGTCCTTTAATCCCTTCCGATTCTACGTCACCCAACAAATAGCTACATCCATGTGGTATGTCTATGATTTTGTAGGGCCCGGCATACACCGGTTGCCATTTTTTATTCTTTTTCGCTAACAGAGATTACTTGGGATGAGTCCTTATTAGCACCAAGTCACCTGGTTGATACACTGTTACCTTCTTTAGTTTCTTGTCATGCTTCTCCTTTCGGCGCTCCGCGCACCTCGTTAAGTTATTTAAAGTCTCAGCTATAATTTGTTCGTGAGGTACAACTTGTCGTGGTACAGTTGGTAATGGTGACAGCCAGCTGTCGGTTTCATTCTTTCCAAACATGACTTCTAGTGGAGTATAACCGGTGGCTGAATGTGGCAATCTATTGTGGAGTTCCTCAAAAGTCGAAACGTATTCTGCCCACTTGGTGTGGCGATTCGGAATGTAAGTTCTCATGAACCTGTTCAACTCTTTAAAGGTGCGCTCTACAAGACTGCTTTCCGGGTGAAATCGGGCTACAAAAATGTGTTTAATACCTTGCTCTTGTAGAAACGTTTTCCATTTGAGACCAGTAAAATAGGTGGCATTATTGGATAATGTGATCTGTGGTTTGCCAACATTAACAAAATAATCTGTTCGTAATTTCTGAATGAGGGGTGTGGCCATTGAAGCTTTTTCAGGATACAATTTTAGAAATTTGGAAAAGGCATCATATACAGCAAATACATATTTCACACCACCTCTGACAGTGGGTAGTGGCCCTAGAATGTCAACAGAAACTAGTCGTAATGGTTTGTTAGGAACAACAGGGTGCAATTCACTTATAGTGGGCAGATTTGTAGGTTTCGTCCTTTGACAAACTGCACATGTCCTTACAACATTCTGAATTATTCTTTTCATATTCTTAAAATGACTGTCTTGCGAGAAGTGCTCTACATTTTTCAATACCCACGTTTCCCCACGAAAGGTGCACGTGCCAGATTAAATCACTGATACATACTTCCGGTACACAGATACATCACAAGTCCTTGTTAACATCCTTCCGGTAATATAATACCCCATTTTGCACAGAATAATCATTTTGCACAGAATAATGGCTACCTATCTGATTTCCCTTGTTTGACTTTTCCCAAGGCGGGATCTTCGTCCTGTAAACTAGGCAGTTGCTTGCACGTCTGCAGGAACTTTTTTCGACAAGTAGGGTCTTTCATAATTAAAATTTTGTACTCTTTGTTTTTCCCTCTGTTCTGAGATTCTTTCTTTTTCCCTTTCTTTCTGTTCTCTTTGTTGCTCTTGCTCATAGAGCATCTGAGCCAGTTTCTGATCTCTTTCCCTATCTCTTTCTTCTAACCTGCGCAGAAATTCTGCAAATGGGTCTGCAATCGGTGAGCATACTGGTGCCCCGCTTAATCTAGCACTCGATTGGCCCCCCTGCCCAGGCATTGGAGTTGTTACTCCATTCCCAATCTGCTGTGGAGCGTCATTCACCGTCCACAGATCCTCGCCCCCCGCTCCGGAAATTATGTTATCCGAGGCAGTGGCTTGGGATTCGTTTACGTATTGCAAATGATCCTCACTTTCCATATTAACAGAATGTTGTACTTCTGGTGCGGATGCTTTAGGTTGTCCTATCTTACCCATACTAAATTCACTTCAAGACACTGACGAATCTTTAACACTGATACACACACGAATAATTATCCCCTCCAAAAATAAACATATAAATAAACAAAACGAATAATTATCCCCTCCAAAAATAAACACATAAATACACAAAACGAATAATTATCCCCTCCAAAAATAAATACATAAATACACAAAACACCGCAGGTATCTCATGTGCACATGGGTTCGATATTCCGCACACAGCTACACAGGATGCTTGCACAATAGGCCTTACCTTACTTATATTTCTTTCTCGCGATCCTTTTTCTTTTCTACACTTTTTCCTCTCCAGATCTCCTCAGGGTGCGGTTTTGTTGTTGTACATGTAAAAGAATTCATACAAGCATTAATATTTTACAACAATTAGACACATACATAATTACACTCATTACAGTAGAGTCAGATTTAGTAAATTTCGTATTTTCTTTAATCGGGCCCCAACGTTGCGGCGCCAATCTCGCGTCCGTCGGCCGTCGTAATTTAACATATTATTATTGTTATTATTATTATTTGATTGTTGCCGACTTACGTGGTGGGCCTTAATAAAAATGATATTCCATTTAATTTTGATTTTACGGTTAAATGCTTTCCTGAAATTCTCCTTTTTAACAATATTAATCTCAAATTATTTGTTACGTTAATGAATGTTAGACTTGCTGCATCTTAAAACATGAGCATACAAGCTGAACAATGTAATAAACTTTTCATATTAATTTCCTCGGCTAGTCAATTCACTTTAAAGCAAAAGATCTTTAGTTATTAATTACAATTACGGCCCACACACGCGCGAGAGTATTTTTTATTACCTCCGTTAACCATTGTATTGTAGTCGGAGTCCTGGCTCTGGGTCTCGGCTATGGTACTGAAAATAAGAATCTTAAAGCTAAGTATTTTCTGCAACGTCGGGCGGCTGTGGAGAAAAATTAATATTATGTTAATAGCGGGCGAGTTTTCCGCTTCCGCTAATTTTTCATAAGTTAATATCGCCACGTAATGGCGTCGTTGGCTGCATCGGCCGCTGCGATTGTTGAGCTGTAAATTACTTGAATACAGGTTAATTCAAGGAAGGCGGACATGAAATCGGTATCACCTCTTACAAATTAAAAGTGCACAATAATATTAAATCATTATATTATATGCTAAACTCATACAAATATGCTTACATTTGCCAGCACTCGAAAGATGTCCGTCGATACACAATAAAGACAAGAGAAGAAGTGAAGTCGACTAAAAAAATTAACAAAAGACCGTATCTTGTTGTCTCTTTAGATCATTTTGTCATAAATTATTTCTTTGCATTGCATTTCCTTGCATTTCTCGACAGAGAAATTATTGTTTTACGGCTACATGATAAAAATATATTATTCTATTTTTAAGTCTTTTCGTAATATAGCACTGGGGACGCTATAAGGACTGATAAGACGTTGCCAGAATTGCTGCAGATGTAAGCTGGTAGGGACAGAGACATTGCGAAACAATACTGCCCATCGGACATTTGTATACATCACAGCAAAGTAAGACGCTACTGGCTCACACAGTTCTTTCTGCTACAGTCACGAGACCGAAACGACAACGGATACACTGCGCCTGTTTTAACCTGGCGATACTGAGGATATCTACGTGAAACACATCACTAAGTCTGAAAAAGCAAGGTAGCTGTCTCACATATGAGCCATGGATACACAGTAGAAAGACTGAGTACTGTCAGGGAGATACATTCTGGGAGACTTGATATGAGTTTTTACTCCTGTACTCACATAAAGGGTCGAGGATTACTACCCTCCATCAAGAAACAAAAGCGCAGAGACATCGTCCATGTCCTCTGCATGAAGCACTACTACAGTCCAAAGGTGCGGATCAACGACAGGAGGTTCAAGGAAACTGAAGACCCACTCGACGGTCGGGAAGTTTCGGTAGGAGTGGCTACTTTCGCTTCTCATCATAGTGAAGAGGACGTACCAAAAGGTCTCCTATGCGTGGATCTGCCAGCGTCATCGTACACAAGTCCATTGACGAGATCTAGATTAGATTTAGAGTAGTCGGATCCAGTGAGAACTTCTGAAACAGTGAGTCCTGTTTCTCCTGGAGAAGGAGCAATGCTGCCAGCTGTGGTGCGTGCATTGTGATTAGGTGGTTACCACTGCTGACTGGCGTGCTGCAGCTTGCTGGTTCAAGCCCGACCATCCGCAATTGTTTGTTAAGTAGGATATCATTTTTCTTATGTTATAATGATTATATATTTTGGAATATTCGATGCTGTATAAACAGCTGCGCTCTCCATCCACGATGTCAGTTCTGTTTATATAGTACCTTCAGCAATGACTCTGTCTTTGGATTTGGATCTGATTGTGTTTCGACGTGAAAACATGTGTGGCCTGTCCGGTGTATACTTAAGGTGTTGGCTGCAGCTGGGTGTTACATTTTATTATACTTGTACAATAGTATTTTCTGCGCCACTTGTAAAGTTAGTTCCAAAGGTGTAGCTCTTATGAATGATAAGTATGTATGTATCTTAGATTAAGTGCTATTGTATGTTCTTAGTGATCCATTTCAAGCTTTTATTATTTAATTACTGTTTAGAGAATTTTTATAAATTATTGTTTCATTTGAAGTTAACTGATTCGAAGATCGAGTCCAAGTGTATGCCTTCTTTACTTATGTAAGTGCTCTGCTACTGCGAATTTATTATTAATAAAGCAGGCAGTTCGTCAGAGGCTCACTCTTGAACAACCATAGCCAAATACCACTCTAACCTAAATCCTACATCATATTTCAATGCTGCACCTGATAACTACAGTACAATTTTCTCCTTTTTTTCTTTTCCTAGATTTTGTCACTGCCATGTGTCTTTACGATGTGTCAACATTTTCTGTTTTGGCCACGCAATAAATGGTCTTTCACAGTTCATCATCAGCATCATCATCATCAGACCTTTCTGAGTCTTGGCCTATTCCATTTTTTTCTTATTTATTGCTGAATTCCTCTAATTCTAATTTTTCAATTTTCTTTACGACCTCTGTGACATCTTCCTCCCACCTTAGCTTTGGTCTTCCTGTTTTCCTGGTTCCTCAGCCACTGTGCTGAATATCTTCTTAAAGATTCTGTCATTACTTCTCAGTACATGTCCTGTCCATCTCAGCCTTTTAATCTTAATTATCTAACAATGTCTTGTTCATTATACATGCAGATACTATGTAGTCACTAGTGGGATTTTCACCCATTTACTGTGCTTCAAGTACATATAACTCTCTGTGAAGTAAGTTTCTCTTTATGAATTCTCCCTGACTTTTAGCTCTTAAAGTACAACAAGTACAATGGAGGAAAGTGAGTAACCCACACCAGATGTGTGATATAGGGTTTTGTTTCAAATTTTCTCATTTTGTGGACTTGTGACTTGCAAATTGTGGAGAATAGAAGCATGTAATTAGCTGAGTGCAGGTTAGCGCAGTTATTAACAGTAGTGAGAAATATTTCAGAGTTTAAAGGGATACAGGCAGCAGTATTTCCACCACTGCCGGACAAGCCCGCCGCCGACAAACGAGCGGCGGTGGGCACGCGGCGCGTTTGATGTACGGCTCATATTGTTGGCTAGCAGGCCGCTCACGCCTTTAGGGCTGCGGAACACCGGCAAGTGGAGCGTTAAATGAAAGTGGTGGGTGGTCTTCAGTTACCTAATTGCTTCCCCGACTTTAATAACAATTCTACGCATTTTCCGTAAACAAAACACGTCTACACCAGACAAGTAGATAACTAATACTTACCCGTGCGAAGCCGAGAAGAGTCGCGGGCCGCAAGAAAACAAGATCTGGGCTGCATGCGGCCGGCGGGCCACGCTTTGGCGACCACTGCTCTACATCCATAGTGTACAAACTAGTTGTAAAGTGCATGGCAGAGGGTCCTTCTAGTGTCGTGATTTGCTCCCGTTCCATTCACGTATGGACCGCGTGCGACTAATAACTGGCCAGTGCCTCTGTGGGCGCTGTCGCTAGTCTGATCATCGCGATCAATCCTGCAACGTTACACAGGGATCTGTAATGTATTCACATCCCTATGTCCCACAATACTAGCTCTTGAACATTTTGCCTTCAGATTTGACTCCGGTACCTGCAAGCATAAGCTTTTCCACATTTCCTTGACCCTCTTCCTTGAGGCAAGCAAACCTGTGACGATTTGTACTACCCTTCTCTGTATATATTCATTATCTTCTGTTAATTCTATTTGGTGTAGGTCCCACGCACGAGCGTTTTGTAAGCAATCTCCATTGTAGACTGATTGCATTTCCTCATTATCCTACCAACGAAGCGAAATCTGGCATCTACAGTACTTCATCTACAATTGAGACCATAGGATGATTCCACCTCCAACCCCTCCCCAGACAGAATTTGTGCATCCCATCTGCCTGTCAGGCCGTGGTAGCCGAGCGGTTCTAGGCGCTTCAGTCCGGAACCGCGCGACCGCTACGGTCGCAGTTTCGAATCCTGCCTCGGGCATGGATGTGTGTGATGTCCTTAGGTTAGTTAGGTTTAAGTAGTTCTAAGTTCTAGGGGACTGATGACCTCAGATGTTAAGTCCCATAGTGCTCAGAGCCATTTGAACCATTTGTTTCCCACAAAACCCTCATATACTCACTGTGTTTATTCTTCCTCCCTTCTGTCCACTTCCTTCCCGTTTTCTTCTCTGTGGACGTTTCCTGAAATTTCGGTGTCTGATTTTTTTCCGTACTTTTCCCTCTCTGCCAAGTCTTCTGTGGGGATATTCAGTTTCTTAAGTTCTTCCACGATTTCCTTTACCCAGATGGTTTTCACTGTATTAGTTGTCAACATGTTAAAAATCTTCTTCGTCAGTCTGTTTCCTTTCATCCTGTTTATGCGTCCGAAGAACTTCGCCCTTCTTTTCTTGATGTTGTTTCTTATAGTCTCTGTCTGTTCGTACAGTCCTTTTGTCGGTCTCTTTATCCATATGCTCTCTTTCTGAACTGGTCCATAGATCTTCTCCAGTACTTCCCTCTCTTGTTTTTGCATCTCGTTCATTTTCGTTCTTGCTTCCATTACTGTTGGTTCCGAGGCATACAAGGCCTCTAGTAAGACTGCTGTACTATAGTGTCTTAATTTGGCGTTTATGGAAATACTTCTTTTGTTGTAGTGGTTCCATGTAGATCTGTAAACTTTTTGTACTTTTGTGATCCTTTCTTCATTGGATGTCGAGTTCTGTCCGGTTTCTGTATAATTTCTCCCACGTATTTGAAACTTCATACTTATGCCACCTTTCCATACTTGGTTACCAGTATGTGTCTGTCAGTCGATTTTTTGTCCATGTACTGCGTTCTCTCATGTGTTTGTCCATGTACTGCGTTCTCTCATGTGAGATTTGTAGTCCTGTATTGGTTGACATTTCGTGTAGTGTCTCTAGAGCTTCTTTCTCTTCTGTTATTTGTTATGATGGCTATTTCACCAGCGAAGGACAGACACTTCATGTAGACGGTTCTATCCATGTGTCTCCCCATCCTTACTCCATTGCCCTCTTTGTCCCATGTCCTGAGTATTTTCCCTAAAACCTATGTACCTAAAATGGGTGACAGGCCTTTTTCCTGTCTCACTTCTGTCTTGATTTGAGTGGTTCCGATACACGAGGGATGGAACTTTTAATAATGGCAACTATTTATTTACAACTCGTGCAAAACAGATACGTGTTTCAAAGTTTTACTGACCTTCAAATTAGTCGTCAGCATTGTGTATAACCCGTTGCCAGCGATGTGGAAGTCATAGCTGTGCCAGTTGGTTGAGAGTTCGAGCGGCGCGGTCTATTGCCCGACGAATTTGTATCAGTTCAGAAGCGAATGCCGTGAAGTGTTTCCTTCAGTTTAGAAATCCAGTTGAACTCACGAGGGTATAAGTCATGGGAGTGCAGTAGGTGGTATAGCACTTAGCAGTCCCATCAGTCAAACAAATCAGAACAGCTTGCACTGTACGTGCTTGAGCATTGTCCTGCAAAATGACGGTCAGGTCCTGCAGAAAGTGTCATCACTTGTCTCTAAGCTGGTCGTAGGTTGTGTTCCAAAAATGAACCTATGCTTGAACGGGACCCGAACCCGTATTTCCTCCTTATCGCCAACTTGACCATCTCGGCTACATGTGCACACTTCCATGACCGATCCAAATCTGTGTATGCCACAGTGTCTACTCTCTCCATTGCTCGCAGCTTGCCTCAGCAACAGGGTTAATGAGACAAACATGTTTAACGTTACTATTATCGTCTCTCAAAATTATTCGCAGTCGCTACAAAATTTTGAAATTTAGTCATCAAATTGAGGTATTGTAATAATAAAAAGTACATGTATATTTCCTGACTGAATAGATGTGACCCATTGGTGCTTTATCTGTGTGATGTCACGTTTCATTTTGTGAATCTCAAAAATTTTACGTATCTGAAGATTTAAAGCAAGTTGCCAACCACTGCATAATTTTGAAATCCTATCAACATCTTATCGGATATTTGAGCGTCATTTTTCCTGACAGTAATTCATTATGGGTAACTGGATTACTTTCAGAAAGTCTGAGTGAGTTTGGTACTAACAGTCTCTGCCAGGATACTAGTATACAACATGAACAGCAATGTTACTAACACACTTGCCCGGGAAACACATGAAGTTACTTGAATGCCTGTCGAAGACTCTCAGGCTGCGTTCTCCTTGTCAGGAAATCGTCAGTCCAGTTACAAATTTCGTTTGAGACGCCATCTGATTTCACTTTTGTTTATAAGCGTTGCTGTGCTGCTGAGTCCATCGTTTGAATGATAGCAAGTTGGAGGAACTAGTTACTTGTTCACTTTACCTTCCGAATTATACAGAGATCATCACACAATGTTGTAAGACTAGCAGCCCGGGAAAAAGGTGGAGAACTCAGCTAAACCGCAGTATCATGGATGTTACTCTTTATCGGAGTATCCGCTGCCATGAAAATGTTGTTTGGAAGGAAAGAAGAGAAACTTGTGACAAGTTAAAACCTTAAGCCGATTTGTGAGGCGAACCCGGATAGCTCGATCGTCAACGTACTGCCCACTAAAAGTAATTCATCGGACACTTTTCCCACCCTGGCATATAGTTTTAATTTGTCACCGATGTTAAAAGTTTGATACTGTGGTGTTCAGACGAATATCAGAACGATATTTCAGTAGCTATATTCGAGTTGACAGTGTGCAGGTTCTTCAAATGGGCTATACCTACAAATAAATATTCTCGCCGTCTCCGTACGGCAAAGATATCGTAGGGATGTACGACTATATCTCCACTACAAAAAATTCAAGAACAAAACTTACAATTATTTTATCTACCTCATTTGTCTTGTTTCACCGGTGTGGTACTCTGAGCTGGTGCGAGAAAAAGTATGTAATCGAGTTGTCTCACAGTCAGTAGTGCGTTAAGTAAAAGCTCTAATGCACGGCAGTCGCAAGATATTCATTCTGGTACTTAGCTACATCCTAATTTTCTTCTCCCGATGCGACGAGGGCTTGCATTTTAATATTCAGTTCTCCGGAGAGGAAGTCAACTCGAAGAAAGAACAACCGCCGCTGCCACGCTGACATTGTTGTACGTCGTTGGGGAGAAAAGGTAAATTACCAACTCGCACACTAAAACTACAAGATTAACACTTATTTAATGTTTTAGAACGCATGTATGCCAGCGTGCGTTTCTCGGCAGACAATTTATGGTGCGACTTCCCGATAATCGATGCATATACCTTTCTCCCAACCAATATAAAACTTACGATGAGTAATTGCAAGTGCAGATATTGATGGTTGTTTTGTTCATTATAATTAACGAACATAAATTTCTCGTCAATTCCTTACCGTGGGAAAAAAATATACTATACTTTCGAGAATAATGTTTGTAGCTCACTTTTCCACCGAAGTATCGGGACTTTGCGAAATAGATGAAATGATAATATCGAGCTTCGAATATAAACGATTCCCAGTGATTATTCTGGAGCAAATGTACAGCACAAAAAATGGTTCAAATGGCTCTGAGCTCTATGGGACTTAACATCTGTGGTCATCAGTCCCCTAGAACTTAAAACTACGAGGTGCATTCAGGTTCTAAGGCCTCTGATTTTTTTCTCCGGACTGGAAAGAGATAGAAACATGCCCATTGTTTTAAAATGAGGCCGCGTTCATTGTCAATACGTCCCAGAGGTGGCAGCACCATATGGCAGATGGAATTTTACCGCCAGTGGCGAGAATGAGAACTGTTTTAAATACTTAAAATGGCGACGTTTTCCTTACTTCAACAGCGTGCAATCATTCGTTTTCTGAATTTGCGTGGTGTGAAACCAATTGAAATTCATCGACAGTTGAAGGAGACATGTGGTGATGGAGTTATGGATGTGTCGAAAGTGCGTTCGTGGGTGCGACAGTTTAATGAAGGCAGAACATCGTGTGACAACAAACCGAAGCAACCTCGGGCTCGCACAAGCCAGTCTGACGACACGATCGAGAAAGTGGAGAGAATTGTTTTGGGGGATCGCCGAATGACTGTTGAACAGATCGCCTCCAGAGTTGGCATTTCTGTGGATTCTGTGCACACAATCCTGCATGACGACCTGAAAATGCGAAAAGTGTCATCCAGGTGGGTGCCACGAATGCTCACGGACTATCACATGGCTGCCCGTGTGGCATGTTGCCAAGCAATGTTGACGCGCAACGACAGCATGAATGGGACTTTCTTTTCGTCGGTTGTGACAATGGATGAGACGTGGATGCCATTTTTCAATCCAGAAACAAAGCGCCAGTCAGCTCAATGGAAGCACACAGATTCACCGCGACCAAAAAAATTTCGGGTAACCGCCAGTGCTGAAAAAATGATGGTGTCCATGTTCTGGGACAGCGAGGGCGTAATCCTTACCCACTGCATTCCAAAGGGCACTACAGTAACAGGTGCATCCTATGAAAATGTTTTGAAGAACAAATTCCTTCCTGCACTGCAACAAAAACGTCCGGGAAGGGCTGCGCGTGTGTTGTTTCACCAAGACAACGCACCCGCACATCGAACTAACGTTACGCAACAGTTTCTTCGTGATAACAACTTTGAAGTGATTCCCCATGCTCCCTACTCACCTGACCTGGCTCCTAGTGACTTTTGGCTTTTTCCAACAATGAAAGACACTCTCCGTGGCCGCACATTCACCAGCCGTGCTGCTATTGCCTCAGCGATTTTTCAGTGGTCAAAACAGACTCCTAAAGAAGACTTCGCCGCTGCCATGGAATCATGGCGTCAGCGTTGTGAAAAATGTGTACGTCTGCAGGGCGATTACGTCGAGAAGTAACGCCAGTTTCATCGATTTCGGGTGAGTAGTTAATTAGAAAAGAAATCGGAGGCCTTAGAAATTGAATGCACCTCGTACTTAAACCTAACGAAGTTAAGGACAACACACACGCCCATGCCCGAGGCAGGATTCGAACCTGCGACCGTAGCGGTCACGCGGTTCCAGACTGAAGCGCCTAGAACCGCACGGCCATACAGGCTGGCTGTGAAAGACACTGTATGAACAGTTAGCAACTTGATATGTAAATAATGCCACCAGACCATAAGTTTCATTAATACGATGCAGGTAGCAACAACGTATGTGTTAACGTAAATGATCTCCGACCACTGGTGAGATTCGAAGCCCACAAACAGCATGTGGGATGCGCGGTACAGTTTTTTCGAGCGCGTTAGTGGACCAGATTTGTGCTGTTTTCTTGGCGACTGGCGGCTTGATTAACTGGCGAGCGAAAGGGAGCGCTGGCCACTGTAGCGGGTGGCGCTATTCGGCCCTCGTAGTATCGGAAAGGGGCGTGGCGGGAGGGGGTGTCGGCGGCGAGGGGCGGAGCGGCGCTGCCGGGCGGCGCGCATGCGCACCAGGACCCGCGCCGTGCGCGCCGCGCGGTGCCGCCCGCAACAATGCCCCAGTCGCCGAACAGCTGAATATCACGCAGCGCCCCTACTCAAAACGCAATACAGGCCTCAGGCTCTGGTCGTGGTTCCTTTTACCAATTTCCATCGACGCGGAGCTACCACCGGCGTGCGCTCACTTTGTACACATCTCGAGTCCGCGGTGGACTTCGTGCTGGGCGAAGGGGCAACAAGTACCGACGACACACTGAGGAGCCGACTGCAGACGGAGAAGCCATGCGCCACACGTGTTCGTCCCTAGCCGCCGTCTGCGCACTGCCTTTGTTGTTGTAAGTGGGATGCAGCGCCTGCTTGCTAGCAATGCATGAAGTGTGTTTGTATCTGTCATTCGCTTTCTTATTATGGTCACCATCCTTGATGTTAATGTTGTTGTTTATAATGTTCTTACGGCAAGTATTGCACGGATTTCCTTGTATCAGCAGAGCTTCCGTTTGTTTCTTATACTGACAGGCTCGCTGTACCATCGAGTCATTTAGAAGTGGATCGTACAAACCAATGCATAATTCGAATGGTTCTGTACGGCATATGCACTATCAACTTCCACTTATTCCAGGCATTTTCTGTTGCCACAAGTCGTCCTTTGTTTGGTAGAACAAATATTTCACTGTGTCAGTCAGTGTCCATTTTTTTAATTTTTGCATTTAGAGGACACGCCATTATCATTTGGTGTTTTTACATAACGTGCTAATGTATTATCTGTTTCTGTAACTATTTGAAGCTTTAGCTTGTGCCGTTTCTTTGTGGAAGATAAATCAGTAAACAAGGAAAACTGATCTTTGTGGCACATAGGTAAGCAAAATATTAACATAAATATCACAGCATCACATAGCTGTTAATAAGGGAGCGGAGTAACCCCACTGTATAAAGTTTAATTATTCGTAATTCAGACATTTATATGAGATCACGGAATCACTTGTAGCTAACTACATCAAATATCACAGATGAATAAATGCCTATTTCAAATGAAAAACTGTTATTTCAAAAAGAACAAAAATAGAAGCAAATTTTCAGAGTAAAGTTTTATACATCACAGAGCATATTAAACGAACTTCTAGTGACATAACGATACCTCAGCGGAAAACAGGTACAGGGTCCAATAGTGGACGTGACGGTTTCTTCGCGTACCGTTGCCTTAATATACGACACCCTGGCCTTCAGCGTCGAACTTACGGACAGTGAAACATTTAAGAAAATGCAGTGAAAATGCAATGTTACTGTCTGCATCTGCCTTAAAAGCTGTCGTATTACTAAAATGTGTGGTCAAGCAGCATAATTGCGACTACGATTTAGTCCACACTTCAAGTTGTCATTTGATCGTAAATAGACTGTGCCGCATATTAAATGAAAAAGTATCATTGTCGTCTAGAAATAATTCACACGAAATGAAGCACTTTGACGATTACACGGCAAATGAGCTGCACAATTCATTAAAACTGACGTGCGAGTCCATGCTTGGTTCATATTCGACGCTCGATGTCAGCATTTCACCTGTGCCGCAATGTGCCAAAGGCTCTATTCCAGGTCTCTGCGAAAAAAGCGTTTTGAAAACGGTACCTATTCGGACGTTTTCGCTCATTCCTAGGGAAAGGAATGAACGACAAGCTTATTATAGTTAGAAATACTGAACAGAATAACTACCAACGTTCTCGCTAAGTCTATCATCTTATAGTTCTTCTTATATTTAGTATTACTAGCCAAAATTGTCTCATAAAATTTGGGGCGAAGGTTGAATCCTAGCCGGCAGGGAGGATATTGATCTTGCTTGGCGATCTGCGGCTTCTGGAAAGTGTGTAATCCTCCTGTTGCGGGACCCGCCGTACAAAAGGACGGGCGGCGTGCAGCGGGTCCCCTTGCGCCGGCTTGCAGCAGCGCTCACAGATGAATGCGCGGAGCCGCCTTTCTGCCGCTGCATCTGCCGTGCCGAGCACCTCGTAACAAAAGCCGGCGGCGATGACATGACAGGCCTCATTCAGCCGTCAGTGCATCACGCCGCACACCGCCGTGTCACACCAGAAACAACAGCGATCTGCTCCACACGTCTGTTCGTTATTAACTCATAGGTACTCCTAAATGATGCGCGGTAAAGTCTCTGCCTCTCTGTCTCTGCCTCTCTCTCTCTCTCTCTCTCTCTCTCTCTCCTCTCTCTCTCTCTCTCTGTCTTTCCCTCTCCCCTCCCCACCGTCCTGCCATCCCTCCCTCTGTGTGTGTGTGTGTGTGTGTGTGTTTGAATACTGTCTTCACCGTGCATTTTAGTAACAGGGATTCCGTAGCTACAAACACTAAACCAGTAGCACTGCCTCAACTCACATTCTTTAAAGAATCGAACCCTCACACACAGATCAGTTTTATGTGTCTAACTACTTTACAAGTGACTTAATTCGTTATATATATGACGTTACGCAAATCCCTAAGTACGTTGGTTTTATTACTTTTGGATTATTCACCCACAGTCCAATAAAACGTAAAATTCTGCCTCTTAATGTGTATATTATGGCAGCATTACAAATTTTTGAATTCTGTCAATTATTATATGAAATAACGAAAATTTAATTTTTGTTTCCTCTGGAAAACGTTCGATATGCAGCTTGCAACAAGGTCTAGGTGATGGTTTTGGCCATTTACAAGTCCGTGCTTCAGCGTAACGCCCCCAAATTGTTTATCGAAAATCTCTTTAAGCTTCTTAAATAAAACAAACGCTATTAACATTCTACGTCTATGTTCGTAATGTTTATATATTTGCAAACTTCTGCTACTAGGGTGCTCCAAACTACAGCGCGTAACATGGCGGCGTCGAACATAACTATGTCGGTGTACGATAAATAGCGTGCTGTAATCGAGTTTCGAATTCGAAGTGTTCGTCTACACACGCAGCTCACTGTCTTCCAGCATGGCAACGGTAGACCACACACGAGTGCTGCGAGACATCTGCAACAATCCCTTGCCTTGGGTTCACCGTCATCGATTATCCTCCTTACAGTTCCGACTTGGCCCCGTCAGATTTGCATCTGCTTCCAAAACTTAAAGAACGCTTTCGAGGTTTTCACTTCGATAGTGATGAAGCGGTGCAAGCCAGCCGTCGTGGCCGAGCGGTTCTAGGCGCTTCAGTCTGGAACCCCGCGACCGCTACGGTCGCAGCTTCGAGTCCTGCGTCGGGCGTGGATGTGTGTGATGTCCTCAGGTTAGGTAGGTTTAAGTAGTTCTAAGTTCTGGATCTAAGATGTTAAGTCCCATAGTGCTCAGAGCCATTTGAACCGTCTGAAGCGGTGCAAGTAGAGATGAGGTAGTGGCACCATCAACAAAGTCAAACATCTGACAGTGGCGGTATCAACAAACTGGTCCCTCGCTGGGAGAAATGTGTTCGTCACCAAGGTGACTATGTTGAGAAATATGCAGACGTCAAGAATAAAGATTTAGATTGTTAACAAAGTTTTATTTTATTTAAAGAGATTTAACAGTTTGTACATTTAAAGAATCGGAGACATTTTTCAGCACGCCCTCGTACTATCCGTTTCGTGCTTGGTGGGATACGTGCATGAATGTCTCACTAAAGTAATGTACAGTTTGAACGTTGGGACGGCTGTATCTCATATCTGTGTACTGCTAGATGCTTTCGGAACTTGGAGAAATGTACCACGGACTAGAGAGGGTGGATATATAGAAGGGTGTGAGCAATCAAATGGGACAGTGTGTGTTTATTGGTGGCAGGCTCAATTTGTTTCACGAAAATCAGATCTAATCGCGATCTTGTCCATTCCAAGAATGTGTGAAGATGCTAATAGTATTTTCTTATAGATCATAGATATCGTTTTGAAACATTAGGCCTATTACACGCGTTAGTAATCTTGCTAGTTATGTATAAGTTGTATGTATTGGGGTGTATATGTCCCAGAAAATTTCATAGAATGTACAAAACATAGTTGTGTGGTACATCAAAGCCACCTTCAAAAGCTATGTTGAAAACCTGTCTGCGATATTTCCCGTTTTTCATTGTCAAGAGAATAAATGTGTTTTGATATCTACTTGCTACACTTTTCCCATAATTTCCATCCTGATAAAATCATTGTAAAATTAATTTTTTTTTTAAATCGGTGAATTTAAAATGTTTTGTAGTGGAAGCATATTCATTTATCAAAAAGGAAGACAGTTTTTGACCTTTCATTTCTCAACTATATACAAAATGGTGGGTTAATATACATGTGGTGGTCTGTCTGCGTTCACACAAGTGGACATGATGTTGGGTGACGAGCAGCTGAAATGACTGCCAACCTGCATGAGCAGCCCCAGTGAAATATATATATTTCTCACGCGTAGGCTTCGTCGGCATATTGAACTAATGAATGTGTCTTGGTTGTCTAGCGCAGCAACAGCATTGACGAGTCTAGATATTTAAACGAGTGTGGAACTAATGATTGCCGGTACAGCCCCAGGCAAAGAAGGGCTTATGTTCTTCACAAGACGCTACAGTTGAACGTTCCGTTAATGAAGACGTCGTTAGAGCTGAAGCACCAACTAATGATTAGATAAAGATGGGGCATGATTTTCAAGGAACTACTCGAAGATTTGCCTGAAGTGATTTAAGGAGATATCATATACATAAATCAGAATCGCCGGAAGTGGTTTGAAACTGGTTCTTGGCGAATACGAAACAGTATCGTCATCCATCTCGGCGGGTTGTTACAGGAACAGCACTTGGTACAACTGTTTAAGCACGGAGGGGAAGAGAATGCTATGAACGTCGCTACCTCGAGAAGCGGATTATTTTTCGGCATTGCTGTTCTTCAGAATCATTTTCTCAGTTGTACTGTTACTTCATCACCAGCGTGACAAATTAAGAGGCCGATGTCCGTCCGCATGCTTGTTAGCTGTAACAGATCAGAATGGTTCGTGGGGTGTGTATAAAAAAAAAAGTAGTGCGGTAAAAGTCGGTTTTTGGCCACTTGGATTAAGACTTTTCCCTCTCTAAATCACTTGTAGGAGTGCTGTAGTAACTGAGACACTATCGCTCGATAGAGGAAGTGTCACAGCAGCTGTTAAGGCGCCCTTCAGATTCAGTAAGGACATGGGAGGAGCCGGTTCCTGCTCTAGCATCCATTTACAGTACATCGTTGCGCGAATCTGTGACTATAGTTGAAGACTGGGGAGCAAAATTATGACGTAGATTTCTCGAAGCAACATGTAGTGCACTTACCTGTGATCACTTTGCTAGGGACCCGAAAAGAAGCAGCCTCAGCACGAGTGAGAGTAAAGCAGTGGCCATCTGCTGTGGCCGTAGCAGCCAGCAGCGTGCAGTTCTTGTGTGATAACCAGCGTCGCTGCCCCACATCTTACTTGAGGGCGTGAATTCTGACAAGAGTTCAGCAATATTTCACGATTTGTCCTCTGTTTTAAATAGCAATAGGACAATGTGGAAAACGTTTTAATATTCTGTCTGGTGTCAAGATTTCTGGCTCAATTACTGTGTAGATTATTTGAATGTGTGTTAGAGTGGATACTGCAAGCTTTTTTAATCGACGATCAAAATAGCAATCATCTGTATCCTACATTTACAATACTGATTGCCTGTCGCTTTATTTTTTAATATACACAGTGTGGTAATAAACTTTCGCTACTTGAGCCTGTGTAGAAGAAAGCCTATCGTATGGGAACCCAACTTTACAGGAATGATGTTCAGACTTTGCGTTAAAGAATTTGCGTTCTCAGTAGTGACAGCGTCACGACTAACCATTAGGCACCGATAGTAATACGGTGACCCACGGCTGAAAGAAGCATCAGTGTGCATTACGGCTGCAGACAGTCAACGTGGGGCTGGACAAGGTGAGCAGGGCGTTACTCGTAAAGCTGCCAAAGTAACAGCAGTAGCGCTGCTGCTCTACGTGATTATCGGCGCATTAAACGAATACGGTGAGGCTCTATTTCTGGACCCGGGTTGAAGAACATGATTTCGACAGTTCGAATTAACTGGCGATTTGGGAATTCCTCCCGGGAGAGACAGACGACCAGTTGGCCAAAAGTTGGTGAAGTTACTGCTGCCATGGCTGAGAATGCTGGACGCAGTGTGCTATCATCAGACAGTGTACGAGCAGTGTCACGACAGCTGAACGTTCCATGGTCCACCTTCCGAAAAGTGCTACGAACGATAGTGAAATGTTACCCCTAGTGCAGTTCAAGGCTGTCGTGGTTGCGGATGGTCGTCGCACTGAGCAACATTTGTAACGTGGAACGTAAACGTGGTGTGCATTTAACAAGTGTTACCCTCTCATGTTGAGATTGAAATGTCTTTCTTTCAATGGTTCATTCTATATTTCTCTACGGTAGGTCTTTACAAATTTTTCCATACAGGTAAATCGTTCTATGATCGCCCGTTCATGGGAGCCCTCACAAGTAACGTAAGTTTAATTATATTCATCTTGCATTTTTAAACTGGGACTATGGTTTTTACTTAAGCACTTTCAACATGCATGCCTGTATCTACCCACCAGCATCTTTTTCAGCTAATCTCACTATATTTACCACTTTACATTATAATTATACCACAGTTTTTATTAAGCCGTAAGGGAAGTCACGAATATGCATGTAGAGGTATACGCTCTCAAGTGTGACTTTTGCATATTAATTTTCATATATTGATAACTGCCGCAGTATGTGTTGTCACTTTCAGGTAGTCTCTGACATGTACCTATGGACCAGTGTTACAATAAGAGTGCATACGAAAAGACTTTGCTCTCACTGCGCATTTAGTTCTTATTTTGCAAGGGCGCTGATGATGGTGAAGTTGAGCGCTCTGAAATCAGTATAATCACGAACATCATAAATCATCGTCGTTATCTAGAGACCTAACAACTCCTGTCTAGCAACGAACATGGTTTCGGCAAGCACGGTGGTTAATTGAACTCAGATACCTCTTCCAGAAATTCTGGGACACTGTGTCCGCTTCGCGCCTACTATATACAGTACGTGGATACGGCATATCCGAACAGCTATGAGAATGGCGTTAATCCTTCCTAACAATTAGGATTCAGTTAATGGAAAAGCTTCGTAAGAATTGGAGGTACCTCGAGGTAGTGTGATAGGGTCGAGGCTGTTCGCGACACGTCAGCTGGCAGGTAATGCGTATAGCCCTGAGAGGCTGTTCGCAGGTGATGCAGTTACGTAGATGGACGTGACATCTTCGGAAACTTGTTACGAAGTGGGAGAGGACCTGTACATGGTCAGCGTCCTTTGCAAAGGTTCGCAACTAAGTCGAAACAAAAACGAATGCGTTGCGATGCGTGTAGATAGGCAAAAAGATACGATGTTGTTTGAGTAAGCGATCAGCGGTCGGTCACTGGACTCGGAATGGAAGTGCGTGACCTCGAACGCTCAGAACTGCACGAAATGTGCTCAGAATTTAAATCTGTGGTGTGAACCACCCGCATGCAAAACTTCTCGTCTTACTACGACAGGCATTTAAATTATCAGAGTTGCTCGAAAGACGACACAGGACACTTGTATCTCATCGCAGACAACCAAAAACTTGTCAAAACAACGTGATATCCACCGACGACACTGACGTGACGATCTTCGAAACGTGTAGCGGATGCAAATCAAAAGTAAATAGCGCGGAAAACTGCTGCTTGAGTACTTTTTATATTACACTCTAGTTTATACACATGAGAATCATAGATTTAAAACCATTCAAATCACAGTGCGAACTGGTCTTAAATCTATAATTAATACGATGTGTAAAAACACGAAGTGTGTACCATTCGACGACACCAACTAAAGATGTCTTTCACATAAATCGTGGATCGCATCTTGAATAATTTTACCAAAAAAGTCGCTCGTCACGAGTATCTTAAACATTTGTACAGCCTATGAGCTTCCAATGATCGAAATAGTATATATTTAATGTCTTGTTTATTTTTTATGTAATTATTGCTAATATGCTCTTAACGTTGCGTTCGTAGAATGTAACAGAATAGCATCAGATTGGCGTAATCAGTGTCCTCTGCTAACAATTCGAGCTATTTGTATACTAACAATGTTGGATACGCAACTCGAATTGTGCGTTAAGAGCCGATTAGCAATAATTACATAAAAAATAAACAAAACATTAAATATATACTATTTCGATCATTGGAAGCTCATAGGCTGTACAAATGTTTAATATACTCGTGACGAGCGACTTTTTTGGTAAAATTATTCAAGATGCGATCCACGATTTATGTGAAAGACATCTTTAGTTGGTGTCGTCGAATGGTACACACTTCGTGTTTTTACACATCGTATTAATTAGAGTCGCCGTCACGCATATGAAAGTAATTTCGATGTTAAACAACACTGCGCACCACAATTTTACATGTACATCTACATGATTACTCAGCAACTCACAATTGAGTTCATCGTACCACCTTTAAGCTACAGCTATGGCCTTCTGCTCTCGATCAGCGCGCGGGAAAAACGAACACTTAGCTTTTTCCGTGTGGGCTCTAATTTCTCTTATTTTACTACGAAGACTATTTCCCCTATGTAAGTGGGCGCCAACAAAATATTTTCACACTCTGAGGAGAAAGTTCGTGACGGAGATTTCATGAGAAGGTCCTGCCATAGCGAAAAATGCCTTTGTTTTAATGACTGCCACCATAATTCGTGCATCATTTCCATGGCACTGCTCCCCTATTTCGCGATAATACAAATCGAGCTGCCCTTCTTTGAATTTTTTCGATGTCCGCCCTCTATCTTGTCTGTTGCGGATCCCACGCCGCACAGCAATACTCCAGGAGAGGGCGGGCAAGCGTAGTGTAAACAGCCAAACTAGGGGTCGGTGGGATCCAGACCCCAACACCTGACTGAAATTACACACGACAGCTGCCGTGCAGTGAAACTGAAAGATATTTTGATTTTCAATCATAGATGAAAAAGGGATACGCACTATCGGTAGTCAACAAGGCCATGATATATTTCAACTATAGAAATATCGGTAGCTCTATTGGCTATCGCCCATCCTACCTTTATTCGAGATCAACTACTGTACATTGTTAGCTTTTCTTGAGTTTAGATGTTGTTTGGTTAATCAATTCAGTTCTTACTTGCAGTTAAATTTAATGTAAGAGGCGGCCATTGTGGCCAAGCGGTTCTAGGCGCTTCAGTCTGGAACCGCACGACCGCTACGGTCGCAGGTTCGAATCCTGCCTCGGGCATGCATGTGTGTGATGTCCTTAGGGTGGTTAGGTTTATGTAGTTCTAAGTTCTAGGGGACTGATGACCTCAGAAGTTAAGTCCCATAGTGGTCAGAGCCATTTGAACCATTAATGGTTCAAATGGTGCAAATGGCTCTGAGTACTATGGGACCTAACATCTATGGTCATCAGTCCCCTAGAACTTAGAACTACTTAAACCTAACTAACCTAAGGAAAGCACACAACACCCAGCCATCACGAGGCAGAGAAATCCCTGACCCCGCCGGGAATCGAACCCGGGAACCCGGGCGTGGGAAGCGAGAACGCTACCGCACGACCACGAGATGCGGGCAACCATTAATGTAAAAGCTGCGTGTTGGTATGGTAGTTTCTAATTTTGGATACGTTTGTAACAAGAAAGACGAGGAAAATCGATTTTGATTCGCCCATTAGCGTTGTGATGAGTTAAAATTATTTAAAAGCGTAATTACCTATCAACAACTGTTTAATGTCAGAACTGTTTTCGTGATATGGAGACTAGTACAATTCTGAGATTGCAATATTTCAGTACTGCGTAAGACCACTGAGTGGTAATTATCATTGAAAGTAACATTTTATTGAAAACAGTGCAAAAATATTAACTTGGACTTCCCTGCGTCGTCCAGAAGCAGCGTTGATCAACAAAAACATCGCCCAAATGTCGATGCTTGCATTTCTTTAAAAAATGCTCAAAATTCTATCATCAATAGCCCAAATGGCAAAATATCTCCACTGGACACCAGGACGCAACTCAGTTATGAGAACCTGTTCCGATACGGAACGATGGGGAGGGGTTTGTGGAAAGCGGAAGGGGTATGTAATGACATTACATTTTACGGTTCGTTCATTTCTATGAGATTTTTCCAGCAAGCTGCTTGAAGTTATCGAGGCGACTGCGCCCTGTCCCCCCCCCCCCCCCCCTCCCGCCACCCTCAACCCCCCCCCCCCTCCTCATTTCGTCCAGAATCTATTTGCCCTCTTCTAACGCACAATAACTGAAGCCAGGAATGTCACGCACAATTTAATATAAAAATATGAGTGCGTTCATGCACTATAAAATGACTAGATATGCAAAATTATCTGTGGTCGTTCCTTCGCGTTTCCACTTCAGAGTCACAAGAGTCACCTTCCCAACAGTCGACTTGGGAAGCTTTAGAAGGATTGAAGTGACCACTGGGAATTTGATACGGTGGTGACATCAAATGACTAGCTGACGTTCAAAGTTACTAAGCTCCCATGACCAACCTATTCTACTGTTATTGCTTCCCTACTGAAACAGAACACTCCCAGCCCCTTTTTACACTGTCTAAGGAAAAAGAAATCACGCACCTCGAAGGTGTTATCCGAAATTGACGGAAATGGGCCGATGTGATGCACATGTAGATACAAACAAGCTATTACAGTTTCAGAAAAATTGGATGAGTTTTTACAAGAGAGACAGCTTCACAAACTGAGCAAGTCAATAACACGTTAGTCCATCGCTGGCCCTTACGCAAGCAGTTATTCAGCTTGACATTAATTGATAGATGATTGAAGAGCCTCCTGAGGGATAAAGTGCCAAATTCTGCCCAATTGGCGCATTGCATAGTCAAAATCTCAAGCTGGTTGGATGATGCTACCATAATAATCCGAAAGTTCTCAGTTTGAAAGGGATATGGCGACCTTGATGGCCACGGTAGGCTTTGGCAAGAACGAAGGCAAACAGAAGAAATTCTCGCCATGTTCGGAGGGGCATTTTCTTGCCAAAATGTAACCCCAGGATGGCTTGCCATGAAAGGAGTGGAATATCGTCGACGCACCACTGTGCTATAAGGGTGCCGCGGATGAAAATCAAAGGTATACTGGTATGAAATGAGTGGAACACCAGACTATCACTCTTGGTTGTCTGCCCGTGTGGCTGGCGACATTTGGGTTGATGTCGCACTACTGTCTGGGGCGTCTCTAGACGTCTTCGCTGTTCATCGGGGCTCAGTTCGAAGCAGGAGTCATAGCGCAGTGGTACGCCGACGATCGACAATGTTGCACGTCCTTCGTGCTAAACCATCCTGGGCTTACATCTAAAAAAAAATAATGCCCGCCCACACATGATCACAGTTTCTACTATTTGTCTTCGTTCTTGACAAATCCTACCTTGGCCTGCAAGGTCGCTGGATCCCTCCCAAACTGAGTATGTTTGGAGCGTTACGGCTGCGCACTCCAATTATCTCGAGACTTCGACGAACTAACGTTCCAAATGGACAGAATTTGGCTCTATGTCCCCCTGGTGGACATTGAACAACTGTTTCAATCAATAGCAACCTAAATAACTGCTTCCATAAGGGTCAAATGTGGACCAACACGTTATTGATTTACACGACTTGCCAAGCTGTTTCTCTTGAATAAATCGTCCAATTGTTCTGAAAGTGTAATCATTTGTTTGTTTCCACATGTACACAACATCTACTGATTTCTGGCCCATTCACATAACTACTTCGGTTGCGGGACAGCCTCTCGTTACATCTAGTGGTAATTCCGCGTTACACAAGGGTGTCCGGATACTTTTGATCAAATAGAATACGTACTTCCAGTCAAGCTACCCTGGAGCGATATATAGTCAATTCCACAAGAAAGTGTACGCCGTTATCTATATGAATCAGAAGACACTAGGCTATGTGTGTGTGTGTGTGTGTGTGTGTGTGTGTGTGTGTGTGTGTGTGTGTGTGTTTATATGAAAATACATGTTATTACTAATTGCAGAATTACCTAAAAGTTAATCCGATCGTCGCCATTATCGATTACGGCTTTAAAACTTTTTGGCATGCTTTTCACGAGATTTTGTGCATATTCTCAGTAACGATCTCCCTGTCGTCCTGATTTTATATGACAGCTACTTCGAAGTATATATTCGCTTTCCTCTAAGCTTCATTTAACATACGACCAAACATTAATTCGAGCGAATCTGCATCCGGAGATATTGCAGGCGCATCATCGTCCTCTTGAAGCACCCAATTTGCCTCGTTCCAACCAAACAGCTTCTTAACGGACCTCAAAAGGCATTTTTGATAAATATTGCACATTTTTCCGGTGTTTAAATTGGCAAGTTGCCAACCCTGCAACCGAGCCGTGTGTAGTGGCCGCGAGGTTTCAGGCGCCATGTCACGGATTGCGCGGCCCCTCCCGCCGGAGTTTCGAGTCCTCCCTCGCGCATGGGTGTGTGTGTTGTTCTTAGCGTAAGTTAGTTTAAGTAGAGTGTAAGCCTAGGGACTGATGAGCTCAGCAGTTTGGTCCCATAGTAATTCACACACACACACACACACACACACACACACACACTGTAACCGACGTAACAAAACATTCAGCTCTCACTCTGTTCATATATACACTGCGGTAAAGCGCATTGGGTAGATTCGAGACCACTACGAGAGATGTCACTGCGGACGTTACATTTAACGTTGTGACGTACAATTTCTTGGTGAACTGACTGTAATTGACGTGAACAAGTATCTGCCCGTCTCGTGCCGGCACGTGCATTGGCAGTGATATTCGCGGATCATTAAGCATCCGGCGAGGAACGACGCGCGTACCGGAACTACACTCGAGCGTTCCGGAGATGCCAATCGATCGCAGCCAAAGTAGGGAAAAGCCGCTGCCTGCTGGGGGGCTGCCGGCCTCCGGTACGTGCCGCGGCGGCGGCGGCGGCGGCGGCGGAGGAGGAAGAAATTCGCTGCGGCCGCGCAGACAGAAAGGAGTGCGGATGCTTGTCGCGGCGTCCGCTCTGCCTGCAGGGATTACGGCTGCTTCCGCCCCCGGCGCCGCCACACAGACAGACCTATACGGCCCGCTGCCGCCGTGTCGCCCGCCTTGAGCGCCGAATCTCTCTTAGCGGCTCTCCACACGGCCGCCCCTCTGTCACTCCCGTGTCGATGGCGGTTACGCATCTTTCTGGGAGACCGAGGGAGGGGAAAGCGTAGCCGAGTCCCTCTGAACTGCCGCTGCTGACACTGGCAAATGCTCGCGCGAAATAAAAAGCAAATGCACTGCCTCCTCCCCGGTTATTCGCTTGCTGTAGTTCATCAGATTCAAAAGCTACTGCCTCTTCATTCGTCAGATTCAGTTTTTTTTTTTAATAAAAGAAGATCTTTATCCGTCAGTGCCTTCCTGGCGCCAACCCCTCTCTGGAGCCGTACGCAGTTCCTATAAAATTCCGCTAATTGCTTTGAAGTTTCGATCGTCTATGTAATTCATTACATTTGCATTGAATGCGTGTACTAAAATCTGCAGGTGGTACTGCTTTCGAACTCTGTGGGCTGGAGAAAGTAAACACACTGTGCGATCAAAAGTATCCGGACGCCCAAAAAACATACGTTTTTCATATTAGGTGCGTACCATCGCCTTCAGTAGTCATTAGATAACGTGAGAGAGCAGAATCGGACGCTCCGCGGAACTCACGGACATAGAACGTGGTCAGGCGATTTTGTGTCACTTGTGTCAACGTTTATATGCGACACATCCCTAGGTCCACTGTTTCCGATGTGGTAGTGAAGTGGAAACGTGAAGGGACACGTACAGCACAAAAGTGTACAGGCCGACCTCGTCTGTTGACGGACAGAGACCGCCGACATTTGAAGAGAGTCGTAATGTGTAATAGGCAGACATCTATCCAGACCATCACACAGGAATTCCAGACTGCAACAGGATCCAATGCAAGTACTATGACAGTTAGGCGGGAGGTGAGAAACCTGAATTTCATGGTCGAGAGGCTGGTCATAAACCACACATCACGCCAGTAAATGCCAAACGACGCCTCGCTCGGTGTAGGGAGCGTAAACATTGGACGATTGAACAGTGGAAAAACGTTGTGTGGAATGACGAATCACGGGACACAATGTGGCGATCCTATGGCAGGGTGTGGGTATGGCGAATGCCCGGTGAACGTCATCTGCCAGCGTGTCTAGTGCCAACAGGAAAATTACGAGGCGGTAGCGTTATGGTGTGGTCGTGTTTTTCATGGAGTGGGCTTGCACCCCCTGTTTTTTTGCGTGGAACTATCGCAGCACAGGCCTGCGTTGATGTTTTAAGCACCTTCTTGCTTCCCACTGTTGAAGAAGAGGAATTTGCATCTTTCAACACCATCGAGCACCTGTTCATGATGCACGGCCTATGGCAGAGTGGTTACACAACAGTAACATCGCTGTAATGGACTGGCCTGCACAGAGTCCTGACCTGAATCTTGTAGAACACCTTTGGGATGTTTTGGAACACAGACTTCGTGCCAAGCCTCACCGATCGACATTGATATCTCTCCTCAGTGCAGCACTCCGTGAATAATGGGCTGCCATTCCCCAAGAAACCTTCCAGTACCTGATTGAACGTATGCCTGCGAGAAAGGGATCTCTCATCAAGGCTAAGGGTGGGTCAACACCATTCTGAATTCCAGCATTACCGATGGAGGGCGCCACGAACATTTACGTCATTCTCAGCAGTTGTTGGGGGTTGTTTGGGGGAAGAGACCAAACAGTGAGGTCATCGGTCTCATCGGATTAGGGAAGGACGGGGAAGGAAGTCGGCCGTACCCTTTCAAAGGTACCATCCCGGAATTTGCCTCGAGCGATTTAGGGAAATCACGGAAAACCTAAATCAGGATGGCCGGACGCGGGTTTGAACCGTCGTCCTCCCGAATGCGAGTCCAGTGTGCTAACCACTGCGCCACCTCGCTCGGTTTTCTCAGCAGTTGTCCGGATGCTTTTGATCACATAGTATATGACAGTTTTACGCGAGAGACGAACGTGAGCTTTATTTTGCTTAATATATGTTACCCAGTTGTTTTAATCTTGTACGCGTCAGTGAAAGCGGCGTTGTGGACTGCCTTTTCTAATGAGATCTGCAATGCTAATGTATTATGGCAAGGAGAACATTTATCGCCCCAGTTCCGAGATATCATTGGTGTCATTCAAAATTTTGTTTTGGCACGTTGGTACGTGTTACTCAATCTCTGTTTCTTAATGTGTAACCCATTTTTTTAGTTTTTTCACCGTATTGTTATCCAGAGGAATGTTAAAAGTAATTTGTTTTTGTTACCGTTTTCAGTTCATGCGGCTCTCCATGCTAGTCTGTCTTGTGCAAAGAGCTTTATGTCTGCATAACTACATCGGCCGACACCCACGGCTTGCGGTAGGACATTGGTTAACACACTGACTCGCATTCGGGAGGACCTGTATCTGACCATCCTGATTCAGATTGTGCATGATTTCCCTAAATCGCTTAAGGCAAAAGCCAGGATGCTTCGTTCCTCCTCCATCTTTCCCTAAACCGAGCTTGTGCGCCGTCGCTAATGATCTCATTGTCAAGGGGACGTTTAATATCCTTGTCCTCCTGCTCCTCCTCGTTCGCCTCCAACCAACACTTACTTGAATCTGCGTACCAGCCGGCCGCTGTGGCCGAGCGGTTCTAGGCGCTTCAGTCCGGAACCGCGCTGCTGCTACGGTCGCAGGTTGGAATCCTACCTCGGGCATGGATGTGTGTCATGTCCTTAGGTTAGTTAGGTTTAAGTAGTTCTACGTCCAGCTGACTGACGACCTCAGATGTTAAGTCCCATAGTGCTTAGAGCCATTTTAACCATTTGAACCTGCGTACCATACATAAGCCTTGACCTTCCTGTACAATTTTCATGCTCCACACTTACTTCCGCTATCAGAGTGACGATTCTCTGATGCCTCGGATATCTATTATTAAACGATCCATCATTTTTCAGTTGTGCTATAACTTGCATTTTTCCCCTACCACGTTCCAGTATCTCTTCATTAAAAATACTAAAAACTAAACAGCATTATTAGGCTGAGTGGACCGCGCGATGCTAACCGCTGATCAAATCATTCGGTGCGTTTCGGAGAGGTCCTGGGGCTGGCTCACCAGTCGTCAAGCCGTTGTCGATTTCCCAGACCGCGCAGCCTCTATTTCTCCGTCAAGTAGCTCCTAAGCTGGCAGCACGGGGCTGCGTGAATCGCGTTCCTGCCTTCTCAAAGGAATCATGTCTGGCAGTGCCAGAAACTGAACCGGATCACTCAGCCAGAGCCGGGCCGCTATCTCTTCATTAGTTATCATATTCATATTGGTTCATATTGCTCTAAGCACTATGGGACTTAACATCTTAGGTCATCAGTCCCCTAGACTTAGAACTACTAAAACCTAACTAACCTAAGAACATCACACAACACACATCTATGCCCAAGGCAGGATTCGAACCTGCGACCGTAGCAGTCGCGCGGTTCCGCACTGAAGCGCCTAGAACCGCTTGCCCACCGCGGCCGGCCATTAGTTATCGGCTACCCATGTAATGGTCAGCATCCTCTTGTAAAGCCACATTCCAAAACCTTCTGTTCTCTATTCTACACACACACAAACACACACACACCTTCTAGTCGGAAAATATAAACATTCACAGAGCGATAGCAGACCCTTCGACCCCTACCAAAACAAGCGAAAGACGAATGCATCCCGCAGTAACAAAACAAAACACACTAAATGGTCAAAGGACAGCAGCAGTTCTTCTCAACAGAGAAACGTAAATAATTAGTGCAGTGTAAGTTCTGTGTGCTGAATACCCAAAACATACACGTCGAAGATCAAAAAGAATGAAGCAAACAACAAAAAACCGTGAGTAACGATAACAGCTAAAACTGTTTGTAATAGTAAGCAAAGTATACGAACTGCTCAGGATCCTGTCTAACAAAATTGTAAGAGAGAAAAAAACTATACAGTGACCACTGAAGATGCTTTAGAATAAAGCGAAGCCGGTCTGGTCTTAATAAGACTTTCACTACAATTGCAAACGACAGTAATTAACGTATACAACTTGTGAACTGTTAATCACCCACGTTTCACTTCCACACAGATATCTTCCGAAGAATCTTACTAAAATTTTAATGTATTAATAAGCTTATTAATAAGGAAATTTCTCTGTCACAGTTCGTTTTTCTTGCTATTGGCAGTCTGCATTTCGTATCCTTTCTACTTCGACCATCATCAGTTATTTTATTTCCCAAATAGTAAAATCATTTATTACTTGTAATGCCTCATCGCCTAATCTAATATTCTCAGCATCGCCGGATTTTGTTTGACAGCAGTTAGTTGCTAGTTTTACTTTCGTTATTGTTTCATATATACTGGGTGTTTAAAATTAAAGCCGGCCGCGGTGGTCTAGCGGTTCTGGCGCTGCAGTCCGGAACCGCAGGTTCGAATCCTGCCTCGGGCATGGGTGTGTGTGATGTCCTTTGGTTAGTTAGGTTTAAGTAGTTCTAAGTTCTGGGGGACTTATGACCTAAGATGTTGAGTCCCATAGTGCTCAGAGCCATTTTTTTTAAAATTAAAGTTCCACTTTCAAACCGCTGTAGAAACAGAACTACTGCTCAAAATAATGTTAAATTTGAACTCCATGTTACTGACGCATGGTAAAACGTCACAGAACACAAATGTCAACGAAAATTTTACCACTCGTAGATGGCGCTGTCAGTGTCTTAACGTAAATATAATCTGGTACGAACGACATATGAATTGCAATACGTTGCCTATCGTTTGAGTTGCACATTATACCGTTCGTACTGTTCAATGTGCATGATTGCGCAAGTTTGGCAGTCAACAATTGTGGCACTGTTAGTTAAATAAGCCCATCCACCACGGCAACGTTGTACCTCATCGAATGGGAATAAATCATTTTTAACTGTCACGGAGCTAAAAACCGCAAGATTACATCGGGTTTTAATCATCCTGAGACCCAAAACCGCACACAAAGCTAAATGATACAGTCATGAGACTGGCGCAAGACATGTTCAACATGCTGTCCACCGACTTCTGCCACAAGTTGAAATCGAGAAACAGCATGTTCCACAATAGATCGGAGTATCTCATGGGTCACGTTCACAATACGTTGCGCAATGCGTGCCTTCAGTTCAGCTACGTTTGTAATTGGAGCACTGAACGCAACATCTTTTAGATAACCCCACAGCCGACAGCATCTTTCATATAACCCACAGCCAACAACATGTTTCAGATAACCCCATAGCCAGAAGTCACACGGATTAAGACCAATTGATCTGGACGGCCAGGCTGTAGGGAAATTATCGACGATGCTTCTAGCATTTCCGAAATGCCTTTGCAGCGGCCACTTCATTGGCCGTGCGCTGTGCGGAAGAGCGTCTCTTTCATAAAAATGATCCTACCCACACATTCACGCTGTTGAAGGGTTCGAATGACGCTGGTGCGCAAAAGACTTTCAGCGTTTATCAGTAATGGAACAGGTAACAGGACCCGCCCAAGACTCATCTCCTCGAAAAAATACGGCCCTACGATTAACGATGCCGTCAGCCGGCACCACAGTCACCTTTGCAGAAATTAAGTGGTACCGTTGGATGTGCGTGCCGATTTTCTGTTGCCCATATTCGGCAATTATGCGTACTGACATATCCTTGGAGATGGTGATGGGCCTTGTGTCTGTGCACAGGATGTTCCACAGCACTCGTTGTCCACTTCCATGCGAGCAAGAAATTCCAGAGCGAACGTTTGTCCTGCTGGCATGTCAGCAGGAAGCAGCTCCTGAACATTGGAGATTTTGCATGGATAGCAGTACAGGATGTTTCGTAAGATGTTATGCACCGTGCTCCAAAGTTCGGGCAGTTCGCTGTGCACTGCGTGTTTGCACACCACCGCTCGAACCCTCCTGCAATGCTATCTGTTTAACTACTTTCCTCCATCTGCCACACTGCACTCCGGAAGAAGCTGCTTTTCGAATTTTGTACTCATTTTCTCCACACGCCTAGCAGACATCGGACCAATGCCTTTTCTCATAATCTTGAGTATCCGGTACTTATGCAGGACTACTGGCAGACAGTCGCCGTTTCTGTGAAAGGGCTTTACCAGCAGCGCGCGATCCTTCACGGAGACAGTCGTGTTGGGCGACTCGGACACAAACTGAGGAACAGCTGTGTACCGAACGTCTGTTGGAAATTTGTGGTAGGTTCCTATGGGACCAAACTGCTGAGGTAATCGGACCCTAGTCTTACACACTACTTAATCTGACTTAAACTAACTTACGCTAAGGACAACACACACACCCATGCCCGAGGGAGGACTCGAACCTCCGACGCGAGGGACCGCGCGATCAATGGCAAGGCAGTGCAGACCGCGCAGCTACCCCTCGCGGCCGCGTCTGTTGGTGTGCATATCCTGACAGTTACAGCACCGTCTATTGGTGACAATGGGAGTACCTCAGTATCACGCAGACACGAGCTATGCGTGGACGAGCATTGCCCTGTTGAAACAATGGCACCGCAATGCTGTCACGTGAGAGAGAACAAATGAGGACACATAATGTCCTTAACGTACCGTTATGTCGTCAGAGTTCCTTCAACCACTACCACCCAAAGTCATACCCGATGGCCCCCTATTCCATGACGCCAGGGGTAAGACGATGTGCCTCTCCAAAACCCGTCCCTAGATCGTTGCCTAACGTGCTGACGATCATCATCTGGGGTAGCGCAGAACCGCAATTCGTCGCTGAACGCAATGCGCCACCATTTATCAGCTATTCTTGCTTCCCGATGACGACACCACACTAAATACAGCCGTTTGTATTCTGGTGCTTAGGACAGTCTATGTATGGTACGGTAATTCTCTAATCTGACTGCTGCTAGTGTCCGACCAATGGTACAAAACGACACTTGTTCTCGGATGGCAGGCGCAGAGCCAAGGGATTATAAGGTGCTTTCTGAACAACACCGTGATCGGACCTTGTGGTGGTCAGACGTGGTCGACCAAATCCTTGACAATGAGTGTACCTTAACATGCCTGTGCAGTCTCATACCAGGTGACTTTTAAATCCAAATGGCCCACAAATCTGCAAATTGGATTATTCGCCCAGCTGGCCAAAAGGAGTCCCACCATGTGGACCTTTTCAAACTCTGTCAGGCATTGATAACGCCGTCTCAGACGAGTACGCGACACCTCTGTGTCCTTCTCACTGATCACTTAACAGCTGTATGTTCACGCCCCTTATGTACCACGGCAGACCTCATAACAAATGAGTAACACTAATGCACTCATGTGACCTTGCTACATATAACAGATAATTGATTATTTACATAACTGCCAATGGCGTGCACGTGTATGAATTTACACTGATATCTGACCATGTCTTCTGGATGCACTCCTTTTTTGGTTGGCAGTGCTGGGCGTCTCAAAACCTTTTTGACAAACGTCTACAGATGATAGATCAGCTCATGGGGAACGACTTCTGTAAGAAAAAATGTTTGTTGGCGCTTCGTGGCGATGCTAGGCGTGCCCTAAGGCTGGTGCTGCCCCTGTGAGGCGGCAGGGTACAGGCCGTCTGCGGAGCTCGTGTGCAGTGTATGTTGCCTATCATCCAGTCATCCGCTCCGCGTGAAAGGCGGTAGACCGATCAAAACTGAAGTTAATGATTCGCCTGTAAAATATTATTATTCTTCGTTTAAGGCCACTCATTTTTGTGATGTCCGCCCCGATAGCTGAGTGGTCAGCGTGACGGATTGCCGTCCTACGGGCCCGGGCTCGATTCCCGACTGGGTCGGGATTTTCTTCGATCAATGAGTGGTGTTGTGTTGCCTTCATTATCATTTCATCCCCATGCGGCGCGCAGTTCGCCCAGTGTGGCGTCGAATGTAATAAGACCTGCACCAAGGCGGCCGGACCTGCTCCGCAAGGGACCTCCCGGTCAATGGCGCCAAAGCTCATTTCCATTTCCATTCTCTGGGACAGGTAGTATGCTGCACACACTGGTAGTCCGGTGAAATCTTATCGTCACAAGGGTGGCGAATTCTGAAGGAGCGAACATTTTATCACTAACGGAAGCTGTTTCCCGTTACATGATGGATCACTCCTCGACATTTGTCACAATGACTTTGAAACACGCTGAATGTACACACTTTTATGTTTATACGACACTTTTATGTTTCAGACCTAAGAGAGCGAAGTCACATGCTACCTGTCTGTCAATTGTGTAAAGTTTGTTTTAAGTGTTATCTTATTTTAACTGGCTTTGTATCGTATTTTCTGAGGTGGAGATTAGGACAAGCTGAGGATCTGCCTAAGTGAGAGTGGAAAAATCGCCTAAAAAGTACTCAGACCCTCTGTTGCTCCTCTCATTGTCTCGGAAGCTAGCTCGCCACGCGATGTGGTTTACGATCAGTTCATACATTTTATCCAAGTATCCAAGTCTCTGGCATATTTCATCTGCAGAGCAGTTTGGTTTCACCGCTTTTAAAAGTAGTCATGTTGAGTGTGGTGTCACAAAACTCTGTGTTTTAGATGGGTTATCTCCAAAGAATATTTTCCAATAGTGTTGTAAATAATGTGCTTCTTTATTTTCAATAGTTGGTAATAGAACAGCTGAACTGAAATTTAGTCATACTTCTCTTGAACACTATCCACTTAAACAAATCCCAAAACAGTACACACGAATGAAAGTATCGAGAAAGTGATAGTGGACGATGAGCGATTATGTAAAATAGCGTGAACCGTTGGTATATTGGAAGATGAATTACTGAACAATTTATACGAAAAACTAACTATGATGAATTTTATGCAAAATGTTGCCGCATTCATTGAGCGCTGACCAAATACAAAAACAAAATCAAATATTCAGGAGTCTTAGACCATTTTTAAATACCTTACGATATATATTGGGTCCGTACCATGGAGGACTGATAGAGGAAACAAAGAAAATCCAAAGAAGAAAGGCACGTTTCGTTACAGGTTCATTTAGTAAACACGAAAGTCACAGAGATGATCAACCGACTCCAGTGGTAGACGCTGCATGAGTGGAGTCCTGCATCACGGTGTGGTTTGCTGTTAAAATTCCGAGAGTGTACGTTCCTAGAAGAATGAACAAATATATTGCTTCATCCTACGTATATCTCGCGAAAAGATTACGAAGATAAAATCTGTGAGATTCGAGCCCACACGGAGGCTTACCGGCAACCGTTCTCCCCCGAACTATTCGCGTGTGGAACAGGAAAGGGGGAAGTGGTCGAGGTACACAAAATGCCCTCCTCTGCACACAGCAAAGTGGCTCTCCGAGAAAGGTGGCAAACTGGAGGAGCTTGTTACACCCTCTGTAGCTTTGTCTCATTAAGGCAATAGTTCAATCGCATTCACTTCATTCATTGTGATTGGCAGTAGTTAATGTAACAAAGTATGATATGACTCTCTTACATATTATCATAAAGCACAAGAAACAAATTATCGAATGGGACGTCATTTTCATTAGAGAAATAAACTGAACGTTGTTGAATGGCTACTAGGCATTACTTACGAACAGAATTACTCTCTACTCAGGAAAAATACCTTCAGTGAGAAGCAATCCATATGATGGATACCAATCTGTTAAAAATCTGTGTAGCAACTTCAATACTTAAACTCTTTACCTCACGAGTTCCTCACATTCTTTCAACCATTCAATTAGGTCTTCATTAATCAACGACAAATCTATTATAGCTACACCAAAGAACAAGAATTTATGTATGACACTCTACACTTACCTTAGGCATCTGCATGTTTGCTACAGTTATTCTCTACACTAAGAACTGTATGCAGCTAAACCACCACGAAATCCTTCACAAGCGGTGAAATTCCTGATGTATTCACACTACTACAAAAAATGGTTCAAATGGTTCTGAGCACTATGGGACTTAACATCTGAGGTCATCAGTCCCCTAAACTTAGAACTATTTAAACCTAACTAACCTAAGGACGTCACACACATCCATGCCCGAGGCAGGATTCGAACCTGCGACCGTAGCAGTCGCGCGGTTCCGGACTTCGCGCCTAGAACCGCTTGGCCAAACGGCCGGCACACCACTACAGGTACCATGTTAAAACTAATCTGTTCCTTATACTTTTACAGTTACTGTAATAATTGCTTATCACATTTCACTAAATTGATAACAGATTCTACTGTATATTAATTAAACTAACGTATGTGACAACCAGATCAGTTAGCAACCTTTTAAGCCGTTTAGCAAAACGTCATCTGGTAAACCAACGTGCGTGATTTTGAAGCTTCTTATTTCAAAGATATAATTATATTCATCAGGTCTCTCTTTTTCAGATCAATTTTGCAACTGATTAACCTTGCGTTGATATCCATTTTGCATTCTGTGATTAATTTGTTAATATAACACAGAGAGTCTGCTACAACTGCACCATATGTTTTACGCCGTTGCGAGTAATTCATCGGCTGAAAATAACATCCAGAGAAAGAATTCAGTCGAACATAGGAGGACTTTGTAGATCACATGTGTCTTTAATCTTCCTTTCCTTTTTTATGTTTCACCAACACAGTCTAAATTAATAATACTTTACTAGAAAAGTCATCATTCGCCGGAAACTACCTATTTGCAACATCTCTGGCGGTGACAGTACTGAGGTAATACCAGTTTCAATCACGCGGATCACTCTTTCCTGTACTTAATACATACCGGGAAGACTAGTTCATAAAGTACCCATAGCTTCCACATTTCGTGGCCCATCAGCCATTCTTCCTCATAAGGCTGATGATGTCATCTGTTCAATAAGTACACAAAAGATGTTGAAACAATATTATGTCTGTGTTACTTCAACAGCTATCCTCTGCACCTTGTTCTTTCTATACAGGGGATATTGCCAACGAGTAGCTGTCCAGTCTCATGAGTTCTCTATTTAGTTCACAACAGCGAGTATAGCCGCCGAACTATTGTTTAAAATTTTCTAGACCATTCATCATGCCAACCTTAGACATCACTTTCTCTATGAGCAGGTACCTTATTCTGTTCAATAACTAACTTACTAAGTTATTTTAAGGTCCACGAATTACATGAAAAAAAGTAAACTGTCTATGAAAATGTCTCTGATAGAAATAATTATGAAATCAACAGCGCTGGAGTGCCGCTGGATATCACGCTGCCAAAGGTAATCTACATGTGTGGTTCCATCCATAAAAGCAGTCTGTGGCGAGTATCTACCACGGCAAAGCAAAATCGCGGGTTTTTTATTCTCCTCTGCTCTGACTTTTTTGACTTGTCAGTCTCTCTTATGTTTTCGCGCCATGCTTTGCAATGTGTCCCTTTGTATTGTGTTCTCATGTTGAATAAATCTACTCAAGTTATTAATTGGTTCTCTGTTACTAGTGTAGTCTACATTACTACCATGTGTAATATCTACATTGCTGACACCGGACTGTGTTCGTCGTTCGTTTCGTCTCCGCTAAAATTTTTCCATTGGCAGTGGTGCTTATTATACACAATGGACTTCCCGCTATTACCAACACACTTTCAAGTGCTTCCACAAGGCATTTCACATCAAGATTACGAAAACCCAGCAAAACGTACAGTACAAACAACCGTTAAAACGGAACGTAAACGTTTCGCCATACCCACATGGCCTAACCTTTACGACTCCACAACAGCGTGGTTTCGGCGTCTCACTTTCTGTATCTCCCCCTGGACTGTATTTCTGTGTACCTGCTCAGAAGCCTCAGTCTCCGCCTCGTGTGTGTTTCGGACCTGAACATACAGCACAGTGCGGCTCCAGTGTGTGTTTCCCCCCTAGAACAGATATTTTGCAGCCGGGCTCCCACAAACTTTCAAGCACCACATACTGTGCTTGTTGCACTCCGCACGAGCCTTCCGTTATCGTCCAGTTTCCTTCATCCACAGCTAAGGCAGGCCAAGAGCCAAGAGACCGCTGTCAGTGGCAACATGGTCGCCTACAGTATACACAGTGCAAACAGTAATCAGCTTCACACAAATGATCAAGTCAAATATTTCAACTACTCTGAACCACAACGATTGTTGTAATCAGTGCAGGTGGAATGCTGTCCTCTGTTGGGACATTAACAATCTCTGTACTGGGTTCTCTACATTACTGTTGTATGGAATGAAATATGGTTAGAATAGGAAGTCCCGTCCCCATAGACGTCAATTAGTTGGTTGAAACGGGGGGAGGAGAGGGGGACGAGATACATCATATATTGCTTTTTAATGAATTTACTTTTGCAGTTGTAGCTGAAATGTAATGTGCGCTCAATTTTATCGACATCACTTCTACAATTATTCGTTCACTAAACGCGCAGCGTCTTACCGGATTCTGAAATGGTTGCGAGACATTTAAGCCCCACGATATTAACACATACTAAACTACATACTAAATAAACACAAAGGAAACGCTAAAATCACGTTGTGATGACGAATTTAATTCAGTATGCATTTTTGGCAAGCCAGTTCCTAAATATGTTTGCTCTATAAAGGATTGTAATTCTGAATAATATTAATGGATAAAGGATTTAGTGTTCAATAGTCTAGTTGTTTACTGACAAAGTTTAACACTGAACAGAACACTATCAGCACTTCTCAACTATAAAGTCAATTTGTACGACGATCAACATTGGAATACCTCTTAGTACACAGAGAGTGTGGTCTACTTAAGAATGGTTTCATTATCATGCACTAGCGTTGAGTTATCAGATCGACAGTGAAATGCAAAGGGAAAAACTGTGACATGGGGAAGACCTGTTTGGATTACGGAGAAATGTAGAAACATGGGATGCTATACTGACCCTTCGAGTTATAATAGAAAATAGGTTAATGAAAGACAAACCTATGTTTGTAGCATTTGTAGACTTAGAGAAAACTTTTGACAATGTTGACTGGAACACTCTCATTGGAATTCTGAAGATAGCACGGCAAAAACACAGGGAGCGTAAGGCTATTTACAACTTTTACAGATAGTCTAGATCGATTCGTTTGATGCCAAATAATGGAACACCTTGCATCGAGGATCCGAGATCTCTCCAGCTAAAATGACTGCTAAGTACATAACACTGGTGGAAGATGACGCGTCATTACATACCATAGTGAGAAGTAAGAAAAGTCACTCGTCATCACCATGGAGATAAAACGAATTAATGCTCCGCACATCTAACTATATTTAGTGATTTTAAACGAGGAGGATCGCTACAAGCCTAACAGCTAGTAATATAAGTAACATGGGCACAAACGGATACAAGGCCCTCAATAAACTGAATTCATGATTTCTTCGCATTTTTCGTGCAGGCATTTCGCCTTGGCTTGCCTAAACATCTTATTTGTTTCCCTCGTAAGTGACGTATACTGCTGTATTCTGCCTTTTTCTCAACATTTTGTACTTCTTTCACCGATTAATTAAAGTATCAACATTGCTGAAGGTTTCTTCACAGTTTCTTTCCTTGTACCAACATGTGTCTGTCCAAATTGCAGATATTCTGGCATATACAGTGTGGTTTCCAGATTAAAACACGAACACGAGAAAACGCTTTTGCTTCGCCGTCTACCCTCCACCACACACCGTCCGGCGGATTACGGAGTACGGATGTGGATGCAGAAGTCGCATGTGGACGATGAAGTTCATCTGTGTCTTATTTCACAGTTTCCAACAAAGTAAGATAAAGAGATGCACACGATACTTTATGTGAGGGACTTAGAGTAACAGGCGTATCTTCGGTGATGCACAAGATGCTTGAATAGATGATAGTACTTGATAAAAACCTCATTGCTGGGCTGAATACACAATCAGTAGGCTCACTACATACTGAAGTAGTATAGGTAAACCGTTACCGTTGCGGTTATTAGTTATCTGAGAAAAATGAAATGCTCTTTGCAATTAGTAACAAGTACTGGATCTGTTTTAATGCAACTTTTGATACCCCATAATCAGTTTACTAAAGTGTGCTACCCCACAAAAACGATAAATTGTGTAATACAGGAGTATTAATCACCCACGATGTCCCAGCAACTCGGAAGGTGGAAATTGTCATCCCCCTCACAATAATCCCTTTAAAAAGAAATACCTTAAGTCACCAACCAGTAACTGCTGGCTGAGAACCACTGCGCCCGAGGGGAACGAGGCGAAGGTTACAGTATTAATGACAGCCATCGGAAACACAAAACGTCATTACATGCTGTAAGGGTGAATATATTACAGTGGCCAACACAACTTTGCAGTTCATTTTGCGTTAACCTTGGGGTTGTGATGCAGTTATGGAGTCTATCTCCATTTTTTAAGATGAACCCCCAACCACTGTCCAGGTCGTCACTGCAGGAATGAATATCTCTGAAACGTAATGGTTTGTCGGCAACCTTTGGAAGCCCAACCGCAAATCTTCCATGACTGGGTTTCCAGAAACCACTTTTTTACAAGAGCGTGTATTAACCAAGTCAGCTATCTGAGTCCGTCTACGAAGATGCTGAGCCTCAGAGGCGTGTTGGTGATCAAAGACAGAGTTCTGGATCAAATTCTGTCACTTACTTTAGCAATGACTGAGCTTATGTAATCATCCCATTTCACACCTGCACAGGTGTTTGTTTGAGTTCACCTACTCCAATTAAGACTCACATGTTTCGAAGTCTTAGGACACTAGGCTTGTGCATTTTCTGATGTGTACAACTATACATTTTTGAACATTTAAATCAAGTTTCCAGTCATTGCACCTCTTTGAAATGTTACGAAGACCTGCTTCGAAGTTTTTGCAGTTTTGTTCAGACATTACTGTGTCATAGATAACTACATCATCTGGAAATATTCTGAGTTTAGAGTTAATATTAATTGGAAGGTCATTCATCTACAACATGATTAGGAATGGTCCTAGCACACTTCCCTAAGTACTCTAATTATCGAAGTTACTTTTTTACTTTGTCGATGACCCTTCATTCAAGATAACGTGTTACATTCTGGCTACCAAGAAATCCACAATCCAGTCATAAATTTTGTTTGATAATTCACATGATCGTACTTTCATTACTAGTGATAGTGATTCAAATGCTTTCTGCAAGTGAAGAAATACTATATTTGCCTGATTGCCTTGATCCATTGATTTCAGTAAGCCATGTGAGTAAACGCTCGACTTGAGTCTCGCATAAAAATGTTTTCGAAATCTATATTGGTTGTGTAGTGTCACTACTTAGTTTTGGTAGAATTTCGGATAATATGGAAGGAGCTGTGGTGTAGCATTGCATCAAGCTATCGCTGGTCGGTAAGCGCAGTGTGTCGATATGAGTGTCAGAATAACATGTCCGCAAAAGGACTGCAAGACAGGCTAGTCGTACCCAGCGGAATAGTGCAGTGAGCAGCGGTAATAGCCGTAGCAGGCAGGACGATATCAGCGCACCAGGGCATGCCTCGTGCTATCAGCTATGTGACCGGGTGTGGGCTTTCAGTGCAACAAATTAGCCTCACAGCCATATAAACAGCAGCGGATTTTGAGACAGAGGCATTCAGAGTCCTGAGGAACCATTACAACGCCAGGTCCACGCCAGGCAACCAGAAGACTGGGCACCGACAGCTGCAGACGTGAGTTCTAGACTGGGTTTGGCGAGCCACCACCATTACTGAGCGACCTTGTGAGACTTTGTGCGATGGCGCCACTGTACTGCCACTAACGCCTGCCGCCACCTGATTCCTGCCACAGGGCAGTGAGTCATGTCCCACGTAAAATGTCTTCCTTCGCTTACGCAATGGATGTCGCCATGCGTGAAGCTGCCTGAGTGCGGGCGTCCATCACTGCAGGATGCAGTCACAGTACAACATGGAGCGCTGCTGACGTCTGTGGCCCACTGTATTATTTCTCGGTCATCAGTGTACCTACTGAGCCCCACGGGTCCCCTACCACACCACTCACCCTATCGAGTGCCGCCGGCAGTCGTCAGTGGTGTCAGGTGTCAGCAGAGCTGACGTCGCCACAGTGAACAGCGGAGGGTGTACAAGACCTCACAGTGTGTCGTCCGAACCGCTGCCTACGGTATCTTCATTGTGAGATGAGTGAGACCTTTTTTTTATGTACCGCCAATCATGGGGTCAAGAGTTAGTGGTCCTAAGGGTAGTGATCACAGTAAAGTTACTTTTGTGAGGCTGGAAGAACCGGTGAATGCCTCTCAGTTTGGAGATAACTATGGATGAATGGCTAGTCTGTGCGATGCACACAACGTAATTTACTTGGGCATTTTGTCCTTTCTGATGAATGTGGTTTGTTGTACTTGTCGACTTATATGGCTTAACAGTAACGGAATTCTAGGCAGTGTAGGAGTTCCAAGTAGCTCGTGAATAGAAAAAATAAATTTAGTAATGTGAATAACTAAGGAGTGTTCTTGTTTCTGTTATGGCTGAGTCCATGAAAATGAATAATGGTGATCCAATGGTGAAATCGTACACACAAAGTGTCACTGGTGAGGAAGCCATACAATTATTAATTAATCAGCTGGTGCAGTTGAGGGTGAAGAAAATGCTCATGATTAATAAACTAGCGGAGAGAGAGGAAGAGTTGGGGTTGCTGAAATCTCAGAGCCTAGAAGTGGATACAGCTGTGGCAAACCTTATTCTTCCCTTTTCCGGTAGGTCGTCTCAGGATATATCATCATTTGTAAAGGATCTGGTGTCATTGGCTAACACAACAGTTTGCTCAGACAAACATTGTTACAGATAGAAAGACAGCACCTGTCAGAAAAAGCGAAATCATTCGGTCATTGCACAGAGACGTTGGATAAAGGAGAAACTTTTCAAGAATACGGAGATACAGATCTAACGAAGCTGTGGAGCACTTTTTGGATAGAACTAGACAGCTTAACACACATAAGTAAGAGTTAGCACATGATGAGGAGCTAAATAATGTGTTACTACAGGAAGACGAGCAAAGGGCACTCAATGCACTCGATCCTTTCCCAAGGGGTTTGGCGCCAGAGATATGTAAGAGGTTGTGCACTAGTAATCTCCATGCAACATTTAGTTTGACCTTGTAATCCAAGGAGATTGGTGCTACGACAGGGGTAAGAGATCGGAGAAATGTATTCACAGCAAATACACTACTGGCCATTAAAATTGCTACACCACGAAGATGACGTGCTACAGACGTGAAATTTAACAGACAGGAAGAAGATGCTGTGATATGCAAATGATTAGCTTTTCAGAGCATTCGCACAAGGTTGGCGCCGGTCGTGACACCTACAACGCGCTGACATGACGAAAGTTTCCAACCGATTTCTCATACACAAACAGCAGTTGACCGGCGTTGCCTGGTGAAACGTTGTTGTGATGCCTCGTGTAAGGAGGAGAAATGCGTACCAACACGTTTCCGATTTTGATAAAGGTCGAATTTTAGTCTATCGCGATTGCGGTTTATCGTATCGCAACCTTGTAGCTCGTGTTGGTCGAGATCCAATGACTGTTAGCAGAATATAGAATCGGTGGGCTCAGGAGGGTAATATGGAACGCCGTGCTGGATCCCAATGGCCTCGTATCACTAGCAGTCGAGATGACAGGCATCTTATCCGCATGGCTGTAACAGATCGTGCAGCCACGTCTCGATTCCTGAGTCAACAGATGGGGACGTTTGCAAGACAACAACCATCTGCGCGAACAGTTCGACGACGTTTGTAGCAGCATGGACTATCAGCTCGGAGACCATGGCTTCGGTTACCCTTAACGCTGCATCACAGACAGGAGCGCTTGCGATGGTGTACTCAACGACGAACATGGGTGCACGAATGGCAAAACGTCATTTTTTCGGATGAATCCAGGTTCTGTTTACAGCATCATGATGGTCGCATCCGTGTTTGGCGACATCGCGGTGAACGCACATTGGAAGCGTGTATTCGCCATCGCCATACTGGCGTATCACCCGGCGTGATGGTATGGGATGCAATTGGTTACACGTCTCGGTCACCTCTTGTTCGCATTGACGGCACTTTGAACAGTGGACATTACATTTCAGATGTGTTCCGACCCGTGGCTCTACCCTTCATGCGATCCCTCCGAAACCCTACATTTCAGCAGGATAATGCACGACCGCATGTTGCAGGTCCTGTACGGGCCTTTCTGGATACAGAAAATGTTCGACTGCTGCCCTGGCCAGCACATTCTCCAGATCTCTCACCAATTGAAAACGTCTGGTCAATGGTAGTCGAGCAACTGGCTCGTCACAATAAGCCAGTCACTTCTCTTGATGAATTGTGGTACCGTGTTGAAGCTGCATGGGCAGCTGTACCTGTACACGCCATCCAAGCTCTGTTTGACTCAATGCCCAGGCGTATCAAGGCCATTATTACGGCCAGAGGTGGTTATTCTGAGTACTGATTTCTCTATGCACCCAAAATACGTGAAAATGAAATCACTTGTCAGTTCTAGTATAATATATTTGTACAATGAATACCCGTTTATCATCTGCATTTATTCTTGGTGTAGCAGTTTTAATGGCCAGTAGTGTATAAGATGTTTTAAATACGAACACATGGGGCCTGTGTAGACGCAGTGCCACCAGCCATGGAGTTATATGGATGGTATGAACTACCAGTGGTTTAATGGAAATAACGATAGGAGTAGTATAGATCAGCAGCAGTGGTATAGAAGCACGGGTAGAGGTGGTCTGTGTGGTAATAATTACCTGTTAAACTTAAGAGAGAACCCCCGGATCCGCCGAAAGGCATTCTCAATGAAGGTAAATGCAGTGAAAACAAATGAATAGTGGGTATAATCGGTGGTAAAGAGTAAAAGGTTTTGTTAGACACATGGACACACGTGTCAGTGGTTTAAAGAGTGTTAGTTGGTAAGAGGTCATGGAACCCTCCACGTTACAAGTTTCATGTGATAGGGTGTATTGATATACAAGTCATGCAAGTGCATGGAAGTGACGTTTCGTGTAAGTGGGACCTACAGCATGATCCTAGGATTAGAATTTCTGTGTCTGCATCATGCCATAAGTGACCTTCGACGACATATGGTTGATCTTACTGGGAAAACATTCCGACTAGGAGAAGCTATCGTCAATGTCATTGTCGCAAGGAGCATCTGCTGTATGAGGCAATCTAGGTAAAGTGCGAAAAATGACATTAAGGCTTAATTGGTTCAAAAATGGTTCAAATGGCTCTGAGCACTATGGGACTCAACTGCTGAGGTCATTAGTCCCCTAGAACTTAGAACTAGTTAAACCTAACTAACCTAAGGACATCACAAACATCCATGCCCGAGGCAGGATTCGAACCTGCGACCGTAGCGGTCTTGCGGTTCCAGACTGCAGCGCCTTTAACCGCACGGCCACTTCGGCCGGCTTAAGGCTTAATTCACATGGTTGTGTGTCGAGTGGTACCAAGAAGCCATTACGGGGTCAAGGTGGAGCCTAACTTACAAATAGGTATGTTGTGTGTGCTGGAACCACTGGAAGATAGTGATATATTGATGTGACTTGGTAAGACAGCCAAGTCACTAGGAGAGGAAGCCGAAAGGCACGCGTTTAAGCTCACGCAGGCTGGCGTGAGGTAAGGGAATTTATACTACAAAGAACGTAAGTAACTACTGGAATACTTAACTTTAATCCATAATTGGTGAACATCGGTCTGACGGTACATTGCATCACAAGATAAATAGCAAATGATAATGGCGCATTGCTAGGTCGTAGCAAATGACGTAGCTGTTGGCTATGCTAACTATCGTCTCGGCAAATGAGAGCGTAATTTGTCAGTGAACCATCGCTAGCAAAGTCGGCTGTACAACTGGGGCGAGTGCTAGGAAGTCTCTCTAGACCTGCCGTGTGGCGGCGCTCGGTCTGCAATCACTGACAGTGGCGACACGCGAGTCCGACGTACACTAACGGACCGCGGCCGCTTTAAAGGCTACCACCTAACAAGTGTGGTGTCTGGCGGTGACACCACATTCCTCCCACGCAAATCGGCGGACGGTTGTGGCATAAGGCTTCCGCCCGCCGTGGAGAGGACCCCATGTTGACGTATGCGACGAGGTGGGGAGCCTAACAACAGGCAAGGCTGTGCCACCCGCACCCTGCCATTCGGTCCGAGGGGAGCTAGGAAACGCCTGAAATCCTAGTCCAGGGTGCACGCCAACATGCGGTGTATGCGCCCGTAAAGAGACAGGAGGGGCCGAAGGGTCGACCTCCATCTGGTCGGGGCACCCGACGGGCGAAGACGCCATGTGGTCCGGAGCGGGCAAGAGTTCCATGTCGGAGGACAGCTGGTCACGGGAAGCGATCGGCGGCGCGTGACCCAGGGAGGCGCCCGGCGGTTGCAGCGACGCGTCCACTGCGGGCGTCGCCGGCGGGAGAACAGGCGGCGGCGCGTCGCCATGGGGCAAAATGTAAGGCAGCGTCGGTAACACCTGGGGATGAGGCGAGCCAGTAGATTGGTCCCCAGAGCGCTGACCGGACGGCACCGTCGCTGAAAGCAGACGGGGAGCGGCAGAACCCGCGCGACGACAGAGGCGCAGCTGATTGAGATGCCGACGCACCTCACCAGAGGCCCCCAAAACCAGATACATAGCGCGGCCGAGGCAGCGAAGAATGCGCCCTGCGAGCCAACGCCGTGAACCTCGATAGTTGCGATAGTATACAACGTCGCCTGGGGCAAAAGCAGGTGTCTGCCGCTGCACAGGAACCTGATGCGGTGGATGTAGCAATGACATCAAGGTGCGATGAGGGCGACCGTGAAGCAACTCAGCCGGCGAGCGTTCATCTCGGGGCTGAGAGCGATACGTGGACAAAAAGAGCAATAACGCGTCCTCCCGAGAATGCGACTCTTTCAGCTTCAACATCTGTGACTTGAAAGTCCTGACCAAACGTTCTGCGGCACCGTTTGACCGTGGCGAAAACGGCGCGGACGTCAGATGTTGAATACCATTGGCCTTGCAGAATGACTGAAATTCTGCAGACATGAATTGTGGGCCATTGTTGGAAACAATAGTCTGTTGAAGACCTTCAATGCAAAAGATAGCGGATAACGCTTGGATGGTGGCAGATGACGTCGTGGAAGACATCCGGACAACAAAAGGAAAATTACTGAATGAATCTACCACAACCAACCATCGAGCATTCCAGAATGGACCAGCAAAATCGATGTGTAAGCGTTGCCAAGGGGTAGTGGCTTTCGGCCATGCAAAGAATTTCCGCGGTGGTGCGGATTGTTGTTCGGCACACGCCATGCAAGAAGAGCACATATCCGTAATCGCAGCATCGATTCCGAACCAAGTACAGTGCTGACGAGCAAATTGTTTCGTTCTCACTATACCCCAATGTCCTTGGTGGAGAAGCTTTAAGACAGAGGACTGTAAAGAACGTGGGACCACGCCCCGGGACTGATCATTATCAGAACGCAACAGCAAAACACCACGTCGTACAAAAAGTCTCTCCTTGAGAGCAAAAAATCGGCGAACCAACGGATCCTCGATCCGTGACTTTGAAAAGGGCCATTGCGTAGCAACAAAACGCAAAACGGTAGCAAGGACAGGGTCAGCAGCTGTGGCTGTAGCTACACGACGAAAATCAATCGGAAACGAGTCGACCACGTCATCGGTTTCCGAATCAATGAACATGCAAGCAAGTTCGGAGGAATCGAATGCTCTATCCTCAGCAACAGGCAAACGGGACAACGCATCGGCGTTTCCGTGCTTAGCAGTGGATCGATACAAGATATCGTAGCGGTACTGCGAGAGGAAAATTGACCAGCGAATGAATTTCTGCGCTGTACGTGGAGGTACAGGCTTGTTCGGATGAAAAAGCGATGTCAAAGGTTTGTGATCTGTGATGATGGTAAAGTGACGACCATACAAGAAATCATGAAACTTTGTAACACCAAATACGAGAGCCAAAGCTGCTTTCTCGATCTGTGAATAATGTCGTTGTGCAGACGAGAGCAATTTGGACGCAAAGGCAATAGGGCGATCGTGCGAACCATCTTTGTGCGCAAGCACAGCACCGATCCCGAAATCCGATGCATCCACCATCAACAAAAGGGGTTTCTGGGGATCGAATGGTGTAAGGCAAGTATTGGAAAGCAACGCCGATTTCAACTGGTGAAAGGCGCGTTCGCATTCCGTCGTCCAGACGAACGGAACACCTTTACGGCGTAAGCGATGAAGCGGAGCTGAAATGGAAGAGGCGTGGCGCACAGAGCGATGATAATAATTGATTTTTCCCAGCACACTCTGTAGCTGCTTCAAATTCTGCGGCGAAGGCAAGTCTTGTATGGCACGGAGGTGCTCTGGACTGGGATGTATGCCTTGGGCATTGAGTACATGTCCCAGATATGGTAAGTCCCGAGCCAAAAACACACATTTGTCCTTCCGCAAGCGAAGACCATGTTGTCGCAAGACCTGAAATAATGTTCTGAGATTGGCTAAATGTTCTTCTTCCGTCTTTCCGGAGATCACAATATCGTCCAGATAGTTTGCTGCAGTAGGGACCGACGCACAAACAGGTTGTAAATATTGCTGAAACAATGCAGGAGCGGATGCACACCCGAATGGCAGTCATTTGAATCGATACAAACCAAGATGCGTGTTAACCACCAAAACGCGCTGGGATTCTTCGTCCACCGGTATTTGCAAGTACGCATCTGCTAGGTCCAACTTCGAAAAATATTTACCCGGGCACAGTTTGCCAAAAAGATCCTCCGGCCGGGGTAAAGGAAAAGTTGCAATCACTAGTTGTAGATTCACTGTTGCCTTGAAGTCCACACAAAGTCTCAATTTTCTGGAAGGTTTTGGCAAAATTACTAAGGGTGATGCCCAGAGAGAAGCCTGCACACGTTCAATTACACCTTGTGATTCCAAATCTTGTAATGTTCTTGCGACCTCATCACGCAATGCGTGGGGAACATTGCGCGCTCTGAAGAATTTCGGTTGCGCGTTGACTTTCAGTTCCAAATGTGCTTCATAGATCTTAGCGCAACCATGGCCCGGTGCAAAAATGTCTGCAAACTCTTCACATAGACGAGAAACACTGTCTGAAGGCACAGTCTGGTTCACTGATAGGACCTGATTTACTATAGACAAGTTAAACAACTGAAATAAATCTAAACCAAACAAGTTCACTGCAGAAGAAGAACGAAGGACGTACAATGACACAAGTTTTGTTTGTCCTTTGTATGTTGCAAGAAGGCTGCACTGTCCTAACACAGGGATTGCTTGTCCTGAATAACTACTGAGCTTAACATTTGCGGCACCCAACGGAGGTGTGCCCAGCTGTTTGTGCGTGGCTTGATTGATCAAGGAAACTGCAGCTCCGGTATTGAGCTGGAATGGTATCATGTTGCCATTAATGGCCAAGTCCACAAAAAGTTTATTGTCCTGCTGACAAGAGCGACTGTCTCGTGCAAAGTGAACTGACACTGGTACAGAATCACTTGCGACTTGACGGGATTTCTGGCGATGTCGACGCACACTATTCGTGGGACAAACACAGTCACTGTTAGAGAGAGTGGCACTGGGCGGAGTGGAATGAACTACATGAATTTCCATGGGCGCAGGTTCACGAGCCCGAGTATGCTTGGTTCGATTTCGATACCGGCGCGAAGCAAAGGGCCTGGAATGGTTTTGAGCGTCCGATCGGAGCTTTTTCTGGCAAACACTTTGAACATGTCCTTTTTTATTATAGAAAAAACAAATAGCCTGGCGTGATGGGCAATTCTTACGCGAATGTCTAGTAGCACACCGCGGGCATGATTTCACTGCATTTGCTTGCTTGCGCGGCACATGTGGCGGAGAGCTTGGCGGCAGCTGCGCAGATGGGCGCGAGGGCTGTTTACTGTTCTGTGCAGCGCGCCCGGCGGGCCTGTTAATGTGACACACGGCTGGTGCAGTTTCAAATGATTCCTGAGCAAAGTCAAGTGTGTCTTGCCGATCCAATATGTCCATCACTTGTTGAAGGGAGGGACTGACTAGTTTCAAAATCTGTTCCCGTATACGAACATCAGAAACGTTCTGTGCAATTGCATCACGCACCATAGTATCTGAATAAGGGAGTCCACATTGACACTCAAAAGCACAATCCCTAGTAAGGCCTTGCAAAGTTGCAACCCACTCCCGATTAGTCTGACCGGCTGTACGTTTTGTACGAAAGAATGTATACCGTTTGGCAACTACATTGACTGATTCTTTGAAATAAGCATCTAATGCAGACAAAATTTCTTCGTAGGACAGAGTTGCTACGTCGCGTCGGGGAAATAATTTCACACGGTACGTCTGGACGCCTACGGCGGAAAGGAGAAAAGGCTGCCGCTCATTACCTTGAATTCTGTAGGCGGCGAGATGGAATCCAAATTGGCGTGACCACTCTGTCCAGCTTTCCAGTGCTGCATCAAAAGGACGAAAAGGTGGTGCAACTGTGTGTTGTGGCTGCAGTAGCGGCGGAGCGGCGGCTGCCGCATCGTTTTGCATTGCACGTTGACCTGGACGAGCTGTCCAAGGGCATCCAGTAAGGCCTGCGTCTGCTGATTCTGTAAGCGATAAAATTCGGACACTACATCTGGAGATGATGGCGAAGCCATTACACAAGTATATCAGGGCAGAAATGGGACAAACGCGATTTAGCTCGTCGCCAAACTGATGTGACTTGGCAAGACAGCCAAGTCACTAGGAGAGGAAGCCGAAATGCACACGTTTAAGCTCACGCCGGCTGGCGTGAGTTCTGGAACAGGTAAGGGAATTTATAGTAGCAAAGAATGTAAGTAACTACTGGAATACTTAACTTTAATCCATAATTGGTGAACATCAGTCTGACAGTACATTGCATCACAAGATAAATAGCAAATGATAATGGCGCATTGCTAGGTCGTAGCAAATGACATAGCTGAAGGCTATGCTAACTATCGTCTCGGCAAATGAGAGCGTAATTTGTCAGTGAACCATCGCTAGCAAAGTCGGCTGTACAACTGGGGCGAGTGCTAGGAAGTCTCTCTAGACCTGCCGTGTGGCGGCGCTCGGTCTGCAATCACTGACAGTGGCGACACGCGGGTCCGACGTACACTAACGGACCGCGGCCGATTTAAAGGCTACCACTTAGCAAGTGTGGTGTCTGGCGGTGACACCACATATATTAGATGTAGCTTGTTGTTTTGTGAAGTGAAGTATTGCACACATACAGAAGAGAGTCAGAGATAAGATAGTACTCATCATTGTGGATAATTTTGGTGCCGAGGAGGTTAAGTTGTTAAGAGAAACATTGGTAGCAACGTTCGAAATTCTGGAGGAAGAAGATTTCTGCACAGAAGGTATAGATTATAGGAGGGTATAGGATGCTGCTAAGACTGCAGTTAGTGAAAAGGTGAAGCTTGTGGAAGGAAAAGACAGGGCATAGATAGAAGAGCTGTTATTAGAAATTCAGAAATTCTTTCCTACACACGGGCTGCTACCTACAACACTTGTTGCAGTACAGAATTCAAGAGGGAATGAAATGCCTGCGTACTGGGGGCAATGCAGAATGCTACAGTATCTGAGGCCGATTTTAGAGAATTTATTAATCAACATTATTTTAACTAAAGTTCAGTCTTGATCACACCATTTATGTTTCAATGACATAGGTAACCGGTTTCGGTTATTTTTACACAACCATCATCAGACCCATGGCTCCCTTAGGATGGTAGGCGGAGCTCTCCTCAGCTGCTACGAAGTGATCTATTGATCACTGTATTCCAAAAATGTTTACCAAAATTGTATTAATCAACAGTTGTCTGACGGCATAATAGAAGAGAGTAGTAGCGCCTGTAGGGCAGGATTTATAATTGTACCAAAGAAGTCTATGGATGGCTTGAGGAAAAATCAACGCTGTTGCCATTTGAATAGTAAGGCTATGGCACAAGCCTACCTAATGCCAAACGTAACAGAGACGGTTGATAATCTTGGACAGTGCTGATACTTCTCAACAATGGATCTGAAGATTAGGTACCATCAATTGTTAAGCGGCTGGGGAGAATATAGCGAGGTCTGCGTTTTCACCACCTTTGGGACAGTATCAGTATAGAAGAAGGCTGTTTGGTTTAAAGAATGCACGAGAAACGTTCCCGCGTTTGTTGGACCGGGTGCTGAAATGACTGAAGACTTGTCAGTGTCTAGTTTATCTAGATGACATAATTGTTTTTTCAAGGGATATGCAGGAACATAGACCAACACCGAGGGAGATGTTAGAGAGGTTACGAGCTGCACATGTAACATTAATGTGAAAAAATGTCACTTTGTGTTACAAGAAGTAAATTTTTTGCGATATATAACTAGTAAGGGTGGAGAGAGGACTGATCTGAGATAGATACAAGACGTGAGAGATTTTCCAGTACCAGAAACAAGCAAGGACTTACAATCTTTTATAGGTCTCGCAAATTATTGTAGAAAGCTGGTGAGAGGTCTACGGATATAGTAAGGCCACTTACGTAATTATTAAAGAAAGATATCAACTTTGTATGATCTGAAGTGTCAGAGAGCTTTCATCGAATTAAAAAATGAACTGATGTCGAGTTATTGTTGATGATCCCAGATTTTCGGAAGAAGTTTATATTATCATGTGAAAAAATGGCTCTGAGCACTATGCGACTTAATTCTGAGGTCATCAGTCGCCTAGAACTTAGAACTAATTAAACCTAACTAACCTAAGGACATCACACACATCCATGCCCGAGGCAGGAGTCGAACCTGCGACCGTAGCGGTCGCTCGGTTCCAGACTGCAGCGCCTAGAACCACACGGCCACTCCGGCCGGCATTTTCATGAGAAGCTCCAAATCGCCTGGTCTGGGCAGTGGGTTCTTTCCTGGCCAACCCCTTATCTTCACTAAGACATAATTAACCCTTCTATGCCAACATCTTAATAATGTTATCTTTCAAAGCTAAGTCGATGTTGTTTACATTAATAAGGGGAGGTCAAACGAAAAAGAGACGTTTGGGAATAAAGTCAGTAAACTGTTTATTATTTCAAAAGTAATTGCCGTAAATATTAATACATTATTTCACCGTCAGACAAGACTGTCAATGCCTTATGGAAAAACGTCTGCGGTTGCTTACGAAACCATGATTGTATCAAGGTGTGCTTCTCTTGGTATCAATAGGACTCAAATAATATGGAAATCGCATGTAGAGAAATAGGGATTCTGTGGAGGAAGTGTAAGCGCTTTCCAACGAAACTTCTGCAGCCTAGTCGAAACAACCTTGGCAACGTGTAGGCGGACATTATCATGCAACAGAATGAAGTTGTCCGTCAACAATCCTGGGCGTTTGGACGTGATGGAGTGCTTCTGCAAAGTGTTCACGTACCGCTGTGCGTTAATTGAATCGTGCCATCAAGTCCAAACGCACAGAAATGTTGACGGACGGTATCATTCTGTTGTACGATACCAAAGTTGCTTCAACTAGCTGCATAAGTTCCGTTTGGAACCCCTCATCCTTCATACATTCCCTAACTCTCCTCATACGATTGCCATATTTTTAGAGCGTTGAAGAAAGACATTTGTGGCTGTCAATTTCCTTCGGACGAAGAGGTGCACCCCTTGGTGCAATTATGGTTCCGAACGCAACTGCAAACATATTTTCATGAAGGCACTGACCATCTTGCCTCACGGTGGGATAAATTTAGTAACAGTTATGACGATTACTATTGAAATAATAAACAGTGTATTTACTTTTTCCCATTTGTCTTGTTTTTATTTGACTGCCCCTTACGAATGTGATAGAGGGGACAGATGAAATTATGTTAATAGCGATATGTGGAGGAGTTCAGAGGTAGACAGTTCCGAAGTAAGAAACTCTAAATTGCCCATATGTGTTTCAGCATTTATGCGGAAGGTCGCCTAAAGTTTTCTATAGATTTGATCCGTAGACTGAAAGCTGGACTATTTGAGTTTCCTGAAATATCATTACTCCTGCTTTCACATATTTGGGCCTTTGTTCTGCAAAATGTGAAGCTTTCTAAGTAACATACGTTGAAATAAAGTAGCAAATTAAGTTTAGTACAGTACTATTGATGGTTGGAGGAGGTGTAATTCCACAGCTTTGGACATCCCATTCTCGAATAGTGCGCAGGAGAAAGGAACACTTAAATCTTTCCGTGCGAACTCTGATTTTTCCTATTTTATTGTGATCATTTCTCCCTATGTAGATGGGCGCCAAAAAGTATTTTCACATTGTGAAAAGAAAGTTGGTGATTTAAATTCATGAAAAGAGCCTACCGCAGCGAAAAACGCCTTTGTTCTAATTACTGCCATCCCAACTTGCGTATCATATCCGTAGCACTCTTCCCCCATTTCGCGATAATAAGAAACGGGCTGCAACTCTTTGTACTTTTTCGATGTCCTCCGTCAATTCTATTTGATGCGGATCCCACACAACACAGCATTACTCCAGAAGAGGGCGGACAAGCGTAGTGTAGGCAATCTCTCTAGCACGTCTGTTACATTTTCTAAGTGTTCTACCAATAAATCGCAGTCTCTGGTTTGCTTTCCGCACAACATTATCTATGTGATCATTCCAATTTAAGTTATTTGTCATTGTAATTCCTAAGTATTTAATTGAATTTACAGCCTTTGGATTTGTATGATTTATCATGTAACCAAAATTTAGCGGATTCCTTTTAGTACTAATGTGGATGGCTTCACACTTTTATTATTTAGAGCCTAAGTATTTCATTGAGTTTACAGCCTTTGGATTTGTGTGATTTATCGTGTAACCAAAATTTAGCGGATTCCTTTTAGTACTAATGTGGATGGCTTCACACTTTTATTATTTAGGGCCAGTTATCACTTTTTACATGATACAGTTACGAGTACCTTGTCTAAATCATTTTATAATTCATTTTGATCATTTGATGACTTTTCTAGGCGGTAAATAATACCAACATCTGCAAACAGTCTGAGATGGCTGCTCAGATGGTCTCCTATATCGTTTATGCGGACCAGGAACAGCAGAGCGCCTTATAACACTTTCTTGAGGAACACCAGATGTTACTTCTGTTTTACTCGATGACTATCCGTCAGTTATTACGAACTATGACGTTTCAGACAGGAAATCACGAATCCAGTCAGACAACTGAGACGATACTGCACAGGCACACAGTTTGATTAGAAGTCGCTGGTGAGGGACGGTGTAAAAAGCCTTTAAGAAATCTAAAATTGTGGCATTAATTTGTCGTCCCATTTCGATACAACTCATTACTTCATAAGAAAAAAACAGCTGGTTGCGTTTCACAAGACCGATATTTTCCGAATCCATGTTGGTTCTTTGTCAATAAATCGCTATCTTTGAGGTAATTCATAATGTCCGATCACAGTATGTGTTCCAAAATCCTACTTCAAATCGACGTTAGCGATATGTGTCTGTAATTTAGCGGATTACTCCTACTTCCTTCCTTGGGTATTGGTGTGACCTGTGCTGCTTTCCAGTCTTTGAGTACGTATCTTTCTATGAGCGAGCGTGGACAAAATTTTCTGCTTCTTCAGTATCATGATCGTTGCACCTGCCCGATTTCACACCCGCTTAACAATTCGCCCGGCCTTCCACCTTCCCACTCTCCCACCTTCCACCCCCGATGAAAATCTTGAACGAACAGGACAAGGAGCATCTCACGCTGGGACAAAGGGTCCTCACTCATGTATTCTACAGTGACTTGTGAAGAGCTATTCACATACATAGATATACTACGCGGGTAATCTCCTCCGGTTGTAATGCAGTAATTGCGGGACACGATAAACTGAGCTCCTCGCGTCTGTAACGTGAACGTCCCCTAAGTGTCCTAGTCAGAATTTCTAGGATACAGCGCCCTGCGTGGTTTGAATTAATTGCGGGCGCTTCAATTTACTTCCGTGCAGGTAGAAAGCAAATTCGCGGCCATGTGGGCTCTTTGTCGAAATGCAAATCAAATTACTCGATTTTGCTGAGCGAATAAAACACACAGAGCTCGAGCGCGGAAGAATATATTTTCCATAATATGAAAAGGAACACGTCTTCCTCTGTTCATAAAAAAATAAATAAACTGAAACCTCGCCCTGTGAATAGAATTCTCTACATCAACGTGGTGCACTTCAGTGATAGTGTTGCAGCTGTTGTTTCGAATAAAAGGAACGGATAAAAAAAAAAAGATTTCTGTTTCACTGTTAAATACTGAATTTTAAATAAAAATTCATATTTTTAACCATTTGTGTCCCAGCAATACGAAAACCTATAATTTTAAAATTTTTCATAAAATTGAATTTCATTGTTAATGTAAGCAAGAAGAAATTTGCAAAAAGTAAACAATCAATTGTTATAAAGACGTGGTTTCACTTTGAAACCACCGGAACATACAGTTTTAACCACTCACCATTTCATGTGATATGTCTTAAAGGAATTTCACATTTTTCTTAGATACAATTCCACATTTAGAAACTCTTATATAGTCATAATGTGTAAAACAAATTATAATCTTAATTAACAAGGGAAATGGGTCTAAAATTTGTATCAGAATTACGTACTACCCCAGTGGTTTTATTTGGAAACCATTCATAAAAGCAGTAGTACCAACTACAAGTTACGTTACAGTAACATTAGATACACTTACATTCGCTGTCATTTACCTCCTTAGCATGATCACAAAAAAACACACACGTCACAATCTCCTACAATCACATACCACAATCTCCACGCCAACTGTTGCCTTGGAGGTTGTAAGTGATTGCTACAATGTACTGCATCAGTAGAAGTGTCTCAGTGTACCATTAGATATCTCTTTCTTATAATAGCATCGATAGTTTCATGCGAATGCCGCAGGTACTTCAAAACAAAATTATTAAAATGGTGTTTTGAGGCAGAAACCCTTGTTTAAACGTAGTCCCGTTTGAAGACAACGTACTTCATTCGACGTTTGCTGCCTCCTAAGCGTCATTTGCGTCTTACAAAAAACTCAAAGTGTTTTCATGGCGCATATTTCTGAAGTGGCACCAAATCTCGGGAATACGGTGGAACATCCAACAACTCTCTCTTTAAATCCTTTATTTCTCCCACTGACAAAGCCTTGTGGGTAAAATGCTGACCATTTCTCTTTGTTAGCCAAGACACTTCTCCGTTCAGTAAGGCAGTAAGGCTTAAGAAATACTCTCTTGTTATTCCGTATGTGATGACCTTGGTTTAAACAGCACGTTAAATCCTAATTTTCCTCATTTTCCTTCACTAGTTATTGTTTTACTCTTTGCTAGATATTCAAGTAGAAGAATCCTTTCTACATCCAAGGAAATCACGACGCCTGTAATTTCTCCTGCAGATAAAATAAATGAGCTTCGCTTTTCTCTTTGCGTAGCCACGTGTTTGCAACCACACTGACTGATGTTTCGGTTCTAATGTAAATTTCTGGACTCATATTCCAACCACGTAAACAAATCAACGCACAAAATCATATATATTCTTTACTACGGTCAAAATATTGCTGATTAATTACTTTTCGTGATTGCTTTTGGTTAGCAATCAACAAATACGACTCCCATCTTGCGCAAAGTTACCTTTTAGTTAATGCTACATGTAAATAGTATATTCTTTCTATGATGTTGCTAAGGCGTCAGTTGCTTCATACACGATTAATCACCGATCGGTTACTACCTTTTTTGCATTTAATAATGTTTATACTTTAATAGCAGCTTTGGAGCATTCTACATGTCCAACTTCAAGAGAAGTATGACTAAACTCCCTTTTCTCAGCTGTTTAAAATAAAGGTGAGACTTTTCACGATTATACCCGTGGTCTAGAAGTAGCATCTTTGACTAATAATGAAAAAGTCCTGGATCCCGGGTTCAGTCCTTGCCATTGCTTAAATTTCGAATAAAAATCGTCTGCAATGGCGACCGAAGACTTCTCGCATAAGAAGTCACCCTCGTTTTGGCAACGGCCTTGGCAAAGAGAACGTGAGAACGGACAGCAGTTTAGCGCATTCTCTTGCTCTTGGGGTAGGAAACTGAAAAGTCGGAAGAATCAGCGATGATCAGCGACATGAGGATGCAGAAATAAATGGAAACCACTGCATGAAAGACGTGTAATGTGTTTCCACAGGGCATGTGGCCTTTAACTGAAAAAGTGTCATGATGATCTTTAGACTGCAAAATATTCCTGACTACTCCCCATTTGGATCCCTGGGAGGGGACTGCCAAAGGGGAGGTGACCACGAGAAAAATATTGAGTAAACAATGAAAGGGCAATGTTCTACGAATCGGGACGTGCAATGTCGGACGCCTGAGTGTTGCAGGCAAGCTAAAAAAAATCTGAAAAGGGAAATGAAGATGCTTAGTCTAGATATAGTGGGAGTCAGTGAAATAAGTTCAATGGAAAGAAGACAAATATTTCTGGTCACAAGAGTGCAGTGTAATATCAACAGCAGCCTGAAATGCTATAAGGGTAGTAAGTTTTGTTATGAATAGGAAGGTAGGGCAGAAGGTGAGCTACTGTGAACATTTCAGTGATAGGGTTGTTCTCATCAGAACCGACAGCAAACCAGCATCGACAATAATACACTCCTGGAAATGGAAAAAAGAACACATTGACACCGGTGTGTCAGACCCACCATACTTGCTCCGGACACTGCGAGAGGGCTGTACAAGCAATGATCACACGCACGGCACAGCGGACACACCAGGAACCGCGGTGTTGGCCGTCGAATGGCGCTAGCTGCGCAGCATTTGTGCACCGCCGCCGTCAGTGTCAGCCAGTTTGCCGTGGCATACGGAGCTCCATCGCAGTCTTTAACACTGGTAGCATGCCGCGACAGCGTGGACGTGAACCGTATGTGCAGTTGACGGACTTTGAGCGAGGGCGTATAGTGGGCATGCGGGAGGCCGGGTGGACATACCGCCGAATTGCTCAACACGTGGGGCGTGAGGTCTCCACAGTACATCGATGTTGTCGCCAGTGATTGGTGGAAGGTGCACGTGCCCGTCGACCTGGGACCGGACCGCAGCGACGCACGGATGCACGCCAAGACCGTAGGATCCTACGCAGTGCCGTAGGGGACCGCACCGCCACTTCCCAGCAAATTAGGGACACTGTTGCTCCTGGGGTATCGGCGAGGACCATTCGCAACCGTCTCCATGAAGCTGGGCTACGGTCCCGCACACCGTTAGGCCGTCTTCCGCTCACGCCCCAACATCGTGCAGCCCGCCTCCAGTGGTGTCGCGACAGGCGTGAATGGAGGGACGAATGGAGACGTGTCGTCTTCAGCGATGAGAGTCGCTTCTGCCTTGGTGCCAATGATGGTCGTATGCGTGTTTGGCGCCGTGCAGGTGAGCGCCACAATCAGGACTGCATACGACCGAGGCACACAGGGCCAACACCCGGCATCATGGTGTGGGGAGCGATCTCCTACACTGGCCGTACACCACTGGTGATCGTCGAGGGGACACTGAATAGTGCACGGTACATCCAAACCGTCATCGAACCCATCGTTCTACCATTCCTAGACCGGCAAGGGAACTTGCTGTTCCAACAGGACAATGCACGTCCGCATGTATCCCGTGCCACCCAACGTGCTCTAGAAGGTGTACGTCAACTACCCTGGCCAGTAAGATCTCCGGATCTGTCCCCCATTGAGCATGTTTGGGACTGGATGAAGCGTCGTCTCACGCGGTCTGCACGTCCAGCACGAACGCTGGTCCAACTGAGGCGCCAGGTGGAAATGGCATGGCAAGCCGTTCCACAGGACTACATCCAGCATCTCTACGATCGTCTCCATGGGAGAATAGCAGCCTGCATTGCTGCGAAAGGTGGATATACACTGTACTAGTGCCGACTTTGTGCATGCTCTGTTGCCTGTGTCTATGTGCCTGTGGATCTGTCAGTGTGATCATGTGATGTATCTGACCCCAGGAATGTGTCAATAAAGTTTCCCCTTCCTGGGACAATGAATTCGCGGTGTTCTTATTTCAATTTCCAGGAGTGTAGTTCAGGTATACATGCCGACATCGCAAGCAGAACATGAAGGGATAAAGTATATGAGGATACTGACCGGGTAATTCAGAATGTAAAGGGAGATGAAAATCTAGTAGCCATGGGCCACTGGAATGCGTCTTTAGGGGAAGGAGAAAAAGAGAGGGCTACAGAAGAATTTGGGCTTGGTAATAAGAATGAGAGGGGAGAAAGACTGAGTTCTGCAATAAATTTCAGCTACTAATGGCGAATATTCTGTTCAAGAATCACAAGAGAAAGAAGGAGGAGGCCGGGAAATACGGGAATATTTCAGTTAAATTCCATCATGGTCAGGTAGAGATTACGAAACCTGATATTGGATTGTAAGGTATATCCATGAGCAGATATACTCGTAGACTCTGATCACAATTAAATAATGATTAAGAGTCGGCTGAAGTTTAAGAGACTAATCAGAAAGAATCAACATGCTAAGTAATGGAATACGGAAGTACTAAGGAATGAAGAGATATGCTTGAGATTCTCTGAGGCTGTAGATACTGCGAAAATGAATAGCACAGTAGGCAGTAAAAAGGGAAATCACAGAAATTGGAAAGAAAAACATAGGTACAAAGAAGGTAACAGCGGAGAAACCATGAGTAACAGAAGAAATACTTTAGTTGATCGATGAAAGAAGGAAGTACAAAAATGTTCAGGGAATTTCAGGAACACAGAAATACAAGTCGCTGAGGAATGAAATAAATAGGAAGTGCAGGAAAGCTAAGACGAAATGGCTGCAGGAAAAATGTGAAGGAATCGAGAAAGAAATGATTGTCGGAAGGTCTGACTCAGCATACAGAAAAGTCAGAACAACCTTTGGTGAAATTAAAAGGAAGGGCAGTAACTTAAGAGTGCTGTGAAAATTCCACTGTTAAATGCAGAGGAGGGAGCGGATCGGTGGAAATCGTACATTTAAGATCTCCGTGAGGGGGAGATTTTTTCTGATGATGTAACTGAAGATGAAACAGAAGTTGACAGGGGAGAGATAGGGGTTCCAACATTAGAATCAGAATTTAAAATAATTTAGCACAACTTAAGATCAGATAAGGCTCAATGGATAGATAACTTTCCCTCGGAATTTCTAACATCACCGTGGGATGTGGCAAGAAAATGCCTGTTTACGTTGGTGTGCAGAATGTATTGAGACAGACGATATAGCAGCATCGGACTCTCGGAAAACCATCGTCCACAAAATTCAGAAGGTAGCAAGAGCCGACAAGAGCGAGAAATATTGCACAATTAGCTTAACAGTTCATACATCCAAGTTGGTGACAATAATAATACACCGAATAATGGAAAAGAAAATCGTGGATCTGTTAGATGACGATCAATTTGTCTTTAGAAGAGGTAAAGGCATCGGAGAGGCAATTCTGACGAATGTTCGATACGCTCAGAAAAATAGAGGTAAGCCATAGGGAGAGACGGATAATATACAACATACACAAGAGCCAAGAGGGAATAATAAAAATGGACGACAAAGAACGAAACGCTCAGATTAAAAAGGATGTAAGACAGGACTGTAGTCCTTCCCCCCTACTGCTCAATCTGTACATAGAAGAAGCAATGATGGAAATAAAAGAAAGTTTCAGAAATAGACTTAAAATTTAAGGAGAAAGAATATCAGTAATACGCTTCGCTGATGACATTGCTATCCTGAGTGATAGTGAAGATGAATTACATGAGGTGCTGAATGGAATGAACAATCTAATGAGTACAGAATATGGACTGAGAGTAAACCGAAGAAATACGAAAGTAATGATAAGTAGCAGAAATGAGAACAACTAGTAACTTAACATTAGGATCGAGGATCACGAAGCAGACGAAGTTAAGAAATTCTGCTACCTAGTCAGCAAAACAATCAATGACGGACGGAACAAGGAGGACGTCAAAGGCAGACTAGCACTGGCAAAAATGGCATCCCCGACCAAGATAAGTCTACTCGTATCACACATAGACTTTAATTTGACGAAGAAATTTCTGAGAATGTACGTTTGGAGCACAACACTGTATGGTAGTGAAACATGGACTGTGATAAAACCTGAACAGAAGAGGATCGAAGCATTTGAGACGTGGTGCTATAAACGAATGTTAAAAATTAGGTGGACTGACAAGGTAATGAATGAGGAGGATCTGCGCAGAATTGGAGAGGAAGGGAATATATGGAAGACACTGACAAGGAGAAGGAACAGGACTATTGGACATCTGTTAAGACATCAGGGAATGACTTCCATGGCACTAGAGGGATCTGTAGAGGAAAAAAACTGAAGACGAAGGCAGAGACAGGAATACATCGAGCAAAGAATTTAGGATGTAGTTTGTAATTGCTACTCTCATATAAGTTCGGCACAGGAGAAGAATTCGCAGAGGGCCGCATCAAATGAGGCAGAAGACTGATGTCTTAAGAAAAGCTTCTTAGACACATTCAGTAACCTCAGATGAATTTTTTTGGACGAAAATTGTTCAAGAGTACGAATATTTGTTGATATGGTGATACAGTCCACACATTTGATAAAAATTCACGCGACATAATTATTTTAAAAATCTTTATAAATAAACCCATTTGATACACAACATACACAAAACTATCAAAAAAAATTTTTTATACCAAAGTCATCTCAGGCCTAAAACTTCTCCCATTGGCATCGTATCTAAATAGCATTTCATCACTTTCTGCTACGGGTACAGATATTATGGGCCCACTAACATTAATATTAATGAATTCTAAATGCTTTATTTTGTTTATTTCCTCCAGCAGGTAATATATTACTGACATCATATTTAAACGAATTATAAAGGAAGCCACACACCGTGTAACTATCTTGAACAAAACCTTTACATTTTAACAGAACTCAATAACCGAGTAATCTACTTATCCCTTTCCAATTTAGAAAATAACCTCAGTATGCAATTTTGTCATATGATGACATATTGGAGACCGTGGCTGTTTTTGAAGACAAATGTTGATCGTGTTAGGACAGCAACCAGCCACAAATTTACTTTGAGTTCCTTTATTCAAAGGAAACCGTTACCGGTTTCGAATCGTTGCGATTCATCATCAGACGGTTTACACGCTTTCTTTCTACATTTGGTGTAATCTGTAAAAAAACACACCAAATGTAGAAAGAAAGCGTGTAAACCGTCTGATGATGAATCGCAACGATTCGAAACCGGTAACGGTCCTTTGAATAAAGGAACTCAAAGTAAATTTGTGGCTGGTTGCTGTCCTAACACGATCAACATTTAACCTCAGTATTTCGCCTGGCGTAGTGGTTGATGTTATAAGAATCCCAATTATGACGTCTTTTCTTACTTTGGCACTGTCCATATTTTAATGCAATTCCTTATCTTCAATTTCAGAGGAAATTTTATCATCTTTACGTTACAGTCAGAATATGAATCTGCTTCTGGACCCACATGGCACTCTTACATGGGTTTTTTAAATCTTTGACCTCTTTTAACATGCTTGAAGTTTCTATCCTTGCCGATTTTGCTCAGTTATACGTTCTGTAATGCATTTTTTTCAATAGGTGGCTTGCCAACAGCAGTCAGAACGGGTTGCTATTCAAAAGTCTGTTTGGTCCACCGTTAACAAATTTTAAACTTCCTTGATACATTTCACTATTTGCGTAGTTTCAAATATGTATTTTATATTTTGTCGATTTTGCTTTCATGTGAACATAAAGACCCGCACAATTCTGGTTATTGGTTTACTTTAAGCTCTGAGGAGAATATTATTCATAATATCGAACTTTAATACAGTGGGGTGACGAAAGTCATGGGATTCTGTCTAATATCGTGTCCGACCTCCTACCGAGCTAGGTGGCGCAGTGGCTAGCACATTGGACTCGCATTCGGGAAAACGGCAGTTCAAACCCGTTTCTAACCATCGAGATTTAGGTTTTCCGTGATTTCTCCAAATCGATCCAGGCAAATTCCGAGATGGTTCCTTTGAAAGGGCACAGCCAATTTAGTTCCCTATTCTTCACACACTTCGAGCTTATGCTCCATCTCTAATGACATCGATGTCGACGGGACGTTAAACCCAGTCTTCCTTCCTTTCTTTCTCCCTTTGGACCTCCTTTTGCCCGGACTACTGCAGCAACTCGACGTGGTATGGACTCAACAAGTCGTTGAAAGCCTCCTGCAGAAAAATTCAGCCATGCTGCGTCTAGCCATCCATAACTTGAAAGTGTTGCCGGTAGAGGATTTTGTGAACGAACTGACCTCTCGATTATGTTCGATGAATGTTGGATGGGACCCATGACGAGCGATCTGGTTGGCCAAATCATTCACTCAAATTGTCCACAATGTTGTTCAAACGAAACGCTAACAGTTTTACTCCGGTTACATGACGGATTGTCATCCATAAATATTCCATCGTTGAATGGCTGCAAATGGTCTCCAACTAGCCGATCATAACCATTCCCACTAAAGGATCACTTGTTGGACCAGAGGACTTAGTCCATTCCATGTAAACACAGCTCACACCATTATGGAGCCTCCACCAGCTTGCACAGTGCCTTGTTGACAACTTGAGTGCAAGGCTTCGTGGGATCTGCGCCTCACTCGAACCCTACCATAGGCTCTTACCAGCTGAAATCGGAAGTCATCTGACCAGGCCGCCGTTTTCCTGTAGTGTAGGGTCCAACCGATATGGTCACGAGTCCAAAAGAGGCTCTGCAGGCTAGGTCGTGCTGTTAGTAAAGGCACCCTTAAAGTCAGATTTCGCCGCACCGTTCTAACGGATGCGTTCGTCGTAAGTCCCACATTGATTTCTGCTGTTATTTCACACAATGTTGGTTGTCTGTTAGCACTGAAGCTCTACGCAAACGCCGCTGCTCTCGTTCGTTAAGTGAAGGCCGTAGGCCCCTGCCTTGTCCGTGGTGTGAGGTAGTGCCTGAAATTTGGTATTCTTGGCACACTCTTGACACAGTGGAACTCGGGACATTTAATTCCATAACGTTTCCGAAATGGAATATCCTGTGCGTTTTGCTCCAACTATCACGCCGCGTTCAAAGTCTGTTAATTCCCTTTCTGCGGCCATAATTTCGTCGGAAACCTGTTCACATGAATCACCTGAGTACCAATGACAGCTCTGCCAATGCACTGCCCTTTTATACCTTGTGCATACGATGCTACCGTCGTCTATATGTGTACGTATCGCTATCACATGACCTCTGTCACCTCAGGGTAATGCCCCTTGAGCTAGATGGTAGTTGTAATGTTCGTCTGCCGGTACAAAAATGGCACAAAGTACCAATCGTCTTCAAACAAAAATAAACTCCGTCAGAATAGGCCTTGAATGGCTGACGGTACCGACCGATCGCCGTGTCATTGTCAGCCCATAGGCATCACTGGATGCAGATATGGAGAATCATGTGGTCAGCACACCGCTCTCCCGGCCGGTATCGGAGATCCCAGCCGCTACTTCTCAGTCAAGTAACTCCTCAGTGCGTCCTGCAAGGGCTGAGTGTAGCAACTATGGTGACCTATCTGAAACCGGTGTTACCTCTGCGGCAAGGCAGTTGGCTTTGGTCGTCAAAGATAGGCGTTTATGATAACATCTTTGTGGGAGTTGAGAAGGATCCTACCATACCACTGCTGTTGTATTGTAAAACAGACGCTGTTTATCTGCATGGAAAGAACAGATAGTGATGCTATGCCACTACATAGACATGTGGAATGAGAGCCCAGAAACTGTTATGACGCTGCCCATATACAAAAACACTGAACAACGAAAATTAGACACTGCTCTAGGTCGTGTCAGCTGAGACTATCGAATAAGATCTGGCCCGTAATGCTTCACTATGAATCGTTTCAATCATTGTTGAACTGCAGGTGTTACCTGGTGCGTCCTCTCACGTAAAGCTCGCCGATTGGTCATGCAGCCCGTGCACCGCACTCCACTGGCTTCTGATCCACGGTTTAGCCGGCCGAAGTGGCCGTGCGGTTCTAGGCGCTGCAGTCTGGAACCGCGAGACCTCTACGGTCGCAGGTTCGAATCCTGCCTCGGGCATGGATGTGTGTGATGTCCCTAGGTTAGTTATGTTTAACTAGTTCTATCTAAGTTCTAGGGGACTAATGACCTCAGAAGTTGAGTCCCATAGTGCTCAGAACCTTTTGAACCATCTGATCCACGGTTTCGTGCACCGCTCGTCGCACCCCTTATCGTAGAACATGGCAAAAATCTCCCGCTGCACTCATCACTCTGTTCGGAAATCGATACAGCAAGCGAGAGTTGTTGTGTTGTCTACTGCCGTTTCGGAAATTAAAAACTATTCAGCTGTTACGCGTTCAAGCTCGCGCATGCTATTATCGTGCTGCTTGAACCGCGGGTAGCAAACTCCAATCCTAATGATGGGAATGATTTTCATCAACGTAAAATCGGAAAGAAGAGTAGAGGTTGCCGCGAATGACTGTTTTGTATCCACAGCCAACCGCAATGGAAGCAAGAAGGAATTGAGGTGATTCGGATATTATGGAATAGCAAGTACATTCCGAGCATAATTTGCTACTGGATTAATGAAAATGTACGGAGAACATGTCAGTGTAAATGAAGTCCCAGCTTTCCCGTGTCTTCTTCTCTTTGTGCTCATATATCTCATATGTAGAACCAGAGTCTCCGATAGACAAGAACAGGAAGCATTAAAATAATTAGAAGAACAAGAAACAATTGCATCAGGACTTCAAGGTGTCCGGTACAACCTGACAAACCAAACTGAAAAAATATCCAGAATGAGATTTTCACTCTGCAGCGGAGTGTGCGCTGATATGAAACTTCCTGGCAGATTAAAACTGTGTGCCCGACCGAGACTCGAACTCGGGAACTCGGTCCCGAGTTCGAGTCTCGGTCGGGCACACAGTTTTAATCTACCAGGAAGTGAAAAAATATCCTTTCTCTTCATAAAGAAAAAGTCGGCAACTAAACAACGGGCAGTGCATAATAAACTTATACTCTTTGACTGTGTATTATTCTTAATGTCAAAGTCTAAGTAGACATACATCTAACCGCTGACATTTCTTAAAACTTAGCTATAGAAATGTGAAAAACTGAAACATAAACTTTCTTCAACAGAGAAAACGGCGATCACGGGAGCCATCAGAAGCAGTGTACGATATTCCTAGGAGGCGAGCGCACCAAACACAAGACAATCGTCGGTATTCTACTTGCCTCCTCTTGCAAACTGGTTTACAGACCTTTCATTCATTTCAGAAATCTGACACAATTCTATAAACGACTAAATTCTACAAAACCGCTTATGTGGAATTCCTGAGCGTAAATCGAAATTTGATCCCCAAAGTACTTTACATTTGTCCTTGGGCATTCTACGCCTGTGATAGCTTTCTGTCACTACATTAAGGAGTATACGGCAGAAAATTTTTAGTACACTGTGAAAAATAAAAGAACACGTCATTCTCTAGGAAGGCAACGGCCTTGTCGCAGTAGATACACCGGTTCCCGTCAGATCACCGAAGTTAAGCGCTGTCGGGCGTGGCCGGCACTATCGGTGACCATCCAGGCCGCCACGCGCTGTTGCCATATTCCGGGGTGCACTCAGCCTCGTGATCCCAATTCAGGAGCTACTCGACCGAATAGTGTCGGCTCCGGTCAAAGAAAACCATCATAAAGACCGGGAGAGCGGTGTGCTGACCACACGCCCCTCCTATCCACATCCTCAGCTGAGGATGACACGGCGGTCGGAATGTCCCGATGTGTCACTTGTGAACTGAAGACGGAGTGTTTTTTTTTTTTTTCATTCTCTAGGTGTACTCTCTGTGCGTCATCGGTTGACCCAAATACAACACTCGGAAAGATAAAATGCCATTTTCCGTGCAAGGAATCACGAAACAACTGAAATTTCTAGGTCGAAAAGATGCCCTTATAAATTTCAACCGAGTGAAACACAGCGCTACATGCTATATTCGATAGAGCTGCATAAAAAGGTGCCAGGCTGGGAAGGCAAAGGCGGTCCTGTTTCAATCCTAACCAGTAAAACATCGCTTCCACATGTCACTGTGATGGTAGGTAGTCTTGGAAGGTGTCCCCATTCATCTTGTCGAGTGTTGCGCTTTGGTTACAACACCACACAAACTACTAAAAAAAATACAGCTCTAAAACAATGTGTTTAAGTTTTAATTATGGCAATCGAAATTAAAAATAAAGAGGGCGTAAAAATAACGTACGAAAATGCATTAACATTATTTGATTACAACTTTGTAAAGAAATTGTTATAGATGGCTTCAAAGTCGAATAAAGGTTTAAAAATCATTTCCTGTACATCCATTTTGACGAGTATTAAAAACAGTGTTATTTTTTCGCTGCTTATTTCAGTTGATGCTTAACAGGATTAGTTGTTTATTTTCCAGCTTCACGTTTATAATTAATTAGTATATGTATTTCAAAATTTTGAGAGTCTTACCTCGTTGTACACGCGTGATTTAACCATTAACATATGTTATTTGTGGTCATTAACTGAAAAAAGTGACATCTACAATCACTTTAATAAAATAACAAATGTAATTTCCTTTTAAGTATCAATGTAATCTACCTCCAAAAAAATATTGACTGTACAACTAACAGTCCTTTGAGATATGGTAAAATTATTGGGGCACGATACGTCTTCAATCTGATATATCAGAAATGGCAATTTTTTAGACTCTTGCCCTTACTTGGATAAAATTCTGTGGACATCGCTACTCTCTATGAACACGAGTAATCGATGTCGTGGACGGCCGACCGCGTGAGCTTTGCGCATGGTGTTTCCGAAAAAGCGTGCAAAAATGTAACAGGACACAAAGAATGCTTCACTGAATAGTTTGAGGTAGGGAACCTGGGGTCGGAGAAACAGCTTAAAGAGGTATGGAAGTAAACTTGTCTACCGCTTTGTCTAGCATCAGTGTTCCAGCTTATTTACAACTAACTTGCCTTGAAGTTTACACGTACTGTGCTGATTATTTACATGAACATTCTTCATGTTCTGAAAGGAAACAAGGAGGACGAGCCTGGTTACTAGGAAGTCATGATGCAGGTTTTGTTTACTTTGCTTGTTCATGAGGTGCTTCTGTTGTATCGTATTTACGTTGTCCCCTTGGCTGTTGCGTGGGGATGTGAATATAACATGACGGTGCACTCCTTCACTTCATTGTGGATGTCCACAACCATTCCAACGCTGTATTTCCTGGTCGCTGGATTGGAAGGAGAGGTCCTGTTCCATGGCCTGGGAAATCATCTGGACTGAATCCCCTTGATTAGTTCCTATGGGGATATCTAAAGGCACTTATCTATGAGGCCTCCATGGAAACGGAAATGGAATTAGTTGCCAGAATTGTAGCTGCCTGCAATGTGATTGTTAGATACATTACAAATGGTACCTTCCATGTGTCAGTGATGGTATTTGCAATCAACTGTAAGTAACGTAAACAAGAAAGTACACAGTAATGTGACTTTATACCTATTATTTCCTTAAGCTGGCTTCTCCGACCACAGGTTCCCTGCCTCAAATTGTTCAGTGGATCATCCTCTATGTCCTGTTACATTTTTGCATGCTCTTAAGGAAACACACTGCACACCCAGACGAATCGCGGGAATGTCGCGATGTGACGCGTGAGCTGCGTCTATGGCGCTGATCAACCTGCATGATTTTCTTTTTTAACTCACAGTATATAACACTGTTGACTACAGGGAGTCAGAAATATATTGGTATATAAAATGTGCAAGAGCACTGTGATTTTCGTGATATGATGACTGAAAACTATATGTAAATGATTACCTGCTCCTGTTAAATGTAAGTAAGTGGGGCTACGTGACAACTTCAATACTGCAGGTACCAGCAGCTAGTTGAAGGCTTTATGGAAGAATTCAAAATGATCGTCTTAATGACGTTTGGTATGGGATGGAAGCTGGGGAATGGAATGAGAGTTGCGAGTGTGAGTTGCAGAGGAAAGGGATGACTGTTGTTAGTCGTCAGAAGAGCTTATTTCTGTGTATATTTCAAGGTTAGGAAGCCACAGTCGGTTGCAGTTGTCTTAGGATAGGATGTGGAGTATGTGGAGCTGAAGTGAAGAAGATACATGTTGGTGGAGGTGTAACAATGTCCCACGTTGGGTAATGAATGGTACCACAATGAGATTTTCTGATGCCTGATATCCCCGAACAGAAATAGACAGCAATGAAATAGGCAGAAATGGCAAAGAAGTCAAGACGAAATGACTGCAGGAGAAACGGGAAGATATCGAAAAAGAAAATAATGGTGATCAGAAGGACAATTCGGTATACAGAAAAGTCAAAATACCATAATCTCCGCTAATATAAAAGTAAGGATGTAAACATGAAGAACGCAAGAGACAGTCCACTGCTAAATGCAGAGGAGAGAGTGCATAAATGTAAAAAGTATAAGGAAGGAACTTCTGATGATATGAGGGGACAAGAAATGGGAGGCGATATTGAAGACCTAGTATTAAAATTAAAAATTAAAAGAACTTTAAAAAACTTACGATGAAATGATGCTGAAGACAAAGCATCCCTTCGGACTTTCTAAAATAATTAAAGAAGTGGCAACCAAACAACTATTCAAGTTGATTCACAGAATCTTTGAATCTGGAGACATACAGTACTACCAGACTTTCAGAAATATATCATCTACACAATGCTGAATATGACAAAGGCAGAAAAGCGCGAGGAATACCGCACAATAGTTTGACATCTCATGCGTCAAAGTTTCTGACAAGACTAATACAAGAATGGGAAAAAATTGAGAAGCTGTTAAATGATGATCAGTTCGCATTTAAGAATGGTAAAACCATCAGAGAGACAATTTAGACATTGCATTTAACAACAGAAACACGACATAAGAAAAATCGAGACACATTCATGGGGTTTAAAGACCTAGAAAAAGATTTCTACATTGAAAAAATGTGCAAGATCTTGGACATGCTTAGGAAACCAGGTGCAAACTGCAGGGAAAGATGGGTAATATACGATAAAGTACAAGAAACAAGAGGGAAAAATAAGAATGGAAGACAAAGAACGAAGTCCTCGGATTACAAAGCTCGTAAGAGAAGGATGTAATATTTCGCCCCTATTGACTTTCCATTCGCATAAGAAGCAATGATGTAAATAAAAAGAAAGTTCGTGAGTAGGACTGAAATTCAGTTCGAAAGAATACGCTGATGATATTGGTATCATCAGTACAAGTGACGAGAAGTTACAGGAACTGTTAAGTGGAATGAAGATACTGATGAGAACGAAATATGGACGGAGAGTAAACTGAAGAAAGACGAAAGTAATAAGCAGTAGCAGAAATGAGATTTGCGATAAACTTGACACCAAAATTCGGGACAGTCTAATAAATGAAGTGAAATAATTCTCCTATCTTGGAAGCAAGATAACACACGAAGAACGAAGCAAGAAAGACATAAGAAAGCAGTTTAGCATAGCCAAAGATGGCACAGCAAAAGTCTACTTGGGTAAAACACCAGCCTTAACTGAAGGAAGGAAGCACAGCATTGAATGAAGTAGAGTCGTGGAATGCAGGAAAACTGGAAAAGAAGAAAAACTAAGGGTTTGAGATGTGGTGCTATAGAAGGATGTTGAAACTTAGATGGATACGAAGTGAGGAAGTTTTCCGAAGAATCGACGAGGAGGAAATCATGTGCAAAACATTGACATGAAGAAGGGAGAAGATGATTGTGCATTTGTTTAGACTTGAGGAAACAACGGTATTTGACAGCGATGTACAAGGTAAAAACTGTAGCAGAAGACAGAGTTGGGAATATACCCAGCAAATAACTGAGGACATTGGTTGCAAGTGTTGCTCTGAGATGTAGAGTGTGGCACAGGAGGGGAATTCTTAGCGGATCGCTTCAAACCAGTCACAACGGTGATGACACAAAATAGGATTTTCGGACTAGTAATTTGAGGATGGATAGGAACTAATTAACTAGAAAAGGATATGTATATCCTAGGAGAGGTGGAAATCGATTTCGAGGGAAAGAGACTGCCAGCCAAACTCCTAGGACCGATCTGTAACCCAAATCCAAGACCATGTTTGACAGTTGTTATCGAGCTGCTGCACCAAGTATAGGAGGCTGTCATTTTCCTGCCAGGAATTCTGGCAATCTACGCTTTGCTAATCTTTGCCTCATGTGAGCACACTGGACATATCCTGCATTTATCTGCAAGTGATGTATTCCCTGTAGTTTCGGAACTTTCGCCTGAGTGTAACAGTCTAGTCCTGAGGACTTGGGTCGCCTGTACTTGTACCTGCCTTGTCAGTTTCGTCGTGCTCACAGTGTATGTTATATTCATAGTTGAAAATTTTTGTTCGATGCAGCACTCATCAGACTGCCATGTATATCCCCTACACCTGCCCACCTCCGTCAGTTTTGTATTCTTCAAGGGGATTTAGGTAGGATTCCAACTACTTCTATTTTGAAATTTCCGTGTTCATCTGCATCATACTCTCATAATTCTACAACACGCAGTTAGTTAGTAATCAGACACAGGCATCAGTAGGAGGGTAGTGGGCACTCTCGTCCAAAAATCGATGATATCAGCACTTTCAGGAACTCCAGTAGCCCTATCTAGTGTCAGCATTCCAGTAACTGCACTTTCGATGTCGTGTTACACCTGAAGCAGTTGTTATTGTTATAGTCAAGGTCACCTCCCCTCCCCTCTCTTCCCCTTCTCTCCTCTGCCCCCCCCCCCCTTAATCGCTTTACTCTTTCTGTATTCATAACGTTGGTAAGTTTATCTTGGGGAAGGCACACGGCAGTTCCCTTTAACACGAGCAGGAGAGGTGCAGTTCTGTTCTAGAGAAGGAACTGTTATATTCCCCTACATGCTATATGGGTATACTGGAAAAAAATTAATGACAAGTACACCCTGCTTATATCGTCTACCACCATACTTACACGTAATCACATCCCTCTGTTACTGTTTATTAGTGTCGTGGATGACTGACGAGATGATTATGAGAGAATCAGAGATAAAGCAGTATTTGACAAGGGTAACACTCCAAAGTGATGAACTGAAACTAGGTCATTCTATGGGAATGTTACAGAAAACTAACTATCCTTAAACCCATCTTGGAGAGAAAGTATCGAGGAAAAAGGGAAATAAGGCATTTGTAGAACGGTTAGGGTTCGATAAAAAACACAACAGATGGTTTACTCTAATATAAAATTTAGTTTAATATATTATTGCACACTGTACAAGTAATAATCTCTATTCAATCGCTTATGAAAGCAATGAAGTGGACACCTCGCCACCATTACCAACAACAATTTTATAATAACAATCACTGCGTTATGAAAGAAGTTCACATCATGTAACACCCACTTTCATAGAACATTAACTATCACATATGTGATCAAAAGTATCCGAACACCCCCAAAAACATACGTTTTTCATATTAGCTGCATTGTACTGCCACCTGCTGCCTGATACTCATTATCAGCGACCTCAGTAGTCACTAGACATCGTGAGAGAGCAGAATGGAGCTCTTCGCGGAACTCACGGACTTCGAATGTTGTCAGGAGACTGGGTGTCACTTGTGTCATACGTCTGTACGCCAAATTTTCACACTCCTAACCATCCCTAGATCCACTGTTTCCGATGTGATAGTGAAGTGGAAACGTGAAGGGACACGTACAGCACAAAAGTGTACAGGCCGACCTCGTCTGTTGACTGACAGAGACCGCCGAGAGTTGAAGAGGGTCGTAATGTGTAATAGGCAGACATCTATCCAGACCATCACACAGGAATTTCAAACGGCATCAGCATCGACTGCAAGTACTATGACAGTGAGGTGGGAGGTGAGAAAAATTGGATTTCATGGTCGAGCGGCTGCTCATAAACCATACATCACGCCGGTAAATGCCAAACGACACCTCGCTTGGTGTAAGGAGCGTAAACATTGGACGATTGAGCAGTGGATAAAACGTTGTGTGGAGTGACGAATCACGGTGCATAATGTGGCGATCCGATGGCGGGGTGTGGGTATGGCGAATGCCCAGTGAACGTCATCTGCTAGTGTGTGCACCGCGAACAGTAAAATTCGGAGTCGGTGGTGTTATGGTGTGGTCGTGTTTTTCATGGAGGGGGCTTGCACCCTTTGTTGTTTTGCGCGGCACTATTACAGCACAGGCGTACATAGATGTTTTTAAGTTCCTTCTTGCTCCCCACTATTTGAAGAGCAATTCGGGGTCGGAGATTGCATCCTTCAGCACGATCGAGCACCTGTTCATAATGCACGGCCTGTGGAGGAGTGGTTACACAACAATAATATACCTTTAATGGACTCGCCTGCACAGAGGCCTGACCTGAATCCTACAGAACACATTTGGGATGGTTTGGAACGCCGAGATCGTGCCGGGCCTCACCGACCGACATCGATACCTCTCTTCGGTGCAGCACTCCGTGAAGAATGGGCTGCGATTCCCCAAGAAACCTTCCAGCAGCTGATTCAACGTATGTCTGCGAGAGTGGAAGCTGTCATCGAGGCTACGGGTGGGCCAAAACCATACTGAATTCCAGCATTACGGATGGAGCGCGCCACGAACTTGTAAGTTATTTTCAGCCAGGTGTCCGGATACTTTTGATAACATCGTGTATTTCTGCATCTCCACTGAAACATACGTCGCACTCGATTATACTCGTATTAATGTAACTGAGTGTTGTCTGCTCTGTCGGACATGTTGAATGGAACAGACATCGCACAGTTCCATTAAAATATTATTTATTCAGTTTGTTACCCCAATTACCCTTTTTCTGTGAGAATACCTTCACAACGGCGACAAATCGTGTAAAGTGCATTCTTAAAACTACAACACAAAATACCGAGTAATAAAAACATCCTCACAAGCAAAAGTACTGGAACTGCTCAGCGTATTGTCATAGTGCCGCTCTTGTATTGCATTCGTTGAAATCACGCGCGAGGTGCATATCGGCCAACTCTTCACAAGAATACCCATCCATGTTGATTTCTATCACTGTTGAAGCACAACTGGCACTGCTGGAAAAATAAACCTGAGGTAGAATCGAGCAATACTGAATGCAGGCTTGAGGTCGAAGAGTAAAGTGGCCAGCAGAAAATACCGTGAGTGGACGGAAGAAGTTTGTTTCCAAATAAAACGCCCAGTACATGTCTTCGACATTTGAATTGCTGTGCATATATTTTCAGAGCATTACAGATACAAAGATAATTGGGGTAAGAAAGCAAAAGAAATTCAGTTACTCTGTAACGAACGACGGGAGAGCATAGGACACTTATAGTCCATGGAATTCAAGAATACCATACACACACGTAACTGTTCACGGTATCTGTAAATGACCTGGTTGGAACATCAGAGTGTCCGTGAGTCTCTTGACACATGTTTCTATTGTATATATAGCAAAGTCGAAACACCAGAAAACTGTAGTGAAATTCCGGAAGACCCGCAGAGTATTAAATCATGGTGCAATGACTGACAGTTGCTTCTCAGGATAAATAAAAGTAGCGCATAGCGCGCAAATAAAAAGAAAGCTTACACGATACAGTGACATGCGTAATATATTTATTGTGCGAAATATAATAGAACAATGGATAGAATTTAATTATCCATTGCACCTAAATTTCATTGATTTTAAAAAAGCATTTGGCAATATACAACGACAATCATCATGTGAAATATTTTGTTTTCCTAAACATTTCGTTGATGTTTGCACAAACATTTATCTAGCTACGAGTTGCTGTATTAGAAAAGAAGATGGGAATACTCTTTCCTTTAGCATTATAACAGAAGTCAGACAAAGATGAAGTTTGCCAATTCCTTTTACTATCAGTCACGGATTTTATAAAGAGAAAAACTGTGGACAAGTTGGTTGGTTGGTTGATTTGGAGGAGGGGACAAAACGACGAGGTCATCGGTCTCACGTGGACAAGTTCAACGTAGCATATATCGGTATCAGTAATTGAGAGTTACGGATCTGTATTTCGTTGATGACATAGTTCTTCTGGGAGAAACGCCAAGGAGTATGCAACCAATAACTACCACGCTGAAAGTAGCGGCCAGCTCTGTAGGGCTAAAAAGAATTGCTACGAGATATTGACCGATCTCCCTACCTCGATAACCTTATCTGTAAGATCAGAGACCTAGATCGAGACATCAACAGCAGAAATGGAAAAGCTCCTGCAGTCTTCCAACGAATGTAGTCCGTATGGAAATTAGCTTCTAACAGTATGCCCACAAAGTTTAAGAAGTACTCCTCTATCATTCTACTTATGGCCATACACGCATTTGAGATCTATAATAAGTCAGCAGAATCAGCACACAAACTCAGTGCTTTTCTTATCCAAACCGAGGATGGAGAGGGAGAAAGGAAAGGAAAGGAAAGGAAAGGGAATGAACTATTGCTGTCAGTCGCATCCAGACTTTACGCCCAACCAGCGGCGAAGTGTGGAAATGTGTTCCGCACTGTGATTAGAGCCTGGGATATAATACTAGGGAGAACTAGCCTACACAGTCTACACAGAGTCGTCGCTGAGGAAACACTGAAGATGGAACAATTCCAACTGTTTTTGAACCAATGGACGTACACACATCAAAAAAGTTTTGCATCACCCCGGTTTCCAGAACTCCTGAAGATAGACGTTCACTGTGGATATTGTATCACAGACACAGTCCCTTTGACTGTTCAGAGATGTCACTAAACCCGCCCAAAGATGTAATCCATCATGCATGAGCAGCGCCTATTAGACGGAGGGAGTCCGACAGCCGATCAGTTCCAGTCATTCCACCAGGAAGGAGGTACAACGCTCGCGTTGTCTGTAGGTCAACCATGCCTAGTTGGACAATACCACGGTTCGATCGCGTGCGCATTGTTACTTTGTGCCAGGAATGGCTCTCAACAAGGGAAATGTCCAGGCGTCTCGGAGTGAACCAAAGCGATGTTGTTCGGACATGGAGGAGATACAGAGAAACAGGAACTGTCGATGACGTGTCTCGCTCAGGGCGCCCAAGGACTACTATTGCAGTGGATGACCGCTACCTACGGATTATGACTCGGAGGAACCCTGACAGCAACGCCATCATGTTGAATAATGCTTTTCGTGCAGCCACAGTAACGACTGAAACTGTGCACAGTAGGCTGCATGATGCGCAACTTCACTCCCGACGTCCATAGCGAGGTCCATCTTTGTAACCACGACACGGTGCAGCGCGGTACAGATGGGCCCAACAAAAATCCGAATCGACCGCTCAGGATTGGCATCACGTTCTCTTCACCCATGAGTGTCGCGCATGCCTTCAACCAGACAATCGTCAGAGACGTGTTTCGAGGCAACCCGGTCGGGCTGAACGCCTTAGACACACTGTCCAGTGAGTGCAGCAAGGTGGAGGTTCCCTGCTGTTTTGGGGTGGCATTATGTGGGGCCGACGTAGCCGCTGGTGGTCATGGAAGGCGCCATAACGGCTGTACGATACGTGAATGCCATCCGCTGACCGATAGTGCAACCATATCGGCAGCATATTGGGGAGGCATTCGTCTTCATGGACGACAATTCGCGTCCCCAACGTGCACATCTTGTGAATGACTTCCTTCAGGATAACGAGATCGCTGGACTAGAGTGGCCAGCATGTTCTCCAGATATGAACCCTATCGAACATGCCTGGGATAAATTGAAAATGGCTGTTTATGGACGACGTGACGCACCAACCACTCTGAGCGATATACGCCGAATCGCCGTTGAGGAGTGGGGCAATCTGGACCAACAATGCCTTGATAAACTTGTGGATAGTACGCCACGACGAATACAAGCATGCATCAATGCAAGAGGACGTGCTACTGGGTATTAGAGGTACCGGTGTGTACAGCAATCTGGACCACCACCTCTGAAGGTCTCGCTGTATGGTGTTACAACATGCAATGTGTGGTTTTCATGAGCAATAAGAAGGACGGAAATGATGTTTATGTTGATCTCTATTCCAATTTTCTGTACAGGTTCCGGAACTTTCGGAACCGAGGTGATGTCCGTTTCATAAAAGGTTCGCAAGAGGGCCTCATAGAAATTTGAATTGAATTCCAATGGCAGGCGCCACATGGAAGGCGTTGTGCACCATGCAAACGTTTTCTCAAAAAATTCCAAGAGCGGACTTGACGAGAAGTGTGAGGCAACATTTCTTCCTCCTATGTACATATCGCGCAGTGGTCTAAGCGGGCAATTGATGAAGTCGAGGTCATCTGGATATTTATTGACTGTTAATCTTACTGCGCACCATTCGTGAATAGATAGGAAAGCAGAGAAATTATAGTGCTGCCCAAAATATCCCTCTCCATACATCATACATGTATATGTAGCGCCGCGCGGGATTAGCCGAGCGGTCTGGGCGCTGCAGTCATGGACTGTGAGGCTTGTCCCGGCGGAGGTTCGAGTCCTCCCTTGGGCATGGGTGTGTGTGTTTGGCCTCAGGATAATTTAGGTTAAGTAGTGTGTAAGCTTAGGGACTGATGACCTTAGCAGTTAAGTCCCATAAGATTTCACACACACATTTGTATATGTAGCTGACACATATTGTATATTATGGATGCCGTAGTAGTAGTATTATTAATCCTTGGATCACTTTTACGAGGATATTGGCCGTGTCACGGTATTATACCTTTCGATCAGGATAACATATATAGACGTTTACATACTTACACGTCTAGTTGGAGAAGGATGGGACAAGTATTCGACTGTGGTCTTATACTAGGAATCATCCCGGAATTTACCTGAAGTAATTTAGGGAAACCACTGAAAACCTGAATCACGATGGCTGGATGGAGGTTAGAGCCTCTGTTCTTCCGAATACAAGACCAGTCTGTCTACAACAGCGCAGACACTTTCGGTTTACCCCTAACGCACAACACTACTTTCTTTATAAGCTTTTGCAAGAAAGCTGTTCCCTAATGTAGAAACTTAGTTCTACATTGTACAGTCGTGGAACAAACACGACCCTAAATAGAACACTACAAAAAAAGGGTCTACTAGTACCGCGTAAGGCCTTTTCCGGCAGTTGACGCTTACGTGAAATAAACAAGGCATAAGAGAAAAGTTTGGTCTCCAGAAGCCGTCGTTACTCTTCCCGAACACGAGATGTACCTGTTGGTCATATCTAAGGAAAGATAAAATTATTAAATACTGACTCGCTCTAGTGACAGCCTCTACGGGAGCTCTGATCTAGTGACTTTATTATTTCCTACACTGCGCCGGATGTGGAGGTGATTTTTCGCCTTGCTGCAAAACAACAAAAAAAGACATGCGGGGCATTGTGATGATGATCGACAACAATATTTAACAACGTTTTTATTTTACGGAAAAACAGTTTACTCCAAACTGCGAAGTGTCAGTGATTCTATGAAGAGCTCCGTAATTTTTTGATACAGATCACTCTTTTCCATAATTAACATGGCTCTGTAGGAATCCTAGGTTCCTCATGTACGGCAACAAATCGAACGTGGCAACGAAATAAGCAAACTGATGTTTCAAAAGTCGGTGTGGTGTTTGCCTGATCAGTATACGGATGACAGGCTACTTGTCTCTGTTCAGTGTAATACTGGCATAGAGGACGCTAAAGAATAAAGGCTGTCGGCAAGTGACATGCCCGAAAGATGTCGGCAGCTGCTGAGTTGTAAAGAGAGCGGGCGTAGGCGTAAGCGCGTTGTAAAGTTGCGTTCCGCTTCGCTTCGCGTCGCTTTCTGCCCCAGCGGCTGCCTCACGGTCTTCGTGGGGGAGTTGGTGGCTGCGCCCTGCCTCTCTGGCTGTCCGCAGAAAAATCCTCCTCACTTATCTCAACCCATTAACGTCCATCTTTTTAAAGTCCTGACGTCCTTATCTCTTCGACTGTCTCCTGAGGACTGGTTTAACTGGCACCGCTTAACATAGCCAGATGCACACATTCAGAAGTTCCCGAGTCCGAAGGTTGTATTTATAATCCTTAAAGAAAAGAAACTTGTAGCTCCATGATCTCTTTTCTTGCTTGTCTGGGTGAACTGGTATTCATGACAATTGGCAGGCGTCCTAAATGCATTCGAAATAAATTCGCTGAATGCGGGTATCAGTGCATCAGCTGTGTTAGATATAGATGTACTACTTAACAGTAACACATGAAAATTTGTGCCGGACTGGAAATCGAACCCAGAGTTTTCTCTTACGTGAATGGTAGCCCCGACAGTTTCGGCCATCAGTGCACGCCTCCCGGACCGACCCAAACTGTCATGTCACACTGTCTACATCACTATACCGTAGTCCCCTGCATTCATCACTTACTGCTGGCAGCTTTATTCTGTATTCCCACATCAGTGATAACGAAATTATAAGGAATCGGGACCCATGATATTATCATCTAGCGCCCGCCTCGGTACGTAACATTTACTTCCAAGAACAGACATTAATGGTCCTGGAGGTATTCACGGGTAGCCGAAGTGATGACAGCGACCGCTCGAATAAGAGGGAAATACGGCTTTGAGTCCCGATCCGATACAAATTTTTATGTCACTGTTATGTGGTACATCTATACCTAACACCGCTGATGCCAAGATATTCGTATACAGCGAATTTATTTCGAATGAATTTCAGACGCCTGTCAATCGTCATTAATGTCTGTTCATGCAGACATGCAAGTAAATATTACATACAGAGGCAGGAGCAAGACGATGATATCGCGGGTCTCAATTCCTCACAGTCTCGCTCTCAATGGTGCAGGAATACAGAGTAAAGCTGCGAGCATTAAATGATGAATGTAGGGGACTATGGCATCGAGACCTTGACAGTGTGATATATGGATGTTTGGCGACGTGCGCGAATAGTCGTCTACGGCAGGAATTATTACAGTCACAGTTTAGCAACAATTTATAATAATTAATAAATATGAGGTGTACAGTAAGTTGAATGTAAACATGATGTTTGGCTATGTAGTTTTGAGTTCACACACACTGATGGCCTAAGCGCTTAGAGTGACCACTCGCAATTAGCGGGAAATCCGGCACAAATTTTCATTCGTCATTATACATCTATAGCTAACATAGCCGGTGCTAAGACGTTCGCATTCGCCAAATATGTATGTAATTTATTATATCTGTTTTACTCACCAAATGCTCTTGCCATCAAACATAAATGTGGTATGAAGAGAACCCCACTACTACCAAAGTAGTTGATATTATTATTCCACCCAGCAACTGTACACCCTCGCCAAAGGGCCAAATGCTTTATGCAAACTACGGCAGAAATTATGACATCATAGATTAGCAACAGTTTACAATAATTTATTAATGTAAACTATACAGTACAGAACTTGAGTGTAAAGATTATGTGTGGCATGTAATTAAAAGATCTTGATTAAATAATGAAAATTGCACCAATTACTTATTTTTTCATGCTTAGCACAAAGTTTTAGAAGAATTTATTCACATTTCAAGTGCATTTGTTTACATGAATATTTTTGGTGATGTTTACATGTGTGATTTTCTGCCTCTCATGCGTCTTTTTTGGGTTATACTGCAGTCGGAAAATCTAAGAAAATCGATCTCTGAGTGTGTCTAATGCTAATATTAGTAATATTAGAAGTGGTATTTTTATTTGTCTAGTTACAGATACTCTGCCTCTTCTTTTGTACAGAATATCATACACACGTTTTCGTCACTTGCACTACTTGTTTTAGTAATCAAAACATGCTACAAATATATTACTATACTATGGTTTCACAAAGATTTCGTGCATTGGCAGAGCTGTTATAATGTCTTCGAATTACGTTATATATACAAGGTTGTCTGTATGTTTACGTCTATCGACTACCGAATTATAGATTACTTTTTTTTAAAATGAGGAACTGTTCATATTTACGAAAATTACTACAGTTATCATAAGCAGGAGAAACATTTGAAAATAACTGATTGAACTACCTAGTTTGTCACTGAGAATCTTTTCTCTTTGCTTTTTGCGGTGTACAAAAATTTCAAGCTCCTCCTTTAAATGTATGGCATGTGATTTCTAGAAGTGGTGGAGTATCTTAAGATCTTCATATATGTTTCTGAATGGGTATCCAGTGTTTTTTGGTGTGTGCTGATATTCCTGATCTTTTAAATTGGTTGTGTGTGTAACTGTTGACATGTTCAGTGTATCTAATTTAAGGTTTCCTGCCCGTTTGTCCTATGTCGCAGCTTGAGCAAGTTTTACAATTTTTTTTTTCTTTCTATTCCTGGTTCTGAGGATTCAACTTTTTTATTGCTTAAGGTGTGGACTAATAATTTCTGCTGTAGTCTGTTGTTTGTGGAGAAAGCTACTTTCACTTTACGTGACCAAAGTAGGTTTGCTATTTTTTGGACATACGTTTACAAACAGCAAACAGCATGGATCCTAATATATGGAACCTTACGTGGGAGAAAATTCCTATCATAGTTGTAAAGAGTACTTTAAGATTTGTAACAGAGTAAGAAACTGAACAAAGTGAAATCTAAAAAATATCGGGCTAGTGAATAAGGGAACAATGTTAAAAACACGTACGCAATCTATGGCAGAGTAGTGAACAACACAGACGTAGTATTCAACGAAAGAGAGTTGAACCTGCTAAATAAAGGTTTAAAATATAAAGCAAAAGAAGCCCTGTTACGAAGCACACTGAAACACCTCATAGTGGCAACAAATAATGCAACGGACATTGTAAAACTAAACAGCAATTAAAATACTGTCATAGGTCACAAACCAAACAAATTAGTCGAAAAGAAAGTAGTTAGATACAAAGAGAACTGTAGACACATACAAAATTATTTAAAGAGAAAATCAGTATAGACAAAAAACCTGGAGAAAATCAGGCACTAACATTAAAATCAGATAAAAGCCACAGAATTTTCGTTATGAAAGTAAGTGAATAAATTTGAAAACTCTTCAATTCATCAGAGAAAACAACATAATGCAACTAAACAAAGATCCAGTAGAACAATTCCACAAAAAAGTCAAAGGACATTTCAAGGAAACACATTTCTGAGTGACTGAATATGAAAAGAAATACATCATCTATATGATCCCCAATCCTCCCCTTTCAAGAACCCAATCTAAGGTACTCAAGGAAGGATGTCCTGTAAGGCCTGTGGTTAACAGTATGAACAGCTCTGCATACATTCAAAGCGGCGTCTGGCCATCCGGCCGTCCCGATTTAGGTTTTCCGTGATTTCCCTAAATCACTTTGGGCAAATGCCGTGATGGTTCCTTTGAAAGGGCGTGGCCGACTACCTTCCCCATCCTTCCCTAATCCGTCTGGACCGATGACCTCTCTGTTTGGTTACCTGCCTCGAATAAACCAACCAACGGCACACGTCATGTTTTAAGCGTCCGCCGAAAGGTGCAGTCGATCTGATCCTTGTTTTGTGTGCCGCAGACTGGCGGAACTCAGGTGTTTGTTCATGACTTACCTTCTGAATGCTGTCGTTGTTCCGCATTCTTGCTTTATTTCACGGTATGCCAATGATTCTTCTAACTACAGATGGGTACATTCATGCTGCTCGCCAGTCGCTTCGTCTCAGACAGATGCTAAGCAACGGCGTGCTCCGCTACAGAGACTCGTGCATTGTTGAGAACACAGTCACGTCGCGATATGTTGTTTACTTTAGAGGACGTATGGGAAATAATTACGGCACAGTTAGACAGACATCCCAGCGGTAATAGTATAGGCGTAACTAGGTTGAGACAACCGGGCCAATGCCCCCGGCGATAACAGAATCTGGATCGAAAACAATTAGGGAAAAATAAAGAAAAATTAAAATATAAAGGGAAGTGGAAAATTTAGTAATCACCACGAACAGCAATGCATGCTCTGGCCACAAAGTTGGTAAGCAGTTCAGTAGGGCATGTCATTTCTCCACCAGCGTTATTGACCACACTTGGGTGGTCTTTGGAAGCATTGCTCATTGAGCATAGGGGGCTACAAAGGATAGAAACTAGCATTTGACAAAAAAAGGATAAATTCTGATAAATCTCAGTACGCGAAAGTAGTGTTATACGAGGGCATGCTGAAAAATAATTCCTCCGAATTTTTTATCCTGTTCTCAGTATCGGTTGAGGTATTACGAGCTCTATCTTCTTATCTCCTGTTTTCTACTGAAAATCTCGTGCTTGTGCTCTTGTTAACTTTACTATTACAGATATCGCCTAAACTTTATTTTTTTTATTTGTCCTGTGCGCAACAAATAACTTACTTGGTCTTTCTGCTGCCACTGCTTGATCTGCTGCATTCTATTATTGAACAAAAACATTAAAAAAAACTATTATCCATGCTGAGTGCAATGCATGTTCTGTATGGCGGCTCCTGCTGTTGCTGCGGCTGCTGCTGCTGCTTGCTACAACTACATATAATTCAAGAGAAAGGGTTTGGTCAAATCTAAATTCGATAAATGACAATCCAAACAAGTAATTCCTTTTTTCAAAAACTATATTCTGAAAGCGATTCTTTCTCATTCAATTAATAAAACGCTAGAAGCTCTTTGAACAATCGCTTCGTATGTAAATCTGCCCCCAGTGGCATTAAAGCAATATTACAAATTAATCAAACTCTTGAGACAGACTGAAATACTTCTCAATTAAATACATAGTGAAACAATTCCCTGACAATTACAAAAGAAATCGATGACAAACATCAATACTTAATCTATCTGCCTAACAATGGTTTCCTTAAGAATTCAACTCCTATCATCATCAAAATTACCATCTGCTGCTACGCACATGCACAAACCTTTTTCTTTAAATTAATAAGCGCGCTGCAAATTATAAAAAATACCAAATCCTGTGTCGCTGCTGGCGGACACGGCAGTACGGCAGCTCGGCGACGACCCCTCGCCCAACACACGTGCGCACCGCAGCAGGCGGGCTCCTACACTGGCTTCCAAACTGCCACTAATTAAACCGTGCGCTGCGAAGAGCGCCAACAATATCTTAGATTCCAGAGCCTGTGTATGCTCGCTGTAGCCAACCTTTAAATCCTAAGAGAGTATTGCCAAATCTCAATAGATAAAGCTTAGTGCGCCATTTGTGCCAGCGTACGCAAACATTTCGATGTGCTTAAAGTTCTGTAAAATTTCTTCATGAATATTCATTTTAAAGAAATTGATGAAATATTCGTCCTAATATTTTGAGTTTTAATATTAGTCGTTACCACTCAATTTCAGTCTTCATGTGTAATTGTTTTGGTAATATGTATGCTTCAGTTTATTTGATGTTTCTGTATAACATGCAGGAGATATTATAGACATGCATTTTGATAGAGTTATGAGATTAAAGATTGTTGCATTTAGCTAAACGTTATCAGAAAATATTTCGAGATCAAACTCTTGTGATCCGCCATTGTTAATCGCTCTCTCTATGAAGTGTAAAGTTCACATTTTTGTTTCTATTAATAAATGTTCAGGCCATATTTTTCTAGTGAAACAACCAGCATCCATTCCCACTCTTCCTGCCGTTTCAGTCTCACTGCGTATTTTTTTCATTTATCTTCTGTACTGTACTGTAGCAGTTGTTTTTATGTACGGCTCAAGTTTCATCCAGCTGTGGTGCTTAGCAATGACAGACTATCTGACACTTACTTTTGTCCTTAAATGTTGTACAGCAGTATAAATAAAGTCGATGACTATATCACACCTTCCACAAGACATACACTGCGTATTATACGTAAGAGATGTTCACAGTATGAAGGAGGCAAGGGGAAAATTTCTCTACCGTGCAATGAGGGACGTGTTCCTTCAGTAAAAAATGCACTCGACGTGGCCCTCTTTCAGCGAAAGAACTTTGCCTAAAGTTTCTCTAGTGAGTAGATTCCAGCAGTGCAACGTTATTCTGCGAGATCGCATGAGAGAATAGCTGTTATTCGAAGAATGTCATTCTCATCATCCAATAATTTGTACTTCAGATTACTCGATTTTATTACTGCTAAAGTATCTTTACGACATGACGGGAAAAATTACGTTCTTTCTATTTTGCGATCTTGGATTCTTCTCGTGTTTATTTTCACCCAGTTCGCATGGAAGTCGCTCGTAGTATTTTCCACTTAGTATTACGCACGGTGAAAGGTAATTAACAAGAAGTTGTTTTTCCATTATCAAAAGCAATCGTCATTTAATTTGTAGTAGATAAAGCCGGCTTCATCTTTTTCAGTATAGGGCAATACGCTTCTATCATTTGATTGCCGTTTCATCTCTGACGTGAAGAAGTGGAACTATGTTGTACCCGCAGTAACAACACTGCAAAAAGTCAGAATGATTCTTTTGGAGAAGGCTCCAACACGGCTGTAGATTCGTTTCAGCATGTACTTTTGGCCAGTATTCGACAAGCACACCATTCGTATAGTACAGAACTTTATCTCCGTCAATTCTTGGTGTAAAACGTCCTGGATTCTTTCTTTTGATATGATTCTGGGGTCATAAATAAAAATACATCTTCAAGCGACGATTTTCAGACACTTTCTCGATTTTTGTGGCTGCTTGCAGTACTGGGACGATCATCTTGTGGATCACTTTCAAGACCAGTAAACCCAAGGTCGATTCATACCCAAGGCTGATTCATACCCAAGGCTGATTCATACCCAAGGTTGATTCATGCCGCCAATTTCTTAACTGCTGAAAATGTAGAAGCTGATCATTTATAAACCTTCAGTTGATTTGGATGTTTCCCATTCGAGATAAGCCGTAACAATTTTCGTTTTTGAACAAAACACACGCAAAATGATTACATTAAAAGCCGTAGAAACAAAACCACTTGTCAAATTCGGTTGACACTAGACACGTTGTTAATGTGGTTATTACATGGCAGACTTTCCTCCAAACTGACACGCAACACATTTCATAATATTATACACACCCAAGCTCAACATGGTCAATCTCTTATGCGGTATCACAAGTGCAGACAATATTCAGTATTACCACTGACTGACCAGCAAATTACGGTGAAGCGCCCCTTATTTTTCTACAGAGCTGAAAGCTTTCGAGCTGACTGAGGCGACATAATTTACTTAAATTGGCCAGGAGGAGCTACAAGCGTGTTCAAAGCTGAGGGCTATTTTTCAGCGTAGGTAGACAGCGCAGAATTCGTTTCGGGCCATCTCAGCAGCGGGCAGTCCAAGCGTCGGCCTATATGCCGTAAAATTCAATTGTACCACTCCTAAATAAACCCTTTTGGAAAGATAAGGGGTGCAGCCAGGTGCGCATACTACGCCGAAAGGTGCGTGGGATCAGCCGTTACTCTCCGGCCTCGGTACAACAGAACGTTAATTTGAAAGCCTTGCAAGAGGCTTTTCGATTGGGGCGTAATGTTTATTCCCTTACAGTGCGCTATTTCTCATGTGTCCACATGCAAGCCTTTCAGTTTATCAGCTTCGGATTTCTATCATGAAGTGGGAAAGGTTCTCTGCCTGTCTTCTGACACTACGGTTTCATTGATCACTGACAGCAGAATCTGAAGGAGTAGGAGATCTTTTAACTGATTTATGAAATTATTGTTGGACGGAACTAGCAAGATTTGCTGAAATTGGCCGGCGTGATTGTCACACTTGCAGAAACAGCCAAGTTTCAGAGGATTACGGCAGAGAATACTTGCGGAGAGATGAGGGAAAAGAAATCACTTGCTGCTGAGAGATCGCTGAGTAAAGTCTTGCTTCTGAGAGATCAGTGGGACGAGACTTGCAGCGATATAGATGGACGCCTCCAGTTTAGCACTGAATGCAGAAAGCGAGCTGGACTCCCCAATCTCCAGCCGCTACTGCCTCCACCTTTCACATTCACGCTGTATGAGCGTGGTAAGAATGAACGGACAGAGGTATCATCGATTTAGAAGGGCCAAGAGCTAAATGCACAGTTTTAATGTACGGAGCCAGTTAGTTTGCTTTCCCCATGCACACTGGGAAACGTACTGGTGTTAGTGCTTACAATAAAACACAAAAAATGTACAATGGAGGAATTATCCCAATGGGACGGAAATAGGCAAATGGGATTTACAAACAAATGATTACAGTTTCAGAGAAACAACTTCGCGCTGATCCACCATTGCCTTTTTATAAAAGCAGTTATTCGGCTTGGCATTGGTTGATAGTTTTCGGCTACCCTCCTGAGGGATATCTTGCCAAGTTCTGTCCAATTGGCGGGCTAGATCGTCAAACTCCCGAGCTTGTTGGAGGGCCCTGCTCAAAATGCTCCAGACGTTCTCAATGCAGGAAAGTTCCGTCGACCTCGCTGCCCAAGGTAGGATTTGGCAAGCACGAAAATCTTGTAGTGTGCAGGCGGGAATTATCTTGCTGAAATGTAAGCCCGGGATAGCTTGCCATGAAGGGCAACAAAACGGGGCGTACAGTATCGTCGACGTACGCTGTACCGTAAGGTTGCCACGGATGACAACCAAAAGAGTCCTACTATGAAATGAAATGCCATCCTAGATCATTATTTCTGGTTATCAGGCTGTATGGTGGGCGATAATAAGGTTGGTATCCAACTGCTGTCTGGGGCGTCTCCAGACACGTCTTCATGGTCATCGGGGCTCATTTCGAAGCGGGACTCATCACTGAAGACAATTCTAATCCAGTCAATTAGATTCCAGGCTGAAGACACGTCTGGAGACGCCTCGAACAGCGGTGGGATATAAATCTGCCTGTCGCCTGCCATACGGCCCGAGAGACAGGAGTGATGATGTGGCTATCACACGCAACATCCTTACTACACAGCTGTACGTCGAGGATATTCTGCGCCTCGTTTTGTTGCCCTTCATGGCTTACCTTTCAGCAAGATAATGCTAGCCCGCAGACGACGAAAGTTCCTACTGCTTGTCTTTGTGCTTGCGAAACCCTGCCTTGGCCAGAAAGGTCCCAAGATCCCTCCCTAAATGAGAACGTTTGGAGTATTATGGCTATGGCCCTCCAACCAGCTAGGGATTTTGACGGTCTAAAGCGCCAATTGGACAGAATTTGGCAAGATATCCCTCAGTAGACATACAACAATTCTATCAGTCAATGCCAAGCCGAATAACTGCTTGCATAAGACTCACGCCTCAGTAGTGTGTTTACATTTTGCGGCGTGCAGTTGCACCTGTAGCGAGTATAAAACTAAGTACTGACAAAGATATTTGTGCATGTTACACATTTATTAAATTTAATAGTTTTCAGCGGTGTTTCGTGCTCTTTGTGGTGAAATAACAATTTAATAAACTTTCGGAAACGATCGCTCGCTGTTTTTTAGAGTTTTTTGTGCACTGAAGTCTTTTAGTAAATCTCGTGCTTTAGTTTTCAGCTGACGTTTCTTTTTGTTTCTAGCGAAATATTTTAGTAAAATTTTCATTCAGTGTTTTAACTTCGTTAAGTGTTCCAGTGGCCGCTTGAATTGTTGGCTTTAGCTAATAATTTTGTGAAGTTTTGTTGGTATTGGTATTAACTGCGGTGTAGTAGCATTAATACAAGTAGTTGCTTTCTTAGTAGACAGAGAATTCCGAGACCACTATTGTTAGGTCTATAACTAGTTCTACTGGTGTAACTGAACTTAGGTAACGTAGACGTATAGTGTTTTTCAGTAAATGTAAAATTTTACCATGAGCCATGAGCCAGAAGTGTAGACTCTGTCGTAGGTTTGTAAGTAGTGGATTACGGTGTGGGATTTGTTCAAAGTATTTTCATTGGGGGGGGGGGGGTGCAGTGGGGAAGCCAGTGGGGAAGCCAGTGGGGGTTCTATGGATATCCTCTTCTGGGAATGCAGAATCTGTAGTAGAAATAACTTGATAGAGAAGCAGTAGCGTAAGATCTGTGACCTTCAGATGCAGTTACAACGCGCAAACGAGGAACTAGATACGTTGATGAGGTTGAAGGGTGGTAGGGAATAGGAACTGGCAGTTGGCAAGACGGCAGCTAGGAGAAGGAGGTGTTCAGACATTTAAACATTGCGTGCGTATATGCAATAGATTTGACTAACAGTCAGAGTTGAGTGGAGAGAAGCCTTTGGTAGCTATAGATGTAGGAAACAGGCAGCAGTTCTCAGCAGTTTGTAGGCCTAGGTTAGTTGCAAAGTCAAACAGAAAGGAGGAGGTTCTGTTGATAGGTAGTTCGCATGGTAGAGGTGTGGGCCAGCAGTTGCAAGTAGTATTAGGGAGCGAGTACCAGGTCACCAGCATTGTGAAGCCTCGTACAGTACAGGGTTAGCTCAGCTAACTGACAGCATACGGGACTTATGTAAGAATTTTACAAAGGAGGATCAGGCAGTAATAGTGGGTGGAGGAGGGAACAGTCTTAATAGGGACGGGGAATATGGTGTAGTTGGTTACCTGGTAAAGATAGCTTCTCAAACTGGTGGCATTAATGTGCATTTCGTGCAACTGTTTCAGCGTCATGCTCAGCCTCATCTTAATGCGGCTGTTAGGTGCGTTAACGTGGGGTTGGAGAGGGCACTGATGGTAGAGGGCATAGGTAACATTTCAGTGGTGCCAGTTGGGTCTATCAGCAGATCAGGTTTCACTGGGCATGGCCTGCACCTGAATAGGTATGGGAAGGGGAGGCTCGCAAGGCTTATAGGTGACAGTGTAGTGGGTGATGGTGGGATCACTCACGGAAAAATTGCTGTTGTAGTTGATAGAGTTGCACCTTTTTTAGATTGAAGTCAGCTAATAGTTATACCTGCTTAAAGGAAGTCCCCCTAACTAAGGGCTCACCTTCAGAGGATGTCATATTTCCAAGTAGAAAAGGAATTAGGATATTTCATCAAAATATAAGAGGCATTAAAGTTAGTGAACTGCTTACAGATGTTGACTCTCAAATTATTGGTATGTCGGAGCACCACTTAAACAATTTGACAATTCAGAGGTTTCTTTTACCAGGATACAGATTAGCTGGCTGTTTTTCAAGGAGTTCTTCACCGGTTGGGGGAGTGGCTATTTACGTATTCCATTTGAGTCCATAGATCTATCACGAAATTAAACTTCTGATTGTTGTTGTTTATAGGTCCCCTAATCTGACTTCAGAGCATTTCTGCTCAAGCTACAGAGGGCTCATGATTCACTTTGCGGAAAGTACCAGAAATTAGTTATGTTGTGACTGCAATATGAATTTTATGTATGATGGTGCAAGAAAAAGGGTGTTGTTGGATCTCCTAAATTCATATGATCTGAGGCAGACTGTTTTTTCCTACTAGGGTGCAAGGGAACAGTAGCACAGCCATAGATAATATTTTTATTCATTCTTCATTATTAGATGAGCATTCTGTTAGTAAAGGCGTGAGTGGCCTTAGACCACGATGCACAAATTTTAACATTAAAAGGCTTATGTACTCAAACAAATGTAACATGCAATTAAAAACTATGTAGGACACTTAATCCAACACCAACAGAGTTTTTTAAACCTTCTCAAGGAACAAGAGTGGCAAGATGTTTATAGTGCCAATAACATATATGATAAATATAATTCTTTCCTTAACACATTTCTCATGCTCTTTGAGAGTTGTTTTCCATTATAACGTCCTAAACGGCGTACTAGCAGTAATAGAATGCCCAGGTGGCTGATTAGTGAGATAAGGATATCATGCAGAACAAAGTGGGAATTACATCAAAATGTTAGAAGTAGTCACAATCAAGCTGCAGTGGCCCATTACAAACAATATTGTAAGGTGCTTAAAAATTGCTGGTAAAGTAAATAAAAATTTATCTTCTACAGGGAATCATATATCTCTCTAGACAAATGCCTTTCCGAGATTGATGTCTGAAATACTCCTCTGTGATACAGACAAGAGGAAGATTGAGACAATAATTAAATCATTGAAGACTAAGGACTCTCATGGTTATGATGGAGCTCCTAGCAGAAGTACTGTGTTGCACATGTTGGCCATGTGTTTAGCCATATTTGTAATATTTCCTTTAGGAATGGTCAGTTCCCCTAACGATTAAAGTACTCAGTAGTAAGGCCGCTTTGTAAAAAGGGAGAAAGGGATAATGTAGACAATTTTAGACCTATCTCTATGCCATCACTGTTTGCTAAAGTTATTGAAACGCTGTGTATGTAAGGGTAATTGATCATTTTATATCACACGATTTGCTATCATACGTACAGTTTGGCTTTAGAAGAAGAAGCTTAACAACTGAAAATGCTATATTCTCTTTTTCTGTATGGTACTGGATGGGTTTAACAAAAGGTTTCGAACGCTAGGCATATTTTTTTTTTTTTTTTTTATATTTAACTAAGGCGTTTGATTGTGTTGATCACTAAATATTGCTCCAGAAGTTGGACCTTTATGGAATTGGGGAGTAGCTCGCAATTGGTTCACATCTTACTTTAGCAACAGAGAATGGCTGTGACGTGGGGTCTGAGTGGGGTACAGTCAAGCGGGGGTTGGGGGGGGGGGGGGAGGGGGGATGCCCCAGGGATCAGTGTTGTGGCCACTCCTCTTCCTTATTATATAATTGATATGTTTTCTAGTATTATGTGTAGCTCTAAAATATTTCTGTTTGCTGATAACACTAGCTTGGTAGTAAAGGATGTTGAATGCAACGTTGGCTCGGTTTCGAATAGTGCAGTCCGTGATCTAAGTTCTTGGCTTGTAGAAAATAAGCTAACGCTAAATGACAGTAAGTCTCGGTTTTTACAGTTTCTAAGACACAATTCAACAAAACCTGATGTTTTAGTTTCACAGAATGGACATATTTGTTAGTGAAACTGAACAGCTCAAATTTCTAGGTGTTCAGATAGATAGTGAACTGTCGTGGAAAGCCCACATTCAGGATCTTGTTCAAAAATTTAATGCTGCCATTTTCACTATTTAAATAACATCTGAAGTGAGTGATCGACACGAAAATTAGTCTACTTGCTTATTTTCATTCGCTTATGTGTATGGTATTATATTCTGGGTTAATTTTTCCCATTCTAAAAGGATATTTTTGACGGGCGGTTCGGGCAATAAGTGGTGTAAGTTTGCGAATCTCTTGTCGACGCCTGTTCACGAGTCTGTGTATTGTGTATTTTGACATTGGCCACTCAATATCAATATATATATATATATATATATATATATATATATATATATATATATATATATATATATTCCTTACTGTCATTTCTTGTTAACAATATTAACTTATTCCCGAGAATAAGCAGCTTTCACTCGGTTAATACTCGGCAGAAATCAAACTTGCATTTGGATTGCAATTCCCTAACTCTTGTGCAGAAAGGTGTGCAATATACTGTTGCGTCCATTTTGAATAAGCTACCACTCGAATTCAAAAGTCTTAGCAGTAATCCAGGTGCTTTCAAATCGAGTTTCTTCAAGGGTCACTTCTATTCTGTCGAGGAGTTCCTTGGAAAAGTAAGCTGATTCTTGTTGTATTGTTTATTGGTTTTACTTAAACTTATAGATTGACTTTTTCGGGTTTATAAACATTTTATTTTTATCTGCTGTTACTTTTATGTTGTAATTTCATGTACTGGCACGTTCCATGACCTTGGAGATTTGCTCCTCAATATGGTCCTATGGAACTTGACGTGTAAATAAATAAACAAAAACTTTATTAACTTGCTCAATTTGTAAAGCTATTTCTCCTGAATAATTAATCCAATTTTTCTGAAATTTGAAACATTTGTTCGTCTGTACATGTACGTCACATCTAACGATTTCCGTTTCATTCGAATACTTTCTCCGTGCTGCGTAATTTTGTTTTCTTAGAGTGTATTTTTCCGGGTTAGTTCCTTAACTGTTAACCGTCCTTGCACTCTTTATATTTGTATTATACTCACCCACCGGTGCCAAGACTAGATTTCACGATTATAATCCCTTTCCCATTTTAAATGTTCATTTACTTAACTCATATGTTGATGCTTTATGATAATAAACCTGAGTGCTACAGTGCCCACTTGTTTCTGCTATACGTAGTTGTACGGTACCTTGTCTATTAACATATCCATGTGTGGTGTGGTGTCCATATTTTCATGCTTGATTGTGTCACCCCTACTAATTAACATTCAAGGAGACGTTTCCCTTGCTTGACATTATCATTTCCTTAATACTGTAAATGATCTTATGGAGAACTTCCCTTCTCTGTAGGTTACCAGAGATCGAATGTGTGACATCTTATGGGTATGCTAAACAGCACAATCGGCACCCCACATGGTCTTCAGACCAAAATTTTTGATGCAGCTCTCCGAACGGGTTTGTTCTGTACAAGCCTTTTCGTCTTTGCATAACTACACCAAACAACGTCCATTTTATCCTGCTTACTGTAGTTAAGCCTTGGTCTCCCCCAACAATTTTAACTCTCCAAACTTCTCCGTTACGAAATTGATGAATTTTTGATGCCTCAGGACGTGTCATATCAACCGAATCCGTATTTTAGTGATTTCTTTCCTTTCAGATTCTATTCTTCATTAGTTATCCAGTTTACCTATTTAAGTTCGGCATTCTCGTGAAGCACAACATTTGAAAAGTTTCTATTTTTGTCTGAACCGTGCAACATGTAACAGCACCTAAATTTCTTTGATTTCAACGTCGTCATTGAGCCAAGACTCGAAATGTTTTTTCTTATCCCTGTATCTTTCTGAGGACGTTCACCTGAGCATCCCTTGGATCACCCGTTACTGGAAAGGACACTATGAAGACTGTTGGCATATGCCCATTCTATTGCAGTACACTGCGGTCACTTACATGGTTTATTCTAGAGTAGATATGGCATTCTCCAGCAGGCCCTTCGTCCTTAACAAATTGCTAAAATTTTGTTACAGCCATTTGGGGAATTCAATGGGAAATTTCATTTAAACGCATGCCTTTCATATTTAGTACATATGAACTGCACTGAACAAATCTGGCATGACATCGGATGCCTGCTCAGAGTTCACTAATCGTCACGTCGTTATCTACCGTGTAGCGAACTCAGTGGACGTTCGTGATCCATTTACTTTCTTCCTTCTTCAGCCTACCTCAGTCCACTGTTTTCATAGCTCTCCCCCATACGCTCCAGTTGTTTTCGGGTTTGAGCAGCCTGATACCATCGTGTTCCATCCAGCAACTTCGTCATGCCATCTATTTTGTGGTCTTCTAATGCCTCTTTCTTTGCCCCATGATTCCTATGGATCTACCTGCCATAGCCCTGTCCAGCTACATTATCACTTCGCCTTGCAATTCTATTTAGGACGTGTGTTGCCTTAATTCTCCTCTTAATGTCCTCTGGACGAAGGCTATCCCTGAAGCTGACTCTTAGCATCTATCGCTCCAATGCTCGATGTGTCCACTTACGAGCACTTGCTTCGGAGTCATAGTTTTCAGACTCTGTGCTGTAACTAGCTGTAGGTCACTATAAAGCTTAATTTTCGGAACGCTGTCCAGCTCTACCCTATTCTACAAGAAATTTCTGCATTTTGATCGTTTTCTATAGCTTTAGTGGCCAAGTTAGACGCATTCATCAACAGCTTCTACATACTGGTTTCCGACTGTAAATGGTTGGTCGTCTGGGATGAATGCTTTTGTTTCACAGATTTTCATCTCCTTGTCAATCTTTGCAGAGGCTAATTTTAGTCCTTGGACAATACTTTTTCTATCTCCCAAAATTTCGCTTACGAGCAAAACATCATAGGCAAAACACAGATAGTTCAGATACGAGCCATTGGTTTTTATTCCTCTGTTATTCCAGTCTAGTGATTTGAATATATCTTCCAAAACACGAGTAAATAGTTTCAAAGAGATGATGTCACATAGGTGAACTTCTTTCGCCGATTGAGACCTTACTGATAAGATCTTCATCCACTCTGATTATCCTTGTTGCGTGCTTTTGGATGTATCTCAAAAGCTTTTTACATCTTCAATTTTTTTCCTGGAATTTTCAAAGGCCTTTGTAATTGCCTAAATCTCCACGGAGTCGATAGCATTTCGATACGGGGCATATGAATCCCGATAGTATACGCAGTTGCTTTCTCAAGGAGGATGCCATTAGTCTGGGTGTGATCCGTAGCCGAAAAACCTTTCCGACGTCCCTCTCGCTCAATAGGCTCACAGAAATCCAGTTTTCTTGTGTGGCTGGTATTTACAATTTCAGACAGTACGTTGTAAAAATATGATAACGAACTAACTGGACGACAGTTCTTAGAGTTTTCCTCATCCCCAGAATTTTTCCGTTTCACTTGTTGACTAGTGTCCTTACAATTTACAGCAGTTAACGTTCGCCTAGCTTCCATAACCTGTACCGACACAGAATTCAGTACTTGTGCATGACGGTATGTGAAGAGCTATAGAGTCATTCCATGAAAAGTGAACGTTTTGTTACACCTTTAACATGTTCTCTTCCTGTGTTTAGTGGTGAATCAAAACTACTCGCGCATCATCACACCTTCGCTGTATAGAGTATTATTTTCAGATCTATTTGTTTTTCTTTTTCTTGTTATTAGTTTAGTGTAAATAGTACAAATGTTAAGTCTGTAACAAAGGAATGACCCTATACTGTTCTGGCTGATAAATAGTAAGTATACATCATTAGACACGAAAATGGGGCATTAAAATTTAGATACTGAGCACGAAAGGTAAAAGTTACACTTGAAAATGTTTAGTGTTAGATGTAACTTTGCACGCTTTCCCGATAGATATGTTGCAAATAAACTTCTCGGGTTTGCTGCTGTATGATATTCTGCAAATCCCACAACATTTCATCAGTGCATCTGTTCGATATATTCAGGCGGTGCTAGTAGCTGTTGTCACTGATGCGACTGATAATAATCGCACGTTGACGTCGAATTTATCAGGACAGGAGCAAGAAGGACCAGGACGGCGCTCACAGTTTAGTTAAGTGGCAGCCAGTGCTGGATTACAGTAGGTGCTTGGTTGAAAACATGCATCCCTGTTGATAAAATTGTCAGCCATACGGATATGTACGGCCTCCTTAAAAACACAATTTCTAAATATAATGGTCAGAAGAAAAGCGGACGGTACACTGGGTCATAGTGTCTACTGCAAACCAATTCACACAGAGCTATGTTTACAGGCCACAAGGTGTCATCATCCTACACAATGTGGTAATGTCTGACACTCTGTGGTACACAGAGCATATGTAGTCTCCGATACCGACAGTCTGTTTGGTGAGGTACAACAGCTAAGAACGATGTTCCAGCGGAACGGCTATTCTGACAGACAGATACGCCATGTATTCTGTTCTAAGCAAGTTCAGTGCAGGGACGTAAATGAAAATACATAGGAACTCGCTGCTAACACGTTCTGGCCGATACAAAGAATTCTCAAGAAACGCGACATCAAATGTATTTTTCGTTCACCTGCAAAATTAAGGAATTCTTTGTGTTCGGTCAAAGACGATCTTGGCGTTAGAGAACGTGGCGCAAATAAGACTCCGCGCCGATGTGGAAAATCTTATGTTGGGCAGACACGTTGAACCATGCAAGAACGTTGTGTTGAAAACCATTGTCGTACATGCCTGGGCCAACCAGATATATCAGCGGTAGCGCGGCACTGCCTGATCACGGGATACCGCATGTTTTACAAGAAGACTGAAGTTTTATCCACAGCGTGATCATTTGGGGCAACAGCCACCATCTGAAGCGGTCGAACAGTTGTATCGACGAAATACATAGGGCAACCACAGGTACGAGTAATGCAATCACCTTGGGTATTAGTAAACCGCTTCAGCTGTAACTCGTCCTGTATTTTTAGATCACTACTGGTTTCACGGCAGTAAGAGATATTCAGGTGAACACCTGCATAACAAGAAATCAGGAAGTAAGAACAACCCTAAAGCATTCACTGTTATGACAATTTTATAAGTGTTTCAATGGCCGAACGGTTCTAGGCGTCACAGTCTGGAACCGCGCAATCGCTACGGTCGCAGGTTCGAATCCTGCCTCGGGCATGGATGTGTGTGATGTCCTTAGGTTAGTTAGGTTTAAGTAGTTCTGAGTTCTAGGGGACAGATGACCTCAGATGTTAAGTCCCATAGTGCTCAGAGCCATTTGAACCATTTAAGTGTTTCAATATTTTAAAAAAATATTTTTTAAGCTTTTAAATGATTTTACATAAAAATATCGAAATATTTGTACTCGTGAAACTAAAACAGTAGAGCTAAAAAGCTCGGTAATTGGTACAGAACATATTTTGTTTGTTGAAATAAAGCATTCCTACAAGGCGGTGTGTCATTGGATAAAACATGCATGGATTCCAATCCAATGTGGAGGGTGGGGCCTAAAAAATTATACCATACTGATCCACTGGTAAGGTGAAAATATATGAAAAATATTAAGATCTAGTAAGTGGCTAACTATAAAAAGTCTGGCTGCAGCAAAAGCAACCTAAACAAAATGAGCAACCTGCACAAAATGAGCCGGTTAAATAGCTTATTGACGGAAAAGTAGAACATGAAAAACACACTTACACTTTCCAGATTACGCGCAGTTGCGGGACACGGGCACGACCAAGTCTACCTCTTACTGACGGCATGAAAGTAAAAATAGTTTAAGAATGTAAAGTTTTTAATTTTTCTTTAGGGGACGCTCTCGGCAGTTACGTTCATTTGCCATAATATATGCATCCGATGGTCCTCTCTTCAGTCATTAAACGCACCTAGTTTAAGAGTTACTTTTAGGTTAGCATAACTCATGGACGTTCCTAATGAAAACTAGTTTCAGCTATCACTATTATATTCAACTCACTGTTTCTTACGTATTGCATGTGTTGTGTATTACTCGGTCGAGTTTCCCACTTTGCTGACACGTGTTGCAAACCTCTACCGCTAGCGCTCTCCGAATTGTGGTCTGCAACATGTCGGCTCGTAAGAATCAGCGTGCTGTAATCGAGTTTAATATTGCAGTTCGTCTACGCATGGAGCACCCTTTTCTTCATTGTGACAATGCCAGATCACACGTGAGTGCTGTGACATCTGCAACAATCCGACGCCTTGGGGTCACTGTCATCGATAATCCTCCATACAGTCGCGACTTAGCCCCATCAGATTTTCACATGTTTCCAAACCTTAAAGGCCTTCAAGGATTTTAATTTGATAGTCTGAAGCGGTGCAAGCAGAGGTGAGGTTGCGGCTCCGTCCGCAAAGTCGAACATTCTACAGTGACAGTATCAACAAACTGGTCTGTCGTTGGCAGAAATGTATTCGTCACCGGGGTGACTATGTTGGGAAGTAAACATGTAGACTTGAAGAATAAAGATGTACAATTTTAATAACATTTATTTTATTTAAAAAGCGTGAAGAGTTTCCACATAAAAATTCCGAGGCATTACTTTTCAGCACGTCCTCGTGCAAAAACATACACTTCACTACAGCAAATCGAAAGAAAATGAAACGCGATAAATTATCTCAATTTTTGCAGGTTTTGAAAATATACATGGAGGCTCCAGTCCAGCAACGGAACGCAGATCCACAAAGCAGCCGCATTCACACCAAATACTTTGTAACCGGATGTCCAATGCGCCTATCTCCAAACACACGAGCAAGCGTCTTAGACATAACCGTTCGATGAGGTGCCAGAAAGAAGAGTCAATGCTGTCTTCAGCCACACAGTTTTGCACAGAAAGAATTTTGTCAGCTCGCACCGTAATTGGCTGCCACAGGTCAAAGCTGGCCGTACTACCAAGAAATACACTCCGCTAGAAGGCAGAACTCGCTACGACAGCTGCTGGGACAAGTGACTGAACGAAAGACGCATGGGTCGCGCGACAGTGGCCATGTTTTATAATGAAATATTTTAATGATGTGCTGATATGTAATGTCCTGCAGCTGGCTCTGAAACACCACTAATATGAGACTAATAACCAGAAATAAGTAAATAATCGTATTAATAAATACACACATCTAAATCACGACTTTTCGTTTATCGACAACCAGTTTCAATCTGCATTGCACACCATTGGAGATCACCTTCAGATACAAGTTGGAACAAAAAGGCAATAACGGGTTGTTGTTTGGGGGAGGAGCCCAGACAGCAAGTGACATATGCGAGTGATAGTGAAGTCCTCAGTGTATTTCTATTCTTGTTCATTAAAATAAAGGCAGTTTCTAAGTCTCAGGTATATTCTGTAATTTTGCATTTTTTAAATATATAAACAACGACGAAAATATACGACACACAGTAGCTGTCAGTATGTTTTTCATGTTTTTTTATCTATTGTATAACGCGTCATTCACGCTGAAATGTACTACACTCACAGTTATGGATATCTCGTAAATATATTCCTTTTTGATCCCCTTTTTTTAAACTTACAGTAAGAGTCCTTAGTGAATTTCCATTTTTATTCATTAAAATGAAGGAAAAATTTCTTAAGGCCTCAACTACGTTCAGTAACTTTTAATTTATGTAAAATATGTATACAAAAATGAAAATGTTCGAAGCGCGATGTCCTGTTAGCATGTTTATAAGATTTAAACAGTGGAAAATCCAGGATGGAATAATGAGAGCAATATGAAAACGGTAGACTGCTACTCACCACATAGTGGAGTTCAGTCGCAGACAGTCAGAAGAGCAGAGTCAGGCTTTAATTATGAAACAATTGTTTATTAACGTAGAGACAAATCGAAACTTTTTGCCTAACCACAAAATGGCGGACGATGCAGGCGACAATAAGCTGCAGGCAGGCTGAAGTTTTACGTTCAAAGAGTAAAAGTTCTTCACCCATGTGGTACAGAAATCAATGTTTGCACCGTTGACGTGCAAAGGATATGGACTGTGAAGTCCGATGGCTTTTGGGAAGGTCTTCGATACGCTAGAGAGGAAGGCAGCAGACTGAATCGAATTCTCTTATAGATGATCTCTGCGGTAAAATACTTCATTTAAAATTCTAACTTTGAAAAATTCGTGTAATCGAGAATCGTGCTCTGGGCAGAAGCGAAGTCAGCTGTAGTAAGAGAAGCCGACGGTCCTTAATTGCCTCCTCCCTTCGAGGTACCGGAACCCTTTCCCATTCCGTTATCGTTCCTTATCTTCTGTCCCTGCCTCCATTCCCGCGAATGTGAAGAAAACCGGGAGTAATTGCATGCTGTATCCATTAGAGAGTTGCCAGATAAGCAACAAAATTGGCAATTGTGGTTTCGGATGTCTGCGGCTAACCGAAAAGGCGGCGCCAGCCTCGGTGGAGCAGACCTGGCGGATAATGGGTAACGACCTCCTCTTGCGCCGTGATTACGTTCTTTCTCGACGGCATGGATTCAGACGACATGCGTACCATTCTCACGAAGAGCAGCAAAGATTTTATTTAAAATAGAGAAAGCAGAGTTGAAGTAGGTGTAATTTACAAACAATTTATAAACTTGCGCGTACGCGTACTCGAAATACAGGGTACATCACAATATCGGAAACAGCTGTGGGTGAAAATAAACCATATTAGAAGCAAAAACGTGCGAGTTGACACGAGTCCGCAAACTAGCCGTTTGCCAGGTAACTACAAATTTATAGTTACGAGCCACCATTGAATTCACTATGAAGTATTGTCGTGTTAGTACAGATGTGAACTTTTCGATTCATGTGATTAGACTGAAAGAGCAGCTTTGACCTTTGCAAAAATTTTACGTTGACACTTCAGATGAATGCTTGCCCGATAACTCGATAAATAACGATTCTTAAGTAAATCTGTCGTTTGTACATAGAGAACATGTGCGGCATTTTTACGATGGTCACCGTCTTCCGCTTTCTCAGCTTCCATTGTATTCTAGCTGATCAATCTTATTCCAGATGGCCCCTTTACTTCCTCCTATCATTAGCATCTTCATCCATTTCTAGTTGGTCTTCCACGTTTTCTTCGTCCAGTTGGTATTAATTCATAGATTCTTTTTGGCCACTGGTTATCGTCCATTCGTTGGAAGTGGCCATACCAGTTAATATCTTTGCCATCGAGAACAATTCCTTCTTTCCAATAGTTTCCTGTATTCTTTCATTTGTGAAGTGTTCCAGTCTGGAGATGCGACAACTTCTTCGCCGTAGTCCGTCTCAAGGTACATCAATTTATTTTTCTCATTTCTGGTTAGCTCCCATATTTCAGTGCCATATGTGGCGATAAACTCTACGATTGACTGATGCAGAAAGACGTTCGTTTTCTTAGTAATTTTGTCACTCAGTAGCATGGAGATAAGTTGCCCAATTACTCTTTTTCCTTGTCCAATTTTATTTGTGATGTTCTGCGTGCTTCTTCCATTTGTTGTAAAAAATGATCCCAAGAATTCAAATTGAAAGATATTTTTAATTTCGCAAAATCCTACACCAAAGTCTTCTGGTTCACCTTCCTCCAATACCGTGTATTCCACCTTTCTGTATTATTGTCAGGCCCGATTCTGAGTATTCTTCCTGCAGTTTTATTAACATGTAGCTCGAGTCGGTTTTTCTCCCTATTCACGCCCTGGTCATCAGGCAAGACAGTATTTCTTGTCTTACAAGCATTCCCATTCCATGACATTTCCTCTTCCTGTTTCGCAAAACCACTTCCAAGTATACTTTAAATAATGTCGGTGCTAATGAGCATCCTTGTCTTAGACCCTAATTTATGGAGAATTCTTCTGATACTTTGTTACGGGCTTTAAGCATACTTTGGCACTCTCATACAAGTTTCTTATTACCTGGATATACCTATTACCGAAGCCAAAATTTTGCACTGTTACCTACAACTTAATTAGGGGGACTGTATTGTATGCCTTCTGCAGATCAATAAATATAAAGTAAACCGTCATTCCGTTCTCTAGCCTCTTTCCAAAGAATTATTTAAGAGAGAATATGCCATCCCTACAAGAGCGTCCCAATATAAACCCATTTTTCTCCGACTCAGTTATTTGTTTTTCCATTTTATGCTTTATCACTTTACCAAACAGTAAGCTGAAAAGTAATGTCTCTGGATTTTTTATGTGAAAATTCTTAATGATTTTAATATAAATCGAAATTAATAACATTCTACATTTTTGCTCTTCGTGTCTATATAATTATAGTCATCTTGGCGACGAACACATATCTCCCAATGAGAGACCAGTTTGTTGATACCATCACTTCAGAATGTTTGACAATGTGGACGGAGCCACAATCTCACCTCTGCTTGCAACGCTTCAAACTGCCAAAGTAAACGCCTCGATGGTGTTCTTCAAGTTTTGGGAACATATGAAAATCGAATGGGGCCAAGTCGGGACTGTATGGAGGATGATTAATGACAGTGAACCCAAGGCGTCGGCTTAGTGTAGACGTCGCAGCGTTCGTATCTCGTCTAGCATTGTCATATCGAAGGAGAAGGTGCCCCATATGTGGACATTCTCGAATTGCAAGCTCGATTACAGCACGCTGTTTCTCACACACAGACACAGTTACGTTACAAACCGCTATGTTACACGTTACAATGCAGAGCGCTCCAACGGCGGAGGGCTGCAAATATGCAGGAATGAAACACAGAAAAACGTAAATGTTAATAACGGTAGTTTTGTTTAGAAGTTTTTAAGAGTTTTCACATAAATATTTGGAGGCATTACTTTTCAGCATGCCTTCTTATTTCACGTTTCATACATATTATTGAAATTCTTGCTGTGCCGTCATGCATCTGATATAATAGAACAACCAAATTCGCTTTTCATAAAACTGGAATCATAATTTACTTCGACACAGATTGCTGTGCGTCCTCAATAGATGACCACGTCGTACGGTTCGCATTTCGAAATTTTTGCCGAGTCTACCCAGAGGCGCACCGGACAGTGGTGGGCACGAGTGAGACCGAGCAGTAATCCACCTGTTTAAAGAGGAGTCTCACTAATGAGGAAGTCGAGCATCCGCCTCTTACGCCAGTGCAAAATTCGTTATTAAATTCGGCTCTGCAGAGGCAAGTCATTCATTTCCACGGGAATTACGTCAAATCCAGCTCTCCTGCGTCGTCAAAGAGACACCCGTTTGTACAGAGCTAAGCGGCACACATTTGCCGGGCTAAATTTAGACCGTAATGGGGCCTCGTGATCTTCTCTGTCGAGAAGCCGCTCATGTCGTTGGGTGAAAGACTGCTGCTTGCTCAAGGCGCGCTGCTGTGTCCAACGCGACGAGAAGGAATTTACTGTGGGCTGCGGACTCTGTTCAGGACGCTTTGACGTAGTCACAAGTCAAGTCCAGTCACTTCCAGCAGTTACTTCCAAATGCTATGCCATCAGTCTGTTCCGAGCATTCGCTGCGAACGCTCACCAATCTGGAGAGCGTACGAATAGGCAGTAGATGAAATGGTTAAGAGTGCAGGGAAGACTGTTTTTCGAATTCGTCCCACTGCGAATTAAACGCCATCGAGTTAGTTTGGGACCGAGTTAATTTGGGCCAGTATCAAAGGCTATGTACCAGCAAGAAATAAACATACAAAATATCAGAAGTTAAACAACTGAACTGAAGAGCCAAAGAAACTGTTACACGTGCCTAACATCGTGTAGGGCCCCCGCTACCACGCGGAAGTTCTGCAGCACAACGTGGCATGGACTCAACTAATGTCTGAAGTAGTACTGAAGGGAATTGAAACCATTAATCCTGTAGGGCTGCCCATAAATCCGTAAGAGTAAGAGGGGGAGTGATTAAGGGCAGTTAGAACGGAAATTTTTTTTTCACATTTTCGGATTTTTATCTCATTATAAAATTTGCAATTTTCCGAATAAAAATGATGTATATATATCACTTATAAACTCACATGGGAAGTATTTTATTCTATTTTTTAAACATAATCTACACCGGTTGAAAAATGTTAAAATTTTTACATACATTTACTTCAAGATCTAATAACATCGGTAATTTTTATGTAGAAGGCTGTGGACTGCTGCGTTACAAAGGTTAAATTACGTGTTTGTATTGGTAGCACTGTGAAAAACACGATCGTATCGTTTCATAGTATAAACACGAGTTGTATGTCGAAGAGCTAAACGTGTTTCGGAGGAAAAGTGACGAATAGATTAGTAAATCTGTCAAAAAAGTAAAGTATGACGCCAAAAAAAGAATTTTTTTTAAGAAAAACGTGGCTTTCACGGTAATAGATTTTCGAATAAGGGGAAACGTTGTGTTCACCATGTGGCGTGTGAAGTTACAGACAGGTGATTAGACAGGGCGCTTACGTACGTGGCACCTCTCAGAATCGTATCTAGGCGTATCAGGGGTCCCATATCCTTCCAACTGCACTCGCCCCACACCACTACAGAGCCTCCACCATCTTCAAAAGTCCCCTGCTGACAAGCAGGGCCCATGGATGCATGAGGTTGTCTCCATATCAGTACACGCCCATCCGCTCAATACAATTTGAAACGAGACTCGTCCGACCAGGCAACATGTCAACAGTTCAACGTCGGTGCTGACAGGCCCAAGCGAGGCGGAGAGCTTTGTGTCGTGCAGTCATCAAGTGTACACGAGTGGTCCTTCGGCTCCGAAAATCAATATCGACGATGTTTCGTTGAATGGTTCGCACGCTGACACTCCTTGATGGTCCAGCAATGAAATCTGCAGCAATTTGCGAAAGGGTTGCACTTCTGTAACGTTGAACGATTCTCTTTAGTCGTCGCTGGTCCCGTTCTTGCAGGATCTGTTTCGAGCCGCAGAGATGTCGGGAATTTGATGTTTTACCGGATTCCTGATATTCACGGTATACTCGTGAAATGGTCGTACAGGAAAATCCCCACTTCATCGCTACGTCGGAGATCCTGTGTCTCGTTCCTTATGCGCCGACTATAACACCACGTTCAAACGCACTTAAATCTTGATAAGGCTGCCGATGCAGCAGCAGTAACCGATCTAACAACTGCGCCAGACACTTGACTTAAACAGGCGTTGCCGACCGCAGCTCCATATTCTGCCTGTTTACACATCTCTGTATCTGAATACGCATGCCTATACCAGTTTCTTCGTCGTTTCAGTGTATTAGAACAAGCAGCAATAACAGTGACTGCGGAAGAGTTGCACAAGTATGTCCTCCATGTGGTGAAAAAGTTGGAACTCAAATCCGGAAATTAGACTGTTATGGAATTGAGAAAACAGCGTTTTGTCGTAAATCTGGATGAAAATAGATCGCTTTGAAGGATCGATGATTCCTGTAGGACGAGGACAGTTTCTCACGCAGCAGAACACGCTACCTCAGTGGTCACGGCGATTTTGCCTGATTGGCGTACCGATTCTGGACTGTACAGCCTTCGAACAGAAACTTTTTATCGCCCCTTGTTTCATCTGTGTATCTATAGATAAAAGTTCCCCATTGCGGTTTCTCTCTGTATTTTCAGGCTACTCCTAGGAACTGCTTTATGGATTTTGATAAATTTTCACTAATAGACTGATCATTTCTTCATATGGGGTATCACAGCCATAAATTTGTTAAAGGACATTTTGAAGTTCCCGAGCCGAGGCGAAAACTTCAAAATGTCCTATAACTGATAGACTGGTTCACGACAAATTTTTGCGTGCACAGTTTATATTTCGCCGGGCCGTAGATGATACTTAAGCTACTCATGTGAAGCCGGGGCAAGTTAGTATTTCGTTTGGATCGTTGTTACACATCTGATGCAATATGGTGAAAAGGAAGGTAAATAAGAAAGATAATAGTTTAAAATTCCGTCGATGGCAAGATCATTCGCAATGGAACGCAAGTTAGCATACTGCAAGGACTGAAAAAAAAAATAGCATTTTCAGAGGGACTATCTCAGCTTTCATCTGAATCGACTTATGGAAATACAGTAACTGAAGACTTGAATCTCGATGAATGGATGAATACTGGAGCCCTGCGCTTCCGTAAGCCACCGCATCCTCTAGTTTTGTTTGTAATGCAAGTCCACAAATGTCTTAACAATGGTGTGACTAAAAGGGTCCACTGGAGTACACTTATATGTGGCGCCCGAATATTGAATGATACTAATGTAAACTAAAATGAAACTATTATATTGTAAATGATGTATGTCTCTGATGGGCTGTGTAAAGCAGATCGCTGACTGTGCACGACCCCAGAGCCAAAGACACTGATTCAGGTATGAGATTGTAGTGTTGGAGAAAGAGAGCGCTTGGCGCACTGAAGGGGGTAACACTACGCTCGGGCGCACGATACTCTTTAAAGCCTGTACTATGGTAAGTTGACGGGCTTCACCTTATAAGAAAGGATTTTGGTATATATGTTGACCGCGTGTACCTGAATGGAGGCAAAATCAGACTTACACCCACTCAGTAACAACAATGATACGTCAAGCAAGTCTGAAGTGCAACTACACGTTAGGACGGACAAGAAACAACACAGCAGATGCTACCAATTGTTAATAATACGGTCGCCAGCCTAATTAGGCATTAACTGAGTTTCTTCCCTGTACAAGTGGATGTACGTTCAAGCATAACAACACGTAGTAACACTGCATTAGATGGTAAATTTTAGAACCGGAAAATCTACTGAACTGATAATTTCACTTTCTGTACCAATATGGATAAACCATAAATACATACCATTACACTATAATGTTTACTACAAACTTCGTACTGTCTATTGATCTGATTAAAATCAGGCATAGGTTACCCTAGAAATAGCACTTTCGAAACACACATACAATGTCAATTTTGAAAAAGGTAAAACACTGATAAATTTTTGTTTTATATTGACTTTAACTTTGCTGGTCAAATCAGTTCAGTACACTTCAGAATTCAAATGAATAGAAAAGAAAAGGGGGGGGGGGACCCTGAAACTGTTATGATCACTGTATTTAAAATTTTGATTATTGAAATCATTAAGCACTCAAGATTTCCAAAATATGAGTTACTACTCTTTTTGTCTTATTTCCTGCTCATTTAACTACCATTATTTTTGTCTCAAATTAATTAAATTTCCTTACTAAACCAATTTTAACATTATCTTCCAACTTTGTCAGACCTTTGTTATTTACCGACATATTCATTAACAACAAAGTTCTTTAAACATCATTCTAACATAGATAGGTCTGCAGGTAATTATTATTAACATAAACTTTAAATCTTCATTTCGGGACACTCGGATTGCACAATATGTGGAAGGGACCCTGCCTAGGTTAGTTGTGAGGATAATTAAATGATAGTACAGTTCTGGTAAAATTTAAGTTGTTATTGAACAGTATGGAACAAAACTAACACTGGTCCACACGAATACAGTACTAAAAGTTTCAACCTGTTCGTATCGCTGCGGCGGTCGGCAGGCGGCGAGATGGCGAGGCCCAGAGCACACATACAATCACAGCAATGGCTCTTGATGTATCGGCGCTTTGCTTCTTCTTAGCGTCGCCATACTTTTCCGTTTAGTGCCTATGGAATATTGCCATGCTGTATAGGCGTCGGAAACGGCACATCCGAGGCTCAACGAAATCACGTTTTCCAGGAGAGCCTCCTCGATCCAGAACGTGTTTCTCAGACCGATGCCCAACTCCGACTACCACTGCTGCTGAGCCCGTTATACCGTGCAGCGCCCATGTGCATTTTCCCGCGCTCGCCTGCCATCTACCTTTTACCGCTCTCCTACAGACAGGGTATTCACCCGAGGTTTTGCATTCTACATATCCTAATACATTGCCTACGTATGGACCAGATGCACAATTACAACTTTGACATCTTACAATAGTTTCAACGTTTCTTACATTTCAATTCTGTTATAACATTGCTTGAAATTTGACATAAATATTAATATTCACATCGAAAGTTGTTTATAGTTTCCTTAACATAATGGCATGAAACAAAAAAGAAATGAAATAAGAACATCGATTACACTAATTTATCGAAAATTAGAAGAAAAATTTATTATATGTACAATAGTATAGCGTTGGTGTTGTTACAGATGGCGTAGGAAGTTTTTGTGGTGTGCATTATGAAGCCACCAAGTGTTACATTATAATATAGGAATTACGTGTACATAAATAAATGTCGTGTAACTAGGGCCTCCCGTCGGGTAGACCGTTCGCCGGGTGTAAGTCTTTGGATTTGACGCCACTTCGGCGACTTATACATTGATGGGGATGAAATGAGGATGATTAGGACAACACAGCACCCAGTCCCTGAGCGGAGAAAATCTCCGACCCAGTCAGGAATCGAACCCGGGCCGTTAGGACTGACATTCTGTCGCGCGGACCACGCAACTGCCGGGGGCGGACTACGAGTACATGTATTGTTAGAAATATAAATGTGGAAGCAGAAGTATTCACGCAAGCAAGGTAAAGATGTTAAGTATTAGTATAGATGAGTTGGCTGATAACTAACAATTGTTGAGTAACCCCAGATTTTACGTAAACAGATTTGATGTAAAGGCTAGTTAGATATTTCCATTTCGTAATGTTTCTAAGATTTTTAACACAATTTTACGTAATTTGATGATTTATCTCTACGCTTTTTTAGTGAGGTTAGATAATACTTGCTGTATAAATCTCATTGTTCGAGACTCAATTAGTAAAAAAAGGTAATTTTTCTGAGTAATGTAATTTCAGTTGTCAGATGTTTTGGAAAGCCAAACTTAATTCGATTACAGACTCACTATTGAAAAGGCCAGTGTTAGTAATTCACCCAAATCAGCACCGCCTCCCTGTCCAGGTCATATGTTTTTCAAAGACATTGAATTTTTCTTAAATGATTTCATTTATCAGCCAAAAGAAATTCCATGCACATTTCAAAGCAATACGGACACAACTGCACACCGCTGAGCTTGTAGCTAGTTTAGTTTATTCTTTTTCGTCCACCGTTGCTGCTTCAGAGTTAAAACAATGTTATTTATTTGTTATGTTCACAGGAACCAAAGTTACCAGTTTCGAACAGGGCCAGAGGATCCAGTGCCTAAGGGGTTTACTGTAATTTGCAGTGACTGTATTTTTTATTGGTATTTGGAGTTGCATTGCCCAATCAGTTCGTATAAAGTGTGTAATAATAATAATACAGAGTAAGTACACCCACCTACAGTTACAACACGCTACACGATATCTCCAGTTTTGTATGCACTCCCAGTTCAGTCATTCATTCCATGTAAAAGAAAGAAGATTTTTTAAACAACGTTACATGACTAATGACTGATATGCTTTTTCCCGATAAATTGTAACTGAATGTATAAATGAAGAACTATAAAGAAAGGAATTTGGGGTAGAATATGTAACGATTTTGTGATTTTATGTTTAGAATTTATGAAGGACGATATTTTTATCGTCTGGGGACGACTGTGATTGTTAAATTACAACGATTTTTATATTATGACAAAATCGCAGTTCTTTCCATAATGAGTCTTTCACTCTTCAACGGAGTGTTCATTGGTTTGAAAGTTCCTGTCAGATTAAAACTGTGTACTGGAGTGGAAATTGAAACCGGTATCTTGCCTTTCGTGAGCAGTTCTCTTAAAATGCAGGTGCAGTACAGAAGGCAAACACATGGTCTTCCTATGCAGAGATGATCAAAATATCTCATCTGAAAACATACTTTTGACTATGTCTTTCTAGAAAGAACTGTACTCTTTCTTTATAGAGCGATATTTAGGGCAGGCATTCAGGTTATATCACATTATAAATATACAAGAAGTAATTGACTTCCCCTGCTTCATTCTCTTGCTTTCTAGTACTCGTTTTAAATATGTAACGCCCATGAGAGTTTATAGACCAGACCTTACATAGAAATGTTAAATATTTGTGTTCACGGCAGAAGTTCTACGTCACATGCTAAAGTTAATCAGAAGTCGTCTGATATGAACTGTGACAAGCCCACTGGGTTAAAACGTGCTGCGTTAAAATTCAGGAGAACCTCCACTATTGTTCAACACTCAGTAGTGGTTACATCGATAATTGCTATGCCAAAAGTAAGGAAAGTGCACTGTGCCCTGGTGGTATAAACAATGTTTGTTGTTTAAGGAATAAGAGACATTAAAAATTTGGTGCCTGGAGATATATTTCAACTATATACCTGTGTCCAGTTCCTGATTCAAGATATTTCTGTTCTTACGTTCTTCGCAACAGAAGGAAGTAAGAAATAATTAACAGTATTAGCCGATTAAGTTGCTGATAGGAGACTCAGTAGCTCATCACAGCCCACAGGATACTTGTGAGGATACTTTCTTTTGTAAAAGCACAGGCCAAAGCCAGGATCGAGTGCCAAGCAGCCGGGACCAACGAACTGCTGACACAGCAAGCTTCTGCCGTGCGCCTGCTGCTGTGCCAACATCCTTCCACATGTCGACAGCCCAACAAGGACATTGACCCCAGTTTGGGAAGTACCCATGTGTCCTAGGAACGCGGCAGTGGTACAGTTTTCCATGTGATAAGCTCCAGGCAGTTGCATCTAAACCCTGGCCCAGCCAAGTAGGTCTTCGGCAAGGTAGGGCAACGTTACGGCTCCCCCTTTGTCAGTCGCTGTCACGAGATCGACAACATTCTACTGATGCAGTCATAATCGATACAGCTGAGTTATGCTGCTCCAGTCAATGCCGCACATATGACGCAGCTACTAATATTGTCACGAATCAGTGAGCTGGCGAATGCCACATGGCCACCTACCTAGCACGCCCGCCTGGCTAGCCGCGCGCTATAATGCGCTGCTTACCGAGCATGAAGGGCGCGCCCGTCCCTGGCACGAATCCGCCCGGCGGATTAATGTCGAGCTCCGTTGTGCCGGACAGCCTGTGGATCGCTTTTAAGGCGGTTTCCCCCATCTACCTTGGCGAATGTGGACTGGTTCCCCTTATTCCGCCTCAGTTACACGGTGTCGGCGACTGCTGCGCAAAAACTGTTTCCACGTAAGCGTACACCACAATTATTCTACCATACCATGCAAACATTTGGGGTTACACTCGTCTAATATGAGACATTGCCGGGGGGAGAGGGAGGGGAGGAAGCGGGGGTGGTCCACTGGGGTCCGAACCGCACAATAACCATGGGTTCGGTGTGAGGCGGCGGTGGGGTGGGTGGACTGCTGTGGCCTGTTGTGGGGTTGTGAACCACTGTGGGATACGGCGGGACAAAGCCTCTCCGTCGTTTCTAGGTCCCCAGTTTAATACATACATACATACAGACAGACATACATACATACATGCATACGTAGCAACATTCGGCCACCTCGTGGTCTGAAGTAGGAACGAACAGCCGCCTAGCTCTGTGCAGCTGGAGTCTGTCAGTCGCCTGCTGCTGCCCGTCAGCCAGTGGTCCAGAGTTTTACTCTGGGCGACGCCGTCGTCTGCCACAGTGCTAGCCGATGACCATTTGCTGTCTCTTGCTAGCAGCAGAGCCATGTCAAGTGCTTCACTCCACCACCACAGTGTCAGCATCCGCCGAGTTGGTATTCATCAAGTAAGTAGACCACCTTCGACCTGTGTGTGTACACCACTGGGCCGTAGGCAATGCATGCCATATGGAGGGACAACATGGGATGACGAATATTTATGCCCACCGATGGTTTTGCTGCAGCCTCCCCCCCCCCCTCCCACAACGTCTCCCAATCTCCATCGCCGTCAGCAGAACTGAGGATGCCCCAAGTGGCGGTCTAATAGCTCTTGACAAACAAGAAGACGGCTTTCACCACCGACCAGCGGTCATTGCACCCTACCAGCTAGTCACAGAAAAAGTTTAAACTGAGAGGATTTGTTTCTTTAAGAACAGAGTTGAATTTATTACTAATATAGAGGAAGCAGTGGTTGTAACTGTTAAACCATTAACGGCATTTACGTTTGGAAACCATTCGAGTTTAATTATCAACCTGAGATGTGTTGAGAGATCAGACAAATTTTGGATGATTTATATTGCATGAAACATTAAGCTGTATGGAGCAAAAACGGTGCAGAGGCTTGTTTTAGCTACATAGTAAGTGAAAAAAAAACACTGAAATTTTACTGCAGTGTGTGTCTCAAGCGACTTAAGGTTGTTAAAGATGTGAGTTATTCTGGCTTCCACTTGTGTCAGACACATGTGGCAGTATTTAAAGAATTAATTGCGTAATAGCAGCCATCTTCACGAATTGCATTATGTCACAGGAATATTCTAGTATGTAACCTCTTGGAGGGTAGTTGCTCTTCCGATTAGTTGCTGAAACAAACTAAATTACGTTAACGTTATACGGCTTACAGATGCAATGAATACTTTTATTGTTGTATAAAATATGCAATAAATGTAGTTTTCTCTCAGAATTTTCCTGTGCACTTTCTGTGAGAACAAATTACCATTGTTTATCGATTATTTGAGGAATAAGGCATTTAGTTGTCAGTGAGAAGTATTGAAGCAATGATAGGGCCTATGTATCCAGTGTGGATTAGATCTTCTTTTCCTGTCTGTGAAGCGGCTACTGAGACATGTGAAATGCCAAGTAAAGGCTAGAAAGTCTTTTACTGGCCTGCGATAGTTCATGATTGTGGACGATACGTCATGCCAACAAGCTAGTGATTTCTCTCTCTCTCTCTCTCTCTCTCTCTCGCCCTCAGGGGGCTCAGCATTTAGTTGCTGGGTGCGGGCATGGTGACCCCGGGGTCCCTGGTCTGGGGACTGGGAAGCGCCACCAGTCCTCAATACCGTAAGCTCTGAGCATGCTTCAACGACCACCGTAAGACGCGAAAGTGGAACGTTGTACAGTACAGAGCCCGGGGATCTTAGCTTAACTGCCTGGGTCGCGAGGATGGTATAAACCTCTATACAAAAAAAAAAAAAAAAAACTCAATCTCAAGGTGTGCTGTGCGCCGAGGATGGCTGTTGAGGTAGAATAGTTGCTAGCGGGCAACCTCTGGCGAACCTGCCGCCCGCCGGTTGTATTAGGCTTACCCAGGCAAGTGGGGTTCTGTCTGGGTGGACATTCCTTCCCCTAGCTGCTCGTGGGACCACCATGAAACGAAATACGAATAGTGCGCAAGCACGAGTCTCTAAGAAAGGAAAGTTCATTGCTTTACAGTATGACCCCAATCGTTCACTTCCCTCCCTGTCCACACCAGGGGAGGAACGGCGGTCTAAATTACCTGGTGAGACGTATTCTCCTCGATTTCTGGTTTGCAGCCGAACAGATGGGGAGTCATTTCTGACCACATAGCTTCAGTTTTTTGTGGACAATTTAGAGGACAAGTTTGGAGAAGTTGAGGGCCCGTCTAAAATGAGATCTGGAGCAGTCCTTTTACAGACAGCATCCCCAGCACAGTCACGGGCATTGCTTGCTTGTGACAAACTTGGTGATGTTGCAGTCTCCATTATGCCTCATAAGAGCCTCAATATGGTTCAGGGACTTATTTTTCATCGTGACCTGTTGTTGCAGTCTGACGACGAGCTTCGTGCAAATCTGGAACGCCGCAGTGTCCACTTTGTACGACGTGTCTTCAGGGAACCTGAAGATAGTAGCGTCGCCACCGGTACCTTCATCTTGGCTTTCGAGGTAGACACCCTGCCCGAGAAGGTCAAGGTGATGATATATCGATGTGATGTTAAGCCTTACGTCCCTCCTCCCATGTGCTGCTTTAAGTGCTGGAGGTTTGGGCATATGGCATCGAGATGTGACGCCAACCCTACCTGTCGGGATTGTGGATGTGCCCCCCATCCCAACACCCCATGTTTGCCGACCCCTGTTTGTGTCAACTGTGGACAGAAACATTCACCTTGCTCATCAGACTGCGCAGTTTATCAAAAAGAAAGAAAGATTATGGAGTATAAGGCCTTGGACAGGCTCACTTACACAGAGACTAAATGCAAGTACGACCAACTTCACCCTGTGTGCATTTCATTGACGTTTGCTGCAGCAGCTTCGATGTCGCCATCCCTGGCGACAAGCCCCCAAGCTATGCCGCTTTTTGTGTGCCCTCCAGCCTGGCCATCTATTCCTGTCCCCCAGGTAGTTGGGGGAACACCCTCTTCCGTTGCTTCCCTGTTATTAACATCGGGAGTAACAACCCCTCCTTCTTTGGGGTTGGGGTGGCTGTTCGAATCCGGGCAGGAACGGAGTTTACCATCTGTTGCCTCTACCTTCTCCCGGATGAGGTTGTCCCTCTTGCCGACTTAGCTGCCTTGTTCGCCCAGCTCCCCCCACCATTCCTCCTTTTGAGGGACTTTAATGCCCACCACCCTTTATGGGGTGGGGCCCAGATCTCGAGCCAGGGTAGGAACGTTGAGGCTCTATTGTCACAGCAGGACATTTGCCTCCTTAACACTGGTGCTCCCACATATTTTAGCTTGACTCATGGCACATACTCGGCCATTGACCTCTCTCTTAGTAGCCCTGGTCTTCTTCCATATCTCAGTTGGAGGGTTCACGACGACCTCTGTGGTAGCGACCACTTTCCTATCCTGGTTTCTCTTCTTCAATATCAACCCCCTGACTAGCTGCCACAATGGTCTCTTCGTGGAGCTGATTGGGCAGCCTACACCTCAGCTACTATGGCCATTGCTCCCCTTCCTGCTGACACTGATTTGGCAGTGGACGAGGTCACTGTGGCCATTGGTTCTGCTGCTGAGGCAACTGTCCCCTGCTCTTCAAGTACCCTAAGGCGTAAGTCACTCCCTTGGTGGACACCAGAGATTGCAGAAGCTATCTGGGACCGCCGGCGAGCCCTGAAACGACACCGGCGTCATCCTTCCTTAGAGAATTTGGTTGCCTTTAAACGGCTGCGGGCCCGGTATCGGCGGTTAATCCGGCGGAGAACGATATGTTGCTACCATAGGTTCTCGCACTTCCCCATCTCAGGTGTGGTCGCCCTCATGCGTCTGTCCCTTGCCTTTCTCCTCGGGGTACACTTTATACTGACTCAACCGCCATCGCCGAACATCTGGCAGAGTGCTTCGCTCGTATTTCCGCGACAGCAGGCTACAGCGCAGAATTTCGCGCCATTAAGGAGCAGGCTGAGCGTATGCAGCTGTCATTTCGCATGCACCGTTGGGAACGATACAACGCCCTGTTTAGTGAATGGGAATTCCAGACTGCTCTTACAGCTTGCCCCGATACCTCTCCAGGTCCAGACCGAATTCACAACCAGTTTCTTCGCCATCTCTCGGCGCGCTGTCAGGGTGAATTACTCGCCGTGTTTAACCACGTTGGAGGGTGTTTTCCCAACTCGTTGGCAGGATAGCGTTACCATCCCGGTGCTGAAACCTGGTGCAGATCCACTGGTGGTTGATAGCTATCGCCCTATCAGCCTTACCAATGTTATGTGAAAACTCCTGGAATGGATGGTGAGTCTGCAGCTCATGTGGATCCTCGAAGCTCGGGGCCTGCTAGCCCAGCAACAGGGGGGCTTCCGTCAGGGTCGCTCAGCGATCGACAAGTTAGTCTCGCTAGTCGGCTATTCGTACAGCTTTTACTCGGCGAGAACATCTAGTTGCTGTTTTCTTTGATCTTTGGAAGGCCTACGATACCACCTGGCGCCATCATATCCTTGCTACGCTGCATGAATGGGGCTCATGGGGTCCACTTCCGATTTTTCTACGGAATTTCCTCTCCAATCGCTCCTTTCGGGTTAGAGCTGGCTCATATTTTAGCTCTGCTCATATTCAGGAGAACGGTGTCCTGCAGGGCTCGGTTCTCAGTGTTCCCCTCTTTTTGGTGGCGGTTAATGGTCTTGCGGATGCGGTGGGCTCATCGGTCTGTTTCTTTCTATATGCCGATGACTTTTGTCTTTATTACAGTTCCCCAAGCGTCAGTGTCGCTGAACGGTGGCTGCAGGGAGCTATCTGTAAGGCACATTTTTGGGCATCCAATCATGGTTTTCAGTTCTCAGCCTCTAAGACACGAGTGATGCATTTCTGTCGTCGTCGAACGGTCGACCTCCATCCAAAGCTCTACCTTGCCAATGAACTCCTTCGCTTCATGGCATGCTGTTTGACGCTCAGCTCACTTGGACACCTCATCTTTTCGAGCTTAAACAACGGTGCTGGCGGAACCTCAACATCCTTCGCTGCCTTACCCACACCGTTTGGGGGGCTGCACGAACAACCCTCCTACCGCTCTATAAGGCCTTAGTCCAGTCCCTTCTCGACTACGGGAGCGTGATGTACAACTCAGCAGCACCTTCAACGTTGCAGATCCTTGACCCGATTCTCCATTGTGGCTTCAGACTGGCGTGTGGAACCCGGGCCACATCGGCATTCCAGGAAACGAACGTGTCGATCGGTTGGCCAAGCAGGCCACCACTTCGCCACCCCTGGAGCATGGTCTCGTGGAAAGAGACCTCCGGTCAGCCCTACATCGCAAGGTCCGCGATGTCTGGAGCTCTGAATGGTCTGTCTTGAACACGCCAAATAAGCTCCGCATGGTCAAGTCGTCCACGACCGTATGGAACTCATCCTTGAGGGGCATGCGTAGGGACTCAGTTGTTCTCTGCCGTCTCCGAATTGGACATACGCGGTTGACCCACAACTATCTCCTTCGCCGTGAGAACCCGCCCAAGTGTCGCTGTGATGCAGGGCTGACAGTGGTCCATCTTCTGATGGACTGCCCCCTTTTAGCCCCCTTGCAGCAGTCCTTTAATTTACCAGCTGCACTTCCTTTAATTCTCGGTGACGATGCCTCTATAGCTGTCTTAGTTTTACATTTTACTCGTGCAGCTGGGTTTTATCACTCGCTCTAGTGTGGGCGCTCTCGCATGATTTCTCAGGTTACACCCACTCCAGCGACTTTTAATTGTGACTTGAATACCAAAATAGTGTCTTTTATGGTAACAAGTTGCGTTGATACCTCTATCAACGCTTTCCAGCTGGAGGTTCTTCGTTTGTAGTTGAGTGGTTGACCTTTTACCTGATCCATCAACCACTGTAGTCTGTTTTACTCTAGTCAACTATTTGCTCTGCTCCTTTTAAGTATCCTCTATTTTGTGTTACAGCGGTGTTCATTTTAGCTCTTTACTCCTTGGTGTTCCCTCCCTCTGGGTGCAGAGGTTACGCTTTTACTGTATAGGCCTTTTACAAGTATGTCTGTCTGGAACTGGGGACTGATGGACTGATGACCTCGATGTTTAGCCACCATCAAACCCCAAAACCAACCAACCAACCAATCTCTCTTTCTCTCTCTCTCTCTCTCTCTCTCTCTCTCTCTCCCCTCCCCCTCATCGCGCTCGCACACACACACACACACAGGCGCGCCCTCGCGCGCAAACTGCTGTCTCCATGTGCTCGTTGTTCATTCACTAATTAAGGATGCCTGTCATAAAATTCAAATTGTTCTCTTTTTTTCAATGGACTTTGGCTTTGAGAGCATGCTTGGATCGGGACTGAGCTCTGCTTGTAAATAAGTAACAATTTCGCTATGAATCTAGTCATACTTTATCCCTGATGATACGATAACTCTGCACTTGCTTCGATTATAAAAGAGAAAATGACACTTCAGAGAGCCATATTTTCGTTGAATGATTTATGTTGCTGCTACTGAAAGAAATATAAAAGTAATGAGCAGTAGCAGAAATGAGATCAGCGATAAACTTATAAAAACTGGGGAACCTCGAACTCGTACATGAAGTGAAGCACTAAAGTTATCTCGAAACCGAAATGACATATGACGGAGAAACAGCACACTGTTACCGTGAAGAGACCGAGCGTATAGTATGAAACACCAGCAATAATATAAGACATTTCTGAGAATGTACTTTTCGAGCACAGCATTGTATGAATGTGAATCATGAACCGTGGGAAACCCAGAAAAAAGATAAGCGAAAGGTTTGTGATGTGAAGCTATAGAAGGATGTTAAAAATTAGGTGGATTAATAAGAAATTCAGGAGGTTCTTCGCAGAATCAGCGACTAGAGGAATACGTGGAAAATACTAACAAGAAGAAGGGGTACGGTGGTAAGTCATTTGTTGTAACTTCAAGCATTAATGTCTATGGCACTCGAGGGACTTGTAGAAGGCGAAAACTGTGAAGGAAGAAAGACACTGGGATAGTTCCAATGGATAACTGAGGACGTATGGTACAAGTGCTACTCTGAGATGAAGAGTTTGGCACAGAAGAGGAATTTGTGAAAGAGCCTTCAAACGTCAGACGAGTGATACAAAGAAAAAAACGTATGGCATATGATAGAAAAATAATTTATTCTGTCAACGAAAATATAGTTTATTCAGTCAAAGAAAATGTAGTGGTTTTCTTTCTTTCACTTTAGTGAGCTACAAAGGTAGCCGAAAGGCACGCGCTTAAACTCACGCAGGCTGGCGTGAGGTCTGAAACAGGATACGTAATGAATGCTATAAAGAAAAGTACGTAGCTGCTGGAATACTTAACTTTAATCCACAATTGGTGAACATTGGTCTTGTTACTGTACATGCTTCATTAGATACATAGCAAAGGATAAATGGCGTCTTGCTAGGTCGTAGCAATTGACTTAGCTGAAGGCTGTGCTAACTATCGTCTCGGCAAATGAGAGGGTAATTCTCAGTGAACCTTTCCTAGCAACGTCGGCTGTACAACTGGGGCGAGTGCCAGGACGTCTCTCTAGACCTAATCCACAATTGGTGAACATTGGTCTTGTTACTGTACATGCTTCATTAGATACATAGCAAAGGATAAATGGCGTCTTGCTAGGTCGTAGCAATTGACTTAGCTGAAGGCTATGCTAACTATCGTCTCGGCAAATGAGAGCGTAATTCTCAGTGAACCTTTCCTAGCAACGTCGGTTGTACAACTGGGGCGAGTGCCAGGACGTCTCTCTAGACCTGCCGTGTGGTGGCGCTCGGTCTGCAATTACTGAAAGTGGCGACACGCGGGTCCGACGTATACTAGCGGACCGCGGCCGATTTAAAGGCTACCACCTAGCAAGTGTGGTGTCTGGCGGTGACACCACATTTTTCATGACACATATCAGGCGTTAAGTTCGTTTCCGAAGCTGATTTCCACCTTAGCAACATAATGGATTCCATACACACAGAAACTTTCTATAACCGTACGAGGTAGTCGCGCGGTCTGGGGCGCCTTGTAACGGTTGGCACGGCTCCCCCTGTCGGATGTTCGAGTCCTCTCTAGGGCATGTGTGTGTGTGTGTGTGTTGTCCTTAGCGTAAGATAGTTTAAGTTAGATTAGTTGGTAGTGTGTAAGCCTAAGGACCGATGATCTCAGGAGTTTGGTCCCATAAAACCTTACCACAATTTCCAACTTTCTATACACGACGTACCTCATCAATACTATGTCTTATTCTATAAAAATAATTTTGGAGACGTATCCAAAGCCTGCCCCAAGTTACGAAGCTTGGTATCTAATCGAACTCGTCAACAGATTCCCGGATTATGACACGACATGGACTTCACCTCTGTCTGGTTCTGAATGACACAATACGTATGTTCTATTAGATACGTAAGTCTTGAACGAAAACTTCAGTAGTACTTCTTTTTGCGTTTTGTATGTCTGATTCACTACAGCTCATATCCTGAGAAGAGGTTAGTTAACTTTAATGAACGCTAAATCATCACATGATTGGTGGATCACTGTACTGTCTTTCACCTGTTTCGTAGCGACCAAGTAAAAATACGATAGCGAATTTCAAAATAGGGTAGAACAAACATAAATATAATATTCAGGCGTTGGCATAATACGAGGGCGAGCTGAAAAGTGATGCCTCCGAAATTTTTATTCTGCTCTCTATACCGGTTGAGTTATTACATGCCATACATATTATACGGTCAGCTTTTCTACTTCGCTGACAAGGCGCAACCCTCTGTCCATAGAGGGCTCCGAATTGTATCGTGTTACATGGCAGCTTGTACGAGGTGCAGTCAAGTTCTAAGGCCTCCAATTTTTTTTCTCCGGACTCGAAGGAGATAGAAACATGCACATTGTTTTAAAATGAGGCCGCGTTCATTGTCAATATATCCCAGAGATGGCACCACCGTACGGCAGATGGAATTTTACCGCCAGCGGCGAGAATGAGAACTGTTTTAAATACTTAAAATGGCGACGTTTTCCTTACTTGAACAGCGTGGAATCATTCGTTTTCTGAATTTGCGTGGTGTGAAACCAATTGAAATTCATCGACAGTTGAAGGAGACATGTGGTGATGAAGTTATGGATATGTCGAAAGTGCGTTCGTTGGTGCGATAGTTTAATGAAGGCAGAACATCGTGTGACAACAAACCGAAACAACCTCGGGCTCGCACAAGCCAGTCTGACGACACAATCGAGAAAGTGGAGAGAATTGTTTTGGGGGATCGCCGAATGACTGTTGAACAGATCGCCTCCAGAGTTGGCATTTCTGTTGGTTCTGTGCACACAATCCTGCATGACGACCTGAAAATGCGAAAAGTGTCATCCAGGTGGGTGCCACGAATGCTCACGGACTATCACATGGCTGCCTGTGTGGCATGTTGCCAAGCAATGTTGACGCACAACGACAGCATGAATGGGACTTTCTTTTCGTCGGTTGTGACAATGGATGAGACGTGGATGCCATTTTTAAATCCAGAAACAAAGCGCCAGTCAGCTCAATGGAAGCACACAGATTCACCGCCACCAAAAAAATTTCGGGTAACCGCCAGTGCTGAAAAATTGATGGTGTCCATGTTCTGGGATAGTGAGGGCGTAATCCTTACCCATTGCGTTCCAAAGGGCACTACGGTAACAAGTGCATCCTACGAAAATGTTTTGAAGAACGAATTCCTTACTGCACTGCAACAAAAACGTCCTGCAAGGGCTGCGTGTGTGCTGTTTCACCAAGACAACGCACCCGCACATCGAGCTAACGTTACGCAACAGTTTCTTCGTGATAACAACTTTGAAGTGATTCCTCATGCTCCCTACTCACCTGACCTGGCTCCTAGTGACTTTTGGCTTTTTCCAACAATGAAAGGCAATCTCCGTGGCCGCACATTCACCAGCCGTGCTGCTATTGCCTCAGCGATTTTCCAGTGGTCAAAACAGACTCCTAAAGAAGCCTTCGCCGCTGCCATGGAATCATGGCGTCAGCGTTGTGAAAAATGTGTACGTCTGCAGGGCGATTGCGTGAGAAGTAACGCCAGTTTCAACGATTTCGGGTGAGTAGTTAATTAGAAAAAAAATCGGATGCCTTAGAACTTGAATGCACCTCGTAAAGTAACTATGTTGGTCGTGAGAAACAGACCCTCAGAATACAAAGCAAGAATTCGAAGAGTCTTAGCACACTGGACTCGCAGTCTGGGTGACGACAGTTCAAACCCGCATCCGATCATCCAGATTTTGGTTTTCTGTGATATCCCTAAATCGCTCCACGAAAATGGCGGGATTGTTCTTTTGATAGGGTACGGCCGATTTCCTTCCCTATCCTTGACACAATCCGAGCTTGTGCTACGTCTCTAATGACCAGTCTTTCTTCCTTTCAATTCGAAGAGTTTCTCCACACATGAAGCACCCTCTCCTTTAGCATGACAATGCCAGACTACAAACGAGCGATCTGCAATAATCCGACACGTTGGCGCCGGTCGCGGTGGCCGAGCGCTTCTGGGTGCTTCAGGCCGGAACCGAGCTGCTGCTACGGTCGCAGGTTCGAATCCTGCCTCGGGCATGGATGTGTGCGATGCCCTTAGCTTAGTTAGGTTAAAGTAGTTCTAAGTTCTAGGGGACTGATGACCACAGAAGTTAAGTCCCATAGTGCTCAGAGCCATTTGAACCATTTTTTGAACCGACACGTTGGGTTCACCGTCATCGATAATCCTCATTTTGTCCCCGCTTGGGCCCATCTGTTTAAATCTGTTCCCAGAACTTAAACAACACTTCACTTTGACAGTGATGAAGTGGTGCAATGGGAGATAAGGTTTTGGCTCCATGAACAATCAAAACATTTTACAGCGGCGGTGTCAACAAACTGGTCCCTGTGTAAATATATCGACATGAACAATAAAGATTTAGAATGTTAATAACGTCTGCTTTATTTGAAATGCACTAAGAGTTTTGACATAAATTCGGAGGACGCGCTCATGTTTTTGGTTGAAGTACGAGTAACGCGTATATATTGAGGAAATAGAACTGGAACGAGCTCCTGGCTCAGGAATTGATAGCATTTTCTGCAATAGCTATCATATAGAAAAGAAATTATGAACATGGGATCCATCATCATTTAACAGTTACAGTGTCCCGGGTACTGGTAATGAGCCTCTTCCACTTGGTCGTGTCCAAATACACCTGTTCATGGTGAACATCATCCACTGTCCATCCTCTGCTCACTAGATCAGCCTCAATCAAGTCCATCCATCTGGTTCGAGGTCTTCCTTGAGGTCTTTTCCCATCCACCTGGCTTTGCAAATTTATTTTGTCTCTTCTAGTTGGCTCCATTCTCATCACATTTCCGTACCATCGAAGTCTAGATGCGCCATTTCGGTCTAGTAGGGATGTCTTTATTCCAGCTTCTTCCCTCATCTCCTCATTCCTTAACTTGTCCATCTTCTGGATGGTGGATCTAAGAAATTTCACCTCTGATGCTTGCAGTCTTGATGATTCTCTTTCTGTGAGGGTTCACATTTCAATACTATTTAATATTTGTATGAAATAACTATTAAACATCATCGCTTTTGCCGGTTTTGGAATCAAGTCATCCCATAAAAGTGATCTTACTTGTTGGTAGAATTCAGATCCTTTTTGCACTCTGTTGGTGATTTTATGGAACTAAATAACAAAAAAATCCATTTTCAATTCAGACTAACAATATTCACCTATACCAACCAACTGTTAACACTTGCAGCAGGAGCTATCGTATCTATTGAGTCTTAGAATTGAAAAGACTTTTCTCGAAAATTCTACATTGATTATTACTCGTTTAGAGACTTGGTCAGATTAAATAAAATTAGACATAAACACAATAAGCATTCAGGCTGTCTCTGAAAAAATAAGGAGTTGGTTATTTAACACCTGCGGCAGACCCAGTTCGTCCAGTAGCAGGTTTCTGCTCTCTTTCCTCGGATGTTTAATATACCAGCAGCAAAAGGGGCGAATTTTACCGGCCACGGAAATGACTCGATCGACCCGAAGTAGAAGTTCTCAGATGCTTGGAGCGCTCTCAGAAAACTCAGGCACTTCTCTTTGCTCGTTTCTGCAGCCTCTACGCTTCTGTTTTGTATGCCGAGATTACACTAAAAAATTCAAACTGCAATGCCTGCTTCGGCTGAGTGTTATGCTGGCTGCTGGCTTACGTCATCGCAGCAAACCGCTCGCAACAGTGGCCTGCTTCATTAGAAATGTTCGTCAAACGGCGAAATTTCACTGGAAACTTACAGATGATTGATTGTCTACATACTGTAGGCACTATCAGTAAGAACATAATTAACACAGACGTTTGCAAATTTTGTTGAAAGCCTTTATTTGGCCAACATCGCAATACAGAGAGCACTGATTAGTAGTTTCAACTGTTTAAACGGTCATCTTCAGATCTGGAAGTTGTTGTAACGTTAGAAGTCAGAAATATTTCGTAATACAAAGACATTGACCACAAATAATGATGCAAAAGCTGTAAGAGTGAAAATCAGAATACTAAAATGCGGCGTCTAAATCAAGTGAATAACTAAGACACTTTGTCTTTATAGTGTTAAAATCCTTAAGGAAGTATCAGTGTGAAACAAAATAAGTTTACATGGGAAAGACTTAACGCCAATGGAATGAAACTACGCGTAACAGATTTACAGCGGAAAACATAACCGACTGTCGTATTTTCAATACACGTACGTCAAACATTGCACAAACATCGTTGTCGTATATGACATGAGACACAGCCATCATACCCGACCGCAGTGTCAGTCAAAGTTAACCGGATTAAAATAGCAGCGCGGTTTGACTGGTACTGTGTACATAGGCTCACAAGTATATTACATAATCACTGTTGTCGTATGTGACATGAGATACAGACATTACGCTGGCCACAGTGTTAGTCGAAGTTATCGGATCTATAGTAAGTAGCACACAGACTGATCCCTGTTACAGTTCGGCGTTTGGCGAAGGCTGATTTTTGAGAGTATGTGTTATCTTTTATATAACTCTAGTGGTAATAATTATTTTTGAAAACATTATGAGACATGACTGCGATCTAATTATAATCTCTGGAAATAATTATAACAATCTAGATTGCAAGACACTTTTATTGCTTTTATTGAAAGGTGGCCGGTTTCGGTCATTACATGATCATCTTCAAACGTACAACCATACTGACGGACAATGGCTGTGCATGGAGCAGGAACCGCTGAATAACGATGACTGCAGTTGACTAACCTCATTCAGCGGTTCCTGCTCCATGCACAGCCATTGTCCACCGATATGGCTGTAGGTCTGAGGTTGATCATGTGGTAATGGAAACCGGTCACCTTTCAACAAATGTGCCTTCCGATCTAAACTGTTATAATTATTTACTAATGGTAATACTTATGTATGTTTTATGTACAATACCATAGGCACGCCCTAAAGAAAACTTATAGTAAGAAAGCAATCAGTATGTTTACTGAATATCAGCAAAAGTTTCAGTATACTGAGCCATGTATCATTTCACTACTACCTATTTATTCGAATTATTTTATTTCGCACTACAAGGTGTAGTTGAATATTACACATATTGTATTGCATGTTATATATCTCTTACAACAGCATTTATCGGATGGCATTGCTTTTAATTATAAGGCCATTGTCATATATAGAGACTGTGTCTTCTGGCTTTCTTATTGTACAGTGTAGTCGTTAATAATTCCATTTAGCTATGGTTATGTAATAGGTAGTACTTTTATAATGTAGATGTAAGGAACGAAATATTAGTAATGTTAATTCTCTGTCTTTGACATTATTAGTTTCACCATAATACTGCCCCATGTGTAGACATCTATTTGTGCAAGTTTATTTTATCTTGTTTTACATTATTTATTTTTTATTATACAAAATTGTAAAATTTTGTAGTTATAACTGTTGGTTTTCAGTTACTTTAAATTACTATTTTTGTATATCTCTCTCTTTTTAATTATTGTAACCCACTTCATTACGCTATATAGCCACCTAGGGGTGTTTTTGTTGACCACTGAGCCCAGATAAACATTAGTGAGTATGTGTGCTACTTCGATTCGGTTAACTTTGACTGACTGCAGACGGGTAAGATGGCTAATGTCATATACTATAACGATGTCTGTGCAACGTTTCGTGTTCGTATACTGAAAATATGATTAAGTTGTATTTGTCACTGTAAATTTGTGCTAGTTTCGTATCACTGACTTTGTATCTCACCCATGTAAATTTGCGTTGTTTCACAGTGACATTTTCTTAAGTACGTTAACAATATAATGACAAAGTGTTTTACCATTTTCCCTTGATTTAGACATCGCATGTTTGCATTCAGGTATTTACTCTTTCAGCTTTTGCATAATTATTTCCGGTCAGTGCCACTGCATTCCGAAATATTTCTGACTTGTAACCTTATTAGAACTTCCATTTCTGAAGGCGACCGTTTGACCAGTTGAAACTAGTAATCAGTGTTATCTACATTGCGATCTTGGCCAAATAATTTTTTTTAACAAAATCTACAACAATCAAGTTTACATATCGCCATCTCCATTCTATGTCAGATACTTATAATAATTGGTATAGTCGAGAAACACGCCCAGCCTATTCTCTATAGATACACGCAACATGAGCGTAATCACCATAGGATACTTGAACCGTTCGTCATGTTGTGAAATCTTAGTTCCTTCTATACTTATGAGTGGGAGTAAAATTTGTATCTGCTTCGATACTCTAAAACTGACCTCAGATCATGCGTAATGTTGAAGATGCAGGATAAGTTCAACCATTTGTTTGCCATGCGACCACGATTGTTTAGTATCAATTTGACACAGACGCAATAAAACGTCACATGGAAATTTCACTAAGAAAAAATACGAAAACAAATTTCAGTAACGAAATAATTTAGACACTAATACTAAAGATGAATTATATTACCCCTACAGGATATTAAAAAAAAGTGCCGAAAATTTTGAGAGATGGTACTCATCGAAACAAAAGGAAGTAGTCAAGTAAAGATGTGTCCGGAATGGTATACTTTCTGAGATATGAACACTTCTTGCTTATAGGAGGGGCTGAAAGACGTTTGGGTGCGGCTATGATCAGAGGCGTTGCTCTGGTGCTCGGTCAACATAGTGTTTGGATATGTTCCTCTGTCACAGTACGCTAGGTACACATTAGTTTGAGGGTTACGAAGCTTCCAGCTAGTTGTGTGGTTTCAGTTGTGTTGCGCTGCTGTTTATTTAACTTGTGTTGCGTTGCTATTTATTTAACTTGTGTTAGTGTGCGTAACTACACAGCAAATTACCCGCAAATCTGAGTATGTATCGTGGTGTCTTTCTGCTTACACAAATGACATCACTTTTGTGTTTACTGTTTGTACTTACGAATGGTTCAATACATTCCCTCCCTCTGCTTGGTAATAGTGGCAGCTCACCATTCAACAAGCGATATTGGGGAAATGATTTCTGCTATGGTTTACTAATTGGAAGGATCCCGTGCCCTCTAAGGTCTAACATATCCGCCTAGCAGGGTGCCAAGAGTTAAACTTCCAGACGATTCCCCTAATCAAACTCAGCCCGACATCTGTTTTTCCTGTAATTTCTTCAACGAGATCATTCCACCGTAGGTCGATCCACTCGGTTTTTCTAGGCATTTTAAACTACTTACTTTTTCCACTGGTTTCTCGCTGTAATAAAACTCTAGTGGATTTCTTCATCTGTTTAAGTCCAATAGATTTATGTACGTTCAGTTGCAATTGCCATTCCCGTCATTAGTTGCTGATCCTCTGCAGACGTCTGGCTTTTCAACCTTCCTATAGACATCATCATATGTTAATAGGCACTGATAACACAGGTATAAATCATTTAATGATAGCTTTGTGCAGACAAATACACTTAGGTTCAACAAACCTAGGTTGATGGCCTTATCATTTTTATTTCTGGCGTTCTTAACATTTTGACACTCTCTGAGCAAATCAGTGGCTCTACACGGAACTGTACGTTACCGGTAAACCATATCATCGTCTAGGAGTATTTAATTAGCAATGCGGACAGATAAATAGCGGAAAAGATCATTTCACAAAATAACTACAGATGTCCACATCTTGGAAGCTCTAATGTGAACATCAAACTATGGCAACGTTCATCCAAAGAAAGGTCTTGCTTCGGCTCATATTCCTTGACACGTGCTGCTTCCGGACATGGTCTTACAGAAGACTATTCATCAGTATCGTGATCACGTGTCAGTTGAACTCGAGCACTCACTGGCAAATACCGAGGTGTTAGTATGGCTGATCTGGCTTGATGTGGAAGACTGATGACTGCATCGTATGTTTGCCGCATCAAGTCCGTCTATATTGCCTCCAATGGCTCATTCCTGCCAAAATCATGTCAGTGTAGATTGGACTGTAATTGTTTTATTTTGTGTATTCCAATAACATGTCTACATTATCACCTTGTGCAATACACTAATGTAGGATAACAAATAAACGAAAGAAAATTGTATGTATTGAGGAGCAGCAAAAAATGAGGTTAGCGATAAACTTAACGTCAACATTGGTGTTCACGTAGAAGACGAAGTAAAGGAAGTCTGCTATCCTGGAAGCAAGGAGAACATATGCAGAATACCAGCCCTGACAAAGAGAACATTCTTCGCCAAGAGAAGTGTTCTATTATACAATACAGATCTAAAAATTTAGGAAGATAATTCTGAGAGTTCACGTATGGAATACAGAATTGAGTGGAAGTCAATGGGCACTACGAAAACCGGGAAAAGAACACAATCGATGTGTCTGAGACGTGTTGTAACAGGTGAGTACCAAAAATTGAGTCGACTTATTAGAAATGATGACGTTGCCTGCAGACACGGCGAGGAAAGAAACTGGCGGAAAACATGAAATAAAGTGAAGTACAGAATGGTGGAACATGGTCGTGTATGAGGTGGGAAAGGGATAAGTTCTTTCCTGCCAGTATCAGCTCGTGTTTGCCTAAGAAACTGTATTTCTCTTGCACACTGCCCCACAGCTAGCCAGAGTGTGAATTAATTATAGCCCTGTAACAAGTCCACTGTTAATTCTGAAATGTAACAAACAAAATAAATATTGAATAAGAGGGTCACCATTAGGCATTATTAACAAGAAAAAGATGAAGAAAGTTTGACTGATCTTCGTCTCAGAGCCTGAACAGTGAGGTTGTACATCTACTAACATGTTAAACGACGGTTGCACCGCGAGGCACGGTAAAACATTTGTTACTAGTGAACAAAGTGCACTTTTGTTACTTTAAGAATACGGAATAGCACATACAGTTTCCTGTCACGTTTATCCTAATACATTCACACATACATGTTACTCCTATACATATTGATGCTCTTTTGTATGTGAAATGTCATTTATTAGTACATATATTTAGTTATAGGAGTAGCATGGAAGTGTGTACAGACCGAGTGTCCCTCCTAAGAGTCGACAGGCGCATATTCTCTGGTGTTTCGGCATATATATCCAATTTCGTTTTTTCGCTGTGTAGCTGGAGTCAAACAAATATTGCTCATCACATCTTTCATGCGACGTCCAATGTCGACGGAAAGCGTCGGTTTGTTTCCATTTACAAACAAAATGATTTTTAAAGAGGCATTTTGCGTGTTTATTCAATTGTGTGCTCCCAAATTAGTCGAGTTTGAAATTAGTCCAGTGTGACATTTTGTTTTATCGATAGGTATAACAGGAACAGTGAAGAAGGAAGAATAACCAGTACTCCACAACGACAGCAACGCCCTGGCCCGCGCTGACTGCTTCCACCATGCAGCAGCACTGCTGCAGTACTGGTTATTCTTCGTGTTAACATACATCAATAAAGCAAATATTCCACTGGACTAAACTGGGACCGCTCTGTCGAATGGACACGTAAAATACTACTTCAAAAATCATTTTGTTTGTTACGGGAAACAAGCCGACGCCTTCCGTCGATACTGGGCTTAGTATGAAAGACGTAATGGGCAGTATTTGGTTGGGCTGAGTCCAGCTACACATTGTAAAAACTAAATTGGAAGTATCTGCTGAAGCACCAGAGAATATGCACCTGACGACTCTTAGGAGGGACACCCGGCGCATAAGTGTAGTTACTCATCCACGTGTCTACCATACACCCGTGCTACATATTACTTAACCAATATCGTGCAGCCCCGGGGGCACGTCCCTTGTCTACGAAGTCGCATTCGGGAGTGACGTTCTGTTCCACAGGCTGGCGTCCGTGTTGCTCTCAGCCGCTCCAATAGGTGATCGCCAAATCCCCGACACAATCCCGGCCTCTTCCCCTTGTAGCAACAATAATATTTCATTACTTTTAGCTCGAGATGTACGTCTTCTTTTAATAGCAGTCCTCATTCTTCTTTTTTTGCACTATATTATTAAAGCAGATCACTCACTGTGCTAACTATTTGTAATTTTAGGACTCGCGATTTCGCGACATAGTTCGGTCCTACGGTTATGCTGTTCATTTGAAAATCTCTCTCCTCTCGAGGAGTAGCGGGCGGGAGAAAGTACCACTCAGTCCAGCGATAGCTTTTTCGATAAACATACCTCTGGAGTGACCTGTCGTGGGCGTCTGTCAGAAACACACTGTAAGAAAAGCTATGCGAGGAAAAATCAATCCACGCACCAAACAGAGTTCAAAGCACTTTACCAAATTTTACAACAATACAGTTTCCTTTTCTTGTCGACTACGTGATGTATTCTCCGTTCAACATTTTACTTCCACATTTAAATTTTAAACCTGTATTGACATGAAGCAGATGCATTACACAATTTTTAAACAGCCTCGGCGCTTAATCCGTTCGGAATTCACGCACAACCATTTCGTATGTTCATCATATTTCTTTTTGCACCAGGCAATGATGCCATCCTTGAAAAGACCCGGCTTCCGTTTCATTGTTGTAATTATTTACGTTACTCACAGCGAGTAGAGTCAAGTAGCTTAGTCCTACGAAATTAAGGGAACGAAGGCGCTCGGCGAGGACGCTGCCTGACTGACGGTGACAACACACTTGCTGCTGTTCAATGACTGGCGTAAACAAGCAGCGGTGAAGGCTCTGGTCGGATGACCCACGACGCGGAACTGCTTAATCGGAAGTCCCACCTACGAAAGGATCGGAAACACCACGGTTTCAGATCCCAAGTATCCGATGGGAGGGGCGGTTCGCCGCGCTGCAGCGGCTCTGCAAACACAGCCAAGACGCCGTGCTGTCTCGCCACGCTTCGCCAGAAGATGAGGGGAGCTATCTCATCGAAAGGTAGCGCCTTTTCGACGAACTTATTTTACTGGGAACGCGAGAGCCTTGTATTACTTAACTCGCCGAAAAAGACAACGAGATCGCTCACAATATGGTTTTCCCACAACTGAGCAACCATTTTAATCATACGGTATTGCAGTTCACATTCACATTCCGCCTTATATGTAGCGGAAACCACAGGGAGGATCGGAGCTTAAAATCTAGTTGACTCGAGGTGATATTCGATCGAGGTTTTGTGGGGCTTGAATCTTTCTTAGAAAGAATGGGGTGCAAATTTATCATGCAGTTATGCTACTTATCTTTAAAGATCTTAATGGAATCGGCCATCAAAGTCTAACTTTTTACTGGGTATATACCTGGTGGTTATAATTAAAGTTTCTCTATTTAACACGATATAACACAGAAACTGATTACCGTACCAGTACCAAACTTGATAGCATTAATGTCGAGGACACGGGGAAGAGAAATAATGAAGAATCAATTCAATTGAAAAACTTTTAATGTGATGCTATGGTACATCATACCATTACATACCGGTGCCATTACTGCTACAAATATGGCGCCCATCAGTGTCCAGAAGAGTCTGAAAGCAGAGGATTGCATTCTGCATAGCAGAACGAAGCATGTCCAAAGGTATGCTGGCTATCTCTCTTACATGCTGCACTTCAGATCAGCACATCTGCGAATAATACCGTGGTAAAACGTGTCTTTCAGGTAGCCCCACAACCAGAAATCACAGGGAGTGAGATCAACTGATCGTGCCGGCCAAGAATTTGGAAACGATCGACTGATAACTCGATCATTTCCAAATATGTTTCGGAGAAGCAGGTGAACTTCACGAGCGATGTGCGGTGTGGCCCCATCTTGAATGAAAACTGTTGAGTTCAATGCGTCTCTCTCCTGTAGGGCGGGTATGATATGATGGCGAAGCATATCGCAGTATCGGAGGCCAGTCACAGTGCACATCATTCGTCCCTCAGCGTTCAAAAAAAAAAAAAAGGGCCAGTGGCGAACGCAGCCGTGAAGCCACACCATACGGTGTTATCACCATACAGCGGAACTTCATGCACAGTGACTGCAGTTGGAGATCCCTATACTCGGCAATTCTGCGTGTTCATCCGCCAAACCCGCCAAAGATAAATGAGCTTCGTCTGTCCATAGGATGGTCCAGGGCCAGCCAGCCCCCGTCAACTTCACTCCTTGCGAGCAAGTGGAAAGCGAAGTCAACACAATGCTGTGTGTCCTGTGGTGCAAGCTGCTGTACAATATGGATCTTGTACCGATACCATTTGAGAGTGGTTCGAAGCACCTTCCGTACAGTGGACCACGGGACGTTCAACTGTGGTGACGCAGAAACACGCGCACTGCCTGACAATCGGCAATTTCGTGCAGCGTTGTCCGCCACAGCAGCACCTTCTCCATCAACCACCTGTCGTCGGCATCTTCCCGGAGCGACGGCCAGTACTCCAGTTGGTTCGAACTTCTTCGTCATGCTCCGCTCGGCAGGTGGAGATGGAAGACCCTTCCGTAATGCTTTCATCCGGCGATATTCTCGAAGTGCAGCTGCAGCATTACTGCTGTTTTGATAATAGAGCTTCACCAATAATGCCCTGCTCCTTTTGTCCACGCTAATGTTGGCACGTCGACAAGTGCACTGCGACTGGCCATGTCTATGAGACTATGAATCACGGTGACTGATCACGTCACCTGGTGCCCATATTTGGAACTGGACTGTGGCGCTGTGACGTATGGAAATCATGCACCCCACACTCTGGACATTAATGCTACTAAGTCTTGAATAGGAAAAGTTTAATAATACCAACCGGTATATCGTCTTTCATTCACAAAATAATAGTGGCGTTTTATAGGCTCATTCTCTGTCTTACAGTTACTGCCATAATGCGCGTTAGGATTATACGCTGAAACCAAATGGGATAGTTGCTACGATCCTCCACTTTACATGTTTTCTCTTACTAGCGTGCCCAACTGCCGTGCCTACGTCGCCTGCGACTGGGAGCAGCCTCTCCCGCCTTGTATTCCTTTCGGACTTGCGTCCCCGGCGACCATCAGCAGCCGTTATTGAACGGGTACTCGCGGCAGGCTGTCTTTGATCATGTGCCTTGGTCCTTTCCTTTTCATTACTTTACTACTCCTGTTCCTGACGGGAAGACTCCAGTAACTGAGCAGTGGCAAAATCTTCCTTAAATGGCGAAAGACTACCAATTGTTACACGCCAAAACTTTATTAATTTACAGAAAAATCGAGATCATTTATAATTTTAACTGCGTCACTAACGACTTCACTGCTTGAGAAAAGAAGCGAGATCGCACAGTGGCTGGGAAATCGTGCCTGTAGTAGGAAGGACTCAAATTCTCATGGGATCGCCGCGATATAGGTTTTTATTGACGCCCTAAAATCACTTGCGGCTAACACCACAATGGTCTTTACGATAATGTAACAACGCATTCCTTGTCCAAATAAGTATGTAATACGTCTCTTCCTATGGAAAAAGCTTGAAAAGAAGGTATGTTACTGTTCATCATCAAGTCGATGAAAGGTAATGCTGTATTTGAACCCGAGAAAATAACAGATAGGAGGAAAGAACAAAGAATTGCATGATATAAAAGATCTCGGAAACGATGCAGATTGCATGTAACAGATAAGACGAAAAAAACAACTGAACAAATTAATGTGTCTCTACAGTGAGGATAGCACACCACCAATGGAATTCATAAAAAGTAAAATAATTAATGCATCTAAGTAAATAAATGCCAGTAATTTTAAAAATTATAGGCGCTAGACATTACGAAGCCACACCTCAAAAAATGTACTCAATGTTCTTAAAGAAATATTGAAACCTAAGATTAACTAAAATTTTGGGTGTCGAGACTGTTTTTGACGGAGTAGACTTAATGATACTGTTTGGAGAGCTGAATAAAACTGCAATAGACTGGAGACACTTGGAGAAAAATCGAAGTGCAGAAATAGATATGAATAGCGTTTAGAGATGTCCGACAAGGCCGTCCGTCCTTTCTCACCATATTTATTTATCATTATAAAGTGCAATGAAAAGTGAGACCAAAGGGACCAAAATTAATGATAGACTAATCTCATTGTATTCGATTTGCTGATGATGTAGCAGTATATCAGATTCTGAATAGGAGGTGAACTACATGTTAAAAAAATTTCCGAGGATTTCGACAACGACAAACTGAGAAATACAAAGTAGCCTATAATAATGGTGACAGATGAATCTAACAGGCAGGTAAGAGCAAACATTAACATAGGAAATTCAATATTAATGCAAATATAAATTCCGCTACTTCGTAAGCACAATAACTGATGAAAACACTAGTTTGGTGAGTGTTAAAAGAGGATTGTAATGGAAAAACAAGGCTTCAGAAATTGGAGTAACGTATGGTATTAAAAAATTTCAATAGCTAAACAAGCTTTCAGAAAAAAAAATTGATATTGAAAGAAGAATTCCAATGACCAAAAATCCTTAGAAATAACAGTAATTTATGAGTAAACAACCGTCTTAATGTATGTTGTGAAAAGTGGACTCTTGAGAAACAGGAAAAGAAAAAGAGTAGAGCCAATACAGGTGTGGATATGGAGAATAACCACAATCACATCCACACCTGGAAGAGATTCTAATGAACAACTATTAAAAAATAAAGAGGACATTAGTTAACATGACACAGAGAAGGAAACGTCAATTAACTGGATACCTAATTCGACACCACGGCTTCGTAAAACTATAGTTTAGAAGCAAAAATCGAGGAAAAAAAGAGGAAGAGTATTATAAACTCTAGGGGGAAAAAAGGAAAATGACACACCACGAAGAATTTATCCGAATAGGAATAAAATCGACAGATGTGATGCACATGTAAAGACAAATAAATGATTGCAATTTCAGAAAAACTGTTTGATTTATTCAAGGGAAAGAGCTTCACAAATTGAGCAACTCAATGACGGGTTGGTCCACCTCTGGCTCTTATGCAAGGAGTTATTCGGCTTGGCATTGATTGATAGAGTTGTTGGATGTCCTGCTGAGGGATATCGAGCCAAATACTGTCTAATCGACGCGTTAGATTACCAAAATCTCGAGCTGGTTGGAAGTCCCTGCCAATAATGCTTCACGCGTCCTCAGCTCGGGAGAGATCCGGGACCTTTCAGGCCGAGGTAGGGTTTGACAAGTACGAAGACAAGCATCAGGCACTCTAGCCGTGTGCAGGTGGGAATTATCTTGCTGAAATGTAATTCCAGGATGGTTTGCCATGAAGAGCAACAAAACGGGGCGTAGGGTACCGTCGACGTACGACTGTGCTGTAAGGCTGCTGTGGATGACAGCATACGAGGTCCTGTTATGAGATGAAATGGCATCCCAGATCATCATTTCTGATTAACGAGCTTTAGGTCGGCGAGAATTGGTATACCACCACTGTCCAGGGCGTCTCGACACCCGTCTTCGCTGGTCGACGGGACTCATCACTGAAGACAGCTCTACTCCATTCAGTGAGATGACGTATCTGGAGATGCCATGGCCAACGGTGGGATACCAACATGGTTGTTGCCTACCGTATGGCCCAACAACCAAGAATGATGGTCTGGGCTGCCATTTCTTTCTTCACATAATTCCTTTGCGGTGTTATTTTTGTTTTTTGTCTTAGAATGTGATTACAAAGTATGATCAGTGGAATGTGTGCTGCAGCTACAACCTAACAGTAAAGATGGCGAGACACAGAAGAATGAGCATATCAACAAGGCAGTACCTTCTGTGTCTGATGATGTTGACGATGACAACGACGACGGCGACGACATGGTCATTAGCAACGGAGTTCAAACTCGTATTTCGAAAAGTTGAGTAAGGAAATCGGCCGTGTACTTTTCAAAGGATCCATGTCGTTAATTGCCTTAAACGCTTCAGACACCCCACAGAAAATCTAACCCGACTGCGAGTGCACTGTGAGAATCAGTGCGCCGCATCGCTCGGCGAAATGTTTGTAATTAACGAATACTTGCCGGTATTTCTTAACCATTTGCGACGTACTCTACCTTTTGCTCAGTCTTGCCCTGTTAAATGTTCTAAAACTCCCTTAATACCGGTATTCTTATAACAAACACAACGTGATTCAAAAACATTCATCCGGTTTCACAAGTTAGTATCTTATACATTAATGATGACAGGAACTTGGAGTGGACTGAAAGTTAACAGTGGTATTAGTTTAAGTTTGCTGATTCGTGTATATACTGATAGGGATCTCTCTCGTGCAGCTAGCTAGCTCACTCGTTTTTTCGTTCGTTCATTGTCAGCTTTTTCGAGGTGGCGAGAAAGAAAGAAAAAAACGGCCTTTTGTGTTCTCCATTTCAACATGTGCAACTCAGTTACAACTGTGCAGCGTGACGTCTTAGCAGTGAGATGCCTCACCGATGGAAGGTTCTCGCATTGTTCCAAAATCGCCCGATCCCACAGTATGTGATTTCCTTTGCGAGTTTTGTGACACACACTCTCCGCCTATGAGCCTACCCTTCGAGTAACTAGCAACAGCAGTGAACGCAGCAGCTCCAGACATTGTAGCAAACGTATGGGACGAATAGATCTTGATACGAGTGAAATTGGCAGTACTACCATTGCTGCGTTGGAGACCATTCCGTACATGCCAAAATTCTGTCTTTCAGTTTCAATAGAGGATACAACGGTTGTGTAGATGTGGAATCACCCATTAATACAATGCATTTTATAAACGCAGCAACGGTCAGGGAAATGTCGTTTGACTATACAACAATTTCCAGCTGCTTCAGTAAACAGTGGAAGAAAGAACCACGATACCGATTAGGTGACAGAGTCTGGTTTATTGAAGGGTTGAAGATTGACGAAGCTGTCGTGGATGGCGCATACGGTTTTTGGCCTCGACTGGAGAACGGAATCTCTCTAGGGAAGCCCTCCTACGGTACTCCAGGCGGAGAAATTCGTTATCAGTAGAAATCGGATTATATCCAACATAAAAAGCTCAAAATATGCATGCAGATATGAATGAAAAATGCTTAAAATTTGCTTGAAAACTGTCGAAACATGCAAGATAAAATAAAAAATATAGTAGTTACTGAGTACAATTTATCTCGTAGTCGTGCCTGTGCATATTGATTGCGAGGAAGAGCGCTGGCCACGCGTAAAATCGGGACATTTAGAATGCTGATGTCATTATCAGTGCACTTTGTGGTAGAGGTTAGGCAGGAGCCTTTCTGAGATTAGTTTTTAAAAATTGCAAGAAGGAGGCGCACATCGTTTTTCAAATATAATTCCTTCTTTGCTGTTGTTGTCGGTAACAAACGAATGCGATGCGAGTTAGTTGCCGCGAAACAATCGATAATGACAGCAGCTTCGAGATATATCGCACGCAGAGGGGCATGCACAAGAACTCCGTAATATTTTATTTAAGAAACAACGTATAACCAGAAATTTTTTAACAAAGTTGACGTTTAATTAACATTATCGGACTGAGTATCGTTTACAAATTATTTCACATTTAGCTGGCATTGTAAACATAAAGGATCAGGTACTGTTCCAAATGTACGGTAGTAAGATTGTGTTTTCGATCACTCGAAACATTTTTACCCGCAGAAAAGGTCCGTTCTACGTCAACTGAGGTAACGGGCAATATTTGAATTTTACTGCTATGTTAGAACTCATTATTTCTGGCAAAAGTTCACCCGTCCCATTAGTAAGAGTATCAATTTGGGACAAGGGTTCAAAGACCGGGTTATTGTTCAAATTGTTTTCAAACTTTTCTTTGAGTTTCCCCGGCAATACCTCCGGCAATAAGGAGTTATTAGATTAATTTTGCTCATTAACTGAATAGATTCATTCAACGTCAAACCTTGAGTTTCAGGCTTTTTAATACTCACAGGTATATGGGAAAAATGAGTGCTGATCATAGCAATGATTTTTTAATACTAAAATCATTAAACGTTCGCTTTCACAGGCAAATTTCCAAAGCCTGTACGCTGTCGAAATCGTTTACTGCGTATCGACCCACGTACCCCACCGAATTAGCACTGGTTATGGAACTTTGGTAATTTTACTTTGTCAGTCTTGATGCCAGCAGGTGCCTTAAGAAACACTTTCTTTGCAGATGAAATCAGTTTATTTACATTTCCAAACGTGGGTCGTACTTCTTCAGTAAGGCGATATATTCTGTGAGCAAAGCACACCACATGAATCAAATTAGGATAAAATACTTGGAAGGCTTCTCGTTCTTTGATCATATAGCCGAACAGCATCTGTGAGAAACACAAACACCCTTTCATTTGCAGAAGATCCAGGAAATATTTTCTAATACTCTCATTCACAAATCTGGCTATCGTAGAATGATTTGTCTTTCCAAGTTCTTTGCGGGCTACTAAATAGGAAGAAGAAGACTCTTGCTTTAAATCACCAACAATTAAATTTGTTAAGTAACGACCCAAAGTGTCGGTAGTTTTGTCAACTGAAATCCAAATTATGTTGTCCTTGAATTCATTGCGTATTTCTTCCAGAACATGTAGGTAAATTGTCTGTTTGCAATTTTTACACGATTTTGTTTCACCTGATATATTTTGATTTAAGCAATATTTGTGCAGGAGACCTTTGAGGATACGGCTTGTAAGTTTGTGAAGAGGAATATTACTTGAAATGAATGCTTCACTTAAATGCACGTAAAGCGATTTTTTTGGTTACCTTTGGACGTTAAATCACTGCTACTGCTACTTCCCGCTGACAAAAATTGTTGTTGCGGGCCTTTCTTTTGCATTCCTGCGATATGAAGACTTGTCTTGACATGCTGCTCTATTTGAAACTTTTTTTTTTTTCACGAAACATTTTTCTCGAAAACTCGACAATATAAAATTTTTTTGCCATATGTATATTCCACGGTGGTCATCTAACAACGAAACGACATTCTTTTTTCTGACGTCGTGGTGCAGAACGCGTTACACACTACACGTAAACATGTTAAGCTTTTTACAAATAAAAAGAAAATTAAACTAAAACAATGGACATTCTATTTAAAAACTTGCTTAATTTAATTGTTGTCGACGCGTGTGGTATGACAGGGGAGGACATTAAGCGGGGTCACATTGACTCTCCCCATCCCTGTTCAGCAATCAGTTCGCTAGCCAGTAGCCCCTCTGTCAACAATCGCACACAGCTGAAGATCGCGGTCACTCTGTGAGGCCTCAAAACGAAATCGAGTTAGAACTTGCCCGTCTAGATTTTTAAAATTTTGTAAAATATTGTAAACACCGAGCGAAAATATGCATCATCACTAGTTTTAGTCAAAATATGCAATAACTGGTGAAAAGGAGCCAAATATGAAACACATATGCAACATGCAAATGTATATAATCCCGTCTCTAATTATCCAGGTATCAGGATCAAAGATCGTTGCAGAAATGCCAGGAAACTGTTGCGAGACAAGGAAAAAGTAAGAGTGTAAACCTGCCGTGGGTCTCTAGACCGTTAGGAATTTGTGGTAATGAACAACCTGATAGGCTGGCCAGGCCAGGTGTGGTGACTGCGTTTGATGGACCGGAACCTGTCTTAACCATCATCAAGGCGGTGTTAAAATCTCAGCTGCGAAGCTGGATCAGAACACAGCACGTAGAATATTGGATAAAGCCCAAAAACAAAAACATGGCTAGATGATGATGTCGAAACCATGTTTTAAGAGAAGTTCTGTAATCTTGGGCTTGATCAGGAGGCAGATTATAGTCATGGTAGGTCCAATGAGTAGCAACTGGAATTTCGGGAAAGACCTGCTCACAATGGATATAGAGAAAGAAGGCCTAAGTGCAGACTGTTTGGTACGCGGGACGAAACAGCACCGCAATTAATTTTCCAGCGCGAAGCGTGGAGGAGAAAAGGCACAAAATATTTGGGTTAATAATTCACGAACTATTTTGTGGCTAACAGAGGTCTAGTAATGGGACCGCTACTACTCTCTAAGGGTACTGGTTGAGTTTTCTAGAATGACAGGGAGAGATACCACACAATAAACACAGTATCGGTGTGGACAATAGGGGGGGGGGGGGGGGGGGGCTAGGACCACTGTTGTTTTGTTTCAGATGAAATCAGGAATAAGCATGGAATACTATGGAGATCTTCCCGTTAGCTTGACTGCAGCATTTGTATTCCGCTTTTTCCTTAGATCACAAAAGCACATCTTAGGGTTGTTTGGAAAATTATTGAGTTTGTTTTTTTATCATTAAGTCGTGCGCTCGTTTTTTTTTATTTCGGTTGCAAGTGGTTAGTGCACTCTTACTTTTTATCGTTGTTTTTAGTTATATTATATACACATTGTCCTCTTGTTCCATAGATATGTCAAGTGTCGTAAATTAAACAAAAGTCTCAGATAAAAAAAAATGTAAAAATTACAATACAAAAGTCTCGCTTCCCACTTTTAATTACTATTAAAGGTAAAAGCTTTGAATTTTATTTAAATATACTCGTGCATTAATTTTTCAAAGTAGTTCACAGACTTATAATCTCTCCGTTGCTGCAGATATGTGTACTGTAGATACGCGGTGAAATTTGTAGTTCACAGCACACACTTAAATTTAGGAATAGCTGCTTGATATTTATAAGTACACAAACACACATATGATCCTGGCCGAAGGTCGCTGTTGAAATTTATCGTGTTTAATTAACTAGTTGCGTGCAGAGGGTGGTATATCGAAGTATATGAGCGTTCTGTCGATAAAGCCATCCAGTTCTACGATTTGAAAACCATTTTAAATGGTAATATTCGCTATAAATCGCATTGGAGTGAAGTATGGACTAAAGCTATTCGCATTCCGCTGGCATATCGATGGGCTGACCGCTTCCATTCAAGAATTTCACGTGCTTCAATCTCGCCGTAGATTCGTCCAATTTTTCATCTCTTTAATAAAACTAATGAATCACAATGAATTAAGAGCAGTTTTTCGTTTTTCATTTATGGAGCTAGAATCTTTAATGAGCTCACAGGGAGGACTGAGACCGCTACAGGATGCAGCGCGAAACAAACTAAAACCTTATTTTCATCGGATACTTTTTGGGAGGTATCAGTAAAATGTTATCGGAGTAAACAAACAAGACGCTGTATACAGGCGGATCCAGAACTCCACTGACAAGCTTTCAAATGTTGTTGAAGGATACCTTCTGAGTATCCATACGTATCATAAAAATGCATGCATGTATGGATATTGAGGTGACACAAGTCAAGGGATAGCGATATGATCATATAAAGATGGCGGTAGTATCGCGTACACAAGGTATACAATTTCAGTCCATTGGCGGAGCTGTTATTTGTACTCGGGTGATTCATGCGAATAGGTGCCCGACACGATTGTGGCAGCTAGAGGGGAATTAGCAGACTCTGAATGCTGAATGGTAACTAGAGCTAGACTCATGGCAATTTCATTTGGGATATTGTTAGGTAATTCAGTATTCCGATGTCGGAAGTATCAAGAGTGTGCCGAGGCATTACCTCTCACCGTGGACAATTCAGTGGCCGACGGCCTTCTCTCAACAACCGAGAGCAGTCTTGTTTGAGTACAGTTGTCAGTGTTCACAGACAAACGACACTGCGTGAAATAAATACAGAAATCGATGTGGGATGAACGAGAAATGTACCCGTTAGGACAGTGCGGCGAAATTTGACGTTAATGGGCTATGGCAGTAGGCGGTTGACACGAGTGCCTTGGCTAACAACACAACATCGCTTGCAGCGTCTCTCCTGGACTCACGACCATACCTGTTGGACCCTACACGACTGGAAAACCGTGGCCCGGTTAAATGAGATCCGATTTCAGTTTGTTAGAGTTGATGGTACGTTTAGAGTGTGGAGCAGACCCCACGAGGCCATGGTCCAAAGTTGTTAACAAGGCACTGTGCTTTCTGCTGGTGGCTCCATAACCGTGTGGGCTGTGTTTACTTGGAATGGACTGAGCCCTGGTTATGTTCTGTTACTTGGAAGCCATCTGCAGCCATTTATGACTTCATAAACCAAGATGGAATATTCATGGATGACAATGCAACATGTCACCGGGCCACAAACGTCCGCAATTGGTTTGAAGAAGATACTGGACCATTTATGGTGCGTAATCGAGAGGTCAGTTCGTGCACAATATCTTGCATCGTCAACACCTATGCATTTACGGACGGCTGTAGAGGCAGCATGGTACAATAATTGTCCAGGGGACGTCCAATGACTTGTTGAGTCCATGCCACGTCGAGTTACTGCACAATGCCAGGCAAAAGGTCTGACGCGATATTAGGAGGTATCCCACGACTTTTGCCACCTCAGTCTATGTGTTTATGTTGCACGTCTGCTGCTTAGCAATTGGACAGACTTAAACCAAACTTGGTACAAATATCCCTCCTGTCATGTGACTTACGGTCGCAGGTTCGAATCCTGCCTCGGGCATGGATGTGTGTGATGTCCTTAGGTTAGTTAGGTTTAAGTAGTCCTGAGTTCTAGGGGACTGATGACCTCAGATGTTAAGTCCCATAGTGCTCAGAGCCATTTGAGCCATTTTTTGTCATGTGAATTGCTGCCACTATAATGCATGATGTTTAAATTTATAATGTCTTTGCTACTAACTCTATTCCGCATTCTGTATCCACATTAGCCGCTGAATGTACCTACAAAAAAATGGTTCAAATGGCTCTGAGCACTACGGGACTTAACTGCTGTGGTCATCAGACCCCTAGAACTTAGAACTACTTAAACCTAACTAACCTAAGGACATCACACACATCCATGCCCGAGGCAGGATTCGAACCTGCGACCGTAGCAGTCGCGCGGTTCCAGACTGAAGCGCCTAGAACCGCGTGGCCACACAGCCCGGCCAATGTAACTACACAAATAAGTCTTTGTAAGGCACAAAATTCAGGAGATATGACGTCATAAACACTGAGATGCGTTAAAAATCGCCGTGTGATGCATAAAGTTTTAATACCACTAAGCAACTGCCACAGCTGAGTCAACTTACGGAAAGCCATGACACCTGGCAACGCTTTTGACAGCTCTCAACCACAAAGCGCGAACGACTGAGGCAAAAACAATAGCTGTCCATAGACTTGTGCAGAGGCATTGCCATAGAGATATTTACAAAATCGCGTTGTACACATGTCAAGCAGCTGTACTTATACATTTGTATATTGTGCATATTTCTTTGTACGCTTGTTTCATAAATTCAAAGATGTATTCACGAACACAAGGAAATGAAATGTTTTCGATTGTTCTCTACAGTACAGTTTATTTTCTGTTTTTCTTTCTAATATCAAATTAGTAAAATAAATACCCGTGCAAGGCCAGGTAATCACCTCGTTTTGGTATAAAGGACTCACAGTCCTCGACGATTTGTTACAGAGTAATGGTATAATTACGTTTATTTTGGTTTGTTACCGCAGTCACCCTCGTTTCTGTGAAAATACCTTCACAACTCGGAAGAAGCCTGTAATATGCGATACCCAAAACGTACAACACACAAGACGGTGTATTGTGGCATTTTTCCTATCGCTGCAGGAGCAGCTCCGCATGCGATCGTTATACCGCCCTTCCATCACATTCAGTGTACTCATACAAGAGGTGCATATTGGCCAACGTTTTGTCAGTAAACCTGTCCATACTGCTGCGTATCATTGTTAAAGTACAAATAGCACTGGCTGGAAAAACACACCCTAGACAGAAGCGAGCAGTGCTGACGGGGCGAAGAGTAATGTGGGCATTAAGTGAATGGAAGACGTTTGTTCCCAAACAAGACACATAGCGCATACGGTTCACATTTGCAATTCTGCGCGGTATGTTCAGCGCAATACAAGAAAAAGAAACACAACTGAATACAATAACTGCAACGAACCACCCGACACCGCGGGTAGCTTGTACCAAAATACTCAAAAGGTACCCCTGAACAGTCTCTGAAAGTTTGTCAGTGGAGTTCTGGTTCAAAAATGGTTCAAATGGCTCTGAGCACTATGGAACTTAACAGCTGAGGTCATCAGTCCCCTAGAACTTAGAACTACATCCCCGAACTACATGCCCGAGGCAGGATTCGAACCTGCGACCGTAGCAGTCGCGGGGTTTCGGACTGAAGCGCCTAGAACCGCTCGGCCACCAAGGCCGACAATTATGGTTCACCTTGAATAGCGACTTATGGTCTATGTGGTCACCGTAATTACCAAGGTATTTACTGGTTGTACGGCTTTTATGCCCTCTGTTGGATGAAAGTGGAAACACACACGAGCACTCCTCTAAGTTCTCGGTGTTGTGAAATTATCGTCGCCACAGTTTTTTACAGGAACAGAAAAAGAGTTATATTTTTTGTGTTTCTCCAGAGGAAACTTTACATCTAAGAGGATATGTTCCTTTATCTTTGGTTTAAACCTTTTTTCTTGACATTCTAGTAACTGTGAACTTTACCCGATTTGCTTTTGTTTGCATCTTGCAGCTAGATCTCACGACAGATACTGAGAAAATGTCGTAAGCCTTCTTCCACAAAATGGCACCGAAGTTATGGCTGTCCAGACAATACAACAGAGATAATCTACGCAGTCTGAAGTGGAACAAGAAATGTTAGCTACTTTATTACCGTACAATAGACACTCTAATCTGTGCACCTGTACCATACTTTGTGCTGAACTTTACTCACCGAATATTTTCCGGTTGCGAAACTTTCGTTCTGGATTGAGTAGACCAGATACGTGCAGGCTTTCTGCAAACATAAAACAGAAACAGTAGTTACTAAGCAGCTACCAAATTTGTTTGCCTACCGGTGTCAGAGCATTATAACTACATATTCAGTGCAACAAACATGTAGCAAAAAGAACAGTTTAAGATATTAAGTAGGATAAAACACGGTCCAGTCACATTGATCCAACTGTGAAAAGCCTTAATAATCACATTTCGCGGGGCGGGCGTGTAGGAAAAGAGTCACCGAGATTCTGGAAGGTACCGACAGGTACGTGGAGCCATGAAGACTCCACTTCCGTAGCCAGCTGCGCTATATTTCACGGATGAGGAGCAAACAGCTCGAGCAGATTCTCGAGTGGGCTTTAATCCGTATGGTTTGGTGCCTAAGGGAGTACGGTTAACCCATCCACGCACGTACACTGAGGCTGTGTGACATGTCGCACTGTCCTGGTGGTAGAGGCCATAGTGCCGAGGAAAAGTAAACCGAATGTAGTGGTGGACATGGTCCTGCCGGCCGTCGTGGTCGAGCGGTTCTAGGCGCTTCAGTCCGGAACCGCACTGCTGCTACGGTCGCAGCTTCGAATCCTTCCTCGGGAATGGATGTGTGTGATGTCCTTAGGTTAGTTACGTTTAAGTATTTCTAAGTTCTAGGGGACTGATGATCTCAGATGTTAAGTCACATAGTGCTCAGAGTCATTTGAATCATTTGACATGGTCCTCAAAGATAGATGCATAATTGTGTTCAGCCACTGCGCCTTCCGCAATAACCAGATCTCCCAGATAATGCCACGAAAACATTCCACAGACCATAACGATCCCTCCTCCGACTTGGACCTTTCCGAGGATTGTTGAAGAACCGTGGTCTAGGGGTAGCGTCTTTGATTCATAATCAAAACATCTTCGGTCCCGGGTTCGATCCGCGCCAGTGCCTAAATTTTGATAAATAATCAGCTTTGGCGGCCGAAGACTTCGGCATGCGAAGTCAGCCTCATTCTGCCAACGGCCTTGTCAAAGAGGGCGGAGGAGCAGATAGAGGTTCAGGGCACTCTCTTGTCCTAGGGGTGGGCAATTGCCCCTAAAGGTGGAAGAATCAGCAATGATCAACCACATGAGAATGCAGCAGGCAATGGAAACCACTGCATTAAAGACACGTAACTGTGTCCAGTAATTGAAGAAGTGTCATGATGATCTCTCCATTGGCAAAAGATTCCGGAATAGTCCCCCATTCGGATCTCCGGGAGGGGACTGCCAAGGGGGAGGTTACCATGAGAAAAAGATTGAATAATCAACGAAAGGATAACGTTCTACGAGTCGGGGCGTTGACTGTCAGGAGCTTGAACGTGGTAGGGAAACTATAAAATCTGAAAAGGGAAATGCAAAGGCTCAATCTAGATACAGTAGGGGTCAGTGAAGTGAAGTGGAAGGAAGACAAGGATTTCTGGTCAGATGAGTATCGGGTAATATCAACAGCAGCAGAAAATGGTATAACAGGTGTAGGATTCGTTATGAATAGGAAGGTAGGGCAGAGGGTGTGTTACTGTGAACAGTTCAGTGACCGGGTTGTTCTAATCAGAATCGACAGCAGACCAACACCGACAACGATAGTTCAGGTATACATGACGACTTCGCAAGCTGAAGATGAACAGATGGAGAAAGTGTATGTGGATATTGAAAGGGTAATGCAGCATGTAAAGGGGGACGAAAATCTAATAGTCATGGGCGACTGGAATGCAGTTGTAGGGGAAGGAGTAGAAGAAAAGGTTACAGGAGAATATGGGCTTGGGACAAGGAATGAAATAGGAGAAAGACTAATTGAGTTCTGTAACAAGTTTCAGCTAGTAATAGCGAATACCCTGTTCAAGAATCACAAGAGGAGGAGGTATACTTGGAAAAGGCCGGGAGATACGGAAAGATTTCAATTAGATTACATCATGGTCAGACAGAGATTCCGAAATCAGATACTGGATTGTAAGGCGTACCCAGGAACAGATATAGACTGAGACCACAATATAGTAGTGATGAAGAGTAGGCTGAAGTTCAAGACATTAGTCAGGAAGAATCAATACGCAAAGAAGTGGGATACGGAAGTACTAAGGAATGACGAGATACGTTTGAAGTTCTCTAACGCTATAGATAAAGCAATAAGGAATAGCCCAGTAGGCAGTACAGTTGAAGAGGAATGGACATCTCTAAAAAGGGCCACCATGGGTAACAGAAGAAATACTCCAGTTGATTGATGAAAGGAGGAAGTACAAACATGTTCCGGGAAAATCAGGAATACAGAAATACAAGTCACTGAGGAATGAAATAAATAGGAAGTGCAGGGAAGCTAAGATGAAATGGCTGCAGGAAAAATGTGAAGACATCCAAAAAGATATGATTGTAGGAAGGACAGACTCAGCATACAGGAAAGTCAAAACAACCTTTGGTGACATTAAAAGCAACGGTGGTAACATTAAGAGTGTAACGGGAATTCCACTGTTAAATGCAGAGGAGAGAGCAGATAGGTGGAAAGAATACATTGAAAGCCTCTATGAGGGTGAAGATTTGTCTGATGTGATAGAAGAAGGAACAGGAGTCGATTTAGAAGAGATAGGGGATCCAGTATTAGAATCGGAATTTAAAAGAGCTTTGGAGGACTTACGGTCAAATAAGGCAGAAGGGATAGATAACATTCCATCAGAATTTCTAAAATCATTGGGGGAAGTGGCAACAAAACGACTATTCACGTTGGTGTGTAGAATATATGAGTCTGGCGATATACCATCTGACTTTCGGAAAAGCATCATGTACACAATTCCGTAGACGGCAAGAGCTGACAAGTGCGAGAATTATCGCCCAATCAGCTTAACAGCTCATGCATCGAAGCTGCTTACAAGAATAATATACAGAAGAATGGAAAAGAAAATTGAGAATGCGCTAGGTGACGATCAGTTTGGCTTTAGGAAAAGTAAAGGGACGAGAGAGGCAATTCTGACGTTACGGCTAATAATGGAAGCAAGGCTAAAGAAAAATCAAGACACCTTCATAGGATTTGTCGACCTGGAAAAAGCGTTCGACAATATAAAATGGTGCAAGCTGTTCCAGATTCTGAAAAAAGTAGGGGTAAGCTATAGGGAGAGACGGGTCATATACAATATGTACAACAACCAAGAGGGAATAATAAGAGTGGACGATCAAGAACGAAGCGCTCGTATTAAAAAGGGTGTAAGACAAGGCTGTAGCCTTTCGCCCCTACTCTTCAATCTGTACATCGAGGAAGCAATGATGGAAATAAAAGAAAGGTTCAGGAGTGGAATTAAAATACAAGGTGAAAGGATATCAATGATACGATTCGCTGATGACATTGCTATCCTGAGTGAAAGTGAAGAAGAATTAAATGATCTGCTGAACGGAGTGAACAGTCTAATGAGTACACAGTATGGTTTGAGAGTAAATCGGAGAAAGACGAAGGTAATGAGAAGTAGTAGAAATGAGAACAGCGAGAAACTTAACATCAGGATTGATGGTCACGAAGTCAATGAAGTTAAGGAATTCTGCTACCTAGGCAGTAAAATAACCAATGACGGACGGAGCAAGGAGGACATCAAAAGCAGACTCGCTATGGAAAAAAAGGCATTTCTGGCCAAGAGAAGTCTACTAACATCAAATACCGGCCTTAATTTGAGGAAGAAATTTCTGAGGATGTACGTCTGGAGTACAGCATTGTATGGTAGTGAAACATGGACTGTGGGGAAACCGGAACAGAAGAGAATCGAAACATTTGAGATGTGGTTCTATAGACGAATGTTGAAAATTAGGTGGACTGATAAGGTAAGGAATGAGGAGGTTCTACGCAGAATCGGAGAGGAAAGGAATATGTGGAAAACACTGATAAGGAGAAGGGACAGGATGATAGGACATCTGCTAAGACATGAGGGAATGACTTCCATGGTACTAGAGGGAGCTGTAGAGGGCAAAAACTGTAGAGGAAGACAGAGATTGGAATACGTCAAGCAAATAATTGAGGACGTAGGTTGCAAGTGCTACTCTGAGATGAAGAGGTTAGCACAGGAAAGGAATTCGTGGCGGGCCGCATCAAACCAGTCAGTAGACTGATGACAAAAAAAAGGCCATCTATCCGATGGAGCATACAATGTGTTTCATCTGGAAAGAACACCCACCGCCACTTATTGGACATCCACAAAATCCAGCCTTTGTTGCCCACGAACAGCAGTTAGCACGAATGCAATGAACCAGACGCCTCCTGAGAAGGCCCATGCGCAGTAACACTCACTGCTGGTTGCCTCTTGCTTAATCTGGACGGTCAGTCGCTCAACATTTCCACGTCTATTGGCCCGTACACATCTCCGCAGCCGTCGTTCACCCCTGTCATCTGTGGGCCGTGGTGCACCACAGTTGCCTCAGATAAATCGCTCCATATTATGTAAACTGAAAGGGGAGAGGGGGAGAAAGGGAAGAAAAGTGAAGGGACTAATGATATCAGCTGCGTCAGGGCTATTTGCGGAGTCAGCGGAGACCAGAGAAAGTGTGTGCTGGACCGGCCCTCGAACCTGGGACTCCTGATTTCTAGGCGGTTGCGTTAATCACTGCACCACCCGTACACAGTGTTCATCGCAAACGCGCAGACTATCTTGGCATGGTCCCTGGCCGACTCGAAATCCCACCTAGCGCCATCTGCCCGCAGTCCCCATTCATGTCCTCCATGCTCGCTAATTTTAGATTGCCACTGGAAGTCGAGTGTAAATGTGCATCCGCACTGGATTCATTGCCAATAGAAACGAATCAGTTATATGAATTCATAGCGTCTGTTCATTCGGACAAGGCGAAATTTGAAAGTGTTGCGAAGTAGCAAAGAGCGTTTATGTTTTTTCTGCCCTCCTGGTCAGCCCCCTTCTATAGCGTGACCATACGGATATACGACATATGTGTGAAAAAAAAGCAAACGACGCCTCTAACACCTGTGGTACAAGAGTAGTAATCAAAAGGTCCTGGTTCGAATCCCTCCACTATTTCAATTTTGAATAAAAAATATCAGTAATGGTGTACGAAAACTTCTTGTGTAAGAAATTACCCTCATTCTAGCAACTGCGTTGTCAAAGAGAGTGTAGAAGCGGACAGGCTCTCAGGGCACTCTTTTGTGCTTGGGGATGGGAAACTAACTGCCCCTGGGAGACGGAAGAGTCAGCGACATGAGGATGCACGAGGCAACTGAAAATACTGCATTAAACACATAGGACATGTGGCCTTTAATTGAAAAGTGATATAATGGTCTCTCCGTTGGCAAAGTATTCCGAACTAATCCCCTATTCAGCTCTCATGAATGCCAAGGAGAAAGTGACTATGAGAAAAAGACTGAATAACCAATGGAAGGATAACATTCTACGAGTCGGGGCGTGAAATGTCAGAAGTTTGAATGCCGTAGGTAAGCTAGAAAATCTGAAAAGGGAAATGCTAAAGCTCAACTAGATATAGTCGGGGTCAGTGAAGTGAAATGGAAAGAAGACAAGGATTTCTGATCAGATGAGTATAAGTTAATATTAAAAGCAGTAGAAAATGATATAATTAGCGTAGGATTCGTTATGAGTAGGAAGGTAGGGTAGAGAAACTGTGAACAGTTCAGTGATAGGGTTGTTCTCATCAGAATACACAGCAAACCAACGCCGACAACAACAGTTCAGATATGCATTTCGTCGTCGCAAGCAGAAGATGAAAGAGAGAGTATATGAGGACATTCAACGGGTAATTCAGTGTGTAAAGCGAGATGAAAATCTAATAGTCTTGTAGGACTGGAATGCGGATGTGGGTAAAGAAGAAAGGGTCAGTGGAGAATATGGAATTGGTAGTAGGAATGAGAGGGGTGAAAGGCGAATTGAGTTTTGCAATAAATTTTACCAGTAACAGCCAATACTTTGTTCTAGGCTCACAAGAGAAGGAGATATACTAGGACAAGGAGATACTGGAAGATTCCAGTTAGATTACATCATGGACACTAGCTCCAAAGTCAGCTATTAGATTGTAAGGCGTACCCAGGAGTAGATACAGACTCATATCACAATTACAAATGACGAGGAGTAGACTGAAGTTTAAGGGACTAATCAGGAAGAATCAATGAGAAAAGGAGTGAGAAACGGGAATATTAGAGAATGCATAGATTCGGCTGAACTTCTCTGACCTATAGATACTGCGATAATGAGTAGATCAGTAGGCAGTTCAGTTGAAGAGGATTAGACATCTCTAAAAAGATCAATCACAGTGGTTGGAAAGAAAAACATAGGTAAAGGGAAGGTAACTGCGAAGATATAGTGGGTAAAAGAAGAAACCTTCAACTGATCGACGAAAGAAGGAAGAACAAAAATGTTCAGGAAAATTCATGAATACATAAATGTGAGTCATTTTGGAATCAAATAAACAAAATGCAGGGGAGCTGAGGCAAAATGGCTACATAAAAAATGCGATGAAATAAAATAAAAATATTATCGGAAAGACTGATTCAGCACACAAAAAAGCCAAAAAATCTTAATCAAGGAGTTAATGTTAAGAGTGCAATGAAAGTTCCACTCACGGTCGCAGGTTCGAATCCTGCCTCGGGCATGGATGTGTGTGATGTCCTTAGGTTAGTTAGATTTAACTAGTTCTAAGTTCTAGGGGACTAATGACCTCAGCAGTTGAGTCCCATAGTGCTCAGAGCCATTTGAACCATTTGAGCCAAAGTTCCACTCAATGCAGAGGACACAGATGACAGGTGGAAAGAGTACACTGAAGGCTTTTATTAGTGGGTGGACCTGTCTGTCGACGTTATGGAAGAAGAAACATGAGTCGACAGGGAGGTGATAGGGGATCCAGTATTACAATCAGAATTTAGAGATTTGGATGACGTAAGAGCAAATAAGGCAGTTGGCGTAAATGGCGTTCCACTGGAATGTCTAAAATCATTGGAGGAAGTGTCCATAGGACAACTATTCAGGTTGGTGTGTAGAGTCTAGGAGACTGGCGACATACCATCAGATATTCGGAAAAATATCGTCCACACAATTCCAAAGATAACAAGAACCGACGAGTGCGAGAATTATCGTACAATTAGCTTAACAGCATCGAAGTTGCTGAAAAGAATAACGTACAGAATAATGGAGAACAAAATTGGGGATGACAATCAGTTTGGCTTTAGGAAAGCTGAAGGCACCAGAGAGATAGTTCTGACTTTGCGGTCGATAATAAAAGTAAGATTGAAAAAAAAATATCGAGACACGTTAATAGGACTTGTCGGCCTGGAGAAACCGTTCGACTCTGTCAAATGGTGCAAGATGTTCGAAATTCTGAGGAAAATAGCGATAAGCTACAGGGACAGATGGGTAATACATAATATTTACAAGAACCAAAAGGGGACAATAAGAGTGGAAAACCAAGAACGAAGTGCTCGAATTAAAAAGGGTACAAGTTAGGGATGTAGTCTTTCACCCTTATTGTTCAATCTATACATCGAAGAAGAAATGACGGAAATAAAAAAGGTTTAAGGGTGAGATTAAAGTTGAAGGTGAATGGATATCAGTGATAAGATTCACTGATGACATTGCTATCTTCAGTGAAAGTGAAGAAGATTTACAGGAACTGTTGAATGGAATGAACAGTCTGGAGAGTTCAGAATATGAAATATGAACTGAGAGTAAATTAAAGAAAGAAGAAAGTAATGAGAGAAGTTGCAGAAATGGGAACAGCGAGGGTCATAACATCAGAATTTGTGATAACGAAGGGCATTCATGGTCAACAGAGGTCTACTCATATCAAATATAGGTTTTAAACTGAGGAAGAAATTTCTGAAAATGTGCATTGGGAGCACAGCATTGTGTGGTAGTGAAACATAGACTGTGGGAAAACCGGAAAAGAAGAGAATCGAAGCATTTCAGTTGTGGTGCTACAGAAGAATGTTAGAAATTAGATTGACTGATACTATAAGGAAGGAGGACGCTCTCCACATAATCAGCGAGGAAAGAGTATATTGAAAACACTGACGAGAAGAAGGGATAGGATGGTCGAACATCTGTCAAGACATCAAGGAATAACTTCCATGGCACTAGAGGGGTCTGTAGAGGGTAAGAACTGTAGAGGAACAGAGGGTTTGCAATATATCCAGCAAATAATGAGGATGTAGGTTGCGCCGATCGTTGTGGCCGAGAGGTTCCAGGCGCATCAGTGCGGAACCGCGCTGCTGCTACGGTCGCAGGTTCGAATCCTGCCTCGGGCATGGATGTGTGTGATGTCCTTAGGCTACTTACGTTAAGCAGTTCTAAGTCTAGGGGACTGATGACCTCAGATGTTAAGTTCCATAGTGCTTAGAGCCATTTGAACCATTTGATTTAGGTTGCAAGTGCTACTCTGAGATGAAGAGGTTGGCACAGGAGAGGAATTCCTGGCAGACCGTAACAAACCGGTCAGAAGACTGATGACAAAAACAAAAAGGATGCCCCCATATCGTTAACACCCTCGGTGCCACCCGCGCGCTTTTGCTATGCACTTTAAAAATGTACCTCGTACGGTGACAACTCTTGACAGATTCGTAGGCACTGCGGGCAGGCAACTCTTCGACATCCGTCTGGTTCCTCACGCCAGCATGCAAGCGTTGGAATAGTAGCGTAGTGGATTCAGATGAAGGTAGTCGAATGGGCTACTTGCCCTCAGACACGTAGGAATCGTCAAGGGTTTTCTCTGTGTATGTTTGTTTGTAAAGTGTTTCAAGAAAGCCTTGTATTCACACATGTGTCACTGTCTATTGCCCCCGCACCCTGCAACCCCTCACACAACTCGTGATCATGGAACAGAAGGGCTGAAAACTCATGAATACCCTTGTTCTTCTTTGGATCACGTTCAAATTTTGTCGCATATTTTTTACACTCCCTTCTGTATAACAGACCTGAAACTGGGGGCTTATTACACCTCGAAAGTCGTCAGATCAAATTTCGTGAGGTTTCAGCTCCACAGTGTTTTTAGAGAAGAGTTTAATCATCCGGGCGGAGGAGGGGAGATAGGGTGTCACAAGTGCTGTCTCCCATCGCCCTGAAAACTATCTTTTCGACCGTAAATTGTGTGTAAATTACGCCCCAAGGAAAAAAGTGGTTTCACCGACGCCCTATATGCCACCTCCTGAAGCCTTCTCAGCGGGGGTGTGTTTGAAACGTTGCCTCAGCAACCCATAAGTAAATCGTATGATTTCAATACTGAGCATCGCCTTCATACCCCCATCGTAGAGGGGAGAAGGGGTCAGATGTGGATAATGTAGTGTGTCACGTCGTCGGTGGCGTTGGGCAGAATTGTAGTGAGATACGGTGCCAGTGTGGCATCATTAACCCACCGTACAGCTCACATGAACTTCTGAGCTCTGCCCATTTTTTGTCATGTCTCGCCACCTTGCTGTTTGAAGCGTCGCTGAGCCCGAGGGTGACGTAGCAGGGCGCCACGCTTTTTCACTGTTCCAGAGGAAGGCTGCAAGATCTTTTGAGCTAAATTGAACACATCTACGTCGCAATGGGGGAAAATGACGAGGTTTCAAAAAGTGGCCCTTTAGTTTATTACGCAGTGAAGTTTTACGTCAGTAATTACAAGATCGAGTTCAGTTTACAAAGAATTTGGCAGTATGGGTCTAGTTATCGGTAGGTCATTTCACCCCGTCCACCCTAGATGCATGCAATGATTCAGTTGCGAAGGGTGCCATAGCCATCGTATTCGCTAGCTAAGCGAGCTGACCCGCAGCGCTTGTAACTGGTCTTTGATTGCTTGGGTATTGGTGCTGGGATAAAGTACGAGCTGGTGACGGATATGTTCTGTGGGTGGCAGATCCGGTGATCTTGCTGGCAATCACAATATCCCAACAACACACAGACAGTTCATCGAGATACGTGTCACGTGCGGATGAGTAGTGTTCTGTTGCAAAATAGTACATGAAAGGTAACACACGAGGAGGTAGGCTGTCCGAGACGTACCGTTGTGCCCTCAGAATTCCCTCAGTCACTACCAACCGCGACCTGAAGTCATTCCCATTTGGCTCCCCATACCGTGACGCCAGGGTTGTCACCGCTGCACCTCTCCAGAACATTGGAAGTAGGGGACGTCTCACCAGGTACCCGCTGTAGTCAGCGACGATGGTCATCCGGCGCAGTGTAGAGCCGTGTTTCATCGCTGAATACATGTGATGCCATTTGTCAAGGGTTCATACTTCCCGAACACGTCACTACTCCAAACGCAGTCGTTTGTATTGTGGTGTCAATGACAATTCACGGATGGTAATTCTCTAATCCGGTTTCTCTAGTGTCCGACCAACAGTACAAGGAATGTTGGAGGGAGTCTGTTACTTGTTCTGGGACTTCAGGCACAGATAAGAAAGGGTTAGGATGCGGTTGGTGCATATTATAGCTAACTTTTCTTGTGGTGGTAAGACATGGTCCACCGGAATCTCGACGACGAGCATTCCTGTGCTCACATACCCCTACAGTCCAACAGCGAGTGCTATCGCATCCGAATGCTCTTCAAGTCTGGATACTGCACAATGCGACCAGCCGGTCAAAACGAGATCCACAGTGAAACCACTTTCAAATTCTGCCAGGTGCTGACAATGCTGTTTCACACGTGTATGTGACGTCACAGCGCCCTTCATAGTGACCATCCAGCTTCTGATGCTGTTCACATCCTTTGTATACCCTACCAGACCTGGGAACAACGCTACACACGAACATCATTAACGCACCCTGGTGGCCGTTCTAGTTGTCACAGAGAAATGCAAGAATCATTTACGCACTCGCCAATTACATTGACTCCCAGCTGCTTCACTTAGTTGTTTCTGTCAGGTGGTGTGAAGGTAGCTGCTATTGACAAAATCTGTTATGGCATTTTGGTGTCTTGTGCTACGGATACTGCTAAAGATGAAAGAAAAGTTTTCTTAATGGATAAACAGAATTTTATTATGTAGTACAAAACTAAGATGAATTGTATAGTTTTTAAAAGGAAACAAAAAATTACTGGTTCAGGTTTTCCAGTGTGCTCGTAATATTTACAAGTGGTTCAAATGGCTCTGAGCACTATGGGACTTAACATCTGAGGTTATCAGTCCCCTAGAACTTAGAACTACTTAAACCTAACTAACCTAAGGACATCACACACATCCATGCCCGAGGCAGGATTCGAACCTGCGACCGTAGCAGTCGCGCGGTTCCACACTGAAGCGCCTAGAACCGCTCGGCCACCGCGGCCGGCTGTAATATTTACGGTGACAGACTTTAATGGAGAGGAACATTTGTCATCGTAATATTTTACGCCGTAGTTATGCATGATCGATAACCACGGCTGTGTAGTATCAGGCGCAGCTACACGTGTTCCAGTAACGCCAATATTGCATTGCTGGCGGAGTCATATTTAAATAAATTTTAATGGCTCCATTATCCCGGTGCCGCGGCCGCAACAGAGCGGAACGTTGCTGCCTCCGACGGGATGCAGCCGAACGGCGGCCAGCGGGACATCGATCCCTCTGAAGTTATAACGAAGCGGCCGCGCTCGGCCGCCCGCCCCACACAAAACGCGCCGCTATGTGCCTTTCTGCTCAGGGGGCGTGCCGAGGGTTCGCCACTCGCTGCCGGGCCAGCGCGACGTCCCCGTTACCGGGGACGGCGTTTTAAACTGCGCAGCACTTGTGGTCGATAGTAAATCTGTCTCTGCAGAAGCGCCACTTGTCTTTTGACTTTCATCAGTAGGAACCAAAAGAGACAATTATGAATCATAGGCAATTAAGGCTAAACATTCTTTGGTGATGGAAAAATTATTTACTATTACATGTTTTTTTTTACTGTCATTTCATCAAACCGTACGTTCTTGACTTTTTGTTGCGGGTTGTTTGGCACCAGTGGCACTATACTATAACCAGCGGAAAAATGCTCCTATCCGAGCACAAAAAATGCGAATATGTTCGTGTTTTTTTTAAAATACTGAATAGTGGGGTACAGCTGTCTCATTCTACCTTACTCAGCACCTTTAAAAATTCTCTCAAAAAGTTTAGCTTGTAAACATATTCGCCCTTTTTTATGCTGAGAGAGAAGACGACTATGGCATTGCCAAAGAGAAGGATAATTCTGGAAGATACTAGACAGTGGTTGTGTAACAGAAAGAGTGAAGCACACAATAGCAATGTGAGTGAAGGAGAGGGACAGAGTAACAGTGGAACATAGTAGACAGTGAAAGAACAGTGCTAGCCCAAGAATTAGGGAGGCAGTGCCGGAGGGGTAGAGGGAGGGGGGACGGAGAAATAAAGAGAAAGTGGAAACGGGTAATATCCGGTGATAGACAATGAACACGAGGATGCGAGAGAGAATGACAGTGAGAAGGGACAGCAGCAGTAGCAAATAAGGATTGAGGTATTAGCAGTAAGAGAGAGCAAGAAGGAGACTGTAGCAGTAAGACAGAAAGAAAGGGCTGTGGCTGTCTGACAGGAGACAATGACAGAGACACACAAAGAGACAATGACAATGAGTTGGGCTGAGTGAGTGAGTGAGAAAGGTCAACTGACAGTGGATGGGGTATAAGCGACTTACAGCGATGGGCCAGAGGGTGTGAGGATCCGAGTATGAGCACTAAAAAAATGCCTTTTTTATGCACGGCGTTTTGGAACATATATTTATTTACAGCAAAACAAAATGATGTTTAACTTAATAAAAGGAGTACAATAAAATTAAATAATATGAAATGATACTAGTATAAACTTAACTGTAAGTAAGCTCTCGTCTATGTTCTACCACTCATGGTTTCATGGTTGACAAGGAAAGATTTCGAGCGCTATCAGCCCCTTGTCATACATCCTAACCTACTCTACTCTGTCTGCACCTGTACTCCGCAAGCCACCTTACGATGTGTGGCGGAGGGTACTTCTGGTCACATTATCTTTCCTCTCATTCCTCTTCTACTGGCGAATGGGCCTCGCGAATAATAATTGTATGTGAACCTCCAAATGGGCTCCAATCAGTATTTTGAAGTTTCCCATTGCAAGCAGTGTGAGCCGCAGAGTCAGCCACAAGCTCCGTGTGAACTTGAAAGTGAGCAAGTGGTCTGCACAGTGACGCACGTTGTTGAGTCTGCAGTTGTGGACGGCGGATACGAGGTAGATATTTATGCTACAAACACGAAGAGATCATAGTTGCAGAGGTTAAATTCACATACTTTTATTTCAAATATAAAAGGCGAATAAAAATTCGCGCAATTGGACAGCACAGTGTAAATCCTTGTATATTAACAGTACAAACACGTCTGCGCTAAAATTTCGTCCCATTCGTATTTTCCCTAGAAAATGGACGCGAAAGAAAGGCAATTTGGCAACCCTGTAATTACATCTACAGCCCGAATCTACGTTCAATGCTTTGTAGGTGTTTTGCAGTTAGTGCTGTGGGTAAAGTTCTGCATTACCGTACTGGTGTTCGATATTTCGACTCTGGGTCTAGGTCTTCTTTTCTTTTTCTTCTTCTTCTTCTTGTTCTCCTCTTCCTCCTCCTCCTGCACTCCAAGGAGTAAGCAATGTTGCCTGTTCCGTCTTCGTATCTTACCATCTTTTTCTTTATCTTTCTAGATATCGTCTTTCTTTACAACTATGGTACAATACTCTTCTTGGGATCCCCTTCTTCGGCATTCTAACAACAAGCTGTCTCCAATGATTTCTATAATTTACAATTTTTCTTTCCAAAAAATTTACTCATATTTGTTGCCCTATTTTTTCATTCTCAATTTTATCTGAGAGGGTACGTCCTTTTACGGTTCTTAGAACTCTAGGAGTATTTTTTTAATTTTTTTTCATCTTCCCAATAATGAATTCAGTAGTATACCCCGATTCTTCAACGATTCATATCCTACAATTACAGTTTTTAACAATAATAAGCGTGGGTCAGACACGTCAGATAAAATCAGTTGAAAATAAAAGACCTATGATAGCAAAGAAGTAACGTAGAGATGTTAAACATGCGTACTACATTCAGTAAGAGGTGTCAGTTGTAATATTTTAAATATAACAGTTATAATAATATGTCAATTGACTAGAAAGGATGAAGGGGCCTAGTGCATGGAATAGAAGAGAGAAAACCTTTAAAGGCAAAATACGTTTATAAAAGTAGAATGATTATACTTTAATGTCAGTGACATTATTAAATAATTGTATGTCTTTTGTATAATACCTGCTTTAATTGTTTTATAACGATTAATAATCCAGATATCATATCATGCAGTCAAAAATTCGAAAATAAAAAAATTCATCTAGACCCGGACTCGATCTCTCGAATTCGAGTATTCTGACGCTAAAGTCTACCCACTACACTAATTGTGTAGCAGAACTACGCACTCTTGAATGAAGATACTTGTCGCGCATGTGATTACACTGTTGTCAAATTGTCTTTCTTTGACTGCCAGTTTCTACCGAAAGTGTGCTTGGGACGAGATTCAGGTAGAGCCTTCTTCGTACTGCTAGAAACAATTGCACTACGGTGACCGGGAACGTGAATTTTGTTTCACCCTGTATACATGTAGCCAAAGCTGGCAAGCAAATATTTAATTTCTACTAATTTCTGAAAACATAATTGGAAAAAAAGAACGATCTGATTAGACAATTTTAAATGAGATTCTATCTTGGTCACAATTTTTTATTAAAAATTAAAATCACATGTCAGTGGTAACCGGTTTAGATCGCCTCTCGAGCATCATCGGACCATGTCTCTGGAATACAAACAAAAAAGGTCTGTTTAGAGGCACCAAAAATGTATAATACAGCTACACAATAAAATACGGAGACAGGATTCGCCTCTAACAAAACTAAAGGCTACTAAATGTTATACAAAGAGTAAATATTTGTCTTAGCATCACAAGGTGAATTGAAAACTGCTACTACAGAACTGACTGAAAACTAAATAATGTCACTTTCACTTCAGTTCATTTGATAAAGGAAACGACGGACTACTGAGAACAAAATAGAAAGCTCTGCCTATTGGAGGCCTTGAAAATGAACAAACTTCTAGCCCACAGTTCTGATTTTACATAAATTATTAAATAACCGAACACAGCTCAATACTTCTCCTCTTGTAACCTTCACGTATTCCTCATAGATTTATAATGCTTCCCACGCTGTCTTTTCTTCCATTTCCCTGTACTTATTTATTTTGTTGCAACTGTAAATGTGCTCCATATGTTCTGTTGTTATAGTTGTCAATTCTTTTACAATATTTGTGTAGAACTTTCCACATGTAATACCTCTTCAAGATATTTTTCAGTACTCTTGTAAAGTACCAATTTTATTTTATTGCGGTTGTTAATTTTATTAAAATTGTTATACAGGTGTTGTTTTTCGAGTTTGTTTTTTCTGGTTTCCTGGTTTTATATTTAGTTAGTGGTCAAGCTTTAACTTTTTAAGAGCATTACCAATGGATTGTCAAAGATGGCATTTACTGCGTTTTTATCTCAACCTAGAAGGGTAACAACTTTTCTAACGTTTACAAATACTGTAACTTCTTTGATCATTTAAAGTCTGATGATTGGCTTTGTAAGCCAAAAACCGTTTAATTAAATAAATTGATCCTGTAGAACATACATAATATTGTGCTTTTCATTTATGGAATACAATATATTTTCAATAACATTACAGGCACTACGCCTCGTAATATTAAACATCTTAACAGTCTTTAAAGATATTAATGATAACTGCAGTAGCCCTAGACTGGCATAACTATAAACACGTCAGCCCAGAATGGGCACAATACAACGACTGACTATATTATAAGTATAATGTCCAATTTTGTCTTACTTTTCCCAAAAAAACCAACAGTCTTGGACACCGTGCAACTTAGACAATTGTCCACCACGTCCACTGCATTCAATTCGGGAGGAAGACGGTTCAAATCCACGTCCTGCCATCCAGATTTAGTTTCCCGTGATTTCCCCAAAATCGCTCCAGGTGAGTGCCGGAACAGTTCCTTTGAAAGGGGCACAACCGATTTCCTTCCCTTGTTTGTGCCCCGCCTCTAATGATATCGCTGTCGAACGGGCGTTAAGCTTTAATATTTATGCCTTTCCTCCACTGCATTCACATCAGATTCCCGCGGACTGCATTCCCCGGATGCTAAGCCGGCTGGCGTCTCGGACGTTGTGAAAACTGAACGTGAATCATTTTCCAAATAAAAGCCAGTCTCTGTTGCGATATTTATTGATTTTTCGCCGTCTTAGCGCATCAGATTAACTTGGAAAACAGCGCTTGAACCGATTGCTTCTATTGTTTTAGTATTAATTTAGGGGATTGCCGCCATGGCTTTTAATTCTAATGCGGCCTCCGCTGCCTTTTTAAGTTAATCTGATGATGTTCTAAGAGATCGAAACGGATTAATCAATGAATATTGCAACAGAGACGGTCGTATTTGGAATATGGAACCACTGTTGCTACACAGGGCCGTAGAAGAACAGGCAATTTTGAATGTGAAACAATTTTTTTCCAACATCATTAAGGAATAGTTTTTCCCACTTGTCGCCCTTCTTCCAACAGTCAGCGACACTTTGGCATTAATATTTTTTCGATTAGTAAAAAAACCGTATACACAGGAATTGTGCCGTTACAATGCTTCCATTATTCACAATCCTCTCAAAAGGATTACATGTTCACTTTAGTTTCGACGATACAAAGCAACGTTGAATTCCTGTGACAGTATTGGAACGGACTATAACTCTCGTGCTTTCGTTGGACAGTTTCACCTACCGTCAAAAGTGGCAACCGAGACTGCATTCCACCCGACTGCACAACCGCTGTCTTCTTCAGGAACTCTACTGCTGCAGCTGTTAACTTTTGCAATCTGTATGTGTGTGCACCGCAGCCCAGAACAAAGGAACCCCCTCCAGACCGAGCAAAAATGCCATCTGTTTTTAAGCCTTTATGCTGCAAAGACACGCCAGCCAGCAAAATTCCGAAGGATGCAGGCATCGGAGTAAAATTCCGGCGGCCCGCCTAGAGACTCTGCATTCCCGAAGATCCGCATACCGGGCGGCGGTGCAGGGCGGATGCGGCGGTCCTTGGCCGCGGTGGCGGTAAAGGTGGCGGCTACGGCGTAGGCGGGCCGGCGATGCGAGACGCTTCAGCCGCGTCGCCATCGCCTTGTGCGTCGAGCCCTGGCTCGTGACAGCAGTTTCTTCGATGAGAAACTTCAAGAGGGCGAAGCTGTGGCACAAGCTGATGGAACCGCATTATGCGATTGGCCACCACATGTCACGAGTGGGGGGGGGGGGGGGGGGGGCAAAAAAAAGGAGGAGGGGAATATTCTGCTGTGAGCAGAGAAGCAGTATCAACAGAAAGGGTGGGTCAAGGGAGCTCAGTGACTTCGAAGGTCGACTAGTCATTGGATGTCGGCTGAGTAACAAATCCATCAGGGACATTTCAAGCTTTCTAAGGCTGCCCAAGTTGACTGTTAGTGATGTGACTCAGAAGTGTAAAAGCGGATGCACAACCGCAGCTAAAGCGACACCAGGCTGACCATCTCAACTACTGGCTGAATGGGACTGTCGAGTACGAAATCGGCGGAAGCAATCACTCGCCAGTTCCAAAGTGCTGACAGCAATCCAGCTAGCACAATGACCGTCCGTTTGGCGCTACAAAGAATGGGTACATTCGTCGAGTAGCTCCTAATAAGCTCTGTTGTCAGTGCTGAGAAGCGCTTGAGGTGATGTAAAGGGCGACGCCACTCGAGACTGGATGACTGCAAACGAGTGATCTGGAGTCACGAATTACACTGTACCCAGTAGCAATCCGATGGAAGAATTTGGGTTTGGGGAACGCCTGGAGAACCTTACCTGCTGCCATCATGTGTAGTGCCAACAGTGAAGTACAAAGCAGGTATCAATTGTTTGTGGCAGTTGTTTGTGTTCAACAACATTTCTGGAATGGACCAGCCTACCCAGAGTTCCGACGCGAACCCAGTGGAACTCCAACAAGAAATAGTAACCATATCATATACCGCAATAAACAATGGATAGGATCCTTCTCTAATTAATACCATCTCACAACAGATAAAAAATAAAATGAACAAACAACAGCTGTTCAAAAAATGGTTCAAATGGCTCTGAGCACTATGGGACTTAACATCTGTGGTCATCAGTCCCCTGGAACTTAGAACTACTTAAACCTAACTAACCTAAGGACATCACACACATCCATGCCCGAGGCAGGATTCGAACCTGCGACCGTAGCAGTCGCGTGGTACCGGACTGAGCGCCTAGAACCGCTAGACCACCGCGGCCGGCAAACAACAGCTGTCAAATATGTAAAAATGCCATATCTTGAAATAGTATCTGACAAATTAGCAAGACTATTCAAAAACATAGAAGTAAAAATCAGCTTCAGCACCAACAACAACCTAAGTAGGAAGCTTATTCACAATATAAAACCACCAGATACAAGTCTTGATGCATCTGGCATTTACAAAATTACCTGCAACCAATGTAATAAATATTATATCGGCCAAACAGGCAGAAATTTCAGAACCCGATTTAAACAACAATTAGATTGTGATTCTTCAGTTTCTCCCAGCGTATTTGATAATCAAATGGGTACTGAGAGTGGCAGATTCAACGTGCTCTCCGCCCAACCACTACAGCACAACCTGTGGAGATCCATGAAATCACGAGGGAGAAGGTAGGCACTGCGTTTATTCCATATACAGGCGCACTCTCGGGGAAAATCGCCCGCATTTTGAAGAAACACCGTGTCGGAACTGTGTTTTGTCCTCCGAATAAAACTTGTGCACTGGTGGGGAGCGCCAAAGATGACCTCGATTTGAAGAAGGCCGGCGTGTACCAGATTCCGTGTCAATGTGGTAAGTCGTATATTGGTCAGACGATGCGTACCGTCGAGGATCGATGCCGTGAACACCAGAGGCACACTCGACTGATGTATCCGAGCAAGTCGGCGGTCGCTGAACATTGTTTGTTGGAAAATCTCGCTATGGAGTATGAACGCACGAGGATTTTGGTACAGACGTCGAGATACTGGGACAGCGTTGTTAGAGAGGCCATCGAAATTCGCACCAATGACGACCTCATAAACCGTGACTGTGGCTATAATCTTAGCACGGCTTGGGCACCAGCGATTGGGTTAATCAAGAGTAAATCGAGCAGACATATAGTTGTGACGACCGCGACGGACAGAGCCATCACACCGACGTCATCTCAGACGCCGTCGCAATCTGTTCCACCGCGCGACCGTGGCGCGGGGCGTGGACGGCGGAGGGAGTGCGCTGCGGGCGTAGGGTATTTAAATCGGCCGCCGCCGCGACCGAACCCAGTTCCCCCTGAGCAGCGATAGCGTACGGATCTCCGTGCCGGCACGTTCACAGGAACTCAGTCCGTCAGTTCACCTGATGATGGCGACATGTATGATCGCCGAAATATTGTGCCCGTTGGACACTGTAGACCGGCAGTACACCCGTGGATATGTTGATTAACATTTAGATTGCTACAGGCTTGAAAAATGTAACAAATCAGCAGTAGCAACTCACATCAAACACACAGGCCACCCTTTGAAGACAACCTCGAAATTTTACACAAAATAGGAAAAAGTAAAAGAATGGATATCATGGAAGAAATGAAAATTTTCATACATAATACAAAGCATGGAGATAACATTCTTAATGAGATAACCGAATTCAAAAACTCAAAATTCTTCAACAATCTTAAGCCAGTTCTAACTCAATAGATTCAAGATGTGTCAATGTAAAGAATTGACTACAAATCTATCAGTACTAAGAATATTGATACAAAACCTCGATAATCGATACAGACTCACATGCTACAATCCACCATCTTGTGCTATGTGCATAATGTTTACATGTATGTCGATGTAATTTGTGCAGTGAATTACGTTGGCAATCAGTGACAAAAATACAGCTGTGCCATTACACCAGTGATGCAAGTAAAGCAGCGAGATGATGAAATATTTTTCGTAACACATAACTAATGCAAATCTATCTGCATCCTATAGAGGCTGTGGATATCATACATAGTCAACCACAAGGAAGAAAACCAGCAGAAGACATCACTGATTTCGATTTCCAGCCATCCACTGCCCTCCCTCCTCGCCCCCCCTCCCCCCATGCCACACCAGCGGCTACAGGAACAAACAATGGACAAAGAGTTCTAGATTAATCTAGTTTAAGACTGTTTATTTTTAAGTAACACTTCTCTGTATCTATGTATATATGTATAAACGCCTGAAGATGATCAGAACATGTTCTAAACGCGTTGTATTTGTTAGATTAAACATAAAATAAAAAAGTGACTGGTTGCAGAAATTAGAAATAAATAACGTCTCGGATGATTAGAACGTCAACTTCACCCCAGGCTCCAGCAACACTAACTTGTCTGGTTTCGGCTCATGAGGGATGCCATTCCTCCACAGACACTCAGACATCTTATTGAAATTGTCGCCACCGGAGTCTAAGCCTTCACAAAGCCGAAGGGTGGCACACCCCATGTTAATGTCCACTAACAGATGTCCGGATATTTTTGATGAAAGAGTGTCCTTTGGAGGATATACAAAATGTTACACCATCAACACTTGGTCCAAATGCTACCAAATTGACAATCCAGTATTTCCATATGTCTGAGGTACATTGATTGCAACTTCATCTTTGTGCGAGTTTATTTTTAGAATTCTCACTACAGAAAAAAATGAATCCTACATGGTTACTGTTGGGCATGTCTAACGTTACTGGAAAAAGTCTGACATTCTGATTGTTAACGTACCTACTGACACAGAAATGAGTCGTAGTTGACCAAAAAAGATTGTGGACACAATTCAACTCCGTCCGAACAGGCCACGAAAGCCCAACGGTACCGAACGACAGCTGTGACATCTTCAGCCCATAGGCATTACCGGATGCGGAAATGTAAGGCCATGTGGTCAGTAAATCGCAGTCCCTGCCGTTGCCAGTTTACATGATCGGAGCCGCTACTTCTCAGTCAAGTAGCTTCTCTGTTTGTCTCACTTGCATCAGCGCGCGGCCGACCCGAAAGATCACCCATCCAAGTAGTAGCCAATCCCGACAGCGCTGAACATTGATGATCTAACGGGAGCCAGTGTTACCACTGCGTGAAGGCCGTTAGACAACACAGTTGAGATCGTGATTAATCTTTTCCATCATCACAGAATTGTAGCACTTTGTGTTCTGATGGTAGAACTTGAAATTTGAAGAATCACTTCAAATCGCTATGGAGTACCTGATGGACCATTGTTCGACGTAGGCTTACGCTGCTGTATTTCTCCTTACCGATCACTGTGAGCCCCTTCTGATTCACGCCTTAAGCGTTTATTATCTTCTGGCGTTCATTAAGTGCATTGACCTCTTGGTGGATGCTTTCATGGCGCTGAAAAAGTCTACTCTAAAATATCTTGATGTAGCTAAAGAGAACGCAGCCATGATCTCCTAAATTGAGATGCCACTGGAATTCCCGTTGAACAGCAGTTGGTCTTTCACCATTCTTATAAAATGCACTCG